>NC_052076.1:12268696-13468696 GCF_015852505.1 Tachyglossus aculeatus
GAATGAGGACTCCCATTGGCCCAGGCACCAATGTCTGCCTCAGTTTCTCCATTAGAACTTTGAGGTTTTGACAGTGGAGTGCACCTCCTCCCGATGTTCATCCCACTACATCTTTATTCCTTCCTCCGATAATGTTGTTTTTCCTCCTGCCCCCTCTAATTGTAAATCATTTTGCTTTGCCTCCCCAGTAGAGTGGAAGTTCCTCAAAGGCAGGGAATGTGTGTCTAACTTCTCTTGTCTCCTTCTAGGCACTTAGGACAGTACTCAGTAGGAGTTTAGTGACTAACCACTGATGAATGGATTGAGGGAGTGATTGATATACCTGGTTTCCTCTCTCTTTCATGGAAATGAGCCCGCCAAATCATTGTCTGGAGAGGAATTGGTGACCTGAGGAAAGAGCTTTTTTAAAATAGGATTTGTTAACCTCTTACTTTGTGTCAAGAACTGTTCTAAGTGCTTGGGTCAATCAGGTTGGACATAATCCTTGTCCCACATGGGGCTCACAGTCATAATCCCTATTTTACAGATGAGGTAACCAAGGCGCAGAGGAGTAAAGTGATTTGCCCAAGATCACACAGCAGACAAGTGGCATTCATTCATTCAATCGTATTTATTGAGCTCTTACTGTGTGTAAAGCACCGTGGCAGAGCCAGGACTAGAACCCAGGTCCTTCTGACTCTTAGGCACCTGCTCTATCTATCCAGTAAGCCACACTGCTTCCCATGTGGCATGTGTGGGGCAGATCTTTGCAGTATGAATAAGGCAGTCAGATGAATGCATTTTTCTCTATTAACTTCTGAAAGCAACTCTTCCAAGCCCAAAGCCCAGAGCATCCAGGAACAGTGAAGTACCCAAATGCCCATGCTTTTTTATTTGTGGTACTCGTTAAGCCCTTGCTAAGTGGCAGGCACTGTACTAAGTACTGGGATAGGTACAAGATAATCAGGTTGGACCCAGTCCCTGTCACACATGGGACTCACAGTCTAAATTGGAGGGAGGAGGATTTAATCCCTATTTAACAAATGAAGTAAGTGCCTAACTGGGATTGGTAAACAAAGCATCAATCATGATGGGGAGAATTTGGGTGCTGTTGCTTCTCTCTCCCCGTCCCCTGCTAATGTATGGGAAAGACAATCTCTATCTTTTCCGGGACCAGTGGCCAAACCTGGTCAGGTGATGAGGGACAGTGATCCGCACACAGTAAGTGCTCAATAAATACGATTGAATGAATGAATGAATGGTACCACAGTGTAGCGTTTATCATGTCTGCTTTACAAGCAGAAGGTCCTAGGTTTGAGTCCCAGTGGATTCAGCATTTCTTTTTCTGGAGAAGCAGTGTGGCTTAGTGGGTAGAGCACAGGCCTGGGAATCAGAAGCACCTGGATTCTAATCCCGGCTCCTCCACTCATCTACTGGGTGACCTTGGGCAAATCACTTAACTTTTCTGTGCCTCAGTTACCTAATCTATAAAATGAGGATTAAGACTGTGAGCTCCATGTGGACGTGGACTGTGTCCAAACTGATTACTCAGTATCAACCCCAGTGCTTAGTACAATGTCTGGCACATCTTAATAAATACTATGTTTTTTAAAAAGGTGCATGAGTGTCATGTGTGTTATGCAGAGTACACAGGGTAACATGGAACATTTTGGAACACTTTCCAGACATCTGCTTCGACCCAGTTCATTTCTCCTGGGAGAACACAGTTCCCCCAATGTCTTACTGCAGAGGCACTGCTGTGTTCCCCTCCCAGGTCCCCTAGATTCGGGTGCCATTTCTGAGCCCCAGAACTCTCAAGAGGAACTGAGAGAGTGGTAGATTTGATGCACAGACTAAAATCTCCCGGGACAAAGGCATTCAGTGCCAAATCTGTACTGGACAGGCACAGGCCATATGAAAACTGGACTATCCGGTATAGAGCTGGGTGTATGGTCACCCTGAAGGTCACCCAGACTGACTCACGCCTAATGCTGGAGTGCCATCAGCCCCAGATCACGTGACTGGATCACATGACACACCTGGCTTCTGAGGCTCTCCAGAAGCAGGAAAGAGAAGCGGAAGGAGAGGAAGAGAAAGCTGCTGGTTGTGGGCACTGGCACAGTTTGGGGTGGAAGTTCGGGTGCATTGGGTGGGAGGGAGGGTACAAAGCTTCCACACACACCGACCGGGTGCCACTTGTCATTACCCTTGTCCAAGAACATCTCAGCAGAATGAATAGTCAGAAGCCAGCCCTGGGGACCGGTGGAAGTTCAGGAATGGAACTGAAGGAGCCACATTCAAGGCCAGGGAGGAATTGGGGATTAGAACCCAGGAGGGCTCGGCTCCCTGCCCCAGCCACAACTTCCCTCAGACATCTGGGTCTGAGGGAGAATGTGTCCAAGTCAATAGTAAGAATTTGGGCCAGAGAGGAGGCAGATCCCATGGAGAAAATGTTCTCTTCAATCAGAGGCCTTCCAAAGCACATTCCTCAGCAGTTCCCAGAAAGCACCGGGAGAAAGGCCTTCTTGACCTCTTCTAAGCCGGCATGAAATACACATTTCACAGTGAGCTAAGAAAAGGATTTTGCCCTCAAGACTGTTCTTGTTTCAGGTTTCATTCCTCGAAAGGGAGGAAGCAATGGCTTGACACGTCCTCAGACCCCAATGGATAAACTCTTGAGGGCCCTAGAATAAACTCTCTGGGGCCCTAGAGAATGGCTTTGAGCCCGGGTTAATCTGGCTCTTTCTCAGTCAGGGAGGCTAAGCTTCATCCTGAAGTCTCTGAGTCCTGGGGCAAATGTTGGTCTCTTGGATCTTGGGGATGCCGCCTGCCAAGGCAGAGCATAGGGAGTTAGTCAATCAATGTTTTTTCTGGATTACATGCTGTGTGCAGAGCACTGAATTAAGTGCTTGGGAGAGTACAGAATAATAGCTGTGATCCCGGCCAACAAATCGTTTTCAGTCTACCGTTTGTGGCTGTGCCTGGTCCTGTAGAGTGGAATGAAAGCTCCTTGTGTGCAGGGAACATGTCACTTGATTACTCTGTACTTCCAAGCACCTTGATGCGTCACACCAAGTGCATGCTCAATAAATATTGCCGTTGCTATTACTGACAGAGGGTCAAGTTGCCTCCTCTCTTCCCCAGGCTACCATATACCCTGACCAGTTTTAAACAATGGACTGGTCAATCCCAGCCACAGAGAAGCCCACCCCATGGGAATGATGGAAGCGAAGGTCCTCACAGCTGGGAAAGCTGGACTACTGGCCTCACTCATCCCAGGCTTCTGTCAAGACCCTATAATCTCTCATCAAGGCTGAAAAGACCCAAAATGGTGGCTCTCAAGCCTGTCAGCTTTGGAAAGCCTGTTCCCTCCCTGCCTGTAGCCCCATCCCCCTCTCCACCCCAGTGGAAAGTAGGCACCTCTGCCCAACCTCTTCACTGATGGGTCCTTCCATGTCCTCAGTGTGGTCAGGAAAGAGATTTGATTACCTATCCCTTTGGAAGTTACAAGCCCCCCAGATCATTTCTGGGTTTCACTAGGAAGAAATTTCACAACTGGACAGAGCCATTTGGGAGCAACTTCAATGAAAGCCCCACACAGCTTGAAATATCCCATACTGGGTGCTAGCCTGGACCCCTGAGGAATCCCAGTTAGACTCAGGAGACTGGTGGGGAGTTTTTCTGGTTGACACAGTCCCCAATCTCTGACATCATTCCCAAACAGTGCACCTCCTCCTTCCAGTTTACAACAGAACCTCCTGGGATCTGGAGTCCAGTATCCAGACCTTGAGCTCCAGCAATCGGGCTTTGTGGTTCTCAGAATCAGTGAGAGTGGTAGCTGGGGGGCTCTTTCCCCATGAATTCTACTTCCTTCTTCGCCCTCCCAACCCCATCCAACCTCCCCAACTTAATTGCTCAGACATTCACCTTTGCCCAACACTCTGAGTTCACTGGTGGGAACTCCTCAGAAAGGGAAATGTATTTTCATTTAAAGTTTAAATTAAAAATGGGGTGAGAGAGACGGAGGGAAGGATACCTTCTGCAATTCCTTCTCATTCCACAGGATACTTTTTCCTTTTAGGCTGCCACTGTTCACTACAAGTCAGAGATCAAAAAGAATAGAAACCCCTCAAAATGAATAAATAAACTCTGTCCCCTCTCCTCTGGCTGTCTCTCTGGTCTCTTGGGTTCCCCAAAGAAAATCCTCTAGGGTCAAGAACGCTAACTGCCTCTGGGGAGCAGTACATGGGTACTTTGATGTCCTGCCCATGCTTGGGTTGAAAGCATCCAAATCTCACTTCCCCCAACCCGTCTTCTATAAATACGGGCTCGGCCAAATGGGGTGTGTGGGAGGAAGAGATGGCGCCAGCAGCCTATCGGGTATAAGCTTTGTAGCTGAGGTCTGGGTGAGAGAAGGGAGGTGGATGGGGCCAAGGCAGGGATAGGGTTGGCTTATCTGGGCTCATTCCAAAAGCCCAAGGAAAACTTTATGTCTAGCGTGGATGAGGACAGGACAGGAAGGAGGAGAGCGAGTTATCTTTACCGAAGTAGAGGTTACGATATGTGAGGAAATGGCAGAAGCCCCAGTTAGTGAACCCTTTTGGGAGAAACCAGTGCCAAGGAACCAAGTTCATCTCCCAGAATCCCCAGTTTAGACTTAACAGAAGTCACAGCTCTGCTAGTTACTCTCCCGGAGGGACTTGACCTCTTTTTTCACAGTTGTAAAATGAGGATAGTAATCAGGGGTCCATGCAGCACCCACCAGGGGGCACCACACTCATAAGGCTTCCAGGATCAATCGATTGATCAGTCGCATTTATTGAGCAATTACTGTGTGCAGAGCACTGTACTTAGCTCTTGGGAAAGAAGAATGCAATAGAATTGGTAGTCTGCATCCCTGTCCAAGAGGAGCTTACTATTACTCAATCAGTGATATTAATTGAGCCTTTACTGCATGTGGAGTACTAATGTTTGGGAGAGACAATAGAGTTGGTTGACATGATCTCTGCCCTTAGAGGGCTTACAATCTATGGCTACACAAGACCGGTCGATAGGGTTAAGACCATACTGGCATTGCCCCCGGAGGGAGGGGGGCTCCAGGATAGCACTGGTCTGTTAAGGGATGAGTCTAGGAGAACAGAAATGCCTGGGCAATGAGCCTTGACTAACCTTTCAGAGCCCCACAATTAACTGCCAACTAACCATTCCAATAAACCACTAACTAGCCAACCCAACCAACCACTTACCTCCTCTTCCAATTGATGTTCTAAGAACAAACCCATTGTTCTTCTGCTTCAAAGAAAAGGGTGATGGGAGCATGTGCTGTTACCTTCCCTGCTGCCAAAACCCTGTGTTTAGGGACAGGGGGTTGGACAAGATGACCCCTGAACCGGGTTCTTCGAGGGCTAGGAATTGACTATTTTCACTGCCGGGCAAATTCTCTTTTTCTGAGATGTCTTATTTTGGACTAGTCCTCCTTGGTTCGGTCCAGTGCCTGTACCTGAGCCCAGCCCTGCCCAGGCACTCCTCCTTCATCTGCTTCCTGGTCACCATGGGAACAGCAGCATCTTCAGGGGCGAGGATCTCAATAGCTCCCTTCCTATGCCCAAAGGAGGGGGTTTGGACACAGTCCACCCAAAAGGCAGCAAGATGGCAAAGCACAAGAAACTAAACCCTCCCCTCATACTCTCTCCTTGACTCTTTCCCCCTCTACTCCCTACCTCGTTTCCCTGGAAATACATCTGGAAAATCAATAAAACATCCAGAGGCTTTTTGGCAGCGGATAGTTCCCTGCAATCCGGCGAGCAGACGTCGAAGGCAGCTGCCTGAGAGACAGAAGTCTGATCCTCCTCCCTGAGTGCCTGGGCAGGAGAGTGAGCAGACAGAAGTCTGGACCCCCAAAACCACCACCTAAGAACACAGGATGCCCAAGAAGCCAAGTGATTGGATTGGCAAACAAGCAGCAGGACTGGAAGGTTAATCCCCAAAATGCACACTTCTGACCCCTTCTCTTTAGAAACCAGGATGACACTGGTCCCCCAAATGAACTCAGCGGGCTGTTCCGAGATAAGACTTCTGGGCCACCCTCTGCCTGGAGAAGAGAGGGGATGTCTCTGTAGGGACAATCTTGGGACCCGAATTGGAATCTATCTGTGGCTGGGAATGATTCAGGGTCCCTGGCTGGGGAGGCCTTGGTCTTCATCCATCAGAAACTCACCCATCAGACTCTACCAAGGACTCTGACTCCTGAAACCTTCTGGTCTGGGGCAGAAAGACCTGCATTTTGCCCAAAGGCACCATGGAGATGATGCCCTCATTCTGAATTCCCATTAAAATAAGGAGTCAAATGTGGGCAAGTCACGATCTCCTTCTGCCTCAGTTTCCTTCTCTTTAAAAAGGGGGATAAGATAACTACTGCCCACTCTTAGATTGTGAGTCCCATGTGGGAGCGAGACTGCACTTGATGTGATTATCTCATATCTGCCCCATCGCTAGGCACAGTGTTTAGCAGGTAGTAAGTTCTTAATAAATGCCCTGATAATAATAATGATATAACATATCGTTATCATTATTGTTAGGTTTCCAAGGGTTCCTGTCACCCCATGAGTGGAGGAAAGACACTTACTTTCCCTGAGGTAACTGAGGTGAGATAACAGCACTTCCGTGTTGTAGAGGGAGGTGGTTCGGAGGAAGTCCTCCTTATTCATTTTACACAACTCCTTGCCATCCATGTTCTGGAAAAGGGTCGTGTCGATCTCCAAAAGTCCGTATTCCTTTATCGCCCATTCCAACCACTGGCGCACATGATCTTGGGTCCAGAGGTTGGGATCTAGTGGAAAGAAAACCCGTTCAATCAGTAGAGTTAGCTCGAGCGGGCCCTGCTCCCTCATTGGTTCAATCAATCAATTGAATTGATTGAGCGCTTACTGGGAACAGAGCAATGAACTAAGCACTTAGGAGAGTACAATACAACAGAATTAGGAGTCATGTTCCCTACCCACAATGAGCTTGAAGTCTAGAGAACTCTTGCTGTTTCGCAGAGGTTCTATCTCTTACGGAAACTCTCCTACTTCCTACAAATGCTCGACTCTTCATAAGAAGAGTGGATGGTAAGCAGTGTCATCCTGGAGCAGAATACTGTCTCCTCTAACAGGGACACCAGGATAGCCTCAGTTTTCTTCCAATGTGAGGTGAGGTTCCTGACCAACCCCACATTTGGGAAAACTAGGTTTGTCAATCACATGTCTTGATTGTTGCAACACACCTGGACAAAACTGTGTTTCTTCCTCATCATATTGCCTTCTACCCACATGGTGGGAGAAGACCCTACACCCTTCAATCCAAAACGTGTTGGGAAAACGGAGCCTGTTTGAAGAACAGGGTGTTTCTTTTCTTCCTGGTCAGCCAGTCTCATAGTGAGGGATCTCTCATCTCAACTCCCATCATCACTCACTTGCATAGCCACACACACACACACACAAACACACACACACACACACCACTACTCAGACTTCTGCCTCCATTTTAGCCCTTTTTATCACTTGCTTCCTGGTGCCCAGTGCTCTCCTGCATCTCTCCCTGAAACCCTGCAAAGTTCCTGCCATCCTGTTCTAGTGAGATATACAATTCTTTTTCTGGAATTTGTTAAGTAGTCACAATATGCCAGGGACTGTCCTAAGCACTGGGATAGATACAAGCTAATCAAGTTGAACACAGTCCCTGTCCCACATGGAGCTCACAGTCTTAATCTCCATTTACAGATGAGGTAACAGAGGCCCGGAGAAGTGAAATGACTTGCCCAAGGCCACACAGCAGACAGCGGTGGATCTGGGAGCAGATTCCCAGGCCCGTGCTCTGTTCACTAGGCCATGCTTCTTCTCGGCTTCTCAGCTTCTCAGGTTCCTTCTGAATTTGACAAGGTTTGATAAGTAATCAACAAATTCGAGGTGGAGGTCTGGGACCACTTTTATAAAAAATCATTCAATCAGCAGTCCTATGACTATGAGTCCCAGTTGGGACAGGGACTGAGTCCAGCCTGATTATCTTGTATCTACCCTATTGCTTAGAACAGTGCTTGGCACACAGTAAGTGCTTAACAAGTACACTAAAAAAAATCAATCATTAGGTTAAAAATTAATTGGAGGGTGGTGGAGGCGGAGTTCCAGGACCACTTCTCTAAACAAATTACCCATGGGTCCACTTCCCAATCACTTCTCCCTCTTTTGTCCATCAAGAATGCCCTCATCCCGAGCAGAAAGGAAGAAGGTAAGTTCTTTACTTCAGTTTTTTTTTCCTATTTCCAAATACCTGGTTTAGCTTTCCACGTATTGAGGGTGCTTGATAATTGATTCTTATGATGGTGCTGTGGGATTAAACCTTACTGAGCCTGACTCTAAGCTCAATTTGATTATGATTTTCTGCAGGGTGAGGACCTCTTCTATTTCACCTTGATACTCTATTACAACCTAGCCCACACACTTCACTCCTCTGATGCTAACCTTCTCAAACCTCGAACTCATGTGTCTTGCCAAGGACCTCTCACTCACATCCTGCCTCTGCCATGGAACACCCTCCCTTCTCATATCTGACAGACAATTACTCTCCCCTTCTTCAAAGCCTCACTGAAAGCACAACTCCTCTGAGAGGACTTCCCTGACTGAGTCTTTGTTTCCTTTTCTTCAAATCCCTTCAGCATTGCCCTGATTTGCCCCCTTTATTCATCTCCTGTCCCAGCCCCACATCACCAATATACATATCTGTAATTAATTTATTTATATTAATGACTATCTCCCCTCTAAATTGCAAGCTTGTCATGGGCAAGGAATATGTCTGGTATATTGCTACATTGTACTCTCCTAAGTCCTTAGGACACAGAAAGCAATTAATAATAATTTTGGTATTTGTTAAGCTGCACATGACACCTGGCATTAGGAGTGCCCCTGGGTATGGCACTGGACACTAAGTACACCTTGGATGCAAGAAGGTGAGTGAGAATCTTTGGATATACGGGTGAGTGTATCTGAGTGCATGCGTGCCTGTGAGTGAAAGTGTGAGAGTGTGTGTGTGTGTGTGTGTGTGTGTGTGTGTGTGTGTGTGTGTGTGTGTGTGTTAAAGGCAGCAGAGGTAGAATCCTCTCCCCTAAGTGCTTTCCTTCTTTCCCTCTCAGACCAATCAGAAATGGCTGAGGCCCTGAGCAAGGTGGCCAGGCAACCAAGGTCACTCCAATTTGTAAAGGAAAAAAGTCTTGAGAAGTGCTCAAAATTTCAGCTGGTCTCCTCTGCTTCTCCCAGAACTCCTATTCAGGCCCATCATGTCCCACCCAAGCCTCAACCTGCCCGAACACATTTTTTCCTGAGTTTATTTATTGATTTATTTACATTCAGCCCTCGCACAATGTTTTTTTCTCTCGCCTGTAGCTTTACAATGGATGATAAATCTCTCATTCTGGATCAGGTTAAACTTTTCCAAATGTGTTTCCTGGATGACTCTTGTCTCTTCCCGTCTGAGTCCCCATCTGTTGATGATCTGTGGTCCAGCTCCTACCTGTCTCCCAAACTCTGCCATAAATCCAACCTGCTGCTCCGCCGGGCCTCTACTGCTCTGATTTCTGAGCTCACCCCACCAAGAGCCGGTCCTTCCCAGAGCCAGGAAGCTGACACTATAACCCTAACAGCCCAGGGGTGACACAAGGAGAGAGCTTGAGGGCTGGGCTGGGCTGGGCTGGCGAGAGCCAGGGAATTCAGAAGGGAGCTTTGATTAGGTCTTGGTTTCTGTACCCTTAGGAAACTTAGGAGTTTTGAAATACAACTCTGGTCCCTTTGGCCTCACACCCACCCAGGACTGATACACATTTGGTCAGCGATCTCCATCTCCACTTGAAATGAGATACTATTTTTTGTCCATGTGCAGGTGGTGTCTACACACACACACACACACACACACACGCACACGGGCCAACCCCTCCCTGCCCCCGTGCCCACCACCCTACAGATTACTCATTATTCCAGCCAATAGGGCTGTATTTTTCTCCCTTAGAAGATGTGGCCTTTAGTCTTCAACATGTTAGTTATTTTCATGGCTGCTTCGAAAGGTCATCAGCCCTCTCCACACCTCCAGGCATAAATGCACCTGAACCCAGCCAGATGGTTGGGGAAGGTCTCTCTCTACTATAGATGAAAATATCCAAAAGCAGTAGAGTCTAGTGGTTCCATCAGTATTCTGCCCTGGGAACTCACCAAGGCTTATGATCAGGGAGTTCTACCTCCGGTCTAGCTTAGGTACCTCCTGCTGCAGCCAGCAGGCAGGCCTGGCCTGTGGATCTGAGCTAGGGCCTTGGAGCTGCTGGCCCCACTTGGAGGCACAGAGAGATTTCCCCCACTGTCACCATCCCCCCAGGACCACCCGCCTGCCTCTTCTTCCAGACGGATGCCAGAGCAGGGCTGGGCATTGAAGACCTTCAGACCCCTTTGATCCCTAGGTACCTGCAGGGACGATGACTCTCCGCTCATTGGTGGTCATATTAGGTGGGGGTGGGCCGTTCTTCTCCTCCATGTATGAGTTGTAGTTCATTGGGTTGGTCTCGCCGCTGCCCACCAGCTTGCCACATTTGCTCACACTGCAATCCACTGGAGATTCCCTGGGAGGGGAGGGGAGCAGACACCACATTCGTCAGAGAGATCCCATTGCCGCTACCACCATGAGCTGCCCCAAACCCGGCCCAGAGACTGTGGCAGAACTGAGGTGACCGCTTCTGGCCCTTGGAGAAGCTCCGAGTCCTGGCTTCCCCAGCCCCCACTGACCCTGGTCAGAGGTGCTTGGCCAGCAACAGTGGGCAGGGGGATGGTAGAAGGAGGGGACTGGGAGGCTGAACTCCCAGGCCTCAGCTAGAGATGATTGTGGCTGGCTGGGCCCTTGAGGCTACCCGGGTGTCAGTCTGTGCCCCTTGGGGCGGAACCCTTGTGTCCAGCTGGGTGGCAGCCTGGGCTCCTTGGGGTGGAACACTCATGGCCATCCAGGTGGCAGGCTATGCCCCTTGGGGTGGAAAACGTGCAGCAAAACAGAGCTCTGGAAGACACCCATTTTGCTAATTACACCAGCATATTTGAGCTTCTTGCCTTGTGACATCAGGGCTCTGATACAGAGTCAGTGGTCTGTTTCACCACAGTGAAATCCAGAGAGGGGCCTGCTGCCTCACCCCCAGGGCCCCCACCCCTATGGCCCTGTTGCCCATGGCCCCCACCTCCACCCCCAACCCTTAAGAATCCACCAGGTGCAGGGATGTGGGGAGCAAAGCCCTCTATTCCTTGTATCCTTGATCCGATGGCCCTGGGGTTGGGGAAGCCTCATAGGAAGCAGAAATGCTGAGGAAGGCTGTGGGGAGATCACTGCTGTGTCTAGCTCTAGCAGGAGACTTGATGGAAGCAGAGGGAGATGTAAAGAGACTAGACAGATAAAGTGACCCAGAGTGATAGAGACATGAACAGAGGGGTACAGAGAGAAAGATAGGGACTGGAAGAGAGAAAGAAAAACAGAGGTTGAAAAAGAGATGCAGAGAGAGACAAAGACTGAGATGAGCAGAGGAAGAGAAACTGAGACAGAAATAATGAGACAGAGAGAAACAAAGAGAAAGAAAGAGATAGAGACAGAGCCAGAAAGATGCAGAGAAAGACCACGAATGAGAGAAGCAGAGGCAGAGAGAGGTTGAGAAAGAAATAATGGGAGAGAAAGGGAGACAGAGAGACAGACGGAGAAAGAGATATGGAGGAAGAGTGACATGCAGAGAGAGATAAGGATGAGAGAAGCAGAGGCAGAGACTGAGACAGAAAAAATGCAAGAAAGGGAGACAGAAAGAGAATAAATATAAAGAGAGGCAGACACACAGATAGGCAGAGACAGTAAGAGAGATCAGATACATGAGAGAGAAAGAGAGAGAGAGAATGAGAGAGAGAGAGAGAGAGAGAGAGAGAGAGAAGAGTACAAGCAAACCCTGGCAGTAATTCCATCCACATCAGGCTTCCAGATTCAAAGATTCAAATGCTGTCCAGCCGGGGTCATTTAGCGGCCTCCGACTCTTCTAAAGTCCCAGAGATTGGACAGCCCTCCGGACCTTGTGTCGGCCAGCCCATGCGGCTGCAGAGAATTGGCTACCTCAGGCCCTCATAGCAGAACCCCCAGTGGTCACAGGACAGAGGGGTAATCGGGGGTTCACCCAAAGAGACCCCGGGGGAGCAGGATGCTGCAGAGGAACACTGGGACAAACTCCGAGTCCCAGGCATCAGCACGGGAGGAGGGGGCCTGGACGTATGAAATAAAGTACATTAAATAAATTTGTTTCTTAATCTGAGGAGGGGGGAATATTGAAGATCACTTATCATAGCTGGGAGATAAATGCTCCACTGAGATATTAGAAGTCAGACGGTAATTTTTTCCTGATGTCTTACTAGGGGGAAGCCTGGCCTGAAAATGAAAATAAGATGTGTAACTTACACATGTTAGAATTTAAGGTTTTACTATTTCGTCTACTGTTTTCCAGGCAGAGAACCAAAACCAGGCAATCAGAGTCCCAAACTGCTGAAGGCTTAACGTCCCCATGGCAGGCAGAGAGAGACAGTAGCACACTGGGGCTCTTCATCAGGATTCATTCATTTGGCTTTTTCTGCAGCAGGCCTAGGCCACGCACTCCAAGAGAGACACTAGGAGCTGGCTTTCTCTCCCCTGCAGCCTTCCCCAGAGAGAATGAGATGGAACAGCCAGAGAAGAGGGGATTGCTGAAATGCTGTCAGCCTTTGCAGACTGGTTTCAGGGCTAGCAGGGATGATGGGGATTGCTCAAAGCCCTCAGGGGCCGGGGACAGAACTGGGCCAACTGTCCACAGAGCAGAAACGTCCCGTTATGAAGGCCACTTTTCCAGTTTTATTTGGGCTGGTCTGGTTTTGGTTTTGTCTGGTCTCTGTCCTGGGTGGATTTGGCATCAGTTGCCCAGCATTTTCACTTTCAATATTTGGCCTTCCTTCTGCCTTGGCTTGTGCTGCTGAGTTCCAAGGCTTCAAGGTGTTGCCTGTGTTCCCAGAAACCTGGGAGGGGAAGGTAGCAGCCCTGGAGCCAGTAGGTTGGGGGAATCAGGGGTTCTCCCAAGATGATCTTGGTTCTGCAGATTTCCTCAGAGAACTTTTCATGATCTCATTACGTTCTGGTCCTCCAGCAACATCACCTCTTGAACCTTTTCACCCTTTACCTATGTTTAAGGTTATTCCTTCGTTTGAAGACTTTGCCTCTTTAGGAAAAGGGATTGGATTCCTTTCCTTCTCACTCCATCTTTCAGCTTCTCAGCTAGTCTAAGGCTGGCCCAGTGGCCAGGCAGGATTTTTCCAACTCCAAAGCTCCTCTCTGAGCACTAGGAGGCACGGAAAAGTCAAGTGGCCACTAACTGACAGGAAATGCCAAGATTTTCCACTATATCTGATCCATGAGCCCTGGAAGAGGGGACAGGCCCCAGGAGTGGCCACAAACACCCAGCACCAGAGCCACCACAGTCAGGACTGTGGTTCACTGGGCATCCCTGCCGGAAGATTCCATCGGGGGCAGAGGGAGGGTCAGGGCTCTGGGAGGCAGCCTTAAGAGGGTGCCTCATTAGGTAGAGAGGATGCTGGGAAAGGCGACTGATCCTGGCAGAAGAGAAAGAGGGGTGGAAGGAAAAGATCTCTGGAGATTTGGGGGCACCTCAGACTCAGAAGGGGGGGTCCAGAATTGCCAAGTTCCATGTGATTCCCTCTTTCCTTCATATTTCTTTGTATCCCTCAAGGATATATTCCCCTGGAGCTCTGGGTCTTCCCTTTCTTGTGCTGTCTATACTGCTCTCCTTCACACCCACCCTCTTTCCTCTTGCCCACTCTCCCTCTCCAAATGATGCATCCCTGCAGCTTGGCCTTTTTGAGCCAACCCCACCCAGATCACCCCTGAGCCCATCTCTCCCTCCCAGTTCCCATTCTGCCCCTGAACCAACAGGAAGCCAGGCTCTCCCCACCCCACCTTGGGCCACTTGGGAGAATGGCCAAAGGCCATGCGGTTACCTGGCAGCCGGTGTTCCCTCCACTCTCAGGGACCCCACAGCTTCGGGCAGCCTCCCCCAGAAAGCACCAGCCTCTCTCCCCTCTGGCCGAGCGGCTACTGCTCGGAGCCCAGGTGAAATGCAGAATAAAGGCGGCTGCTCTTTATCAAGGCAGCTGGAGGCTGTGAAGAGGGTCCGCTGAAAGCAAGAGGGAGGGGGCAGGGGAGGGAGTGAGGTTTTGTTCGGCAATGGCCGGCGGTGCCAGCCAGTAGATGGCGGCCGCTTGGTCCTGCAGCTGGTAGTTTTGGGGCAGGGGGCTGGGGGGCCCCGGGCTGCCTCAGTGGGATCGAGGAGGGGGTTCTCCTCAGATGCTGCAGTTGAGATATGGACGTGGAAATACTGTCATGTCCATCTAATATGACCACATTCTCCTTAGTTCTTAATACACATCTCTGCCTGTACAGTAGGGGCCTAGCCAGTGCCGTTGATGGATGGATTGATTGAGGCTGCCCTAGGCCTCAGGATTTCCTCACGGTGTCCGAGAGCTGTGGTTTTTCCTTCAGACCTGTGGTCCCTGAGCCAGATGGAACATTCGGTCTATTCCCAGAATGATCTTTCCTGCACTTTGGTGAACACACGAGGGACTCAGAGATTGACTGTCAGTAGTCTCTGTGAGGCGACTTGAACAGGGACAAGGCCCCAGGAACGGAGACAGGCAACGTCTACTTGTATGCTTCGCATTCCTCTGGATACTGTCTCCTTCTGCGCATCCTACTGGCCATTTTAGTCCCAGGCAGCCCTGCTGAGCCGCAGGTCTGGAAACACACGTGTGTCATCTGTGTAAGATTCAGCCCAAGAAGAGGCAGAAGCCAAACAGACATGGCCTACACTGTTCTCTCTCACTGGCATTTTGAAGAGGATATATCCTCCAGGTCAAGAGTGGTACAATCTACATCGAGTTCAGAACTTGCCTCTACCCCAGGGTGGGGGTAGGCTCAGGAAATGTTGCCGGCCCACTGGCCGACATGAAAATAGCTTGTGGCATATGAAGGGCACACATACATGAGCTTCACATTTCACGTTCTGGACCCATATGTGGCAAAGCACCTGCTAGCATTGTTTAGGGGTGGAAGGTCCCAGGGATGGGCAGGGCCAAGGAATCATGCCCCCACAGCTCAGGTGGGTAGGGCCAGCACTGGATGTGAGCAGATTATCATACTCGCCTGCACTATGTGGCACAATCATGGCAGGGACAGCTGAAATAAGCATGATGCCTTGTACCAGGTCATCAGTGTCTATGGACCAGCCATGAAGGGAGAGTGTTCACATGGACAATGTGCCCCAGCCAACTACCTCTCTCATTTCCATACACCGGTTCTCTTTCCCAACTAGAATGTTTCCCATCTTCCCTCAGCTCAGGCAGAATGCAGTCGAGAATTATTTGCAGACCACAGCTTGGATGGAGACACTGAAGTCTACATCTGAGAAAGGCCCTGGGGGCTGGTCCAGGCCTGCTTGATGCTTCAGGGGGGATCCGATGGAAGAGAAGGGAACCCCTTCCTCTAAGGGGTGGGAGAGTTGGGTGAACTGAAAAGCCAGAGTTCCCCAGATCCAAAGCCTTTCTGGATGACTCTCTCCAGCCCTGCTGGTAAGGATCCCATAATGGAGACTCAGGGCATTCCCTGGCAGAGGTACCCCCGAGCTTGTATTGGCAAAACCAAGGCCACTGTTCATGAGTACCATGTCAGAGAGTGCAGAATTCTAGCGTTCTTTTGGTACAAACAAGTCTAACACTCTTCCCATTTTTCACACCGCATTAATTAGTCATGACATTTATGAAGCTCTTAGTATGTTCCAAGCACTATGTTAAGCACTGGGATGAATACAAGATAAGCAGGTTGGACAGAGTACTTCTCTCCCATGGAGCTCAAAATCTAAGAACAGGGATCATAATAATAATAATGATGATGATATTTGTTATGTGCTTACTGTGTGCCAAGCACTGTACTAAGCACTGGGGTAGATACAAGCAAGTCGGGTTGGACACAGCTCCTGTCCCATGTGGGACTCACGGTCTCGATACCCAATTTACAGATGAGGTAACTGAGGCCCAGAGAATGAAGTGACTTGCCCAAGTCACACAGCAGACATGTAGCAGAGGTGGGATTAGAACCCATGACATCTTTACTCCCAGGTCCATTTTCTTTCCACTATACTATTCTGTTTCCCTCCCTCATTTGACAGATGAGGGAACTGAGTCCCAGGGAGGTCAAGTGACTTTCTCAGGGTCATGCAGCAAGCTAATAGCAGACCTGCGATTTGAACCTAGGTCCCTTAAATATCAGTTCTGTTCCTCTAGGCCATTCTAACTTCTACTTCAGATGGTATTTCAATCCCAGTGCAGGCATTTGTATAAAATAGCCCTGCTCCCTGCTCCCTTTTGAGCCTAGATGGGTGTGAGAGGAGGTTTATTAGGTGCCAGGGACCTGATGGGCTTCCTGCCTCACTTCCCCACAACTGCCTCTCAGCATCTCCCCACAGCCCCCTTCAATTATCTCCAGTCCCCAAAGGGGGTGAAGGCCAGGTTGGATGTGCTTGGTCTGGACTAGTCATAGATTAAAACTAGCCACGTGGCTTGGTGGATAAAGCAAGGGACTGGGAGTCAGAAGTACATGGGTTCTAGTCCCACCTCTGTCACATGTCTGCTGTGTGACCTTGGGCAAGCCACTTCACTTCTCTGGGCTTCAGTTACCTCATCTGTAAAATGGGGATTGAGACTGGGAGTCCCACATGGGACAGGGATTGGGTCCAATCCGATTTACTTGTAACCACCCCAGCACTTAGTACAGTACCTGGCACACAGTAAGTGCTTAACAAATACCACAATTATTATTATTATTAGTGACCCAAAGGTTGACCTCCATTAGGTTCTACCTGTAGTAGCAACAGCAGCAGTAGCAGTATTCACTGAGTGAGTAATGCCCACTGGGTGAATTTCACAGTACACAGCATTTGAGAAAAATAAAACATAGCAGGGACACATCCCCTGCCCACAAGGAGGGAAATATTTACAGATAAAGTAATCAAAAGAAGTAATTGAAAACATAATTGAAGAATATGCATGCAATCGTAAGTATTCACGATGGACATTAGTGAGGCAGATGGCTGGTGGGTTTGTATGACATGGGGTGCTGGGAGTTCAATCAATCAATCAATCAATCACTGATTGAAACAGTGAGGCCTAATGGAAAGAGTATGTGCCTGGGAGTCAGAAGACCTGGGTTCTAATCCTGACTCCTGCATTTGTCTAATGTGTGACTTTGGGCAAGTTACTTAACTACTTCTCTGTGCCTCAGCTTATGCAACTGTAAAATGAGGATTTAATACCTGATCTTCTCTCCTCTTTAGACTGGGAACCCCATATGGGACTGGGACTATACACAACCTTGTATCTACCCCAGGGCATAGAACAGTGCTTGGAACATAGTAAGTACTTAACAAATGTAATAATAATACTAATATTATTATTTGTTGAGCACTTCAGGTGAGCTCTGCACACCTTAATACAGAGCTCTGCACACAGTCCTTTGGAGAGTATAACATAACAAAGGAATATAATATAATATGATTAATATTACCTCATCTATAAAATGGGGATTAAAACTGTGAGCCTGAGGTGGGTCATGGACTGGGTCCAAACTGATTAGCTTGTATCTATTCCAGCACTATTACAGTTCCTGGAACATAGTAAGCACTTAACAAATACCATACAAAAATATGATACAAAAGAGGAAATGAGCTAATCAGGGGAAGGTTTGTTGGATGAGATAGGATTTTAGGAGGACTTTGCCTTTGGGAAGAGCTGGGGGTCTATTGGATTTGGGGAGGGAGGGTGGGAGTTCCTGCCCAGGGGGAACAGACACAGAAGACAAAGAAGGCGAGAGTGAGGTACAGTCAGAAATTAGAATTCCCCTTCCCTAGGTTTTCCTTCAAGATCTGCCCTATCTGGTTCCCTTGTTAATTGCGTTCTGAGGCACTAGCTGCTCTGTAGACACAGTGGGAATATAGACCTCCAGCGTGGCTTAGTGGAAAAAGCATGGGCTTGGGAGTCGGAGGTCATGGGTTCTAATTCCAGCTCTGCCACTTATCAGCTGTGTGACTTTGGGCAAGTCACTTAACTTTTCTGTGCCCCAGTTACCTCATCTGTCAAATGGGGATTAACACTGTGAGCCCCACGTGGGACAATCTGATTACCTTGTATCTACCCCAGTGCTTAGAACAGAGCTTGGCACTTGGTAAGTGCTTAACAAATACCATCATTATTACTATTGAAGAATTGACTACCTGCTTGACCAATTAAATTCCTCTCTAGGATCCAGAAGGGATGGGGCTAGATCCTTTCCCAACCTTTGAGATCCTGTAGATCCATGATCAGAGTAATTATGATAGCAATAGTGATCCCGGTAGTATTTATTGAACACTTACTATATGCTAAGCACCGTGTGAGCTGCTGGAATAGAGACAAGGTTATCAGATTGGACCTACTCTCAATCCCAGAGGGCTCACCAACTAAGAGGGAAGGAGAACAGGTATTTTATCCCCATTTTTCAGTTGAGGAAGCTGAGGCCTGGTGAAATCAGGCTGGTCAACAATCTCACAGCCAGCCTGGGTGTCCAGACTTCCAGGAATATGTTCTTCCCTCTGAACCAGACTGCCTCGTACAAGATTTTTAAGCAGTCCTTTCTGCACACCTGTATGCTCCTGAGACCCACCCTCACACCCAGATAAGCCAGTTGCCCCCATCCCAACCCCAAGCAGAGGGTGAACTGCTGGGGCAGAGTTGCAGGGCTGGGGCCTGGACATCCTAAATTTTCACCCATGGAGAAGGCAGCGCTGAATCTCTGAGCACCCCCAAGGGAGCCTTGGAGTGTCTCTCCTTTTTGTAAATGAGATTTGATGTGGCAACATTTTTGGTGCCCACAGGCAGACCTGTAGATTAGATGGTCAAGTCAATCATATTTATTGAGTGCATACTATGTGCAGAGGACTGTTCTAACCACTTGGGAGAGTACAATATAACAACCTAACAGACACATGGAGCAAGAAGGGGAGGAAGAGAAGGAGGAGAAGAGGAAGGGACATAGGAGAATGAATAGGATGAGGATGGGAGAAAGAAGAGGAGTAGGGGAGAAGGAGAGAAAGAGGAGACGGAGGAGGAGGTAGAACAGGAGGAAGAGCAGGAGGAAGAGTAGGAAGATAAGGAGGAGAATGAGGATGAAGAGATGGTGGCGTTGGAAAAAAGATTTGATTCTTCCATAGCATCTGGGAGTTGATGCCAGGGACATTACGTCTCCTTCATGATTGTAATGGTATTAACTATTTGCCAAGCACTGTGCTAAGTTCTAGGGTACAAAAGATGATCCAGGATAAACGGATCAGGTTTACAGTCCAAGAGATAGGGAGAGTAGGAATTTGAACCCCTCCCTAAAGAGGAAGTGAGTTTCCTGCAGGCAGGGAACCTCTGGATCATAAGCATCTTGAGGGCAGGAATAATATCTACCCATTCTATTGCACTCTCCGAAGTACTTAGTGTGTACCCTGCCCAGAAAAGGTATTCAATAAAGATGGACTGAAACTGACTGAAATTGAAACACAGCAGACAAGTGGCAGAACTAGAAGAACCCAGATTTCCATGACTCCCAGCCTTGAGCTCTTTGAATAATGCTCTACACATGAAGTAAATAATAATGAATACAACTGAATTAGCAATTTCCCCGCTCATAACAAGTTTACAGTCTACAGAGCCTCTTGCAGTAGATCACCGTTCCATTAAACTCCCCAGTCTCGCCTCCCTTACCGAAACCAACTGGGGCTTGAGTCACTCACACCACCCAACCACGACGGAGCAACAAGGCCTGTGGCTACCAGCAGAGCAAGAATGGAGAGCGGACCCCTCCCTTCTCCCCTCCCCTAGTCCCTCCCCCCGGCAGCTCCATGGCCAGGGCAGGGTCAGGAGAGCTGTCCCTCACCTGGATCCATTCATGTGGTCATACTCGCGCTTGACGCTGACCCTGACGGGCTGGTTGATCCAGTCCTGCTGGGGTGGGAGGGGGTTGATCTTGTGGGGCTGACCGTAGTCCGGGCTCCCTGAGGCAGTCATGTCGGCCTTCGGCAGCTGTGTCGCCGCGGCTCCGTACGTTGAGTCAAAGAGTGATTGGTCGTCGCTTACCACCGAAAGAGCCTCCTGGGAATCAGACAAGAGGGGACGTCAGCAGAGTGCCTCCTCTCTCTTCTCTCTCTCTCTCCCTCTCTTGGCAGGTGCTCTGGTGATCCGGGATGGGGTTGGGAGGGTGGGGGGTGGGTGCCTTCACCTGCAGCCTGGGGTGACTGCAGGTTGAACGGGGTGTCTGGGGCTCTTGCTAACCCTTATGCAAAACAGTTGGGCTCCTCCTGGGCTCCACAGCAAAGGGAAGTGCTGTGGCTGCTGCAAATTAGCCCAAAGTCTCACCCGGGTCTTGGGTTCTGCCAGGCTCTTGGAGTCGAGGCCCAACTGGGGAGGAGGCTGAGGCCCACTGTGGTTTGTGAGTACTGCACAGTCACTTGGGACTGCCCCGTGAAGATAGTCAACTAACTTGCAGTGTTTATTAAGCTCTATCTACTACTACTAATAATAATGATGGTATTTGTTAAGTGCTTACTATGTGCAAAGCACTGTTCTAAGCATTGGGGGGATACAAGGTGATCAGGTTGTCCCACGTGGGGCTCACAGTCTTAATCCCCATTTTACAGATGAGGTAACTGAGGCCCAGAGAAGTTAAGTGACTTGCCCAAAGTCACACAGCTGACAATTGATGGAGTGGGATTTGAACCCGTGACTCTGATTCCAAATTCCGTGTTCTTTTCACTGATCCACACTGCTTCTCTATTTGCTAAGCACTAGATACAGAAGGATCAGACAAGCTACAGGCCAAGGTTACCCCCTGGGGCTCCCAATCTAAGATAAATGGAGAGTAAGGATCTTAGCCACATTTTACAGATGTGGAAACTGCTAGCCCCATGTGGGACAGGGATCATGTCCAGCCTAATTAACTTGTATCCACCCCAGTGATTAGAACAGTGTGTGACACATAGTAAGCGTTAAACAAATATCATTTAAAAAAAAAATCCCAGAGAGATGAAGACACTTTCCCATAAGCCAGGTCCTATAACTTGGGACTTCCCCAAGAAAATAGATGAGTAACTTATAGTATTTATCAAACTCTTACTACGTGCTAAGCACTAGGGCAGATACAGAAGGATCAGATAGGGTACTGTCCACCTTCCCCGTGGGGCTTCCAAACTAAGAGGGATGGAGAGTAAGGATCTTAGCCCCATTTTACAGATGGGAAAACTGAGCACCATGCGGGACATGGACTGTGTCTGACCACATTCATTTCCATCTATCCTAGCACTTACAACAGTGTTTGACCCATAGTAAGAGTTTAACAAATACCATTAAAAAAAATCCCACGAGAGGTGAAGTGACTTTCCCGAAGCCACCCAGCAAGTGTGTCTAAACCACTCCTCAAGATGCACTCCTCACCGTGCCTCGTTCTCGCCTTTCCCGCCGTCGACCCCCAGCCCACGTCGTCCCCCTGGCCTGGAATGCCCTCCCTCCCCACATCCGCCAAGCTAGCTCTCTTCCTCCCTTCAAGGCCCGAGAGCTCACCTCCTCCAGGAGGCCTTCCCAGACTGAGTCCCTCTTTCCTCTCCCCCTCCTCCCCCTCTCCATCCCCTCTGCCTTACCTCCTTCCCTTCCCCACAGCACCTGCATATATGTATATATGTTTGTATGTATTTATTACTCTTTATTTATTTATTTTACTTGTACATATCTATTCTATTTATTTCATTTTGTTAATACGTTTTATTTTGTCCTCTGTCTCCCCCTTCTAGACTATGAGCCCACTGTTGGGTAGGGACCGTCTCTTAATTCCCAAGCGCTTAGTACAGTGCTCTGCACACAGTAAGCGCTCGATAAATATGATTGATTGATTGATTGATTGATTACTGTCCCCCTCTCTCTCCAGGCTTGACATCACCTTGCCTTGGGCAGGAGAGGCAGTATGGCTTCTGTGGTTTAATAAACGGGCTAGGACCCGTTTGTGGCCCTTGAGACTGGCTTTCGGTCCCATTTCTGCTCATTCAGCGCTTCCTTTCACGAGGATTAAATTTAACCTGTGGTTGGGGGGTGAGGCATCCTTGAGATGAGACCTTAGAAAACGAAGAGTCATCATTTCTGCTCAGCCCTGGGGGATCCAATCAGTTAATCAATCAATTTGCAGAGTACTGTAATAAGTACTTGGGAGAATACAATACAGCAGAGATAAGCAGATGCGGTCCCTGCCACAAGTTTATAGTTCAGAGTGGGGGCAGACATTAATATAAATAAGTAATTTATAACATATAATCTAACGATATGTACATAAGTGCTGTGGATTTGAAGGTGAAATGAATGTCAAATGTCCGAAGGTCACAGATCCAAGTGCATAGGTGATGCAGAAGGGAAAGGGGGTGGGGATGGGGGCTTAATTCGGGAATGCCTCTTCAATGAGAAGTGTCATTAATAAAGCTTTGAAGGTGGGGAGAGTGGTGGTCTGGTGTATATGAAGAGGATGGGAGTTCCAGGCTATGGGGAGGAAGTGAGAAAGGGGTTGTTGGTGAGACAGATGAGACTGGGGCACAGTGAGTAAGCTGACGCTAGTGGATTGAACTGTGAGGGCTGAGCTGTAATAGGAAATCATTGAGGTTAGGTAGAAGGGGAGACAAGAATCTTTTGGGCATCATAAGAGAAATTCTGGGCTTAGTTTTTGATGGGGTTCAGCACTTGGGGAGACCCTTCCTAGAGATTGTACCAAACAACCAGCTGCCCTTAGAACCCTCATATTAGAGAGCATCTTCTTAGTGCTTTGCACATAGTAAGCGCTTAATAAATGCCATCATTATTATTATTATTCATTCATTCAGTTCATTCAATCATATTTATTGAGCGCTTACTGTGTGCAGAGTACTGTACTAAGCACATGGGGAAGTACAATACAGCAATAAGGAGAGACAATCTCTGCCCACAAGGAGCTCACAGTCTAGAGGTGAAGCAGATGTGGCCAGTGTGGTCTAATGGAGAGAGCCTGGGCCTGAGAGTTAGAAGCACCTGGGTTCTGATCCCAGTTCTGCCAATCACTTCCTGTGTGACATTGGTTGAGTCACTTAACTTCTCTGTGCCTCAGCTTTCTCCAGTGTAAAATGGGGATACCTGTTCTCCCTCCTATTTAGATTGGGAACCCCCTGCCAGACAGGGACTGTGTTCGATCTAATTAACTCGTACTTTCCCCAATGCTTAGAACAGTGTTTGTCAAATAGTAAGCACTTAAAAAATACCATGAAAATAGCCAGCCCGGTCATGAATCTGCTGTGTGGCCTTATGCAAATCATTTACCCTGTAGACTGGAAGCTCATTGTGAGCAAGGAACATGTCTACCAACTCCCTTGTACTCTCCCAAGTGCTTAGTACAAAGCTCTGCACACACAGAAAGTGCTCAACAAATACCACTGATCGATTGATTGATTGATTCAGCAGAGAAGAGGGGAAGTCAGCAGAGAAGAGGGGAAGTCATGTCACATTTATAGAGAGTACTGAGGGCCTCCAGAAAGAAAGGCAGTTTCTCTTCCAAGCATTCTCACTTTCCGCTGTAATTTTACCCCTGGCCTTAGGTAAGTCACTAAATCCCTGAGAATTAGGAGGAAGAATATCCTGAATTTCTCTAGAGTTTTCATTTATTTTACATCATGACTTCTGGGTGGTTTCCTCTGATGATAAGTTCCTGCAGGGCAGAAAAACCTACCTAGGACTTCTGTTGTACTCTCCCAGGTACTTTAGAACAGTATTTTGTACACAGGCAGTGCTCAAACAATATCAATCAAACTTTCCCTCATAATGGAATTTGGGGGGTGGTAGCTCTCTCTGACCCCTCCCCCAGCAACCAGCCCTGTGCCACACCCCCAGTTACCTCTTAGGGGCCACAGCCTGGCGGGCTGTCTCTGGCAAACGATTTATGCAGCTCTGCTCCCCTGTTGCAGGCAGGGAACGTGTCTGTTATATTGTTGTAGCGTACTTTCCCAAGCACTTAGTACAGTGCTTTGCAAACAGTAAGTGCTCAATAAATATGATTGACTGACTGACCGACTCCTCCCAGGACAGCAAAGTGTCGGGTAGCCTAACAGGAATTCTCTCCACTATGATCTTAGCTCCAATCAGCACTCCCTCCCCTCTCTTCCAAAAGCTCCTCTTCTCCATTGCTCAATGCAGCTACTTTTCAGCGCAGCTAGTTTTCCAATGCAGCCCAAATACGCCAGATACTCAGACAGCAGCCCCATCAGGGTTCTCCGAACCAGCTCCCAAAGCAACCCCAAGAGGGGACCTCCCACCTTGGGGGGATTTTGTGTCCATGCATTGTTTCCCGGTTTTCAGAGGGGACTACCTTTCCAGCGTCTGCTGGAAGCCTGCCTGAGTTCCTCAGAGGAAGGCTGTTCTGGAGATATTTCCAGCTGGGACCAGAGCAGGAAGTGCTGGAAATCATGCCAGGAAGTCTGTTTCCAGGCCAGAGAGGGATGGATGTCACAGATTAGCCGGAGAATGCAGGTTGGGCATTGTTAAACCGGCTTCCAAAGATGAGATAGAACATTAAAGACTCAAGGACCCCCAACCGAGAGAGCAATTGTCATGGTCTAGAGACCAGCAGGACCTTCACCCCCACACTCCTCCCTTATCCCTCATTGAGTATGCACCCCCAAAAGCCCAGACAAATGCACAGAGATTATGGTGAGCAGGTCACACCCTCCCGAACCCTCCTTGTGGGCAGGAAATTTTTCTGTTTATTGTTATATTGTACTCTCTCAACCACTTAGTACAAGGCTTTGCATGCAGTAAGCACTCAATAAATACAATGCAATGAATAAATGAATGAATGAACCCCAACGTTTCTTAGTTTTACCTAGGGATTTTGGAAGTTCTGGACAAACAAAGGGGGAGGCAAGTTTAAGGTGGAAATTCTGGATGGATTTTGGTCAGGATCAAATGAAGGTTGGAATGCTACTAAAAAATTCAGCTCCAATATGAAGTCTTCCCAGGCTAACTTTGACCTTGGACAGCATTTAATGGCTGACAGACCACCACTGTCCCCATCTTCAAAGCCCTAGTAAAACCACCCCTCCTCCAAGAAACCTTCCCTGACTAATCTCTAATTTCCCCACACTATTTTCCCTCCCTCTTCGGTCACCTATGCACATGGGGCTGTACTCCTTAAGCACTTGAATACTCACCCCAAATCCTACAGCATTTATATATGAAACCTTATCCTCTACCATTTCCCCCATCTGTAATTTATTTTAACACCTTGACTTAACTGTAAGCTTCTTGTGGGCAGGGATTGTGTCTACCAAGTCTATTATACTCTCCCAAGCTCTTAGTACCATGCTAAGCATACTGCAAACATTCATAAAGTACCACTGACCAATCGATTGTTTTAGGACTCTGCAAATCTCTGAAACTGATTTAATGTTGTTTTGTGTCACTGGTGCTTGCCTTATCTTATTATGAGTAGGTGTTTTTATCCTACCTCCCTCATTAGATTACAAACTCCTTGTGGGCAGGGACCTTGGTTTCTCCTTCCTCTGGAATTCCCCCCCAGCACCAGGCCAAATCTGCTTTTCTTGTTCTGTGGTGACTCCTAAAGGCTGACAGGGACAGGGGTTGGGGATGAAAGGGCAGTGTTTATTTCTAAACATTTGAGGTTTTTGTAATCTGGATAAGCAACACAGACCTCACCAAAGAGACAGCCTCTGGGAAGATTTCCCAGCCCCCACTTCCACCCTCTTGTGGCCCCATGACACCAGTGCCTCTCTAGTCCTGGTAAGCCAGACTGGCCCCCCAGCTAGGAAATGCCATATTATAAATTCTTTATTTTTATTAGTGTCTGTCTCCCCCTCTAGACTATAAACTCACTGTGGGCAGGGGACGTGTCTACCAACTCTGCCTAGTGAATAGTGCCCGGGTCTGGGAGTCAGAAGGTTCTGGGTTCTAATTCCAGCTCCATCACTTGTTCGCTGTGTGACCAAGCAAGTCACTTCATTTCTCTTTGCCTTGGTTACCTCATCTGAAAAATGGGGATTAAGATTGAGAGCTCCAAGTGCGACAGGATTTGTGTCTAACCTGATGATCTTGTAGCTACCCTAGCACTCAGTACAGTGCCTGGCACACTGTCAGTGCTTAAGAAGCAGTGTGGGTCAGTGGAAAGAGATCGGGCTCGGGAGTCAGAGGTCATGGGTTCTAATCCCGGCTCTGTCACTTGTCAGCTGTGTGACTTGCCCTTCACTTCTCTGTGCCTCAGTTCCCTCATCTATAAAATGGGGATGAAGACTGTGAGCCCCACGTGGAACAACCTGATCACCTTATATCCCCTCCGTGCTTAGAACAGTGCTTCGCACATAGTAAGTGCTTAAGAAATGCCATTATTGTTATTACTATGATTATTATTAATAACAAATGCCATTAAAAAGAAACAAAAAAACCCTCCGTTATACTGAACCCAAGCACTAATACAGTGCTCGGCACACAGTAAGTGCTCAGTGAATACCATTGATGATGATGAGAGGAGGGTAGGTGGGTGGTAGATTGGGGTTTCCCCTCCCCAGGAACCAAGCCAGTAGGATTGAGCACTCAGCCTGCTTTAGATAGGGTTCAGAGAGGGTTTTCCACCCCTGCGAAGTGGGGTGGGGGCATCTGGGTGGCCAGTAGTAGCAGCACCCTCAGCTCTCTGGGACAGGCTGGTTGTGCTTGAATCAGTTTCCCGGCAGCAGATGACCCCACCCCATCTTTTGGCCCTGGCCCCAGGAGGCTTAACTTTTATCTACCCCAGTGCTTAGTACAGTTTCTGGCATGTAGTAAGTGCTTAACAAATGCCATAAAAAAAGAAGATGCTTTCCTCCTTCTCCATTCCTCATCCTCCTTTTCCACCCAACCACCCTCTCCTTCTCCCAGGTCCAGCTGGCCGCCCCAGCCACGGGGCAGATATAACATGCCACATTTTGGTCACTCTATGGCAAGCAGAATATGGTGTGGTCATTGGAATTGGATGTCCAAGTGACCTTTAAAGGAACCCAGCTGTCCTCTGGCTGTTTTGGGATGTCCTGGGTTGGGGCCCAGAAAAGTCAGTTGGCTCTCTCCCCTGGTTCCCACCAGAGGACATCCTAAGCTACCCTCAAGCACCCTCCAGCTCAGCCTGGGATCTCCAAAATAATAATAATAATGGCATTTGCTAAGAGCTTACTATGTGTCAAGCACTGTTCTAAGCACTGAGGGAGATACAAGGTAAACAGGCTGTCCCATGTGGGGCTTACAGTCTTTACAGATGAGGTAACTGAGGCACAGAGAAGTTAAGTGACTTGCCCAAAGTCACACAGCTGACAAGAACCCACAATCTCTGACGTCTAAGCCCATGCTCTTTCCACTGAGCCATGCTGCTTCTCTGACTGGGGCATGGACTGTAGTGGCCTTGATTTTCCCTGAAGGAACCAGGGAGAAGCAGCATGGCCCAGTGGCTAGAGCACAGGCCTGGGAGTCAGAAGGACCTGGGTTCTATTCTTGGCTCTGGCACTTGTCTGCTGTGTGACCTTGAGCAAGTCACTTAACTTCTCTGGGCCTCAGTTCCCTCATCTGTAAAATAGAGATTAAGACTTTGAGTCCCATGTAGGACAGGGACTGTGTCCAACCTGGTTACCTTGCATTTACCTCAGTGCTTAAAACAGTGCTCGACGCATAGTAAGCGCTTAACAAATACCATTATTATTATTATTTTGGAGATCCAATACCATTATCATCATCACCACGGGGCTCAGAGGGGGGTCCTCTGCAGCCCCTCTGCAGCTCCAACCGTGTGCTTCAGAGCTGTAAAGTGGTGACAGTGCACAATTGCAATCACCAGGTCTGCAGCGGGCTCGCAGACAGCCTGCCTCCGCGTGTGGAAAGAGGCCCCGAGCTGGAGTTTCATTTTATTAGTTTCACTTCGAACATTTTGAGAACTAGAGGGAGGTGCCGAGGGAAGTTCCCTGACTGTCCCTCTCAGGGTGACCCTGACTAGTGGCCCAGCTGCCTCCCCGTCTTGCAGTAGAGCTCCAATAATAACCACTGTGGTTTCTGCTTAGTGCTTACTACGTACTAAGCATTGTACTAAGCCATGGGGTAGAGATAAGACAATCAGGTCAGGCATAGTCCTTGACCTACATGGGGCTCAGAGTCTGAGGAAGAGGAAGAAGAGGAAACTGAGACAGAGAGAAGTGATGTGACTTGCCCAGAGTCACACAACAAGCAAATGACAGGGCTGAGTTTAGAACCCAGGTCTTCTGCCTCCCAGCGCTGTGCTCTGTCAAGAGCCCTTGTGGCACCATGGGCATGGTTCAGGGCCATGTTCTACTGGGTGCCCTGCTGGGGGGGGGAGGGGGGGGCAGGACAGTACCTCCCCCCTGCAGTGCCAACTGTCCAGAAATGGCCCTACAACCTAGACAGGAATTCTCTGTTCTGGTTGGTAAAACGACCCCTGCTGTGCATGTCCCGGAGTCCTGGCTCTGTCCCCTGCCATCCGGAAAATCTTTTATTTACCTGCCTGCTGAGCCCATCTGAAAGGGGCCACTTGTGGACTCCAAACACCCAAGCTTGCTACACTCTGGCCCAGCAGCTCCACCCGCCCCCTCCAAGAAGGAAGCCACCCACTCCCACTGCTCCTGCTGTGAGGAGAACCTCCCCTGCCACGCTTTCCGGATCCCTCACAAGCTCCAGCACATTCAGCCTCCTCCATCCTGCTAAACCTGCGACCACCCAGATTAATTATGGGGAAGCATGGGCAAAATAATTGGTCACCAGCATCCTTCTGCAACACCAAACTTGGGGAGAGCCTTGGGGCCAAAGGAGATTAATAGGGTGACTTTGTACAGACTAAACACTTCCCAACCCCATGCCCCATCTGCTCCCCCTCTCTTTTCCCCTTCAATCATGCAGGGACTGGTCAGTCTGCCCGGCTCTTGGCGAAGAGCAAGCGGGTGGGAGGGGATTCAAAAGAACTAGCAGCAGTGGCAATCTCTGCTGTCTCCGATCGTTGTCTTAAGTCTGGCTAGACCAGACCTGATACCAGAGTCCTAAGTTTATTTCTTTGGCAAATACAGTACAGGCAAGATCACCCCAGGGAACCCAGTTGCTCCAACTTTGATCACATTCTTTGCATAATGTCCAGAGTCTCTTCTGTGGCAGCCAGATACTGGGGGCGAATCGAAGCCTCTGCTGCCAATCAGAGAAGCAGCACGGCCTAATGGAGAGAGCACAGGCCTGGGAGTCAGAAGGACCTGGGTTCTAATCATGGCTCTGCCACTTGTCTGCTGTGCGGTCTTGGGCAAGTCGCTTCACTTCTCTGGGCCTCAGTTATCTCATCCGTAAAATGGGGATTTAGGCTGAGCCCCATGTGGGACATGGACTGTGTCTACCCTCACTAGTTTGTATGAACCCCTTAGTGCTTAGTGCACTGCCTGGCACATGGTAAGCATTTAACAAATACTACATAACAAATCACCCTTAACCTTAAAGAAGCCAATAAGATCTGCAGCTATGGTGGATAAGTATCAGTCAATCAATAAGTAGTATTTCTTGTATACCTACTGAGTGCAGACCTCTGTCTTGAGTGCCTACTGTAATAGAGAAGTGGCATAGAAGAGTGGAAGAGTACCAGTCTGGAAGCTAAAGGTCCCAGGTTTGAGTCTGAGCTCTGCCACCTGCCTAGTGTGTGACCAAGGGTGAGTCACTTAATCTCTTTGACCTCAGTTTCCTCACCTGCAAAAGGGGGATAATCATACCTGCCTTTCTACCTACCTCTCAGGTTTACTGTGAGGGCAAAAATGAGGTAATAAACTCTTATTTTGGAAATTAAATTGTTATCCAAAACCAAGGGTTTATTCTTGGGTGCTTACTGTTAACCAAGTTCTGTACTAACCTTGGGAAAGAGTACAGTTAACTAAAAGACACGGTCTTTGCCCTCAAAATGTTTACGGTCCAAGGCAGCAGGTGGGAGGGGGGTGGTTTACTAACAGACAAATATTTGGAGGAGAAAGAAACAGAGATTTGATTGTTGACAGCAGATGCATTGTAAGATTAAACAGCAGACCCTGCAACTTGTTATAGTCTATCTAGGGTGGATTTTCTGGACATTTCTGGATCCTCAGAATGGATAATTGAGGAGTGACTGTCTTGTAGCTTTGTCTGAGATCATAGTTCACGCCACCCTGAGGACAAAGGGTTCTGAGAAAATTCCTGGTTGGCAGGACAACCTGTTGATTGCATCGCTCCCTTGATTCATGGCAGGGGAAATCATCATGTGGCAAACAGAGCCTGGATCCTTGGCACAGATGGGTTTGAGGAGCCTTTCAGAACAGAAGGATCTGGAGGGTGGAGAAACATCAGGGATTCCTCTTGGAGAGGATAGGGAGAGCTAGCTAGGGATTGGTGGATCTGTAGGAGTTATAGGTCTTTTGGCTCACTCCCTAGGAGGGGGGTGGTGATGTGACATGGTCCTGGGTTCAGGAGGTGCAGAATGGGGTTCACAGCCCTAGCACCCCAACCGTTTTTGCCTCTGGGGACAAAACTTGTTGACCTTGGCCCAGGATGCAGAATATCTTCACGTGTAGTTGCACCTGGGCCTGAGACCTCCAGCCTAAAGCTTCTGCTTGAAATTTTTCATAGATGATTGAAATCATACTGGAAAGCCTTTTCTCATAAGATTTCATCCTGATTGGTGCAAGCATCTGCATGATTGACAGCTGCCGCTCAGGGAGAGACAGTAGGAATGGGACACCTATAATAGTTTACCCTCTTATCCCACAAGCCTGTTGAGAAAATTAGATAAAAACAGTTTCAGGAGCAATGGGGAGATCTCACCAGAGTGGAGAAGCAGAAATGGGTAGCAGCTTTATGCATGCCCTTTAATAATCTCAGAGCACTTTCCAGTGTGACCTAGTAGAAAGACCATAGGACTGGGAGTCCTGAGGTTTCCTGGATAACGTTGGGCGAACCATTTAAGCTTTCTGTGTCTCTATTTCTTTGTGGAAATATCATGGGCTTGGGAGTCAGACTTTGTGGGTTCTAATCCCGGCTCTCCCACTTATTAGCTGTGTGACTTTGGGCAAGTCACTTAACTTCTGTGGGCCTCAGTTACCTCATCTATAAAATGGGGGTTAAGACTGTGAGCCTCTCATGGGACAACCTGATAATCTTGTATTTCCCCAGAGCTTAGAATAGTGCTTAGCACATATTAAGCACTTAAAAAATGCCATTATTATTATTATTATTATGTGGATAAGCTACTTGCTCCCAGGACCCTATTCAATCTCCAGTCTGATTATCACGCACCTATCATGCACCAGCGCTTAGAACAGGGCTTTGCACATGGTAAGTGCTTAATAAATGCCATCATTATTATTATTATCTCACTGCTCAGTAATCAGTCAATCAGTTAATCAATCAATGGTATCTATTGATTTCTTATTGTATAACAGAAAACTCTCCTAAGGGCTTGGGAGAGTACAATACAGCGGAGCTGGCAGGAACATTTCCTGTCCACGATGAGTTTGGAGTCTAGCATACAGAGTAAGAGTAAGAGCTTAATAACTACTATTATTGTTACTTTTAGTTTTTCTCAACACCATCTAATTTACCCTTACAACCATGCCCTGAGGAAGGATTTATGGGCCTTCTTCCCAAGGAGGGAAACTGATTTGTTTAAGTTCACAGTGATTCAGAGTCAGAGCTGGGACCAAGACAAGGGCTTGCTTATGTTTACACTTTTCTCTGTTATGACCCCTGTCTGAAAGAATCCCAAGAACCTGCTAGAGCTTGGTGAGAAATGAAAAAATCTCAAAACTCCCCTTTAGTCCCAAAGGGTTCTTGAGAAGTAGCACTGTCTAGTGGAAAGAGCACAGGCCTGGGACTCAGAGGGCCTGGATTCTAATCCTGGCTTGGCCACTTGTCAGCTGTGTGACCTTGGGCAAGTCACTTCTCTTCTCTGTGCTTCATTTTCCTTATCTGTAAAATGGGGATTCAGTTCCTGTTCTCTTCCCTACTTAGACTGTGAGCCCAATTTGGGATAGAGACTGTGCCCAAACTAATTATCTTGTTATCTACCCAGTGCTTAGTACACTGCTTGGCTTAGAGTAAATGCTTAATAAATATTATTATCATTATTATCATTATTCTTCGATCTAAGCCTACAATCATGTCCGAGAGCCCTTCCCCTCCTGATTTCTAAGACCAATTTACTGGACATAGTCTTCCCAGGTCCCCTTAAAAGAGTTTGAGGATGCCTTCTATAATGCATGACTCACAAGATGAAATCATTTCCTCACCCTATTCTCCCCATTTCAGCATCTCTTCGGCTCTTGGATTTGTACTCCTAAAACACTTCGATACTCACCCCTACCCCCACAGCACTTATGTACTTATATATTCTGCTGTAATTTATTTTAATGTCAGTCTCCCCAACTAGATTGTAAGCTCCTTGAAGGCAGTAATCGTATCTACCAACTCCCAATCCCAGAGTACAAGTTCTCTGCACACAATAAGCACACAATAGTTACAATTAATTGATTGATTGATAATACATGACTCAGAGAGGTGAACGGAAGAGTTCCTTGAAGCTGGACTCACCATCCTGAGTCCATGAAGGCATTTTCTTTAATGGGCTTTAATAAATTGAGGGGATGAGCAGAAAGCAGTTCAGAGGGTCACTGAGCCCATAAAGGCCTGGGGAGACGTGAGCTGTAACACAGTCCAGAACGGTTGCCTATTAGGGCTTTCTCTAGTTCTCCTTTGGGTATCTACCTTGCTTGTTGACTCTGAATTTTCAAAGTCACTTCTCACCACAACCACATTGAAAGGGCATTGCAAAAGATCAAAGTTTAACTCTCTTCCACAAAGTAATCTTTACTGCGGGAAAAAAAATCCTGAATATGGAAGTGAGCTTGCAGCTGGCCTTAAGGTTACCAGAACCTCCAGAAGGGGGTTTTGATTCTGAGAATTTCACTTTCTGTTTTTCTTAACATCAGGCTGACCATTCTCCCTGGTGCCTTCCACCCTCAATCCTGTTCCCACCCCAATGGCCACGGATGGACCAGGAGGAGGATACCGTAGTCTTCCAAGAAGAAGCCAGCTGACTGGGGTGTCACAGCCAGGTCTACACCAGCCAAGGGAAGTTGGGGAGCATGCAATTACCTGGGTCATTTGACAGACCAAAATAAAAGCTTTGCTGGTGACATGGGGTGATGGCAAGAGCCGGAGACTGATTTCCAGGCAGCAGTGAGGGGACACAGATTGAGCAGGGAGATACCGTCATAGAGAGAAATTGCCTTCTTTAGCCTCCCTGACATATACGTCAACACTTTCTGTCTTTGCTTCTCTCTTTCCTGTCACTCACAGTCAACGCTTCAATGATATCCTAGAAGCAACTGATGGGCATTCATGTCTCTGAAGAAGGCTGGTGGAAGAGGGAGGGGCCAGAGTTGTGAACTGACCTATATCCTAATGGGTGGCTGACTTGGGAACCCAAAGCATTCTGGGAGAGAACCCTCTTTTGTTTTCCTAGGCTGTTCCTCCTGCACAGTTGCACAACTACAGAACAGAGACTGCTGGGAAGGGCAGCTAATGAGGCTTCTACCAAACTATTCCCAAACCTCCATCCACGATTTGACTGCTAGAGATGGAAGTTCTGGAACTAGAACCTTTGGGCTGGTGTGAACACCGTCACTGGTGGTCTGGACTAGGCCCCATCTCAGGAAGAGGAACGTCAGAAGCTCAAGAGAAAGTCGTTTGACTTCCTGTTCCCCTGAAAGTGAGAGGTCCCTAGAGATTCCTCAGGAAGTCTGTGGGGGTGTAGGCCTGTGGTCACCCTGGATCTTAGCTGGGGTCTAAGTTTAACTCTCAGAAGAGAATTGGGGGTGTGTGTGTGTGCGTGAAGGAGAAGGGGAAGTGGTGAAGAAGCTGAAGGAGAAAGCCCCAAAGCATGCTAGGAGAAATCTCTGACAAGTCCTTACCTGGATCCCTTGGCCCCCCATCAATGTTTTTGTAAGATATTTTGTAATATTTCATAATTCTCAGGGATTTTCCTTCCGGAACAGGCAATCTCAGGGAAATCTTTTTGGAAAAGCCTGAAAATGAACTTTACCTTTACAAAACAAAACAAACCCCACAAAAACTTGTACACCTTTCCCTGCTTTGTTCTCCTCCAGCCTGGAGCCCACAAAAGGCAAGGCCATTCTCTCACTGGGGGCTGACTGGCCCAGCCTCTTTCTAGATTGTAGCCCCTGAGGGGTCTCCAGACCCATACTCCAGGCTCCAAAAGATGTGAGTAAAGCCACCTGAGTTCTGTCAAGTTCTCTCTCCAGAAGTGGGAGCCTGGGAGTCAGAGGACTTGGGTTCTAATCCCAGCTCCACCACTTGTCTGGCCCTCTGACCTGTAAGCTTGTTGTGGGCAGGGAACATGTCTACTAACTCAGTTAAAGTGTACTTTCTGTGCTTAGCACAGTGCTCTGCACATAATGTGAGCAATGAATACATTTAATTGATTGATCAATTGATTGTCTCAGTTACCTCTACTGTAAAATGGGGATTAAGATTGTGAGTCCTGTGTGGGGCAGGGACTGTGTCCAACCCGATTATCTTGTATCTTATCTTGTACCCCAGAGCTTAGTACAGTGCCTGGAACACAACAAGGGCTTAATAAAAGACATTTAAAAATTTTTTAAAAAATTAAAGAAAGACTAGGACCGTTAGTTTGCTGTGTTTGAACAGCAAAACCACTGACCATCAGTCATGTTTCCAGAGGCAATGATCTTATCAGGCCATTTCCTCCTCTGACATGGTTTCCAGGGCAACTTGTGCCCTCACAATCACAGGAAGCCCATGAGGAAATATTTACAGGGCGTCTCCTTCCAAGCCCTCGCTCCAGCCCTAAGCCAGGAGCTCTCCAGGGGCAAGACAGCGCCAGCAAGGGGCCGGAAAAGGCTCGCTCTTGAATTTGCATGGACCAAAAATGAGAGTGTGCAAGAGATTCACTCTCCAAGACACTCTTGCTCATGGATGGAACCTCACCATTGGCCGCTCTATCTAGAATAAAGTACCTCATGCTCATGGATGGAATCTCACCAGCATGACCTAGTGGATTGAGCAGGGGCCTGGGAGTCAGAAGGTCATGGGTTCTAATCCCGGCTCAATCACTGGTCTGCCATGTGACCTTGGGCAAGTCACTTTGCTTCTCTGGACCTCAGCTACCACATCTGTTAAATGGGGATTGAGACCGTGAGCCCCATGTGGGACAGACATTGTGTTCAACCTGGTTTGCTTGTATTCACCTGAGCATGTAGTACAGTGGCTGGCACATAGTAAGCGCTTAACAAATAATGATAATAATGATGGTATTTGTTAAGTGCATACTATGTGCCAAGCACTGTTCTAAGCTCTGGGGAGATACAAGGTTATCAGGTTGTCCCAGATGGGGCTCATAGTCTTAATCCCCATTTTTACAGATGAGGTAACAGGCACAGAGAAGTTAAGTGACTTGCCCAAGTCATACAGCTGAGAAGTGGTGGAGCCGGGATTAGAACTCATGACCACTATACCACAATAAATACCACTATAATAATTATTATTAGTCTTATTATTGGCTGCTCCAACTCTGGAATTAAGGATAACTCCAGTAATGAATGCATATAGAGTCATTTCTGCTGGAACCTGGTAGATGTGTTCTTGAAGGATCCTTCCAGTTGTGGAAAAATCACATTACAGTAACTTTGCATTCAATGGGGATCAACTGGTTAGGGTCTACATGGTTGAGAGATTCCTCCATGACATCTATTTTGGATGCCCATTCCTATATCATTTTAATGTCTACCATTAGCAGAATGTTTTGCACGCTTGCCTCTCATTGCTCTTTTGCTGTATTAAATACTGTAAAGCTGACAAATCTCAAGGACTGACTGGCCCAGCTCAGTAAGGCTGAGTCAGAGAATAAGACATCTTTAATTGCTCCACAGACATGGGCACAACCATTTTTTCCTATACCAAATTTTTTTGCACAACTAGTCTATCATGTTATACCCAGAATGTATTGATGTGGTAATAAGTGTTCCCTAATTCTTCCTGTGGGTTATATACTCTAGTATATATTTAGATATATACTCTATATATACTCTCTATATATACTCTAAGTATATACTCTAAATATATACTCTAGGTATATATTTAGATATATCGACTAGACAGATGTCCTCTAGGCTGTACGTTTGTTGTGGGATGTGTCTGCCAATTCTGTTTTATTGTATTTTACCAAGCACATGGTACAGTGCTCTGCTCATAGTAAGGGCTCCATAAATACCATTAATGATGATGTTAATGATGATGATATTCAAATCATTTAATGAAAACCCAAGTGTTAGCAGACATGATGGAACCCCTCTGGTTCTGTTTGCATGGTATTTGCTTTTATTTGTAGTGGACTACGTGGATACTCTGCTTTGCTTCCTTAAGCCCAGCTGACCCCAGAGACTCAAGCCTCTATGTACAAGAGAACACTATATCTCCAATTTCCTGTTTTGTGGGCTCCTTTCCCTTCCCCACAGCTCCCCACATCTTTCAAGGAGTGAATTTTTGTGGTCAGCTAATGTTCGAGCTTCTCTTGTGGAATGGAACTGTCCCATTCTGGATGCCTAGAGTGGAAGATCCCTGTGGACAGGGAACATGTCTTATACTTTGGTAGAGTGTATTGCATTCCGTATGTACTCAGAAATATCACTACTATTACTTTCGAAGTGAAATCTTGGTTCCTGGCTGTATTTCTCTTCCTCCTCCTTTTCCCTCTCCTTTTACATTTCTTCCTTGCAGAGGTTATTTCTTTTTTAACTTTTCTCTGTTTCCCCTCCAGTGGTTCAGAGACAGATACCAGCACACTTCCATGACAAGATTTGTGCTCATTCTCTCTCTCTCTCTTGTTCACTCACTTCCCCTTTCTTTCAACCCAGAGCACTTAGTAAGTACATGTCAGGTACTTACCTGATGAGGGAGGAGGCAAAGGAAGGCGAGTGATAGAAGGAGGGGGAAAGAGAAGAATGAGGTAGAAGAAAAGACAAGGAAGGAAACAAGAACTAGTTGGAAAAAGAAGAGTATGGGGAAAAATGGTGATGTGGCAGTAGAATTAGTTATGGTATTTATGAAGAGGTTGCTATGTGCCAAGCCCATAGACAGATGGCAACGTAATGGATGAGACACAGTCTCTGTCCCACAAGGGGCTCACCACCTAGGTAGTAGTAGAGGAGGAGAGAAGTAGGGGTGGAGGAGCAGAAGAAAGGGCAGGAGACCTGGAGGGAAGAAGAGGAGGAGGGAAAGGAGGAGGAGAAAAGTAGGAGGAGGAAGAAGAGGAAGAGAAGGAGGAAGAGGGAGAGGAGAAAGAGGAAAAGAAGTAGGAGGAGAATTGCATTTCTATGAGTTTTTCTTTCCATTCAACCTGGCGAATGAAGGCTGTCTTTCTACTCATCCACTGTCTCCCCTTCTCATTCTTGCCCACTTATTCCAATCCTGGTCCCTCTCCCACTGGCCACAAGGGAAGGAGCCAGAGGTGAGCCCCTACCAAACCAGAGGAGAGCCAAGCTGCACAGTTCTCCTGGAACCTGATGCCTGATGCCAAGCATCAGGCTAAATCTCCAGCCCCCAACTGGTATCCCTATGGGCAGCCGGGCTCAAAGCCGCTAGGGCCTGGTTGGTCTGGATCCCCAGTGGACTCAGGGGCTGGAATCCAGCATACTGGCAACACTGCTGGCCCTGACCATCCTAGTGTCCATTCCCAGGCGGAATGGGGACTTTGAGAGCTAGTTCCGTTGCAGACGGCAGCCAATAAAAGCATCTTGGTAGGGTCACTCAGAGATATTTTCTTTGTAAATCTCGGTTGAGAGATTTGAACAGGAAAACCCAACTGAAACCACTGAAAATTCCTAGGGGTTTTTGACTGATCTGATTGCTCAGCAAAGGGCACCTATTGTTCTGATCTGGGAGGCTTGAGCAGGCCTGGGCTCACTCAGTGGGTTGCCTGTTGGTCTTTGGGGCCTGAGGTCACCGGCTCACAGGGCAGACTGGGAACTTTGCTGGACTCCCTGCCTGGGAGGAAAATGAAGGGAAATGAGCACGGGAAGCAGTGTGACCCAGTGGAAAAAGCATGGGCCTGGAAGTCAGAGGACCTGCGTTCAAATCCCAACTCCACTACTTGTCTGCTGTGTGACATTGGTCAAGTCACTTCACTTCTCTGGGCCTCAGTTACCTCATCTTTAAAATGGGGATTAAATCCTACTCCCTTGGACTTAGACTGTGAGCCCCATGTGAGGTAGGGACGTTTCCAACCTGATTAAACTGAATCAATCCCAGCACTTAGAAGAGTGTTTGGTGCACAGTAACTGCTTAACAAATACTACTATTACTATTATTATTTCAGCCAGGTGTGCTCCAGAATAAATACTTGGCACCTGATTGAAAATCCACTTCTCTGGTTCTGGGCAGTATGGCCTGGTGGGAAGAGCTTGGGATAAATTGTCCCAGGTTCTAATCGCAGCTCTTCCCTGGCCAGGCTGGGTGACCTTGGGCAAGTCAGTTAAGTTCTCTAGGCTGCAGGTTCTGCATCCAAAAAATGGGGATAAGATCCCTGCTCTCCCTCCGTCTTAGAGTCAGAGCTATGGTGGGGACAGGGACAGTGTCTGGTTGTATGATCTTGGATCAATCTAAACTTGGTGATTAGCACAGGGCTTGACACATCCTGTTGTTGGGTAGGGACTGTCTCTGTTGCCGAACTGTACTTTCCAAACACTTAGTACAGTGCTTTGCACATAGTAAGCTGCTCAAAAAATATGATTGAATGAATGAATGAATTAAAAGCACCATAAATATTGTAATTAAATAACTCAAGCTCTGACATGCTAGCTGTGTCTTCCTCTTTGCTGGCTCCACCCTCTTGAGCCGCAGGGAAATTCATGCTATTCCATGATTGCTGTTCAAGATGGACCCCGATAAGTTGTGGGGGCACATGAGGAAAAAGCTTGGTCTAGTGGAAAGAGCATGGGACTGGGAATCAGGTGAACTGGGTTCTAATCCTCTCTCCACCACGTACCTGTTGTGTGAGCTGGGCATGTCACTTAACTTCTCTGGGCCTCAGTTTCCTCATCTGTAAAATGGGGATTAAATACCTGCTCTCCCCTGTAAAATGTGAGTCTTGTGTGGGATAGGGATGGACGCCAGCACTTGGTACATAATTAATGCATTATTATTATTATTATTATTGTTATTATCATCATTATTATTACTATGTGGATGGTGGAGCTAATGTATCTAGCCTGCTGGGAGTGGGGGGCAGGTTGCAGGGAGGTGCAGCAGAGCAGCAGCTTAAGAAACAGCGCTTTGCACACAGTAAGTGCTCAATAAATACAATTGACTAAACGAACAGAACCACTCACTGGTACAGGAGTTCCATTTCTTAAACCAATCCTCCCTAAGACCAAGCCCTTGAGTCATTGGTCATTGGCCCTACTGAGAGCTCACCTACTCCAGGAGGCCGTCCCAGACTGAGCCCCTTCCTTCCTCTTCCCCTCGTCCCCCTCTCCATCCCCCCCATCTTACCTCCTTCCCTTCCCCACAGCACCTGTATATATGTATATATGTTTGTACATATTTATTACTCCATTTATTTATTTATTTATTTATTTATTTTACTTGTACATATCTATTCTATTTATTTTATTTTGTTACTATGTTTGGTTTTGTTCTCTGTCTCCCCCTTTTAGACTGTGAGCCCACTGTTGGGTAGGGACTGTCTCTATATGTTGCCAACTTGTACTTCCCAAGTGCTTAGTACAGTGCTCTGCACACAGTAAGTGCTCAATAAATACGATTTATGATGCTGATGATTGGTTCCACCTGATTTTCCTTGGCTGTACTGAGCAGGGCACTGTACCATTCAAATAGGGATCAGCAGGCCCCGAGTCAATAGCCTGGATCTTCCCCTCGCTATGGATGGTCTGGGCTGTTCCTTCTCCCTCTCCCTCTCATCCTTGAACAGAATCTACAAGGTCCATTGGTTGTTCTCAACGTTGAGAGAGACATGCTGGAACAAAGTAAAGCCTGCCTAGCTAGGATATTGATTCAGTGCTTTTTATGCACCAAACATTGTACCAATTGTTGGGGTATACACAAGACAGATTGGATACAGTTCCTGTCCCACACAGGACTCACAGTCTAAGAAGTAGGGAGAAGGGAGAATGTATGTCTTACCCCAATTTTACAGATGAGGAAACTTGAGGTCTGTATGGGTTACCCAAGGTCATTTTGCTTTCGAGAGGAGATTTCCCAGATCTTTCCTCTAGGTCCTTTTGACTACCTTGTCTTTCAAGGGATGGGTGAGTCCCCTATCAGTTGGGGGACTTTCTTGAATCTGTGAGCTCTGAGCCAAGTTGGGCTTCTGGATGGGTTTAGCTGAAAAGTCCCTCACCCCCTTTCATTTTAAATGTTCCCCTTGTACCGAAGATTCTGGGTACACTTAAGGAAAGTGTATTCTCTTTTCCCAGAAATCAAAATCAGAAGTCACTTTCTTAAAGAAAATTAACCTTAGCTGAGCCAGTCTAGCCAGGCTTTGAATACTTAGGAAGGATCGTTGTATCTTATTTAATTGCATATGTCAATTCTTGTGCATATCATAGTGCCTGACCCTTTACAAGTGCTTAATAAATATCATCATAATAATAATGATGGCATTTGTTAAGTGCTTACTATGTGCAAAGCACTGTTCTAAGTGCTGGGGAGGATACAAGGTGATCAAGTTGCCCCACGTGGGGCTCACAGTCTTTATCCCCATTTTACAGATGAGGTAAATGAGGCACAGAGAAGTTAAGTGACTTCCCGAAGTCACAGAGCTGACAATTGGCAGAGCAGGGATTTGAACCCATGACCTCTGACCCCGAAGCCCGGGCTCTTTCCACTGTGCCATGCTTCTTCTCATCAAACAACAAAGCCCTAAAGCAAAGTAAGCCTCTTAGCATTGTAACTCTGTTCACCTCAACACAGCTGAGTTAGTTGGGACAATGGAGGAGAATAGATGGCAACAGTATAGCCAAGCAGCTCAGATGCATGGAGAGCTGAATCTGGGAGAAGGAAAGGAGTGATGATAGAGAAAATATTTTCAGGGCACACACTGTTGTATTCTAGGTGAAAACTGAGAGTCAATAGAAGCAGATACACCATTCTGGCATATTGCAGTTGAGAAAGAAGTTGCTCTTATCTGGCAGAAACTTTGTGAAGATTGTGAGACAGAAAGACCAAAAGGAGAATATAAGGCACTATGGCAAATATATTATACATACACATCTGTTAATGTGTATAAAAGCTGACTCTTCTTCCAAAAGACAGTTATTCAGCCTTAGTAGTAGTAACTGTAGTAGTAATAGTATTTCTTGAACTCTTACAATATACAATGCATTATACTACATGAGTACGCAAGTTGGGTGGGTGGGGGGGGCATTTACCACCTGACCAAGTGCATACGCACCTTGTATTTTTTCTGTTGAGCTAAAGTTTCACAGATTCACATAAGCAGAGTTATAAAACTGATTTAACTCTCATACCTCTTCCTCCTTGTACTGTATATTGGTACAAGTAGTCTTCTGTGTATTTTTACTCTCACCTGCTTGTGATAAACATAATTAGTGCAATATCATCAGCCAGATTGAACTACAGAATGGAAACTTGAAATTTTGGTTAACTTGGCCTGTCAGACCAAGAATTAGTAGATCCTTCATTTTGGTCTCCGCTCTGTTCTGAGCAAAATCAATTTTGGCCTATGGCTAGAATGTGGGCCTGGTAATCGGAAAGACCTGTGTTCTAATCCCGGTGCCAGTTCCGCCACTTGGCTGCCGTGTGACCTCAGGAAAGTCACTTAACTTCTCTGTGCCTTAGTTATCTTATCTGTAAAATGGGGGGTGAGACCATGAGCCTCAAGTTGGACATGGTCTGGGTTCAGCCTAATTAGCTTGTATCTATCCCAGTGCTTCTTACAGTGCCTGGCACATAGTAAGCACTTAACAAATACCATTTTAATAGTCTCGGGAATATACCACATCAATGTATAAGAAAGGAAACAAAATGTCAAATTAGTTAAACCCAAGCGATCTCACGGTAAAAGGGAAAGCTACAGATCAAATAATTCAAGCAAAAAATAAAGAAATGGCATGATTTTGTATGGACGAAATTAGAAAAGTTGAATCCAGAAAGGACGGACAACTATGAGACATAAAAAGTAAAAAAGCAAAAACAATAATTTTTCACTTTTATCAGGTGAAAGAGGAGGAAAGAAAATGTAGAACCCTTGATAGACAGGAAGAGAAAGTTGATAACAGATGACTGTGAAAAGGCGGAGGCTTTCAATTTTTTTACACTTCTGCCTTTATGAAAAAGATCAAAGATGAACAGCTAACCAGAACAAGCTCCACTTGCGATAGAAGGTTGGAAAGCAAAACAGAATGGAGAAAGAAAAGTAAAAAATGTTTTCGAAATCTGGATGCATGTAAACCAGGATTTAACATGTTTGGGCCACTAATTTGAGTTAGGATTTTGGCAAACTTGGAGAAGGCAAAGGAAGTCTCCCCTATCTTCTCCACCCAAATGACTACCACCCTAGTTCTAGTTCCCGTCATCTCCCAATTAAGCTCCTGCATGAGTCTTTTCATTGGCCTCCCGGCCTCTAACCTCTCTCCTGGTCGACAGTACTGCCTGCTGCTTGGATCATCTTCCTAAAATACATGTCTCCACTCTTCAGAAACCTCCAGGAGTTGCCCATTTCCCTCTACATCAAGCAGAAATTCCTCAACATAGGATTCAAGGCTGTCCTCCTGCTTGCTCTTCAATCATTAAAAATAATTGCGGTATTTGTCAAGTGCTTACTATGTGCCAAGCACTGTACTAAACACTGGGGTGCAGCATGGCTCAGTGGAAAGAGCACGGACTTTGGAGTCAGAGGTCATGGGTTCAAATCCCGGCTTTGCCAATTGTCAGTTGTGTGACTTTGGGCAAGTCACTTAACTTCTCTGGGCGTCAGTTCCCTCATCTGTAAAATGGGGATTAAGACTGTGAGCCCCTGTGGGACAACCTGATCACCTCGTAACCTCCCCAGAGCTTAGAACAGTGCTTTGCACATAGTAAGTGCTTAATAAATGCTATTGTTATTATTATTATTACAAAATAATCAGGTCCCACATGGGGCTTACAGTCTAAGTAGAAGGGAGAACAAATACTGAATCCCCATGAGGCACAGAAAAGTTAAGCAACTTGACCTAGATCACACAGCAGACAAGCGGCAGAGTTGGGATTAGAACCCAGGTCCTCTTACTCCCAGGCTCATGCTATAGCCATTAGACCATACTCCTTCTCCTTGCATATCTGCTCCTTTTACAGACTACACCTCAGATCACCCTCACTACTTCTCCCAAGCCAGCCTTCTCACCGTGCCTCACTCTCAAAGAGGCATTTAAATTTCCCACGCTGTTACTAATTGTAAATAATTTTGGTCTGCCTCTCTTCCCCATTGAATTGTAAGCTCCTTGAGGACAGGGGCTGTGTCTCTTACTTGACGATACTGTCCCAAGCACTCCGCTCAATACCCTGGTTACAGTAGGCACTCAATACATACACACACCCTGTCCTTCTATAATGTAAGGTTGTCTATCTTGTGAAGTCTTGTGCTAAGGAAAACTTGCATTGCATTACTTGCTACAGTAATAATAATAATAATAATGGCATCTATTAAGTGCATACTATGTGCAAAGCACTGTTCTGAGCATTGGGGAGGTTACAAAGTGATCAGGTTGTCCCATGGGGGGCTCACAGTCTTAATCCCCATTTTACAGATGAGGTAACTGAGGCCCAGAGAAGTTAAGTGACTTGCTCAAAGTCACACAGCTGACAATTGGCGGAGCTGGGATTTGAACCCATGACCTCTGACTCCAAAGCCTGCGCTCTTTCCACTGAGCCATGCTGCTTCTCACCAACTCACTTATAGTGGACTGTCCCAAGAACTTAGTACGGTGCACTGCACGCAGTAAGGCCCAATAAATGCCACTGATTGATCACCCAGTCTGAGACTAGTAAAGGTGCACCAGAGGTTTCTTCAATAACACAGTCAATTGAGCCCAGAGAGATCAGTTTTGGTCAGAAGAACATTCCCTAATTCTCTAATCATACTCCAACCAAAACCGATTGAAAACGCACTTTGTAGCAGAACGGAACAGACTACGTACTGATAGATCTATTGTTCTGGAAAAGAGTGACCCTGAGTCCAGTATGCACAGTGATCAAAAGGTTACTAATGGTAATTACAGACCACTCAGTTTTGCATCAGCAGTTGGGAATTTACCAAAAAATTCATTCAATCTTTTGCCACTGCCTAGAGCCGAATCAGTGGATCACTCAATCAACAGTGTTTATTGATTGCTGACTGTGTGCTGAGCACTGTATTAAGTGTTCGGGAGAGTACAATGCAACAGAGTTAGTAGGCATGCTCCCTGCCCACAATGAGCTTACGGTTTAGAGGGAAGATACTAGAAAGCGACCGACCACGGCTACATAAAGAGCAAATGGTGTCAGACAAATTTAATTTCCTAGAATAACGGGTCATGTAGGCGATAGGGGAAGTAATTGATGTAATCTATCTCGACTTCAGTAAGACCTTTGAGTTGGCCCCACACAAACTTCTTATTGCCAAGCTAAGGAAGACCAGTTTACATTGCAGGACTCTCAACTGTAAGCTCACTGTGGGAAGAGAATGTGTCTGTCGTATTGTACTCTCCCAAGCACTCTGTATAGTGCCCTGCACACGGTAAGCGCTCAATAAGTACGATTGACTGACTGACTGGAATGCCTAGATGGTTCAGAGAGAGTGTCTACTGCTACCACCTCATCGCCTCATTTCCACCCGGAGGAAGGTGTCAAGTGATGCCTTATGAGTTCCTTCATTCATCATTTTTTAATGAATGAATTGTATGTGTTTATCAAGTAATCCATTGAATTAATTGAGCCCCTATCAATCTGTCAATCAATCAATTGTATTTATTGAGCACTTACTGTGTGAAGAGCACTGTACTAAGTGCTTGGGAGAGTACAACACAACAATATAACAGACACACTCCTTGCCCATAACAAGCTGATGGTCTGGGGGAGGAGACAGATATTAATATAAATAAATAAATTATGGCTATGCACATAAGTGCTGTGGGGATTGGGGCGGGGATGGTGAATAAAGGGAGCAAGTCAGGGTGACACAGAAGGGAGTGGGAAAAGAGGAAATGAGGGCTTAGTCAGGGAAGACCTCTTAGAGGAGATGTGCCTTTGATAAGGTTTTGAAGGTGGGGAAGGTAATTGTCTGTCAGATATGAAAATATCAGAACTGCTAGCAGGGTACTGAGCACCTGGGAGAGGACAGTGGCAGGAGAGACTGGGTCCCTGCCCTCAAGGAACTTACAGTCTAATGGGGGAGAAGACAGACACTAGGCCGCCCCAAGTAGCTGTAGGAGGAGCTAGCGCTGGCTTCAGGCTTTGGGACCTTCCCAGTTCCAGTCCCCCTCTAGACTTTAAGCTCTCTGTGGGCAGTGGATGTTTCTACCAACTCTGTTATACCGTACTCTCCCAAGCCCTTAGTACAGTGCTCTGCATGCAGCAAGTGCTCAATGAATACCAATGACTGATTGATTAAGTTGTTACATTTTGCTCCGACTGCATGCCCAGCAACAGAACAGCGACATGCACAACTTTTGGGGGAAATCCATTGGAAGCACTCCCCTCCCCCTCCATCCCCTCAGTCCTGGTCCCCTGCTCCCCCTACTTCTTATTCTGCAAGGTAGGGACCGGTCCAGTCTGATTATCTTCTATCTCCCCCAGTGCTTAGCTCAGTGTTTGGTGTTTAGTAAGTGTTTCACACTAATATGATCAACCCAGATCAGAGGTGGTGCTGGTTTGTATTTCGAACTGTGAATCCATGCCTTCATCTCCAGGTTCCCCCAAAGGATGCTGGGACCTTGGAATCTGCTCCTCCCTCAGGGCTGTGTGCCATGCGAGGAGCACCGTGTTCCATAGCTGGATAGCTGGGGACTCCTTCCCCTTTTCATGTTCTTGGTTTAACAACAGCGTTAGCATGAAAACCGGATCTTCAAGGCAGAAAGATTCATTTTGGCCTCCACTCCCTCGCTGCCGCCCCCTTCCACCCACCTCCTGTAGACGTAACCCCACCCCAAGTTGTAGTTCTCTGTTTTCAGTGGTACAAACATCTCCCTGGCAACCATCCTCCTCCTGCCTCCCACGATGAGAAAGCACCTCAGACCCCCTGACTTGCTCTGATCCTGGCAAGGGGCAGGGTGGAAGAGACCAAAGGTCAGAGACTCCTCCTCTTATCAGTGATCCTTCTTTGGGGTATTTGTTAAGCTCTGAGTCAGATACACGATAATCGGGTCGTTCACAGTCCCTGTCCCACATGGGGCTTGGTCTAGGGTGGGGAGAGAACAGCTGTTTAATCCTCAATTTACAGATGAGGAAACTGAAGCTCAGAGAAGTGAAGTAACTTGCCCTAGGTCACACAGCAGAGAAGTAGCAGAGTTGGGATTAGAATCCAGGTCCTCTGAAGCCCAGGCCCCATGCTCTTACCACTATGGCACACTGCTTTGGTACATATCCATGTCCAGACTCTCAATCAATCGATCAGTGGTATTTATGGAGCGCTTACTACGTGCACAGCACTGTTCTTTGCTCTTGGGAAAGTACAATCCAAGAGAATAAGCAGACATGTTCCCTGACCATAATGAATTTCTAGTTTAGGGGGGAGACAGACATTAATATGAAACAGCCATTAATGCAACTCTCCCATTTAGACGCTTGTTTTCCCATCCCTCATTCTTTGTCCTTTCTATCTTCAGATCTGTCTGCCTCCTCTTTCGATTGTCTCCTCTTTGAGGACAGGGAATGGGTATTTTATCCTTATTTGTGCAGTACTCTGCATTCAGGAGGAGCTCAGTGCATACTCTTGATCGACTGACTGATTGATGCTGAGGGTCTCAGGACCTGGGCCTCGAGCTGGAAGGAATTCTTCCACTCCATCTCCTCAAGGGATGATGGACTTGCTATGCTGAAATGTTAAAGAGCTGGGGGAAGAAAGAACATCAGGAGCAGAGCTGTTTCTAAACTTTACTGGAGTTGGGTGCGGGAGGTAATGCATTTACTCTTATGAGGTTAGTCCTCTGGTAGTCTTTATCGGCTCTACACATCTGGTTACACTGAGTCAATCTGATCTACCTCTCCTTCCCCACCCTTCCCCCACACAGTGTATCCGGTAGTTGTGGTGTCTATTAAGCCCTTGCTCTATGCAAAAGCAATGTGCTAAGCGCTGGACTAGATACCGATAATCAGATGGGACACAGTCCCTGATCCATACCAATCAATCAATCCATCAATGATACTTGCTGAGTGTCAACTATTTGCGAGTACTGTACTAAGCTCTTGGGAGAATACAATACAGATGAATTAACGGACACCTTCCCTGCCCATAATGAGCTTATAGCCCTTGGCCCAAGACAGAGGGAGAGTGGGAATCTTATCCTCATTTTGCAGATGAGGAAATTGAGGTCCGGAAAGACCGTGACTTGCCCAAAGTCTCACACACCAGGCCGGTGGTAAAGCCATGATTAGAACTGGGGTCTCCTAGTGCCAAGCTCTTTCTGCTAGACCCTGCTGCCTCCCCGCTGCCTCCATATATGTTCTCCTCCCACCCCAACCTCTGGCAGGGAGGGGTATGTGTGGAGGCCTCTTTCTGAAATCCCCAGGTCAGGACAAAATGCGCTTTGTTTTCCCGCTCTGTTATCTGGGCTCTGGGGACCTGGCTCAGTCGTCCAGCCCCACGTGGAGGCAAGACGCGGAGGGAGAACGTGGCGGGGTCTTGGAACCCTCAGACAGAGTCCTCCACTCCTCCTGCAAGAGGAAAATCCTGTCAGAATGGCTTAACGATCTTCTAATATTTCCATGCAATTAAGGCCCACATCTGTCTCCCAGCCCCCTGTTCTCCCTGGCTAATGCGCAGACATGAACCAAACAGTCTGTCTTGTCGATCGCAGAGGTAACAAAGGGCTCCATTCATAACCGGAGGCACTTGCCCCGTTTTTTTCAAAGTGAAATAGAGTTGTCGCTTTGAAAATAACCTGTGTGGCAAGCAAATGAAGGATTTTTCCCCCTTAATAAATCAACTTCAACAGCCCAATAAAAAACCCCTCCCCCTCGCTGCCCCAGTCCTCTCCTGGAGGCCCCAGCAGAGGGAGAATCCTCCAGAGCACGGGGAGAGGACCAAGGGGGCCTGGAAAAGAAGGGGAAGGACTGGTGGAGACCATGGGGAGACTAACTGTAAACTGCCCCTTGAACTTGGCTCACTCTTTCTCTCTCTCACTCTGTCTGTCTCTCTTTCACCACCTCTTTCTTTCTCTCTTCTCTCCCTCGCTCACTTTTCTTCCTTTCCTCCCTCTCTCCCTCACCCCCTCTCTCTTTTCCTCCTTCACTCCTTCTTCCTCCTTCCTTCCCTTCTTCCCTTTCTCCCTCCCTTACCCTTCTCTCTCTCTTTCTCTCTCACTCTTTTCTTCCCCCCGCCTTCCTCCCTATCTCCCTCCCTAACCCCCAACTCTCTTTATCTCTCTCACTCAATTCCTTCTTCCCTCCCTTTCTTCCTTTTCCCTTATCCTTCTTTCTCCCTGACTCCTTTTTTCCTTCCTCCCTTACCCCCCCCCCCCACCTCCCTTTCCTCCCTCCCTCCCTTTCTCTCCCTCTCTCTCAGTTTGGCCATGATTGAAGACAGAGAACTAGGCCCAGCTCCTTTCTCCAGCTCTCTCTGCTGTTTTTTAAAAGAGAAAGCATCCGTCACCCTGGACCCCCCGACTTTGAGTGGCCTGGGGAGGCTGGACCCCAAGAGTGGGCAGTGAACATCTCCTGTGACTGAGGGGGCCCAAACAGAGCACTGCTGAAGCCTGTCACAGCAAGGTGTGGCATTCACTCCCCACTGACTTTGAAGGCACACAGAGGAGAGATCATAGAGATACAGTGCTGATATCCATCAGCCTTCTGGCGCTTATCCGGACCAAACCTCATCTCTAGAGGTTCTCTTGTCACCCACGGGTGGTAGACATTCCAATCAGCAGGCAGGAGAGAGAACTCAAAGCCTAGCAGTCTTCACAAGTTGCTTTTTTTAGTTTGACCACTTTTAGAACTTCCTGGAGGAGGCTCCGAGAGGCACGTAAAAGTGAGTGTGTTCCTCGGGGAACCCGAAGTCTGCCAGGGCTGCCTTCACCCTGCTCTCCATTTCCCACTTGGGCGCCACTGGCTCTCAGCTTGGCCGAGAGTGCTGTTTGAGTCCAAGATGACCCAGGAGACCCACTGAGGAACACCAGGGTGGGGTGCAGCATGACCTATTGAAAGAGCACGGGACTGGGAATGTTAGCCCCAGCTTGGGCACTGCTTTGGGCAAGTCACTTGACCTCTCTGAGCCTCAGTTCCAGTGTAGCTCAGTGGCAAGGGCCCGGGCTTGGGAGTCAGAGGTCATGGGTTCAAATCCCAGCTCTGCCATTGGTCAGTCGTGTGACTTTAGGCAAGTCACTTCACTTCTCTGTGCCTCAGTGACCTCATCTGTAAAATGGGGATGAAGACTGTGAACCCCACGTGGGACAACCTGATCACCTTGTATCCTTCCCAGTACTTAGAACAGTGCTTTGCACATAGTAAGCGCTTAACAAATGCCATTATTATTATTATCTGTAAAATGGTAGCGAGATATCTACTCTCCCTACCTTTAATTCTGGGAGCCCTGTGTGGGAAAGGGATTGAATCCAATCTGACAGCCTTGTGTGAACCTCAGGACATAGTGCCGTTTTCAGCTCGTGGTAGGCACTGAATAAATACCCCAGTTCCCAGGTCTCCTCTTTTCCCAGAGAACATCTGGCAGGTGTACCCTACCTGCCCTAATCTGTGTCTGCTGGCAGCCAGGCATAGAGTCAGTCCTAGAGTCAGCCCAGGCCATGGGGTGGGAGCAGAGGGCCCGAGAAATATCCTGAGATTCTGTGACCACCATCTGAGCTTCTGGAATGGCCAGGCTCGTCCAAGAGCCACATCCTTGCTAGCCAAACAGACTAACCCCAACCCCACTACTTTGAAAGGTGTGAATGGCTTTTATTTTTACCGGGGAGTGCAGGTGGGAACCGTCAACATGATAGCTCCTGGCAGAGGCTGTGGCTGCAGCCAATCATAGTTCCCAGAGCAGACGAGCCTGGGGTGTCGACAGTGACTGTAGGCTTGTTTTGAGCAGGGAACGTATCTGTTTACTGTTGTATTGTACTCTCCCAAGTGCCTAGTACAGTGCTTTGCACACAGAAAGCATTCGATAAATACTATTGACTGACTGACATATTGACTGACCTGCAGGCCAGAGCCCCTCTGTCAGACAAACCCGTCACCGGCCTGTTCCCTGCCTTTGGACCTTCATCATCGAATCACAGAGTTCCTGAGGTCAGGGAGGTTCTGACAGGTGTTTGAGAAGCTCCACCCACGCCACCCGGGGAATGCTCATTGGCTGGGTGATGACATGTGACCTGATTGAGCGACAGCAGCTTCCAGGTGCTACAGAGCAACCCAAATAACTGCTTCGGGGTTCTGGGTGAGATGAGAATCTCAGTGTCTTTTTCTAAACATCCTGTCAGGGTCAGGACTTGGGTTTTGGGTAATTATAGCATTAATTAAGGGCTTACTATGGGCCAAGCACTGTACTAAGCACTGCTGTAGAAACAGGATCATAAGATGAGACCCCACTCCCTGTCCCATTCAAGAGAAAGCAGATGTCTTATCCCCATTTTACAGAAGAGGAAACTGAGGACCAGGGTGGTAAAAGCCATTTGTCCAAGGCCATCCAGCAGGCCAAGCAGAGCTGTGACAATAATAATAATTAATGATAACAATGATAATAATGAGCACTTGCTATGTTCCAAGCACTGTACTAAGCACAGGGTATATTTAAGGTAATCAGGTTCTATATGGGGCTCACAGGCTAAGTAGGAGGGAGAACAGGTTTTGAATCCCCATTTTGAAGATTAGGAAACTGAGGAACAGAAAAGTTAAGTGACTTGCCCGAGGTCACACTGTAGATGCATGGCAAATCTGGGATTGGAATCCAGGTCTCCTGTCTCCCAGTCTTGTGTTCTTTTCAGGCATGGAAAACGTGCATTCTCAGACCTGGCGGCACAGGAATTATGCTCCTTAAACTGTCCCTTTCGCTGTTGGGCACCAAAATGCCACCTTAGCCCACATAAGGATGGAGAGGAGTTTCCAGGAATGGAACTTCTGGAGTAGACGGAAGTCACCACTGAGCCTGGACTGTTCATGTGGGGTGCTCATTCCTCACTTCCCTTGGAGAGTTTCAGCCAAAGATCACCCCTGGCCTTCCACCCTCTCCAAGAAGCCCATATTCACGAAGCTTTGACTCAGGAAAAATATCCACTGGAAATGTTGGAAGCTTTTCTGAGCAAGGACATTGGCTTTGCCTCCTCTCTTCACTTTCCCTGAGCCTCAAAAGTTTCACTGCCCCAAATAAGGGACAGCCTAACCAGAGAACACACAACCTCCCAAGGGAACTTACAGCATGAAAGGGTTAGACTAGGCCCAAGGAAGAACTTCCCAAGCATAAGGGGGATAGAGAGTTGGGACAAGGTGGGAACAGGTTTGTTTGAAGGCAAGGGCATCAACTGAATGATCTGAAGTCGTGCCCAACTCTGGGATTCGAATCAATCCATCAATGGTATGTACTGAGCGCTTGCTGTGAGCAGAGCACTGTACTAAGTGCTTGGGTGAGTGCAATACAATAGAGTAGGTAGAAACATTTCCTGTCCATGAAGAGCTCAGAGTATAGAGTGGGACAGATAGGGGAGAACCAGAGATGCCCAGGCTAAAGGTTAGCAGGTGTTGAGATAGAGGTCGAATGGCATCTAGCTACCCAGTTGCATGCCCAGCAGGGCCTAGCAGGGCTCAATGGAGCTGGGATCAGCTGCCAACCCTGTCTGGACAGACTTTGCCCAGATTCTACCTCCACCGGGTCCTCCACAGATCAACACTAATCCCATCTTCTCTTGCTGAGCCAGGTCAGAAAAGATGCTCTTGAGGGCAGCCTAACAGAAGCCAAGGGGCTGGTGGGAACTGGAGACGAGGGCCCCAAGTTAGAAACACAGCTCAAACCTCCAGAGCTCAGCACCCCAAATCTTTCAGCAAACAGTATCTCAGCTCAACTCACAGTGGGACCTATGGGGAAGAGCACAGGCCTAGAAGGCAGGAGACCTGGGTTCAAATCCCAGCTCTACCATTGGTCTGCTGAGTTACCTTGTCATTAAACCTCTCTGTGTCTCAGTTGCATCACCTATAAAATGAAGATAAGCTCTCTCTCAGACTGGGATACCAGTGTGGGACAGGAACTGTGACTACTCTGATCATCTTACATCTCCTCTGGCACTGAGCACTGTGTTTCACACATGGTAAGTGATCCCTAAAGCCATCACACCATCTCTAAATCAATCAATGGATTCACCCAATCAATCATATTTATTGAGCGCTTACTGTGTGCAGAGCACTGTACTAAGCTCTTGGGAAGTACAAGTTGGCAACATATAGAGACAGTCCCTACCCAACAGTGGGCTCACAGTCTAGAAGGGGGAGACAGAGAACAAAACCAAACATACTAACAAAACAAAATAAATAGAATAGATATGTACAAGTAAAATAAATAAATAAATAAATAAGTACAAATATATATACATATATACAGGTGCTGTGGGGAAGGGAAGGAGGTAAGATGGGGGGATGGAGAGGGGGATGAGGGGGAGAGAAAGAAAGGGGCTCAGTCTGGGAAGGCCTCCTGGAGGAGGTGAGCTCTCAGTAGGGCCTTGAAGGGAGGAAGAGAGCTAGCTTGGTGGATGGGCAGAGGGAGGGCATTCCAGGCCCGGGGGATGACGTGGGCCAGGGGTCGATGGCGGGACAGGCGAGAACGAGGCACGGTGAGGAGATTAGCGGCAGAGGAGCGGAGGGTGCGGGCTGGGCTGTAGAAGGAGAGAAGGGAGGTGAGGTAGGAGGGGGCGAGGTGATGGAGAGCCTCAGCTTTTCAATGTCTACTTGGACTTAGCAGCAGCTAGTGACCCTGTCTTCCTCTTGTAACCTCTCCTCACCAGTAGATACCTGAAACCTTTTCAGCAAAGAGGTGTCAGAAATAAATTTTGGCAGCTCAAGTGAACCCTTCACCAGAGCAGAAAACAGAGTTGCACCTTTTTTTTCTCCTCTTGCTTTGAAATTCGCACGAACTCTACTTCCTGTGCTACACAGGGGGTGGGCGGGGGGGTCTAAACAGGAAGGTCTTGAAAGTCGGTCGGAGGGAGATCCGGGCCTCCTGGACCCTCTGCTGGGATTCTCGGTGGTTGAGGGGTTGGAGCCAGAGGCTCTGTGACCTGCCAGGAGTCCAACCTGCCGTGTTTTGGTGCTGAGCTGAGCTGAGCTGTCCCGTGCCAGCCTCGTCACAAGGAATGCATTGGGATCAACTTAGAACGGCGGGTGAGAGGACCGGAGTCAGGGTTCCTGGTCAGCTCTGTTAAGCAGAGGATTCACGGGCAGACACGGAATTTTCTGGGGGGCCCTTTTCCTGATGGGGAAACCAAGGCAGGGCTCAAGTTAGAGGGAGAACAGGGGTTTGAGGTGGGGAAGTCCATTTGGCTTCCACTCGCTGCCTTCAGGTCCCACCTGGCTCCATGGCCACTGCTGCCCAGGCACCAGATCGGCCCTGCCCAGAGCTCCTGGTCTGTCGTTAGCCCCCGCCCACCACCCAAAGGCCTGTGGGTTCGCTGATCGAACTCTCGCTGGTCAAAGGCGGGACCAGGCCAATGGACCGTGTCCCAAACTCACCGGTGGGGCAGGAGTGAATCTGAGTTTTCTAGATGACTCGTGGGAGGCTGGTGGGCAGGGGACGGGTATACTTCAGAATTCTGGACCCCGAGGGCAGTAAGCCAAACCCCCACACTAAGAGGAAGTGCCCCAAGTTGTGCAATGTCATCCAGTAACACGGGCTGAAACCCCTGGCACTGCAGCCAGCTCCTGCTTCCCCCGGCCAGCTCTCCTGGCCCCCTGCCAGGCCCCTGGGCACCCGAATCCAAACGACCCTGTGTCCAGTCGATTCTGCTGGCAGGCGGAAATGTCCAAACTGCTGACCAGCCCTTTTGCGGGCCAGGCTGAGCCCGGACACAAGCCTTGCAAATAAGGACCAAGAATCTACCAGCCCACACAGTGGAGATGCTACTCCCTGCCTACCGCCCCGACCCTGGGGAGGTTAAAGATCATAAGGGGAAATCAGAGAAAAATAGCGTACTCATCCTACCTGCGTGGAGAGTACTAGGCTAGTGGAAACTGCAAGCTCCCAGAAGGCAGGATCCCATCCTTTCTGGCTAGCTTGGTTCTTTCGACTCCTGGTGTTTGGGGATGGAATAACTCTGAAGTCAATAAGCAGCCCCTTAAGCCAACGCCCGCAGGATGTGGCGGGGACTCCAGCAAAACAGACCCAGCTACCAGCCTTTCTCAGTGGGCCACCTCACCCCACTAACTGACCTGAAAGTCACATGCTCCGCTTGAGGTTTTTGAGCCTGTCGTGTGGTTTCCCAGACCCGATGCCCTGCCACCCCAGCCCCTGGCCCCTACCTGCTCACTGCTCCCAGTTGGGTGGTCCCTTCTGCCCACTTTTCTAGGCTTCCGCCCCCTCCGAGCTCCAGAGCTGGGGGTGTCCTCTCCTCCTTCTCTTCCAAGCCCCCTGAGTCACTTCCCCTCATTAAACCTCACCTAAAATCCTTCCCCCACACATCCTGCTGCTTGGGCTCCTCCGACTAAACCCCCTGGAGAGTTTGGTCTGAGCAAAGGCCATAGAAAGAACAATGTTTCCCTTTAATATCTGCCTCTGTGCCCCTGGTCTGCTGTGTGACCTTGGGCATGTCACCTGAGCTCTCTGTGTCCCAATTTCCTCCTCTGGTCAAGGGGGAAGAAGACACCTGCTCCCCCTACTTTTAAGATGTGAGTCCTAAGGGGGAGAACAGGGACCTGATTATCTTATCGTTAATAATGGAATGGACCGAGGGCTTAATCATGCACTAAGGACCAGGGTGAATACAAAATAACAATTCAGACACTTATTTCTCACCTAAAATGAGCTCACAGTCTAGGTCAGGGAGGACAGACATTAAATAAAAAGAAAAATAAAGACTAGGCAACACGGCACGGATGATATCCATCCCAGAGCTCAGCACAGTGCTCGGGACGGAGTAAGCTCGTCTTAAATACCAGAATGAACAAAGTCAGAGATATTGTCACTGCTGCCACTGCCGCTGCCACTGAGATCTTATCCTGGCAGGTGGGTGGGGCTGAAAAGTCTGATGAAAGACCAACACTCCATTCCACACTAAGTGCAAGGAATGTCCTTAGTGAGGCTGATATAGTTTTCTCTTGAGACAACTGGCACTGTCTTTAGACCTGCCTCTTGACCTACCGACCAGCCCAAAGTCCCTGGCTGAGGAGAGGAGCCCCTGTGCCAAACCCCTCGCCAAGCGGTCGCCAGCTGCGGTTTCCTGACCGTCTTCATCGACAATGCTTTGGTGGGGATTGGGCTTTGCCGGGTCCCTAGGACAGTGGCTGTGGCCACCCTCCCCTCTCAGAGTGGAAGCTTCTTGCAGGCAGGAAACGTGGCTCTTTTTATGTGGTACTTCCCGAGTAATTAGTAAAAGCCCTCCATACATAAGTGGACACTCCATAAATACTACTTCCACTGCCTCTACTACTTCTACTAGAACACGGGCCTGGCAGTCAGAAGGTCACAGGTTCTAATCCCAGCTCCACCACTTGTCTGCTGTGGGACCTTGGCAAAGTCTCTTCACTTCTCTGTGCCTCAATTACCTCATCTGTACAATGGGGATTGAGACCGTGAGCCCCATGAGGGACAGGGACTGTGTCCAACCCAATTTGTTTGAATCCACCCCAGTGCTTAGTATAGTGCCTGGCACATAGAGAAGCAGCATGGCTCAGTGGAAAGAGCACGGGCTTTGGAGTCAGAGGTCATGGGTTCAAATCCCAGCTCCACCACTTGTCAGCTGTGTGACTTTGGACAAGTCATTTAACTTCTCTGGGCTTCAGTTACCTCATCTGGAAAATGGGGATTAAGACTGTGAGCCCCCCGAGGGACAACCTGATCACTTTGTAACTTCCCCAGTGCTTAGAACAGTGCTTTGCACATAGTAAGCGCTAATAAATGTCATCATTATTATTATTATAGTAAGCGCCAAATACCGCAATTATTATTATTATTACTACTACTATCACTACTGCTACAATTACAACTACGACTACTACTACTACCACAACTACCTCTACTACTACCTCTTGCCAAGCTAAACAGCTGCCTTGATGCTCTTGTGTTGACCAAGTTTCAGGGTGTTATTCTAGTACCCGTAATTTATTTTAGTATAGCTCGCTCGCTCCATCAATCAATCAGTTGCATTTACTGAGTACTTACTGTGTGCAGAGCACTATACCAAGAGCTTAGGAGAGTACAGTATAAAAATATAACACATTCCCTACCCACAGTGAGTTTACAGTCTAGACTATAATAATAATTATGGTATTTGTTAAGCACTTACTATGTGTGAGGCACTGTACTAAGCACTGGGGTGGACACAAGCAAAAGCCCCTATAATAGCAATAATAATAACGATGGTATTTGTTAAGTGCTTACTGTGTGCCGAGCACTGTTTTGAACACTGGGGCAGATACAATGTTATCGGGTTGTCCCACTTGGGGCTCACAGTCTTAATCCCCATTTTCCAGATGAGGTAACTGAAGCACAGAGAAGTTAAGTGACTTGCCCAAAGTCAAACAGCTGACAAGTGGCAGAGACGATAAGCCCCTCGAGAGGCAGGGATCGTGTGTATTTATTCAAGTATACATTCCCAACTGCTTACTACAATCCTCTGCACCGTGTAGGCACTCCATAAATTCTCAGCCAATCTAGGGTAATCACTGGACACTATTCTGTCTGCAGAGCACTACACTAAGCCCTTGGGTGAGTACCATGGAATTAATCCTCGCAATTCATCAAATGTCTCCTGAGAGCAGTGTGCACTGTACTAAGCGACTGGAAGGGTACCACAGGTGCAATCAATCAATGGTATTTATTGAGTATCTGACCGAGTTCAACGTCTGATCTATCCATCAATCAACAGTATTTATTGAATGCCTACTGAGTGCTGATCGCATTACTAAGTGGTTGGAAGAGTTCAATCAATCAATCAGTCAACAGTATTATTTGAGGGTCTACTGTGTGCAGAGCACTGTGCTAAGTGCTTGGGAGAGTACAACATTAGCAAGAACACATGTCCTGACCTTAAGGAGCTTACTGCAGGAGACAGGCAGGCACAGACTATTTAAAGATTGTGAAAAACCATCAGCAAGCCTTCTTTTTCCCCAGTCCTTTAGAGGCACAAGCTTTCCTTTCGAGGGCCCAGGAGTTGGGGGAAAACTGGATTCTGCAGGGAAACTAGAACCCAGAGTGATGTAGGAAGGAAGGAGAGAGCCAACTTGTTGCCAACTTGTACTTCCCAAGCGCTTAATACAGTGTTCTGCACACAGTAAGCGCTCAATAAATACGATTGAATGAATGAATGAAGAGCCAGGAATCCTGACACCCTCATCAAACTGAGCTAGAGTCCTGCTTCTGGCCAGCAGATGGGGCATCTCCCATCCTTAGCACCCTGACACCCTCTGACCCAGATACACATATGGGGCTCCCCCAAAAGGACCCAAGAGTACCCCCGCGGGGCAATGGCATTTGAAGGCAGCCAACTTCCCTCCAGCTGCGCAGAGTGCCCAAATAACGGCCTCTGCCACTTTCGCAGAAACAGGAAATGAAACTGACCGCCAAATGTAACTGACCAGCTCCCTGGCCGCTTGTGCAAACTGAGTGACATGCACAAAGCGAAGCGGCAGCAAGGATTGGGGCCAGCTGGTTTCACCATTTGTCAGCATATCTCCACTGGCTCTTTGGCCCTGAGGCAACGCTGGATCCTTAGATGTCCCAACAAATAGACCCCACATACAGATATGTACCCCATGTGCGAGGACACACTGGCTACCACCTAGTCTAGGGTAGGTGCCGTCCTCTAGGTCTGTTTCCCTCTAGTAATAACAGTGGTGCTCATTAAGCGCTGACTGTGGGCCAAGTCCTGGGCTAAGCACTGCGGTAGATACAAGATCATCAGATCAGATCCAGGCTGGGTCCCGCACCACGTCACAGTCTGAGATGGGGAAGACCAGGTATCTCATCCCCAATTTTACAGGTGAGTAGACTGAGGCCCAGAGAGGCTCATGGGGACTTTCTCCATATGTTGCCGAGTTGTACTTCCCAAGAACTTAGTACAGTGCTCTGCACACAGTAAGTGCTCAATAAATAACGATTGAATGAATGAATGAATGCAATCAGTGGCCCAGCTGGAATTAAAACCTGGTCTTGGGTCGGTCCAGTTCCTTTTCTACTAAGGCCTGCCTTGTTTGTGTACACACACATAGACACACTCACACACACACACACGCATGCATGCACACACATACACAGATCCCTGAGAAAGCTGTGGCAGATCGCTTCATCACTCATTACTATGGGCTTCTTTTTGACTGCTTCTGTTTTCTTTCAGTAACACAACAGTTTCGTGGGCAGTTCTGAATGTCGTTTGGTGTGTCAGGAAAAGCCTTTCTATTTTTCATCTCCACGATGTCATGCTTTTTTTTAAAATAACTCCCCACACTCAGACTTTACCCAGCAACCCCAGACACTATCATGTGCTGATTCTGTCCTCCCCCTGCCGACACTGCATATCCTTGCTCAGACACGTGTGTGTGTGTGTGTGTGTGTGTGTGTGTGTGTGTGTGTGTGTGTGTGTGTGTGCGTTGACTCTTTTCTTTTGAAAGGAGTCCTTTTCTCAGACCAGCTTCACTGGGCCAGGTCATCACAACAGAGGGAGTGGAGAAGAAAAATGATCACAGAATCGGTTTTGCATATGAATACGCAAAGATGGGGTTTTGGGTCCCTTTGTGTCACTTGACAGACACGGAGATGTTTAAATGGGCAGAGATAGCCCAAGCAGGCAGCTGGGGCAAGCAGAAGAGATGTTTGTTTATACAGCTTTGGTCCTTTCAGTGCCCGGGAAGCAACACAACAGCCAACTTGGCCCTAACAGTACACTCAATCTTTACATCTCTGGGGATGACACAGAACTGATGCGAGGACAGGGTAGACCTTGGATGGATAGACAGGCCGTCTGATCCCCAGAAGCTCCCAGAAGCCACTCCAGGCCAGCTGAAAAGAACAACTAGGCAGGAGCAAACAACAACAACAATGGTGGTTTTATGTGCCAAGCACTGTTCTAAGCACTGGGATAGATACAAGGTTATCAGGTTGTCCCATGTGAGGCATGGCTTTTTTATAATAATAATAATAGTAATAATATTGTATTTAAGTGTTTACTATTTGCCAAGCACATTCTAAGCTCTGGGGTAGATAAAAGGTCATCATGTTGAATAAAGATCCTGTCCAACGTGGGGCTCACAGTCATAATTCCCATTTTACAGATAAGGCAGCTGAGGCCCAGAGAAGTTAAATGACTTGCCCAGGGTCACACAATAGACAAGTGGCAGAGCCAAGATTAGAACCCACATCCTCTGACTCTCTAGCTCCTGTTCTTGCCACTAGGTCACGTTGTTTCTCAAACATTTTTAAACAATGGACACTGATGCCCCTTCACACTTGAACCTTCTCTGCTTTTCTGATAATAATAGTAATAATGGTATTTATTAAACACTTACTATGTGCCAAGAACTGTTCTAAGCACTGGGGTAGATACAAGATAATCAGGTTGTCTCACATGGGCTCACAGTCTTAATCCCTATTTTACAGATGAGGTAACTGAGGCCCAGAGATGTTAAGTCACATGGCTGATAAGTGGCGGAGCTGGGATTAGAACACACGACCTGTGACTGCCAAGCCTGCGCTCCTGCCACTAAGTCACACTGCTTCTCTAAAAATAATAATAATTACATTATTTGTAAAGTGCTTACTATGTACCAGGAACTGTTCTAAGTGTTGGGGTAGATATAAGACAATTAGGTTGGACGTGGTCCCTGTCCCACATAGGGCTTACATTCTTAATTCCCACTTTACAGATGAGAGAACTGAGGCCCAGAGAAGTCACGATGATTTCTAAATGTTTGCTTTAGAATTCACTGATAGATATGATTCCAACTTTGCACTGTCAGCCCAGCGGCAAAAAGGAGGAAGGGATTTGGGGCTGGGGGTGGTGGGGCAGGGGGCAATGTGACTTCAAAGAAGTAACAGGTCCAAAAGCCACCATTTGGTGTCTTTCTGTCTTGATAGGAAATTCCAAAGGCCTGTCAGAATCCAGGAGGAGCATGGCTAGTAGCCCAGTGTCTCAGCTATCAGCCATCCCACACCATGGTCCCTGTGGAGTGGACCTCTTTGGGGCCAAAAGAGACAGGGGACTCTAGCAGAATGTCCTACGGGTCACAGTCTTAGAATTCTAACTGACTTCATCACTGAAGTATGTGGTCCATCTTCCAGGAGGGTCTGGGGTCCGACTGAATGTCGTGTTCATAAAATCACGTGGAAACACTACGACGAAAGATGCTTTAGAAGTGCAATTCAGTACTGCTGCCTTGGGTTGATTTTTAAAGTCACAAAGCAAGGTGTGCTTTTCACCAGAGACCATTGGGGGACAAGAGATGCCACTGCCTCTTTAACTAAAAGAGAGTTGTTCAAATCGCTAACCACCCTTTCAGCCCTGACCTCTCTGCGGTGCAAAAGTTACACAAGCAGTTCGTTGAGAGCATGTTTTTTGGGTTTTTTTGCATCAGCTCCTCACTGCAGGCACCCAAACTACAACACACAAAGAGAAGGCACAGAAGACAGCAGAGAAGTCGTCAGATGGTTTGAGACCCATCCTCCATTCTGGACAAAGGAGAATGCCAACCTCCTGAGTCTGGAGGGTCTCTGACCCTCCGTTCTTCCCGCTTGGGTCGTAAGCAGGAAGAGAAGCCAAGGGCAGTGGTTTATGTACATGTGGATTATGGTCACAGCCTCACCCAGACTCAAACCCTGCGCAGGCTGCAGAGAGAAACAGGAAATGGCCTGGAGTATATATAGAGAGCCTCATTGTGTTTATCCAGAACTGGTGTTCTGCACAGATTATTATGAACTTTTTCAAGGGAGGAGACACAGGGCAGGCTTCTTCCTCAGAGAGTCTTGGGGCCCTTGTGAAGTTAATTGCACCATTGGCTAAGGAAAGGGACTTTTTCCTCTTGGTTCTTTAATTTCTAGGTAAACGGGTCCCAGTCCATACTTCACTCTGTTGTCCAGATCATTTTTCTACAAAAACATTCAGGTCATGTTTCCCCACTCCTCAAGAACCTCCAGTGGTCACCCATATACCTCCGCATCAAACAAAAACTCCTCACCATTGGCTTTAAAGCACTGAATCACCTTGCCCCCCCCCCCCCCAACTCGCTACTCCCCAACTCCAACCCAGCCCGCACACTTCACTCCTCTAATGCTAACTTCCTCAATGTACCTCGATCTCGTCTATCTCACGGCTGTCTTCTCACCCACGTCCTGCTTCTGGCCTGAAACTCCCTCCCTCTTCATATATGACAGGCAATTACTCTCCCCACCTTAAAAGCCTTATTGAACAGGAAATGAAACTGACCGCCAAGTGTAACTGACCAGCTCCCTGGCCGCTTGTGCAAACTGAGTGACATGCACAAAGCGAAGCGGCAGCGAGGATCGGGGCCAGCTGAAGGGATAAGCCTTCCCTATATAAACCCCCACTTTCCTCTTCTCCCACTCCCTTCTGCATCACCCTGACCTGCTCCCTTTATTCATCCCCCTTCCCGGCCCCATAGCACTTATGTACATATCTATAATTTATTTATCTCTGTTAATGGCTGCCTCCCTCTCTAGACTATGAGCTCACTGTGGGCAGGGAATGTGTCTGTTTATTGTTATATTGCATTCTCTCAAGCTCTTAGTTCAGTGCTCTGCACACACTAATTGCTCAATAAATATGATTGCCTGATTGACCGACTAGTCTCTAGGCCCACAGGATGAGAGTCTGGTCAGTAAATTCTTCTTCCTTCCTCCTGTTATGTGTCTCCCCCGACACCCCCAACCCCTCCTCGCCTACTACCTCAGATTGTAATGTGGATCAATCATTGATATTTATTGAGTGCAAAATGCTTGGGAAAGTGCAGGAGAAGCAGAAAGATGCTCCCTGATCGCAAGGAGCTTGTACTCCAATGAGAGTATTGTGGGAGGGTCTATCTCATAGCCACTGTCCAGGCCCTAGGAAAGTCTGACAGGATCCACTTTACCATCGCTGTCCAAGCCATTGCTGTGCAAGGTGGAAGACTCAGAGAAAACCTTCTTATCCCACCACCATGCTATCCAGGGGAGAGCAAAATATCCTCTCAATGCCCACCACCTTGATCTCCATAGACTAAGACTTCCCAGTCCATCTCAGGTTTAAAGGAGGCATGATCAGATGGAGGTGGAACTTTTGCTGCCAGAATAAATGCTTGAAGCAAAACACAGTCTTTGACAAGGCCTGCTCTCTTGATGCTCATTCTCAGTGTCCTTAGTAAGGATGAACTTTCAAACTGGTTTTTTTTAAATGGTATTTTCCAGATGATACTATGTGTCAAATCCTATTCTAAGCGCTGGGGTAAATACAAGATGATCAGGTCAGACACAGTCTGGTCCCACAGGGGGCTCACGGTCTAAGTTGGAGGGAGGGGAATTTGATATCTATTCTACAGAGGAGGTAATGGAGGCACAGCGAAGTTAAGTGATTTGTCCAAGGTCATAAGGCAGGAAGTGCCAGAGCCAGGATAAAACCCAGGTCCTCTGGCTCCCAGGTCCATGTTCCTTCCACTAGACCACACTGCCTCCCGCCCTGATGTCATGTTGTTGGGTTCTCTCAACTGGAATGATGGATGAACCTCAGTCCTGAGACGTCAATCAGTCAATGGTATTTATTGAGTGATTACTATGTACAGAGCACTGTACTGAGTACTTGGGAGAGCACTTATAATACAATAGAATTAGCAGACAAGTTCCCTGCCCCAAATGAGCTGAAAGCCTGCAACAGAGGAGTTGTTTATAGTGCTGGCTGCTTGTTCAGCTCCACTGGCATCTTCTCATCCTCTCCAGTAATGTTCTCTCTGGGGCCCAGACTGCAACAGGAAAATTGCTGGGCAAAGATGCAGCACACTGCAAAGTGCATGTCTGGCCTCTGTTCTCGTTAGCCACCTACAGGCAGAACCAGGACTGGACCTGGGTCTCCTGATTCCCAGAATCAGGTACTCACAGCAGGACCAATAAGTAGCAATTAATAATAAAAATAACAATAATAATAATTGTGGTATTTGTTAAGTGCTTACAATGTGCCAGGTACTGTACTAAGTGCTGAAGTAAACACGAGTTGATAGGGTTGGACACAATCCCTGTCCCACATGGGGTTCACCGTGTCTTAATCCCCATATTATAGATTAGGTAACTGAGGCACAGAGAAGTGAAGTGACTTGCCCAAGGTCACACAGCAGACAAGTGGCATAGGTGAGATTAGAACTCAGGTGCACCAATTGCAATAAGTGACATCTAAAATGCTTGTAGCTTAGCTGAAGATAAAACAGTGCTAATTTAGGCCCAACCTCTGCTGAGTCTATTCAAGCTCGGTGTGGTGAAGGCTACCTAGACTCATGGAATTCCTAATAAGTGCTATGTGAATCATTGTTGGCAGACCTTTGGATAATTGAGGCCAGAAAAAAAAGATTTTTCTTCCTTAGTAGGGTTTTGCAGGGGGTTAACTTATTTTGACAGTGTTCTCAGTTCCCCATTTCATTTTTATCAGGTTTACGCCTGGGAAAGTGTGTTTTGGAAATGAAAATTTTCAGGCAACATTCTCCTTTTAACTAGTTTGCTACTAGATAAGTCAAAGGTTTAGCCTTAAGAAGCCTTAATGGGGTTGAACTGTGGAAACCCTCTGAAGCAACCAGGTTGCCCACTTACAAGCCCCACCCCTAGAACTGTGGCTTCACACACTGACTTAATTGACAGAACTTCATGCTTTGCCACTCCTTTAGCCATGTTCCCCCCATCTTTGCTGCCCTCTGGGTGGCTTTAAAATAATCCCAAGAGTCCAGGCAGACCAGCTGCAGAAGGGAAGGAAGAAAGCAGTGTAGCCTAGTGTTAAGTCACAGGCCGAGAGAGATCCTGGCTGTCAGAAGGACCTGGTTTCTAATCCCAGGTCCATAACTTTCTACTGCGTAACCCTGGGCAAGACACTTCACTTCTCTGGGCTTCAGTTACCTCATCTGTAAAATGGGGATTAAGAGCATCATGTGGAACAGGGACTGTGTCCAACCTGATTAGCTGGTACCTACCCCAGCACTTAGTACAGTGCCTGGCACATAGGAAGCACTTAATACCATTTAAAAAAAAAAAGGAAGGAGCAAAACTTGTCAGTAGTCCCAGGCATCAGCTGTCAATCACACTTTCTCAAAGCCAATCAGTAGTCAGCCATAGAAAGCAACTCCAGAATGGGCTGCCCTGAGTCCCTGAGCCTGAATGAACAAGACTCACATGTTGGTGAGGAGAACTTCCCCAAATGTTGGTGTAAAAATGAGACTGAAACACACTGCCGCCTTAAGAAGCTGGCAGGATGTGTTAAGATCTGCGGGTGCAGTTCACAGGAGTAACCTAATAAATGCATGTGGGTCTAGTTTATGTCTGTGTCTCGTTCCTTGGTAACTCTTGAGGAAAGAGTAGTCGACACTGAAAATGTACACCAAACTGGGTACAGTATCAAACTAAGACAAGTTATGGAGACAAGGTTATGACAAAGTATGGCTTCAGGTTTTAAGATCCTTCCCTCTGCATCCTTCTCCATGCTCCTGAAGGCAGATCTGAGCAGATTTATGTTTTATTTTTTTCCCTAGAAGGCTTAGAAACCGTGTTGGATTTACTGAGCAACAGTGAGGAGATCAACTCTCAGTCTCTGACCAGGCACTGTCACTGGACAAGAGTTAATGCTCCATCTGTCTGGGAGGAGCATGAATTGGCGGTCACTGGCCTGAGTTTGAATCCCAGCTCTGCCAGTGACTTACTAGGTGACCTTGGACAAGTCACTGAAACTCTCTGGGTCTCAGTTTCCTCATCTGTTAAAGGGTGATAAGACACCTGCTCCCACTCCCTCTTAGATTGTGCTTTCTGTGCAAGACAGGGAATGTGCACAATCTCAAAACCTTGTATTTGTCCCAATACATGGTGCATTAATAAGTAATAATAATAATAATAATACTATTGGTTAAGTGCTTACTATGTGCCAGGAATAGTTCTAAGCACTGGAGTAGATACAAGATAATCAAGTTGGACACAGTCCCTGTCCCTGTACGCCTCACAGTCTCAATCCTCATTTTACAGATGAGGGAACTGAGGCACAGAGAAGTGGAGTAACTTGCCCAAGGTTACAAAGCCAACATGAGGTGGCGCTGGGATTAGAACCTAGGTCAGAAGGACCTTTTGACTCAAGTGCTTACTCAAGATCATAACTGATTAATTAATTCAATCAAACCTGATCATCCCAGGGACCAAGGAAGCCTCTGGGGAGTCAGGAGGGAGGGATGCAAGGATAGCCCTCTCCCTCCCCTCCAGACCAAAGTTTTCCCTCTCCTACATTCCTCAGAATCCTCAGGAAACTTCCACTTCCTTGGATGCACTCCCCATCCTCCTCTAACCCACGGGGTCGCTTTTCAACTCCGACAGTGGACGAGACAGGCAGGAGGGGGCCGCCCCCTGTCAGCCATAGAGAAGAAAAGGGAGAGAGGGGTGGCGAGGTGGGGGGAGGCCCTCATGGACAATGATTCAGGTCTGCTGCCCCTTTGGATAATTGGCTAATGTGGCCCTGGAGCTTCCTGAAGAGAATATAAACTCCTCAAGGGCAGGGACTACATCTTGTATATTTATTGTATGCTCCCAAATATCCAGTACAGTGGTCAGTACACTAACTATAGGAGCTTAGTAGAGTGCTCTGCACACAGTAGACACCAGAACAATGCACGGTACCCAATAGGCATGCAGTACAGTGGTTGGTACACAGTGGACACATAAAACAGTGTTCTGCACCTAGTAGGCTCTCAGTATGGTGCTCTGCACATAGTAGACCCCCAGTACAGAGCTCTACCCAGGAGATACTTGGTCAGTAATTGGCACACAGTAGATCCCCAGTACAGTGCTCTGTACCCAGTAGGCACTCAGTACAGTGGTTGGCATCCAGTAGGTACACAGAACAGTGCTCTGTAGTAAGTAGGCTCTCAGTAGAGTGCTCCCAGTTGGTGCTCAAGCAATACTGATGATGATGATGATATTGGAGACTTGGGAGAGGACAGGATTCTTCCTCATGGAAGCAGTGACTTGGAGATCTCTGGAGTTTCTTCAACTGACTTAACCTTCTCCAGGAAGTCTTTTCTTTGGCCCCTCCAGAGAAAGCTAATCATACTTTTGATGTTCCAATCTCGATCCTGCCTGCCCTAACCAGCCTTTAAGGAGGTATTTATTGAGTGCTGTCTGTGTGTGGAGCACTGTACTAAGAGCTTGGGAGAGTAATAATTATTAATAATTTTGGCATTTGGTAAATGCTTATATGTGTACTAAGTGCTGGGTTAAACACAAGCTAATCAGGTCCCACATGGGGCTCACTGTATAAGCTAAGCTTTAAGCTCCTCTAGACTGCAAGCTCATGGGCAGGGAATGTGACTGTTTATACTTATATTGTACTCCCTCAAAGGCTTAGTACAGTGCTCTGCACACAGTAACCATGCAATAAATATAATTGAATGAAAGAATAAATGAATCTCATTTTGCAGAAGAGTTAACTGAGGCACTGATTTGCCCGAGGTCATACACAGCAGGCAAGTGGCAGAGCCGAGTTTAGAACCCAGGTCCTCTGACTCCCAGGTTCATGCTCCTTCCACTAGGCCAAACTGCTTCTCTACAATACAACCGAGTTGGTTGATACATCACCTGCCCACAACAAACATACAATCTAGAGTAACTAATGGCATTGGCCTCTATGGAGCATTGCAATTAAAAGGGCTCTTCTTTATCTGATGACAGAAAGAGTGCCCCAAATTCTTGGTCTCCTCTCGAACTCACTTTCCTGCTTTCAACCTTCATTGTTTCACTCTTTAACTGTCAATCCCCGCCCTTGCTCTGGAGGATGGGTCTCTCGTCTATTTCTCTCGTTCCCAGAACTCAGAGGCCCATGATCCGATTCGCGAAATGGAAAAGTTGGGGGAAGGGCTTGGTTACTCTCAAAGGTTCAACTTCCTTCAATCAGTCAATCAGTGGTATTTATAAAATGCTCACTGTGTGCACTGTACTAAGCACTTGGGAAAGTACAATACCACGGAGTTGGTAGTCACGTTCCTTCAATCAAACAATCAGTAATTCTGTTTTCAGGCCTAGTGTGTTCTGAGCATTCATTCATTCATTCATTCAATTGTATTTATTGAGCACTTACTGTATGCAGAGCACTGTACTAAGCGCTTGGGAAGTACAAGTTGGCAACATATAGAGACAGTCCCTACCCAACAACAGGCTCACAGTGTAGAAGGGGGAGACAGACAACAAAACAAAACATGTGGACAGGTGTCAAGTCATCAGAATAAATAGAAGTAAAGCTAGATGCACATAATTAACAAAATAAATAGAATAGTAAATGTGTACAAGTAAAATGAATAGAGTAATAAAACTGTACAAATATATACACGGGTGCTGTGGGGAGGGGAAGGAGGTAAGGCAGGGGGATAGGGAGGGGAAGAGGAAGGAGGGGGCTCAGTCTGAGAAGGCCTCCTGGAAGAGGTGAACTCTCAGTAGGGCTTTGAAAAGAGGAAGAGAGCTAGCTTGGCGGATGTGTAGAGGGAGGGCATTCCAGGCCAGGGGGAGGACTTGGGCCGGGGGTCGATGGCGGGACAGGTGAGAACGAGGCACAGTGAGGAGGTTAGCGGCAGAGGAGCGGAGGGTGTGGGCTGGGCTGTAGAAGGAAAGAAGGGAGGTGAGGTAGGAGGGGGCGAGGTGATGGAGAGCCTTGAAGCTGAGAGTGAGGAGTTTTGCCTGATGCGTAGGTTGACTGGTAGCCACTGGAGATTTTTGAGGAGGAGATTAACATGCCCAGAGTGTTTCTGCACAGAGATGATCTGGGCAGCAGCATGAAGTATAGACTGAAGTGGGGAGAGACAAGAGGATGGGAGATCAGAGAGGAGGCTGATGCAGTAATCCAGCCTGAGCACTATACTTGGTGATTGGGAGAGAGCGATAGACTTGGGCTTGAGCCAAGTCGTTCAGGACTTACAATCTAGTGGGGAAGACAGACCTGAAAATGAACTACAGATAGGAGGAAGAAGGTGAATGAGTGTTTAAGTGATCAGGCAAGCACAAAATTGTTCCAGGTCCCTAAGAGCAGAACTGGCACTTTGAGCTGGGATGGTCATTGGGTAAGATAAAGCCAGGGGAGATGAGAGATTAATCAGGAAAGACCTCCTAGAGGTGATGGGTTTTGCAAAGGACTTTGAACATGGGGAGAGCAGGGGGCAGATGGTAACTGATTCCAAAGACTGACTTTCTAAGAGGACCAGACTTCTTAGAGAAGCAGCAAGAACACAAGACTGAGAGTCAGAAGACTTGGGTTCTAATCCTAGCTCCATCTGACTGCAGTTGAACTTGGACAAGTCACTTAACTTTTGGGGGGGCCCTCGGTTTCCTTATCTATAAAATGCAGACAGCAGAATACACATTCTTCCTCCTCCTTAGACCATGAGCCAGGCTGGGCTGGAATTCTGGATACCTGGGACTAACAGGCTCATCTGCTCTCTGACATCGCTCAGAAGCTCCCAAGAGCGACATGCCACGAGCACCCCGTCCCCTTCCACACTGAGTGTTAGATCATTCAGGACACAATAATGCAGGCTCACTGTTTGCCAGCATGACACACTCTCTTCCTGTCCCTCTCTTCTTTCAACTTGAAGATGGCAGAAACCCTGTGTGAGCAGGCCTGCCCTATTTAGCCCCAAATGGCTAATGCTTTCTAGGTGGATGTGGTAACTTGACATCATTCAAGTAAGTGAAATTCAAATCATGATCAGTCCTTTCAGGTCTCCTTTGCGGGGAACCAGAAGAGTCCCCAGTGGGGCAATTAGCACCCAGTTATTCCTCCCCAGAGTCAGATGCATCTCTTTGGTGACCCTGCCTGGGGGGGATTGGGGTCCTGGGGAAAGGAAGGGCTCCCCACTAGTCAGAGTCATCAGAGAGGCCAGATTCTTGCTGTTCCTCCCTCACAGCTCTGTTCCTGGCTGCCCAAAGTTTGGGTTCTTGCTCTGCACACAGTAAGCGCTCAATAAATGCGATTAAATGAAAGTCCTACACAGTTTGACAGGTCTATTGGTCAGAGGAGGGTGACACTCTCCGGGGCTTGACAACTGGTGTCGGTGAAGGGATTGGGGAAGCCTAGGATGAGGGTGAAGTTGGGTTATTAGTGGCAACCTTGAGGATTTCCTGTATCTAGAGAGTGGTTTCTCAACAGCAAAGTGACTTGGGACTGGAATCCCTTATGTTCTTGCTGCTTTCCTCCTTAGGGTTCTTTCTACTCCTCCTATAACAAATGTCCACCAAACCCACAACCCAGCACTTCAGCTTCTGAAAGCGCCAAAGGGAACCAGACCCCCCTCCCCAAACAGACACTGAGCTCACTGTTGCAGTAGAATGCTGAAGAAAGAACCCAACTCTCTGCTCTAGATTGTAAGCTCATTGCAGGCAGGGAATGTGTCTCTTATATTGTTATATTGTCTGCTCCCAAGTGCTTAGTATGATGCTCTGCACACAGTAAGCTCATGCTAAGTGTAATTAATTGATTGCTCTCTCCAGCAGGAAGGAAGAAGGGTTTAATTCAGGTGTCAGTCTATTCCATTCAAGCAAGCCACCTGGTGGAAATGAAAGAAAAGCCTGTAATATTCTGGAGAGGTTTGAATTCTCCTGAAACTCCCAAACCCATTTTGCTTATGAAGATGACCCAAAGGTGCCCCATCATCTTCTACTACTAATTCCTTTTTCAGTCTTAATTATCCCCAAATTCTTCCTCTGTCTGCTGTATTTCTCCCCAGCAGATCAAGCCCTTGACAGTGGCAAAATTCAAGTCACACCAAATACTGGGGAAGAAAGGGAACTAGCCTCTGAGGAAATGTAAATCTCTAGAGAAGCAACATGGCCTACTGGATAGAAACCAGGCCTGGGAGTCAGAAGGACTTGAGTGGATAGAGCACAGGCCTGGAAGTCAGAAAGACTTGTGTTTAAATCCCACCTCCGCTACTTGTCTGCTGCGTGACCCTGGGCAAGTCATTTAACTTCTCTGTGCCATCTATAAAATGGGGATTAAGACTACGAGCCCCATGAGGGACATGGCTTGTGTCCAACCTGATTAGCCTTTATCTACCCCAGCACTTAGTACAGTGCCTGGCACATTGTGGAGTTTAACAAATACCATTAAAAAACACACACAAAACAGGAATCATCTTGGGTCCTCCCAGCTCCACTTATTCAGTCTTCATCTTTGTCATTAATCAATCAATTAATCAATGGTATTTACTCAGCAATTACTGTGTACAGAGCACTGTACCAACTGCTTCTCTTCAGGGGGGTTCAGCTGCACCTCCATCAGTGGATGGGAACATACAGGTGCCAATCTATCAATTGTCTTTACTGAACACCTACAGTGGTCAAAGCACCTGGGCAAGGACAACGGAGTTAGAAGAAGCTATCCCTGCCTCCAAGGAACTTACCGTCTTCTCTCAACTATCACGGCAATTTCCTCACTTCTCCTCTTGCCTGAGAGGAATGCTTCTGATAGCAAGACAGTAAAAGCAGTCCATAACCCTGAAGGAGAACATTAGAAAGACTGGCACCAACGGCTTCATGGTTTCAGAGCAGCACACCCTGTTGCGTACCACAGATCAGAACAGGAATGACCCAGAATCCCCAGGAATGGCCAACAAGCCCCAGATAAAGCAGGGTCTCCCAGCTCTTGCCCAGTTGCCCTGCACACTTTTGTCTCTCCACTGATAGCCCCAGAGATGTCTCCCAGAGTTCTCTAGAGACAGGTGAACAATACCTTTTTCCCGTTGAGCCCTTAAAAGTTTGGTTTTAGGGGAAGTCCCAAGGAAGAGACTTCATGCCCTAACAACCCCTCTAAGGGAACCGGGGGGAGACCGGAGGGCAGTAGCCTTTGTCCACCTTGAAGACCCATGAGAAATTCAAATTCTGGGGATGCAGTTTCACCCATCTTTCCTGTTACTGCTATCCCAAGCTACTTCCACACCTCCAAACCATCACAATGCTTTACAAAATATTCTGTGTGTCAATCTTTTTTATGGCATTTATTAAGTGCTTACTATGAGCCAGACACTGTACTAAATGTTGGGGTAGATGCAAGCTAATCAAGTTGGTCACAGTCCATGTCACACATGGGGCTCACGGTCTTAATTTACATTTTACAGATGAGGTAACTGAGGCACAGAGAAATTAAGCAACTAGCTCAAGGTCAAACAGCAGACAAGTGGCAGATCTGAGATCAGAACCCAGATCCTTCTGATTCCCAGATCTGTGCTCTATCCAGTAGGCCACACTGCGTCAACATCGAAGTTGCCTACAGGATCAAAATGAGGTTCAGATGAATTCTCATTATTAATAATTAGGTTTACTAAAATTACTAGTAACAATTATTATATTTGTTATTCAGGTTATTAATAATTCTTAATTGTGAAGAATTATTGATAATAACAGCAATTGTGGTATTTGTTAAGCACTTACTATGTTCCAGGGACTATACCAAGTTCTGGGGTAGGTGCAAGATAATCAGATCAAGCAAGGGTCGTTCAATCAATCATATTTATTGAACGCTTACTGTGTGCAAATTATTGTACTAAGTGCTTGGGAGAGTACAATACAACAACACACAGACAGATTCCTTGCCCAAAAAGAGCTCACAGTCTAGGTCCCTCACCCACATGGGGCTTGAAATCTAAGTGGGAGGGAAATTAGAAATTTAATCCTTTTTTTACACATGAAGAAACTGTGGCCCAGAGAAGTTGAGTGACTTGCCCAAGATCACACAGTGGGAGAGTCAGGCTTAGAACTCAGGTCTCCTGACTCCTAATCTGGTGGTCTTTCCAATAGGCCATTCTGCTTCTCCGTGCTTTTTTATTTCTGCTCAGGCACTTCAAATCAGGGCCTGGAGTTTTAGAGATGCCCGCTTATTCAAACGTCACACCCAGTAGGGCACCTTCCCCAGATTGGCCCAAAACTAATATTTTGGCCAGTAAAGAGGGATGGGGAAAGGGGTGAACTGATTCATCGTTTAGAGATGAAGGCTAATTGAGGGAGGGTTTGTGTGCGGAGTGTGAGGATGGTTAAGGGAAAGGGTTGGGTGAGAGGGGTGAGACAGTCCTTGGAGGAGTTGAGGGGGCGGGTGTGGTTGGGTCTTAGGTTAACGTGTTTGGAGGATATTAGTAGTGTGTGGAGAAGTGTGCAAAGGCTGTGGCAGTGGTGTCTCAGAGAGTGCGCATGTGTGTGGGTGGGGTGGGGCCCAAGGAATCTGTGAGATCTTGTGAGTGCACACATCCATGAATGATGCATACATCCATGAACTGCGTGCATGCCTCCATGTACTGTGTGCAGACCTCCATGTACCATGAAGGTGAGGTAGGATGTGGGGAGTTGGAGACACCCTGTGAGTGCATGCATCCATGCAAAGTGCATATATCCATGCACCGTGTGCATGTCTCCATGTACCCTATGCTTGCCTTTTCTTTATGGTACTTGTTAATCATGCGCTATGTGCCAGGCACTGTACTAAACACTGGGGTAGATACAAGTTGATCAAGTTGGACACAGTCCCTGTCCCACAAGGGGCTTGCTGTCTTAATCCCCAATTTACAGATGAGACAATTAATTGAGGTCCAGAGAAATGAACTGACTTGCCAAGATCACCCAGCAGAATAGGGGCAGAACTGGGATTAGAAACCAAGTCCTTCTGACACCCAGGCCCATGCTCTATCCACTAGGCCACACTGCTTCTCCTTATACCACATGGGTGGGGCAGGACCGGGGAGGGCCTAGGGGGCCGGGGCCAAGGCTGGCCCGGCTCTCGGGGCGCCAGTGTGCCGCCCTCAGTAGGTCCGCACCATGTCCGGGGCCAGTCTGTTTTGCATTCAGTCAAACCAGGCTGTTTCGGGGAGTGAGGCTGAGGAAACCAGCCAGTTCTCTGACAGCCAAGTCCATTCCCGCCGGGGGCCACCTCCCCAGCTGGCTAACCGGGCGTCAGGCCTATGCCGCCCCAAAAGATTACCATTCCTTTCCACCATAAACACGGAGCCCAGCTCCCTCGCTCCCCTGCTTCTGTTTGCCTGACCCCGTTAATGAGCCTCCGGCCCAGCCTGCTGCACGGACACGGGCTGGCACACAAGGGTTTTCACAAGAAGGGTTTTTGTGGTTTCAACTTGTTTTTTTTTGTTTTCTCTCTCTCTCTCTTTCTCTCTTCATAAGGTTGCAGCTGTTAGTTTTGAAACCGACAGCCCTGGAGCAACCCAAAAGAAGAGAGAGAAGTTTTTTAAAAGGGAGAAAGGCCGTGGGATGAGGAGTCGGCTTTCGTAAAACATTAAAAAAAATCTACTTGGGCTCCCTTATCCTTGCAATTGTCCTCTCTGAGTTCCAGCTGTAGAAGGGCTCTAGGGTGTGTGTGTGTGTGTATGTGTGCATGTTGTGTGTGCACACATGTGCATGTGTGTATGCGTTTTGGGGCTTGTGTGGGTGGAAAGTGAGTCTGTGTGTAAGAGCATGGGTTAAGTATATTACTGTGTGTGTGAATGTCTGTGGGGATGAGTCTGAGTGTGTACATGGGTGTTGCTGACTTTTACTGTGCTGGTAAGCGTGTTTGAGGACTACAAGCATGTGCCTCTATTAGAGTGCTATTGTACTAAAGGAATCAGGACAACTGTGTGTTTTTTATCTGCATGGGGCAGACCCAGACCCATGGTTTCTGTGGTGTGAGCTGAACTCAGACCTGAATGAGAAGGGGTGAGAAATTAATGTATCCTCTGATAGAAGCTCTTTCGACTGTGGGTCAATAAAGTCAAATATTTCATCTAGGCCAGTTGCACCTAGAAATGTGTGGCCTGAAGGGGAAGGGCTGTTTCTCCTTCCCTCCTCCCCTCTTTCCTTCTCTCTCTTTCTCCCTTTCTCTCTTTCCCTTTGTCCCCGCCACCCCTTCCTTTTCTTTCTTCTCTCCACTTGAGAAGCATTGTGGCTTAGTGGATAGAGCATGGGCCTGGGTGTCAGAAGAACCTGGGTTCTAATCCTAGCTCTGCCACTTGTCTGCTGTGTGACCTTGGCAAATCACTTCACACCTCTGTGCTTCAGTTACCTCAACTGTAAAATGGGGATTAAGACTGTGAGCCCTATGTGGGACAGGAACTATGTCCAACTGGACTAGCTTGTATCTACCCCGGTGCTTAGAACAGTGCCTTTCACATAGTAAGCAGTTAATACTTATAATTGTCCCTCCTTCCTTCACCTTCTCTCTCTCTCTCTCTCTCTCTCTCTCTCTCTCTCTCCCTCCCTCTCTCTCTCTCGCTCTCTCTTTCTCTCTCCTTCCCTCACTGTCTCCCTCCCTCCCTCTGTCTCTTTCTCTCTCCCTCCCTCTCCTTCCCTCCCTCTCCCTACTTCTCTCTGTTCTGTTTTATTGTACTAATTCTGTTACATTGTACTCTCCCAAAGGCTTAGTCCATTGTTCTGCACAAAGTAAGGGCTCATTAATATCAATAATTCATTGTTTGAGTGTTACTCTCCTTCTGTCCTTATTTTCTTGGTCCTCTCCAAGTCCTGTGAATTCTCAAGCTTGTTTTTGAACTTTTATATATTATGGTATTAGTGAAGCACTTAAATGTGGGCCAAGAATTGCACTTGGAGCTGGGGTAGATCGTAGATGATCAGAATGATACCTTGTGTCTCCTGCCTACTCTACACAACTCTTATCTACATACCACAGTGAGCTGCATCCTGGTTTCTCACCAGGCCTACTTGGGGTGGGGTCTCTGGTGTCCTTCTGAGCTGTCACTGCACTGTGTGTCACTACACTGCAGTCACTGCACTTTCCTGGAGTCATTGCTAATGAAAATCAACAGAGAGCAAACGGGTTACAACATTAAGTATCGTACCAAGCAGTTTGCACAGTGCTCTGCACTACATCAGTTCTTGAAAAGGCCATTGATTTGTTGTCCGATCAATAGGGTTTCAGAGTCTCCCAGAAACTGGTATCAAACGTCAAAGCAAGAGCAGATAAACTTGCATCTATTAGCTTTTCTGCTACTGAGCAATAGGCCTCTCTTTCTGGGCCTCTAGACTGTAGCAAGGGAGCAGTTCTACCAAATCCATTGTACTGTACTCTCCCAAGTGCTTAGTATAGTGCTCTACACACACTAAGTGCTCTGTAAATACCATTGATTAATTGATTGGACCATCCTGAAAACCCACTTCCTCCAGGAATCACTCCCTAATTCATTTTCTCCTCTCCAGATATCCTCCAAGAGGCTTTCTTTGACTATGCCCTTATAGTCCTTCCAACCTACCACCTCAGCACAGACCAATTTACAAACTTTATTATCCAAGCCCTTATTTATTCACCTATCTTTGTATTCTCCTTTTCCTCCTAACACTAACTTGTTCTGTTTGTCTCCCTTTGGCCCCGTTAAGTTGTAAATGGGATTGGGAATATGTCCTTTACCTCTATAGTACTCTCCCAAGTGCTCAGAACAGCATTCCGCACACAGCAGGCTCTCAACATTGATTGATCGAAAAGCAGGGATCGTGTCCAATAATTCTTTTGTATTCTCCCAGCACTCAGTACAGTGCTCTGCACAGAGTAAGAGCTCAATAAATACCATTTGATTGACAGACTAACTGTTTCCTCCACACTCCTCTTCCTAAAGGCTCAGCATCATTGCCTACTCGTTGTCTGATAAGATTGGGCAACCACCAGCTCTGCTCACTGATGGGGCAAAAGCCCTGTAGGGCAAACCACCCTGACCACAGATGTTTCCAAAGGCTGAGTAGAAATACCGAGCTCACCCCAGTCTCTCCAGATGACTGTGAGCACCATGTGGGTGCTCAATAAATATGAATGAATGAATGAATGACCTGGGTTCTAATCCCGGCTCCCCCTCTTGTCTGCTGTGTGACCGTGGGCAAGTCATTTCACTTCTCTGTGCCTCAGTTTCCTCAACTACAAAACAGGGATTCAATATCAATCAATCATATTAATTGAGTGCTTATTGTGTGCATAGCACTGTACGAAGTGTTTGGGAGACTATAACACAACAATAACAACAAAAAAACCCAGGCATATTCCCTGCTCACAGTGAGCTTAGAGTTTAGAGTGAGCTTACTTCTGTTCTCTTTCCTGCTTGACTGTGATATGCACTGTGGGTTCCTATTACCATACAGCCTGCACTTTGTGCCTCTCATGGCAATCTACTAACTGTACCTTGATGTAGTGTACCTCAGGGGTCTTGTGGACCCCTGTAGTGCCTCCCTATCCTGGCTCTGCCACTTGTCAGCTGTGTGACCTTGGTCAATTCACTTAACTTCTCTGTGCCTCAGTTACCTTATCTGTAAAATGGGGATTAAGACTGTGAGCCCCATGTGGGACAACCTGGTCACCTTGTAACCTCCCCAGCACTTAGAACAGTGCTTTGCACATAGTAAGCACTTAATAAATACCACCATTATTATTATTATTATTATTATTATTACCCACCTTAGAAGCCTATTAAAAGCACATATCCTTCAAGAGGCTTTCTTTGACTATGCCCTTATTTTCTTTACACCAAGATTTCCACCCATTTATCCACCATTCCCTCAGCCCCACGGCACTTATGTATATATTTGTAATTTATTTATTTATATTAATTTCTGTCTCCTCTCTTGACCATTAACTCATCGTGGGCAGGGAACGTGTCTTCCAACTCTGTTATATCGTTCTCTCCCAAGCACTTAGATCAGTGCTCTGCACACAGTAAGTGCTCAATAAATACAATTGATTGAGTGATTGACAGGGACTGTGTCCAGTCTAATTAACTTGTAGCTACCCCAGGTCTTCGAATAGTAATTGACACATACCAAGTGCCAAATAAATACCAAAAAACCCCCATATCTGACCTGATTGACATATACAGGGCTTGACACATAGTAAGCATTTAACAAATGCCATAATTCTTTATTTAATGACCTTATTATGGTATTTGTTAAGTGCTTTTTGTGTGTCAAGCACTGTCCTAAGTGCTGTGGTACATACAAGTCAATCAGGTGGGCCATAATCTCTGTCCCACATGGGGCTCACAGTCGAAGTAAGAGGGAGAACAGCTATTCAATCCCCATTTTACAGATGAAGCAACTGAGGTACAGAGAAGCGAAATGATTCACCTAAGGTCACACACATCAAGTAATTGGTGGAACCGGGATTAACACCCAGATCCTCTGACTCCCAGTGTCTCTTTCCACTAGGCCATGCTGGCTTCCACGTAGCTCTCTGCTAGTCCCAAGGACCTCAACATCCAGAGCCCTTGAAGTCAACCACATCCCTTGGGTGAGTCATGTAGGCCTCTCTACTTACCACAGAGTGGGGTGATGGCAAGAACAGTAGCAAACCTTTCCTTCCTGCAATCACTAATCACCCCTTTGCCTCTTGATTGAAGTCTCAGGACCAAGACTCAACTGTCTTTCCCCACTGGAGACACCATCCTCACAAGGGTGCCCATTAATTGATTTCTAACACTGAAACCTGGCTCTCCCCAAGCTAAACAGTCTCCCCTGCTGATCTCTCCAGAAGGGTCTCCCACTCCCTGAAACTCACTGGGAAAGGAGGAGGGGCCAGCTTCCTTCTTGCACCCCAATGGCTCTTTTGCACCATTCCACATCCCCATCCCTTTCTTTCTCCTCCTTCAAAGCCCATATCATCCATCTCTACCACCCATTCCGGTTTATAGTAATGGTCATCTACCGCCTCCCAGGTCTCATCTCCAACTTTTGATCCCATTTTGATCCCTTTCTCACATTCCTTCTCCCTCTCTCCATGCCAACATTGATCCTTGGTGACTTCAATATACACACAGGTGTTCCTGATGACACTTCTGCTGCCCGTCTTCTATCACTCTTCTTCTCCGCTGACCTTCTGCTCCACCCCACCTCACCCATTCTCTAACTCAGACACACACTCGATCTCATCATCTCTAGCCACTACAAAATCTCTACCCTCACCAACTCTGAAACCCCTCTATCTGACCACAACCTCCTCACTCGCCTTCTCTCCTACACACCTCCTCTCCATAAATCTGTACTATTCCCCCACAGATTTTTAGACCCCATACAACCTTCTCAATTCATCATGCCCCACTTAGCTGCCATACCCAAGCTACCTTCCCTTGATGCTCTCAACACCACCCTCTCTGCTGAACTCAACTCACTCACTCCCCTATCCCTTAGTCAATCTTGTACCACTAACCCACAGCCCTGGATCAACTGCACAGTCTATCTCCTTCACTCTTGTGCATAAGCCACGGAGCGCTGCTGGCAGAAATATAAATTTCAGGGTGGCATGGTCCATTTCAAGTTTATCCTCACATGCTTTACCAATGCCCTCTCCTCTGCCTGGCAAAATTATTTCTCCACCCTTATTGATACCCATGCCCATCATCCTTGCCAGTTGTTCCAGACATTTTCTCAGGCCCCTGTCCCTGATCTCCCCCATCTCTTGCCCCCAGTGCCCTGTCCACCTACTTTATTAAGAAAATTGACACTATCAGGGGTGAGCTCCCTATATCTCCCCTGCTCCTCCTCAGTCCCTTGCCACTCCTGCCCCCTCTTCAACTCTTCCATCTTTCCTAAGACTTTCTCATCACTGTAGACAGTGCCACCATCCTTCCTGTCTCACAAGCCCAGATCCTTGGCGTTATCCTTAATTCCTCTCTCTCATTCGGCCCACACATTCGATCCATCACTAAATCCTGTGAGTTCCATCTTCACAACATTGCTAAAATCTTCCCTTTCTTCTCCATCCAAACTGCTACCAGGCTAATACAATCACTTATCCTCTCCTGCCTTGATTACAGTATCAGCCTCCTTGCTGACCTCCCAGCCTCCTGTCTCTCCCCATTCCAGTCCATACTTCAATCTGCTGCCCAGATCATTTTTCTACAAAAGCTTTCAGAACATGTTTCCCCATTCCTCAAGAAACTCCACTGGTTGCCCATCCACCTCCACATAAAAACAAACAAACAAACAAACAAGCTCCTCACAATTGGCTTTAAAGCACTGAATCACTCTGCCCCTCCTACCTCACCTCCCTACTCTCCTGCTACAACCCAGCCCTCACACTTGGCTCCTCTATTGCTAAGCTTCTCACTGCACCTCGATCTGTACTGACAGATTGATTGATTGACTGAACTGATGCCAAGACCACCTCTTCTTCAGAAAGGCAGCTACAGTTTAGGAGGCTGGCTATGAAGGTACCCTTTGGAAGGGAGTATGAACCTTAATTCTCCAGGTTTCTCATTCACTACAATGTCCAATCAATCAATCATTCATTCAATCATTTATTGAGCACTTACTCTGTGCAGAGCACTGTACTAAGCACTTAGAAGAGTACAATCTAACAATAAACAGATAAATTCCCTACACACATTGAGCTCACAGTCTAGATGGGGGGAGACAGACATTAATATTATATAAAAAAGTGTAGATAGGTAAATACATGCTGCGGGGTGGGGAGAAGGGATGAATAAGGGGAGTAAGTCAGGACAAGGTAGAAGGGAGTAGGAGAAGAGGAAAATGGGGGTTTATCTGGGGAAGGCCTCCTAGAGATGTACCTTCAATAAGGCTTTGAAATGTGGGGAGACTGTCGGATTTGAGGAAAAAGGGTTTTCCAAGCCAGAGGCAGGATGTGGGTGATCCATCAATCATATTTATTGAGTGCCTCCTGTATGTTGAGCACTACATCTAGCACTTCAGAGAGTATAATTGAGTGGGATGATGGGTTACCCAGGACCTCCATTTCTAGCATCCCTTTTCCTTAACTGCCAGCCCTGAGGTGACCTTGGACAATGTTTTAATGTTTCCCCAAAATCTGACTTTGGACTGTCATCAATGCCCCCTCACCCAGAGCCCATCTCCCTCCCCTTCACCGTGGACCAGGTCTCCAGAGGCTTGGAATCCGTATGTTTCTGATTCATTTCCACTGAGAGGATCTCCACATGTTGTTTCGTTAGAGAGCTGATAATCCAAAGAGCCCTCTAAGCGCATTTTCTTAGAAACAGGAAATCCCTCTGTGCCAAGAGTAAACAGGTTCCTGCCCCCAAATATTGGAGTTAGTTAGGAGTTCCCAAAAGCACTTGGTTCTGTGGGGTTTTGAACACTGGCCAGGGGTTTGCTTTCACAGATCTACAGGGTCATGCTTGGCAGAGAAGGGCTCTGCAGCTCGATGGCTTCCAGGTTCCACCAGACCTGAAGTCCTGGGGAAGGTGGGGTTGACTGTCAAGGTAAGGACTTGGGGACCTGGGGGTCTCCCCTTTTCTGGTCTGTGACTACCTCCCACACTGTACCACATGGCTCCTCCAAGCTTGAAGATAACCAACCGGTTACATGCTTTGTGGGTTTACTATGAAGGTCACTTGTACAGCTCCACACACATTCTCATTTCTGCCAATCATGTTCCCAGAGTGCAAAGAGTGAAAATCAGGCAGAGGAAGACAAAACAGTAGGTGCTTAATCAATGAAATAATAATAATAATGATAATTATAATAATGACATCAACTAAGTAGGGTTGGACTTGGCCACCTAGTAAGAAGCTGGTAGAAAGGGCCCCTGCTCTTTATTCAGCATTGTTGCTCTCTCTACCTTCTGTGTGATCTTGGTCGAGTCATTTAACTTCCCTGTGGCTCCCTCCCTACATTTGCAAAATGGGGATTCAATACCTGTTCTCCCTCCTACTTAGACTGTGAGCTTCATATGGGACCTGATGATCTTGTATCTACCCAGCACTTAGTTCAATGTTTGGCATGTAGTAAGCTCTTAATAAATACCCCAATGATTATTACTCCCAAGCTCACAGTTCTCCATCCTCCATGTTCACACCCTTCTCTCTGTCTAAAACTCCTGCACACTTCAAATCCACCAGATCACAGTATTCTCTATTTACAAAGCCTCCTGAAAGCACACCTCCTCCAGCAAGACTTCCCTGGTTCATTTCCACCCCCCAGGGTTGTATCACCCCACCAGAAACTGTCAGCATTATCACACACACACACACACACACACAGAGTCACATGTTTACACATTCTTATTTATTACTAAGGTACTTCTGCTCCCACTCTTTGTCAATTATTTGCTCAATTCCCCATTAGATGATTAGTAGGACAGCACCTTTGAGTTGTAGTGCTTAGGGTCCCACCCCTTAGAAGAGGGCTCTGCTAATAATAATAATAGTAATAATATTAATAGTGGCATTTTTAAGCTCTAACTATGTGCAATGCACTGTACTAAGCATTGGGGTAGGTACAAAATTACCAGGTTGGACATAGTCCCATAGGTGCTCTGTCCAAACTATTGATTGATTAAAAGAGCCCCTCCTTACCAAAGGTTCCCTCAACACACACACACACACACACACACACACACACACACACACACACACACACACACACACACACACACACGCCCCAATAGACACTTGGGGTTCAGACCAGCCTATTGGCCCTGCCGTGCTCACTTTCATGTACCATAAACCTGGGGAGTAACTTAGGTGATTCTCAACGGAAGAGAGCAATCCTGTGTCTATAATTAGTGGCCGGCGGTATTCATTAGAAGTTACAAGCCCTTTCTATTTTTGTTGCTTTCCATGTATGTGCAAAATTAAAAACCAAGCAAAAAAGGAAGGAGGTAGCAGTGACTCTTCAAGGCCCTGAAGAGCAGGAAGCCCAGCAGGGCGGGTGCCTTTTGGTGATCAGCTCCAGCCCTGGGGCCTTAGGCCAGAGAACCAGGCTGGATCAGGGAACTCCTCCCTGCTGGGCCACGTCCCCGAGCTCCAAGAGGTAAGGCCTGGACTGGGTTTCTCTTGGAGGCTCTTGGGTCTTATGCCTCAAAGAGGGCATTGACTGCTCTTTGAAAGCGGACTTATTTGATGCTTCATGGGGGTTTATTTTGAAAACCGCCCACAGATAGGTTTTTCGGTGGAGAAGCAGCTCAGGGGGTCTCAGACCGCCCCTTTCTTGCCCACGCCCATGTGACCAACAGATTTGCATCTGCACAGATTTGGGTGGGGAGCAAGGGGCCGGGGGTTCTTGGAGAGCTTCATCCCAGCCAGGTGGAAATCAGTCAGTCAGTCAGTCATATTCACTGAAAGCTGACCGTGTGCAGAGCACTGTACTAAGTGCTTGGGAGAGTACAATATAACAGTAAGTGGAAATAATAATTGCAATATTTGCTAAGAGCTTACTATTTGTGAAACACTGTACTAAATGCTGGGGTAGATATAAGATAATCAGGTCCCAGATGGGGCTCACATTCTAAGTAGGAGGGAGCTTGGGTGAAAGGAAAGAGGGGCACCCTCCTGCCAAAGGCTTCTTAGTGATCTGAAGCACCTGGGGGAAAAGATGATGCAAAGAATCTGTGTGGCTCTGTACCCACCAGCTGGCGAGTCTCGGTTTAGCCAACCGTCGTGCCATGCCATGTGGCACCTCGCACTTCACTTAGTCCATAAGCCTGTAGTACTTATCGGAATTAGTAGGCACAGACCCTGCTCACAAGGAATTTACGATCTAATGGATATTACTTGAGCCCCTCCTGAGTGAATAGCACTGTACTAAGTGCTTGGGAGAGGGAAATAGAGTCAGTAGACAGGATCTCTATCCCCAAAGAGCCTGTGTGGCCTAATGGATAAAGCCCGACTTGGGAGTCAGAAGGACCTGGCTTCTAATCCCAGCTCTGCTACCTGTCTGCTGGGTGACTTGGTCAAGTCACTTAACTTCCCTGGGCCTCTGTTACCTCCTCTGTAAAATGGGGATTAAGAGTGTGAGCCCCATGTGGGACAGGGACTGTGTCCAACTTGATTAACTTGTGTCTACCCCAGTGCTTAGAACAGTGCTTGGCACGTAGTAAACGCTTAACAAGTACCATGATTATTATAATTATTATATATATATATCTGTAATTTTATTTATTTGCATTTATGTCTGTTTATTTGTACTGATGTCTGTCTCCTCACCCCCTAGACTGTGAGCTGGCTGTGGACAAAGATCATCACTCTTTATTGTTATATTGTACTTTCCCAAGCACTTAGTACAGTGTTCTGTACACAGTAAGCACTTAATAAATAGGATTGAATGAATGACTGAATATTATTATTGTTATTATTCCAATCTAGAGGGACTATCTAACTTCCTTAGTGAGGACTTGCAAGACGTTGGTGGGACAGGGAGTTACAATTCGACCTGTTACATTTGTGCCCCAAAGGAGTCAGGGGCTGAGCATATGCTGAAATCCAAGACTTGGGCGAGAGAATGGATTGGGTTGAAACAAGAGCTGGAGTGGAGAGTTTGTGGTAAGCAACAGTGTGTTTATTGAGCATCTATGGTATGTGGTGCACTGACCTAAAGAGTTAGAAAGCACAACAGAAGCCCAAGATTTGGTTTCATTCTAACAGGATGACGTGGGTACGGTCTGGCGGTTATTCCTACAAGTACCAAATGGACCTCTCTGACCGATTGCCTAGGCTCACTTTGGGGGAAGCAAAGTTGTCCAGTGGGTAGAGAAAATAACTGGGAGTTGGGAGACTGGGGTATAAATACCAGTTCTGCCAGAGGCCTACTGTTTGGCCTTGGGAAAATCACTCTCTGGGCCTCAGTTTCCTCATCTATAATATGGGGATAATAATCCCTCTCTGTCCTACCGCACAGGGTTGCTTTGAGAACCAAATGGCCAGCCAATTAATCTAGGACACGTATTGAGCATTTTCGGTGCAGAGCACTGTACTAAGAGCTTAGGGAAGTGCAATCAATCAGTGGTATTTTTTGAGCACTTAGTGTGTGCAGAGCACTGTACTAAGTACTTGGGAGAGTACAATACAACAAAGTTGTTAGACACATTCCCTGCCCAGTTACAGTTTAGAGGAGATAGCAAATGAGAACAGACTTGACGGCAATAAAAGACACTCGACAAAGTCAAGGCATTAAGTGGGGGTAACTTGGAAGCAATCTCTCTATCTCCCTTGTGCCGCAACTCCTCACTTCCAGGTTCTGAGATCTGAAAAGGAAGTGTCGAAATACTGAAAGCTAGTTTGCACAGCACAGTCTGCTCAGCCGAAAACTAGGAAGTCCCAGAAAGCCTGATCTCATGAGATTTTTCAGCCCAATTTGGATATGCATCTGTACTTTCAAATTTTCCACTGAAGCCAAACTCTATCAAGTCCGTCCGTGATGGGCCCTGCCCAGCACACGTGATTCGGCTCAGTTTAACGTGGAAGTAGCCACCCTGCCAGGCCTGGTGAAGGTATAGATTGGGGATGTGAGGGACTCAAAGAAAAATCAAATCGCAGAGGAGAGAAGGGTCTTTTAGCAACTCGGGGAATCAGACACCTGCCTGTTGGCGACTGAACCCCAGCTTCCTGATGGCTCAGGGGACTGTCCAAGGGGGTTTCTCCCACTAATGAAGGGATTGGGCTCCAGTTTTCCCTTCCCAAGCAAGAAGAGAGTATTGGCTGGTCTCTGGAATTGGACTCCCCCGATTCATTCATTCATTAATTCATTCAGTTGTTTTTATTAAGAAGTAGCGTGACTCAGTGGAAACAGCCCAGACTTTGGAGTCAGAGGTCATGGGTTCAAATTCCAACTTTGCCAATTGTCAGCCGTGTGACTTTGGACAAGTCACTTAACTTCTCTGTGCCTCAGTTACCTCATCTGTAAAATGGGGATTAAGACTGTGAGCCCCCCGTGGGACAACCTTATCACCTTGTAACCTCTGCAGTGCTTAGAACAGCGCTTTGCCCATAGTAAGCGCTTAATAAATGCCATCATCATCATCATCATCATTGAGCACTTATATGGAGCACTATACTAAGCACTTGAGTAAGTACAACAGAACAGTAAACAGACACATTCCCTACCCATAACTAGCTTACAGTCTAGTGGGGGCATTACATTTGGGCCATTCCCCACTGGCCTGCGGATAAGCTGCAACGTTACCTTTGGCCAACCCCTAGCACCGCCCCCACTCCCCCCCACCCCGTTGATGTCACACGAGAAACCACCTAGTCTCAGAAATCTTTGGCAGGAAGTCAGCCAGGTGGGCTTGCATCTTGAGAAAAGGTTTGGCCTCTCAATGAAGGTATCCCTGCCCACCAAGCCACTCTCCCATCTGGTCCCACTACTTAAGTAAATATTCTTTTTCTTAAAATGGTATTTATTAAGCATCTACTATGTGCCAGGAACTGTTCTAAACACCGGGGTAGATACAAGGTTCTCAGGGTGGACACAGTCCCTTTCTAGCATGGGGCTCACAGTCTTAATCCCCGTTTTACGTATGAGGCACAGAGAAGTCGTGACCTGCTTGAGGTCACACAACAGACTGGTGACAGGGCTAGAATTAGAATCCAGGTCCTTCTGACTCCCATGCTCATGCTCGATCCACTAGGCCATGCTGCTTCTCATACTTCTTATACTTTACTATGAGTCCATCAATCAGTCTTATTTATTGAGTGATTACTGTTTGCAGACAACTGTACTAAGCCCTCGGGAGTGTATAATATACAAAGTTGGTAGGCATGTTCCTCGTCCACAGTGAGCTTACAGACCAGAGGGGGAGAAAGACACGAATATAAATAAATTATGACTATGCACATAATCAATCAATCAATCAATCGTATTTATTGAGCGCTTACTATGTGCAGAGCACTGTACTAAGCGCTTGGGAAGTACAGATTGGCAACACATAGAGACAGTCCCTACCCAACAGTGGGCTCACAGTCTAAAAGGGGGAGACAGAGACATAAGTTCTGTGGGGAGTAGGGGGGAGTGACTAAAGGGAACAAATTTAAGTGCAAGGGTGAAAGAGAAGAGAGTGGGAGAGGAGGAAATGAGGGCTTAGTCAGGGAAGGCCTCTTGGAGGAGATGTGACTTCAGTAAAGCTTTGAAGGTGGGGAGAGTGATCGTCTGTCAGATATGAAGAAGGAGGGCGTTCCAGGCCAGAGGCAGGACGTGGGCGAGAGGTTCACAGCAAGAGAGATGAGACTGAGGTACAGTGAGTAGGTTGGCATTTCCCCATTCCCTAATCTATTTTAATGTCTGTCTCCCCTTGTTGACTTGTAAGCTCCTTGAAGGCACGGATCTGTCTACCAACTCTGTTGAATTGTACTTACCCAAGCACTTAGTACAGTGCTCTGCACAGACTAAGCAGTCAATAAATACCATTGATTCTTTGCTTGATCGACTTTCTCCTTAGGTAAGTTGGGCTCTGGGATCACAGATATGTTGCCTGAGATGGCACCACCCAGGAGTCAAGCTGACAGTCAGAGGGATTGTTCCAGCTAAACTGAGAGGGTCTCCCCATCTCTATGAGTTTCCCCTTCTGGCCCAGGGACTTGTCTTCATTCTCCACTGGGGCACCTCTAGGTGGCCAGTGGTAGCCCCCATGGCTCTTGATCACACAGACCCACTTGGATGGGCAGGTCCCCTGACCATGATGACCTAGCCAGACTGGGCCTGATCCCAAGGTTGCTCTCAGCAACCCTTCCTCTGCCAGAGAAACAGAGAGATGTGGCTTTGACAGAGATGCCTCCCATCAGAGTAGCCCCATGTGCTCTCAGGAGGGAAATGTGCACTGCAGAAGCCTCTTGGAATCTCTGTCAGGCTCCCTATAAACAGCTTGCTCAAATACTTTCCAGAGCCTAGAGAAAAATCACAGGTTTGTTCCTTAGAAAGCATTTCTGCCTCTTCTCCTGGATCCCTGCTACTCCAGCCATGACTGACAGCGACACCCCAGAACTGACCTTGACCTTCATCTAGGGCCCCAAACCAGATGGCACTTTATAATAATAATATTTGTTATGCACACACTATGACTCAAGCACTGTTCTAAGTGCTGGGGTAGATAAAAGATAATCAGGTTGGACACAATCCCTGTCCCACATGGGGCTAATGCTCTTATCCCCATTTTACAGATGAGGTGACTGGGGCATAGAGAAGTAAAGTGACTTACCCAGTGTCATACAGCAGACATGTGGTGGAGCTGGGATTAGCACTCAGGTCCTTCTGACTTCCAGGCCTGTGCTCTATCCACTAGGCCATGCTGCTTCCCAATTTCCTCCCTCCCAACTCCTGCTGGCAGCTCCTGGGGCCAGAAACTTCTCCAGCCTAGCCTACCCCAAACCTCAAGCCTTCTTCAGCCCAGGAAAAAGTGGGCCAAACCAGTATGCAAAGCTCAGCGGTGCCTGGGTCTGGCCCTGATCTAATAAATCAATAAACAGTATTTATCATTTTCTGAGTGTGACACAGTGTACTGAATGCTTGGGAGAGTATCACAGAAGCAAGGCAGAAATTCTCTGCCCTCCGGGAGCTTATAATCTAATGGGGAACACAGGCTGGCACTAACGATTTACAGATAGTGGGAGCAAGAGGAAGAACAAGGCATACAAAATCTTCCCAAATCTTCTCGATTCTTTCACTGTGGTTAGGCAGGAAAAGATGGTGGATAAGCCCCAAAACCTGCTATCCGGGTGGGATTAGGGGCTTCCTTTCAACAATAAAACAGGGAATTTCCTTTGGGCTGGAAATATTCTGCTTGCCACTCATGTTCTTATCAGCAGCTCACAAGCCCGGGAGAGCAGACACTTCAGTGACCAGAGCCTCCACAGAGGTTTTGCAAAATGTTTTTGTGTTTTCCTCCCTCTCCCTGCCCCCCGTCCTTGCCAAACACCAGACTGACCTTTCTGGGTGGAGTGTTCTACTGGGACATTTTTTGAAGGCCCACTGGGGAAAGGGCTGGGTGGCAGAGGCTAGGCCTCTGATTACCCTGTTCTAGGAGAATGAGAGAATCTTTTCTGGATGGAATAGACTAAAACCATGAGCAAGGCTCCCTGCTCTCTCCTGAGGGGGACCAGATGATTTGGAAAAGACCAAGGGTTGGGGGAGGGGGGATGACTCTCTCCATGGTGGTCCTGGACAGCCCCATAGAGACAGGGGGTAATGTGGGTTTATGCTTAGTGAGAGACCCCATCCTCATCTGCCATGATCCCAACAGATTAGTCTGTCAGAGCTGGAGTGATGGGTCCCTGTTTCTGCCAGGTGCTGGGCCTCTAGGCAGCTCCTTTCCTGCCCACACCACCCTTCCTCTGACCCCTGATGCCACCTCGGCCCTCTCCCTCTCTCAACCAAGCACAGAGGTGGCCTGGGGCCTCAGGTCAATAACCCCAGAAGCAGAAGGTGTCTAACACACCATGGCATCCAAGAGCTGCCAGAAACACCCACCACCAAACCGTCTTCCAGTTCCATCACGCCCTTCCCCTTCTCCTCTTCTAGAAACACTCTCTGCCACACGTGTGATTAAAAACTTAGACATGGCCCAGCTAAACTTTCCCACCTGGCAATTAGGCAATTACTCTCCCCAGCTTCTAAGTCCTACTGAAGGTCCGTCTCCTCTAAGAGGCCCTCGCTGGCTAAACCCTACTTTCCTCTTTTCTGAATCCCTTCTCTGTCACCCTGCCTTGCTCCCTCTGTTCATCCCCCCTCCCAGCCCCACAGAATCACTTACATATCTGTCATTTATTTATTTATATTAATATCTGTCTCCCCCTCTGACTGTAAGCTCTTTGTGGGCAGGGAATGTGTCTGTTTATTGTTGTATTGTACTCTCTTTAGCATTTAGTACACTGCTCTACACACAGTGTGTTCAAAAAATGCGACTGATTGATTGATTGGCCCAGCACCCCATGCCCCGCTCAGGCAGAACAAATAGCATTTCTAGTCCTCCAGCAGCTACCATAAACCCGGATGGGGCATTCGAGAATCGAGATGGGTGCCTACCCTGTGAGCCCTGAATGCGACAGAGACCACGACTGAACAGTTCAGCTCAGATTCATCCCACCCCTTAGCTTAGACTGTGAGCCCACCGTGGGACAACCTGATCATCTTGTAACCTCCTCAGCACTTAGAACAGTGCTTTGTACATAGTAAGCACTTAATAAATGCCATTATTATTATTAATAACATATACTCCAGCCCAAAGATGGACCTTAATAATGCTATTTTCAATCAATCATGTGGCCTAGTGGGTAGAGCACGGGCCTGGGAGTCAGAAGGACCTGGGATCCAATCCCAGCTCCACCACTTTTCTGCCGAGTGACTTTGGGCAAGTCACTTCAATTCTCTATGTCTCAGTTACCTTATCTGTAAAATGGATATTAAGACTGTGAGCCCTATGTGGGACTGGGGCTGTGTCCAACCTGATCAACTTGTAACTACCCCAGTGCTTAGTACAGTGCCTGGCACATAGTAAGCACTTAACAGATACCATAAAAAACCAAGTCAATGGCATTTATTGAGCTCTTATGTGTGCAGAGCATTGTACTACACAGTTGGGAGAGATCAATGCAACAGGTTGGTAGACATGCTCTCTTCCCACAAGAAGCTAATGGTCTAGAAGGAATTAATTACCATAGCTAAGGAAGTTTACTGGGGGCCTGGGGAATGCAGTGCCCCCTACAGGAAGGAGAGGGTGATTATGAGGGCAGTCAGGACCACCAGAGTGCTTGGAGCAGATCTGGAAGTGAGAGCCCAGATCTCTCTCCTGTTCTCACCCACACCACCACCCACATTCCCTGCATTCCCAGGGGTCCTGGGAATGGAGACGGCCCATTTAATAAGAATAGTGGTATTTGTTTACTTACTATGTGTCATGCACTGTGCTAAGTGCTGCAGCAGGTACACTGCAATCGGATAAGACACAGTCCCTGCCTACCCAGGGTTCAGGGTCTAAGATGGAGGGAGAATGGGGATTTAAAGTCATTTTTATTGCTGAAAAAACCAAGGCACAGAGAGGATGGGGCCCGTGCCCAAGGCCACCTGGCAGGCCAGTGGAAGATTAGAACCTGAGTCTCTTGACTCCTGGGCCTGGGCTGTCTCCGTATCTGCAGCCACTCTCTCAGATCTTCTGAAATGCTTTCCCAGCATGTTTGGTGTGCTTGGCGTGCTTGTTATGATGCCCCTAAGAGTTGTTATCGGTGGCAGCATCTCCCTGTTTTGCAGTTGAGGAAACTGAATCATAGAAAGGGCCCGACACTTGCTTGAGGTCACCCTCCAGGCATCAAAAGGCAATATCCCTTCTCCTCTCTGCCACCAGTGGGAATTATCCTGATATGGAGAAGGCGGCTTGGCTTTCTCCTCTGGGGACTCTCAGAGGTTTCAGGCAACAAACACTTCCGGAGTCTTTGGCTTTTAACTCTTCCCTGTCAGGCTGCTGAGGAAACAAATTAATCACACCTCATCCTCATCTAGCACCATTTCTCCTAGAGCCTTATGCTCTTTTCTTCAGACATGACTGACAGAACAACCTTCTCACCACTTCTGAGTGGTTAATGAGCTTGACTATGGCTACACAGAGAGACCTTGGTAGAACACGATTCAGAACGAATGAGCTTCAGGACTCAGTAGGACTCCTTAGGGAAAGATAGGATGGGAAGTATTCCAAACCAAGAGCCACTGGCAGGGGAGTTTATGAGAGAGAGACATTTGGACTGTGAACTGTAATCTCCTTGAGGACTGGAAACGTGTCTACCAACTCTGCTCTGTGGTACTTTCCAAAGAGCGTAGTACAGTGTTCTGGACACAGTAAGCACTCAATATATACTTCTGATGATTTGGAGGTGAGAGCAGGTAAGTATATTGAATAAGTAATCCAATCTTAAAAACAGCATTCATTCAACTGTATTTATCGACTTATCAATCTTCAACCTATCAACCTTCGAATCAAGCAAAAACTCCTCACTCTTGGCTTCAGAGCTCTCCATCACCTTGCCCACTCCCACCTCACCTCCCTTCTCTCCTTCTACAGCCCAGCCTGCACACTCTGTTCCTCTGCTGCTAATCTCCTCACTGTGCCTCGTTCTCACTTGTCCTGTCATTCACCCCTGGCCCACGTTCTACCTCTGGCCTGGAATGCCCTCCCTCCACACATCCACCAAACTAGCTCTCTTCCTCCCTTCAAAGCCCTACTGAAAGCTCACCTCCCCCAGGAGGCCTTGCCAGACTGAGCCCTCCCTTTTTCGTCTCCTCCTCCTCCTCCCTTCCCCATCATCCCCTCCCTCTGCCCTACCCTCTTCCTCTTCCCCCAGCACTTGTGTATATTCGTACATATTTATTACTCTATTTTATTAATGATGTGTATATAGCTATAATTCTATTTAATCTGATGGTATTGACACCTGTCTACTTGTTTTGTTTTGTTGTCTGTCTCCCCCTTCTAGACTGTGAGCCCGTCGTTGGGCAGGGACCATCTCTATATGTTGCCGATTTGTACTTTCCAAGCACTTAGTACAGTGCTCTGCACATAGTAAGTGCTCAATAAATATGATTGAATGAATAAATCAATGATTTGAGTGATTACTGTATGCAAAGCTCTGTACTAAGTGCTTACACAGTATGGCCTGGTGGAAAGAGCACAAGCCTGGGGGATCAGAGCATCTGGATTCTAATCCTGGCTCTGCCACCTGCCTGCTGTGTGACTTTGGACAAATCATTTAACCGCTTTATGCCTCAGTTTCGTCCAGTGTAAAATGGGGATTCAATACCTGTTCTGCCTCTTGTTTAGACTGTGAGCCCCAAGTGGGACAGGGACTGTGCTCAGCTTGATTAACATGTGTTTACCTCAGCCTTAGAAAAGTGCTTAACACATAGTAAGCACTTAACAAATACCACAGTAATGAAAACAAAAGTCCCAGTAAATTTGACAGGACAATCTAAGTCACACCCTGCAGTGGAACTCAGTGGGACCCTCTTCATGGGATCTCTGAACTGACCTCTGGTCCCCCAGGTGAGACCATTCGAGGGATCTTGGAATTTCAGCAGCCACAAAACCCAATCTTCACCATGTAAGAATCAAGCATCCTCACAGATGCTCCGTTGTTTTGGAAGTTACAGCCATGGCCTCTTATTCTAAGGGTGAGGACTACTTTGCGGTCTAAAGGAATGAATACTGGGAGAAGTATCAGGAGACTTGAGTTCCAATTCTGGACCGCTGGGTCACCTTGGACAAGTCACTTGTCCTCTCTGAGCCTCGGTTTCTTCTTCTGCAAAATAAGGATTATCTTACATATCCTCCCTACCTTGAGGTAACTTTTGTGCAAATGTTCTAGGTATTAGTTTTCCTCCGCTCCTCCACAGATGTACCAACCCCTGTCTGACATGAAAAGCAGAGAAACAGCTGCTTAAATCAGACTGGCTAGGGTCCTCGCAGGTGACGATCATCTCTCTAATCTGCATAAGTCAAGGGACAACTAGAGACTCAAGAAAAATGATGTTTGGCAAAATCAGTGCAGATGATGTAGAGCAGCTTCCAGGATTTGCCTCAACTGTGATTCCCAGGGACCTCAGAATCAAGCTGAGGAAGCCAAGACAGGGTCAAGCTGTATCCTCTTCTTCCAGGAAATGTTTCTGCTGTATTGTTGTATTGTAATAATAATAATAATAATAATAATTGGATTTGTTAAATGCTTCCCATGTGCCAAGCACTGTACTAAGCCCTGGGATCGATACAGTAAATCATGTTGGACACAGTCCTTACCCCATGTGGGGCTCACAGCCTCAATCTCCATTTTACAGATGAGGTAACTGAGAGACAGAGAAGTGAAGTGACTTGACCAAGATCACACAGCACTTCTGTGCTCTATCCACTATGCCATGCTGCTTCTCTCCCAAAAGCTTAGTCCAGTGCTCTGCACACAGTAAGTGCTCAATAAATAAGATTGACTGACTAGGCAGTCACAGCTATAGCGGCCATTGTCCACTTTTATACTGGACAGTTCAGCTTCCTCTGGTGCATCCACTGTCCAGTCGGATGGGTATGATGTGCTGTTATAGCATGTCTTCTAATTTCCAGAGCCCAGCCTCCTTCCAGCTTCCTCCTGAGTTTACAGAGACCCAGGCGGGAAAGGCTAATAGTAATAGCTTTGGAGACAGCCAAATTGAGAGGGTTGCGGTGTCCCTGGTAACACTCTCTTCTTACTGCAATTTTCCACCATAGGTCTTGCATGATGATGATGATGATGATGATGATGATGATGGTATTTGTTAAGTGCTTACCTAGTACAAAGCACTGTTCTAAGCACTGAGGTAGATAAAACGTAATCAGGTTTTACCACGTGGGGCTCAAAGTCTTAATCCCCATTTTACAGATGAGGTAACTGAGGCACAGAGAAGTTAAGTGACTTGCCCTAAGTGACACAGCTGACAAGTGGCAGAGCCAGGGTCAGAACCCACAGCCTTTGACTCCCAAGCCCGTGCTCTTTCCACTAAGCCAAGCTGCTTCTACTTTTCCTGATTAATCCCTCATCTCCCCATCCCATTTTCCCTTACTGCCACTTAAGCACTTTCTTCATTCCTAAGCAGTTAGGTACACTTACACCCCTAGTAACACTTATATCCATACCTTTTCATTCTATTACCTCCCTTCTAGTTGTAATTTATTTTAGGATCTCCCTTCCCCACTAGAATGTCAACTCCTTGACGTTAGGGATCATGTCTACTCATTCTATTGTACTATCCCAAGCATTCAGTATAGTTTTCTGCACACAACCATCCTCTAGACTGTGAGCTTATTGCGGACAGGGAATGTATCTGTTTATCATTGTATTGCACTCTTCCAAGAGCTTAGTACAGTGCTTTGCAAGTGGTCAATGCTTAATAAATACAACTGAATGAATGAACAACAGACCCTCAATATGTACTATTAGGTTGTAAGCTCTTTGAAGGCAGAGATCACACCTATTAACTCTAGTGTACTCCTCAATCACTTAGCACAGTGCTCCGCACACAGGAGGTGCTCAGGAAACATGACTGATATATTGATCGGCTGATCCACAAAATAATAATTGGAATACTTCAAATGCTTAAACTTTCTCCTGCAGTCATTCCCACTGTCTGTGGCATCTCTCAGATCCCTGTGGTTCATTCCCTGGGGCAGGCTGAGAGAATTAGACAAGAGGCACAAGACAAGCAGATAGGCTACTGCCTGCTCTTGGATGAAGAGGGCAAAGACAGAAAGGAGAAGTACAGAGGGCCCAGAGAGAATGATACACATGACAGAAAAGCCTGCTGCCAAAAGATTTCTAAACCAGCCAGGGTTTGGTCAAGATAGGGGCAGAGTTAAGGGATAGGAAACCAAGTTACAGCAGACGTGCCCATGTCCTCCTTCCCCGGGGTCCCAGGCAGCCACGCCTCTACTTGCCTAGTAGTTCCCAGTTGGACCGTGAGAAGTAGCCTGGCTGGCACTGGGCAAAGCCATGGCCATCTCATGACTGGCCACAGCACAATGCTCCAAACTCAAGTTCTGCAGCAGAAAGCTGGGTGGCTTGAGATTTTTGCACCAGTAGAGATCCCGCTGCCAGCACACACTGACCAGGTGTAACCAACCTAATCGTTCAGGCCCCAGAATGCACTTCTGCAGCCTCAAGCAGGACATTCAAGTGAAAGGTGGAGTTGGGCATGAAATACCCCAATCATTCTCTCAATTCTTGTCTTCACTTAGCACGTGTAGACCCCTCCCTAGGGCACCCTCACACACACTTCCAAGTGCTTAGTATAGTGCTCTGTACACAGTAAGTGCTCAATAAATAGGACTGGATGAATGAATGAAAACACACACACACACACACACACACACACACACACACACACACACACACACACACACCCCAATTCAAATTTTTCTTGTTTGATACTGAACAGCCATATTTGCAGCAGGTCCATTCCCCTTTCATGGCAGATAAGGCACGGGACACCTTCGTGTCTGTTGTTTTTATTCTCAGTGTTCAGAGAATACCCTCTGCCCTGACTCCTACCACCAAGTGCCTGGAAGCAGGGCCTGCATCCAAGGGAGATCAAAGAGGGGAAAGCAGCAGAAGCTCTGGAGAAATGGGGTGGCTTTTGGTCCCCCTCAGCCCACCAGAGAAAGCCTCACTTTGGATGGACTTTCACAAAATATTGCTTATACTAATAATGATAATACTAATAATAATGGCTTTTGTTAAGCACTATGTGTCAAGCACTGGGGGAGATACAAGATAATCAAGTCCCACATGTGGTTCACAGTCTTAGTGGGAGGGAGAACAGGTATTCAATACCCATTTTGCAGAGGAGGGAACTGAGGTACAGAAAAGTTAAATGACTTACCCAGAGTCACACAGCAGACAAGTGCTCATGGCTTTATAACAATAATAATAATAATAATAATAATAATGGTATTTGTTAAGCACTTACTATGTGCAAAGCACTGTTCTAAATGCTGTTGTGCTGAATTCCTGGCCTAGCAAATGCAAGGTCTCCTGCATCTTATGGTCTGGTATCTGCAAGGGGTGATGGTGGCTACTAGGGTACATAAACACACACACACACACACACACACACACACACATACACACACACACTTGCTCACAAATCCCCCATGTCTTCTGAATCGCAGTGTCAAACTGGCAAGATTCCAGCAGGGTGGGTCCTCTCCATTTTGTCAGAGGGATTTTATAGACTGTAATCTCTGGGCTGGTGTCCAGGATACTCATCCGCACCTCGCATTTTGTTGGGGTTACTGATGCGGATTAGGGTCTTCCTTTCTTGTGAAGTGGGGGCGGGGTGTGCCATGACTTTGTGTTCAGGCCCTGGATGGGCACCCCATTGGCGAAACTGTAATTCCACAGGAAAAGCCATAGTCCTGCCTCCAATATCCAGCTCAAATTCCAAGTTGAGACATTCTCATGGAAGGTGGGAAATGCCTCTCATCATCTGCATCTTGAACAAACATCATAACAGACTATGGAAAACATCAGCCTCTCATAGATCTTTTCTCACTCCCTCTCTACTTAGCCTGATCCCAGGACAGATGGAGACCACTGAACATTGTCTCTCTTTAATCTCTCTCCCCATTGAAGAAATAAAAAACAACTTCATTTCTGGGCTCTAAGGTAGCTTGGGAGATAACTCTATAGTTCAACCGCAGAATCAGTTACTGCGTGGGAGCAAAGACATTGCTTAAACAGTTTTATTACGCTCGGTGACATATCATCAAACAGGATCAACAAATGTCTTCAGTGACAGTGAAAACCAAGGTTGGTAAACAGGATGCCCTCTTCATTCTTGGTGTAATTGACAAACACAGAACAGGGAGGTAGAGAGTATGGGATGCTAACTCAAACATACAAAACAATAGGTCGAGGACCCAACATTCAAACTAAAACAAGCATACAGATAAGTGGAAGGAGAACATCTAGCAGTGATCATTTAGTTTGAGCCCTGATCATCCCGTGGGAGAGCAACCCTAGACAGTGAATACTAGATTTCCATTCCAGGGGTTTCTCATCAGATGAATGTCAGTGTGCATGAACATTGCCCTCTGTAATAATAATGATGATGATATTTGTTAAGTGCTTACTATGTGCCAAGCACTGTTCTAAGCACTGGGCTAGATACAAGGTTATCAGGTTGTCCCTTGTGGAGCTCACAGTCTTAATCCCCATTTTAAAGATGAGGTAACTGAGGCACAGATAAGTTAAGTGACTTGCCTAAAGTCGCACAGCTAAGTAGCAGAGATTAGAATCCATGACCTCTGACTCCCAAGCCTCTGCTCTTTCCACTAAGCCACACGTTCCTTGTGGGCAGAGATCATGTCTAACAACTCTGTTGTCTTGTACTTTCCCAAGTTCAGTGCTCTGCACACAGTAAGCACTCAATAAATACCTTTGATGGATTGATTGACTGTTGTCTAATAATAATGCCACACCATGGCTGGAACCCAAACAACAGCCTAGAGAAATAGTGTTACTCAATTCCACAAACTAGCACTGGCATCCCTGGCATCCAGAAAATGAGCTCCATCTCTTTTCTTTAGTCCTCTTTCACTACATTTGCTTTGAGAATCTAGATTTGAGGAATCCTTAAGTGAAGCTGCCAGAGATCTATGTCCTCTGAGTCTACCAAGATGGGGAAGGAAAGTCAAGGAGGGGTGTCCCTGAGAAATTGAGAAGCAGCATGGCCTACTGGAAAGAGCATGGGGAGAGGATCTACCCGGGTTCTAATCCTGGCTCTGTCATTTGTCTACTGTGTGACCTTGGGCAAGTCACCTAACTTTTCCATGCTTCAGTTCCTCATCTGAAACAATGAGGATTAAGACTGTGAGCCCCATGTGGCACAACCTGTGTCCAACCTTATTATTGATTATCTTGAATCTATCCCCATGCTTAGTGCAGTGGTCAACACAAAGTGCTTAACAAATGCCACAGTTATCATTATTGAGCTCACCTCCTCCAGGAGGCCTTCCCAGACTGAATTCCCCCTTTTCCTCTGCTCCTCCTCCCCTCCCCATCATCCCCTCTCCCACCCTCTGCTCTACCCCCTTCCCCTACCTTGTGTATATTTGTACATATTTTTTACTCTATTTATTTTATTAATCACCTGTATATAGCTATAATTCTATTTATTCTGATGGTATTGACACCTGTCTACTTGTTTTGTTTTGTTGTCTGTCTCCCCCTTCTAGACTGTGAGCCCATTGATGGGTATGGATTGTCTCTATCTCTTGCCGAATTGTACTTTCCAAGCGCTTAGTACAGTGCTCTGTACACAGTAAGCGCTCAATAAATACGATTGAATGAATGAATGAATGAATGCTCATATCTCCTAGGGAGAGCCTGTCTTGGCAGGCCTGTGGATTTTTTAATCAATATGCAGTGCTCTTTGTGGGTTTTTTGGTAGAGGTAGGGAAGTACCAGAGCAACTCTAAACATTTTTCAGGCTACAGCCAACTGTATCCAAGTATCTCTATTGCTCCAAGGTGATGGTGAAAAAAGAATCTTCAATGAGCATAATACACTCAGTCAGTCAGTCAATCACATTTATTGATCACTTACTGTGTTCAGTGCACTGTACTAAGAGCTTGGAAGAGTACACACAACAATAAACAGACACATTCCCTGCCCACAGAGAGCTTACAGCCTGGATGGGAAGCTAGACATCGGTATAAATAAATTAATTACAGATATGTACATAAGTGCTGTGAGAGTGGGAGGGGGGAATGAATAAACAGAACCAGTCAGGGAGACACAAAAGGGAGTGGGAGAAGAGGAAAGGAGGTCTTAGTTAGGGAACGACTCCTGGATGAGATGTATCTTCAATAAGGCTTTGAAGGTGTGAGGGTAATTGTCTGTCAGATATGAAATGGGAGGGGGTTAGAGGCCAGAGGCAGGACGTGGGCGAGGACTTGGAGGCAAGATAGATGAGACTGAGGTAAAGTGAGTGAGAAGGTTAGCATTAGAGGAGTGAAGTGTGAGGGCTGAGTTATAGCCAGAAAATAGCGAGGTGAGGTAGGAGGGGGCAAGGTGATTCAGTGCTTTAAAGCAATGGTGAGGAGTTTCTCTTTGATGTGGAGGTGGATGGGCAATCACTGGAGGTTCTTGAGGAGAGGGGAAACTTGGCTGGGACATTTTTGTAGAAAAATGATCTGGGTAGCAGAGTGAAGTATGGACTTCACGGAAGTCCATACTCCACGGAAACTGCCCTCTCAAAGGTCACCAATGACCTCCTGCTTACCAAATCCAACGGCTCATACTCTACCCTAATCCTCCTCAACCTCTCAGCTGCCTTCGACACTGTGGACCACCCCCTTCTCCTCAACACACTATCCGACCTTGGCTTCACAGACTCCATCCTCTCCTGGTTCTCCTCTTATCTCTCCGGTTGTTCATTCTCAGTCTCTTTTGCAGGCTCCTCCTCCCCCTCCCATCCCCTTACTGTGGGGGTTCCCCAAGGTTCAGTGTTTGGTCCCCTTCTGTTCTCGATCCACACTCACTCCCTTGGTGACCTCATTCGCTCCCACGGCTTCAACTATCATCTCTATGCTGATGACACCCAGATCTACATCTCTGCCCCGCTCTCTCCCCCTCTCTCCAGGCTCGCACCTCCTCCTGCCTTCAGGACATCTCCATCTGGATGTCTGCCCGCCACCTAAAACTCAACATGTCCAAGACTGAACTCCTTGTCTTCCCTCCCAAACCCTGCCCTCTCCCTGACTTTCCCATCTCTGTTGACGGCATTACCATCCTTCCCGTCTCACAAGCCTGCAACCTTGGTGTCATCCTTGACTCCGCTCTCTCTTTCACCCCTCACATCCAAGCCGTCACCAAAACCTGCCGGTCTCAGCTCCACAACATTGCCAAGAGCTGCCCTTTCTTCTCCATCCAATCTGCTACCCTGCTCGTTCAAGCTCTCATCCTATCGCGTCTGGACTACTGCATCAGCCTTCTCTCTGATCTCCCATCCTCGTGTCTCTCCCCACTTCAATCCACACTTCATGCTGCTGCCCGGATTGTCTTTGTCCAGAAACACTCTGGGCATGTTACTCCCCTCCTCAAAAATCTCCAGTGGCTACCAATCTATCTGCGCATCAGGCAGAAACTCCTCACCCTCAGCTTCAAGGCTGTCCATCACCTCGCCCCCTCCTACCTCACCTCCCTTCTCTCCTTCTACAGCCCACCCCACACCCTCCGTTCCTCTGCTGCTAATCTCCTCACCGTGCCTCATTCTCGCCTGTCCCGCCATCGATCCCCGGCCCACGTCATCCCCTGGGCCTGGAATGCCCTCCCTCTGCCCATCCGCCAAGCTATCTGTCTTTCTCCCTTCAAGGTCCTACTGAGAGCTCACCTCCTCCAGGAGGCCTTCCCAGACTGAGCCCCTTCCTTCCTCTCCCCCTCGTCCCCCTCTCCATCCCCCTCATCTTACCTCCTTTCCTTCCCCACAACACCTGTATATATGTATATATGTTTGTACATATTTATTACTCTATTTATTTATTTATTTATTTATTTTACTTCTACATATCTATTCTATTTATTTTATTTTGTTAGTATGTTTGGTTTTGTTCTCTGTCTCCCCCTTTTAGACTGTGAGCCCACTGTTGGGTAGGGACTGTCTCTATATGTTGCCAACTTGTACTTCCCAAGTGCTTAGTACAGTGCTCTGCACACAGTAAGCACTCAATAAATACGATTGATTGATTGGTTGATTGACTTGAGTGGGGGGAGGCAGGAGGCTGGAGGTCAGGAAGGAGGCTGATAGAGTAATCAAGGTGTGATAGGATAAGTGATTGGATTAACGTGGTAGCAGTTTGGATGGAGTGGAAAAGGCAGGTTTTAGCGATATTGTGCAGGTGGAACTGACAAGATTTAGTGATGGATTGAATATGTGGATTCAGTGAGAGAGAGGAGTCAAGGATAATACCAAAGTTATGGGCTTGTGAGACAGGAAGGATGGTGGTGCTGTCTACAGTAATGACTCAGAGATCTTGGGACTGGAAGTCTTTTCCTGGTTAATGCCAGCCACGTAGACAGTGGCTGTGAACACATAGTCGGTAGTTGAGAGCAAAGGTGCTTGCTCTGCACTGGTAGTGCAAGGGTGCAAACAGGTCAGACTTCAGAGAATGACCAGGCCAAAAAGCTGCCATTTTGGATCTTTTCAACACTGAGGGGAAAATCTCAAGTTTTGTCAGAGACCTGAATTGAGCAAGTCACAAATTTGCCCTGGGGAATGGGTACCTGCACTGTGAGAACAAAGACAGTGGCTGATGGCAAAGGAGCTGAAAGCATCTGAAATTTCTAGGAGATGAACGAAGCCTATAGTTGTCTCCAAAAAGCCATGCATCATGTTGGCTGGGTGGCTGGCTGGTCTCACCTAATGGGCTAGAACATGGGCAAAGCACAAGTCCTTATCTTGTGCTTTATCCTATCACCTCCCCCTTTCCCCAACCTTCTTCACAACCTCTTTTGTCCTACACCCACCCCTTCCCCACCTCGCAAAAGCCCATATTTCTTTTTTTTATTATTATGGCCATTATTAAAAACCTACTATGTGTAAAACGATAATGCTAAACACTGAGATAGACACACAATAATCAAATAAGACACAGAATTACAAGCTGAGAGTCAGGTAGAGACAACCTTATCTCCATTTTGTAGATAAAGAAACTGAGGCCCAGAGCGGTTCAGAAATTTGCCTATCACAGCAGGTCAGTCATGAGCTGGGATTAGAACCTGGTTCTCCAAACTCCCAGAAACATGGTCTTTTCCACTTGGCTCTTCATGCTTCCATCCTTTGGAACTCTTATCTTCCGTACTATAGGTCAGGCTGGCAGGGAGGGTAGGCAGGGGGAGGTCCAGGGGGTGGCCAGCCAATCAGAGCTCTAAAGCTACAACCACCATAACCATCAGCACATCCTTGTGACCCACCAACTGAGGGTCCTGTCCCTCCAGTTAGGAAACCCCAATCCCCATTCCTGGTATCACCAGTTTACTCGAGAGTCCTGTGGTGACCAAGACCATAAATGCTTTCTCTGCCTACCCCTCCCAGGAGAACACTGATTCCTAAACACAATCCTTCCCTAGTAGAGAGAACTCATTAGGGCAGCCACCAACGGCTCTCATGGATACCAGATCCAAAGAGGCACAGAACATGATAATAATAATAATAATAGTAATAATTGTAGTATTTGTTAAGCTTTTTCTATGTGCCAGGCACTTTACTAAGCACTGTGGTAGATACAAGATAATCAGGTTGGACACAGTCTGTCTCATGTGGCGCTCCAAGTTGGGCTTACAGTCTTAATCCCTATTTTACAGATGAGGAAACGGAGGCACAGAGAAGTTAACTGACTTGCCTGAGGTCACACAACAGACAAGTGGTGAAGCCAGTATTAGAACCCAGGTCCTTCTGACTCCCAGGTCTGGGTTCTCTCCACTAGACCTTGCTGCCTCTTAACAAGTGTTACAGCAGACTTGCAGCCAGTCATAACATCAGCATATCCAACATGACCTTCCTCATCGTACTCAACACTTTGCAGAAGTCTCTCCAAGTCCATTCAAACCTAAGTGTTTTTCTGGAGAAATCTTGAGTCCCTGCCTCGCTCCAGAACTGTTGTATTACACTCCCAGCTGTGAAAACAAGCACCGCCTCCAAACTCAGGAACTCAGCAGCAGGGGCCAAGGTAGAAGAAGGCTAAGTGTTGGAAATAAAAACTGCAGCCATAAAAGCATCTAGTGTGGAGTTCATCTAGGTAAGGGACAGACCAGCTGAAAACTTTACGTCCGATACCAAACCAGACTCCCTGGTATAAAGCTGACCAAGGATCCTACCCTTCTTCAATCAGACATGTTAACAAACACTAGCCCACCCTACAGGGGAAGAAACACCCTCACTCTCTCCTTTTTAATTCCCAGTTTCCTTGGGGAACTGTGCTTTGGTCAGCCTCTGAGTCCTAGGAAGCTCCAAGGAAGAGCCAGAGGAATTTTGGTGGCTGGATGAACTGCGAACTGTGAGCTCAGAGCTAGGAGGGCTATCGTCTTTTCTGACAAAAGATGGTGATTCCAACACCCAGCAGGCAGTGTCGGTTGAAGAGGAGACTGTGCCCCTCTGATGTTTTTTTTTTTTGATCTGGGACTCTTTATCAATGGCTCCAGCCTGGAATTCCTGAAGCCTCACTCACGTCCTGCCACCGACTTTTACGCAAAACTCTTATTGATTTGGACTGGAGCTGGCCAGGCCAGAACAATGGCAGGATGTGAGAGGGGGGCCAGTCCAGGAGGGAGGGAGTAATGGCTGGTCTCGATGGGAGCATTAGGAAAACTCTCCGTCTACCCAGGAAGAGAGGGGATCTTGAAAATCAAGAGCCAATCTGGATCACTCCATCCCCTTCCTCTCCTCAAGAATACCACATATTTTTTCCCAACATTGGGGTTTTTTAGCCTCAAACGTTTCTACGCAAATTACCCCCCTCACCTTTCCCAAGTCAGCACAGTTTGAATGAGGTTGAATTAATATGAATTACGGTATTTGTTAAGCGATTTCTAGGTGTCACATATTGGGATAAGATACAGGATAGATCAGATCCAATTCCTGTCCTACCAGGGTCTCTCAGCCTAACAGGGAGGGACAGCAGGGATCTTATCCCCACTTTGTAGAAAAGGAAACTGAGGCCCAGAGGGGTCAGGTGATTTGCCAAAGGTTCACATAGCTCATTGCTTTTATGCCTACCAAGTCCATGCCCTTTCCACAAAGTTGCATCCTGTCCTGCTTCACCTTTATTTATTCCAGTCCTCTCTCCCAACCTGCCTCATTGTCTCAAAAATGGCATTTTGTGGTTGGCTGGCAGCCTCACCATAGAAAACAGCATTGCTGAGCATGCTTCTAACCCACAAGATGTTTACACTCCTATATAGGAGTTTGTTTTTCAAAATCTTACTGTCACACTCTTCACCTGCTCAAACTTTCCTCACTAAATGATCCATGTTCCCAGGTCTCTGCCTTTTTTCTCTCCTCTTTAAAAAATGCTTTTTTTCCACCACTACTGAAGACATCTTCTCTGTTTCTAATTCATTGAACAATTAAGTATGCAAATGTTGGAACATTTATTAAACTCTGTGAACTTCTAGGGGAAGAAAAAGAAGGCTGCGAAGAGTCTGAGACATCAAACGGTTCTTACGAAACTGGGACTTTGAGCTTTTAATTGGAAGTGAATCAGAAACAGACAGCTGAAATTTCCCATGAAATACACAGGGGGGTTTGAAAATCAAGGAAAGAGGTGCCTGAGGCAGAGCATGCTTTAGGTTTGACCAGGCTCCAGGCATTTGGAAGGATACTTTCTGTCTGATGGGTTCCAGTCTTCCAACACCCAGACTCTCCCATCCTCATTAGTAAAAGACCAGCTCTTGAAGATACCCTTTAATGTTTAATGTTCAGGGTCAAGATCCCAGATTCTCCCATCCTCATTGGTAAAAGAGATCAGTTCTTGAGAAAACCCCTTCAGTGTTCAGTGTTCAAGGTCAAAATTCCCAGGCTCGCCCATCCCCATTGTTCAAGACTAGCTCTTGAAGATGCTCTTTTACTTTTCAGTTTTCAAGATCAAGATCAGTTCTTGAAGATGCCCTTTAATGTTCAGTGATCAAAGTCCTGGTCCCCACACTCTCCCATCCCTATTGGTCAGCACCAGGTCTTGAAGATGTCCTTTAATAACCACCATTCAAGGTCAAGTCCCAGACTATCCCATCTCCATTGGTCAAGACCATTTCTTGGGATGACCCTTCATTGTTCAGAGTCCAAGGTCAAGGTCTCCAGACTCTCCCATCACCATTAGCAAAGACCAGTTCTTGAAGTTTCTCCTTTAGTGTTTGGTGTCTGAGGCCCAGATCCTCAGACCAAGGAGCTGACACAGGGAATTGCCTAGCTCTCAGTGAATACAGCACTTAGAGAAGTAGTATGGTCCAGTGCATAGAGCAATGACCTGCGTTCTGAACCCTGCTCCACCACTTGTCTGCTCTGTGTCCTTGGAAAAGTCACTTAACTTTTCTTTGCCTCAGTTACCTCATCTGTAAAATGGGGATAAAGAGTGTGAGTGCTTTGTCGGACATGGACTGTATCCCACCTGAGTAACTTATATTCATTCAATCATATTTATTGAGTGCTTACTGTGTGCAGAGCACTGTACTAAGCACTTGGAAAGTACAATTTGGCAACAGAGACAATCTCTACCCAACAATGCTCAGCACTTAGTACAGTGCCTGGCATATAGTAAGAGCTTAACAAATATTTTAAAAATAGAGAGAAGCCCTTGGACATTCACTGCTGGAAGATCATGGGGAGAATCCAAATTTCAGAGCTCACAAAGAGCCCTGATTCAATCAGCTCTCTCCCTCATTTTTGCATTTTGGTAGCAAAATGATTCCTCAAATATCTGAAACCCTCAGAGGGAGAGATGCAACCTTATTCCTGATTGAATAACCAAAAGCTTGCGTCAGGTTTACACCACCAAATGCTGTGGATGATTATCTTGACTTTTACTTAAAAGAGGCTATTTGCTCCTAGTTTCCCCATTTTTTCACTTCCTATTGCCTACATAGACGTACCCATCTGCCAAGGAAAGTTTGGGTAGGAGTGAGACTACCTTTTCCTGTCTCTGCTGGTCACTCTGGCCTGGGGCCTAAATGAGGACCACTTCCTGCTCTCCGTGTCTGTTTCCTTAATATCAGAGGGAATGTGGAAACCCTGCTGGCCCATCATCCTAAACTCTTTAGGGAAAGGAGATCTGGAAATGCAAGGGGTTCAAGAATCATGCTATCCTTCAAGCACTTGATATTGATCACACAGTCACAGCACTTAAATGTACATACCCCAGTGGTTTTTTTTTTTAATGTCTCTCTCCTCCTCTAGAATGTAAGCTCCTGGTGGGCAGGGAACACATCTGCCAACTCTGCTGTATTGTACTCTCCCCAGCACTTAGTACAGTGCTCTGCACACACTTAGCCCTCAATAAATTCCATTGAGTGATTCCTCTAACTGTTGTCCCAGGGTTCACTTTCCAGGGATACTGGCAAGAATAGAGTTCCTCAGTTGGAAACTTTTAGAGATGTCAACAGTCCTGTGGCAATAGCAACTGCTTTTGGGCACAGAATATTCCCTCAGGAATGGCTTTTAGGATCCTGAGAGAGCAAATTCATTCTCAGAGGAACTGAATGATTTTACTTCTAGAGAGGGGTATGGCCAGAGGAGACTCAGATCCGTCACTATGATTATGAATCAGTGCCTCCCCCGCCTCCCACCTCCACCCTCATCCCCTCCCTCCCCAACATTCATGCCGGGTTAGGGGGAGGGGCAAAGGCAGGTGCTTGTTCGCGGGGGCTACTGGTGAGGAGCAAGAGGGGAAGGGAACTCATTCATTCCATTCTATTTATTTATCATTTACTGTGTGCAAAGCACTGTACTAAGCGCTTGGGAGAGTATGCTATAACAATAAACAGACATACTCCCAGCCCTCAGTGAGCTTACGGTCTAGAGGAACTCTCAGCTCCTTCTCTCTCCCTCACCAGATAAGCCAGTCCTAGCCCAGCCAGTGGGATGGGTGTGGGCTGACCACTCCACTCCAAACATCAGCAGTGGCCACCCTAGCTTATAACAACCCAAGACAATGTACAGTGCCACTCTTGGGTCAGCCCAACAGCCCAGGATCCTGTTCCTGGCCCATGCAAGGGGTGGTTCAGAGTGACCATTTGACAACGGCCATCTTGGATGTCCAAGTTGGGGACGAAGCCTCTAACAACCCAGCTTTCTCCAGTGTGTCTCTAACTGTCCCTCCAGTGCCCCCACGGGGACTGCTCATTTGTGGACACCCCTTCCTGAATTGTTTCAGCCGCAAGACTTCCTGTGAGGCTGGCTGTGGCCAGTAGGGCACAAGGTGCTGCCCAAAAAGGCCAGTGGGGGGCAGGGGGAAGGGGCCCCCACTCCCGACCCTGGCAATGAAACCAGACGCCTGCTGCAGCCAAAAAGCCGGTCAGACCCAAGGATCCTTGGAGGGAGTTTTCTTTGTTCATCCAGAGGAAAAAGGAAATGCTTCAGGAAGCTGCCCTAGTCCACAGGAAGTCTCACTTGGGCCGATAAAAGGAACTGATGTGAAGTGGGTTTGGATGCAGTTATAAGTCAATCAAGCTTGAAAGAACAAGAAGTGCCATTCAGAAGACAGCAGGGGCAGAAGCAGGGACTCAGCCACCATTTCCTTTTCATCTTCTCAGGTTCTGCCAAGCGCGCTCCGATTTGCGCTTTCTGGCTGCCAGTGGGACTTTGAAGGGCAGGGAGGGGGACAAAATAGGTCCCTTCCCTAGTCTGGCAGTACACGACCCCTTCCCCCATCAGGCCTCCCACCTTGAAGCTGGGACTTCTGACAGCTCCCCAAGGGCACCCCAGACCTGTGGCGCCCCCTACAGGCCACTGGAGGAAGAGAAGGTCGGAGCTGTGAGTCCCAACTGCCAGGCACAGACCCCTGCCAGGCCCATACATAAGCCTTATGCATGTGTACAAACCTAGCAGCGTTCAGTGGGTAGGAAGGGGACTGGGTCGCTGAGCGGAGATTTGCCCAAATGATCCAGGGAGTTACCCCATTACCCCACTCCTCTTCCCTCTGTCCAGGGAGATTCGGTCTGAGGGTCTCCCTCCCTGTCAGGATCTGTCTAAGAACAGGTGAGATTTTGCTGCCACCTTCCGAGGCCTCTGGAAATGGGCGGGACGGAGTTTCGGATTGAATCGTGGGGCCTTTAGGGGCTGGCATGTCTTTGCCCCCGGCCCCGAGCCACTTCCTGTTTTGAAGAAAAAAAAACCCAGAAAGTCTTCCCAGAGCTCATTAAGACATTTAGAATTCTTTTTGGACCCCAAATACGTCCTCAAAATATTGTTGGCTGCTTTTTTTTTTAGAGCGAAGTGTCAATGAATCAGAACCAGACTAATTCAATTTCCCTTCCTTTGGGCAGGAGTTCTTAAAGACAGGGGAAAGGACCTCAGGGCCAAGTGGGTTTGGAGTTTCAATCGAGGCCAAGACTTTTGGAAAACAATCTAATGTCCCAAACCCTGGCCAGGCCCTATTCTTAGTTTGCCTTGGTACGGAGGGATTTCGACAGCTCTGCCATCGTCACTTCATAATGAAAACAATGTAACATCGCTCTGGGGTCATGTGACACCTTTCTCAGAACTGTAGTCTCATCGAGAACTCAGGGAGCCGTGGGTTGGGGTCTTCCCATATTACCGATCTGCTCTCTTACCTTGCTGCCTCCATCTCACCCCCAGGGTCGCTCTCTAACTGTACCTCACTTTCGACCCTCCTGCTTCCATCCCCTTGCTCATGTCAGAAGCAACATGGCTTAGTGGTTAGAACACAGGCTTGGGAGTCAGAAGGACTGGGTTCTAATCCAGGCTCCACCATACGTCTGTGGTGTGACCTGGACAAGTCATTTAACTTTTCTGGGCCTCAGTTTCCTCATCTGTAAAATGGAGATTAAGAGTGTGAATTCCATGAGGGACAGGGACTGTGTCCAATCTGCTGAACTTGAATCTACCCCAGTGCTTAGAACAGTGCTTGGCACATAGTAGTGCTTAACAAGTACCATTTGTATTGTTTTACAAGTACCATAAATATTACTATTATTATTATGTTTTTCCCCCAGCCAGGAACTTCCTCCTTTCCCAAGTCCACCAGACCACCACAGTCCCCATCTGCAAAACCCTCCTAAAATCCCACCTCCTCAGGAAGCTTTCCCTGTTCACTCTTCAATACCCTGAACAATACAGCCATTTTTCCCCATATAGACTGTTCGGTCGTTATACGTAGGGAACGTGTCTACTATCTATGTTATATTCTACTCTCCCAAGCTCTTAGTACAGTGTCCTGCACCTGGTAAGTGCTCAATAAATACAATTGATTGATTTTAACACTCCTATATCTACTTAGAACCACCCTCCACACTTGCATGTTCAATTAATCACTCTGATTGTCCTGTTGGTACATACTTTTCCAGACTAAGGCCCCCTTTTCCCAGACTAAGCCCCCCTTTTCCTCAGTTCCCCCCCCATTGCCTGACTTGCTCCCTTTGCTCTACCCCGCTTCCCTGCCCCACAACACTTGTGTATATATGTACATATCTATAATTCTATTTATATACATTTATGTCTGTTTACTTGTTTTGATATGTATATATCTATAATTCTATTAATTTATATTGATGCTACTGGTTTTTGTTTACTTGTTTTGATGTCTGTCTTCCCTATTCTTAGACTGTAAGCCCAGTGTAGGCAGGGATTGCCTCTTTTTATTGCTGATATATACTTTCCAAGCACTTAGTACAGTGCCCTGCACAAAGTAAGCGCTCAATAAATACGATCGAATAAATGAATACTTCCATGCCCACCTTCCCCATTATAGAATCAGCTCCTTGTAGTCAGGGAATGTATCTGGCCTTTGGTGGTACTTTCCTAAGCATTCACCATAGTGCTCTGCACCGAGAGCGTGCTCAACGACGAATACTATTCCGGTCATGAAATCTCCAGAGCTAAATGTTCCAGCCCCTCAGAAGGGAGGAAATCAAGCTCAGCATCATAGCCCAGAACTCAGGCCCTCAATCTCAGCAAACGTATTTCCCACCTGCATGCTGGCCTAGTGTGGCCTAGTGGAGAAAGCACCAGTCAGCGCGTCAGGAAGAATTCGGTCCTAGTCCCGGCTCTGCCGCTAGCCTCAGGACTAGTGAGACCTCGGGAGGGGCGCTTAACCTCTCTGGGCTTCAGTTTCTCATCCGGGCAATGGGTATAATCATATCCACCTCTGCCTCCCTCTTTTGGATGTGGTGAAGATAAAATGAGGTAATAGATATGAAAGTAGTTTTGGGGAAAAACTACTCTCTACAAAGTCAAGGTGTTACTATCATTCGAAACCAGTATATCTTCTCTACCAAGTAATGCCACCCAATAAGGGCAGAGGTGGCATCACCACCATCTTGGGGCAGAGAGAGTGAGGTGTGGAATATATCAATGGCATTTATTTTGGTACTTATTGAGTGTGTACTGTGCGCAGAGCCCTGTACTAAGCACTTGGGCAACTACAGTATAACAGATTAAGGAGACATGTTCCCTGCCCGCAAGGATCTTACAGTATTGAGGAGGAGTGTATAGTCTAGAAGAAAAGGGGAATTCCTTCCTCCGGCATGGGGGTGGGGGTCTCTGAGAATAGGACTTATTTGGGGTGGGTGGGCTACTTGTTACTCCACCCAGACACAGGGAAATGCGTGCATTCCAGTCCTAAGATGCCATGATCCTATAACATTTTACAGAATCACAGAGGATATAATGATAATAGTGGTAGTTGTTAAGCACTTCTCCAAGCACTGTACTAAGCACCAGGGAAGATACAAGATAATCACGTACCCCGTGGGGCTCACAGTCTAAGAAGGAGGGAGAGCAGGTATTGAATCTCCATTTTGTAGATGAGGGAACTGAGGCACAGAGACGAAAAGTGACTTGCTTAGGGTCATATAGCAGCTTGGTTCAGTGGAAAGAGCCTGGGCTTTGGAGTCAGAGGTAATGGGTTCAAATCCTGGCTCCGCCACTTGTCAGCTGCGTGACTTTGGGCAAATCCCTTTTCTTCTCTGTGCCTCAGTTCCCTCATCTGTAAAATGGGAATTAAGGCTGTGAGCCCCCCGGGGGACAACCTGATCACCTTGTAACCTCCCCAGCACTTAGAACAGTGCTTTGCACATAGTAAGTGCTTAATAAATGCCATTATTATTATTATCATATAACAAGTACGTGGCAGAGCCAGGATAAGGAACCAGGGCCCCTGACTCCCAGGCCCGTGCTCTTTTCACTAGGCCACACTGCCTCTCATCTGATCTAATCTGATCTGACTCAAAGCTATGACTCCAGAAAGGTGAATAAATAAATGATCTTTTCTGAAATAATCCATCAGTAGGATTTATTGAGCAATTCCTGCCCCACACCAATAACAATTGTTCTTTTTCTTCTCATTAATAACAATAAGAATAATAAGAAGAAGAATTGTGGTATTCATTAAGTACTTACTATGTGCCAAGCACTGTGTTAAGCACTCAGCTAGATACAAGATAAGCAGAATGGACACAGTCCCTGTCTTACCCACATGGGGCTCGAAGCCTGCCTGCAGAGCACTGTATTAAGTGTCTGGAAGATTAGAATACAATTAGTAGAAACGATCCCTGTCTTCAAGGATTTTACCATCTAGCAGAAAGACGAACAGTAAAATGAATTACTAGTCAGAGAATAAATTGGAGTACTTCACCTCTCTCACTAGCTTTTTCAATATGAATGTGAAATTTAGATAGACTGATAAACAGATGCAGTGCGTATCTTTAAAAGTGAAACTTTATGCAAAGCTTTCCAGCAATCTGAATTTACAGAACCTATATAATTATGGTAATTATGGTATTTGTTAAGTGCGTACTGTATGTCAAGCAATGTTCCAAGTGCTGGGGTACGTACAAGTTGATCAGGTTGGTCACGTGGGGCTGACAGTCTAGGTAGGAGGGAATGGGAGGGAATCCTCATTCCATAAATGAGGTAACTGAGGCATAGAGAAGTGAAGTGACACACCCAAAGGCACACAGCAGACAAATGGCAGAGCTGTGATTAGAACCCGGGTCCTCTGACTTCCAGGCCCATGCTCTTTCCCCTAGGCCACGCCGCTTGGCTAAATATAAAATGCCAGTTTCTTATTATACGCACATTGTATGAAAGATGCTATACAAATATGGGCTGGCCGCAGCCAGAACCCCTCCTACCTACTCTATATGCCTACATATCTACGTCTGTATATACATATACAGTATATTCAGACAGTAAAGCTATGTTTTTGGAATGTTCAATGTCTAACTTCCACCCACAAATGTCTGGAAATTCAAGGTTAAGGCTCCCAGGACACTATTAACTTCAACCCCTGCATGTATGCGCTGCAATGGGACATAAAGGTCTTTTATTCAACTGGACACATAACTGGTATATGAGACCTGCTTTGGATAGGGATTTTGTTTTATAAATATGGTTCACTGAGGGGTGACGTGAAAATACTTCAGACTGAAGCATTTGGTGCCAACTGAGCTGGCTGGGAGTTTCAAGGCCCTCCTTCTGAAATCTCATCTCCTTCAGGAGGCCTCCAGTGATTACCCTTTCATCTCCCCAATCTGTTCCTCCCCTAATGCCGATAAAGCAATTGTACGTTTTGGGCACTTGCTGCGCACAGAGCACTGTACTAAGCACTTGGTAGAGCACAATGTAACAGAATTGGTAGACACGTTCCCTGACCACAAGGAGCTGAGAGCCACTTCAGGATGGAGCCATTTATCTCTCAGTGGTCTCAATGTTCATATCTTCAAATTCTGCTCCTGTCATTTTAGACTCTGTTTCTCCTCCTAGATTGTAAACTCCTTGAGGGCAGGGACTATTGGACTATCCCAAGTGTTTACTCCAGTGGTCTGCACAAAAAAGGTGTCCAATAAATGCTCAGGATTGATTCCCTCCACTGCTGAAAGCTGGGTATTTGAGCAATGCTTCAGAGTTTACTTATTTTTTTATGCTTTTTTATGGTATTTGTTTTGCACTCACTCATGGCCTAGTGGATAGAGCATGGACGTGGGAGTCAGAAGGACTTGAGTTCTAATCCCGGCTCTGCCACTTCTCTGCTATGTGACCAAGTCATTTCACTTAGTGCCTCAGTGACAACACCTGTAAAATGGGGATTCAGACTGTGGGCCCTATGTGGGACATGGACTGTGGCCAACCCAACTTGCTTGTAGCCAGCTCAGAGCTTAGTAAAGTGCCTGGCACATAGTAAGTGCATAATAAATACCACAATTATTGTTATTGTATGTCAAGCGTTGTTCTTAGCTCTAGAGTACAGGTAAAGTAAGTGAGGCACAGAGAAGTTAAGTGATTTGCCCAGGGTCACACAGCAGACAAGTGGTAGAGCCAAGATTAGAACTCTGGTCCTTATGACCTCCGGGCTTGTGCTCTAAGCACTAGGCCATGCTATTTTACCAGGTATGTGCTTGTTTCTTCAAGTGGTTTGGAAACATCTCTGAACCCCAGCTGAACCATCAGGATATTCACTAATTCCAAAATTAGCTCCAGTTCCTGCCCCTGTCCCTGCTTGGGAAGGTGAAGAGAGGCTGGTTAGGAGCATCCTTACCACTAGTAGCTGAAGGGGAGGCAGAAGAAGGGAGCTCAGAGGCACACGCCTTGGCTAGAACCTCGCCACAAATCCGATTTGAATTTCGGAGAAGAGTTCAAAGGGAGAAATTTTCATAATTGTTACCAGTTGATTCATTCTCTTCAGGAAACTGAGTTGTAGCCCAGAAACTGATGATTAAATAATCAAGATCAATTAGTCCCCATGAAATCCTGAGGCTCTGAGGAATAGAACCCCCTGAGAGCAAAGAGGATCCACCCATTTTTATGTGATAGATTGGTAATATTTACTGAGTGCTTACTGTATGCAGAGCACTACAAATAGCACATAGCCCTCTATCAGCAAGGTAGAGAACTTGGAACACATCCGTGTAGTGGGGTGAAATAAGTTTTCATCCCATTTAATGAACAGATGTTCCTGGAGGCAGCCGATAGCAGCCGGGCCAGGTTGTCTGACAAGTCACTTGAGTGTCAGAAATTTCTGAACTCTAATTTTGACTTTGCCCCTAACTTGTGTTGTCCTAGATAAGTCATCGTTTTGGTCTCCCCTTCTCTCTCTCTCTCTCTCTTGCTCTCTCTCTCCCTCTCCATATCTCTCCCCCTTCATCCCCCTCTCCCTTTCTCTCCTCTCACTCACCTTCCCTCTCTCCTCCTCTTTCCTTATCCCCTGTTCTATTCCTCTCTTCCTCTCTCTTCCTCCCTCTCCCCTATTCTCTTTTTCTTCTTTTCTTCTCTCCTCCCTCTCCTTTTTCTCACAAATCTTTTCCTTTCTTCTCCTTTTTCTCTTCCTCTCTTCTTTTTCCCTCATCTCCTCTCTTCACCTCTTTCTCTCCCCCCACTTTTCTTCTCACCCTCTCTCCTCTTTCATTCTCTCTTCCCGGCTCTCCCCCTCTTTCCTTCTCCCTAGCTCTTTTCTTCCTCCCTCTCCATTAGCTTCTATTTTCTTCTCTCCTCCCACCTCTCATTCTCTCTTTCCCTTTCCCCATCTCCCCCTCTCCTCCTCTCTCTCTTCCCCCTCCTCTCTCTTTCTCTCACCCACTGACCTCTCCCTTTGTCTTCTTCTTTCCCTCTCTCTTCCCCTCTCTTTTCCTCTCCCCTTCATCTCTCCTCTCTCCCACTCTCCTCACTTTCCTTCTCTCCTTCCTTCCCTCTCTCCCCATTTTCCCTCTTCTCCAAACTTTATCAGTCCCTCTTCCTCAATTTCTTGCCCCTCTCTCCTCTTTTTTCTCTCCTCCCCTCTCTTCTTTTTCCCTCTCCCTCTCTTGTCCTCTCTTCTCTCTCTTCCCCCTCTTCCTCTCTTCCTCTCTTCTCTCCCACTGCCTGTCTTCCTCTCTCCTCTATCTCTCTCCTTCTCTCCCTCAGTCTCTCGTCCTCAGTCTCTCTCCCCTTTTTTCTCACTCCCCCACTCTTTCCTCTCTCTCCTCTCCCCATCTCTTCCCTTCTTTCCCCCTCCCCTCTCTTTTCCTCTCTTCTCCTCTCCCCCTCCCCGGCTCTCCTGTGCTTTCTCCTCTCTTCCCCTCTCTTCCCCCCATCTCTCTGCTCCCTGAAGAGAAAGGTGACGAGAGTAGTGTTTTATCTTCCTGGTGCACTACATGAATCAATTCATAAATTGTCACCAAGGGTGCTGAGCTCTGCCACAGGACTCTAAGGAATGGAAAACGAAAGTAGGTGTTGCCCTGGTTCCTGCAAAAGGACAGAAGAGACACCTGGCAGGAGCTCTGTGATTACTAAAAAGCACTTTTGGGTGGTTGGAGGTTTCTGTGTGAGAAAAACTGCCAATCTCCTTCAACCCAAGCTCCCTTGGCCACAAAGCAAACAGAAGGAGAACTGACTTAGAAAGGCAGTTTCAAGAGAAGACAGAAAAAAGCCGCATTACTCAAAACAAAACAAAAACACCTCTTAATGCCTGAACAACCCTGGCTTGTTTGTGCTGCTCAAAGGAAAAGGTGCACTGGATTTTCCAAAGTCATCCATACTATTGAGCATCTAGTAGGTGTGGAGTGCTTTACTGAGTGCTCGGGAGACCACCTTGGATGTAGGAGACAGGATAGTGGTGATTCTTAGTTCCTCCTGCCAGAAGGCCACACCCATGGGTCAGAACAGACTTGCAGCTCAGGATCAAGTTCAAAGCTTCAGGGAGGAGCACTAAGCTCCCCACCCTGGCCTTCCCCCACGTGGAGAGAGAGCTTCACAAGTTCTGAGGAACTTTTCAATCTTTCCTACTCAAAGCCTACTGCTGGAGCCATCTGAGAGATTGGACTACAGCACCCATGAAGAAATAACGCTTCTGCATGGATTTTTTTTTTTTTGAAACTAGGGAGGAAGCACGATCTTGTGGAAAGGCATGAGACTGAGAGTAAGGAGACTCTGGTTCCAGTCTTGGCTCTGCTCCTTGATGGCTGTGTGACCTTGGGCAAGGGTCTCCATTTCCCTATCCATTAAAATGGGAATAGGATTCCTGCTCCCCTGCTCCACCCCAACCCCAGACTGTGAGCCCCTGTGGGACAGGTGCTGTGTCCAATCTGATTATCTTGTACCTGCCCCAGTACTTGTCATGTGGAAAGTGCTTAATGAATGCTATCCTTATTCAGACCACTCTGTCAGCTAAACAGTTCATATGTGTCAGTGTGGCCAATGGGCATAGAGACCCCTGCCACATTCGGTTTTTGCCTGCCTTTGGAAAAAATGACCTCATCGGGCAGGAGTCTATGCTTCAGGCTTGCTAGAACTCAGTTTACCTACCCTGGTTTTCCCAGATCAAACACCATGTCAACAGTCACCCAGTCAGTAGTCTTTGGGCAGTGGGAGAGGCTCTAGGCTCTAGTCTCTAGGGGGGTCTCTAGTCTCTTGTTTAGGGATTGGGGGAGCTGACCTCTGGCTGGTTCACCCCAGTCCAGGAGACAGAAGGAGGAGGCAGAGCCTGAGGTTCCAATTAGAACTGGGAGGCCAGAAAAAAAAAGAAAAAGAAAAAAGCAGACCCAAATACTTTTGCCCCTCTTCTAGCTTTATCCGGTGATGCATCTTTTAGGGACATGGATCCCTAACTTTAAAGGACCAATAATCCAATGGGGGAGACAGGCAGACAAAAATGGTGTCTCTTTTTAATGGGAGCAGAAGGAAGAAGAAGGATAGAGTGGAAAGCACCAGGGATAAGAAGCTGCACAATGTAAACCACTTTGCTTTCCAGAGGCCCGGATCTAATTCTTCTTCACCAACGATAGGAAGGATCTGGGTTCTAACCTCTGGCTCTGCCACTTGTCTGCTTTTTGACCTTGGGAAAGCCACTTAACTTTTCTGTGCCTCAGTTACCTCTTCTGTAAAATGGGGATGAAGACTGTGAGCCCCATGTGTCACATGGACTCTGTCCAACCCAATTAGCTTGTATCTACCCCAGTGCTTAGTACAGTGCCTGGAACCTAACAAACACCATTTAAAAAAAGGCTCAAGCAGTAAGCTCTGTCTTTCTGACCCACAAACATGCACACAAAACACATGAACACACACACATATATACTCACACATACACATATGCACATGTATGTACACACAGAGACACACAGAGACTAAAGGGGACATGCAAAGAAATTGTGCAAAGGAAAACTGAAGTTGTCTCTCAGGGAAGGATTGGAAGCAAGAATCATTCTACATCAGCTTGGATCAATCTTTTCAATCTTTTTTCTTTTTTTAATGGTACTTGCTAAGTTCATTAATTCGTTCAATCATATTTATTGAGCTCTTACTGTGTGCAGAGCACTGTACTAAGCACTTGGGAAGTACAAGTCAGTCAAGCAGTCAATCAATTGTATTTACCGAGAGCTTACCAGGTGCAGAACACTGTACTAAGCACTTGGGAGAGTACAATATAGCAATGAACAGACACATTCCCTCCCCACAACTAGCTTACCATCTAGAGGGGGAGACTGCCTGCTTATAAACCCCTTCACTGACCCTTCCTCTGAGTCTGCAGTGTCTTTTCCCCTCAGGGTGATACTGACTCCCCCACAGCCCTCGCTGGGAGTCCTGGCTGTCCTGGCCAGTACTGTCAGGCTGTGGGACCCTCAGACCAGCTACGGTTTTGTCCTCGAGGTTCAGCCTATGGGGCCATCACCATGCTTGGGACTCCCGGCACATGGCACTTTCCAGATTCAGGCATCCAGAGCTCCTACTGCCCTTTCTCCACCCTCACGTTCCTCATACACTACTTCCCCATCCAGAATGGGGACCAAACCCTCCAGTGGACAGGACAGCTGTCCGTTGGATGGCTTCCTCCACGGCCCCCCATTGGAGGGTGACTGAAGACCCTCAGGGACTGAAAAGGGAGTTGAGGAAAACTAGGAGACTTTCTGCAAGCAGAAAGCTGTGTCATGTGCCTTTGCACACTGATATGATTGCCAGGAGGAGACTGGTGTGTGGGGTGGAGTTAGAAGAGATTATTTAATCTTCCAATAGCTTGCAATATGCCAAATCTTAGTTTTCTGGTCCCCAGTTTGCCATTCAAGTTTGCCCCAGAAGAGAAAGTTGACTGACACAGGGTGGTCCTGAACACTAAAGCAAAAAGCTCATCAATTCCCAGGACTAACCTAGTGGTCAGTTTATCAGGGAAGAAGAATCCCAGCCTTTTATAAAATATCCCCTGAGCTCTCAACACTTTTCTATTGTACAAAGGGAGGTCCAACTTCGTGAGCAGATTTTCAAAGCCAGTATGGGTAATTGGGTCCTGGGCAGTCAGCTCAAGGACCCCCCCACCCCCACCGTCCCCGTCCCCCTTGCCTGGGGAGGGAGTCAGGTCAGCAGATGTGTGGAGAAAGGAGCTCCTTCACAAAATTGGTGTGGGTGGGGGTAACCCTGAAGAGTCAAAGGTCACACATGAACAGGAAGCTCAAAGGCAAAGCTACTGCCTCTGTGATACACAGGCTGGGCAGGAAATCTGAGAGACACCCCCAGCCTAAGACAAAGGGGTCAGAAAACTAAGGCTCAGAGAAATCTGAAAATATTGTCCCCATGGGTTCTCACCCAAGGAGGCTTTGAGCTGAGAATGGACAGAGAGGCATTCTGCAATGGTCCAGTTTCTTACACTCACCTCACCCCCAACTCCTGAGCACTTATATACATAACCTTATACTCTCGCATTTCCCCTATCAGCAATTCATTTTACTGTCCATCTCCCACTCTAGACTGTAAGCTCCTTGTGGGCAGGGTGACACTGACTCCCCCACAGCCCTTGCCAAGCGTCCTGGTTGCCCTGGCATCAACTAAATCTATTGTTTTGAATTCTCCCAAGAGCTTAGTACAGTGCTCTGCACACAGTAAGTGCTCAATAAATACGACTGATTGATTGATCAGAATATGCTCACTGACCAGGTATCCCAAATAAAGGAGTGAGTACACCCTCATTCTTCACGGAAATATGGTCTCTATAGTTCCCTAAAACATGGCCCTCCTGTGGCTACTGGCTTTCTTTGTTGACTGATGTGCCAGTGTGTGTGTGTGTGTGTGTGTGTGTGCACGCGCGCGCGCGTGCACACGTGTGCGGTGTATCTATAGAGCTCATCTCATACGAGCTCATCTCATACGGGTATTTTCAGACCACAGTTTCCTCTTTACTAAGAGGCTGTGTGCTTCACTTCTCCACTTCTTCTTAGTGGGGAAGAACTAAGATCCCCAAGCTCTGTGGTTGGCCCCCTTGGCCCCGTCTGCATAGACGGGTCTCTAGTCTCTTGTGTAGGGATTGGGGGAGCCGACCGCTGGCTGGTTCACCCCAGTCCAGGAGACAGAAGGAGGAGGCAGAGCCTGCGGTTCCAATTAGAACTGGGAGGCAGGAAAAAAAAGAAAAAGAAAAAAGCAGACCCAAATGCTTTTGCCCCTCTTCTAGCTTTATCCGGTGATGCATCTTTTATCTCTCGCTCCTCCAGTCCCCACCATCGGGTGCCTAAGGGTCCCCTCCTCACCAGCCCAGCCCCTACCCCTTGCAGTTGCTGCAATCTGCCATCTAATCAAGAGATTTCAAGTTCCTGCAGTTGGTGACTTTACTGTGGGTCAGCAGTTTCAGGCTTTAGGCAAACAACCACTCCCCGACACCCCAAAGTCTCCCCCTCCCACCCACCATGGAATAGGCTTGTCTGGAAATTAGGCAACCCCTATGTCTCCAGGCTCTGTCTAGAGTGTCCTGAGAGAGACCCAGGCTGGGGTAAATTCAGACCGAGGGCCAGGGACACAAACCCACTATCCTTGAGCTGGTGTAGACCAGGCTTCTCTCCTTTTGACCCCACTGGGATTGAGTGGCTCCATCCTACCTTAGGGAAAGTCCTCACCCCAGGATTAATGGGCAAAGTGAGGTGTCCCTTCCCTGTTCCCAGGTCCGTCTCCCACCACTCCCTCCCCGTTCTCCTACGAAATTACCTCCACACTCTCTCTCCGCCTCAACATTCGAGCCCCTTCCTTCTCCCAGAGACCCCAGTTTCTGAACTGTGCAGCAAAGAGCAGGGGTGGAGTCTGAGAGGGCTCGGCCTCTTGCTCTGCTCCTCTGCTTCTCTTTGGATTGTGCAGACTCCCCCAAGTGCTTAGTACAGTGCCGCGCACACAGAAAGGGCTCAATAAATTGATTGATTGATTTGAGACCCGCCTCTAAAGCCCCCTGCTCTAATTCCCCCAGTGCGCGCACACACACACACACACACGCACACACACACTCACTCATACAGACACACACACGCACACACACACACGCACACACACACCGTGCTGGATTCAGCCCTCATCTCTGGCCCCTGGAGGCTTCACCCGACAGCGCCCGGGGCCAACTTGAGAAAATAACCCAGGGCGCTTCCCCTCCTATAGCGCTCACACCCACAAGGCGTGGGGGATGTGAAGGGGGGAGAACCGGAGCCGGGGAAGGAGAAGTCCTGAATAACCAACCAGGACGGGGTCGGGACACCCCGAAAATCCCGTCCCCGGCCGGGGAGGACGGTGAGGAGGTGGGAGGGGTGTCGCCCAGGACTGACATGGAAACGGAGTGGCCAGGGGCCGGGTGGGAGATGCAGGACCGGCCAGGGGCTGTGCCCCCTCCTCTCCGAATAACGGGGCTCCGCGTCCCCCCAGACATCCCCTCCCCACCGGGGTCCGGGAGCGAGGGGGGCCCGGAGGCCCACTTTGTGGGTGGGGGGTGGCACCCATGACGGACAGCGCCCCGAGCCCCCTCCGGAAGGGGAAGGGGCGCTCAAAGGAAAGCAGGAGGACCGGGGGAAGGAGGGGACCCCGGAGTTCCCGCTTCTCCAGTCCAGCGTCCCCCTTCTGCTGCCGACCTCCCCCCGCCCCGCCCCCAGGCGTCGCCCCCACCCCTCCATCGCCCCCTGACCCTTACCTTAATGGTCCCGTCCATCTGGCTTGGTCTGCGGCCGAACCCCGCAATATTCCACACATTGACCCGGTTTGAGGCGACCCGGCCCCTGCGGCCCTGGCGAAGCCCCTGGCCGCCCTCTCCTCTCCTCTCCGGCGCCGGGACCCCCGGGACCCCCGACCCCCGTAGCCGGAGCCCGGCCCTCTCCCCTCACTTGCACGTTTGTTGTTGTAGCCGAGCGAAAAGAGACAGTTAACCGGATGAAACTTTTTTTTCAGCTAATTTTGGGAAGTGACTTCACTTTGCAAATTCGAAAGGAAGTCCTATCTCTCGCTCGCCCTCTCTTCTGTCTCTCCGTCTCCCTCTATCTCTCTGTGTCTCTCCGTCTCTAGCTCGGCATCACACCCTCGATGTATTTATTGCACACAGGATACTCGGTCCCCTTAGATAAGGCAAAACTGCAACAATGACTTTTTTCCACCCGCTCCTCCTCTCCGACCCCACAAACTTCCCCTCCCCCTACTTTTCTCCCCCCCCACCCCCACCCTCCAAACAACCACACTTGTGCCCCTGGACCCCGGCTACCTCCCTCCTTCTTTCCCGACCTCGGATCCCCCCCACTCCCCAATACACACACTCCCCCCCACCCCACCAGCCCATTCACCTATCACGAGTTTCCTCCAGAAAAACCAGGGCGAATGAACGTATTTTGCAACGTTTCTAGAACTGTTGGCCAGGAGCTGCTCGCCTGACTCACCCGCTTTCCGCCTCTTCCCACAGATATTTTCATTAATGTTTTTTCCAGCCGGAGCGAAATTACTTGGGGCGGGGCGGGGGGACACGGGTAGGATCACTCGGGCCGATGGGGAACCGGGGGCAGCAGGAAAACTATTAGACTCGAAGTGGAAGGAAGAAGCCAAGCTCCAATCCCTCCCTCCCCCCACCCCCCACCCCCCAGCCTTTGACTTCTGAGGGTCCCGGACCCTCAGAGCGCTGGATGAGTGTTGCCCCTCACTCCCATCCCTGCTGGGACTTTTCATCTTTCCCCTCCTCTTTCCGTCCCCTTCGAGCCCAATCTGCCTGCACTGGGATGGGAACTTCATTCCTCTCCCAGGATTATTATTATTTTTTTTTTTTGGAGGGATGGGACCGTGGGCCTGGAACCCCCCCCCCCCAAAAAAAAACCTCATTCCCTTGAACCCAAATGTCATGTGTTTGAAGTAGCATGGCGCAGTGAATAGAACACGGGCCTGAGAGTCAGAAGGTCATGGGTTCTAATCCCGACTCCGCCACTTGTCTGCTGTGTGACCTTGGGCAAGTCATTTCTCTGGGCCTCAGATCCCTCTTCTGTAAAACGGGGATTAAGACTGTGAGCCCCACGTGGGAAAACCCGACTACCTTGGATCTACCCCAGCGCTTAGAACGGTGCTTGGCACATGGTAAGCGCTTAACAAATACCATCATCACCATTATTATTATATCATGTTGAATTTCACCCCCTAGATCTTCTAGGGGAGCTAAATTCCTTCCACCGAAGTCTCTCGCGTCCTAGACGCGGAAAGACGGACAGAGAGGACTGTAGTTCTCTGTGCCTCGGTTACCTCCTCTGTAAAATGGGAATGAAGGCTGTGAGCCCCACGTGGGACAACCCGTTAACCTTGTATCTACCTCAGCGCTTAGAACAGTGCTTGGCACATAGTAAGTGCTTAACAAATACCATTATTATTATTATTGTTGTTGTTAGTTTCAGGGCAATCTCAGTGAGACGTGGCCAGGCTTTCCCCTCCTTGCCAGAGACGATCCTACCAGCCCCTGTCAGTCTTCGCCACTCCTTCACCTGGGAACCCCCTTCTCCACCCAACCCCAACCAGGGATGGAGAGAGAAAACCCAGACAAATCAACGAAAAATGCTCCTACTAGTCTCACCCCTCTACAACAGGTTCCCGCATCCAGGGCTCCCGGGCCACGATTCGGACTTTCTGAGTTTTATTTAAGATTTCGACCGGAGATGGGAGCAAGGAAAAGAAAAAAAATTCCAAGCGAAATCCGAGTGAATTTGAAAGAAAAAAAAAATTCGACGGGTCTCTCCCTCGCCCCCACCCCTCATTCCCCAGTACCCCTACCGCAGTCGCAATGACATTAATTCTTTATTTCTTTTGAGAGCCGTTGGGGCGGGCGGAGGTCTCGCCTGATCCCGCCCCCTCCCCGAAATGAGCGCTTCATCAGTTCGGCTCCAATTTTCGGTTCGGGATGGAGACCCGGGCCCCGACGGGACCAGCCTTAAGTCGCGACTGTTGCTCTCCAGCGACGGAGGCTCCATGGAGATGGGGGGGGGGGGGGCACATGACCCTAATTGGGGGGTGGGACTGGTGGAGAGGGAAGGGGGGAGAATTTCTGTCTGCTCCCAATCCAGGGGTCTGCTCCGACCTCCCCCGAGACGGCCACATCTGGTTACTGCTAGTGGGGTCAGGTCCGTCTCCCCCCACCCCCCCCTCAACTCCCACCCCCTCCGACCCACCCCCACCCCCCAGCCCGGGGCCGCGAGACCTGTAGTTGAATGAAAAGGACTGGCGGTTAACCCTTTCCTCCCCCCTCCCCGCCCGCTCTCCGGCTTTCTTTCTCCGCGTTTTCACGTGCGTTCCAGAGAGGAATGAGGTTAAGGGGGAAAAGTAAGAATGAATTACATCCTTTCAAAACCCAAATTGTTTCCTTTTCAGCCCGTTCTCCGCCAACCTTCAAATAATAACGGGTTTTTTTCCATAGGAGGACCGAGAGACGGTGTCCCACCTCGACTGACCCCAGCCCCTAATCTCCGCATCCCCAATATTGTTCTAGGAGGGAGACCCGAGTCGGACCCACCCGGGCCCATGGGATCTCCGGGATTCTAGGCTGGGGAATCAGAAGGTAATTCCCCCTCCGCCCCACTCCAGGCATAGACACTGGAACAGATCCGCCGAGAGGGGAATGTCTTTTATTTCTTACAGGACTCGGGAATCTAAAGATCGCTTTGGATTCGAATCGGGAATAAAGACCTGTTCCCAAAAGGTCCCCCGGAAGATGGACTCTCTGGATGTCCTCCTCTGAGCCACTTTCTGCTGCCTTGGACCATCCTAATTGGGGGGAAGAGACTTCTGCATCGAATCTCAGCTTCGTCTCTTACTTCCCCCCTCCCCGTTTAAAGACGGTACCCAAATTCTAACTTTATATACATTTTGGGGGAGAGAGGGATAAAAGTAATAATAATGGTAAGCGCTTACTATGTGCCAAGCATTGTTCTAAGTAGTGGGGTAGACACAAGGTAATCAGGTTGTCCCACTTGGGGCTCACAGTCTTAATCCCCATTTTTCAGATGGAATAACTGAGGCCCAGAGACGTTAAATGACTTGCCCCAGGTCACAAAGTAGGCAAGTGGAGGATCTGGGATTAGAACCCACGCCCTCTGACTCCCAAACTCGTGTTCTTGCCACTAGAAGAGGAGTGGGAGATGTGACGGGCAGAGGGTGATCTTTCCAAACCACGGTGACCGCCCCCCGCATTTCTCAGGTGGAATTCGGGCCCTTTGAGGAAACCGCTAATCGCCTGCTCGTCTCTGGATGGGCCGAAGCCTAGCTCTGTACAGTTTAGGGCGGCTTCCCCCGGACCTCAGCACCGACGGCTGCTGGTCCTTTCGGGCGGAACCCAGAAGGGTTTAAAGAAGGTTTGCCAGGAGGCGGACGCTCCGTTGGTCCAGCGGCGAGGACGACCTGGATACTTCCCCGAGGAAAGAGAATCCCGTCCCGGAAAAATGAGCGGGTGGAATGAGGAGGTGGGGGCGTCCCCTTGACTAAGGGGGCTGGGGTTTCCTCTTCTTACAAAAGGTTCCCGAGTTAACCTCGCCTTTGGGGATGAGCAGGGCCCGACTTCGGCGCCGACGGGGTTAACGGCCGTTGCTTTGGAGACGGGACTGGTCCTGGGTTGGGGGAGGGCACAGAGAGGAGTCGGGGTCTCTCGGGGCCTCCCCACCTCTATCATCCCCCAAATTACTCGCCCTGCCCCGGGGTTTCAGGGAGACCGGTGGTGGGGCAGTGGGGGTGGGGATGAGCATGGAGCCTGGGCCTTCCTTGGGTCAGAAGAGCTTACACTTGAACCGCTTGGGGCGGGGACGCCTAACAGGGCAACATCCGCACTCCGTGCCCGCCTTTATTAATAATAATAATGATAACAGCATTTGTTAAGCGCTTACTATGTGTCAAGCACTGTTCTTTAGAGAGCCAGACCACGCCTCTGAGCAGTTGGGTCCTCTGGGGGAGAGGGGGGACGCGGTCACTCCTCTCCCCTCGCCCCAATTCACTGCCCTGTTGCTGGGGGGCCACGTCATCCCCCAGGCCTGGAATGCCCTCCCTCTGCCCATCCGCCAAGCTAGCTCTCTTCCTCCCTTCAAGGCCCTATTGAGAGCTCACCTCCTCCAGGAAGCCTTCCCAGACTGAGCCCCTTCCTTCCTCTCCCTCTCGTCCCCCCTCCATCCCCAGCTTCTTACCTCCTTCCCTTCCCCAGAGCACCTGTATATATGTATATATGTTTGTACATATTTATTACTCTATTTATTTATTTATTTATTTATTTTACTTGTACATATCTATTCTATTTATTTTATTTTGTTAGTATGTTTGGTTTTGTTCTCTGTCTTCCCCTTTTAGACTGTGAGCCCACTGCTGGGTAGGGACTGTCTCTATATGTTGCCAATTTGTACTTCCCAAGCGCTTAGTACAGTGCTCTGCACATAGTAAGCACTCAATAAATACGATTGATGATGATGATGATGATGATGGGGGAGCCCAAGGGAGGTCGGAGATACTGGACACTTAAAACCAAAAAAGGATGCCGGCAGTAGAGGCAATGGCGCTTGGCTGTCAGCTGGACCCTACTCCTTTCTCCCCACTTTCCCAACAAGGGAGCGGGAAGGAGGTGGAGGAGAGGAAAGAGAGGGGAGAGGGCGGGGGGGAGGGAGGAGAGAGGGGAGGGGCGGCAGGGACGGGGGCGGGGAAGGAGCCAGGAAGGTGGGTGAGCAAACGCCAAAAGCCTAGACTGCAGAGTTGCTGCTCCGAGCGTCTGGCCCCTCGCTCGAGGCCATAATTAATTTGAGATTTATTTTTATTGGAGAACTCCAGTCTCGTCTGACCTTAGGCAAACAAGGCCGGGCCAGGCCCCAGGATGCGCCTGAACGCTGGGCCAATACGTTAGCCTGCTCGGCAGGGGCGCCTGCTTTGAATTTGTACCTTAGACTGCATCAACTTGGAGATTTGGAGAAAGATTTAAGGCTCCTCTCCCTTTTTCCGTCTCCGTTAGCACCAGCCATCCCGCGAAGGGATGAGGCAGTGGGTTGGAGGGGCTGGGGCTGGGGTTGAGGGGCAGAAAGACAAGGAGGTGGAAAAAAGCCGTGACTACCCAGGGGGTTTGGGTGTTCAGGGGGGAGTAGCCGTCTTCCCCACCCTGTGTCTCAACCTCCAGAGAAATGGGCAAAACACTAGGTAACAGGGCATGTGTTGGGAAGTGATGGATTGGGGGAGGAAGGATGGGGCTGGGGGGCAGGTTGAAAGCTGTTCGAGAAACTGAGGAAAAAGAAAGGATCGAGAAGAGGAAACAGGATAAAGCAGTTCGCATCTAGATGGGGAAGGAGCGGGTTTTAGGGATTTTCCTCTCTTTCCTCCCCTTTATTTTCCAGTTTCCTTCCTTGTTTCATTTTTTTTTTTAGTGGTACTTGGTCAGTGCTTACTGTGTGCCAAGCATTGTATTAAGCGCTGGGCTAGGTACTAGAAAATTAGGTTGGACACAATCCCCATCCCACAGGGGTTCACAGTCTAAATAGGAGGGAATAGAATTTAATCCCCATTTTACAGTCGAGGTAATTGAGCAGGGATGTTAAGTGATTTGCTTAAGGTAACTCAGTATACTGTGGCAGAGCCAGGATTAGAACCCAGGTCCTCTGACTCCCAGGCCCTGAGGTCTTTTTGCTAAACTAGACCGTGTCCCAGGGTGTTTCCTCACTTTCCTCCTCCCTTCCTGTCACCCACGTAGTACTAATAGCCAGAGATGCCCTCTACTTCCCTTGGCATATACCCATTTTACTGCTCCACCCCAGATGCCCCTGACTCTTGAAAGGGTTTTGGGAGATGGAGAGTTGAGGGGGAAGGATTATCCATCGTCCCTGCTCCCAGCCAGTACGGCCTCTAAAGCCAGCATTGGGATCAGGTAGGATGGTGAGGGAAGAGATCCCAGGCTCCCCACAAATCCAGCCTGGCCAGTCCTGCTGCAGGCTTCCCCTTGCTCTCACACCCTCTCTCCAGCTGTTATCTGAGCCTCGATCCTCAGCCTCTGGCCCAGATCCTCAGTGTTTTGGGTCCACAGAATCCTGGGGCCACAGCATCCCACGTCTAGAGTCCCAGGTCCTCTGCATCTCCGACGAGGGTCCTCGGAGGGCAGAGTCAGGGCCCTGGCAGCCAGCCCCTGGACTGTGCCCCACTGGGAGTCCCGCCTGCTGGGGAGGGGACTGGCAAAAACAAGCCCAAGATTGTCCCCGCCTGCAGACCTCTGGCCTTCATCAATGCACCCCTTTGTGGAGCAACACAAACGTTGTGACTGGAGGGAACTCAACTCCAGAGAAAAAGAAACAGTCCTCCTGCCCTTAATTCCCTCAGATCACCTCCCTACCCTATGGGGCTCCCCTCTCCAACACTCTTAGGCTTTTCTCCTGACCCCACTGAGGTTCCCCTTTCCACCTCTCCTAGGGTCCCTTTCCAAATCATCTGAGGCTCCCTTCTCCACCCCTGTTAGGTTCCCCTCTTCATTCATTCAGTCATATTTATTGAGGGCTTACTGTGTGCGGAGCACTGTACTAAGAGCTTGGGCGAGTACAACAATAAACAGACACATTCCCGATTAACCCCACTGAACTCCCCTTTACACCACTTTGAAGCTCCCCTCTCCACTCCTCTGAGGCTTCCCTGCCAACCCCTCTGAGGCTCTACACCACCCTGTCCTAAGCCCTCAGTGATCGCGACCTGCCCTGCCCTGGTCCGGCCCCTCAGGTTGCAGTGCTCTGCATGGCTGAGCCCAAAACCCTTGGAGGTGTCTACACTGCCCGCCCATTCCAGTTTATCTCAGTGGTCCCCAGGCTGGAGGCTTTTTACAGGACAATGCCCGCAGATGGAGGCGGGGCACACCCACACCCAGACCTCCTTGGCCCCCGTTCACTAGGGAAACACTTTGAAATATTGGGAGGCAGTGTGGCCTGCTGGGAAGAGTCCAGGACTGGGACTAGGTTGTAATCCCAGTTTTGCTACTGGACTACTGTGTGAACTGGGGCTCTCTGGACTTCACTTTCTTCATCTTTCAGATAGGGATGAGATGACTGCTCTCCTTCCCTCTTAGAATGTGAGCCTCATCTGGGACAGGAACTGTGTGGGATCGAAATTTTTTGCATCTATGCAGAGCTTAGAAGAGTGAGGGTTTCGTCAGTGCTTAGAACAGTGCTTGGCACATAGTAAGTGCTTAATAAATGCCATCATTATTATTATTATTATCAGAACCCTAATTAATCATTATTTTTGGGCCTGCTTTGGTCACACTGCCCCTTGTTGCCTGCGGCTGACCTGGGGAGGGGTCCCAGCCAGAGCGCGGGTTGGGGGTGGGGGTGCAAGGGGTCCACCTAGAGAACTGGGCAGAGGATACACACACACTGACTCACAAAGTCCCCATCACCTTGGGTGTGTTCTACATGGGTAGGTGGCACCTGGGATTGGTTATCGGTGTAACTGGCTAATCTGAGCCTTCCCCTATCTCCCAGGGAGCCTTTCTCCATGACTCTCCTCAAGGTGGAGAGTTGAGTCAATTACCTGGATAATTTGGGTCAAATAACTCCATTCATTAATAATAGCCAAGTGCTTGTGGCAAAATGACTTCCCCTAAACTAATGAGATATTAGGGACAAAACATGGTTTTCCCTGAATTATCTGATTAACTGCTTCAGGTACCCATTTCCCTTTGCTAGCAAGGCCTGGGCCCACTGGTGAGACTCCCCACCCTAGATGCACCCTGCCCCCCCACGCCCCGCGGCTCACCCAGCTCCCAAAATTGGACAGCAGCATGACAACAGTTTGGGGTTCAGATAGGGGGGTGAACAATGACTGTCGGACCAAGAGCGAAGGGGTAGGGCATGGAGATGGGAGTTCCCTGGGTCTGTCCGTGCATCTTCTACGTGATCGGAGGGAGACGGGCAGAATGGGATGGTCAAAAGGGAGGGCCTCAGGCTCACTGCCTTGAAAGCTCAACTGCCAGTCTCTGTCCCCCAAACCACCCACACCCACCAACTGCTCCACATCCCTGGCCTCAGGAAGGACTGAGCTCTGGGCCTGGAAGAAAGCGACCTGTGCTCCAGGCCTGCCCTACTGAACCCCTCCTCAGATCTGCCTCTTACCTCCTCCTCCCCCCAATCCACGGAGCCCTTGTCCTTCCAAGCCCTCCAGCTGGCCCTCCCACCCACCGGCCGACCCGCCCGCCTGCCGAAACGGTGGCCCCGCTGCAGTCTGACTTGCATTCAACGTGTAACCCAGATGTCCCAGCCTCATTTGTTTACATTCTTGAGAACTGTTGTGGAAAAATCCCTCTAGATGATGTCAAATATAGGGAAGGCAGCTTTGGGGGCACAGGAGTGGAGCGTGAGGATCGAAAGTAGAAGTGAGAGGCAGGCACGCACACGCACACATATACACACACACACACAGCCCGAGACCCCCTCTATACACCCAGAGGCACCGCAGCACACAGGTGCATCAGTGGGCAGAAAGCCACAAACAGAGAAGCACAGAGGACAGGAGTTGTAGAAACTGAGGCCCTCATTACCTGAGCTGCACCCTGACGGGGTCAAGGCAGTGGACTAAGGAAGAGGGCTTGGTCCAGACAGGCCTGGCCCAGGCTGTTCAGATCCGCCCCCGCTGATCCAAGTCTTTTGGACAATTTGAAACCATGTATCAAGGCCTGCCCAGCTCCCAGCCCAGTCTAGCAGTGAGACAGCCAGATGGAGACCACGTTGAGGGGGAGGGGCCGGCGGAGACTGGTAGGGGGAGCAGAAGGTCATTACCTGTTTAAAGACGATGTCATGTCTTACCTTGACGTAAGACGATGTATCTGGGACCATCTGAAACATCCTCAGAGCAGTAAGGACCAAGAACCGTCCTGGGGGTGAGAAAGGCTCACTTAAACTGCTTATTTCTTCAATCAATCAATGGTATTTATTGAGCGCTTACTGTATGCAGAGCACTGTACTAAGTGCTTATTTCTCAAGTAATTTATCATCCACACTCCTGCTATTTCCAGTTTTATCCTGATTCTTCCTCCTGCTTCCACTGTCTGTGAATCATTTGGCACCAGTCTCCCCCTTTGGATTGTAAACTTCTGGAGGGCAGGGACTCTGGCCTTCTATTTCTGCTGTACTCTTCCAAGTGCCTAGTACAATGATCACAATAGGTACTCACCGAATACTGTTAACTGACTAGTTAATTCATCCATAAACAGCATTGATTGATTGGGAAGAGGAAATGGCAACTGAGAATTTGACAGGGATTAGGATGGAAAAGCAGAAATCTAAGCAAACAACAGTTGTTTCACCTGGTCTGGGGCCCCCAAGCTGGGTGAGGGGGCGGGTCTTGTCTTATGTCGTGGTGTTTCAGGGACCCCCTAATGCCGGGGTGCATAATATTAATAATTGTGGTACTCGTTTAGTACTTATTATGTGCCAAGCACTGTATTAAGTGCTGGGGTAAACAGAAGAAAATCAGGTCCCACAGGGGGCTCACAGTCTAAGTAGGAGGGAGAACAGATATTGAATCCCCCTTCTGCTGATGAGGGAACTGACCGAGAAGTGAAGTGACTTACACAAGGTCACAAAGCAGTCAAGTAGCAGAAATGGGATTACAACCCACTTCCTCTGATTCCAAGGCCTGTGCTCTTTCCAAAAGACCACACTGCTTCCCACTTCTTTCTCCTCTTTCTCCCTACCCCAGCCCCCTCAGGCACTTCACCACTGAGCTCCTCATCCTTCTATCACCAGCAGGTTTGTGTTCTCCCCCTTAACCCCCAACATCCTCCTCCCACAGAAGACAGAAAGAGGGATGTGGCAAGGGGACGGTGTGGCTACAGGTAGTTCCCAAACTCGGCTCCATCCGGAGAGAGCATTATGGCCAGAAAAGGGACTCACCACATGTCCACCACCTGCCCCTGCTTGCCTGCCACCTTTTTCCCCACAGGGTGTGGATCCCAAGGACCAGGGGTTGGGGATCCCACCCCTGGAGTCTCTGGCCAGGTGTCGTCTGGATAAATAGGAGCTGCAGTGTCCTCACTGTTCTACTAGGTGAGGGGGAGAATGGGACCACCCCTCAGAGCCAGCACTGGCTCTTCCAGCGGTTCCCCCTCGCCCACATCCCAGCTTATGGGGGGCCAGGACTTCTCAAGGCATTGAGTTGCAGTGGCAGTGAGACTTAATGAGAGCCACCCACTGTATTAAGTGCTTGAGCCTGGATTTCCCCAGACTGTCACATCCCCAGGCCTGCCCTCTTTGCCCACTTTCTCCTCCCTTTCTCCCCTCCCTGTTCCTTGCTCTTTCCTTCTTTCTTAACTTTCTTCCTGCCTTGTCCTCCCTCTGTCTCTCACTCCTTCCTTCTTCCTTCGTTAGCATGCTCTCTCTCTCTCTCCGCTCTCCCCCTTTTTATTACGTGGCTCCTTGGCTGCCAATGTGTTTCTGATAAAGCACTTTTCTCCCCTCTAACAAATAACAGCTTCTTTGCCTCCTGAAGTCACAGCAGAAACACACACTCACACACACATACACCCACTCTCAGACCCTCTCCCCTCTTCCCCCCTTTTCCCCCTCCAACACTAGCTCAGGGACAGCTTACTACTCTTCCTGGAGACTCTCACCCCTCACCTCTCGCACCCCGTTTCTCTTCGGAGCCCAACGCAGGGGGAACAGATGCAAGAGCCAATTCGGGACGGACTCCTCCCTCTTGGCTCTTTTGGGACGGGTCCGAAATGATGCCCGAGGGAAACCGGTCCTTCCCGTTAGGTTGGGGAGAAACCAGACACTCACCTCCAGCTCCCTCTTCCCCCGCCACCGCCTCCAGGAAGGCCGGGGCTGAGCTGCCTCAGTTGCAGCCCCAGTTCGGACTCCGAGGCTGCTCCCTGGCCGGGCACCGGGCGACCATGTGCATCCCCGGCTGGCCCTGAGTCAAAGTTTGCCCGGGCTCTGCAGGAGAATCCAGACGGCCCGGCCGGGCTCCGACTCTAGCACATCCTCCCGGGGGGATTGCGGGAGCCGGCTCAGTTTGCGAATGCTCCCCTCGCCCTCCCCTCCCTCCTCCCTCCCCCTCCCCCTTCCCCCTCTTTTAATTTGATTTCCGTTTTGCTTATCAATATTTCAACTGCTGCTTGATAAATCGCCCTTTAGAGGGACTTCGGCGCATCTCGTCCCGGCCTGTTTTCCGGGAAATCTCTAGCGCGTGGCTGCTTTGAAACTTTATGGAACTTAAAAAAGAAAATCATAGTCGACCTTTAAGGACGGTTGAGAAACCCAGAGGAGACGCTGAGTGGAGCTCCAAGGCTGTCTTAAACGTGGTTTATTTCCGCCATCCCACCGAGGAAGTTTCAAATATCCGCTTTGAAATCTACTTTTTAGAATAAGCCTGCCTTTTTTTCCAGACGCGCAGTCTTTCCTACTGAATGGGCGCTCACACATCATTTTCAACGTGTTGATTCCTCCACTTCCACCTCCTCTGTGCCGCCGGAATTTAGGCTTTAAAATAGAATCCGGCCCGGTCTTCACTGGATAATTATCCTACCGATTCGGACCAAAATCCATCTGTCTAGCAGACGCCAGAGTCACCGGGTCCAGAATCAGATATCCGGATGGATGAATTATCTGGATCAGTAGCTGGGGGCGGGGGGGTGGGGTGTCCTTAGGGATGAATTATCCCGATTGAAGGCTCTTTGTGCACTGGGAACATGTCTACCAATTCTGTTATATTATAATGATAATAATAATAATAATAATAATAATAATGGTATTTGTTACACGCTTACTATGTGCCAAGCACTGTTCTAATCGCTGGGATAGATACAAGGTAATCAGGTTGGCCCCCGTGGGCCTCACAGTCTTAATCCCCATTTTCCAGATGAGGTAACTGAGGCACAGAGAAGTTAAGTGCCTTGCCCAAGGTCACATAGCAGACAAGTGGTGGAGACGGAATTAGAACCCACGTCCTCTGACTCCCAAACCCACGCTCCTACCACTAAGCCATGCTGCTTCTCTCAAGCGCTCCCCCAAGCGCTTAGTACAGTGTTCTGTACACAGTGAGCGCTCAATAAATACGAGTCATTGACCGATTGATCATTTGTTAGCATGGTCCTGATGCTTACTCATTACTCATTTCCCCTGTCTCTTCCTCAGGCTATCCATTTCGACAAAGTGAAGGGGAGAGTCGAGTCGATAATTCAAATAAATCGGACCAAAACGACGCTTTACGGAAACTACCTAGTTTTTGATCTTTAAGTTATCTGGGTACTTTGGACAAAATACATACTTCCTGAATAGTCCCGGCGGTCGTCTTAATTCCACATTTCTCCTCGCGAGTGGAAACTTGGACAACCAAGGGGCAAAGGAGCAAGAAGGGGAAGTGACGGGGGGAGGTAGAGGGGGTCGGCTGGGATTTGGGGAATCCCCCATTTCCAAGTCCCCTATTCCCAACTCTCCCCCTATGACCCAGACTCCTGACCTTCCAACTCCTGCGCCCTTTTCTCTGCCCCCTCCCGCCCCCTACCACCGCAGGGCTCAAACCGGAGGAGGGCAACTCCCAATGGACCCCAGACTCCGATTTCTGTCTAGATGGCGTTTGATAGGATAGAGTTTCAGGGAAAGTGCGGCAGCCTCTCCGAAGCAGGGGGAAGGGGGAAGAGGGGCTGGGGGCGAGGGAAGGTGGAGGCCCTCCAAGCAGGGGGCCGTCTCTCCCCAGCCTTCCCCCCGAAGTCCCACATATTGAAACGTTTTGGGTTTTAGTAGGAGCCCCGCCCCGAGCGGAGGGGCGAAAGGGCAGCCCAGGACTCTGGGAGCTGCGTCTGCCGCGCCCAGCTCGGCAGGGACCGGCTGCCGGCTCGCGGCTCCTGCGCATTCCTCACAATTTCTAAGGAAAACAAGACCCCGGGCTGGAAGGGAACGTTGTGGGGCGGGGGAGAGGGGGGCGTGAAGTCTTACAGACTTTTTTTCCTCCTGAATATATAAATTCTTGGGATTCTTATGGGGTTTTTTTGTTGGTTTTTTTTACCCAAAAGGGGAAAAAACCACCACCAACAACAATAACAACAAAAATACCCAAAGGGATGGTGTAGACAGATCTACAAAGAGATGAAAAGGAAAACTGAGGTTGAGATCTGGATCACTTATGCTAGGAAAAGCCAGAGAGGCTGAGGAATGAAACACCATTGCAGCATGGTGTTGCATACTGAGCACGGACTTGGGAGTCAGAAGGCCATGGGTTCTAATCCTGACTCCTCCACTTGTCTGCTGTGTGACCTTGGGCAAGTCACTTCACTTTTCTGTACCTCAGTTACCTCATCTGTAAAATGGGAGTTGAGACTGTGAGCCCCATGTGGGACGGGGAATGTGTCCCACTCGATTTGCTCTGTATCCCTCCCTGGTGCTTAGTACAGTGTCCGGTACGTAGTAAGCACTTAACAAATACCATAATTGTTATTGTTATCATTATTATAATGCATTTCGAGAAGTAAGTTACCCATAACATTCTCCTACTTCTCAGCATCCTGTGATCAGGGCAGACCTGGCCACTGAAGTTTTTCAAGGCTCAATCAATCATTTTTTATTGCATGCTTACTGGGTGCAGAGTACTGTTCGAAGTGTCTGGTATAGTACAATATGACAGAGTTGGTAGGCATGTTCCCTGCCCATAAGGAGCTTCCAGTCTATAGAGGGAGACAGACATTAAAATATTTTATGAATATCTACATAAATAATGTGGGGCTGAGGGTGGGGTGAATAAAGAGTGCAAGTCCAAGTATGGGAGTGACACAGAAGGGAGAGGGGGAAGAGGAAATGAAGGATTAGCCAGGTAAGGCCTCTTGGAGAAGCTGTGCTTTTAATAAGACTTTGAAGGTGGGGAGAATGATCATCTGTCAGAGATGAAGCGGGAGGGAGTTTCAGGCCAGAATCAAGATGTGGGCAAGAGAAAGAGGAAAGATGGGCAAGGGGATGGCAGTGAGATAGGCAAGATCGAGGTACAGTAAGAAGGTTGGTATTAGAGGAGTAAAGCTGAGGCTCCTGGGAATGCACCAGGTTGGGCAGGAATGGAAATGCCTCAGGGAAGACTGAGGAAACCTGTGATCCATGGAGGAGCTGCTCTACCAATCACTCGATCAATGATATTTAAAAATATAATCTGGCTGGGTCTGCCTGGATCAAGAAGGGCAAAGAGTTAGGGCAATTGTTTCATAATCCAGAGTCCAGTTCTCACTGGATTTGAAAAGGAAGTTTTCCTTTTCTTGAATTATAATGATAATACTGTTGGTATTTATTAAGCACTTACTAAGTGCCAATAAGAACTGGGGTAGACACAAGATAATCAGGTCCCACATGGGTCTCACAGTCTAAGAAGGAGGGAGAACAGAATAGTTCTGTGATGAGGGAACTGATGCACAGAACAGTGAAGTGACTTGCTCAAGGTCACAGAACAGGTACATGGAAAAACAGGGATTAGAACCCAGATCTTCTAACTTTCAGGTCCATGGTCTTGCCACTAGACCAGGTTGCTTCTGTAATTACCTTGATGGATTTCTGTTCATTCAAGCCAACACCCAGGCAGTGGCTCAGTTCTCCCCTTTCCCAACCAGTGTAGACTGAGCTCTCTTATTATAATAATAATAATTATGGTACTTGTTAAGTGGTTATTATGTGCCATGTACTGTTCCAAGCAATGGAGTAGATGCAAGTTAATCAGGTTGAACACAGCCCCTGACCCACATGGGGCTCACACTCTTAATCTCCATTTTACAGATGAGGTAACTGAGGCCCAGAGAAGTGAATTGACTTGCCCAAGGGTACACAACAGACATGTAGTTGAACCAGGATTAGAACCCAGGTCCTGCTGACTCCCAGGCCTGTGCTCTATCCCTAATCTACACTGCTCTCTGTGGTTGCCCTTCATTGGTCTGCATTCTCTCCCCTCCCTCCCCATATTCCAGCACCTTGATGACTTGGCTCCTGGGTTCAAATCCCAGTTCAGGAACCTCCTCCTGGCCTCAGTTTCCCAGCCTGTGAAATATCATATTTCCTCAGCAAAGCACTTGGAGATTCTGGGTCCTGGGAGAGTCTTTGAGTGTGGGTAGGTGAAGGGGAAGGAAACTTGGGGTCCCTTCAGCAGGGAGTCAGAAAGTCAAGACAGAGAGAGAAGGGAGTGTTAACCCACAATTCAGGCTAAGGGGCTGAGTACCTGGCTCAGGATAGGGGATGTGGGGGAAATTGAGATAGAGGGAGAGAGCCCCCTCTTTTCCACCTCCTCCCCCAACTCCCTACCCCCCTCTTCTGTCTTTCCAACTGTGGGGATACTAGTCTCTATTCTGAAGGGTTCAAGTGACCAAGAGAAAATTACTGCAAATTGGAACCAGATGCCACCTTAGAGAGAGATAAACACGAACCACCCCCACAGATAAAAATCCCTTTCTCTCCATCTCCAGCTTCCCTCTTCCCCTCTCCTCTACCCCCTGCCCAGAAGGAAAAGCGGGCCCCTCCACCCCTCCCTGCCACCAACACTCCCCTTCTCTCCATCCTCATTACTTTGATACAAGCAGCCTTATCAGGTAGGAAGGGGCTGGAGGGTCTGAGTTGGGGATTTCCCCAGGCTTTTGGATCTGCCCCATGTCCCCTTTTGGCCTCTCCTTGACAAATAGATAAAAGAAATCAGCCTATGGGTTGGGATTTGGGGGGAAAATGGGATGGAAGTTCTGAAGCACTGTGTCTACCAATCGAGAGCTAGTGAGTAGTAGAGCTGCAGCCATCCTGACCGCACCACTTCCTGCTTCTGGAGCAGGGTCCACTTCCAGGTCTGGGGAGGGCCCTGGAGGAAGAGTAGTTCCTGCCCCTGCCTTCGGCAGCACCTGTGGAGATGAGGAGTTGCAAAGAGCATCCACTAAGGAGCTGCTAGTGTCCAGAAAGCATGAGAATTTCCCTTACACCACACCTCAGGATCCACATTCTGGCCCAGGGAGGTAAGTGGCTTTACAGGGCCTTTGGCTAGATGGTAGGATCCTTCGGGGCATGGATTGTGTCTACTAATGCCAATTAACTCTTCAAAAGCCCTTCTGAAATCATATCTTCTCCAGGAGGGCTTCCCGAATAATCTCTCACCTCTCCACCTTCTATCCCCTCCTCCCAGCCCCACAGTACTTATGTTCATATCCATAATTTATTCATTTATATTAATGTCTGTCTCCTCTTCTAGATTGTCAGCTCACTGTGGGCAGGGAATGTGTCTGTTATATTGTTATATTGCACTCTCCCAAGTACTTAGTAGAGTGCTCGCACATAGAAAGTGCTCAGTAAATGTGATTGACTAACTGACAGACCGACTGACTACGATCCCATTCCTTCTAGACTGTGAACCCGTTGTTGGGTAGGGACCGTCTCTATATGTTGCTGACTTGTACTTCCCAAGTGCTTAGTACAGTGCTCTGCACACAGTAAGCACTCAATAAATATGACTGAATGAATGAATGAATTCCCCAATTCCCAAATCAGTACTGGTGCCACCTCAACACTAATGAATCAATCAATCAATCAATCGTATTTATTGAGCACTTACTATGTGCAGAGCACTGTACTAAGCGCCTGGGAAGTACAAATTGGCAACACATAGAGACAGTCCCTACCCAACAGTAGGCTCACAGTCTAAAAGGGGGAGAAAGAGAACAGAACCAAACATACCAACAAAATAAAATAAATAGGATAGAAATGTACAAGTAAAATAAATAAATAAATAAATAAATAGAGTAATAAATATGTGCAACCATATATACATATATACAGGTGCTGTGGGGAAGGGAAGGAGGTAAGATGGGGGGATGGAGAGGGGGACGAGGGGGAGAGGAAGGAAGGGGCTCAGTCTGGGAAGGCCTTCTGGAGGAGGTGAGCTCTCAGCAGGGCCTTGAAGGGAGGAAGAGAGCTAGCTTGGTGGAGGGGCAGAGGGAGGGCATTCCAGGCCCGGGGGATGGCGTGGGCCGGGGGTCGACGGCGGGACAGGCAAGAACGAGGTACAGTGAGGAGATTAGCGGTGGAGGAGCAGAGGTTGCGGGCTGGGCAGTAGAAGGAGAGAAGGGAGGTGAGGTAGGAGGGGGCGAGGTGATGGAGAGCCTTGAAGCCCAGGGTGAGGAGTTTCTGCCTGATGCGCAGATTGATTGGTAGCCACTGGAGATTTTTGAGGAGGGGAGTAATATGCCCAGAGCGTTTCTGGACAAAGATAATCCGGGCAGCAGCATGAAGTATGGATTGAAGTGGAGAGAGACACGAGGATGGGAAATCAGAGAGAAGGCTGGTGCAGTAGTCCAGACGGGATAGGATGAGAGCTTGAATGAGCAGGGTAGCAGTTTGGATGGAGAGGAAAGGGCGGATCTTGGCAATGTTGCGGAGCTGAGACCGGCAGGTTTTGGTGACGGCTTGGATGTGAGGGGTGAATGAGAGAGTGGAGTCGAGGATGACTCCAAGGTTGCGGGCTTGTGTAATGCACTCACAAGCTTTCTTAGAACTTGGGTCTATTTGTCTTATATTCTGTACATCTTCCTCCCATCCACAGTTTACTGTGTCTCCCTTGTAGAAGTAAAAACTCCTTGATGGCAGGAATGATGTCTTCTAATTTTATTGTGCTCTGTCAAGTGCTTAGTACATTGCTTTGCCTACAGTTGGATCTCAATAACTACAATTGATTGATTGATTAAAAGCAATCAATTAGGGCTCACAGTCTTACTCCTTCCATCCCTTAAGCCTAACAAGATAGCTCTTAGCACCAGATGTCAGGCAAGTTCCACCTGGGGGTAGATGAAGGGCAGGCATTGCCCAGGGAGTCTTTAGAACTCAGGAGTCCCCGAATATCTGGGGCAAAGGACTGCATCCTGCTGCATCTGGGCTTCCCCAGAGGTCAAAGGGAGAAGAGGTAAATGGATACTGGGCACTAATGGTCAGATAGCTCCTCAGAGCCCAAACTGAGTGGGAGGTTTTGGGGCTGAGAGAGAGAAACAGATAGAAAAAGACAGAGAGAGGAGCAGAGAGATGCAGAGAGAGACAAAGAGGCACAGAGAGCAAAGACAAAGAGAGATATAATAACTCTGGGATGGACCCTCTCTGTAGTCACCTGGGACCACTGAACTTGAATGTCAGTTCTCTCTGACATGTCCCAATGGAGAAAGACAGCATGGACTATTCATTTATTCATTCATTCAATCATATTCATTGAGCATTTACTGTGTGCAGAGCACTGTACTAACACTTGGAAGAGTACAATACAAGAATAAACAGACACATTCCCTGCCCACAGTGAGCCTAGTGGATGAAGCATGAGACTGAGAATCAGACCCGGCTTCTAATCTTAGCTCTACTTCTGACCTGCTGTGTGATCTTAGGCAAGTCACTTAATCTTTTTGGGCCTCAGTTTCCTCACTGCAAAATCAGGAAAAAATACCTGCCCTCCCTCTCCCTTAGACTGTGAGCTCTGTATGGGGCAGAACTGATGTGATTTTCATGTATCTACCCAGAGCTTAAAATAGCTCTTGGCATAGAAGAGCCTGGCGATCCCCAACATATTTGTTGAGTACCATTTGTTGAGTACCAATTCTGCAGAGAGGTATTTACTAAGAATTTGGGAAAGTACAATGGACCTAATATTTCTAGGTTGAGACCCTAGCAGGGGTATACAACAATTTACAAAGCAAATAATAACAATCATAATTGTGGTATTTGTTAAGCACTTATGTACCAGACACTGTGCTAGGCACTCGGGTGGATACAAGCAAACTGGGCTGGACACAGTCCTCGTCCTACATGGAGCTCAAACCCCCTTTCACAGATGAGGTAATTAAGGCACAGAGAAGTGAAGTGACTTGCCCAAGATCACACAGCAGATGAGTGGCAGAGCTGGGATTAGAACCCAGGTTCTCTGACTCTCAGATCTAGGCTCTATCCGTTAGGCCATGCTGCTTCCCTGGAGATTGGAATGAAGACACTTGGCAGATCCATGGATCCAGAGCGGGAGTATGAGTTCTTATCCAGTCTTCTGTTTGGATCCTCTGCGTTTGGATCTATTCCCTATATGCACTTAGTATTCACCCCATCCTCAGCCCTACAGCACTTAGTAGACATATCTGTAACATATTTTAGTGTCTGTCACCCCTCTAGACTGTAAGCTTCTTGTGGGCAGGGAACATCTCTACCAACTCTGTTATACTCTCTCAAGTGCTTACTACAGTGCTCTGCACACAGTAAGTGTTCATTAAATACCGTTGATATTGATTGATTTCCCCCCACGCCACCAACCACCCCATAGACGTCAGTGCTTCCTGGCCTTGGGGCCAGGGCATCCAGATTTAAGAGGGTGCTGACTGGCTGGACAATGCGGGTCACCCCCTTATCTCTGTTATCACTGCCCCGGCAAGGCTGCCGGCCCAGATTGAGTCCGAGAGGTTTCAAGTGTTTACGGGCTCTGGAGGGAGAAGGGGCGGGAAATCTGCTGGGGAAGATAAGTCCCGGAAATGGAGCCAGTGACTGGATCAGAGTCGGAGGGGGGCGGGGGGGACACTTACTCCAGGTTGTGAGTGTCAGGACTCCGTTTCCCATGGTAACATATTCTGGAGTCCAGCCTTCAGGACAATGAAGGAGGTGAGCAGGGAGGGGCCGGCCCGGGGAGGGGGGGAACTCAGCCTGAGCAGACAGCACAACCCAGGGGAGGAGGAAGAGGAGGGAAGTCCAGAGGGCTGAGGACAATCCAGGGATCCTGGGATGTGGCTGGGCTGGATTCCCATCTCAGCCCCCTCCCTCTTTCTCCTTTCCCCTGCCCCCATCTCGTTAATGTCACTTACATACAATTATTCTTATTATGATATTATTTGTTAAGTGCTTACTATGTGCCAAACACTGTGCCAAATGCTGGGGTAGATACAAGGCAATCAGAATGTTCCTCGTGGGGCTCACATTCTTAATCCCCATTTTACAGACGAGGTAACTGAGGCACAGAAAAGTTAAGTGGCTTGCCCAAGGTCACACAGCTAACAAGTGGCGAAGGCAGGATTAGAACCCATGTCCTCTGACTCCTAAGCCTGTGCTCTTGCCACTAAGCCACGTTGCTTCTCTGTAGCCTCACTGTTCGCAAAACATGGAATGTTCTCTATCCTGTTAGATTTTAAGCTCTCTGAGGGCAGGGTCATCTGTCTACTAACTCTATTCTTCTCTCTCAGGTGCTTAGCACAGTATTTTGTACCCATCAGACTCAATACTATTGACTTGTAAGGTCCTGAAGAGAAGGGATCATGTCTTCTAACTTCATCGAATTCTTCCAATGATTAGTGCAGTGTGCTGCATAAAGTAGGTGCTCAACTAATACTATTGATTGATCTTGCCTAAGTCTGTAATACTAATAATGGTATTTATTAAGCATTTATTATGTGCCAAGCACTGGGGTAGATACAAGAGAATCAGATCAGTTACAGTCCCTTTCCCAAAGGGGCTCACAGCCTAAGGGGGAGGGAGAACAAGGATTTCATCCCTCTTTTACAAATGAGGAAACTGAGGCACAGAGAGGTGAAGGGACTTGACCACTGTATCGCCCCAGGCCAGTGGTGGAACAGGGATTAGAACCTGGGTCTCCTGACTCCCAGTCCCAGGCTCTTTCCACTGGAACTCACTTCCTCTAGACTGTAAGCTCATTGTGGTCAGGGAATGTGTCTACCAACTCTGTTATATCGTACTCTTCCAAGGGCTTACTAGAGTGCTCTGCACAAAATATGTGCTCAGTAAATACCATTTAGGAATTGATTCCTACCTACATTTTTTACTCAGCTCTAGGCTGTAAGACCATCATGGGCAGGTAACATGTCTACCAATTCTGTTATGTTGTACTCCCCCAAACGCTAAGTATAGTGCTCTGCACACAGTAATCACTCAATAAATATGACTGATTGATTAACTGAAACTAGAATGATGGAGTCTGGAGCAAATGGAAATCTGAAGACGGACTTTTTTAAAAAATGGTATTTGTTGAGCCCTTACTAAGTATTAGGCACTGTACTAAGTGCTGGGGTAGATACAAGCTAATCAGGTTGGACACAGTCCATATCACATGTGGGGCTTACAATTTTAACCTCCATTTTATCAGCACTTAGAACAGTGCTTTGCACATAGCACTTAACAAATACCATCATTATTATTATAGATGAGGGAACTGAAATGAATGACATGCCCAGGGTCACACAGCAGACATATGGTGGAGCCAGACTTAGCATTCTGGTCCTCTGACTCAAAGGCCCATGCTCTTTCCACTAAGCCACTTTGCTTTTCCTTGACATCTGCTTAAACTTCCCTCAGTTGCAGCTCCTCTTTTAACTGTTTGGAACGTGGTGGACATTCCAGGAATGGAGTGGAATGGGGGGCAGGGGGTGGGCATCTCTATTGGACTATTCCTTGTGTGTCCCAAGGGCTGAAAGGATAGCAGCTTTTGGTGCGGAGCTGTTTTGCTCCCCTTCTCTCATCTCTCTCTTTGCCTCATCTCTCAGGCCCAGCTCAGACAACTACATAGCCAAAGGGAGGAGCTTACTCTGTGCAGAACTCTATACTAAGCACTTGGGAGAGTATAGTAGAATTGGTAGACACTATCCTTTTCCTCATGGAGCTTGTGCTCCTTTCCCCTCCAATGGGATAACATAGTCTAGTGGAAAGAGACTGACTTGGGAGTGAGGAGCCCCAAATTCTAGTCCCAGATCTGCCCTGTCCTGCTGTCTGATCTGAGCAAGTCATTTAACCTCTCTGGACCTTAGTATCTTCAGCAGCAAAATGGGGATAAAAGCCCTGTTCTTCCCTCCTCTTACACTGAAAGCTACATTTGGAACTGTCTGATCTAATAATCCTGGATCTATCCCAGTGCTTAGCACATAGTAAGCACATAATCATCATCATCATTGTTGATATTAATCTTCTTTTTCTTCTTCTTCATCTTCTTCTTCTTCTTCTTCTTCCTCTTCTTCCTCTTCTTTTTATTTTTTCCTGACCTCTCAGCATGGGGCAGGGAGGTAGGTGAAAAGGTTTTCAGAGACCCTGCACATAGCAAGGGTAAAAAATGTATGCTTGGCTCTTCCTCTTCTGATCTTGGGGTCCCAACCTTGACTGGAAGGGTAGTCCTACTTGTTGGAGAAGCAATCTTGCTAGGCTGAAAATGCATCATTCCCACTCTGGCTGGAGACGGGGCTGCAGTTGAGACTAATGGACTATTGAATTAGCTGTCAAGACAGCTGGCTCCCTTCAGCCTCCAACTCCCATCCCTTCCTTAACATTGGTGACAGCATTATTCATCAATCAATCCTATTGAGCACTTTCTATTTTTTATGGTATCTAGACTGTGAGTTCATTGTGGGCAGGGATTATCACTCTTTATTGCTGTATTGTACTTTCCCAAGTGCTTAGTACAGTGCTCTGCACGCAGTAAGTGCTTAATAACTATGATGGAATAAACAAATGCTTACTATGTGTCAGGCAGTGTACTAAGTCCTGGGGTAGATAAAAGATAATCTGGTTGGACACAGTCCGTGTCCCGTGTGGGGCTCAGAGTCTTAATCCCCATTTTACAGATGAGGTACCTGAGGCACAGAGAAGTTAAGTGACTTGCCCAAGGTAACACAGCAGATCTCTGCCAAACTCTGGAGTGCATCAATCAAGCATCAGTGGTATTTATTGAGCACTTACTGTTGAATAACCCTGAACCAAGAGCTTGGGAGAGTACAATACAACAGAATTTGTAGACAGATTCCTTGCCCCAGACAAGTTTACAGTCTAGAGAGGGGTTACAAAATAATCAGATTGGACAAGGTCCTTGTCTCACACAGGGCTCACAAATCTAAGGGTGAAGGGAGTAGGGATCTAATCCCTATTTTACAAATGAGGAAACTGAGGCATAAAAAAGTGAGCCCAAGACCACAGAGCAGGCAGAAGGCAGAACTGGAACTGGAACTTGGATCTCCTGGGTCCCATTTCTATGTTCTTTCCACAGTCTACCCTGCCTCTCGAATGACTAAGGGACTAGTTTGGCGCTCCACAAACAGGAGCTCAATACATTTGGTTTAGCATAATGATAATTGCTAGTATTCTAATATGATGACTGATAACATGAGTTGTCAAGAAGCAGCGGGGCCTAGTGGAAAGAACACAGGCCTGGGTGTCAGAGGACCTGGATTCTAATCCTGACTCCACCACTTGACTACTGTGATACATTGGGCAACTCACTTAATGTCTGTGTGCCTTAGTTACTTCATCTGTTAAATGGGGATTAAATCCTTCTCCCTCCAATTTAGACTGTAAGCCCCGTGTGGGACTGGTACTGTGTTCAATCTGATTAACTTGCATCTACCCCAGCACTTAGTACAGTGTTTGACACATAGAAAGCACTTAACAAATATCATAAAAAAGAGGGGGGGGTGGGATCATGTGTGCAAATCTTTTTTAGCTCCTGTGAGTTAGAGGCATTGTAACTGGGCAGGGTCAGTGGAAAAGAATGGGCTACTGGTATTCTGGGGAGGAACCTATACTAGACCATGGGGGAAAAGAGAGTTGAGGTAGAGGGCAGCACTCATTTCTTCCACATGGCTCTGGGTGGGAGGGGTGGGGGGAGCGACCAGTAGCCCCAGCCCAGCTGGTAGCCTCAGCCCAGCAGGTAGCTAGTAGCCTGCTCTCAGACAATGCCCCCACACTCCCTCGTATAACAGACAGCGGTCACCCTCCCATCGCCAGTTCCTGTCACAGAATCGGTCCCAGAGATAAGAGATCAAAAGCAGGAGGTTTTGGCATTTATAAGGCAGACAATGAGGCTCAGGAAGTGGGAGGGAGGGGAGACTCCCCCCAAGTTCAGCCTCCCCCTCCGGAAGTCCAACATCTGGCCTGCTCCCGTGGCTGGGCCATAGATAAGTGGAGAGTCCTTGGGTGTGCATGGCACATCTTCTCTGAGGGGTCACAGGGATGGTGGGGCAGAGAGGAGGGGGCGTCTGTCTTATCTCTCACAATTCACCCTAGTTCTTGGATGGAGCTTCCTTCCCTTGCAGTCCAGAGTCCTGATTTGGAAGGGGAGCTGAGGGGGGGCAATGGGAAGAGGGTAGGATCAATTTAATAGTAACAAATCCACGGGACTCCTCCTGCAAAAGGGCTCTATGAACTCCCTAGGAGAGATCCCCTCCCCACAGTGAATCCCACACCACTCCCTGGACCAATCTCCAATCTGAAGCCAGGGCGTCCTGCAAGCTGCCGTTTTCCTGCGAGTTGTCATTTTCTCAACTGGGGGCCTTGAGCTCTTCCCCGGAAGGTTTCAGTCTGTGCCCTGCTGAACCTCTCGGTGTTGGACTCGTAGGGGCCCGGAGTAAACAGAAGCGTGGGCCACTGTTTCAGTCTAATACTGGGCCAAGAGAAAGCAGAGGTCTCCCACCCCAGAGGCTCCAGCTGAGGTCTGAGGGGTGGTAGTGGTTGGTGGCCGTGGTGACTGGGGAAGCTTTTTGCCCAAAGTTCAGCTCTCCATTTGTCTTCCCAGTTAGAGTGGAAGCCCCTGGTGGGAAGGAATCATACCGCTTGGTTTTGTACTTCCCAAGCACTGAATATAGAGCTTTTGTACCCACTGCACATTCAATAAATACTATTATTATCAGTATCACTGCTTCTACTACTACTACTACCTACTTCTATTACTACTACTACTATTACTACTACTACTATTACTATACTAATATGACTAATACTATTTCTATTACTGCTAGTATGCTCTCTCAAGCATATAGTACAGTCCCTTGCACTCACTGGATAATAATGATAGTATTTGTTAAGTGCTTACTATGTGTCAGGCACTGAATGATCAATAAATGTGATTTCTACCACTATTACTACTCTTCTCTCCCAAGCATTTAATAATTATAATAATTATGGTATTTGTTAATCACTTACTATGTGCCAAGCACTGTAGTAAGCACTGAGGTATCTTGTATACAAGATACAAGTCCCACATTATCCATAAGTAGGAGAGAGAACAGGTATTAAATCCCCATTTTACAGATAAGGGAACTGAGGCACAGAGAAGTTAAATGACTTGCCCACAATCATATAGCAGGTAAGTAGTGGAGCCAGGATTAGGACCCAAGTCCTCAGATCCCCAGGTTCATTCATTTTCCACTAGGCCACACTGCTTCTGTAAGTTATTTACATGAGTGTCTGTCTTCCCCTCTAGACTGTAAGTTGTTGTGGGCCGGGAATGAGTCTGTTTATTGTTAGATTGTACTCTCCCAAGCACTTAGTACGGTGCTTTGCATACAGTGAGCGCTCAATACATATGATTGAATGAATGAATGAATGAATGAGTACATGCCTTATATTCTCAAAATGGCACCCTCTCCCCTACCAGCCCAGGGGCCCCTGGCCGTTTGCTCTCTGGCCCAAAAATTCCCCCGTAGTCCAGTGAGGGGGCAACCACTCTGATGTTTCTTGTTTGGCTCTCCTCAGCTCGAAGAGGCCCACTACCTGTGGTGGATTTTCTCAAGCTGTCATGGGACCATTCCCGGGACAGAATCAGATCCCTTTCTCCAATCCAGTCAGGACCCCTCCATCCAAAACCTGAGCAGATTCACTGGGACATTTTACCAGAAGCTACCACGGCCGGCTGCAGTCCCAAAGGCTGGACTGCATGGAGATAAGAAGCAAGGACCTTGGGCCTTTATCTCTGGCTTTATCTGGGCTTCTCGGGTGGACAAAGCCAAGCATCCAATCTCCCCCCAGCACGCCTTCCTGTCAGAAAGATGGTGTTTCCTGCCCTTGGTGGGGACAGGAAGAGAGGGAGCACAACTTTTCTTTGGGACCTTGGGTCCTTCTCTTTCACTCCTTGTAGGAACAGGAAAGAGGGGGGTTGCGGAATGGGGGTGGTGGGGAAGTGGACAGAGGTCAGCAACATATCAAGATCCAGATGGAGAAATAGGTTAGGGTATTGACTGAGTCTAACTCGAGTAACGAGGAAGAAATACTCAACCCAAGGGGCACCCACCAGATACGCCTGCCTAAAATGCCCTTCCATCTCTTCTTCACAAAATCCAATTATTTTTCTTCTTCAGGATCAACATCATCATCATTATCATCACCATCATCATCAATGATCTTCAGTAAATACTTACTGTATGCAGGGTACTGTACTATGCCCTTGGGAGAGTACAGTGCAACAGAGCTGGCAAACACATTCCCTGTCCACTACAAGCTTACAATATAGAGGGGAGCTTAGTACTAATACTAATGATGGTATTTGTTAAGCGCTCACTATGTGCCAAGCACTGTTCTAAGCACTGGAGTAGATACAAAGTAATTAGGTTGTCCCTGATGGGGCTCACAGTCTTCATGCCCATTTTACAAATGAGGGAATTGAGGCCCAGAGAAGTGAAGTGGCTTGCCCAAGGTCACCCAGAGATGAGTGGTGGGGGTGGGATTAGAATCCATGACCTCTGGCTCCCAAACTTTTGTTCTTGTCACTAAGCCACACTGCTTCTCTAGTGTCTCCAGCTGAAGTTTCTAGCTTACAGTCTAGAGACTTCAAAACATTACTCCTCCCCCGAAAAGGCCTCCTGGATTAACCTCTTTTGCTCCAGTTCCTCCCCTCACTCCAGGAATCTGCTAGCATGCATGGTTAGCTCTGAATGTGGCTTAGTGGATAGAGCACAGTCCTGGGAATCAGAAGGACCTGGCTTCTAATTTCTGCTTTGCCACATGTCTGCTGTGTGACCTTGGGCAAGTCACTTCACTTCTCTGGGCCTCAGTTACCTTATCTGTAAAATGGAGATTAAGCATGTGAGTCTCATGTGGGACAAAGATTGTGTCCAACCTGATTAATTTCTACCCTAGTGCTTAGAATGGCTCTTGTCACATTGTAAGTGCTTTAACACATACATTCATATGTGTGTGTGTGTGTGTGTGTGTGTGTGTATGTTCATCAATATATAAGTGCATATAATAAATACATATGTAAAACGATAAAGTGACTAAATAGCAAATGTACAAGTAGGTGTATATTTGTTATAGTGACATCACATAGATAAGCGAATCTGAAATTCCTCCCAAGGAACCCGAAACCCTATTCTCTAGTTCTGCATTTGGAGAAGGTGGCCGTGTCATTGATTAGCACTGATGCATTGCTTCGCTCTGGTTTTCGGTAAGCAACGGAAATTACAGCATGCTTGCGGACTTATTTATGAAGGAGCGGGGCCAACATCACTGTGTGAATATGACCTCTGACCCTGCAGGGCCTTTCTCTGACATCCCAAGCTGGGAATAGCAGTGGTGGCATCTTTTCGATTAACTCATACCCACCTTGTGGGTGTCGACTTGTGACCTGATAGGCATCATTCCCAGAAGAAGAAGAGGAAACCAGTTTGGAGAAAGCTGAGGGTGACTGGGACTCCATTATCACATTGTAATGGAGAAGGTGTCTTTGAGGGGAGGAAGGAAAGGATATGCAGCAGGGAGCCAACCACGTTATAGATAGAGCACGAGCCTGGGAGTCAGAAGGTCAGCGGTTCTAATCCTGGCTCTGCCATTTATCTGCCATGTGACCTTGGGGAAGTCACTTCACTTCCTCTGTGCCTTAGTTACCTCATCTGTAAAATGGGGATTGAGACTGCGAGCTCTACATGGGACAGGGACTGTGTCCAACTCGATTTGCTTGTTTTTACCCCAGCGCTTAGAATAGTGCCTGGAACATAGTATGCGCTTAACAAAAGCCATCATTATTTTTGAGAAGCAGCGTGGCATAGAGGACAGAGCATAGGGCTGAGAGTTAGAAGGTTATGGGTTCTAATACTGGGTCTCCCGCTTGTCTGCTGTATGACCCTGGGCAAGTCATTTCACTTCTCTGGGCCTCAGTAACCTCATCTGTAAAATGGGGATTGAGATGGTGAGCGCCACATGGAACAAGGACCGGGTCAAACCTGATTTGCTCATATCCACCCCAGCGCTTAGAAGAGTGCATGGCACATAGTGCTTAACAAATATCATAATGGTAATTATTATTATTATTATTCCCCAGCTCTGCTCCTGGCTGCATGGAAAAGTCACATAACTGCCTCTGGGCCTCAGTTTCCTCATCAGTGAATTGGAGAAATAACGCCTGCCTTCCAGACAGGTTAAAATGAGACCATTGATATGGAAGCCCCTTGGAAAAACAAATGTCTTATATAAAAACAAGTTATTTATATTATTAGCTGGACCCTGAGCTTGAAAAACAGTAGTAGTACTAATAGGAAAAGTATTTATTAAGCACTTAATGTGTACAAAGCACTAGGATAAGATGGAAAAGTACTTTTTTTAAAAATTTGTTAAGTGCCTCCTATGGGCCAGGCAGCATACTTAGTGCTGGGGTAGATACATGAGTAGAAGCATGGCCTAGTGGAAAGAGCACAGCCTGGGAGTCAGAGGATCTGGGTTCTAATCCCAGCTCTACCACTTGTCTGTTCTGTGACCTTGGGCTGGTCATTTAACTTCTTTGTGCCTTACTTCCCTTATCTGTAAAATGGGGATTAAGGCTGTGAGGCCCTATGTGGGACAGGGACTGTGTCCAACCTGATTATCTTGTATCTACCCTAGTGCATAGTATAGTTCCTGGCACGTAGTAAGTGCTTAATAAATACCATAAAAAAAAAGATAATTGGGTTGGACACAGTCCCAGTCCCACATAGGGTTCACAGTCTTAATCCCCATTCTACAGATGAGACACAGAGAAATCAAGTGACTTGCCCAAGGTCACACAGCAGACAAGTGATGGAATTGGAATTGAAATCCAGGTCCTCTGACTCCCAGTCCCATGTTCTTTTCAGTAGGCCATAATGCTTCCCGATACTTATTGGGTACAATAATAATAATAATAATAATGATGATGATGGCATCTATTAAGCGCTTACTATGTGCAAAGCACAGTTCAAAGCGCTGGGGAGGTAACAAGGTGATCAAGTTGTCCCACGGGGGGCTAACAGTCTTAATCCCCATTTTACAGATGAGGTACCTGAGGCACATAGAAGTTAAGCAATTTGCCCAAAGTCACACAGGTGACAATTGGCGGAGCCGGGATTTGAACCCATGACCTCTGACTCCAAAGCCTATGCTCTTTCCACTGAGCCACGCTGCTTCTCTGAGCCATGCTGCTTCTCTTACAGTCATATCCAGGGGAAGCAGAATGGCTTAGTGGAAAGAATATTCGTCTGGGAGGCAGGGGACCTCAGTTCTGTGTACAAGGTATCACAGAATCTGTGTACAAGATATCGCAGAATCCAATCCAGGGTTAGTACTTAGCAACAAAGCCTGGGTCACCATATTAACAGGTAGACAGAGCTCACTCCCCCTTCTAGACTGTGAGCCTACTGTTGGGTAGGGACCGTCTCTACATGTTGCCAACTTGTACTTCCCAAGAGCTTAGTACAGTGCTCTGCACACAGTAAGCACTCAATAAATACGATTGAATGAATGAATGAATGCCCCAAACCTTGCAGCCTCTAAAATATTGGCAATTATGGGATCCTTATATTCACCTTGAGAACTCTCCTAGTAGTTGTGATGGTATTTATTGAACACCAGTTAGTGCAATGGCAAGCACTTGGGAAAGTATCACAGAAAAACAAGGAACATTCCCTGCTCACAAAGGGCTTATACTGGGGGGGCAACCAATCAATCAAACCGTGATATTGATTGAGTGCTTACTGTGTTCAGAGCACAGTACAAGTGCTTGGGACTGTACAATATAACAGAGTTGGTAGATGAGTTCTCTGATCAAAAGGAGCTTATGGTCCTCAGGGATGTAGGGGCATGTGTAGAAATAATGATATACAGAAGGACTAACTGGGTATTAACATATATGTATACACCTTGTGGGCAGGAAATGTGTTTACTGACTCTGTTGTATTGTACTCTCTCAAACTCTTAGTACAGTGCTCTGCACCCAATAAATGCTCAATACAAACCATTGGTTGACTGATTGCAAGAGGTGCAAAAGGATGATAATATAATTGGGGTACTTGGGAAAGTTGGTTGGAGGAGATAGAATTTTGGAAGTAATTTGGAGGTAAGGAAGATGGAGGGGTCCAACAGATATGGGGGAAGGAGGGAGACCCTGGCCATGGGGACTCCATGGGCAGAAATGGGCTAATTGAGCATCAGGCATACCCAGGGTGGGCATTGGGGGAGCAGAGAAAAAGTAGGGTAGCAGGAGTGAGGAGAGTCTTTAGTTGAGGTGGTGTGAGTTGGGAATGGCGGGTCAGAGTTGGGGCTTTTTCGAAGCAGCCAAAGGAGAAAGAAAAGTGATCATTTTCTGGGCTCCCAGGTTATGTCCAGGTGCAAACCGGGGCCGGGCTCTGAGGTTTAAGGGACTTTGGGTCTCTCCATGGTGGCTGGGTTTCTGCCCTCCCCACTCCTGATTCCATTTCCTGCCTGTAACTGCCACAGCTTGATCATCAGGATTTGCCCACGCGTGACCGCAGAGGGAAATGGAGAGAAAATTAGCCCTTCACACCTGCTTTCATCTTCCCCGCTCCTATGGGCCATCAGAGATAACCATCACTTCACCGGACCTCAGCTCCTTCCTCACTGTCAGCCCCGGCTCTGAGCCCTCCTCCTCCCCATGGCTGTCAGAGTGGGGTCAAGTGAAGGAAAGTAGGATCGTGTCCCCTCGAGGGGCCGGAGAGGGATTGGGCTGCCCACAGTATGGATCTTGGCCTGCTTCCCTTCATTCATTTATTCAATTGTATTTAATAATGATAATGATGATAGTTGTTAAGTACTTACTATGTGCCACGCACTGTATTAAGTGCTGGGGCAGATACAAGCAAATTGGGTTGGACACAGTCCCTGTCTCATGTGGAGCTCACAGTCTCAATTCCCATTTTACAGATGAGGTAACTGAGGTAATCTAAGTGACTTGCCCAAGGTCACACAGCAGATGAGTGATGGGTCAGGATTAGAACCCATGACCTCTGATTCCCAGGCCTGTGCTCTATCCACTATGCCATGCTGCTTCTCAAACAGCTTTACTGAGCATTTACTGTGTGCAAAGCACTGAACTAAGTGCTTGGGAGAGTATATTACAACAATAAATAGACACATTGCCTGTGGAAAATGAGCTTCCAGTGAAGGGAGGTGATGCGCCCATCTGTCCTGCAATGTCCCTCTGAGGAGCAGGACAGTCAGCCACCCTAGGAAGGACAGTTGGGTTTTGACACTAGCCTGGGTAAGGGGGTGAGGTGCAGTGGGAGGAGTTCTGGGTCCTTCCCAGTCTGCCCCATTACAGTGTAAGCTCTTTGTGGACAGGGGATGAGCCACTTCTTTAATCTGTCCTTGATGATGAGCCTACTATAGTTTACTGCACAAAGTGGGTGCTCAATAAACACTAATACTATTACTAGACCCCAGGTTCTTTAGCAGGGGCAGCAAAACTTCTCCTGGGAGGACAAGGAGACCTTTAATTATGATAATAATAATAATAACAACAGTACTATTGTTCAGTGTCTACTATGTACCAGGCACTGTAATAAGTACTGGGGTGGATACAAGCAAATCAGGTTGGGCATAGTTCCTGTCCCACATGGGGCTCACAGTTTTAATCCCCATTTTACAAATGAGGGAACTGAGGCATGGAGAAGTGAAGTGACTTGCCCAAGGTCAAACAACAGACAAGTGGCAGGGCCAGGATTAGCAACAGAAAAGCAACAGAAAATCTGAACTCTGCTTCTGCCCTGAGCATGGACAGAAGAGTAGCCAATCAATTAATCAATCAAAGACACTTATTGAACATCTATTGAATGTAGAACACAATACTAGGTGTTTAACAGAGTACAATAGACAAGGCATAAGCTCCTGACCACAAGGAGCTTATACTTTAAGGGGGAAATGGGAAGACAAAATTGATTTCGAAATACTAGGAACATGAGGAAGAACAAGAATATAGCAGGGTGCTATAAACATGCATCAGGCAGAGATATCTGAACAAATTAATTAATATCCAGATAAATATACTTGTGTGGCAAAGTGTGGAAGTTAAGAATTAAAGTGCTAAGGGTGGTTGCTAGGCTGCTATGACTGAGTTGTTATGAATTAATCAGGGAAGACTTCTGGGAGGTGGTGAGGTTGTAGGAGGGCTTCAGACAGTGGACAAACTCCCAAACTGAGAAAGGGATAGGGGCCCTGATGCAAGGCTATGAGTGGTCCTGTTTTCTGAGTAGCCAGGTGGACCAGGGGTAGAGAGACCCCTGCTTATTCTCAGCTAGCCACTCTAGGGCCCTCAATTCCCCTACTCCCTCCCTCATTTTTCTCCTTTACTTTTCCCTTCTGGGTTACCTTTGCATTTGGATCTGTCCCCTTTAAGCATTTGATAAACCCCATTCACAGCCCCGCAGCACTTACATACATATCCATCATTTATTTTAATGGTTTTTTTCATAGTATTTGTTAAGCGCTTACTGTGTGTCAAGTTCTGTTCTAAGCATGTCTCCCCTTCTAGGCTGTAAACTCCTTGAGGGCAGGGAATATATCTACTAACTCTGTTATAGTGTACTCTCCCATGTGCTAATTAGTACAGTGCTCTGCACACTGTAAGCACTCAATAGATACCATTGTGATGCTTAGAACAGTGCTCTGCACACAGTAAGCACACAATAAGTACCATTGGTGATGATAATGATGATGCTTAGAACAGTGCTCCGCACACAGTAAGTGCTCAGTAAATACTGTTGATTAATTGATTCATTCAATCAATGAATGAATAACAACAACGGGCTCACAGTCTAGAGGGGGATTGATAATAGATCGCACCTTCTGCTGGCCTAGCTCTTCAGATTTGATTTAATTCGTGAGTAGAAATCTCCTTTTCCCTTCCTCTGGATGACCTGGTGGAAAAGCCAGAACTGTTTAGTGAATTTAAAAAAAAAAATTTTTTATGACTCTTACTATGTACCAGGCACTGTACTAGGCTCTGGGGTAGATTCAAGCTATTCAGATTGAACACAGTCCATGTACCACATGGGGACTCACAGTTTTCATCCCCATTTTACAGTTTTAATCTCCAGGCACAGAGAAGTGAAGTGACTTGCTCAAATTCACCCAGCAGACAAGTGGCAGAGCCGGGATTAGAACCCATGTCCTTCTGATTCCCAGACCTACGCTCTATCCACCAGGGCATGCTGTTTCTCCACTTATCCTGCAGATAATTTATGAAGCCTTGGGAATCAGCTCAAGAATGCTGGTTTGGATCCCAAAAGAAATAAGCTGGAGCTGGAAAGCAATCCAGTGATGGAGGCAGCATGACCTAGAGGAGAGAGAATGGATTTGGGAGTTGGATGGATTTGGGGACAGGGGAGATCCTATCACACAGGTCACAAAGGTCACACAGCAGACTCTAAGACAATAAATTGATTTCAGCTTCATTGAGAAGCGGTGTGGCTTAATGGAGTCAGAGGGACCATGGTTCTAATCATGGCTCTTCCACGTGTCTGCCCTGTGACCTTGGGCAAGTCACTTCACTTCTCTGTGCCTCAGTTCCCTCATCTGTAAAAAGGGGATTAAGACTGTGAGCCCCACATGGGACCCCAATGCTTAGAACCATGCCTGGCACATAGTAAGCTCTTCATAAATGCCATCATTATTATTATTATTGGACCCCAAGGGTGAGTGAGAATGTGGTGGCTAACTGTAAAACAGTTTGTTGGCTGGTAAAGTTTTGCCTTTCTTTGTGGGGAGGGGGATGGAGCTGGGGTCACAGTTTACTGTCTCAAAAGATGACTTGGAGAGAAGAGTTGTTGCAGGTATCCTGACACTCTGTCCCATGGGACACAGAATACGGAGGGGCTGCAAAGGTAAATGCCAAAGATTTCATCACACCACTTTTTTTATGCTCTTGGGTGAGGGAGAGAGGTCCTTTTATTGGCTTAGCCAGATGTTAGAAACATCTGGTGACTGGATGTCTGTTTTCTAAGCATTTTTAGCTGTTGGATCAAGAGCATGGGAGGGGAAGTGGGAGGTGGAGGTGCGGCTGCTTGTGGCTTGAAAGACCAGGTAACCTAGTGGTTAGGGATGGGGCTTCATTCTCACTGCAGGTGGGAGGAGAGAGCATGGCTTTGGGAACTGGGAGATCCTGGGGGGTTGTCCCAGCCCTGGAAGCCGGGGAGCGTCTGCTGGGGCAGAGTCATCAGGGTAGAAAATTCTCACTAAAACCCTCTTGAGGCGTTCTGTGAGGTGGACAAGCCCAGTGGGAATCTGAAAAACAGCTGGTTACCATTGGCAGAGAAGACAAAAGTGGCTACCAAGGCAACACCCTTTCAGATCACAGAGCTATGGCCCAGAGTTGGTGCTGGGCTACCGCCATTTCATGGGCACTTGGCGGTGTGCTGTGCCCCCCCTCCACTCCCACTTGTTGCACTCTCAGCATGCCCCAGCGAGAACATGACATGCAGAGATGAGAAAGTGCAAATGGTGCCGTGAAAACCAATAATAATGATTATGGAATTTGCCAAGCACTTATTCTGTGCTAGGTGCTGGGATAGATACAAGGTTATGAGGTTGGACGCAGTCCCTGTCCCACATGGGACTCATAGCCTATATTATCCCCACTTTACAGATGAGGAAATCGAGAACCAGAGAGATTAAACGACTTGCCCAACATCTTGTCCAGGCTAATAGCAGACATGGGACTAGAACATGGGTCCCTGGACTTTCAGTCCCAGGCTCTTTTCACTAATGATAATGATAATTGTGGTATTTGTTAAGTACTTGCTATGCTCCAAGTATTAGCAAAGATACAAGATAATAAATTTGGAACCTGTCCCTCTCCCAAACGGGGCTCACAATCTAAGTAGGAAGGAGAACATATGTGGAATTTCTGTTTTACTGGTGAAGAAACTGAGGAAAGTGTCCAGGATCACTCAGCAGGCAACAGGTGGAGTCAGGAATAGAATACAGCACATACTAAGTGCTTAACAAGTACCTCAAATATTATTATATCATTATTATTATTATTGTTGCTACTTAGTCAGTGGTATTCATTGAGTGTTTACTATGTGCAGAACATTGTACTAAGTGCTTGGGAGAGTACAATACAACAGAATTAACAGACCGGTTCCCTGCCCATAATGAGCTTACTTTTTAGTCCGTGTCCCACAGGGGGCTCTCAATCAATCCCCAATTTACAGTTGAGGGAACTGAGGCACAGAGAAGTGAGAAGTGACTTGCCCGAGGTCACACAGCAAAGTGGCAGATCTAGATCCTTCTGATTCCCAGGTCCATGCTCTACCCATTAGGCCAAACTCTGCCATATTGGACATTTGATAAAGCCTAACTGCTCATATATCTGTGGCTCTCTCTGGCACTGAGTGAGCATTTCTCTCTTTCTCCTTTGGTTAGGGCAAGGCAGTGTCCCAGTTCAGTCAACTCATGGGTTGGCCCCCACCACAAAATGAATCAGCTTTTAGAGATGAGGCCTTCCCTTCTGCAGCACCGCTAGGCCTCTCAGAAACAGATGGATGGGAAGGAAACTGAGATTCAAATTCAGCTTCCTCAGTGTTTGACCCTCATCCCGACCTTTGATACTGAGTGTTTGAGGCTTATGGTCAAGGGCTGTCTGGACAAGGAAACTGATGGTCAAGGGTGTCTGGCCAAAGCAGGTCTTGAGGCTAGACACCTCTTCCAGTTGCTGCTGCTCTCTTGCTCCGCTCCCCCTTACCCACTGAAGGTCCAGGGGGGTGGGGCTTTACAGGTGACTCTTGTGGGCTGTCAGCTCCCTGGGTAATGGGGGGGGGGGGTGCCCCCTTTAGAGGTCCTGAGGTTCCGAGGAGAGAAGATGTTCCTGGGAGAGATGGGAAGGGGCTGAAGATATTGGGGTGAGGAAAGAAGCCAGACGAAGCAGCATGGAGTAGTGGGAAGAGCATAGGTTGGTCTGGGAGTCAGAAGATCATGGGTTCTAATCCCCGCTCTGTTACTTTCATTCATTCAATCATATTTTTTGAGTGCTACTCTGTGCAGAGCACTGTACTAAGCTCTCAAGAGAGTACAATACAACAATAAACAGACACATTCCCTGCCTACAGAGAGTTTACAGTCTAGAAGGGGGGAGACAGACATCAATACAAATAAATAAATTACAGCTATGTACATAAGTGTTGTGCTGGGAATGGGGAAGAGAAAAGGGAGCAAGTCAGGGTCACCCAGAAGAGAGTGGGAGAAAAGGAAAGGGGGACTTAGTCTGGGAAGGCCTCTTATCTGCTGGGCAAGTCACTTCACTTCTCTGTGCCTCAGTGGACTCATCTGTAAAATGGGGATTGAGACTGTGAACCCCACGTGGGACAGGGACAATGTCCAACGGGATTTGCCTGTATCCATCCCAGCACTTAGTACAATGTCTGGCACCCAGTAATCACTTAACAAATACCACCATTATCATTATTATTTACCCCTCTTAGATTGCAACCTCCTTTCAGCTCCAATTAATCAAAAGTTCCTTGAGGGCAGGGGACTTTTGCCTTGCTATTGGAGGGCCCTCCCAACTGCTTAGGACAGAGTTTGGCTCTCAGTAGACCCTCAGTAAATGCCATCAGGGCACCTCAGAGGCACCAACAGGGCTTGAGTCTAGCGGGATCTGGCAAGTGTGTGTGTGTGTGTGTGTGTGTGTGTGTGTGTGTGTGTGTGTGTGTGTGTGTGTGTGTGTGTGTGTGTGTCCAGCCCCCCAGACCAGCCGCCTGGATGATCACCGACTCTCCTGAGCCAGATAAGTGGCCAACACAATCCCCCAGCAGCCTCTGGGGGCAGCCCAGAAAGGTCAAGGGAGCAATCTGATATGAACTAGTGTTCAAGGGGCTTTGCGGGTACAAATGAGGGTCTTCGAGGAGGTCCTGACCCAATATCAGGTAGCAGGGAGGGGGTGGGATGGGGGTGGTCAGCCGGCCAGCTAAGGACCAGAGGCTTATCAGGGGTTGGGGAATTACCAGAGATTTGGCTGGCTACTCCAGGGGGATGGAGTGGGGGGTGGAGAGGTCTGAGGTTAGATCAGTATCAACTCGGGTGGGAAGGGCCGTTCGCCTGTACAGGAGGGAGGGGAGCAGGGAAAGAACAGTGGAGCCAATGCTGCTTAGGAGGTTGATGTGAGGTGAAGGCTGAGAAATGGTCTTCTTCATGGCCAAATGGAAAGAGCCCCTGGTCAGGGAGACGGGAGATCTGGCCTCTAATCCTTGCTCTGTCACTTGACTAGCGGTGACCTTGAACAAGTCACTTTGCTTCTTTGAGCCTCAGTTTCTTCTCCTTCCCTTAGCCTGTGAGCCCCCTGTAAGACAGTGATTGTGCCCCACCTGCTTGGCACTTGATGAGCCCTTAACAAATATCACTGTTAATATTATGATGGAATAATAACTATGATGATAGCAATAAAAGCAACAATAGTGGTGCCAGTTACAATAATAACAATGAAACAAATAACAAAACAAGACCAGCATCCCTCCCCTTCCCTTGGCCTTGCTACATGGCATTCTGGAAGCACTAACACAATCCTCTCCCCATTTTCCACTGTGAAAACTGAGGTCCAGAGAAGAGAATGACTTGCCCTAGAGAGGCTGAAACACTTTTGGTAGGTTGGGGGAAGGAACCCAGGAGTCTTGCTTCCCAGGGGAGGCCTTGCCCTGGGCATCAAATGTTGGCTCCACCTTGACCTCAGGTCCAGGGACTGTGGAATGTGGTTGTCCCTTGGATTAGACACCCATTGGCCATCACCCACCTGAGCTGGATTCCCATCTCCCATTTGAGTCTCTCACTGCTCCAGTAGTAGTATTAGTTATTGCACGTATTGAACACTTAATGTGCAAAACAAATATATGGTATTTGGTAAGCACTTACTATGTGCTAGGCACTGTTCCAAGCACTGGGGTGGACACAAGCAATTTGGGTTGGACCCAGTCTCTGTCCCACATGGGGCTCGCAATCTCAATCCCCATACAGATGAGGGAACTGAGGTGCAGAGAAGCGAAGTGACTTGCCCAAGGTCACACAGAAGACAAGTGGAGGAGCTGGAATTAGAACCCAGGTCCTTTTGACTCCCAGGCCCATGCTCTATCCACTAGGCCACACTGGGTTTTTGGGTTCCTTTCATCTTCAGAGGGCAATCTTGCTCTAATTGAGCATGTGCAGAGTGCCCTGCATCTTCACAAGCACTTCACACACACCACACACAAGCACACACACACACACTCACACAGAGGGAAAATAACTCCCCTCCTTTTCCTACAAGACTTCTCCTGCAGACTTGTCCAATCAATCAATCAAGAGAATTTACTGAGCACCTACTGAGGCTAGAGCACCTCACTAACTGTTTGAGAGCATACAAAGGAAGTAAAAAAAAAAGAAAGTCATACCTAGCCTCAAGGGGCTTACAGTCTCACCAGTGCTCTTGATATTCAGTTTAGTGTGGCCTCAGGGCAAAGGTGGAGGGGAATCAAAACTGGCTGGGAACACCACAGGTTCCCTACAATGAGAGAGAGAGAGAGAGAGAGAGAGAGAGAGAGAGAGAGAGAGAGAGAGAGAGAGAGAGAGAGAGAGAGAGAGAGAGAGAGAGAGAGTGTATGTGTGTGAGAGAGAGAGAGTCCTTCAGTTGTACTTATTGAGCACCTATTGTATGCAGAAAACTGTACTAAGTGCTTGGTAGGGGGACAATACAACAATAATCAAACACATTCCCTGCCCAAAAGGAGTTTACAGTCTAGAGGGGGAGACCAACATTAATACAAATAAATAAAATTATGGTTACATACATAAGTCCTGCGGGAGCTGGGTGGGGGGAAGAATAAAGGGAGCAAGTCAGAGTGAAACAGAAGGGAGTGGAGGAAGAGGAAAAGAGGGCTTATTCAGGGAAGGCCTCTGGGAGGAGATGGGCCTCCAATAAAGCTTTGAAACCCAGAGAGTCATTGTCTGTTGGATATGAGGAGGGAGTGTGTTGCAGGCCAGAGGCAGGACTTGTGGGAGAGGTCTAGGGTGCACATGCAGGGAGACGCTCCCCTTTTGTCCTCAGACTCTACCCTTCTTCAGCAGGCTGGGCATGTCCCTACCCCCTTTCTTGCTGCTGCTGGAAGCAAATTGGGCATCCATTTCAACACACATTCAATTCAAATTTGTACATGCCCCTGGTGTGACTTCTTTTGATTCTGGGCTAGCAGGCCCCTGCTTATTTGCATGGCTTGAGGAATTCAACTTTTCTGCCTAGATTCTCTAGACCGTAAGTTCCTTGTGAAGAGTGCTTGGCACATAGTGACCGCTTAATACCATAATTATTACTGTGGGCAGGGAACATGTCTACCAACTCTCTTTTGTTGTACTCTCCCAAGCGCTTAGTTCAGTGCTCTGCACACAGGAAGCAGTCAATAAATACCATCGATTGATTGATGGCTGAAGCACTAGGATGAAAGGCGTTCTAGCGATCTAGGATGGCCTTTTGTCTCCAGGCCTGAATGGGCGGTTGCCCCCTCCCTCCTCTTCTTAGTCCTGCTTCTGAGGCATCAAAGATCACACATGAAACACCACTGCTGTCCTCTTCAAAACATGTCAGGGGCCCACAGCCCTTTAACAGCACAGGAAATGTCAAATATTATATGGATATAAATAACTCAGTAAAACAGGGTTACAAGAACATCTGGCTTCGTCCAGTTCCACGCACTCAGCTGGCGAGAGAATATGGTAGTAATAACATCCAGTCCCTAGGCTGTGTGAGGCTGTGTGAGACCGAAGGGAGTCTGAGTGTGGAGTGAAAAATGTGCTAGTAAAAGGTTCTGAGTTGTTATCTGTCTAATCCACCCTAATCTGTTCAATCATTTGCTCTCTGGGCTCTTAAGAGAGCTATTCTGATATTGTCTTCAAGAAAGGGAGCCAGCCTCAAGCACTAATCTTGCAGTCCCCAAATGCAGAGGGTTGGGTGGGGGAGATAAAGAAAGTGACAAGTTATTCCAGTTGATAAATTACTCTGTCTGCCCTCCCCCAGTGGATGGTAAACTCCTGGAGGGCAGGGCTTCTGCTAGATTCTTCCATAGCACTCATGTATATGTCCAAAATTTATTTATTTATATTAACACTTGTTTCTCCCTCTAGACTATAAGCTCCTTGTGTACAGGGAACTTTTCTACCAACCCTGTTATATTTCACTCTCCCGGGCACTAAGTACAGTGCTTTCAAAACAGTAAGTGTTCAATAAATATGATTCCAATTAATCAATCGATGGTGTTTACTAAGTGCTTACCATGTGCAGAGCACTGTACTAAGCGCTTGGGAGAGTACAACAGAATTAGCAGGCATGTTCCCTGTTCTAAAATGAATTTACAGTCTTAGAGATTCCAGATGCTTAATTCAGTGCTTCACACTCAGTTCTTAATGCTCAATAAATAGCATTGATGATTAATCCATCAATAAATCATTGATATCTATTGAGCTGTTATGGGGTGCAGAGAGCATTGTGATAAGCACTTGGCAGAGTACAATACAGCAGAGTTGGTAGACATAATCCCTGCCCCAAAGGATCTGACAGTCTATGGCCTGGGGTTTGTGGGGCGGGGGGGGGGGGCGGGTCGGGGGCGGACAGACATTAAAATAGATTAGGGATAGAGGAAATTTTAGATTATAAGAATAGTTACATAAATACTGTCAGGCTGGGGGGAGTAACAGAGTGCTTAAGGGATGAGGATTCCAGGGAAAAAAGACTGCAAGCTCCTTGTGGACAGGAAATGAGTCTGTTTATCATTGCATTGTACTCTCCCAATCACTTAGTACAGTGTGCTACACACAGCAAGTGCTTAATAAATATGACTGACTCACTGACTTACTGAAATTGCTCACAATAAATGTGCCTCTATCTCCCCAAACACACCCATTTTGATCAATCGATCAATGGTATTTATTGAGCACTTACTATGTGCAGAGCACTGTACCAAGTGCTTGGGAGAGGAAAATACAACAGAGTTGGCACACATCATGCCTTCCCCCAAGGAACTTACAGTCTAGAGGGGAAATCACACATCTAAATAAATTCCCTTTCTTTCCAAACCTTCAAGGAAGGCAAATTTTGGGGTAAGGTTTGTTGGAAGCAGTCCAAGTCTAGGAGTTAAGAGAACTGGGTTCTAGTCTCAGCTCTTTCAGGAGTCTGGCATGTGGCATGTGGCATGTGGCATGTGACTCATTGGCTCCCACGGCTTCAACTATCATCTCTACGCTGATGACACCCAAATCTACGTCTTTGCCCCTGCTCTCTCTCCCTCACTCCAGGTTTGTATCTCCTCCTGCCTTCAGGACATCTCCATCTGGATGCCTGCCTGCCATCTAAAACTCAACATGTCCAAGACTGAACTCCTTATCTTCCCTCCCAAACCCTGCCCTCTCCCTGACTTTCCTATCACTGTTGACGGCACTACCATCCTTCCCGCCTCACAAGCCCGCAACCTTGGTGTCATCCTCGACTCCGCTCTCTCGTTCACTCCTCACATCCAATCCATCACCAAATCCTGCCGGTCTCACCTCCGCAACATCACCAAGATCTGCCCTTTCCTCTCCATCCAAACCACTACCCTGCTTGTTCAATCTCTCATCCTACCCCGACTGGATTACTGCATCAGCCTCCTCTCCGATCTCCCATCCTCGTGTCTCTCCCCACTTCAATCCATACTTCATGCCGCTGCCTGGATTGTCTTTGTGCAGAAATGCTCTGGGCATGTTACTCCCCTCCTCAAAAATCTCCAGTGGCTACCAATCAACCTACGCATCAGGCAGAAACTCCTCACCCTCGGCTTCAAGGCTCTCCATCACCTCGCCCCCTCCTACCTCACCTCCCTTCTCTCCTTCTACAGCCCAGCCCGCACCCTCCGCTCCTCTGCCACTAATCTCCTCACTGTGCCTCGTTCTCGCCTGTCCCACCATCGACCCCCAGCCCACGTCCTCCCCCTGGCCTGAAATGCCCTCCCTCCGCACGTTTGCCAAGCTAGCTCTCTTCCTCCCTTCAAAGCCCTACTGAGAGCTCACCTCCTCCAGGAGACCTTCCCAGACTGAGCTCCCTCCTTCCTCTCCCCCTACTCCCCCTCCCCATCGCCTCACCTTACCTCCTTCCCCTCCCCACAGCACCTGTATATGTGTATATGTTTGTACATATTCATTACTCTTTTTATGTATTTTACTTGTCTCTCTACCCCTTCTAGATTGTGAGCCCGCTGTTGGGTAGGGACAGTCTCTATATGTTGCCAACTTGTACTTTCCAATCACTTAGTACAGTGCTCTGCACACAGTAAGCGCTCAATAAATACGATTGAATGAATGAATGAATGAATGAATGACTTTGGACAAGTCACTTGGCCTCTTTGGGCCTTGCTTTCTTCATCTGTAAAACAGGGAGCATAATGCCCTTTTCTCCCTCCAACTTGTCCAATCTGATGATGTTGCATCTACTCCAGTTTTTAGTACAGTCCTTAGTAAGTACTTAACAAACACCATAATAATAATAATCATTATAAAATGGCACAATGGATGTGAGAGTGTTTTTACAAAGATGAAAGTGCCACACACATTTAAAGTAATTGAAGTACTTAGTATGTGCCAAGCACTGTACTAAGTGTTGGAGTGGATGCAACATAATCAGACAAGAAACAGTCCTCCCACACAGGGTAAGATGCCATTGCAGTGATGATTCAAAATCACCATAAGTCTAGTTAGGGGACACAAATCTGAGACTGTGAGCCGGTTGTTAGGTAGGGACCGTCTCTATATGTTGCCAACTTGTACTTCCCAACGTACAGTGCTCTGCACACAGTAAGCGCTCAATAAATACGATTGAATGAATGAATGTCAGTGAATCAATGGTTTTTACTGAGCACTTACTGTATGCATACATGCTTTCTTCCACCCCATCTCTTTTGTGATCGTCCTCCTCATGGTCTTTCCCCTCTTCTCTTGATACCCACATTCTCTTGTCTCTCACTGCTTAGCAGGGTATTTATTAAGCATTGATGTGGGCTAAGCATCATGCAACTTGCAGGGATGGATACAAAATAACTAGATCAGTCCCTGTCCAGTGTGGGGCTTATGATCTAAGAGGGAGGGAGAGCAGGAATCTTCTTACCATTTGACAGACAAGGAAACTGAGGGCTGGAAAAATTAAATGACTTCTCCAAGGTCACACAGCTGAAAGATGGCCGAGCCGAAACTCAAACCGCGGCCTCTGACTACCAGTCCTGTGCTCCTCTGTCTCTTTACCTCTTCTGGCGCCTTGAGGTGTTACCCCTGCCCAACCTCCCGCATCCTGTTGGAGGTAGATTTCCGGGGAGAAGAAGGCGCAGAGGCAGTGGGTTGGGGGTGGATTCAGTCAGTAGTGCAGAAGTTTTTTTTCTCAGCTCTCAAGCACTCATTTTACCAAGTGAGGAATCCAGCGGGGCTGGAGGCATGAGCTGCTCCTCTACCAAGTCACTGGCCCAACCTAAGTCCTCCCTACTTCAAAGTAGTCTAAAGCCCCAGCTACAATCCAGTCTCTGGCATGGTACTCTGTTCTGTTTGGGACCTGTTTAACAGGAATCTGGATAGCCTTCAGAAAGTACTTTAAAAATTCTGTTTTTATGTGCTTACCATGTGCCAGGTAATCAGGTTGGACATGGGGCCCCACATGGGGCTCACAGTCTTTCATTCAATTCATTCAGTCGTATTTACTGAGTGCTTAGTGTGTACAGAGCACTGTACTAAGCACTTGGGAAAGTACAATACAGTGACAAACGGTGACATTCCCTGCCCACAGTGAGCTCTCATAGTCTTAACCCGCATTTGACAGATGAGGTAACTGAGGCCCAGAGAAGTGAAGTGACTCGTACATATTTACTATTCTATTTATTTTGTTAATGATGTGCATTTAGGTTTAATTCTAATTGTTCTGATGACTTGACACCTGTCCACATGTTTTGTTTTGTTGTCTGTCTCCCCCTTCTAGACTGTGAGCCCGTTGTTGGGTAGGGACCATCTCTATATGTTGCCAACTTGTACTTCCCAAGCGCTTAGTACAGTGCTCTGCACACAGTAAGTGCTCAATAAACATGATTGATTGAATGAATGAATGACTGGTCCAAGGTGACAGAGCAGACAAACAGCAGAGCTGGAATTAGAACCCAGATCATGCTGATTCTGAGACCCCTGCTTTAGCCATTAGGCTTCTTCTCAGAGAACAGTCATCTCTTGCTTTAAAGGGAAACGTCTTGGAAGGGGTGGGGAGGAGGAAGGGGGCTGAGGCAGCTAGCCAGCAGCTGGGGGTGGGGGGTGGGGGGCTCCTGCTTAGCCGTTTACCAAAGGAAGTGGAGAAGAGGCCTGAATCCTGTGCAAACTGGTGGGGAAAGTTGGTTGGGCTGAATTTAGTCCTTCCAGGTGGGGTTGGTCCTGGAGGGAGAGCCCCCTCACACCCCCACACCCCCACCTCCCCCAGCAGCCCACCTAACTGACCCTATTATTATTATCATTACCATTATTATTACCAGGATTCATTAATTAAAGAAGCAGCATGGTCTAGTGAACATAATATTAATAATAATAATTGCGGTATTTTTTGAGTTATTACGATATGGCAGACATTGTACTAAGCGGTGGGATGGACCCAACCGCAAATCAGGTTGGACACAGTCCCTGTCTCACATGGGGCTCACAGTCTTAATCCCTGTTTTACAGATGAGGTAACTGAGGCCCTGAGAATAATAAAATGTTAATAATAATAATAATAATAATGATGGTATTTGTTAAGCGCTTACTATGTGCAAAGCACTGTTCTAAGATCTGTAATAAAGACTGTGGTATTTGTTAAGTGCTCACTATTTGCCAAGCACTGTTTTAGTCTCTGGGGTAGGTACAGGGTAATCAGGTCGTCCCACGTGGGACTCACAGTCTTAATCCCCATTTTACAGATGAGGTAACTGAGGCCCAGAAAAGTGAAGTGACTTGCCCAAGGTCACACAGCAGGCAGGTGGTGGAGCCGGGATTAGAACCAATAACCTTCTGACTCCCAGGCCTGAGCTCTATCCACTAAGCGATGTTGTTTCTCACGGCCCATGAGTCAGAGGATCTGAGTTCTAATTCTGGCTCTGCCACTTCAATCGTATTTATTGAGTGCTTCCTGTGTGCAAAGAACTGTACTAAGCACTTGGGAGAGTACAATGCAACAATAAACAGATACATTCCCGGCCTACAGTGAGCTCACAGTCTAGAGCATGAGACAGACATTAATATACATGAATAGCTAAATAAATAAATAAATTACAGATATATACAGTTATATACATTTGTGCTGTGGGGATGGTAGAGAGGATGAATGAAGGGAGCAAGGCAGGACAACTCAGAAGGAAGTGGGAGAAGAGGAGAGGAAGGCTTAGTTAGAGAAGGCTCCTTCATGGGGCCCCCTGTCTGCAGTGTGACCATGGGTAAGTCCCTTAACTTCTCTGTGCCTCAGTTCACTCATCTGTAAAAAGGGGATTCAATACCTGTTCTTCCTCTGACTGTGAGCACCATGTGGGACCTGATTGATTATCTTGAATCTACCCCAGTGCTTAGTACAGGGCTTGGCACGTAACCAATACTGCAATTATTTCTTACGTATTTACCATGTGCGTAGTAATGTACTAAATGCTGAGATAAAGGTACACAGATGAGAGCTAGATGTAGTACCTGGCCCTCCAGGGGATTACAGTCTAAAAATAGGTTGGGGAAGGACTCAGTGACAGACACAGTAGGAAAGCTGAAATGCTCTAAAGAACAAACAGCACAGAAGACAAGCTAAAAGTACAAAGTCTGAAAAGTCCAGTCTTTATCTGCTAATCTCATTTCACTGTGTTCTTTCCCACTTTTCCCTAAAGTTGAAAGTAGGTAAATAAAAGCCTAGCAGAATATGTATCTGGTGCTTCTGCGAAGGTTTCAAGGAATGCAGTTGATCCTTCAAAGCAGAAAGGGGCAGTACAAAAAATAAATGTCAGGTAGCCTTGGAGAGTTGTCCAGTTTCATTCCAGATGGTCTGGTTTTCTGTTGGTTTATCCCCCGAAATAATAATAGTGAGGCATTTATTAAGCACTTACTGTGTGTCATGCACTGTTCTAAGTGCAGGGGTAGATACAGCATGATCAGGTTGGACATTGGCCCTATCCCGCATGGCGCTCATGGCCTTAACCCTCATTTTACAGATGAGGTCATTGAATCAAAGAAACGTTAAGCGACTTGTCCAGGGTCACATGGCAAGTAAGTGGCAGAGCCGGGATTAGAACCCAGGTCCTTGGTACTCCCAGGTCGTGCTTTATCCACTAGACCATAGGCCCTGGATGTCTTATCAAAGAGGCAATAGTATTTACTGAGTGTTCTACACAGAATAAACACTTGGGAGAATAAGATACAGTTAGTATCCAAGATCAGTCAGTCAATCAGTGATATTTATCGAGTGCTTACTGTGTGCAGAACACTATATTAAGCACTTGAGCACTTTACTAAGTGATCTCTGCCCTCAAGGAGCCTACAGTCTAGCAGGGGAGATGTGTCTGATATTTTTATTTTCAGCACTAGCCTCCCCGGCCTGCCTCAGCTCCTGCTGTTTAGTGCCAAGGCTCAGAAGTGGAACCCATGTTCCTAAGAACTGGGAAAGGAACACAGTGACTCTGCAGCCAGTGTGGTAGACAAAGACCCTCCTCTCTCCGACCCCAGCAACATACTCAACGACTCTATAGGTTCTACACATTTCTGCCGAGATCCTTTCTGTGGTTGCTTCTGTGTTCGCTGTGCAGTCAGCAAAGGGGAAGCTGGAGTCCTTTAGTACCATCATTGGCCATGGCTGACGTTGGCCTCTACTCTTGTGAATATCGAGAAGTAGTGTGGCTCAGTGGATAGAGCACAGACTGGGGAGTCAAAGGACCTGGGTTCTAATCCCAGCTCCGCCATATGTGTGCTGTGTGACCTTGGGCAAGTAACTTAAATTCTCTGGGCATCGCTTACCTCATCTGTAAAATGGAGATTAAGAGTGTGAGCCCCATGTAGGACAGGGATTGCGTCCAACCTGCTTAACTTGTATCTATCCCAGGGCTTAGAACAGTGCTTGACACATAGTAAGCGCTTAATAAGTACCATTATTGTTAGCAATTGGGATAGGAAGCAGCCTGAAGCAAGACTTCATCCCAGCACTTAGCTACTTGTTTACACTTTTGTACATATGTTTATTCAGAAGGATGTTCAATTATTTATTTTGATCACTCTTTTCATAAATATTTTGCATGTCTGTCTTCCCCATTTAGAGGGTATGTTCCTGGTGGGCAGGAAACATGTCCCTTCTTGGTTCTGTTGTATCTGAAAGCTTACTTCTATGCCTTTACAAGGATGGTATTTATTAAGAACTTATTATGTGTCAGACGCTAAACACTAAGGGAATTGCAAGATAAATCAGAGCAGATGAAGTCCCTGTCCCCATGGGCTCACAGTCTAAGCGGTGGAATAGGGAACCAAGGCAGCTTAGTATTTCCCAACAGAATTCCAGTGATGGTGTTTTCTTGCGAAAGGAGGTTTAATCACTTCATATTTTCTAAAAAAACAACAAAACTTCATTTCCCAAGTGGCATGTGGGCTCAGAAAGTGCCAGGTTTTGTTGATACAACTTTCTTTATGTCTAGGGGAACCCCATCCCCTGGCCCCTTCAAACTTTTATTTTTCAGGGAGGTTGATGTAGATGAAACGTTACTTCCCAGTTTGTTGCAGGAGAGTCTGAGGATGTGACACTGCTGGAAAATACTGTCATCTGAGCTTACTGGATGGAACCCTGGGTGGGCTGGAACAAGAGGTGACAACTTTTCATTGTGATTCTGTGTATGTATGTGTGTGTGTGTGTGTGTGTGTGCGCGCGCGCACACACACCTGTGTGTTCCATGACCTGGGTTTGAATCCTGGCTCTGTCACCTGCTTGCTGTGTGACCTGGACAAGTCACAACCTTTCTGTCCCCTCATTTCCACTCTTTTTCTTCGCTTCAATTGTGAGCCCCATGTGAGACTGTGAGTAACCTGGTTATCACGAACCTATCCCTGGGATCAGCAAAGTGCTTGGCACATAGTGAGGACATAACAAATACAAACTCAATAGAATGAAACACAGTCCCTCCCCTAAACAGGGAGGGAAAGGTGGGATCTTCTCCCCAGTTTACAACTGAAGGAACAGGCCCAGGGAAGTTAAATGACTTGCCCAAGGTCACACAGCAGGCCAGTGGCCCAGATAGAACTAGAACATGAGTGTCCTGACTCCCAGACCAATGCTGGAAGGAACAAAGGGAGACAGATAGACAGACATAAATTATTTACAAATAGAAGGAACAGAGAGAGGATGAGAATAGATGCAGGAGAGAATCATCCAAATAGGTCAGGCTGAAACCACTGAATAAATAATTGATTGTACAACTGAATAATAATTATTATACTTGCTATGTGCCAAACACTGTACTAAGCAATAGGGTGAATACAAGATAATCAAGTTGGACACAGTCCCTGTCCGCATGGTGCTCAAAGTCTAATTAGGAGGAGTAGGATTTAATCCCCATTTTTTAGATGAGGAAACTGAGGCACAGAGAAGTTAAGTGACTTGCCCATGGTCACACAGCAGACAAGTGGCAGAGCTGGGATTAGAACCCAAGTCTTCAGACTCCCAGGCCTGGAGTCTTTCCACTAGGCCACATGGCTTATTCAGAGGTACATAAGTACTGAGGATGGGAATAAATAGAAATATAAATGCTAAAGATGGCTTTGGGGGACAGAGTAGTGACCAGGGATGACTTCCTTAGAGGAATTGGAATCTCAGGAGGGCTGTGAAGATGGGGAGAACTATGGTCTGGAGGATTTGACTTTGTATGTGGGGGAGAAGCTTCAGGGAGAAGGAGCGATGTGACCATGAGATCAGAGGTCAGAAAGCCAGAAACAAGGCACCCTTCCTTTTGCATGGAAGGGAGGCAATGCATCCCAGAAAGGGCTTGGGAAGGTAAGTTCATACAGGAAAGGGGAATGGATGGGGGAGCAGGAAGGAAGACAGGGAGAGAGAGTAGAGAAGAGGTCCGGTGGGGAAGGAGCATCCCCATCTCGACTGCGCATTCTGCTGTTCTGCTGTGTCGGGCAGTGTCATGAGAAGAATTAATAATAACGGCTGCATTTGTGCAATGCTTTCCATGTGCCTAAGAGAGACAAGATCAATCAATCAATCAATCAATCGTATTTATTGAGCACTTACTGTGTGCAGAGCACTGTACTAAGTGCTTGGGAAGTACAAGTTGGCAACATATAGAGACAGTCCCTACCCAACAGTGGGATCACAGTCTAAAAGATCTGACCGAGTCCCCATCCCACAAGGAGCTCACGGTCTAAGGAGGGAGGGAGAACAGACACTTAATGCCCATTTTACAGATGAGGAAACAGAAGGCACAGAGAGTTAAAAAACTTGTTCAAGTTCACACAGCAGCAAGCAGAGGAACGGGATTAGAACTTCAGTCTCCTGATCCCCAGTCACTGTGTTTTATCCACTAGATTCTACTGCTCCTTTGATGAGCATGGAAATACCTAGACACCACCCTGGTTTCAAGTTCCCAGCATCCTCTGTGGAACCGAAGCTGTAATTTTAGTGTGTCTGAGCTCAGAGGAACTGTGGGTCCTTGGGCTGCCCTCAAGTCCACCCCCACACCCTGGACTTGGCCACCACAGGGACCGTGGGCTGTTGCAGAAGCTATGAGTTTCTGGTTTGCTGGCTTCATTTGGCTCTTTATGCCATGGAATTATGGGTGCCCTCCAAGAGTGGTCCACCTGATCTGACAGAGTGTTTGTGAGCCAGGGTGCTACTTCGGTTCCTCTGGTCAGCCTGCCAGTGGGTTCTGATTTCGCCTGTTGGACAGGCGGCAGGGTGGCCGAGGGCAGGGGTGAATGGAAAGCCATGAGAGATGAGGGAGAGGGGAGGAGGTGGGTATGTTCTGGGTCTAAGGCTCTTGTTGTTTTTGGCTCCCAGAGAGTGAGATTCCAGAGAGCTTTAGGCAGCCCCGGTGGGCAGGGTGTTCTCAAAGCGCAAAAGACAATTCATTTCAGGGGACATCCAGGAGTAATTTCTCTGCCCGTTGTTATTCCTTAAATATGTGTTTCAATCCTGGGGTGTCCAGGGATAAAAGCAGGTGACAGTTGAACAGCAACTTTAGCGATGCCGCACTGATGAGTGATGCTAGATAGCCTGGGTGTGGTGTAGGCTGGGTGGGTGGCTTTCTGGGCCGGAGATGACCAGGAGTGAGTGGGCCATAATGTGTTGCGGGTCGCCGCCCCCTCTGGCTGGGCTGGCAGACTGGAGAGGATGGGTGGACTGGTTTCCATTAGGAGCATTTCCACAGCCAGATTGAGAACAGCTCAGAAACTGAGAGGCTAAAGCGAGAGGAGTTGAGAGCACGATAATAGGATTTATAAAATGCTCACTGTGTGCAGAGCGCTGTAATGAGCACTGGGAAAGAATACCCAGATGAGAATTAGACGGACCCTGTCCTTCGAGGGGCTCGTTGTGGGCAGACCGTGTGTCTGCTTATGTGTACTCTCCCAAGTGCCTATTACAGTGCTCTGCACAAAGTAAGTGCTCAATAAATATGATTAACTGACTGATTGACTCACAATCAGTGCTCAAGAATACAGTTTCCCTGTTTTTGGCTCTCCATTAGCCACAGAGTAATGTTGATGGGGTCTTATCAGTGCATCATTGGTGTTTATTGAGCACTTACTTGTGCAGAGCACTGAACTAAGCATTTTCTATGATAGAATAATAGACTCGATCCCTGCCCTCAAGGAGTTTATAATCTCTTCAAGAACAAGACTTGAAAGCTGGTCCTGAAGCAGTGCAGAGTAATTGTTAATAATAATAATACTGATGGCATTTGTTAAGCACTTACTATGTGCTGAGCACTGTTCTAAGTGCTGGGGCAAGATAATCAGGTTGTCCCACGAGGGGCTCACAGTCTTAATCCCCATTTTACAGTTGAGGGAACTGAGGCACAGAGAAGTCAAGTGACTCGCTCAAATTGACTCGCTCAAAGTCACACAGCTGATCAGTGGCGGAGGAGGGATTAGAACCAACAACCTCTGACTCCCAAGCCCGGGCTCTTTCTACTAAGCCACGCTGACTGATTATAGTGCTAGTGGCTTACACTGACTTACAGCCTCCTGTTAGTAGAAGTAGTGGTGGTACTAGTAGTAGTAGGTGGTAGTAGTAGTAGCAGTAGTAGTAGTAGAATTAGAATTAGTCAGAAGGACCTGGATTGTAATCCTGGCTCTTCCACTTGTCTGCTGTGTGACCTTGGGCAAGTCACTTAACTTCTCTGTGCCTCAGTTACCTCGTCTATTAAAAGGGAATTAAGGCTATGAACCATAGATCTACCACAGCTCTTAGAACAGTGCTTGACTCATAGTAAGCACTTAACAAATACCATCATTGTTAGTAATATAATTTGTAGTAGTAGTAGTGGTACAGTGTGCTTAGTATAGTGCTCTGCTCGCAGTAGACACTCAGTAAATACCATGGATGATAATAGTAATAGATTTTGTTAATAGAGACTCGTCATCATGGACACTGTTCCTCCCTATCTGGAAAGTGCTTCAGTGCCTGTCTCCTCTGCTAGGCGGCAAGCTCCTTGAGGACAGACGTTATGTCTTGCAAGCCCTCTTATATTCTTGCAAACTCTTAGTACAGTGCTCAGCATGCAGTAGGCTCCCAGTTAATCCTATCAGTTGATCTGAACGAACTGGAGAAAAGGGACCATGAGCCAGGCTTGCTGTTCTTGTTTGTTTGTTTGTTTAGTTTTGTTTCTATGGGATTTGTTAAGCACTTACTATGTTCCAGGCACTGATACTAAGCTCTGGGGTAGTTACAAGATAATCAGGTTGGACACAGTCCCTGTCCCACCTGGGGTTCACAGTCTTAATCCCCATTATACAGGTGAGTTAAGTGAGGCACAGAGAAATGATGTGACTTGCCCAAGGTCACTCAGCAGACAAGTGACAGAGGTGGAATTGGAACCCAGGTCCTTCTGACTCCTAGGGCCATGCTCTATCCACTGGGCCATGCTGCTTCTTACCCTGAATGTAAAACTCAGCAGAAGGAAAGTCACTCTACTAGCTCTGAGGAGGTGTTGGCAGTTTGGTTTCCAAGGACTCTGCTTGGAGAGGGGAAGAACATCAAAATCAATTGATCAGTCAATGGTATTTATTGAGCACTTACTCTGTGCAGGGCATTGTACAAAATGTTTTGGGAGAGTACAATGTAACAATATAACAGAGTTGGTTAGACATTCCCTGCTTACACAGAGCTTACTGTATAGAGGGGAAGACAGACACTAACATAAATAAATCAATTATGGAGATGTAAATAAGTTCTGTGGGGTGAGGGAGGGGTGAATAAAGGGAGAAAATAAGGGCCAGAAGAGGAAATGAGGGCTTAGTTAGAACTACCTTCTCCAACAACTGTTTATTGTTGTTATAACTTACCCCTCCTTTAGATTCTGGGGAGGCAGTGTGGTCTACTGGGAAGACCCCAACCCATCTGCTGTATAACCTTGGGCAAGTGGTATAATAATAATAATATAATAATAATAAAATTGTATTTGTTAAGCATTTACTATGTGCTAAGCACTGGGTTAAGTGCTGGGCAGATACAAGATAATCAGGCCCCACATGGGGCTCACAGTAAGAAGAGGAAGACTAGGCGTTGAATCCCCATTTTGCAGATGAGGGAACTGAGCCACAGAGAAGTGAAGTGACTTGCCTAAGGTCACACAGCAGGTAGGTGGTGGAGCCGGGATTAGAATAATGATAATAATAATAATGATGGTATTTGTTAAGCACTTACTATGTGCCAAGCATTGGTCTAAGCACTGGGGTAGGAACAAGGTAATCAGGTTGTCCCATGTAAGGCTCACAGTCTTAATCCCCATTTTACAGATGGGGTAACTGAGACACAGAGAAGTGAAGTGACTTGCCCAAGGCCACACAGCAGAAAAGTGGTAGAGCCAGGTTTAGAACCCATGACCTTCTGATTCCCAGGCCCATACTCTATCCACTACACCATGCTGCTTCCCCACGTCCTCTGACTCCTGTGTTCTTTCCACCAGGCCATGCTGCTTAATTTCTCTGGGCCCATTCACTCATCTGTAAAATGAAGATAAAATCTCTCCTCCTTTATCTGCAAGCCTTGGGTGGGATGGGGACTGGGTCCCTTCCGATTCTCTTTTAACAGCCCCAGTGCTTAGCTTGGTGTTTGGTACCACATGAGTGCTGAATCATTCCTCTCATTATTTTGAGGGCTCTCACTGGCTGGGCCTTGTCTAGAATTTCTTTCTCCTTCCTACTATATATCTAACTTCTCCTTCATACACTTTGAGCTCCTTGTGGAATGGGGACTGTGTCTAAATTTTGCTTATTTTGTGTTCACCAGTCAATCGTAAGCTCCAGGAGGTCTTGCTACTGTTATACTCTCCCAAGCACTTAGTTGAGAGACTAGCACTCAGTAAACTCTCAGTACAGGCTCTTAATGGATTCACCCGGATGCTGAATGCCATATTTATTCTTTTATATACCAATGATACCGATCCAAGTGCATATTAAGTGCTTGCCAAATACAGATATTATTTATTAATATCCACTATTACTACTCTGCAACTACTCTACTACTTCTACTACTACTGTGTTACTACTACTGTACTACTGCTATTATTAGTAGTGTATATATGTACATATTTATTATTCTATTAATTTTATTAAAGATGTGTATATATCTATAATTGTTTATTTATATTGACTCTATTGAAGCCTGCTTGTTTTGTCTTGTTTTGTTGTCTGTCTCTCCTCTTCTAGGCTGTGAGCCCATTGTTGGGTAGGGATTGTCTCTGTTGCCAAATTGTACTTTCCAAGTGCTTAGTACAGTGCTCTGCACACAGTAAGCACTCAATAAATACGGTTGAAGGAATGCATTAGTACTACTACTACTGAACTAATACAATTACTAGTACTACTATTTTACTACTTCAACTATTCTACTACTACTCTACTATGACTGTTTACTGGTGTTACTACTATTATTACTGTTACAACTATGCTGCTATACTGTTACTCTACTACTACTAGACCAAAAGGGAATTAGGGGAAGAGGAGTTGGTAGAACCCCAAGAGCTTAGTGCAGTGCATTACACCCACCCAGTGCATGCTCAATAAATGCAATACTATTACTACAACTGCTGCTGCTGCTGCAGGGAATATCAGCAGCTCACAAGTCCCAGCTCACTTCCCTAAAGAATGGTGGCTTTAGTTTCGGTTTGAGGATGAGCAGCAAGTCCTAAGAGCCTCTGTGTGCCGAGCCCTGACCAATGTCTTTGGGAAACATGAAAGAAGTAGAATTCATGACCTCTGTCTTCGAAGGGCTTTCGATCAAATGGTGGAGGCAGGGGACATAAATGGAGGAATAAATCTCAATTCTGAATGAGAAAATAGATCACTCATTATATCAATGGTATTTACTGAGGGCCTACTATATGCAGAGCACTGTACTAAGCATTTGAGAGCATGCAATGAAAATAGAAGAGCAGGTCCTTGCCCTCAAGCTTACAGTCTATTAATAGATCGATGAGTATATATCTATCTATATGTATATGATTAGATCACAAATAAATATGCAGCTAAATACAAAACTCTGTTACCTTTACAGGATCAACTTATTGCTTTCTGGGCAACTATCCCATGTTCTAAGTGATTAGGCCCTTTGTTTCTCATCAAGGGAACATGTCTACCAACACTTTTGTATTGTACTCTCTCAAGTGCTTAGTACAGTGCTCTGCACACTGTAAGTGCTCAATAAAAAATGATTGATTGATTGGCTGATTGATCCAGTGATTGGTTCTAGTCATTCAGGAGTCCATATCACCCCAGGTGAGCAATTTTCCATCCTTGGTCTCCTACAGAGTGTCAGAGGAAGGAACAGCATGGAAAGCAGCTTGGCCTAATGGATAGAGCACAGGCCTGGGTGTCAGAAGGACCTGGGTTCTAGTCCCAGCTCTGCTTCTTATCTTCTGTGTGAGCTTGGGTAAGTCACTTCACTTCTCCGGGACTCAGTTACCTCATCTGAAAAATGGATATTAAGACCATGAGTCCCATGTGGGACATGGGTTGTGCCCCACCTATTTTGTTTCTACTCCAGTGCCTAGAGCAGTGCTTGGCACATAGTAAGCTCTTACAAAATATCATTAAAAAAAATTAGGTCTCAGGACCATTGCCTTCCTAGTGCAGTGTTCAGTTAACTTTACTGTAATGGTTCTAGCCTTTTGTGGGCAGGGAATGTGTGTACCAACTCTGTTATACTGCACCCTCCTAAGTGCTTAGTATAGTGCTCTGCACATCAAGCTCACCAAATATCACTGATTGATTTATTGATTATCACATGCCTTCTTCCAAGCCGCCCCCACTTCAAGCCAGCCAGAACCAGGCAGAAGTCTCCCTCGACCCCGGGCATCTTGGCCAACAAAAAGGGGAACTTGGTGGTTTTCTCTAAAGTCTGTTTTCTTCGCCCCTTCCTCCATACCCTCTTCCTGTTTCCTTGATTGAAAACACGTGGCTGCCTTGGCCCTAGACATCATGGCCGCCTGCTGGCAAGCTGGGGTGCATTGGAGCACTTTGATGCCACAGTGATAGGTGCTTTAAATTAGAAACGAAAGAGCATCTGGACCATATAGAAGTATTCAGTCCTCGTGCCCCTGGAGGAAGTGGAAAGAGGGGTGGCACCCCGAGAAGCCTTCCAATCACAACCCAGTGATTTTCTCTACCATTTCTAGTTGGGAATCCAAGACCAAGGTGAGTGTCACAGGAAGGTCACGGCTGGGTGGGGAAGGGGGTCCTGGATTCCCACTTCCCCATCGCTGTCGGCTCTTTCAGACCTTGTCTCCCCCACTAAGCTCTCTGAGGGCAGGGAATGTGTCTGTTTATTCTTATATCGTACTCTCCCAAGTGCTTAGTACAGTGCTCTGCACACAGAAAGTGCTCAATAAATACAACTGAAAAAATGAATGAACTTTGGACTATATTTTTTGGAAGATTCTTCTGGCTCCAAGGGTGCCCTTGTGAGAAGTAGCTTGGTCTTGTGGAAGGAGCACGGGCCTGGGTTCTAATCCTGACTCTGCCACTTGTCTGCTGTGTGATCTTGGGCAAATCACTTCACTATTCTGGGCCACAGTTACCTCAGCTGTAAAATAGGTATGAAGACTGTGAGCCACATGTGAGACAGGGATTGTATCCAACCCAATTTGCTTGTATCCATTGCAGCACTTAGAACAGCATCTGGCACATAGTGTTTAAGAAATGCTATCATTATTATCATCATTATCGTTATTATTATTATTCCCAAGAGGAAGATTCAAGTCCTGAGCGGGCAGGGCACATGTTTACCATTTCTGTGATATTGTGCTCTTCTAAGTGTTTAGTACAGTGAGAAGCAGTATGGCTCAGTGGAAAGAGCATGGGCTTTGGAGTCAGAGGTCATGGGTTCAAATCCTGGCTCCACCACTTGTCAGCTGTGCGACTTTGGGCAAGTCACCTAACTTCTCTGTGCCTCAGTTACCTCATCTGTAAAATGGGGATTAAGATTGTGAGCCCCACATGGGACAACCTGATCTCCTTGTATCCCTCCAATGTTTAGAACAGTGCTTTGCACATAGTAAGCGCTTAACAAACACCATTATTATTATTACAGTGTTCTGCACACAGTAAATGCTCAATAAATACGATTGATTGATTGATTGAATGAGTGAAAGGGAAAGGTCCACAGCTCTCTAAAAGCCAGTGATGACTCACTTGGTCTCTGCGTCTAGTGGGGAGGCCATGGTATAGAGCATTCTGGGAAACTTTGAGTAAGTCAGGCATGGTATTTACCCTGCATTCTCTCTCTGGGTCTCGCTTTCTTTCGGACTCAAGGACTTCCTCTGTCTCTGTGTCTCTTTCCTTCTCTCCAGTTTTCTCTTTCTCTCTCCCTGCGTCTCTCTCTCTCAGGGTACACCAGCAAATGTTTCAGATAATTCAGGATAAAACATACCCTTCTCTCTTACACATCCAAGCAGTTTATTCTCAAAAAAATATTTTCCTGAAATATCTGAATCCCCAAGGTACTACATACTACTAACTGCCTGTTGTTTTCTGGATAAGCTGTTTGTTGATTTAGTATAAACCCATCAGCCATCTCTAGCAATTTTGTATTTACAAATCAATGGTATTTATTGAGTGCTTACTGTGTGCAGAGCAGTGTACTACACACTTGGGAGAGTAGAACAGTGTGGTGCCAGTGCTTAGAAGAGTGCTTGACACATAGTAAGTGCTTAACAAATACCATTATTATTATTTCAATATAAGAGTTGGTAGACATATTCCCTGCCCACAAGGAGCTTATAGTCCAGAGGAGGAGCCTAGGCATTTATCTTTCTGCAGCTCTTCTGTATATGTGTTCATTCAATTTTACATAATTGTGGTGTTTGTTAAGTGCTTACTCTTTGTCAATCACTGTACTAAACACTGGGGAAGATATAAGATATTTGGACACAATCCTTGTCCCCACATGGGAGCTCACAGTCCAAGGGGCAGGGAGAACAAGTATTTAATTTCCATTCAATTTTTTTTTTTACATCTGTGAATGTAAATACTTTTATGCCTGTCTTCCATGTTCAAGTGTAAGGTCCTTTTTTTGCAGGGAATGCGCCATTAGCTTTTTTTGCAGTTCCCAGGCTCTTATCACATTGTACCAAATGGGTGCTCAGTAAATACTATTACTCTTCCTCCTTCTCTTCCTCCCCCTTCCTCCTCCCCTATTCTTCCTTTTTTCTCCTCCCTGGACTCATCTTCCTTCTTTCCCTTCTCTCCCTTCTCCCCCTCCTCATCCTCTTCCTCCTCCCCACTTCTTCTCTTCCTCTGACCTCCCTCCTCCTCCTCCTCCTCCTCCTGCTCTTTGATGTTGGTGGCATTTGTTAAGTGCTTACAACATTTCAAGCACTGTTCTAAGCACCGGGGTAGATACAAGCTAATCAGGCTGGACACAGTCCACATCCGGCATAGAGTTCACAATCTTAATCCCCATTTTACAAATGAGGTAACTGAGGCCCAGAAAAGTGAAGTGACTTGTCCAAGGTCTCCCAGCAGACAAGGGGCGGAGCTGAGATTAGAACCTGGTTATTCTAACTCCCAGGCCTGCGCTCTAACCACTAGACTGTGCTCATCCTTCTTCCTCCTTGTCCTCCTCCTCGTCCTCCTCTTCCTCTCCTCTTTCTCTTCCTCCTCCTTGTCCTCCTGCTTCTCTTGCTCCTCCTCTTCCTCTTCCTTATCCTCCTCTTCCTTGTACTAAAGAGTTGGGGTATGATTGTTACTCTCCATCTTTCTCCTTGGCCTCAGATTTTAGACTGTGAGCCCGTTGTTGTGTAGGGACCGTCTCTATATGTCACCAACTTGTACTTCCCAAGCGCTTAGTACAGTGCTCCGCCCACAGTAAGTGCTCAATAAATAAAATTGAATGAATGAATGAATGAATTTTCCCCTGTCCAGGCACCAAGCCCTAGCCCTAGAGAGGCTTGAGTCTAGTGAGCTGTGGCCAACATGGTCATTTTCCATTTGAACAGAAGGTGTCTCTCCCTCTCCGCAGAGCAGCTCCAACCAGAGGAGCATTTCAGCTTCTGTCCAAACTGGTGTTAGAGAGCCTCCTTGTCCGGAGGGTGGTCAGTCTCAGGAGAAGTGGCCACTGAGGGCCCTGCCCACCCAGTTATCTGGGCTCCCACTCCCTTCTGCATCACCCTGACTTGCTCCCTTTATTCATTCCCCTCTCTCAGCCCCACAGCACTTATGTACATGTCTGTCCAGAGCTGTAATGTATTTTTTATATTAATGTCTGTATTAATTAATTCATTCATTCATTCAATCATATTTATTGAGCACTTACTGTGTGCAGAGCACTGTACTAAGCGCTTGGGAAGTACAAGTTGGCAACATATAGAGACGGTCCCTACCCAACAGTGGGCTCACAGTCTAGAAGGGGGAGACAGAGAACAAAACAAAACATATTAACAACATAAAATTAATAGAATAAATATGTATGAATAAAATAAATAAATAGAGTAATAAATATGTACAAACATATATACATATATCCAGGTATATATACAGGTATGTATCCAGGTATATATACAGGTATGTATCCCCCTCTAGACTGTAAGCTGGTTGTAGGCAGCGAATGTGTCTGTTTATTGTTATATTGTGCTCTCCCAAGTGCTTAATACAGTGCTTAGCACACAGTAAATGCTCAATAAATACATTTGAGTGAATGAATGAATGACAAAGACCCTGCAGATCACTTTTTTATGGTATTTGTTATGTACTTACTATGTACCAGGCACCATACAAAGCACCGGTGTAATCAATCAATTTTAGTTATTGAGCTCTTAAGGTGTATAGAACACTGTATCAAGTGCTTGGGAGAGTACAATATAACAAAGTTGGGAGACACGTTCTTTGCCCACAATGAGCTTACAGCCTAGGAGAAGCAGCGTAGCTTCGTGGAAAGAGCCTGGGCTTGGGAGTCAGAGGTCGTGGGTCTAATCCCAGTTCTTCCATTTGTCAGCTGTGTGACTTTGGGCAAGTTACTTTACTTCTCTGTACCTCGGTTACCTCATCTGTAAAATGGGGATTAAGACTGTGAGCCCCATGTGAGACAGCCTGATTACTTTTTATCTCCCCCAGCATTTAGAAATGTACTTGGCACATAGTAAGTGCTTAACAAATACCATCATTATTGTTATGATTATAATAGAGGACTATCTATCTAGAATAGAGAGGATTATCTATCTAGAAGTTGATGCAGGCTAATCAGTTTGGGCATATTCCATGTCCCACATTCATTCATTCTTTCAATCACATTTATTGAGTGTTTACTGTGTGCAGAGCACTGTACTAAGCACCTAGGAAAATACAATATAACAATAAACAGATACATTCCCTGCCCACAATGAGTTTATGAGCTTGGAGTCTATAGCCCACATGAGGCTCACAGTCTTAATCCCCATTTTACAGGTACTCAGTCAGAGAAAAGTGAAATGACTTGCCCAAGGTCCCACAGAAGATACGTGGTAGGGTCGGGATTAGAACCCAGGTCCTTCTGACTCCCAGGTCTGTGCTCTATCCACTATGCCACTTTGCTTCTGAAAGCTCCTAAGGTTTGGGAACATGTCTTGCTTTGTCGGACTTCTCCAGAGCATTTAGTACAGTGCTCTGCTCTGCACTCTGATGGTGCTCAATACATCTCATTAAATGAATATTTGAACAATGTCCATTGGCTGGGCAGAGAGGAGAGTTGGCAGCATGCTGGCCTCTGATATGCTGTTTATCATTATTAATTGTAATGGTAATAAATAATAATAATAGCAATAATAATAAATTTGGTGTCTGTTAAACACTTACTACGTGCCAAAAAGGTTGGACACAGACCCTGTATCTATGAAGGAGCAGCGTGGCCTAGTGGATTGAGCAGAGACCTGGGACTCAGAGGACCTGCATTCTAATCTGGGCTCCGCCACTTGTCTGCTGTGTCAATTTGGGCTAATCATTTCACTTCTCCATGCCTCCGTTATCTCATCAGTAAAATGGGAGTTCAATATCAGTTCTCCTTCCTACTTAGACTGTGAGCCCTGTGTATGACACGTACTGTGTCTGACCTGATTATTCTATATCTTCCCCAGTGCTTAGAACACTGCTTGAGACGTAGTAGGTGATTAACCAATACTATTATTATTGCAATTAGTAATTTTATCTTTACAGACAGTCCCTGTCCCAAGGAGTATTTGGCTTCCTGGGGTGATCAAGGGTCACTTCTTCCTCCAACATTGTACATGCCCCAGAGGACTCAGAACATCTACATTTACTTAAGATTCTAAAAGAGGCTTCCCAACCTCATCTGGTTCAGCATTCCATGCTCTTACAATCTTCCTAGTCAGGAGGTCTAATCCAAACCCCTCCTTGCTGCAGGGCCCAGAGACAGCAGCTGCTAAGCACCATTGGTATAATATCCCCAAAGGGAATTTTAAGACCCCACAGTGTCCCTTTTCCCTTCTCTTCTCTCTCCTCCCTCCTCCCCTACTGCAGTCCCACCTAATTCTACAATCTTTTCTGGATTAAATGAATCCTTTTCCTTTAGCCTTTCTCCCAGGGACTACTTTCCCAACTTTAAAATCATTTCTGAGGCTCTCTGAAGCTGGAGGTGTGTATGTGTGTGTGTGTGGGGGGGGGGGGGGGGGGGAGAGAGAGAGAGAGAGAGAGACAAAGTCTAGTAATATTTATTCATGATGCTGATCTTTCTGGGAACCTAAAGTGTTTTATAAACAATCTCACTGGACACCCTAACATCATTTGCAGGGGAGGGGGCAAAAAGTATAGGCTCCTCCCATCTACAAATGGGTGTTGAGGAAACCTTTAGGGATTCAATGTGGAAGAAAAGAACATAGGCCTTTGTGAAGGCTTGACTGCTGTTATCTTTCTAAATTGATCAGTCAGTAGTATTTATTGAGCCCTTTCTGTGCTAAGCACTTGGGAGAGTATAATACAACAGAGTTGATAGACATGATCCCTGTCCACAAAAAGTTTATAATCTAGAGAGGGAAACAGACATTAAAATAAATTACAGTTTGAGAAACATTAGACTATAAGGATATGTACATAGAGTACTGAGAGGCTGGGCTGAATATCAAATTGCTTATGAAGAACATAGCCAAGTGCATAGTCGACACAGAGGGGAGGGCTGGTAGGGGAAATGAGGGCTTAGTCAAGGAAGGCCTCTTGGAGGGGATGAGATTTTTAGGAGGATTTTGAGGATTAGGGAGGTTGTGGATGGTCAGATATGAAGGGGGAGGGAGTTCCAGGCCCTAGGGAGGATGTGGGCAAAGTGTTGGTGGGGAGACAGATGAGATGGATGAGATAGAGAGTATGCCTCCAGGTATCCATGGGGGTGGGTGGGAGGGTGTTTCTAGGGACACCAAGGAAGTCAGGGGCAAGACCTGGGAAGACCTGAAAGACCTGGGACCCTGTCTGCCAGGACTCCCAGCTGTGGAGCAACCACTGCTGGCTAGTTGTGGGCAGGGAATCTGTCTACTAACTCTTTCTTTGTTTTTTAATGACATTTGTTTAGTGCTTACTATGTGTCAACCAGAAGTGCTGGGGTAGATATGAGTTAGGTTGGACTCTGTTATGTCATACTCTCCAAGAACTTAGTATAGTGCTCATCGTATAGTAAGTGCTCAATTAAATATGATTGATTGATTGGCTCCTCATGGGAACAGCAATGATCTGGAATGGTTTGGGTAGCAGGCCTGATTGCCGTGCCAGTACAGGATCAAAGTCTACATTGGCAAGATCAATCGATCAATCAGGGGTCTTTATTGAGTGCTTCTTCTGTGCAGAACACTATACTAAGCACCTGGGACAGTGGAATTATCAGACATGCTCCCTGCCCCCAAGAAGTTCACAGTCTAGTAGGGGAGAGAGAGACTTTGAAATTAATGAGAGATGAAGGAAAAACCACAGTTGAAGATCTGTTCCTAAGTGCTGTGGGGAGCTGGTGGAGGGGAAGTCTAGAATGCAGAGGTGATGCAGTAGTGAGTTGCAGGGTTGGGGGGAGATGAGAGGTTAATCTGGGAAGGCTTCCTAGAAGAGATAGTTTTTAGAAAGACTGAAGATGGGGAGTGCCGTAGTCTGTAGGATGTGAAAGGGGAGGGAGTTTCAGGTGGGAAGGAAGACATAATAATAATAGTTGTATAACAATAATAACAATCATTATGGCATTTGTTAAGCACTTACTGTATGCGAAGCACTGTTCTAAGCGCTGGGGTGGATACGACGTGATCAGGTTGTCCCATGTGGGGCTCACAGTCTTAATCCCCATTTTACAGATGAGGTAACGGAGGCACAGAGAAGTGAAGTGACTTGTCCAAAGTGACACAGCCGACAAGCAACGGGGTCGGGATTAGAACACATGACCTCTGACTCACAAACCCGTGGTGGTAATCCAGCACTGACAGCTGGAGTGCAGGGGCAGCCCGGATGGGGGCGCCATTGCCCCTGCAGGTCGGAGGGAAACAGGCTGCACCTTGGTGCTTTGGCCTCTAGGCGGCGCATTTGAGCTGTCTTCACCACTGGGTATTCGAAGGATAATGAACTATTTAACCATTTTTGTTAAAAATTTTTTAAAAAGCGCATACACACACACACACACACACACACACACACACACACAACGACGAAGTTCAAACTACTGAAACCCTCCTCCACTCAGCGAAACATCTCTTCAAAAATAGCTCACTATAGGAGAAAGAGACCTTTCTCAGAAGTTAGGGCTCAACACCACTTCTTTTTTTTTTAAAAAAAACTTCTTTCTCTTGTGCTGAATATGCTGTAAAGGTAACCATGCAAGCTGGCCCTCAAAACAATGCAGAGCTGCTATCGGTGTCAACATCTACAGCCTCCCCCGTGGAAGGGAAGGTGTTTTCGGTTCAAAAGGGTTATTTTCCCCGTATCACAGGGCTTAGCTCTCGATCACACTAATGGATGTTGCAGTGCACCCGTTCGAAGGAGCGGCTGTTCATGGTTTCTGGAACATTTTTCCAATCCCCTTTTCCTTCGTTTCCTTGCCAGATCCTAAAGTCCCAAAGCTGCTGTTTCCCAGGAAGCTTTCAATTGCAGTACGAAGCTTTCCCAGTGCATCCAAGATGTGTGCTTGTGTGGGTTTGTGGCGGGGGGAGGGATGTTCAGGGAGGTGGTGGAGACCCCTTTATTGCTTGGAGAAGGAGCAGGCTCCTCGGGCCAGAGGGAGGCACAATTCGGAGTCTGGAAATGCTCCCCAAATCTGCAGGCCGCAGCCTCATACAGTACTTTGAGTTTTACCAGAAGCTCCAAGAGTAAACGGCAATTATCATATTCATATTGATAGCGGGACAGCTCTGGCCTCCACCCAGCAACGTGCGTGTGTGTGTGTGTGTGTGTATGTGTGTGTGTGTGTGTGTGTCCCCTCGCACGCCAGTCCTTTCTCTATGGGCCTGACCTGCTTAGCTCGTATGCACCACAGAGTTCCGCACAGAGTAAGCACTTAATAAGTGTGCCAGTTAGTATCTGTATCTAAAGTGTACAGTCCCATGGGCCTATGGTAGGGCAGACTGTCAGTGGGTGAACAAAGGAAAGGATGATGAGACTTGGCCAAACTGGACCTCAGATTTCTTCTTAATTTATAAGAGCGTCACCTTCATTTGCTTTCTATATCCATGCACAGATACAGTTAACAGACTGGGCTTTTTCTGCTTTATCTGTACACGCTCTTTGCCATTCTTTTGTACACTCCAGGGGTCTTAGTACAGTGCTCTGCATGCAGTAGGTGCTCAATAAATGAGCATGGCACTAAGATAAGAATAATAATAATAATTGTATTTGTTAGCACTTACTACGTACCAAGCACTTTACTAAGCGCTGGGTTAGAAACAAGATAAGCTGGTCAGGCACAGTGCCTGTCCCAAAAGGGGCTCAGAATCTAAGTAGGAGGGAAAATGATATTGGATCCCCATTTTGCAGATGAGAAAACTGAAACACAGAGTAGCTGAATGACTTGTCCAAGGTCACACAGTAGGCCGGTGGCAGAGCCAGAATTACAGTGCAGGCCTTCTGACTCTGAGGCTTGTGCTCTTCCCACTATGCTACATCGATTCACAATAAATGTGATCCATAAATAGTATAATTAATGGCATATATTACATGCAACGAGATCAGACCTGCGCCCCACCCCAACCCAGAGCTCACAAGTTGACCTTATTCCCATTTTACAGATAAGGAAACTGATGCTCTGAGAGGTTTTTTTTCTAAGCACTTGTTAAACGCTTACTATGTACCAGGCACTGTAGTGAGTGCTGGGGTAGATTCTAGTTAATCAGATTGGACACAGTCCATGTCCCATCTGGGGCTCATCGTCTTAATCCCCATTTTACAGATGAGGTAAATGAACCCCAGAGAAGCTAAATGATTTGCCCAAGGTCACACAGCAGACAAGTAGCAGACCTGAGATTAGAATATAGGTTTTCAGTCACCCAGGCCCAGGCTCTTTCCTCCAGGTGGAAAGAAAGAAGGCTGCTTCTCAATTGACCACTTCCCCCTATAACTTAATACTATTTGGTGGGTTCAACTGAACTCAGGGGCTTAGTTTTATGAAAAGTCCCATCTCACAGGGAAAATCATTTTCCGGGGCTGCTCCGAGCTCCTACGGAATACAATCCTGAGGTGTTTTAAATAGTGCCCTCAACTCAAAAACTACAAAAATGCAATTGTGTTTGCATTTCAAGTATGAGCCAACCAAAAAGCATGTGAAAAACAGAGTGGTCCAGTGGACAGAGCACTGGCCTGAGAGTCAGAGCACCTGGGTTCAAATCCTGGCTCTGCCACATATCTGCTGTGTGACTTTGGGCAAGTCACTTCATTTCTCTGTGCCTCAGTTACCTCAACTGTAAATTGGGAATTAAGATCGTGAGCCCCATGTGGGACAGGGACTGTGTCCGACCTGATCATCTTATATCTACCCCAGTCCTTATTCAGTACCTGGCATAGAATAAGCCCTTAACGAATACTATAAAGAAAAAAAAAACTGTCTCATCTGGGGTCCCACTTGGACTTCCCTCTAGACTTCCCACCACCCCGGTCCCAATCTTCAGGCAGCTGGAATCTAGTTAACTTCCTGGGAAACCATTTTCAGGGACTTGAACACTGAGACGGCTTTCAGAATCCAAGCCTTCCCCCACACCACCCAGTTGTTGCACTGGTTTCCTGTGAGCAGCACGGATATTGAACAAGTCTCCTGTGAGCAGCACGGGTATTGAACAAGTCTACCACACCTCTGCCAGCAGAGGCAGATCAGCCCCTTCCTCTCCACACTATGGTCTGGGGCATCAGGAGCTCACACAAACATCAGATGACTGCCGGCAGTTCTGTTTTCTCTTTTTATTGTATGTTTTCTTGTCCGGAGATCTGAGTTCTTTGAGGTTCAGGCCTGTGGGCTGGTTCTCATTTGCATGACTAGTTAAACTCACCCCAACAGAGGCTTCTAAGCATCTTGTATTTCAAGATGCTCAGGAAGAGAAAATATGAAGAGGATCAATGCGTTTGTGGGTGGGTGGGGCTGGAGGCACGGGACGGGGGATGGAGAAAGACTCCCAGCCAGAGTTAGTGTGATTTCATCTATGCTGTTGCATCTGCAGAATTGGTGTCTTGGCACCCAAAGACTGAGCTATTAACAACAATTAATGGCATCAAATGGCTCTTTCCTTTGTTTTTTTTTTTTAGCAACTGGGCACAGTCCAGGAAACCCCAGCTTCCACTCCTCGAGTGTCTGGAAGCGGGAACTGCACACCCGCTGATTTCTTGGACAAACAAAGACTTGAAGAATTTTCTTTCCACCCAATGGCTGAGACATTCTAATGTCATGTTTCCTCTAAAGGCTGAGTCTTTTTTTTCCCTTCCTCCTGACGTCAGTCTTGGGTATTTAAAATAAATATTCCCTTGGTAGTAGGAGACCATTTCATGGGCTTTATCACAGGGTTGGGAAGAGGACTCAGATACAGTTGAGGAAAAGGAAGGTTGGTGACACTCACAAGGGAGAGAGATTGAGTTCACCCATTCCTGCCGTGGGACACTTTATTAAATTTTATAAATCTAATTCACTTTCCTCCCCATTTCCTTCCCCCATTTACAGCGTGGCCTAGTGGACAGAGAATGGGCCTGGGAGTCAGAAGAACCTAGGTTCTAATCCCGGCTCTGCCACTTGTCTGCTGTGTGACCTTGGGCAAGTTGCTTCACTTCTCTGTGCCTCAGTTTCCTCATCTGTAAAATGGGAATTAAGACTGTGAGCCCCATGTGGGATAGGGACCCTGTCCAATCAGATTAGCTTGTATTTACCCCAGAGTTTAGGACAGTGCCCGGCACACAGTAAATGCTTGACAAATTCCAATTAAAAAAAATCTATTATCATAGTCACTGACTGTTTTCACGAATACAAGACCAAAAAAACCCCACTGTGATGTCACACAGCTTGACATGATAATTATTCTATCCCTCATTTTGTAGAAGTCTGTGTAGTGTAAGCTCATTGTGGGCAGGGAACATATACTGTACTCTTCCAAGAGCTTAGTACATTGCTCTGCACACAGTACGAGCTCAGTAAACATGATTGATTCATCAATTGATTGAATGAAGTCTGCCTGATGATGCCCAACTGGGATCGTGTCTTGGGGGAACCCCTGACTCCCCTGAGTGGTTGCATGCCCCTTTCAGATCCCTGTGAGCACAGACTCAGCTTTCGAGCCACAGAACTCATCAGTAGGGGCTGAAGAAGAGGGAGGTAATAATAATACTAACTGTGGTATTTACTAAGTGCTTACTATGTGCCAGACACTGTACTAAGCACTGGGATAGATACAAGCTTATCAGGTTGGACACAGTCCCTGTCCCACATGGGCCTCACAGTCTTACTCCCCATTTTACAGATGAGGGAACTGAGGCACAGAGAAGTGAAGTGACTTGTCCAAAGTCACACAGCTGACAAGTGGCGGAGCTAGAATTAGAACTCACGTCCTTCTGACTCCCAGGCCTGGGATCTAGCTACTAGGCCATGCTGCTGGTAGTAGGTGTGAGGTGGTGATCTGAACCAGACAGAAGGAGGAGTTGATGAAAACAGGACTGTGTCCTGTTTCAAATAGGGAGACTGTACACCCTAATGTCTACAAAAGTATTAGTGGGATCATGTATACCCTTAAATAACCTGGGTCCTTTCATCTGGTTATTTCAGCTGGCCAGTCTCCTGCAGGGTCTAAAGGTTTTTTTGGCTTTGCATAACTGTACAATTCCAGACAAAATGTGGCCTAGTGGAAACAGAGTCAGGAGACTTAAATCTCACTCCAGCACTGCCCCTGACATGCTGAGTGATCTTGAATAAGTCACTTAACCTCTCTGAGTCTCAGTTTCCTCCTCTGTAAAATGGAGATAAGATTACTGCTCTCCCTCACTCTTAGTTTGTGAGTCCTGTGTAGGACAGGGACCTTATCTGATCTGATTAACTTGTGCCTGTTCCAGCACATAATATTCATTCAATTTTATTTATTCAGCGCTTACTCTGTGCAAAGCACTATACTTAGTGCTTTGGAGAGTACAGTGTAGCAATAGACACATTCCCTGCCCACAATGAGTTTACAATCTAGAGTCTATAGCCTACAGCCTTTGGTATGTAGCAAATACTTAATAAATGCCATAATCAGGTTTTTTTTTGTCTTTTTAGTAAGGTCACTGGCAGGTTTAGAAGAGAGTGGTGAATCTGCCACCTGCTTTTTTATGGTATTTGTTAAGCACTTGCTAAGTTTCAAACGTTCTAAGCACTGGAGTAAATGCAAGCTAATCAGGTTGGACACAGTCCCTGTCTGACATAGGGCTCACAGTCCACTTAGGAAGGATTTAGTTATTTTAGGCTAATGGGAGGGGCAAAACTGTCCTCTGGTAGGGTTAAAGGTAAGGTTAGGATGCAGGGCTGGGCAATTTGGCAAATGGAGGAAGGCATATGGACTTTATAGATGGGTGGACTTGGGCCAGCTCTTGTAGTTCGGTTTTGTCATGTGACTTCACCATGGTCATCCCCTCTCCGGGATCAGCTCAGTGACCCAACTTTAGTCCCCCTTTGGGTCAATGCAGGCATCTGCTTACCTACAGAGAAACTGCTTGTCATCCCCTAGAGTTTTCTGCCATTAGATTGGAGCTTCTAGAGGGCTGTGTCTGTGTCTTAATAATAATGATTATTATGATTCTTGTTAAGTGCTTACTACATGCCAAGCACTATTCTAAGTACTGGGGTAGATACAAGTTAACCAGGTTGGACAGAGTCCCTGTTCCAAGTTGGACTCATACTCTTAATCCCCATTTTACAAATGAGGGAAAAGAGGCCCAGAAAAGTTAACTAATTTGCCCAAGGTCACAGAGCAGACATGTGGCAGAGCTGGAATAAGAAACCCGGACCTTCTGACTCCCAAGCCCCTGCTCTATCCGCTAAGCCACTTATCTTCCATCTCCGGTATTTAGTACAGTGCCTTGCACACAATAAGTCTCAAAACATACCATTGATTAATTTGTGTATTCTCCCCAGCCCCTAGCACAGTACTCTGCACAAAGTAGGTGCTCGATAAATACCACTGACTGTTAGGTGGAAACTCCAGATTTTTTCTCAGGTGAATCTGAGGGCACGGAAACCTGGTATGAACTCATTGCTTGAGGAAGGGCTTGGGGTGGGGGTGAGGGTCTTCATTAGAAAAGGTCATTCTGTGGTTCCAGGATCTTGGATTAAATAGATTACTGAATCAAGCAAGTCCGTAGCAAGCCAAGAGTTCAATCAATTAATCAATGGTGGTTACTGAGTCCTTACTGTGGCAGAGCAGAAACCTGTGTGCAGGGATTGTCATTCTTTATTGTTCTATTGTACATTCCCAAGAAGTATAGTGCTCTGCACACAGTAAGCACTTAATAAATATGATTGAATGAATGAATGAATTAACAAGGAGCTGGAATTTAAGGCACCTGAGGACTTGTTCTGTGACTCTGAACAGGGATATAGGTATCCTGGACCTCTGTTTTTCATGGAACTGGCTGGGTACTAGCAGTAATAGGATTTATTTAATGGTTTCTGTGTGAAGAGCACTGTACTAAGTGTTGGGTGGTGACTGGGAAGAGCAGATTCCTCTAGAGCTACCTGCCAAGGGGAGGCAGTGTAACCTAGAGGAAATAGCCTGGAACCTGAGAGTCAGAAGATGTGGTTTTGAAGTCCTGGTTCTGATATTTGACTGCTGCATGACCGTGGGCAAATTGCTTAACCTCTCAGAGTCTCAATTGCCCCCCTCTATGAAATGGTGATAAAGTACCTGTTCTCTCTCCTTCTTAGACTAGTGAGCCCTATGTAGGACAAAGACTGAGTTTGATCTGATTATCTTTTATCTAGCCCAGGATTTAACACAGTGCTAAGATTTACCATTATTAAGATTGCATTATTAAGGGGTCAATACATACCACTATAAAGGGGTCAATAAATGCTACTATTAAGTAGTAGTATTTATTGACTCTACTATTTAGTCCCTCCTATTTAGACTGTGATACCCCCCGTGGTACAGTGGCTTTGTCCAACTTGATTATCTTGTATCTATCCCAGCACTTAGTACAGCTCTTGGTACAAAGTAAGTGCTTAAAAAAATTAAAGAGTCATTGCCAATTTGGATGAAGACCCCAGATGATTTCCATTTTCTCGGGAGAATGAGTGCATCGCCAGTCACTTCAAACAATTCCTTACTGAGGCTCCACAGCGCAACACATGTCCTGGAGGTACAGCACAGAAGAATCATTGTGGCATTTGTTAAGCACTTACTTTGTGCCAAGCGCTGCAGTAAGCACTAGCGTAGATACAAGAAAATCAAGTAAGACACATAATGGGGCTCACAACCTAACGGGGAGAGACAACAGGTACTTGACCTCTATTTGACAGAGAAGGAAATAGGCACAGCCCAGGTAGATAATAATAATAATAATGGCATTTATTAAGAACTTATTATGTGCAAAGCACTGTTCTAAGCGCTGGGGAGGTTACAAGGTGATCAGTTTGTTCGACAGGGGGCTCACGGTCTTAATCCCCGTTTTACAGATGAGGTAACTGAGCCACAGAGAAGTGAAGTGACGTGCCCAAAGTCACACAGCTGACAGTTGACGGAGCTGGGATTTTAAACCCCTGACCTCCGACTCCAAAGCCCATGCTCTTTCGACTGAGCCATGCTGCTTCCCACGGTAAGCGACTTGTCCAGCAGACAAGGGGCAGAGCTGGGATTGAAAACCAGGTCCTTTGACTACCAAGCCCATGTTCTTTCCAGTCTAGGTCATGCCAGACTGCTCCTCAGAAGTTGGGGACCCATCAGCTGGCAGTTAGGGAGAAGCTCAAATGTGGGGAAGATTATTTCTGTAGAAGGCAGGGATGCAGAGAGACCAAGACGGAAGGTAATTTCAGGCACCAGTTATCCAGAATTTTCCATCAAAAGTGAATTTCTGGGTCTTGAGTGTCTTGGAATGTGAATTGTTTTGGGGAGACAAAGAAGCTACAGATAGGGGTCAGAAAGGGTGTGTCAATGGGGAAGGAGAAAGATGAGTTCTGGGAGTGTGACGGGAGGCTGAATCATTAGGAGGATGAACACTAAGGTAGCACTCTCTGGGATGAAATGATTAATGATTAAAGGCTCAGGGGGAAAAGAATAGGGGCATAGAGTGGGGGTGTCCTTATTGCCTCCCTTCAGTAGTCTCCGCTGCAGTGTCTACATCAATCACATTTATTGAGCACTTACTGCGAGCAGTGCACTGTACTAAGCGCTTGGGAGAGTATGATATAGCAGTATGACAGACACATTCCCATCTCCACTTTGCTCAGAGACTATCTCTGGAGTCCCAGGCGTGATCCTGGGATTTCTCCCCAGAATCGGAAACCTTTTGATAGACTCAGGTCACACTCAAAGCGGCAACCATCCTTACCCGCACACTACTGAGGCTTGACAACCCAAATGGCCAAGATGCAGTGGCCAACAGCAGCAGGTCCTGTGTCTGCCCATGATCTCACACTTCTGCTGAGGATGAGAGCCAATTTGTTGAGAAAAATCCCCAGGGGCCAGGCATGGCTGGGTCTACACTAGCAAATTTCCTCATAAACTCAGGCCCAAAAGATGTCAGAGCCTCATGAGGCAAACATGTCTTTTCAGGACTGAAAGTTTGAGATGATCGATTCTGGAGCTTCTGGAGAATTTGTAGTGAAAATCTCTCCTCTGCCAAAGAAGGCAAGGTCTCCAGAGTCCCCAGACTGGAACCAAAGCCCAGGAAGCCCAGCAGTTGGGCTTGGTGACTGTGACTCCAGAAGCTGTTTGAGGGAAAAGCTAGATAATTTAACAAAACATTTTGTTTTGTTTCCAGTGCTATAGGCACCACAAAACCCCTCTGACCTTCCCCTTCCTCGCCCCCTCCACCTCACCCCGCCCCGGTTTAAGACACACCACTCCTTTGAGAGACATTTGATCCACCCGCCGTCAGTTCAGTTACACTGAAAGCGAGAAAAGGGCTGTTTCGTCAGAGGCACCCGATGCCCAAGAAACGCCTGAGCCTTTTTGCTTCAAAACAGGAAGTCGCCTTGTGCCAGGAGTCAGCCACCAAGTGGCTTGGGTTTTATCAGAGCTCAAAGCGTCTGTTGAAACCAGAGCCAGATGGGTGACCTGGGGTCTGTGTTGGCTCTGGGTATTTCACAGGCCTCATCAGGGCCTCTGGTATTGCTTCTATTAAGTCCACTCAATTAATCAATCAGTCAATTGGTGGTATTTATTGAGCCCTTACTGCATGCAGAGTACCATACTAAGTGCTTGGGAGAGTACAATGCAACAGTTGGTAGACACATTCCCTGCTCATGTTCCCCTCTAAGCATACAGTTGGGGCTCCAAAAGGCAGACTGGCGTGTGCCTCGAGCTACCAAAATCACCCTTTGGGAAACGAGGGACTCGAGCTGTGTGGGAGTCAGACACCCTCCTGCAGTGAATGCAATGAAGCTGTTTGGTCTAGTAGATAGAGCGCCTGCCTGGGAGTCAGAAGGACCTGAGTTCTAATTCCGCCTCTGCCACTTGTCTGCTGTGTGATCTCAGACAAGTCACTTCACTTCTCTGGGCCTCAGTTATCATCTGTAAAATGGGGGTTAAGACTGTGAGCCCCATTTAGGGCATGGACTGTGTCCAACCTGATTAGCTTGTATCTACCCCAGTGCTTAATACAGTGCCTGGCACGTAGTAAGCACTTAACAAATACGATTAAGAAAAAAAACAAAATGAAACAAAATAACCCTATGCAGTTGACCCTGCTGGGGAATAACAGAGAAACTTCTGAATGGTGAGCTGAAAGCAGGGAGAACAAACATTCCAAAGAGGTCAGCTGGGATTGTTGCAGGAGGAATATCAAGCCAGATGGTTCATAGGGCTGATCCAGTGACCCCAGAGCTTTCTCTCCTTAGTGTTAAGCAAAGCAGTAGTGTTTAACCACAAGGTGAGAGGGTGGGATTAATCAATCAATGGTATTTATTGAGCACTTCCTGGGTGCAAAGCACTGTACTAACTGCCTGGGAGATTACAAAATAATGGAATTGGTAGACACATTCCCTGACCACAAGGAGCATACAGTCCTAGAGGGAGAGATGGTCATTACTATAAATGAATAAATTACGGCTATCTATATAAGTGCTGTGGGACAGAGGGTAGGTGAATACCAAGGGCTGAGGATGGAATGAATCCAAAGTACAGGAGCAATGCAAAGGGGAGAGGGAGAAGAGGAAATAAGAGCTTAGTCGAGGAAGACCTCTAGGAGGAGGGATGTGGGTCTGCAGCAGTGGGAGGTCGGCTTCAGGTATCTGGCCAGCTCAAGGCAGGGAGAAATTTGCCTCCCCTCTTCCCATTCCATATGACATAATAATTGTAATTGTAGTATTTGATAAGCGCTTACTATATGCCAAACCCTGTACTAAACACTGAGTACTGATAATGAACTGTAAGTCACATGAGGGCAGGGAATATGTCTGCCAACGCTGTTGTATTGTCCTCTCCTGAGCACTTAGTGAAGTGTTCTGCACTCATTAGATACCATCGTTTGAATGATACCATTTGGGATACAGTCTCTGTCCCACATGGGGCTCACAGTCTTAGTATGAGGGAGAACATGTATTTTTTTAAATAGTATTTGTTAAGCATTTACTATGTGCCAGGCATTGTACTAAGCAGTGGAGAAGATACAAGATAATCAGGTTGGACACTGTCCATGTCCTACATAGGGCTCACAGTCTTAACCCTAGACTATGAGCTTGCTTTGGGCAGGAATGTGTCAGTTTGATGTTATATTGTACTCTCACAAGTGCTTAGTACAATGCTTGGCACATAGTAAGTGCTCAATAAATGCGATCGAATGAATAAATGAATGAACACCCATTTTGCAGATAAGATACCTGAGGCACAGACAAGTTAAGTGACTTGGCAAAGATAACACAGGAGACAAATGGATTAGAACCCTGGTCCTCTGGCTCCCAGGCCAGTGCTCTATCCACTAGGTCATGCTCTTTCTCTCTCTATATATAAAAAATATAGAGATGGAGAGAGAAAGAGAGCAAAAGACGTTTGTTAAGTTCTTACTATGTGACAAAGCACTGTGCTAAGCACCAGGGTAGGCATAAGATAAAACAGGTTTGACACAGTCCCTTTCACACACAGGGCTCATAATCTAAGTAGGAGGGAGAACAGATATTTTGTCCCCATTTTACACATCATCATCATCAGTAGTATTTAATGAGTACTTACTCTATGCAGAGCTCTGTACTAACCACTTGGGAAAGTACAGTACAGTATATTTGATAGACACATTCCCTGCCCACAACACGCTTAAAGTCTAGTGGGGGAGACAGATGTTAGTATAAATAAATCATTTATAGTATATAACTTATAAATAGGCACACCCATGCTGAGGGACTGAATGTGAGGCCAATATCAAATGCCCAAAGGTCACAGCTCTAAGTGCACAGATGATGCAGAAGAGAGAGGGAAATGGGGAATAGAGAGCTTAATCAGGGAAGGCCTCTTGGAGGAGATATGACTTTAGATGAGGAAACAGAGAGAGAGAGAGGTTAGGTGATTTGCTCACACAGCAGCAAGCTGGGATCAGAACCTAGGTCTTCTGATTTCCAGCCCTGGGCTCTGTCAAATAGACTACACTGCATTCTTCCTACACACAATATACAAACACCCAAGGGCATGGACAAAGGGGCAAACTCAATTTCTTGTTAGTTGGTGTCAAAAATGTCAGAACGCCAGTGAGTGAGGTTGAAAGCTGTTCTGGCTCTCTGTGGTGGGTAGCTACCTCTACGTCATGTTGAATTAGCAGTGAAATTCCCCATGGAGCTAGGGAAGAAGTTGAACAAACACCTTAGGAGTCCCATGACCCTGCTTCATAACAGGAGAGAGGGATGAATTGTGGGAATCACGGCGGCTGGGCAAAGGTATAGCAGGGGGCTTATTCAAAGCAAGTTCCAATTCACTTCTATTCGATCATTCATTCAATAGTACACTTGGCTCTGTCAGTACATGTGTTTTCACTCCGTGTTTTGGCTACACGCTGAGAGCAGAACAAGGGAAGATTCTTCCAACAGTGCTCAGGGATCTGGATGCAGTGAGACATGGACAGTGGAAGAATCTGTTGTTTGCATGTGTTCAGAGACAGGCATGGGGCGAGAACTTCAACATGTTTTCCTTAAGGTGGGGCATTACTAAAGCACAACCTCCACATCACAGAAGGAGGACACTGTGGTGGCTGTCACCTTCTCTCCAGTCCCATTACTTTTTTTTAATTGGTATTTGTTGAGTGCTGGGGTAGACACAAGGTATTTAGGTTGGTTACAGTCCCTGTCCTACATGGGGCTCACATTCTTAATCCTCATTTTACAGTTGAGGGAACTGAGGCACAGAGAAGTGAAGTGGTTGCCCAAGATCACACAGAAGACAAGTGGCAGAGCTAGTATTAGAACTCAGGTCCTTCTGACTCCCAGGTCTCTGCTCTATCCACTAGGCCATGCTGCTACTCAGTTCCCAGTATGCCAGGATGGGGATAAAATCTTTTCCCATGCGCTCTCAGACTTCTCCACTCACCTCTGAGACTTTGAGCCTGTAATGTGTAAGTATCTGTAGTGTTTTAAAGCTTCATCATTCCTTCATCATCACTTCATCATCTACACATAATCATCAAGTGATCCCACTTGAAGTATTAATCAATCAATTAATCAATCGATCATATTTACTGAACAATTACTATATGCACAACATTGTACTAAGCGTTTGGGAGGGCATATTACAACAGAATTAGCAGAAGTGCTCCCTGTCCTCAATGAGTTTACAGTCTAGAGGGGAGTCTTAGATTATAATCACCCCCAAGGGACTGACCATGTCTAATTCCCAGCCGTGCATTCTCTCTCAATGCTTAGTACAGCACTCTGCACATGGTAGGCAGTTAATAAATACTATTACTACTACTCCTACTACTCCTACTACTCCTACTATTACTAATAGGACTACTATGTATTGAGCACCTACTGTGGGCAGAACATTGTTTCAGACCCTAGGGAGAGTATAAAGGAAAATCCACAGTCCCTGTCCTTGAGGAGATTATAGTCAATTACACTCCGATGGACTTTGTATTGACCGACACAGTAAACCCTTGAGGAATTTTCCCCTTCCTCATCAATCCACCAGGATGTAAAAAACTCCCGTCAAACAGGGCCAACAGAAGACGCAAGTTGAGACACATGCCGTAGTGAATGGTGAGAGATTAGGTTGATTCCCCTGACATGGATCATTCCTACAGCATTCTTCGGACTAGCTTAGTTTCCATCCCAGTCAGTGGGATTCTGGGAGCTGTTCCAGGCTGGCAAGCAGATACACTTGTTGGGCAGCTGGGTTCTTATATGCAAGGCCACTCAGTATGGTTACCACCCCCACTACTCCAGTGTTGAAATCCTAGCATCATGGAGAAACTCCTCATTGTCAGCTTTAAGGCACTCAATCAGCCCTCCCCTCAACATAGCCTCACTCCTCTCCCACCACACTCCAGCTCAAGCCTTTTGCTCCTCTCAAGCCAACCTACTGCCTCTGCCTCCTCCTCAACTCTTTAATTATAGACCTCTATCTCCAACCCTCCCTTCTGCCTGGAAGGAACTTCCTCCCCCTTCACATCTGGCAGAATGTTGCTCTTTCCATCATCCAGGCCCTTGGGAAATCACACCTCCTCCAGAAGGCCTTCCCTGATTCATCTCTCCTCTCTATTTTCACTCCAAATGCCACTTAAGTCCTTCGACATCACCTAAGCATTCAGGGACCCACAACCTGTTGCATTAATATACACACCTTATGTATTCTATTACTACCTCCCCCCTGAAATTGATTTTAGAGTCTGCCTCCTTGGAAACTCCTTGAGGGCAGGATTTGTGCCTCCTAATTCTACTGTCCTCTCCCAAACACTTAGAACCCTGCTCTGCACAGAGTAGGTGCTCAATGAAGACCAGAGATTGATTAATTGATCGACTAATTGATAAGAAGTCACTCACAGGCCTCTGACCCTGCTGGGATGGGAGGTGCCGGACCATCTCCCTGAGGAAGGGACCAATTGGCCCTTCTGAAGGAAGCAGTATGGCCTAGTGGAAAGAGCGTGGGCCTGGGAGTCAGAGGACCTGGGTTCTAATCCTGGTTCTAATCTAATCTAAAACTGGCTCTGCCAGATTCGTTCTGTGTGACTTTGGCAAAGTCACTTCACTTCTCTGTGCCTCAGTTCTTCTGTTCTTCTGTTGTCCCATGCGGGACAGGGATTGTGTCCAACCTAATTGACTTGTATCTACCCCAGCACTTAGAAAAGTGTTCGACCCATAGTAAGCACTTAACAACAGTACAAAAACATAACATCAGCAGCTGGAGTGAGGGGAGGCCGGGGGGTGGGAAAAACTCCAGAAGAGGCCTGTTCAGATAAAGCTCTCTACCCTAAAGGCCTGGAGCGGACTTGATAAGAGATCTTACGCAGAGTAAAGGGAGCTGTCTGCTCCTGCTTCCTCCCAAAGCCATGACTCAGGAAGAAGCTCTACATCCTCAGGATGGTATAGGAGCTAAAAATAACCCCTGAAACCTGCAGCCAGCGGAGGGGGAGAAAGGACAAGAGGGAGACGTGAGGGACGAGGAGGGCAGGGAGGGAGGACAGGGAAAGAGACCCTGAGGAGGAAAGGAGGAAGCAGAGGGCTTGGCGAACCCTATGGAAAGGGAGACTGGAGGAGAGTGTGGTCTAGTGGAAAGAGCATGGGCCTGTGAATCAGAGGACTTGGGTTCTAATCCTGACTGCTCCATTTGTCCGCTGTGTGACCTTTGGGCAAGTCAGTTCACTTCTCTGTGCCTCAGGCACCTCATCTGTGAAATAGCAATTAAGACTGTGAACTCCATGTGGGCCATGATCTGTGACCAACCTGAATGTCTCATATCTACCCTGGCGTTTAGTGTGGTGCCTGGCACACAGCAAACGCTTAACAAATATCACTTAAAAATAAGAGAGATGGTGAAGTCCCTTTTTAAAGCTCCCTTAGATACTACCAGAGGTTTGTTGGCTTTAGATTTCCCTGTTCTGTGTGGGCCAGTTTGTTCAGGGCCCGGAGTCACAAGGTTGGCCAGCGAGGTGGGAGGCTGTTGGAGAGGGTGATGGGTGACCAGTCAGTTGACTGGTCAGTCAGTCCAGCCTCCCTCCACCAGAGTCATGGACCCAGGAAGGGAACACAAGGTCACTGGACAGAAGGCAAGGGTCAAGGCTCCCCCCAGACCACCGGAGAAACGTGGGTGGATTTGGAGGTCCAGACTCGGGTATGATGTCACGGTGTTATCTCCAGGCCCAGGGAAACATAGATGGTGAGTCATAATGGCATTGAATGGGACAGAGCTGGGGCTAACTGAGGCACAGGGAAGTGAAGTGACTTGCCCGGGGTCACACAGCAGGCAAGTGGCAAAGCCAGGATTAGAACTCAGGTCCTTGCTCTATCCACTAAGCAAAGCTCCTTATATCTAATCCCGACTCCACCACTTACTTGTTTTGTGACCTTAGGCAAGTCACTTCCCTAATCTGTGCCTCAGTTACCTCATCTATAAAATGGGTATTAAGAACGTGAGCCCCATGTGGGACAAAGACTGCATCCAGCCCGATTATCTTGTATCTACCCCAGTGCTCAATACAGTGCCTGGCACATAGTAAATGCTTTACAAATACCATTTTTTTTTGAAAGTAACCATTGGGTCCCCTGGCCTGGAGATGCTTACAGTCGAATGGGTGAGAGGTGGGCAGAAATTGATGAATAGGCAATAATTAAAAAGGACATTAGATAAAGATGAACAAAAATGGATGACTAGCTCAAGAACACATTCTAAAAGCAGAGAAAAATGCTTGGGTGCTGAAGTGGGCTCTACATTGCAAGCTCATTGTGGTTGCCCATCCACCTCCGCATCAAACAGAAACTCCTTACCATTACCTTTAACGATTTCAGTCAGCTTGCCTCCTCCTATTTCACCTCGCTGATCTACTAAAGCCCAGCCTGAGCACTTCAGTCCTCTAGTGCCAGCACTGTGCCCCAATCTCATCTATCTCACTGCCAACCCCCTTCCCAAGTCCTCCCTCTGGCCTGGGACTCCCTCCCCTTCCATGTACACCAGACAACCACTCTCCCCACTGACAAAGCATTTTTAAAGTCACATCACCTCCAAGAGGCCTTCCCCAGTTAAGCCCTCTTTTCCCCAGCTCTCTCTCCTTTCTTCGTCATTTATGCACTTGAATCTGTGGCCTTTGGGAATTTAGTATTCACCCCACCCTCAGCCCCACAGAACTTATGTGCATATAATAATAATAATAATAATAATGATGGCATTTGTTAAGCGCTTACTATGTGCCAAGCACTGTTCTAAGCGCTGGGGGGGGATGCAAGGTGATCAGGTTGTCCCACTTGGGGGCTCACAGTCTTAATCCCCATTTTACAGATGAGGTAACTGAGGCTCAGAGAAGTTAAGTGACTTGCCCAAGGTCACACAGCAGACATGTGGCGGAGTCGGGATTCGAACCCATGACCTCTGACTCCAAAGCCCGTGCTCTTTCCACTGAGCCATGTTGCTTCTCTCTCTATATATATTTATCTATATACATAGATAGATAGATAGATAGATAGATAGATAGATATTTTACATTAGTTATTTATCTTAATGGTCACCTCCCCCTCTAGTCTGTAAGCTCATGATGAGCACTCTGTTGTACTAACTCTCCCAGTACTCTGCACATGGTAAGTCCTTAATAAATACCATTGATGATGATGTTGATGATGACAATGGATCTTTAAAACCAGATTCCTCCCTCCCTCTTTCCTCCTTCAGAATTCTCCTTCCTCCAGTCCTACAGACTGTAAGCTCATTGTGGACAGGAAATGTGTCTGTTATATTGTTATATTGTACTCTCCCAAATGTTTAGTATAGTGCTCTGCACAAGGTAAGGGCTCAATAAATATGATTGACTGACTGACTGGATCGCATCTACCAACTCTTTTGTATGTATTTTCCTAAGTGCTGAGTATTTGCTCTGCATTCAGTAAGTGCTCAGTAAATACCATCGATGGATTGATTGACGGATTGATGTGGGCTGATCTGATCTGATGGCACCATGATTATCACTGGTATCCCCAGTGTTGTTTGCTAAGCACTCACTGAGTGTGGAGCCATGACTTTGAGCAAATGACCAAACTTCTCTGAGCCTGTTTCCTCTTCAGCAAAATGGGGAATGAAACATTTGTTCTCTCTCCCCCTTGGCTTGGAAAGTAGTAAGTGCTTAAAATATATCACAGCAATCACTGTTATTCCGAACTTGGGAGAATTCACTAGAAGCAAGGCCCATGATCTGTGACCTCCAGGAGTTTACAAGGTAGCAACTGGTATGATTAGGCTTGTGGGTGAATTATTCAGGGGAGGCATCCTGGAGGAGGTGGCTTTTGAAGAGGATTCTGAAGGATGGAGGAGGCTCATTTTAAAGTTGGAAAATATAGCTCTCTTGTATTATTCTTTCCCAAGCACTTAATACAGTGCTCTGCCCAAAGTGGCGGCTCAATAAATACCAGTGAGGTTCCAGTTAGGGTAGGAAGAGGCAGAGGAAAAGGCATAGGGCCCTGGGAGCTGCAGATTCAGTTCTCTGAGTTACAAGACCAAAGTCTACTTGCAGCTCAGAGCCAAGAACACACAGCATCAGCCCCCAACTCTATTCCTGGGGAAGTTGAGGCAAGAGGATGAAATGACCTGCTTCTCCCCACCCAGAGAGACAGAAGAGGAGGATGGGATCCAGGGGTCCTGTCTCCTAGCTCTTTAACTGTTCCTCGTTCTCAACCTCCCCACTCTGGCCCCCTGTTCTTGCCCTTCCTCCCACCTGGAAATTTCCCCATTCCAAATCTGCCAGTCCCCAGCTCTCTCCCCATCCCCACGACTTTTCTAAAATCTCACCTCCTCCCCCAGGCTTGTCCTGATTCATTTTCCTCCAACCCAGATTCCGCCCTTCCAATTACCAGTTCAGCACTCACCTACTCATAGACACCAAGAAGAGGTGGGTGTATATCCATTTTGTGCCCTGCAATTTAAACACTGACATCTACCTGTCTACTCATTCATTCAATCACATTTATTGAGCACTTACTGTGTGCAGAGCACTGAACTAAGCGCTTGGAAAGTACAATTCAGCAATAAAGAGAGACAATCCCTGCCCACAATGGGCTTACTGTCTGCGTTTCCATTCCCTTCTCCCTCCTACTGGGATCTATCCTGTGCTTGTGTCCCCAGTTAGACTGCAAACTCCTTGCAGGAGGGTTTTGTTTTTTACTTCTATCAGCCTAGACCGCTCTCCCATGTCCTGCTTCTGACCTGGAAAGTTCTCCCTCTTCATATCTGACTGACAATTACTCTCCACCTTCAAAGACTTACTGAAGGCACATCTCCTCTAAGAGGCCTTCCTTGACAAAGCCCTCGTTTCTTCTTTCCCACTCCCTTCTGCATCGTTTTATTCACCCCCTTTTACCTCCACAGCCCTTACGTCCATATCAGTAATTTATTTATTCATATTAATGTGTGTTTCTCCCTCTAGACTGTGAGCAGGGAATGGGTCTACTAACTCTGCTATATTGTACTCATTCATTCAATCGTATTTATTCAATGCTTACAGTGTGCAGAGCACTGTACTAAGCTTTTGGAAGAATACACTACAACAATAAACAGACACATTCTCTGCCCACAACTAGCTCACAGTTTAGAGGGGGTGTTACAGTCTAGAGTATTGTACTCTCCCAAGTGCATAGTACAGTGCTCTGTGCACAGTAAGTGTTCAATAAATACCACTGATTGACTGATTGATCATCTTCTCTCAAGTGCTTAGCCCAATGGTACTTCATAGAAACTGTTGATTGGTTGAACCAGCTACTCCCCCTCTCAAGGTACTTTTCCAACCCTGCCAGGAGTCCAGCCTCGAGACTTCTGGTTGATCAAAAGTGGCCTTCCTGGAACAATCCTTCTTTCTAACTCCTCTTCCCCCCCATCTTGGCCCACTAGTCAGTCAATCAATAGTACTTATTGAGCACCTGCTGTTCACAGAGCACTCTATTGGTATTTGTGACATGCTTACTATATGCCAAACACTATTAAGCACTGGGGTGGAAATAACATAATCACATCAGAAATAGTCCAGGGAGTTCTCCCACTGGGGAGGAGAACAGTTATTTCATTCCCATTTTACAGGTCAGGTAACTGAGTTGCTGAAAGCTTAAGTGACTTGCCCAAGGTCACACAGCAAGCAAGTTGTGGAGCAGGTATTAGAGCCTATGTCCTCTGACTTCAAGGCCTGTGCACTATCCATAAGGCTACACTGCTCTGATTAGATAGTAGCCTATCTAGAATGATGTTTAACCCTAACATGAGCCTGCAGCGTGCAATGAACACCAATTTGTTCAATTGTAAACTCCTTGAGAGCAAGGATTTTCTTATACTCTCCCAAGCACTTTGAACAATAGGAGGCACTGAATAAATACTACTGATGCAGTGCTCAGAAAATAATTGTGGCTTGACCCTATTCTTAGGGCGTTCCAAGCCCTGTTCTATCATGATTGTCATCATTTACCACAAAGAGGGCAGTAGGGTGCAGTCATCATTACCTTAGCTACCTTCGTTAGCTGACAGAGAAAGTCTGTGGCCCAGAGAGGTTACGTGACATCTAAAGTCACACAATAAGTCATCGACAGGGAAGGAAATGGGTCTCAGGTCCTTCCTCTGATCCCCTTTGTCTTTGCACATGGGACAGGACTAGGGGAGATCTTTCCCCAGCTTACAGTGGACTAACAAGGAGCAAGTGGGCTCCCTCTGTATCTCCAGGCCTTTGCTAGTAGCCCATTCCTCTTCCTATAGTGGTGGGAGGGGGGAAGCAGGTTGGAGAGGGACAAACAAACAAAGAGAACAATGAGTCTGCTGAGCCAGCAGGGCTCTCCTTTAGGCTGACTTCCGTTTGTGTCTCCTGGCTGACAAGAGTGTGTCTGCCCTGGCTTGATCCCATGGAAAGCATTATTTGTGGTTTTGAGGGGAGCAGAGAGTTCAGGAGGGAGATGGGCATTGGTGGTGGGGATGGAGGTGGAGGGGAAGGAGAGATGACTGACCCCAGCTTGATTTCTGCTACAGTCCAGGAAAGGAGGCGGACAGATACTAGGGGGCTCTAGGGATGGAGCAGTGAGAGATGAGGTGGTTGGAGGGGAGTAGAGAAGACCAGATCTGCTTTAAATCAACTTCAATTTAATCTGAAGTGGCTCTAGAAGTGAGGTCAGGGTAAGTCAACCCGACCTACCCTCCTTCAAGTCTTTTCAACTCTACTCACCTCTTTGCTCTTCTTTTTTTTAATGGTATCTGTGAAGAGCTTACTATAATGATGGTATTTTTAAAGCGCTTACTGTGTGCCAGGCACTGTACTAAGAGTATCCATCTCAGAGCTTAGTATAGTGCCTGGCACATAGTAAAGCGCTTAACAGATACCACCATCATTATTATACAAAATAATAAGGTTTGACACAGTCCATGTCCCACATGGGCTCACAGCCTTATTCCCAATTTACAGGTGATGTATCGGAGGCTCAGAAAAGGGAAGTGACTTGCCTAAGTTCCCACAGCAGACCATTCATTCATTCAGTCATACTTATTGAGCACTTACTGTGTGCACAGTGCTATTCTAAGCACTTGAAAAGTACAATTTGGCAACAAATGGAGACAATCCCTACCCAACAACAGGCTCACAGTTTAGAAGATGAGTGGCGGAAATGGGATTAGAACCCAAATCTTCTGATTCCTAGGGCGAGCTCTTTCCACTGGGGAACACTGCTTCTCTCTCTCTCTCTCTCTCTCTCTCTCTCTCTCTCTCTCATATTTTTCAGCAGCTCAAGTTTTTCCTTTTGGTCTCTTTTGGTTGCTCATTCTGCCTCTCCCCAGAGTGCCCCATCCCAGTAAAAATTCTGGTCTCTATGAGCTAAACCCTGGGGTAGAGACAAGAGAATAAGGTCAGACACAGTCCCCATTCTACACGGTTTTCACAGGCCAAAGGGCAGTGAGAGAAGGGCTCTTAGCCTCGTTTTAAAGAAAAGGACACTGAGACCCAGTGACTTACCCAAGGCCCAAGGCAGAGCTAGGCCTTGAATCTGAGTCTCCTGACCATTTCCCCATGGCTTCCTGCTGTCTTTCTTCAGCTGACTTCCACTTTTCTCTCCTCCAGTATCTGTTTTCCATCACTAACTCAGGGTTGTGGGGTAAAGGGGCTAAGATGAAGTGGTTGCCCTAAGCCTCAAGCCCTGCTTGCCTGTTGCTCTGTCTCTGTTTCCTTTCAAGCCAATTTTCTGCCTCTCTCGGCTCCTCCACCCTGGCCATCTGCCCAAGGTTTATGACCTGGTGGTTGAGCACCGGTATCCAAGTTGGTATCCAAGACAGAAGAAAGGCACATCCCTCTCAGTAGTTCGGGCACAAGCTAATCAGATTAGACACTGTTCCTGCCCCACAGTCTTAATCCCCATTTTACAGATGAGGTAACTGAGGCACAGAGAAGTAAAATGACTTGCCTGAGGTCATACAGCAGACAAGTGGCAGAGCTGGGATTGATAATAATAACAATAGTAATAATATTAATGATAATGATGGTATTTGTTAAGCACTTACTATGTGCCAAGCACTGTGCTAAGTGCTGGGGTACATACAAGGCAATCAGGTTGTCCCAAGTGGGGCAGAGTTTTAATCCCCATTTTACAGATAAGATAAAGGAGGCACAGAAAAGTGCCTTTGGGCAAATCACACATCTGATAAGTGGTGCAGCCGGGAATAGAGGCCGGGTCCTTCTGATTCCCAGACCGGTGCTCTATCCGCTAGGCCATGCTGTTCCTAATAGTGGGCAGGGAACTTGTCTGTCAACTCTGTTGGACTCTCCCGAGTGCTTAGTACAGTGCTCAGCACACAGTGAGAACTCAGTAAATGCCACTGTTGATGATGAAAATGATGTGCAGCAACCTGGCCAACAGGCTCAGGAGGACCGAGACCACTATATGTGCTGGGGGCTGCCTGGGTACTCAGCAGTTAATGCTTCCGGACACTTCCAGATGTGCTTGGACTTGGGCGGCGGGCCTGGAGGAGCCCGAGACCTCCAGATGTGCCCCGGAGGGTGAGAGGCCGCAGCACGGCCAGCGGGCCCATCTGGGTCCTCGGGATCGGGCTCAACTTTGGCCTGCGGCTTTAGGCGGCTGGGGTCCTGTCTGATCTCACTTGAAGGAAAATACTTTGTTTATTGGTATATTGTACTCTCCCAAGCTCTTAGTACAGTGCTTTGCACACAATAAGCACTCAATAAATATGAATGAAAATTTGCCCTTTGCTTCACAGACAAGAGCAGCAGTGTAGCCTAGTGGAAAGACCACGGGCCTGAGTGTCAGAGGACCTGGATTCTAATCACTGCTCTGCCAATGTGTAACCTTGGACAAGTCCTTTAAACTTCTCTGGGCCTCAGTTTTCTCATCTGTAATGAGAACCCTGGTCTTCTGCAGAAGCGGTTGGGGGACCACCAGGGAAGTCTGGATTTGGGGGCCCTCTTTGGGCACATTCAGAGCTCCTCTGGAGTGACATATGGAAGGTTATATCTCTTCCCCTCCTTAGCATGAAGTACAGCAGAGGATTCTGGGTCACGTTCACACCTCTCTGAGAGAACGGCGGCATGAGCAGAAACGTTGACGTCAGTGAACAGCTCTGGGGATGAGATAAACCCACTAAAGCCAAAGCTTAGTTGGGGATTTAATCCCCATCCCTCCAATTTAAACTGTGAGCCCCATGTGAGACAGGGGCTGTGTCCAACCTGATTATCTTGTATCTACCCTAGAGGTTAGAATGATGCATGACACATATTAGATGTGTAACAAATACCATAAAAGAAAAAGAGCCCCACTTAACTCCTGGCAGTACAAACCCCAGCAGCCCATGCAATAACGACATAGTAAGTACTCTTAAGAGAAGCAGTGTGGCTCAGTGGAAACAGCACGGGCTTTGGAGCCAGAGGTCATGGGTTCAAATCTCGGCTCCACCAATTGTCAGCTGTGTGACTTTGGACAAGTCACTTAACTTCTCTGTGCCTCAGTTACCTCATCTGTAAAATGGGGATTAAGATTGTGAGCCCTCCATGGGACAACCTGATTACCTTGTAACCTTCCCAGTGCTTAGAACAGTGCTTTGCACATAGTAAGTGCTTAATAAATACCATTATTATTATTACTTTGAGGCCCCGCTGCCTCCTTCTTCCTGGCTGTTCCTGTTCAAGCCTCTCAGCTCTCCAGCAACATCCCACGAGATCAAATGAGAGTGTCATAGGTGGAGTGGCAGAGGAGGGAGGGAGGGTGTTTAGCTAGGTAGTGGCAGGGTAAAAAAAGATGAGGCTTTTGAGAGAGATGGGGACTAAGGTCATGAACATGTTCTTGAATGGCTTCTGAACTTGACCAATGTATATCTTTTTAAACACAATTCATTTGCACCTGGCAGGCCCTAAAACAGCCTGGTGTTTACAGATGGCAGCTCAAGGTGGAGCAGCCGTTTCTCGCAGGAGATGTTGAGCCCGGAAGAGGCTCTCTCTCTCTCTCTCTCTGTCTCTCTCTGTCTCTCTCTGTCTCTCTGTCTCTCTCTCTCTCTCTCTCTCTCTCTCTCTCTCTGCTTCAGGGGGCTGTGCTCACACGCTGCAGATGTCTCCCAGGCTGCGGGTGTTGGACAACCTGCTGCTCTCTGAAAGTGTCAAGGCAGCTGAGAGCTTTAGCTTTAGTGGGTTTGTCTCATCCCCAGAGCTGTTCACCGACTTCAACGTTTCTGCTCACGCCGCCGTTCTTTCAGAGAGGTGTGAACGTGACCCAGAATCCTCTGTTGCTTCATGCTAAGGAGGGGAAGAGATATAACCTTCCATATGTCACTCCAGAGGAGCCCTGAATGTGCCCAAAGAGGGCCCACAAATCCAGACTTCCCTGGTGGCCCCACAACCGCTTCTGCAGAACACCAGGGTTCTAGCCCCCGCTCTGCCCCTGGCCTGCTGCGTGACTTTAAATGAATCATTTAACCTCTCTGGGCTTCCTTATAAAGTAGAGATAGTGATGATATCTTCCTTCCCCATCCCTCACAGTGATTCTATGGGAACAAAGTGGTAAAATGAGAGGATTGCCACCTGGACCTGTTGGAAAAAGATGAGGGCGCTCGATAAACTCAAGACCTTGTGATCCCAACTCTGAGCCAACTCCCTGTTCACATAGCTTTATGGGCACAGACGCACCGACACACCCGCCCCACCTGGACTAAATACAAATTCACACACACACACGCACACACACACAAAACAGCCCTCCCTGCCCCCCCCCCCCATTGCACCACCAATCCAACTTGACACAAACACACACCCCCACACACGGCTCAGCACTGGTAGCCAGCTCTACTCACTCCGTTCTCCCCTCACCGGTCTCCACCAGCATCATCTTTGCCCACAAACCGCATGCCCCCTCCCCCTCTCCCACCGCCCCCCACGCCTGCAGGTGGTGATTTGCATAGTGTGGCCATATACCCATGAGGCTTTGCCCCACCAGGCTTCCTTTCTGCAGTTGGGAAATGAGCTCCCTGACTTTAAAAACGGTGGGGAGAGATCTGTCTGCAACCCCTGTTCGGACTCTAGCCCGAGGGTGTTTCAAAGGGCTCCCCGTGGCTCTATTTCAGTCCTCATTGTTGTCTTGGTCTGGAAGGAAGACCATGGATGTTCATTATTTTTCAGGCAGAAATGGAACATTGTTTCTTCTTACTTTGATTTAATGGCCAAAAACAGTTATAGGAAACTGTTCAGCAGATGTTTTAGGAAACTCAAAAAAGATTGGGTCTTAAAGAAGAAGCTATTTTTAGACTCATGCTTCCTACCATTGAGGGCTTTGAGCTCACCAAGGAGAAGCGAAGAGACCGAGGGCGAGAGCATTTAACCCCACTGGTTATCACAGTTATTTTCTCTTCCCCCACTTGTGGAATCCGTTAAAAAATGCCCAGAGGCTTCTCTGCACCAGTGGCTCAGGAGAAGATGTTTCTGATTGATTTGCCGCTTTTAAAGGACCCGGCCTCTTTGGAGCCATTGACCTGGTTGGGGGCCGGAGGGGGGTGGGGCCCACCCTCGAGGGTCAAAGTTTGTGGCCTCGGGAGGTCAAATAACGGAGCTCCTATGAAATCAAACTCCTGCGGGCACCAAGACACAAGATAAAAATGATGGTCTCTGGGGCACCTTCTTTCCACCCGACTCTCCTAGGTCTTCAAACAGGTTAACTCCTTCAGTGCCTTGATGCATCAAAGTAGTAGTAATAGTAGTAGTAGAAGTATTCATTCATTCAATCACTTTTATTGAGTGCTCACTGTGTGCAAAGCATTGTACTAAGTGCTTGGGAGAGTACACTACAACAGCAGACCCATTCCCTGCTCACAACGAGTAGTCCAACTGGTTATTAATGAGTACCCATTTATTCATTCAATCGTATTTATTGAGCGCTTACTTTGTGCAGAGCACAGTACTAAGCGATTGGAAAGTACAAATTGGCAGCATATAGAGATGGTCTCAACCCAACAATGGGCTCACAGAGTACCCACTGATGGCAACAAGCTGAAACTAAGCACTAGGGAAGCACTAGGGAAACAGCATGGCTTAGTGGAAAGAGCATGGGCCTGTGAGTTAGAGGACCTGGGTTCTGATTCCAGCTCCACCATATGTCTGCTGTGTGACCTTGTGCAAGTCATTTCACTTCTCTGCACCTCAGTTACCTCATCTGTAAAATAGGGATTAAGACTGTGAACCCCATGGGGACAAGGACTGTGTCTGACCCCGTTACCTTGAATCTACCCCAGCTCTTAGAAATAGTAAGTGCTTAATAAATGTAATAATAATAATTATTATTAATTATTAGGAGAATAGAAGCATGAGCCTCATTCCTTGACCATAAAAAGCTAGATTGGAAGCAGGGATCATGCTACTACTCCTACTGTACTCTCCCAAGTGTGCAATACAGTGCTCTGCACATAGTGGGTGCTCAATAAATGCAACTGATAGGTTGAGCTTTCACTGTTGTGGAAGAGACAGATACAATATTTACCATCAGTGGAATCTGCATAAGTAATTGATGGACAATTGAATAGTCGCTGCCATCACCTAAAGGTACTGACCATCTGCTTGGCTGTACTAGATGCTTGGGAAGGAATGTGGAAAAGTCCACCAGGAGCTCCCCATCTGGGAGGAGAGACCAGTCTGGAAGCAGGGAACAGTTTGTCAAACAAGCAAATGATGCTAGCAAAGCTGCTCACAGCCTCACCGTATTCCCCCTGATTCCCAGGTCTTTGGCATCATGGGGGCAGAGATTTGGGGGCAAAGGGGTGTGGCTTTAGCCCCGTGGGGCAAGGACATGGCAGGACCAGGAGATGGAATGAGACATGCAGATCTCTGACCCAAAGACTCACATGACATTATGGGCCTTGTGCTGGCTGTCACAGGGACCTTTTTGTGGAGGTTCAACCAAGCAGTTCACCCAGAGCATTCCCGGTTGAAGGTACTGAATCCTCCCAGGCTCCAGACCTGCTGCTGCATTCCCGGGTCCCGGTGAACACGGGCACTGCACTCCAGCCATGGAATTCATTGGTAGGAACCCAGGTGGAGGAAGACTGGCCTGTGAAAATAAAAATGGGACAGGAGATGAATCTGCTGGAAATGGAAGTGTCTGGTATGAAATGGAAAGAATGGGTGCCTTCTGGGCTAGAGACCCAGGTTTTGGGGGTCCTGTTCAGGCTACCCTAGAGTACCTGGACTCCCTCCTTCACCACTTTCTGCCCTCCCACTCCTGCACCCAGTCGAGATCCCCTAGCAGGGGGCAGATTGAGATAGAGTCACCTCTCTTGGAGAATCAAGGACGAGTCAGAAGGTGGAAACTCCAGGGCTGTGCAGTTGGGGGGTGAGCGGGCAGCCCAAGGGAGGCAGAGGGCAGGAGGGGGCAGGGGCTGGCATGGACATTTTCCTCTTTGGTGCATGGATGAATCCATTCTAGGATGATTGCAAGTTGAGAGGAATCATCATGACTGGGCCTTGGAATTCATTTGGAGGTGAAAGTATCCTCTTCCCCTCTTTCTTTTTCCTGCTCTGCAGAGCTGAAGATGGAGCGGCCCTCCCCCTCTGGACTGTAAGCTCATCGTGGGCAGTGAATGTGTCTGTTTATTGTTCTATTGTACCCTTCTAAGTGCTCAGTAAAGTGCTCTGCACATAGTAAGCACTCAATAAATACAATTAACTGACCAACTGAGTAGCCCCTGTTTCATCTGGTCTGTCTCCTGTCGGGTGCAGATCCAGGATGAGATGCGTCTGGTTCATGAGTTTTCAGTCTCAGTGCCCAGTTTCCCTATGCCTCAGCTCCTGCTGCTGAGTGCCATGGCTCGGAGGCAGCACCTATGTCCACAGGAACCAGGGAGAGGGTGCAGCCACTCTGGGTCAAGTGGAGGTTCAGGGGACCCCCGGTGATGCTCTAGACTCTGTGGATTTCTGCCAGGGGTTCTCCTGGACTGAGCCCCCTTTTTTTATCTCCTCCTCCCCATCCCTCCCTGCCCTACCTCCTTCCCCTACCCACAGCACTTGTACATATTTGTACAGATTTATTACTCTATTTATTTTACTTGTACATATTTACTATTCTATTTATTTTGTTAATGATGTGCACATAACCTTAATTCTATTTATTCTGACGATTTTGACACCTGTCTACATGTTTTGTTTTGTTGTCTGCCTCTTCCTTCTAGACTGTGAGCCCGTTGTTGGATAGGGACCGTCTCTATATGTTGCCGACTTGTACTTCCCAAGCGCTTAGTACAGTGTTCTGCACACAGTAAGTGCTCAACAAATATGATTGAATGAATGAATGAATATGATATCACTGTGTAAAGGGTGTTCCATATAATGGCACTTTTGTGTCCCCTTCGTGGGGGTAATGGTGGGGGGCTGTGGTCCCCAAACCATCATTCATTCATTCATTCAATCGTATTTATTGAGCGCTTACTGTGTGCAGAGCACTGTACTAAACGCTTGGGAAGTACAAGTTGGCAACATATAGAGACGGTCCCTACCCAACAGCGGGCTCACAGTCTAGAAGGGGGAGACAGACAACAAAACAAAACATATTAACAAAATAAAATAAATAGAATAAATATGTACAAATAAAATAAATAAATAAATAGAGTAATAAATACCTATAAACATATATACATATATACAGGTGGTGTGGGGAGAGGAAGGAGGTAAGGCTGGGGGGGGTGGGGAGGAGGAGGAGGGGGGAGGAAGGAGGGGACTCAGTCTGGGAAGGCCTCCTGGAGGAGGTGAGCTCTCAGTAGGGCTTTGAAGGGAGGAAGCAGAGCTAGCTTGGCAGATGTGCGGAGGGAGGGCATTCCAGGCCGGGAGGATGACGTGGGCAGGGGGTCGACGGCGGGACAGGCGAGAATGAGGCACAGTGAGGAGATTAGTGGCAGAGGAGCGGAGGGTGTGGGCTGGGCTGTCACGAGGGTCTGCTTGGGCCCCGGGCGTGGCGGGGGCGGCGGCGGCGGGGCTGGGGCCGGGCAGGGTCCCGGGCTGGAGGCCCCACAGGCCCCATCAGAGTTGGATTCTGGGCCTCGATCACCCCAGGCCTCTGATGAGACAAGAGAGTTTTCAGCCAGTTCTGAAAAGATCCCAAATGGTGGCTTTCTGATCTATTACCTCTTGAAAGCCAGCTTCCTCCCAGCCCGTAATTAGAGACCTTATTCCCCTATCTCCCCTACACTCCCAAGGAAGACTTGGCAACTCTGACTCTGTTAGGCTCTTGTAGAATGCTTGGCAACTCCGACTTCAGAACAGCAAAGGGGCATCCTGAATGCATGAGAACTCTCACTAAGCACTCTGGTTGTAGCTGAGGATGAGGGGAGAAGAGCTCTCTGGAGCTTTCAGCTCTGAATTCCAGAGCTTCCTGCTTTTGGTGATGACACAGTTTGAAAGAAAGACAGAATCTGCCCCTTGATCCGAGTTCTGGAAGCCATCTTCTATGCCTTCATTTGGGCCCTTTCAAAAGTTTCCTTTCTTTCCCGGCCAAACTTCATCTGGTCGCTGTGCCAGAATGGGCCCCACCCAACCAGCGTGAAGACAAGTCCAGTCCCACTGATTGCTTCCCCTGAGGATCCAGGAGGAGGAGGAGGAGAAAGGGCAAAGAACTCCAGTCATCACTGTTGTCAGCACAAAGGACTCTGGGAAACCGGGGGAGGCAGTCCCAGTTTGAATCCCAGCTCTGCAATTGGCCTGCTGTGTGATTACTGGACAAGTCACCTAAACTCTCTGGGCCTCCATTGCCTCATCTGTAAAATAGGAATAAAATAGTTGTTCTTCCTCCCTCCTAATCCATCAATTAATTGATATTATTTATTGAACGCTTAGTGTGTGTACAGAATTGTACTAAGCTCTTGGGAAACTACAATATGACGAAGAGGTTTTTGATGGTATTTGTTAAACATTTACTGTGTGCCAAGCACTGTACTAAGTACTGGGGTAGATGAAAGTTAATCAGGTTGGACACAGTCCCTGTCCCACACAGGACTCGGAGACTTAATCCCCATTTTTCAGATGAGGTAACCGAGGCACAGAAAAGTTAAGTGACTTGCTCAAGGTCACATAACAGACAGTTGACAGAGCAGGGATTAGAACACAGGTCCTTCTGACTCATTCATTCATTCATTCATTCATTCATTCATTCGTATTTATTGAGCGCTTACTGGGTCTGGGCTCTATCCTCTAGATGACGCTGCTTCTACAGAGTTGGTAGACATGATCCCTGCCCACAAAGAGCTTACGGTCTACCATTCCTATCCCACAAGGGCTTCACAGTCAAGAGGATTGTGAGTCCTGGGTGGGACAAGGTCTGTATCCACTCTGGGGATCTTGTAATTAGTCCAGGGCTTGGCACATAGAGAGCTCACTATAAATGCCTTCATTATTATTAGTACTGCTTATGTCCTGCCTGTTTCTGGCCAGCACCAATGCTCAGTCCTTCAAATATGATGCAGGAAAGGGGACTGTGACGCTCAGAGGTCTTTTCAGATTGCTCTGAGGTCTGGGAGCTCTGAAGGTCCCAAAGGATGGGAGTCTCACCACAGACTCACTGCCCCATCCTCGTCACCATGGCCTTTCTGCTTCTCCTTGAGCTGAGGGGGGGAGAATCTCCTGGCATAAGGTCCAGGGGCAGGGGGGAGGGGCTTGGAAAAAAGTCAGCCACGTAACCGGGGCCAACAGCTTCTCTACAATGTCCCACAGTACTATTATTCAGAGTTTCCTGGAATCCGGGTCTGCCCTGTTGTGTCCCATGGCCACCGGAACTGAAATTTCCATATCCTGTTACGACTTTTTCCCGCTCCCGTGATGACTCTGGGTCTTTGGGAGTTTTCTGATTCCTTGCCTAATCCCACCCTTCCCTGCTCAGGATTTCGGCTCTCTGCTCCCACCCCTCATCCCACTTTGTCTCTCTGGGGCTCTGGGCCTGACTACCAAGGACGAGGGTAAAAGCCCAAAAAGGGTGGGGCGGTGTCTTGATGGGAAATTCCACTTTTGGGACTCGGAATGCCAATGGCTCAGAGTGAGGCTATTTAAGGAACAATGAACTGAAGGTACTTTGGAGAGAACACCAGGGATTTTGGAAGTGTTCTCCCATTTCCTGCTTGCGAGTTTCTTCCCAGAGGGGGGTCCAAGACTTGTGCTCTGGCTGCTGACTCTAAGAAAAGAGGGATGCTATTTTCTGAGTGCCCACCAGTGAAATATACTGGAAGCAGCATGGCATAGTGAGCATGGCATAGTGGATAGAGCACAGGTTCGGGAGTCAGGAGGTAATGGGTTCTAATCCCGACTCGACCAGTTGTTTGTTGTGTGACCTTGGGCAAGTCTTTTAACTTCTCTGTGCCTCAGTTACCTCATCTGTAAAATGGGGATTGAGATTGTGAGTCTCACATAGGACAGGGACTGTGTCCAACCTGATTTGCCTGTATCCACCCCAGCGCTTAGCCTGGTACGTAGTAAGCACTCAAAAAATTCCACAATTATTATATACTGTATTGAACACCTGGGAAAGTGAAACTGAAGCCCGAGACACATTCTCAGCCCTCTAAAAACTCCCTTCTTGGCATAGATCCTGATCGAGCTTACAGTCTAGGGGGGAAGGCAGACATTAATATGAATAAATAAATAATGGATATGAACAAAAGTGCTGTGGGGCTAAGGAGTGATAAATAAAGGGTGCAAATCCAAATGCAAGGGCAACCCAGATGGGAGTGAGAGAAGAGGAAATAAGGGTTTAGTCAGGGATGGCCTCTTGGAAGAGAGGCACTACTACTATTAAACTACTAGGTTTTGAAGGGGGGGAAAGTGACTACCATCAGATATGAAGAGGGAGGTCCTTCCAGGCCAGAGGCAGGACACGGGTGAATACGGTGAGTAGGTGGGCATTAGAGGAGCGAAGTGGTGGGCTGGGTTGTAGTAGAAAAGTAGCAAGGTGAGGTAGGAGGGGGCAAGGTGGTTTGGTAAAGAGTTTCCATTTGATGTAAAGGTGGCTGGGCAACCACTAGACGTGCTTGAGGAGTGGGGAAATATGGATTGAACATACCAGTTGGGTCAGAAATGGAGACCTAGGATGGGGGTCCTTGGAAACTCTTGGTTAAAGCTGGAGTAATTTTCAAGGAAAGACTGCCTTCGACTCTGTGGACCACCCCTTTCTCCTCAACATGCTATCCAACCTTGGCTTCACAGACTCTGTCCTCTCCTGGTTCTCCTCTTATCTCTCCAGCCATTTATTCTCAGTCTCTTTTGCGGGCTCCTCCTCCCCCTCCCATCCCCTTAGGGGTTGGGGTTCCTCAAGGGTCAGGTCTTGGTCCCCTTCTGTTCTCGATCTACACTCACTCCCTTGGTGAACTCATTCGCTCCCACGGCTTCAACTATCATCTCTACGCTGATGACACCCAAATCTACATCTCTGCCCCTGCTCTCTCTCCCTCCCTCCAGGCTCTCATCTCCTCTTGCCTTCAGGACATCTCCATCTGGTTGTCTGCCTGCCATCTAAAACTGAACATGTCCAAGACTGAACTCCTTGTCTTCCCTCCCAAACCCTGCCCTCTCCCTGACTTCCCCATCACTGTTGATGGCACTACCATCCTTCCTGTCTCACAAGCCTGCAACCTTGGTGTCATCTTCGACTCCGCTCTCTCGTTCACCTCTCACATCCAAGCAGTCACCAAAACCTGTTGGTCTCACCTCCGCAACATTGCCAAGATTCGCCCTTTCCTCTCCATCCAAACCGCTACCCTGCTCATTCAAGCTCTGATCCTATCCTGTCTGGATTACTGCATCAACTTCCTCTTCAATCTCCCATCCTCCTGTCTCTCCCCACTTCAATCCATACTTCACACCGCTGCCCGGATCGTCTTTGTCCAGAAACGCTCTGGGCATGTTACTCCCCTCCTCGAAAATCTCCAGTGGCTACCAGTCAACCTAAGCATCAGGCAGAAACTCCTCACCCTCAGCTTCAAGGCTCTCCATCACCTTGCCCCCTCCTACCTCACCTCCCTTCTCTCCTTCTACAGCCCAGCCCACACACTCCGCTCCTCTGCCGCTAATCTCCTCACCGTGCCTCGTTCTCGTCTGTCCCGCCGTCGATCCCTGGCCCACGTCATCCCCCTGGCCTGGAATGGCCTCCCTCCACACATCCGCCAAGCTAGCTCTCTTCCTCCATTCAAAGCCCTACTGAGAGCTCACCTCCTCCAGGAGGCCTTCCCAGACTGAGCCCCCTCATTCCTCTCCCCCTCCTCCCCCTTCCCATCCCCCCACCTTACCTCCTTCCCCTCCCCACAGCACCTGTATATATGTATATATGTATATATGTTTGTACGTATTTATTACACTATTTTATTTGTACATATTTATTCTATTTATTTTATTTTGTTAATATGTTTTGTTTTGTTGTCTGTCTCCCCCTTCTAGACTGTGAGCCCGCTTTTGGGTAGGAACCGTCTCTATGTGTTGCCAACTTGTACTTCCCAAGCGCTTAGTACAGTGCTCTGCACGCAGTAAGCACTCAATTAATATGATTGAATGAATGAATGAATGAATGAGAACATCTAAAGGGAAGCAGCTTGGATCTCAATAGTAATAATAAGCCCCTTGAGGGCCAGGAACCATGATGAATTCCTACTTGCGAATTCTCTCTCAGGTATTAAAACAGTGCTCTACCCACAATAACTACTTAATAAATCCTATTATGACTACTACTAGTACTACAAAAGCTATTTATTGAGCTCTTCTGAGTACAGGGCACTAAACTTCCTGAACTCGGAAAAGTACATTAAAAGCACAAGACATGTTCCTTGCTCTGAAGTATCTTCCACTCTAGCAAGGGAGGCAGGAAGACAGAAAGACAGATGGGTATCTTTAGAGTGTGAGCACTGGGGAAAAAAGGGACTGTGTCCTATCTGATGATCTTGTACTTCTCCCCGGCGTACAGGGCTTGGTACAGAATAACCACTCAATAAATGCCCCAATTATTATATACAGCAGTGACCCATATAAAGACGCAAGAACAACCTCCTCTAAGAAATCCTAGAAATCCTTGCCGACCTATGAGCCAATCAATCAATAGTATTTACTGAGCCACTCCTGTCCATAGAGCCCAGGACTAAGCCGTTAAGAGAACTCAAGAGGAAAGAAACACATGGGCCCTGCCTTCAAGCAGCTTCCTCTCCAAAGGGGGATGTAAGAAATTCTTGTTCCTCTGGAAAATGGGTGTCATGGTAGAGCTAAAGTGGATCTCAGAGGGAAGAGTATCTAGGAAGAAGCCTGTCTCCCATCCTCAAGGCGGGTATGTTATGGAAAGAGAGTACCCTTCCACTCGACCGTAAACTCCTTGAGGGCAGGAATAGTGTCTGTCAACTCTATTGGATCATGCTCTCTCAAGTGGTTTAGTACAGTGGTCCGCACACAGTGAAAACTCAACAAATACCAGTGATCGGCGGATTGAATGAGCTGCTTATTGGCTGGTCGGGAAAACAGATTATGAGTTTCATTTCATCGACTCAGCAAGACGGCGAAGGTTTGTTTTGAATGCGATGCCTGTCTCAACAATGTGTGCCTCCTTTGTTCCCTAGCATCTCGCATAATTAGCTCTCCATCAGAGGGGGCTTCCTCTTTGGGAGGCCACAGTTACTGCAGCCCAGGATGCATGATCTCTGAGCCAGCCTTCCAACTGGGATTGTGTATTTTTGGACCTATATCCTGCCCCCACAGGGAGTTATGGTAGAATGATCTAATAGGCCGTCTCACCTCTACCCTCTTGACAGCTGTTGTAATGGAGAAAGGCCCATCAAGGAGTCCAAGAGACCAAAGAGCCACATTTGGAATGGCTGCAATGGGACTTCCGTTATTTTCATCATTACAAAGTCCACCAGGAAATGAGACATCAAGGCAGCCATGTTTACCCCCGGCGGCTGGAAAATGAGGTCAGAGAGGAGGAGACGATGGTGTGGCTTAGGTGAGAAGTCTCCAGGGGCCGTCAGCACCCGGGACTTTGTCGATGAGGAGTCCCGCTCCTCAAGTTCCCAGAGACCAGGAGGATACTGGAAAGAGGAATGTGAGCCTTCAATTTCTGTTGCAGGGGCAACATTACCTCTCCCCCTCATGCATAAGGGTGGGGTGTGGGAACACACTCCCTACCTTCCCTCCCGATACCCAATTCTACGGACTTTGTGCCCTGCAAACCCCACAGGAGCCATGATATGAGCAGCTGATGATGACGGTGATGACTTTTAGTTCTCTTCTCTATCCTCTGAACCACACTGCTTCTCATGTTGCTTTCACACTGCTTCTCACCACCTGAGAGAAGGAAAGATAGGATTTGACAGGCATGGGAGCTGGGAGAAGAGAGTCTGACTAGGGGTGACAATGTTTAATTGGAGAAACAGCATGGCTTAGTGGAAAGAGCATGGGCTTGGGAGTCAGAGGTCATGGGTTCTAATTCTGGCTCTACCACTTGTCACCTGTGTGACTTTGGGCAAGTTACTTAAATTCTCTGTGCCTCAGTTACCTCATCTGTAAAATGGGGATTAAGGCTGTGAGTCCCATGTGGACTCACCTGATAACCGTGTATTTATCCCAGTGCTTAGAACAGTGCTTGGCACATAGTAAGCGCTTAACAAATACCATCATTATTATTATTTAATGCCTGAAGTGATCAGGTAGTAACACTGATGATCCACTGAGTGCAAAGCCTAGTGAGGAGCTAAATCAAGGAGGTTATGCTTTAAGCTCCTTGAGGGCTGGGATCATGTCTACATAGGCTACTGTATTGTGCTCTTTCAATTGCTTAGTACAGTGCTGTTCACACAGAAAGCACTCAGTAAATACCACTGATTGTTGGTGAGGATGATGAGGATATTGATGATACTCTACCAAGTGCTTAGTACAATGCTCTACCCATAGTAAGGATTCTAAAACCAGCTCTGCCATTTGTCTGCTGGGTGATCTTGGGTAAATTACTTAACTTCTCTGAGCCTCAGTCTCCTCATCTGTAAAATGGGGATTAAATCCTACTCTCTCCGACCTAAACTGTGAGCCCCCTGTGGGACAGAGACTGCGTCCAATTAGTGGAAAGAGCCCGGGCTTGGAAGTCAGAGTTTCTAATCCCATCTCCGCCACATATCAGCTGTGTGATTTTGGGTAAGTCACTTATCTTCTCTGTGCTTCAGTTACCTCATCTGTAAAATGGGGATTATGACTGTGAGTCTCACATGGGACATCCTGATTACCTTGTATCTTCCCCAGTGCTTAGAACAGTGCTTGACACATAGTAAGCACTTAACAAATACCATAATTATTAATTATTATTATAACCTCATAACACCCCCATTGCTTAGAAAAGTTCTTGGCCCATAGTAACTTCTTAACACATATCATAAAAATAGTAAGTGCTCAATAAATACCACCGGTTGATTGATTGCTTGCTGGTTCCTGCCCTCAAGGTCCTTCTAATCAAAGGGAGCAGGGACCACATGCTCAGGTCTTGTTTGCTACTGAGGTCTCCGTGGAGACAGAGAAACAAACGCGTCCGTTCCCAGATGGCCTCCTGACTTCCTCTCTGCTCCCTCCCTCTCCCACGACCAGACCCCAAAACTGGACACGCAACAGGAATTGGGAGGCTGGGGGGGAAGGGTGGGAGGGGAAGGCACCTGGGGGACGGAGGCTGGGAGATACCCCCACAGCAGGCAAAGTGACATCCTACGAGTTCTGAGGCTTGAGGGGTCAAGCAAGGATGTGGTAGAAACTAGTCACTCTCACAGCCGGTGGCTCTGACTCCAGGCTCTGGTGGTGCTCCAGTGCACTCAAGGCCCCTCCCTCCCTCCAACTCGTTCCATTTCTATTTTAGAATCGTTTACGGGGAATCCCCTGGCCCGGACTACACCCCAAGGTCGCTGCCAGGGAGGGGGTAGGGTAGCGGTGGTCCTGGGGAAGAATCTTGAGCCTCCTCCCTCTTCCAGTTGAAACAGGAGAATCTTGCGGAGCCAGGCCGAAGAGGATACGAAGGCCGCAGAGGCGGATGATGTCGTGCCGTCCAGTCCCCATTCTCCAAGTCAAACTTCCCCTGCAACCCGAGGGCCTATACACATCTAAAGCCCAGTACTTCAGAAAGAACAAATGTAGAAATAACTTTCTAAAATAGGGCACTCCTCAGAAGCAGAAGATTAGGCAGGAGTCCAGCCTTTAAAGGGTAACTCATGTGCTAAGCATTAGAAGACTCATTTTTTGAAATTAAAAGTGGTCTCAAAGAAAAGAATTCAGTGATAAGCTGTTTCAGCTGGCTGTGGAAATTGTCACCCTTAAAGTGAGTGACAAGTTCTGCCAAGCCAGCAGGCCAGCAGGCTTCTTCAGCTTCTTTTCCTTAGGGAGGTGGGGACTGGTTCAAAAGATGTAGGGAAGGCTGGTGGAAAGTGCATTTATGCTCAAGCCTGGCTTAAATGGGTCAGGGTTTAGAAAGAAAGGTAGAGGTGTTCAATCACAGACTTCCATTAATTTCTGCCATTTCCCCTGGGGTTCCCTGGTCAGAGTTCATCCGCTGTCTTTGCTTCAGTTTCTTCTTGAGATCTTGGATGATTTACAAAGGCCACAAAGGACTGAATGAAGTACATGGGTGAATACTCCAAATCCCCTATCTTCAAAGCCCATACTAAAATCACATCTCCTCCAGGAAGCGTTTCCTGACTAACCTCTCACCCCCCACACCCTATATTCCCTCCCTTCTGTGACGTCTTTGTACTTGGGTCCATATTTCCTATGTGCACTGATACTACATCTCCACAACACTTATGGATATATCCACGTATTCTGCAGCTTCCCTTGTTTCTAATTTTTTTTCATGCCCATATCCCCTGTTAGATTGTAAGTTCCTTGAGGGTAGGAATCATATCTTTTAACTCTATTGTACACTCCCAAGAGCTTAGTACAGTGCAAATGATTATATCTGTGGTATTTTTTCTGTGCTTACTAGCTTTCACGTGGGGCAGATATGAGGTAATCAGGCTGGACACAGTCCCTGTTCCACATAGTGCTCACAGTCTAAGTAGGCAGGAGTAGGATTTAATACCCATTTTACAGATGAGGAAAGTGAGGCCCAGAGAAGCAAAGTCATGTCACTTCTCTTCTAGACTGTGAGCCCACTGTTGGGTAGGGACTGTCTCTATATGTTGCCAACTTGTACTTCCCAAGCACTTAGTACAGTGCTCTGCACACAGTAAGTGCTCAATAAATACGATTGATTGATTGATTCTCTGGGCCTCAGTTACCTCGTCTGTAAAATGGGGATTAAGACGGTAAGCCCCATGTGGGACATGGACTGAGTCCAACCTGGTTAGCTTGTATCTACCCTAGTGCTCAGTTCTGTGCCTGACACATAGAAAGTGTTTAACAAATTCCATTTTTTTCAAAAAGTGACTTGCACAAGGTCACACAGCAGAGAAGTGGCAGAGCCAGAATTAGAACCCAGATCGCCTGACTCCCAGGCCCAGGCTCTTTCCACTAGGCTATGCTGCTTCTCTCGATCCCATCTCAATTTCCATCTTTGATTGACGGCTCCTCCCCAGCCCACACATGCCCTCTGCCCACTCATGGCCTGGGAGATCCTCAGATGCCGCTGGAGAGCACCCACGTCTGATGGGTGGCGATTCTTTCCCCCTCCTTCCCTTGCCCTGGGGACCTCACGCTGGGTGTCCTAAATGATGTTTATGCCAGCCTCCTTCTACTCCCCTCCGGCCCCCCCCGGCCCCTCTGCACAGTGGCGGGGTTTCAGGCTCGGGCCGATTTCCAGACGTCCGATCTGAAAGCGCTCTTGGAGGACGTCCTCTTGCCAAACCTCGCCGTCGCAGTCGGGAGGGGCCCTGAATAAAGGACCGATTCATCCCGACTTCATTGGCTGCTTTATTTGCCATTTTTTTCCTCTGTTATTATATATGCAGACAACTAGGAATGTAGCTCCACAGACTCTTTTTTGCATAAATTATGCTTGTTTGCCATTTGCCCTCCACGACTCCTGTTCACTGGTTCCCACTTGGAAGTGGAAGGGGATCCAGGACTGGTGTGGGGTTGGGGGACCTGGGGTAAATGGGGTGAAGAGGATTGGTTTGTGGGGGAGGAGGGCAGTGGTGGATTGAAGGGGAGGCCAATTCGGCTGGTGGGAGCTGTTTTAGTGACCTCTCTCTAGGCGACTGATGCAAATCAGCCTGTCTGCCACTGGGGCACTTACGAAAGGAGACGGGGAGGGGGTGCCAGCCCCGCAGTCCTCTGGGAAATGTTTGCATTGTGGGCTGGGAGCTGTGTGGGTGGTAGTTTGCATAGCGTTCACGGGGAGACCAGTTTTTCCCCTGGTGTTTCGCAGGGCAATGTGCAGAACTGTTACAGTCAATGAGTCAATGACATGTACTGAGACACCCACCGCAAGCTCAGCACTGTACTAAGCATCATTTGGGGCCGAGCAACAGTTTCCCTTCCCAGAAAGGGCCACACCAGGGTGCTCTGAAATCAGAGCTGCTCATGGACACGGACGTCCGAGCAGACGTCACTCACATCAATCAATCAATCGTATTTGTTCGTATATTTATTCAATCGTATTTATTGAGCACATAGTGTGTGCAGAGCACTGTACTAAGCTCTTACTGTATGCAGAGCACTGTATTAAGCACTTGGGATAGTACAATACACGGATATAATGGACACAGTCCCTGTCCACATTGAGCTTTCAGCCTAGAGCCGGAGACACACAATATAATTAAATAAATTAGGGATATGTACATATGTGTGCACATATATACTTATCAACTCCTCCCCACCTCCAGTCCCAGCAGCTCCAGATGGGCCTGGACCAATTCATTCAACCGTATTTATTGAACACCTACTGTGTGCAGAGCACTGTACTAAGTGCTTAGCACTGTACTAAGCCAACCACTGTCATCTAATGTGTGAGCTCCTTTTGGCACCTGTTTTTACAGATTAACCACCCCCTTCTCACCTCCCTACCCCTATTGTCCCCTCCTCCATCCTGCTTATGTCTTTGGACACCTCCGCCTGTTTGCTTAATTGCTCCCGAGTGAATATTGTTTTTTTATTTTATAGTATTTGTTAAGCACTTACTATGTGCCAGGCACTGTTCTAAAAGCTAGAGTAGATACAAAATAATCAGGTTGGAAACAGTTCCTGCCCCACGTGGGACTCACTGTCTTAATTCCCATTTGACAGATGAGGGAATTGAGGCCCAGAGAAGTGAAGTGACTCACCCGAGGTCAATAAGCAGAAAAGTCATGGAGGTGGATTTAGAACCCAGGTTCCTCTGACTTCCAGGACCGTGCTCTACCCAATAAGCCACGCTGCCTCTGACAATACTAGAGAAGAGCATGAGTTTGCCTCTCTCTTTAATTGTTTTTATTTCTTCATTTTTCATTTTTGCCATTTTTTTTCATTCATTTCTCCTCCAAGAGGACTTTCCTGAGTAAACTCTCACTTCTTCTTACACTCTCTCCCTTCTGTGTTGCCAATATACAAGGATCTGTAACCTCTGGTCACTTGTTATTCACCTCACCCTCAGCCCCAGAGCAGATATGTACATATTCATAATCTATTTATTATATTAATATTGGTCTCCCTCTCTAGACTGTAAGTTTTTGTGAGCAAAGACCATGTCTATCTGCTGTATAATAATGATAATAACGGTATGTGTTAAGTGCTTACTATGTGCCAAGCACTGTTCTAAGCACTGGGGTAGATATAAAGTAATCAGTTTGTCCCATATGGGGCTCACAGTCTTAATCCCCATTTTACAGATGAGGTAACTGAGGCACAGAGAAGTTAAGTGGCTTGTCCAAGATCACACAGCAGACAAGTGGTGGAGTTGGGATTAGAACCCACATCCTTCCAAGCGCTTAGTACAGTGCTCTGTAAATAGGAAGTGCTCAATAAATACCATTGATTGATTGATTGATTTTAGTATTGTATATTTGGTAATTTGCTTCTACTTGCCTACCTCAAGAGAGTGTGGGTTTCATGAGTATGGACATTGCTCTTTTGCTTCTTTTTCCATTCCCCAAGAGCTTATTAATGTTCTCTGCACACTATAGCCATCTAGTATAGTGCTCCGCATATAGTGAATGCCCAATTTGGGGTTCTAAATGCACTACGTACGCCATTCAATGCTTTGCACTCTTTAGGAACCAAGAATGGTGTTTTGTTTGTTTTTTTGTGATATTTGTTAAGCACTATGTTCCAGACACTGTACTAAGCAATGGGGTAGATGGAGGAGAATCAGGTTGGACACAGTCCCTGTCCCACATAGGTCTCATGGTCTTAATCTCCATTTTACAGATGCAGTACAATCAGGGGAAGCAGTACAGTACAATGCTCTGCACAAATAAGTGCTCAGTATAGTGTTCTGTCCCTGTTTAGAGCCCTAATCCAGAACAATACTCCCCATACAGTAGACTCCCAGTACAATGCTTTGCACAAAGTCCTCAGTTAACCCATCAATCAATCAATCAATGGTATTTATTGAGCACTTACTATGTGCAGAGCACCGTACTAAGTGCTTGGAAAAGTACAGTACAACAGAATTAGCAGATGTGTTCCCTGTCCATAATGTATTGCCAAGAGTTGGTAGGCCCTCCTCCTCTCTTTCAGCTTCTCTCCAAAGACTGACCATATGGTGCCCACTGCCCACCCCAACCCTGCCACACTCCCCCACCTCATGATGACAGGCCTTGGCTCAGATGCCAGAACAGAAGAAATTGGGACAGAGTAGAAGAGGTGGGAGATGCCTCTATTTGTGTTTGGGCTCCCAGGAGAGGGGTTGAGAGAACCCATGACAATCAAAACAGAAAACACCTCCATCCTCAGACCTCTGAAACAGACCCTGGACTCTCTGTTCTTCTTGCTGATATGCAGAGATGAGATCTGCCCTTTGGAGATCAAACAGGCCAGAACTGTGCCTCCCACCGAGCCCGCTCCCTGCCCCCAAGAACTTCACACTTGGATACCAAGTATCTGAGCACAGCACAGGAATGATAAAAAGACATCAGAAGCATCTCCCTATCTGCTCCAGGGTTGCAGGACACCTGTCTGGACAAGGGGATGATTCCTGGGGAGATGCCTTGATAATGGACTCCATGGAGGTATGCATCAGTGGAATTCAGACCTCAGTCCCTGTCCCACGGTTGAGCTATTTGGTTTACCCGATCCCTCCCCAAGCCCTCCATCTGGCCAAACCAACAGCTTCCCTTAGCACTTACAATAATAATTGTGTGATTTGTGAAGTCATTCAATCAGTCAGTCAATCATATTTATCGAAAGCTTACTGTGTGCAGAGCACTGTACTAAGTATGTGGGAGAGTACAATATAACAATAACACATTGTCTGCCCACCGTGATCTTACAATCTAGAGGGGGAAGCAGACATTGATAAACATGAATAAATTACAGATATGAAGCGCTTACCATAACCCATCACTCTCTGTACTAAGTAAATGCTGGGGTGGACACAGGATAATCAGATGAGACACAGTCCCTGTCCCTCATGGAGCCCTTATGTATTTCAGCATGTCTGTACTTATGCATATTTTAATTTTATATTTGGTCATTTTTCCAACTAGTTCATCTGGATGTATCTGCCCTGCTTTCTGTTATGACCTTGTTCTTCCTCCCGCTCCCACAATTTGGAAATCATCTATGTCTGCCTGCCTCCCTCATTAGATGGTAGGTTCCCAGAGGGCAGGGGAAATGGGTCTTCCTTCAGTGGGATGCTCCCAAATACTCAATGAATAAGATTAACTTGTGCATGGATTGATGGATTCCACCTGCATGACCACTCTCTGTCCACCAGTCAATCAATCAATCAAACGATGTGGTCGTTACGGGTTGGGGACATTTCTGCTATTTCTGTTGTATTGTACTCTCCCAAGCACTTAGTACAATGCTCTACCCATGGTAAGTGCTCAGTCAATAGCATTGATTGATTGATTGAGCTTATACTGTGTGCTGAGGACTGTACTAAGTGCTTGGGAGAGAAAAGAGTTGTACTGTCTTCTTGTAGAAGCAGTGGGTCCTAGTGAATAGAGCATGGGCCCGGGAGTCAAAAGAATCTGGGTTCTAATTCTGGCTCTGCCACTTCTCTGCTCTGTGACCTCAGGCAAGTCACTTCACTTCTCTGTGCCTCAGTTACCTCAGCTGTAAAATGGGGATTAAGATGACTGTGAGCCCCATGTGAGACAGGGACTGCGTCCTACCTGACTAGCTTTGTATGTACCCCAGAACTTAGTACAGTGTCTGGCACATAGTAAGTACTTAACAAATACCAGTAAAAATAAATAAATATAACAGAGTTGGACGATGAGATCCCTGCCCACAAGGAGCTAGAGGGGGAGACAGACACTAAAATAGATTAATGCCACTTAGGGGAAATAGTATGTATGTAAGCACTGTGGGGCTGCCCCTTCAGTGAGCCCGTTGTTGGGTAGGGACCATCTCTGTATGTTGCCAACTTGTACTTCCCAAGTGCTTAGTACACTGCTCTGCACACAACAAGTGCTCAATAAATACGATTGAATGAATGAATGAATGTGCTGAGGTTCAGTGCTGAAGTATACTGTAGAACTGGGGTGGGGAGAGAATCAAAGTGATTAAGGAGTACAGACCCAAGTGCATAGGTGATGCAGAGGGGAAGGCAAATAGAGTGGGAAAATGAGGACTTAGGTTGGAGGAAGCATGATTTTAGCAGGGCTTTGAAGGTGGGGAGTGTGGTGGTTCATCATACATGAAGCGGGAGGGACTTCCAGGCCAGAAGGAGCAAGGGGTTGCTGCGACAACCAAGAGGAACAGTGAGTAGGTTGGCGTTAGAGGGAGTGGAGTGTGCGGACTGGGTTGTGGTAGGAGCTGAGCAAGGCCAGGTAGGAGGGGGATGTTGATTCTATGGCCTGCAGTGGCAACGGAGGGTTGCTGTCCAGAGGGGGGCCTCCCCAAGAGTAATGGGGACCACTTTATCTCACCATCCCTTCCTACCTAAACGCTGACCATAATCCCACCTCAAATTTGAATTTCTCCCATAAAGCACTTTACAAATTTCAGCAGGAATGATGGTAGGGGCTTGGGTAGGAAAGGGTTGGAAAGGAATTTGAGCAACTGTCCCTAACTGGAACCTGGAAGGTGATGGCATCATTGTGCCTGAGACCTGGGCTCTCTCATGTTCCCCCTCCCACCCAGAGATCTGGATTGGGAAACTCAGAGATGCATGGAAAATCCTGAGAATCAAAGCAGACTGTCTGCTTTCCCTGCAGGACACCAGTGGCAGTGTGCAGGAAAAAGGATTCCGCTGCCCATCTTCCAATTAGGAGATAAAAGGCTTCATACTGCATTGTTTCAGGGGAGAGGAAATGGGAAAATGAAAGGAAAACAGTACAGAGGATGGAGGGGGAAGGGAAACTCCTATCTTCTCCAAGCACAAGTAGTGTCCTGGTGGGGCAGGGGAAGCTTTATTCCGGGGCTTCCAGGGGTGGCAGGGAAGCTGATTGGTAACATTGTCCTGGTGAGGCAGATGAAGCTCTGTTTTGGGGAGTCCAGGGATGACATGGAAACTGAGTGATGACAGTGTCCTGGTGGGGCAGGAGAAGCCTTATTCTGGGGAGGTCCTAGAGTGTCAAGGCAGCATGGCTTAGAGGAAAGAGCATGTGCTTAGGAGTCAAGAGGTCATGGGTTCAAATTCCAGCTCTCCCACTTGTCAGCTGTGTGACTTTGGGCAGTCACTTCACTTCTCTGTGCCTCAGTTATCTCATCCATAAAATTGGGATTAAGACTTCGAGCCCCACCTGGGACTGCCTTGTATCTCCCCCAGCACTTAGAACAGTGCTTGGCACATAGTAAGCACTTAACAAATACCGGCATTATTATTATTATTGTCCTGGCGGGGCAGGTGAAGCACTGTTTTTGGGGGTCATGGGGTGTTAGGGAAGCTGACTGTGACACTTTTCTGATGGGGCATTAGAAGCTCTCTTTTTGGGGGAGTCCAGGGTTAGCAGGGAAGCTGACTGTTGAGATATAGTCCCATGAGTTCTTGGAGGACTTTACAAGAAATGTATTTGCTTTTAAGTAGATGTTCATTTTGGACACGTTATGTCAATCGCTGACCCAGGCTTTTAAAGACAACGCTACTGGTCGTAAAGTGACGCAGTGTGACTCAAGTGATTCTCCTGCCTCACTATCCACTCCTAATACTTAATCAATTCATAGCAATGATCGGGTGCCTTTTCTGTGTGGCCCAGTGTACTGAATATTTGGTAGAGCACACTATAATTAGAAGACCCCATGCCAGCCCTCAAGGAGCTTGCAGTTTCTAGTCTATCACAGAGCAGAGCACTATACTAAGTGCTTGGGAGAGTACAATATAACAGAGTTGATAGACACAATTCCTGCCCACGGTGAACTTACGGTCTAAAGGGGGAGAAAGACATTAATATAAATAATACATTATGGATAAGTACATAAGTGCTGCAAGACTGAGGGAGGAATGAGTAAGGGGAGAGAATCAGGGTGATACAGAAGGGACTAGAGCTCAAGAACTATTATTGATTGATTACAAAAATCGCCTCTCCTCCAAGAGACGTTCCCCAAAGGATTCCTCATTTCCCTTACTCCCTCTCCCTTCTGCATCACCCCTGAACTTGTATTTGTACCCTTTTTACACACCACCCTCATCCCCCCAGCACATTTGTACATATCCATAATTTTCTTAAATGTCTGTTCCCCCTTCTTAGACCGAATGCTCCTTGTGGGCCAGGAATGTGTCAACTAACTCTTTTATACTGTACTCTCCCAAGCACTTAATACAGTGCTCTGCATGCAGTAAGAGCTCAGTAAATGCAATTAATAAATTGACGCATTTGATTTATCTTGATTTCTCCAGGGTCATGCCCGCCCCAATGGTTTCCTCAGCATGATTCCCTCACAATTTCCTACAGCCCTACTGAACATGGCAGTTTCCCTTTTCTCCAAATTTAAGCACTAAACTCTCTGCTAATGTCTTTCTGTACTTTCCACCGTCCTCACTCTGATTTGTTTCTGTTCTGCCCTCCCCCATTAAATTGAAAATTTTTCAAGGGCAGGGATCCGGTCTTCTGCTTCTATTTTGCTTTCCCAAACTCCTACTTCATTGCTCTGTGTGTCATAAGGCACTCAGTGAAAGTTATCTATTGGTTAACAGATTGAGTCTGCCTACCCAACAGTCAGGTCCTAGAGGCTCCCTTCTTCATTCATTCAATCACATTTATTCAGTGCTTACTTTGTGCAGAGCACTATACTAAGTTCTTGGAGGAGTACGATATAACAGTAAACAGACACATTACCTACCCAAAATGAGCTTACAGTCTAGCCAGAGAGAAAGACACTAATATAAATATAAATAAATAAATTACAGGTATGAATAAATTTCTTCCTGACCACTCCATTACCTGCACTCAGCCATCTCCTCACTGCCAGAGACAGCGAGTGTTTTCCCACCCAAAGCCTTAGACACTGCCAATCTCACCCACCCTGCCAGCGTTGCTTAATGGAAAGAGCACAGGCTTGCGAGTCAGAGGACATGGGTTGTAATCCTGCCTCTGCCACTTGTCTGCTGTGTGACCTTGGGCAAGTTACTTAACTTCTCTGTGCCTCAGTTACCTCATCTGGAAAATGGGAATTAAAAGTGTGAGCCCCACGAGGGATAACCTGATTAGCTTGTAACTACCTCAGTGATCAGAACAGCACTCGGTACATAGTAAGCACTTAATAAATACCATTATTATTATTTTTTTTTGAGTCAGCTCCAAGGACCTCCAACCTAATGGGACCATCTGGGCCCCTGAGGAGCTGTCTCCAACTGTCCCCAAGACTGATTGCTGGCACATTTGCCCCAAGATCAACTTCTCCTGACCCAAAACATGACCATCAGGGCCTAAATGAGGTTGTGCCAGGAGTCGAGATACAGGATAATCCCAATGCACAAGGCTATTTGTCACTTCTCAGGGCTATGCTGAATGCCAAAGAAAAAGGCTTTTATGAGGTTCACCTGCAGCCTATGTTGGGGAAAGCTGTGAAGGCAGAGAGATGCAACAGTCTCAAGAGCCAGAGCGAGCTCAGAGAAGCAGCCCACTACTTCTGATTTCTGCATCATCTGAGCTTTCCTCTTCGTTGAATCTGACCTGCCCACTCCCACCCCCTCGAGAGCCCCACAAGACACAATCGAGGAGACAGAACCACCTCCAGGAGCCCCTGCTCCAGAGCGGCAGCCCGTCCCCTTGCCATCACTCAGCTGTGCCTGTTGGGAGGGACAGAAACACGAAGAACCGATGAGTGTGGTTCCCCACAAATCTTTCAACACATCCGAAGCAGCAGCTGACTTTGGTTACTGTGCCTCTGGGATGACACATGAGGGGAGAAACTCAAAATCCTCCATGAGGTTTTCTGAGGCTCTGTCAGAGCACAGTGGGACCCCTGGGAGTGCCCCAGGCTCTCCCCTTGCGGGGCAAGGGATGGGGAAGGGACCGTAGCCACTTGTGAGTGTACATGAATTGGGGCCCTCCAGGACTGCTGGAGAACTCACTCGGTCTGCACAGGGATGAAGGGTGTGATCTGAACTGGTTGCTCTCTGCTGGAGGCGGACAATACATCTCCCCTGGAATGGAGGAGGGTGTGCAGCTGCTGCTGATGGCTACTGAACCACCTAGTGTGGCCAGTGGCCTGGATTTATACCAGCCAGCCCCGTTTTCAGCTGGTCCACCCCCCTCATCCAGCCCCAGATCCTGCCGCTGAGTTCCATGGCTTGTACGCAGTGCCTGTGTTCTCAGGGATTGGAGAGGGGAACACAGAGGCAGCACTGGAGTGAGTGGGGGACCAAGAACATTGTGACATTTGTTAATTACTTATTACATGCCAAGAATTGTCCAAAGTGCTGGGGCAGATATGGGTCTAGGTTGGACACAGTCCCTGTCCCACATGAGGTTCACAGTCAAAGAAGGAGGGAGAACAGACATTGAATTCTCATTTTCCAGATGAAGAAACTGAAGCCCAGAGAAGTGAAGTGACTTGCCCAAGGTCACACAGTGGGAGAATGGTGGAACCAGGATATAAGCCTAGGTCTTCCAACTCCGAAGCTTGGGTTCTTTCCACTAGGCCACGCTGCTTCCCTATGTGATATCCCATATGTCTGTGTTGGGTTTAGAAGTATGACCTAGGCTAGGGGTGGGTCTCAGGTTAGCCTTGGGGCTAGGGTTAGGATTAGGGTGTTGAGGAAGGATTGGGGTGTTGATTGGGTATGGGGGGGTCAAAGACTGGCTTTTTTCATTCATTCATTCATTCATTCACTGAGCTCCTTGTCTTCCCTCCCAAACCTTGTCCTCTCCCTAACTTTCCCATCTCTGTTGACAGCACTACCATCCTTCCCGTCTCACAAGCCCGCAACCTCGGTGTCATCCTCGACTCCGCTCTCTCATTCACCCCTCACATCCAAGCCGTCACCAAAACCTGCCGGTCTCAGCTCCGCAACATTGCCAAGATCCGCCCTTTCCTCTCCATCCAAACTGCTACCCTGCTCATTCAAGCTCTCATCCTATCCCGTCTGGACTACTGCACTAGCCTTCTCTCTGATCTCCCATCCTCGTGTCTCTCTCCACTTCAATCCATACTTCATGCTGCTGCCCGGATTATCTTTGTCCAGAAACGCTCTGGACATATTACTCCCCTCCTCAAAAACCTCCAATGGCTACCGATCAATCTGCGCATCAAGCAGAAACTCTTCACCCTGGGCTTCAAGGCTGTCCATCACCTCGCCCCCTCCTACCTCACCTCCCTTCTCTCCTTCTACTGCCCAGCCCGCACCCTCCGCTCCTCCACCACTAATCTCCTCACTGTACCTCGCTCTCGCCTGTCCCGCCATCGACCCCCGGCCCACGTCATCCCCCGGGCCTGGAATGCCCTCCCTCTGCCCATCCGCCAAGCTAGCTCTCTTCCTCCCTTCAAGGCCCTGCTGAGAGCTCACCTCCTCCAGGAGGCCTTCCCAGACTGAGCCCCTTCTTTCCTCTCCCCTCGTCCCCCTCTCCATCCCCCCGTCTTACCTCCTTCCCTTCCCCACAGCACCTGTATATATGTATATATGGTTGTACATATTTATTACTCTATTTATTTATTTATTTATTTATTTTACTTGTACATTTCTATCCTACTTATTTTATTTTGTTGGTATGTTTGGTTCTGTTCTCTGTCTCCCCCTTTTAGACTGTGAGCCCACTGTTGGGTAGGGACTGTCTCTATGTGATGCCAATTTGTACTTCCCAAGCGCTTAGTACAGTGCTCTGCACATAGTAAGCGCTCAATAAATACGATTGATTGATTGATTGATTGATTCATTCATTCATTCATTCATTCAATTGTATTTATTGAGTGCTTTCTGTGTGCAAAGGACTATACCTAGAGCTTGGGCGAGTACAGTATAACAATAAACAAACACACTCCCTACCCACAACAAGCTTATAGTTAACAGGGGGAGACAAACATTAAAATAAATATATAAATCAATTGCTCATATATGAGCAAGTACTTTGCTTAGAGATTTAATGATGTAACCCGAGACAAGTATCTGCCCTGATTTGATTGTTTGACAGCGGCTTGTGGCCAGATGTTGTTCCCAATGAGCCCTGCTCAAATAGCAATAATAATAATGATAATGATAGGTGTGATGTTTGTCAGGTGCTTCCTATCTGCCAAATAATGTACCAAGTGCTGGAGTGGATACACACTCATCAGGTAGGACAGAGTCCCATTCCCACAATGGACTCACAGTCAAATCCCAAGGCCCGACAATGGTTTTCCCACCACAGCCCTGGGCAGAATTGCTTCCAACCTACGACACTGCCCACTGGCCTTTCACTTGGAGAGCAATAATGATAATAATAATAATTGTGTTATTTGTTAAGTGCTTACTTTGTGTCAGGCACTAAACTAAGCCCTGGGGTGGATACAAGCCGGTTGGGTTGGACACAGTCCCCTTCCTCATGGAGCTCACAGTTGCAATTGCTATTTTGCAGATAACCTGAGGCCCAGAAAAGTGCAGTGACTTGCTCAAGGTCACACAGCGAGAAAGTGGCAGAAAGGGGATTAGAATCCATAACCTTCTGATTCCCAGGCCCTTGACCTATCAGCTAGGTCACGCATCCCACAAACCCTTACCTGGCCCTCCTCCACCACAGAGACAAACAGAAAGCTCACTCTGAGCCCTCCTGGGATAGCATTTTTGGTTTTCTTGAATGATTCTGCCCCCAATCTAGTTTCTCTCCTGGAAATCTGGCAAAAAGAAGCTCCAATGCCTGGGGTCCAGATGCACACACAATCCTCCCTTCCCCTCATCTATGCAATGAGCTAGAGGATTTGGTTTAGACCGGGAAATGGGCGAGATCTATTCCAGGGAACAGCGTTATGAATAGTCCTAAATTCTTCTCTCTCCTGTTTTGTAGCCCTTTATCTCTTCTAGTTCAGCTGTGTTGGCCTGTTCCCTCTTCTGCTGATGGTAAGGATGGAGGGGCTGTTAATGTTTGTATTTGAGTCTCACCCACATGTCCTCATCCTTGACAGATCCACTGAGATTGTAGACTTAGAGAAGCATGGCCTAGTGGATAGAGAGCATGGGCCTGGGAGTCAGAAGGACCTGGGTTCTAATCCCAGCTCCACCACTTGCCTGCTTTGTGGTCTTGGGCAAGCCACTGAACTTCTCTGTGACTCATTTCCCTCATCTGTAAAATGGGGGGTCAAGACTGAGAAACCCATGTGGGATAGGGACTGGGTCCAACCTATCTTGTATGTACCCCAGTGCTTAGAACAGTGCTTGACACAGTAAGTGCTTAACAAATACCATCATCATTATTATTATTAGGCCGATGAGCTTTATTTGGCAGGGGGTCCAGTGGAGAGAGTGAGGCCCTGGGAAACGGGACCCCTGGGTTCTCGGCTCGGCTCTGCCTGTGCAGTTCAGGGGTGAAGGTTTCTGACTGAAGAATCACCAGCGATGTTCCTTCGGGTGGACAGGACTTACAGGAATCCTGAAAAATCAGTGCCTGATATGCCTACCAAAAATCACAATGGCTACCAACCCAACTGTCTGCCAGGCCACGGCGCATTGGCCCAACACCAGCCCTGTGCTGTGGTTAATTTGGCCCTAGATGTTCTCTGCATAACAAACACCTTCACGTGTGCTTCGCAATGTGCTGCACCCCTGCCCGCCTACTTGCTCGTTGCACTTGAGTCACCAGTGGGAAAAGAGTAATTGGCAGGGGAGAGGGCACGTGAGTAGCACCACACAAACAACTAGCATGCATTCAACTCCTCCCTGCAGGTTCTTAGCCCTCAAATCTCAGAACCAAGACCCATCCCTCACTTTTGACGGGAGACTAATGTTGGGGACAGAAGCCATGTGGAATCAGGTAGGGTGGGTGAGAAGTGAAGAGGGATGAGATAGAAATGGTTGGTTGAGGGCAGAGGGAGCAACACAGCAGCCAGTCAATATTGAGGATTCGATTCATGCCAGGCTGGAGTCCAGCCTGTCCGCATTTCCAATGGACAGCCGTTCAGTCTACAAGAGATGGAGAGGGAATCTGATCCTAATTCACTGCTCCATGCATCGGGAATAAAAAACTGCACCTCCTGGTTTTCTTCGACTTGGGAAAGCCACTGGTTGTGGAATAAAGCAGCAGAACAGATTTCTCCAGTACCTTGATCATCGGATGGATTATTATTATTAATAATCATATTTAGTCAGTGCTTACTGTTTGCCAAGAACCATACTAAGCACTTGGGAGAGTACAATGATAGCATTAGACACATTCCTTGCCCACAATGAGCTCGCAGTCTAGAGGTTCATCCTACCACCCTGCTCACAGGGAGTTTACACTCTAATGGGAGAGGCTAACCCAGTAATCCAATTATATCACTGAATATCCATTTGAAAAGGCACAATTGCATAAATATAAAGATAACTTGTGCTAAAACACACATCTGTTATTCTCGTCTTCTCTTATGCTGTCGAGTTGTCTCCGACCCATAGTGACTTCATGGGCACATCTCTCCCGGAGCACTCCACCTTCATTTGCAATTGTTCTAGTAGTGTATTCACATAATTTTCTTGGTATACTTTTCTTGATAAAAATTCAGAAGTTTTTGAATGATAAAAGTTTTTGAATGATAAAATTTCATTGCCTTCTTCTGCATAGTATCTGCCCTCAACTCTCACCCATGCTGCTGCTGCCCAGCACAGGTGAGTTAATCTGGACTACACCACGTGTATGCTGTGTGACCTTGGGCAAGTCACTTCCCTTCTGTGGGCCTCACTTACCTCATCCGTAAAATGGGGATTAAGATTGCGAGTCCCATATGGGACAGGAATTGTGTCCAACCTAATTGGGTTGTGTCCACCCCAGCACTTAGAACAGTGCCTGGCACTTAGTAAGTGCTTAACAAATACCACAATTGTTATTATTTTTATTTTTATCTCCTCCAGCCCTAACACACCCTTCCTTCTGGGGAAGTTCCCGAGGGCTAACAGGGATTTTTGGGGAAGGCACTTTGAGATCTGCAGCTGGAAGAAGGTCAGTGACACAGAACACAGATGATCTCCTGCCTAGGACAGGCTCCCGGTAAGCGTAGAAGAAGCTCCCAACCAGCAGAACTGCAGAGATATTTCTCTACGGGTCCTGGTTCTGGGACTCAGAAGGCTACTTAATGATTCCACAGACAGCCAGGGGGTCTTGGGCAGTCCCCTGCTGCTGCTACTGCTGCTGGGGCTGCTGTGATGTCAGAAGCCACACTCAGGAGCTCGCAGCTTGACCACACCTCCCGATTTATGGAGGCAGATCTATTAGGAACATTATGGTCCTTCCATCCTCTTTAGCTTCCGAACAGCGGATCCCTGCTGCAGGTAGTTGGAGCGAGGCGGCAGACAAGTGTGCGAAGCCTGGGACACATGCTTTCCTCTGTTCCTCCGGCTAGCAGTAAGTGGGAATGGATTTTTGACGAAAACTTTTCAGCCTGTCTTGGGATCGACTTTGGGAATGGCTGGAGGTGGGTGGTGAGGGGGGAGGAGAGGGGTTTTGCATGTTGCTGTGGTCATCCTACTGAAAACCAAACTCAGAAGCTTGTTTGCCTAGTATCAAATCTTGTCTGTGTTTGCCCTCCCCTTCCTCTTAAGAGCAAAATTCAACATGTTTCAGGGAGGTTTGCCAATTTACTGGGCACAGTTTCTCTCTCCCTCTTTCTGTATGTCTCCGGAGCTGTTTCTCTCTGTGTCCCTACCTTTCTCAGTCTCTCTTTAAATCTCAGTCACTCTCTCCCCTCGCTTGCCTCATGTCTCGGTCTCTCGATGTGTCCATCTGTCTCTGTTTCACTATATCACTCCATCTATCTCTCTCTGTTTCTCTCTCTTCATCTCTCCCTCTTCCAATTGTGCTATTGTTTAACATTTTTATTTGGCCGCTTAATGAATCTCTTCTTTGGAGAGGAAATTGCACAGGCTTTCAGTCTTGCAAGCTAAACGTAGATTTCACTGATTCCCTCTGGTTCCCCCTGTTCCATCCCCCAGAAATCAGAGCTCAGAGAATTCTGGAGGAGAGAAGGGGGACAGGAATATGCTGTATTCCCATCCCACCCCTCGGACAGGGCCGCAGTTGCCCAACACCTCCAAAGAAGCTGTCTGTAGGATACAGAAATCTGAAACAATCTGTGTTTCCATTAGGCATCTCAATTCCTAATTTGCGGCTACATCTTCTCCGGGGTCCCTTTGATGGAGAATCCAGCTAGCATGGGGATAACTGGATCTTCTTTCTGTTCCAAACTCAACTTGGTTCCTTGGCCCTGGGGTGAAGCTGAAGGAGAGGCTGTTTGTTTATCAGCAAGAAATGCACATTATGAATGATAATTCCTACAACCTTGTTTGAGTCCCCCAAGTTTTGACCTTGAGACTCTTCCATCATCCAGGCTTCTGGAAGGCCTTGCTTTGTTCTCTGCAGACAGTGCCCTCCCCCCTTGTGCACCTCTCTGGCCAGGACCACGTCCTTTCAGTTTACCTGTGTTCTCCAGACTGGGAAGAGGGTGGGGTGAAGCGATTTAATGTCGGTAAAGTACTTTGAAGATGAAAAGCTCTTTTCATGTGTTTGGTCTTATAGTGATTAATATTAATATTTGGGGAAAGCCTGCTGCTTCTAATTGTAAATCAACAACTCCCATCCTGGCCAAAGAGACGATGAGATAACAAACAGCAACAGCAGGCACCCAGCCCCTTCCGTCCCCATTTGGGGCAAAGCCCTAGGGGTCTGATGGGGATGGTGGGAGGGGGGTCCCACCCTCCCTCTCCCAGGCAGATCAGGTGAGCTGGGATCTGGCTGGGGGGATTCTCTGGCCTCCGAATGCCCAGGGCCTAACTAGTCTTTGCCATGAGATGATTGTCTGTTTATCTTGTCTCTACCCTAGTGCCTAGCATATAGTAAGCACTTGACTAATGTGACCATTATTATTCTCAGGCGCCATTTTTCCCCAAGACAAATCGCCAGTCCAAGCCGGTGATTGAGGCTAGAGGGGGCTGGGGTTCCCAGCTCAAAAGGAGAAGGAGGAGGAATAGAGACCCAAGCCAGGGGGGAGGAAGGTATGAAGCAGAGCACTGGGTGGATTCGGTCTCCATCAACTCCTCTCTGGCCTGATGAGGGGATCCAGAGGCACATGTGTACCAACCGGGAGCTGTGCGAGCAATGAAAACTGAGGAAAGACTAAACTCTGCCTGGGGGAAGGAATCCAATTCCAGCCTCAGAAGGAAAAAAAATAACAGGCAAAAAAAGGAAACAGGGGGAGAGGAAGTGCCCCAAAATCCTGACTAAATCTAAGATGGGTCCAGGGTCTTGAGTTGTCCACCAATCTCATTCCCTCAAAAACAGTTACCCTCTACCCCTCCCCCCTCACTCCCCCACCAGCTCCCTCACCTCACAGCCTCTGCGACCCCTGCCTCCCAGTGGCAATGATTCATTCAACCATTTATGGGAAGTGTTATGGGAAAGGCAGGCCGTTCAAGGCTCTGGAGTATTTCTGATGGCAATTAACAAGATCCGGAATATAAAGCCATAATCCCCTAGGTGGTCATTTAGTGACATGCTTTCAGGCAGTCTCTTTCCCCTAGAACTGCAGGTCTGTCTTTCAAGATCACACCCCTTACTGTTTCTGCTCCTGTATCTCTGAGACTCTGAGCCCCTTGTGGGACAGTCCCTGGGTCAGATCCGATGAGCTTGTAGCTACGCCAGCGCTTAGCAGAGTGTGTGACACATGATAATAATGAGAATAATAATAATAAGAAGAATTGTGGCATTTGTTAAGTGCTTACTATGTGCCAAGCACTGTGCTAAGTGCTGGGGTAGGTACAAGATCATCAGATTGCACCTGGGGATCACAATCCAAGTAGGAGGGAGAACAGGTATTGAATCCCCATTTGCAGATGAGTGAACTGAGGCAAAGAGAAGTGAAGTGACTTGCCCAAGGTCACACAGCAGACAAGTGGCCGAGCCAAAATTAGAACAATGGTCGTCTCACCCCTGGGCCCATGTTCTTTCTGTTAGGACACACAGCATCTCTAGAAAATACTATTATTATTATTATTATCATTATTATTATTATTGTTATCATCACCATGATCTTAAACTTCCTGCATGGGAGGAGTCATAGTCTAGTGGAAAAAGCACAGTACCAGGAGTCAGGAAACGTGAGTTCTTGTCTGGTCTCTGTCACTGACCTGCTAAGTGACCTTGGGTAAGTCACTTTTTAAAAATGGTATTTGTTAAATATTTATTATATGCCAGGCACTGTACTAAATGCTAGGCTAGATACAAGCTTAATTAGAATGAACTCAGTCTATATCCCATATGAGGCTCATTGTCTTAATTCAAATTGTAATCCCCCTCTAATTTCCCCCTAGACTGTAAACTCATTGTGGACAGGGAATGTGTCCATTATATCATTATATTGTATTCTCTCAATTGTGTGCTTTGCACACAGTAAGCACTCAGTAAATACAATTGATTGATTTTACAAATGAGGTAACTAAAGCACAGAGAAAGAGAAGTGACTTGCCCAAGGCTACACAACAGACAATTGGCAGAGCCAGGGTTAGAACCCAGGTTCTTCTGCCTCCCAGCGCTGTGCTCTATCCACTAGGCCAGTTTAACCTCTCTGGTCCTCAGCTCCCTCATCTGTAAAAGCAGTCCATCAATCACAGACATTTTTTAAACCCTTACTGTGGGCAGACTCCTGTACTAAGTGCCTGTGAGAGCACAACAGAGTAAGTAGACATCATTCTTGCCCTCGAGAAACTCCCAATCTAGCAGGGGAGACAGATATTAAAGTACATTACAGATAGGTGAAGCCACCGGGAATAAGGATTTGGACATAAGTGTTAGTGGTGAGGAGTGGGGTGAGTATCTAAGTGCTTAGGGGGTGGGAATAAGTGCCTAGGTGATGCAGAAGGGAGGGAAAATAAGGTGGGGAGAAGAGAAATTAGTCTTGGAAGGTTTCCCAGGGGAGAAGAGATTTTAGTAGGTTTTTAAAGACAGGGAAGCAGGAGGGAGATCCAGAAAGGAGGGCCCTGGGCAAAGGATGGATGGAGAGAGACAAGAGCAAGGTACCCTGAACAAGTTGGTGTTGGGGAAGCAAAATGTGCAAACTGGATGGTGGTGGGAGACATGAGTGAAGATAAGTGTGGGGGAGAACTGATTGAATGCCTTAAAGGCAAGGCACTAAGCTGGGGGTAGTATACATCTGCTGACAATCTATCAATCGGTGCTATTTTCTGAGGACTTACTGGATGCTCTCCTTCCCTCTCAGACTGGGCTCCCTGTAGGACAGGGACGGTGTTTGATATGATTATCCCGTAACTTTCAGTCAGTCAGTCAGTCAGTCAGTCATATTTATTGAGCGCTTACTGGGTGCAGAGCCCTGTAATAAGTACTTGGGAGAGGACAGTATAACAATACAACACATTGCCTACCCACAATGAGCCAGCACTTGGCACATAGTAGACACTTAATAAATACCCTAGTTAGGTGCCCTAGCTGGGCTCCCCTCCTCTGATAATAAAATAATAATAATAATAATAATAATAATAATAGTATTTGTTAAGTGCTTACTATGTGCCAAACACTTTTCTAAGCACTGAGGTAGAAATGAGGTAATTGAGTTGGACCCAGTCCCCTGTCCCACATGAGGCTCACAGTCTTAGTCTCCACTTTACGGATGAGGTAACTGAGGCACAGAGAAGTTAAGTGACTTGCCCAAGGTTATACAGCAGACAGGTGGTGGAGCCGGGATTAAAACCCACATCCTCTGACTCCCAAGCCTGTGCTCTTGTCACTGGGCCATGCTGCTTCTAATCTGACTTGGGTTATCAGTGATCTGAGCAGGGAAGGTGAAGAGGTTTAGGCTTTGAACACTGATATGTGTCTCTTGGTGGAGATACTCCAGGGTGGGGAAGAGATCTGAATTCTTCTAGGTGTAGGGTGCCAAAGAAACCTGGTTTCTTTCACAGGGACTGATCCCTGCACATCCAGGTTGGTCCAATCAATGAATGGTGTTTACTGAGCACTTATTGTGGGAGAGTACAGCAGTAGAGTTGGCAGATACTTTCCTCACCCACAAGGTACAGAATATCAGCCTTCCATTGTTTCTGAGCCAGCCTCATTGTTCAATCAATCGATTGATCAATTGTATTTATTGAATCCTTACTATGTGCAGAACACTGTACTAAGTGTTTGGGAGAGGACAATTCGATAGAGTTGATAGACTCGATCCCTACCCCCAATATACTGTATAAATATGTATATATATATGCATAATGGTATTTGCTAAGCAGTTACTGTGTGCCAGGTACTGTATTAAACACTGGGGTAAATGCAAGTTAATCAGTTTGGACATTATCGCTGTCCCACGTGGGGCTCACAGTCTTACTCCCCATTTTGCAGATGAGATAGAGGTACAGAGAAATGAATGTCTTGCCGGAGGTCATACAGCAGACATGCAACAGAGCAACAGGGGATTAGAATGCAACCCAGGCCCATGCTCTATCTACTAGGCCACACTCCCTCTCAGTTAGGTGGTCTGGGGGTTGGCTTCGGCAGAGAGAATCTCATGCGGACCCCCAAAGGGGATCTGGTGTGCCATTGCTGTAGGCTGTGACTGAAAACCTGGGGCCTGAGAAGCTCAACTCTTCTACTTTTCCACTAGCTGGGAAATGCAGCCTCGTGCTGGGTCTGTTTGGGGGAGTGCTTTGGGGTAGAAGCTGTGCCCTGTGATCCCCAAACCCTGTACTTAATTTTATTTTTTTATGGTGCAAAGCACTGTTCAAGTCACTGGGGTAGATGCAAATCAATTAGGTCAGACATAGACTGTCTCATAAGGGGCTAACAGTCTAAGTAGAAGGTTGAACAGGGATTGAATCCCTGTCTTACAGATGAGGATACTGAAGCACAGAGAAGTGAAGTGACTTGCCCAGGATCACCCGGCAGAATAGTGGTGGAGCCAGGATTAGAACCTGGGCTCTTTCCACTAGGTCACGCTCCATCCCCAATCTCTTCACTTCCCCTTTTCAGGGGTATGAGTTACTGTGCGAAAGCAGATATTTGGCCGAGGAGAAAAAGTTGGGGCCTGGATTCTAATCTTGGTTTCACCCCTTTCTCCCTGTGTGATCTTGGGCAAGTCACTTACTTTTCTGGGCCTCAGTTTCCTCAACTGTTAAAGGGGGATTATTTGCCTTAAAAATACAAATTGTCAATTCTATGATGTATCCAGTGACACAGTGTAGATCTGAAAGCTGGACAATGAAAAAAACAGGATAGAAAGAGCACCAATTCTTTTGAAATGTGATGTTGGAAAAGGCTTTTTCTAATACCACAGGGTGCCCCAAAAACAAACAAATGGGTTCTGGAGCAAATTAAGCCACTGTGGTCTTTGGAAGACCAAATGCCTTGATTTAGATTAGCATATTTTAGAGACATCATGAAGAAGACCAATTCTCTGGAGAAGACTCTAATGCTAAGAAAGGTCCAAGGAAAACATGGAAGAGGCAGACCAGCAGCTAGATGGATAGAAACCCTAACAATGATAATGGAAGAGCTACTAGCAAGGTTACGGATTATGGCAGAAGAATGGACGTTCTGGAGAAAATATGTCCATAAAGTTGCTATGAATCGGAAAAGATGCAATGGCATTTGATATATACATATATGTACCAACCTATATATATATATAGGGATTAAATTCCTGTTCTCCCTCCTACTTAACCTAGAAGACCCATGTGGGACAGGGACTGTGTCCACTGATTATCTTGTACCTGTCCCAGTGCTTAGTACAGTGCCTGGTGCACAATAAGCACTTAACAAAAAACACAACTGAGGAATCAGTTTACTCTAAAAGAAAGGCTGCTCATGGATAAATTGCACATCCTGATGGTCTTTGGCTTCAGCTGCTTCAAATTCAGGCCCTTTCCTGTCCAGATTTCCCCCGTTTCAGCTTTATAGAATATTGGCTTTGACTTTATGACACCACCTCCTCTGTGGCACTAATTCTGGGGGTGCAGGTGATTGGAAGGCTGCCCAGAAGCCACAGGGAAACAGGGAACTGTTTTAAAAGATGCAGAGGAGAGTTTAAAGAGAGTGATAAGGGGCACAGGGCAGGATAGGTGGCAAACTTGGACTCAAGTGCCAGTTAGAGACTCCAGGGATTATTGACACATTTATTTGAGTTACGATGAAGTTAGTCAGCCCTGTTATTCAATGGACCTTCCTTGGATCAATATTACAAGTGAATAAACTAGGTTAGTCATCTCTAATCACTCGCTTACACCATGCTGAGTAATTTGGGTAAAATTAGGGTATCTGGCCTTTGTTCAGAAAACAACCCTCAGATTGAGAACTCTGTGGTATTGTACTCTCCTAAGGGCTTAGTCCAAATAATAGTAATAATTGTGGTATTTGTTAAGCGCTTACTCTAAGCCAGGCACTGTACTAAGTCCTGGGGTGGATACAAACAAATCGGATTGGAAACAGTCCCTGTCCCATGTGGGGTTCACAGTCTCAATCCCCATTTTACAGATGAGGTAACATGCACAGAGAAGTGAAGTGATTTGCCCAAGCTCACCAGGCAGACATGTGGGGGAGCTGGGATTAGAACCCATGACCTTCTCAATCCCAGCCCCGTGCTCTATCCACCACGCCATGCTGCTTCTCCATCATTGGTCTGAGGCCTGCTTAACTGGATCTCCAGCAAGTGAGACCAAAGCAAGAATCCCCCCCTGGGGGGTGGGGGGGTGGGGTGTGTGTGTGTGTGTGTGTGTGTGTGTGTGTGTGTGTGTGTGTGTGTGTAATGATCTAAGGGGCTCATATTCTAGGAAATCCTAGGGTGAGTTGATGAAATTAAATATTCAGTAATAACTGTGGAATATGTTAAGCACTTACTATGTATCAACACTGGGCTAGGGTTGAGGTAGATACAAGATTACCAGATTGGATCCGCATGGGGCTCACACAATCTAACTGGGGTTAGGGATGAGGTGAACAGGAATTTGACTCCCATTTTACAATGAGGAAACAGAGACACAGAAAAGATCAATGACATATCCCACGTCACTGGCAGGCTGGTGACAAAAACATGACCTAGTGAATCGAACACAGACCATGGAGTTGGAAGGACCTGAGTTCTAATCCTGACTCCACCACTTGCCTGCTGTGTGACCTTGGACAAGTCACTTCACAACTCTGTGCCTCAGTTCCCTCATTTATAAAATGGGGATTAAGACTGTGAGCCCAATGTGGGACAGGGACTGTGTCCAACCCGATTACCTTGTATCTATCCCAGCGCTTAGTACAGTCTCTGATGCATAGTAAGCAATTAATAAATATTACAATGATTAATTATTAATTAGTAGAGCCAGAACCCAGATTCCAGAGCCAGAACCCAGAACTAGAACCCAGATCTCCTAACTCTCAGTCCTTTGCTCTTTCCACTAGACCACCTCATCAAATAGCAGGAAAGCTGCTTTAATGGGAAAGCCTGTTATTTGGGAAAGGTCTCGCTGGTGGAAACCAGTGGTTTTGCGCCATTCCAGATGGTGAATAATACAATGGGAGGAACAGTGTTCATCTGTGGGGAAAGACATGATTACTATTTTCACCCCTTCTAAGATTGGGCACTTTGAAATAGAAGTGTGAGAATTTCTCGTAATCATCATCGTCACCGTGAACAATTATTTCCCACTTGACTACTTGGAGCATGCTCTGAAGATAGAATTGGAGCGGGCGCAGCACTCAGTGGGCTAATAAACTTGTTGTGGGTAGGGAATGTACCAACCTACTCTGTTGTATTGTACTCTCCCAAGTGCTTAGTACAGGGCTCTGCACACAGTAAACACTCAATAAATACCATTGATTGGTTAGTAGAACACAAGAAGTAATGAGGCCCTAGTAGGGAAGCAGTGTTACCTAGTGGAAAGAGCACGGGTCCGGGTTCTAATCCCAGCTTTGCCACTGGTCTGCTGTGAAACCTTAAAAGTCACTTAACTTCTTTGTGTCTCTGTTTCCTCATATGTAAAATGGAAATCAAATCCTACTTCCCTACTATTGAGCCCCATATGGGACAGGGACTGTCCAACCTGATTACTTTGTACCCATGCAAATACTTAGATCAATCTTGACACATAGTATGTGCTTAACAAGTACTATAATTTTTCTTCTTCTTCTTCTTCTTCTTCTTCTTCTTCTTCTTTTTCTTCTTCTTCTTCTTCTTCTTCTTCTTCTTCTTCTTCTTCTCTTCTCCTCCTACTCCTCCTCTCCCTCCTCTCCCTTTCCCCCCTCCTCCCCATCCCCCTTCTCCCTTCCTTCTTCTTCTCCTCCTCCCCTCCTTATTCTTCTTCTCCTCCTTCTCCTCCTCCCCTCCATCTTCTTCTTCTCCTCTTTCTCCTCCTCCCCTCCTCCCCCTCCTCCCCCTTCTCCTTCTCCTTCTCCTTCTCCGTCTCCTTCTTCTTCTTCTTCTTCTTCTTCTTCTTCTTCTTCTTCTTCTTCTCCTCCTCCTCCTCCTTCTTCTCCTCCTCCTCCTCCTTCTTCTCCTCCTTCTCCTCCTCCTCCTCCTTCTCCTCCTCTTCCTCCTTCTCCCTCTCCTCCTCCTTCACCTTCTTGTTTTTCTCCCAACTGCTTAGTACAGCACTCTGTACACAGTGAGTCCAATAAATTCAATCGATTAATTGACTGATTGATTACAAGTAGTAATCTCCTAATAAATACCACTGATTGATTCAGTAAATACTGGTGCTGACAAATGCTACACCCAAAGTGTCTAGCTACCTCCTGGGAAGTAGCTTTTAGGCCAGGGGTGAGTGAAGCTTACTATTAGAAACTGCTCTGTGCTTTGAGACTTGCCATCCTCACTATTTTTTAAAGGGTTTTAAGAATCACTTGGATTTTAGACTGTAAGCTCATTGTGGGCAGGGGAAGCATTTACCAAAACTGTTATAGTGTATGCTCCCAAGTGCATAGTGCAGTGCTCATCACATAATAAATGTTCAATAAATACGCTTGATTGATTGATTGATTATTAAAGGCCAATCAGAGACCCATCCATTGGGGAGAGGGATAACTCTGATCAGGTTCTTTGTTTTCACTCAGCCTTAGGCATCAGGCATGTCCAGAAGGGTCTTGACCACTTGGACTGTGAATTTTCAGTGTATCCTAATTGACAATAAGCAGTTATAGTCCTTGAGCAATGACTCTAGATAAATCAATCATGAATAATCAATAATGAATATTCTCATTTAATACTGATATTTGTAATTATAATAGATATGATAATTAAGGTTAAGTAATTGTAATCACTTGAAACGTGACTTAGTGGAAAGAGAAAAGGACCATGAAGTGGAAGATCCAGGTTCTAATTCCTACTCTGCCACTAGCCTGCTGGGTGATCTTGGGGAAATCACTTAGCCTTTCTGAGCCTCTGTTTCCTCATCTGCAAAATGGGATTAGATAGATTGTGAACCCTCTGTGGCTCAAGGAATGTGTCAGGTTATCACATTCCTCATAGTGTAAGTGCTTCATCATTCAGTCCATCAATCAATGATATTAACTGGGTGCAGAGCACTGTATTAAGTGCTTAATCAATGAGTCGATAAATCAATCAGATTAATTGGGCACTTACTTTGTGCAGAGCACTGAACTAAGTGCTTGGGAGAGGCTGATACAATAATCAAGGCAGGATAGAATAAGTGCTCAACAAATGTCATAGTTATTTTTCTTCAATTAAGAAATCTTCCTCCAATTGGGGAGGGTTTTTCTGAATTTCCTCTCACATCAACTTCCCCTGAGGGGCCTGAACTCTTTCTGTTGAGGGTTCCAAGACCCCTGTTAGCTCTACTTCCCCCTCTCCCCCCCCCCCCCCCCCCCCCCCCCCGCCCCAAACCCCTGCCCATTAAGAAGCCCAGAAGGGAGGGAGGTCATCTCTCTCATTTTTCTCTTTGAGTTTCCATCTCTGGTTGTTTCAGTGCAAAACAACTTGACATCAGAGCTGAACATGTGACTCTGGGGAACAGGGCTGTGATTTTACTGAGTCCCTACAATGGGCAGGGCATAGAACTACAGGATTTGAAGAGTACAGTAGAGGTGGAAGACACTATCCCAGCCCTCAGGGAGTTGACAATCTAACAGGAGACAGACTCAGAATAATTTACAGTTGGAACTGAAAAGAGAATGGAAAGACTGTTAGGAGAGTAAATAATTGCTTGGAACTTGAGAGGGAAAGGATAGCACAAAAGTGCTACAAATGGCTGTAAGTACCTAAATGAGTTGACGTTGGAGGATATGACATGGAGAAAACCCTTTATTTGCAAAAGATCTACCACTGACCAATTTGCAGTTTCCTGTGGAGTTATTATCAATCAATCAATCAGTCGTATTTATTAAGCACTTACTGTGGGCAGAGCATTGTTCTAAGAGTTTAGGAGTGTACAACAGAATAGAAGACACGTTCCTTCTCCATAATGAGCTTTATAATATCGTTATCATTATGGTACTTGTTAAGTGTTTACCATATGCCAAGCACTGTACTAAGCACTGGGGCATATACAAAATAATCAGATTGGACACAGTCCCTGTCCCACATGAGACTCACGGTCTAAGTAGGAGAGAGTTAGATTTAATCCCATTTTATAAGTGAGGAAACTGAAGCACAGAGAAGGTAAGAGAAGCAGCATGGTGTAGAGAGATGCAGCATGAAGTGGATATAGCACAGCCCTTGGGAGTCAGAAGGTCATGGGTTCTTATCCCCAATTTGTCACTTGTCTGCTGTGTGACCTGGGGCAAGTCACTTCACTTCTCTAGCTCAGTGGAAAGAGCACAGGCTTTGGAGTCAGAGGTTGTGGGTTCAAATCTTGGCTCTGCCACTTGTCAGCTGTGTAACTTTGGGCAAGTCACTAAACTTCTCTGAGCCTCAGTTCCCTCATCTGTAAAATGGGGATGAAGACTGTGAGCCCCACATGGGACAACCTCATTACCTTGTATCTACCCCAGTGCTTAGAACAGTGCTTGGCACATAGTAAGCGCTTAACAAATACCAACACTATTATTATTCTCTGTGCCTCAGTTATCACATTGGTAAAATTGAAACTGTAACCCCCACGTGGGACAGGGACAGAGATTAGCTTGTATCCACCCCAGCACTTAGAACAGTGCCTGGCACAAAGTAAGTGCTTAACAAATATTCATTCATTCATTCATTCATTCAGTCGTATTTATTGAGCACTTACTGTGTGCAGAGCACTGTACTAAGCGCTTGGGAAGTACAAGTCAGCAACATAGAGAGACGGTCCCTACCCAACAGCGGGCTCACAGCCTAGAAGGGGGAAACAGACAACAAAACAAAACAAAACATATTAACAAAATAAAATAAGTAGAATAAATATGTACAAGTAAAATAAATACATAGAATAATAAATATGTACAAACATATATACATTCATTCATTCAATCGTATTTATTGAGCACTTACTGTGTGCAGAGCACTGTACAAATGCTTGGGAAGTACAAGTAGGCAACATCTAGAGACGGTCCCTATCCAACAGCGGGCTCACAGCCTGGAAGGGGGAGACAGACAACAAAACAAAACATATTAACAAAGTAAAATGAATAAATACGTACAAGTAAAATAAATAGAGTAATAGTGCAAAGCACTGTTCTAAGTGCTGGGGAGGTTACAAGGTGATCAGGTTATCCCACGGTGGGGGCAGCGGGGGTTACAGTTTGAATGCCCATTTCACAGATGAGGGAACTGAGGCCCAGAGAAGTAAAGTGACTTGCCCAAAGTCACACAGCTGACAGTTGGTGGAGCTGGGATTAGAACCCATGACCTCTGACTCTGGAGCCCGGGCTCTTTCCACTGAGTCACGAAGATCGCTCCTTGGGCCAGACGCAGAGGCAGGGCGGGCCTGGTCGGTCGAGGGGAACTGGGACCATTCACCTCATCGTGTTTCTCTTCCCCGCGCACAGGCAGGGAGCAAGATCCCCGAGGTGGTGTTTCTGAAGTGCTGGGTCATCCCGCCGGACGTCGGATCCCCCCTCCCATGGCCGGGGCCACCCCATTATTATTATTATTATTGTTATTGAGTGACTTGCCCAGAGTCACAGAACAGACAAGTGGTGGAGTTGGGATTAGAACCTTTGATTTCAATCCCATACTCTTTCCACTTGGCCATGCTGCTTCCCAAGTTTCACTGTTTGGTGATTTGTGAACCAATCCTAACTCAGTGGCCCTAAGTAGTGTTGGGCTAAGTACTAATGTTAGGTGTCTTTGGCTCCTTAAGCATACAGAAAATTGCTCAAGTGTCTCTCCTCCAAAGATTAACTCTTATCTCGTCCACATATCACTTTATCAGCGGAAGTGGTGATATTTTAGTGAGCTGATTTCCTAACATCGGACAGATGCAGCTATCTCATCTTGCTCTATTCTACCAGGAACTGATGACTCTTTGGCATTTATTCCTTGTTGCTCTGACATTGGTCGGGCACTCTGACACTTTGGGGTTTGAAGCATGGGTAATGTGGAAGGGAACAAGTTCAAGGAGACGACTAAAATTCTCTAAAGGCTGGGACAAAATCCCTGCTCAGAAACTGGACACAGGAATCTGCCTTTTAATGAGGTCCAGGGGAGTCAAGGTCATTTATGGACAATCAGTTCAGAGACCAAAAGAACAAGCCATGAGGGAAGCAGTGTGGCCTTGTGGATAGAGGACAGGTCTGGGAGTCAGAAGGACCTGGGTTCTAATCCTGACTCTGCCACATGTCTGCTGTGTGACCATGGGCAAGACACTTCACTTCTCTGTGTCTCAGCTACCTCAACTGCAAAATGGGGATTCAGACTGTGAGTCCCGGATGGTACAGGGACTGTGTCCAACTGGATTTGTGTGTATCCATCTCAGGGCTTAGTGCAGTTCCAGCACATAGTAATCACTTAAAAAATACCACAATTATTATTATTATTCATTATTCTCCTGGAATTGGAATTAGTGTGGGATGAGTTTTCCTTGGAGATTTGCTCAGAGTTCAGGTGAGCTTGGTGCATTTCTGCAAAACGGTGTATAGGACATCACTGTTGTTATGTTGCATGTCCAGAATCATGCATATGCCCTCAGTGCAGTGTTCTGCACTCAACAATGATGGTATTTGTTAAGTGTTTACTATGGGTCAAGCATTCATTCATTCATTCAATCATGTTTACTGAGTGCTTACTGTGTGCAGAGCACTGTACTAAGCACTTGAGAGAGTACAATGCAACAGTAAACAGACACATTCCCTGCTCACAACAAGTTTAGAGTCCAGAGGCGGGGGATGTAGACATTAATATAAATAAATGAATTACAGATATGTACATAAGTTCTGTGGGGCAGGAAGGGGGACGGAACAAAGGGAGCAAGTAAGGGTCACAAAGAAGGGAGTGGGAGAAGAGGAAAGGCATCTGTTTAGTCAGGGAAGGCCTCCTGGAGGAGATGTGCCTTCAATAAGGTCTTGAAGTTGGATTTGAGGATGGAGGGCATTCTGGGCCAGAGGGAAGATGTGGGTGAGGGGTTGGTGGTGAAATAGGTGAGATCGAGGAACAGTGAAAAGGTTAGCATTGGAGGAGTGAAGTGCATGGTCTGTGTTGCAGTGGGAGAATAGTGAGGTGAAGTAGGATGGGGCAAGGAATGGAGAGCTTTAAAGCCAAAGATGAGGAGTTTTTGTTTGATGTAGTGGAGTTTTTTGAGGAGTGGGGTGACATGTCCTGAGTGCTTCTGTAGAAAAATGATGTGGGCTACAGAGTGAAGTGTGGGAGTTGGGAGAGGCAGGAGTCTGGGAGGTCAGCAAGGAGACTGATACTGTAATCCAGGAGGGATAGGATGAGTGATTCTATTAATGTAGAAGCAGTTTGGATGGAGAGGACAGGGAGGATTTTAGCGATGTTGTGAAAGTGGGACTGGAAGGAATTAGTTATGGATTGAACAAGTGGGTTGAATAACAGAGAAGAGTCAAGGATAATACCAAGATTATGGGCTTGTGAAACAGGAAGGGTGGTGGTGCCATCTACAGTGATGGGAAAGTCACAGGGAGACAGGGTTTGGGTGGGAAGATAAGAAGTTCTGTTTTGGACATGTAAAGCTTGAGGTAATGGAAGGACATCAAAGTAGAGATGTCTTGAGGGCAAGAGGAAATGCGAGACAGAAGAGAGGGAGGAATATCAGGGCTGGAGATGTAGATTTGGGTATCATCCGCCATGGGAGCATATGAGTTCTCCAAAGGAGTGGGTGTAGATGGAGAATAGAATCACTGTTCTAAGCACTAGGGTAGATATAAGCTAATGAGGTTGGACACAGTTTCTGTCCCACATGGGGCTCACAGTCTTAATCCCCAGCACAGGATCATGAGGCTGGAAAGGGACTTCAGAAATCATTTATTTCAACCCCCGCCTTGTGACATTCCCCTTTATCATTCTCCCTTCTTAATTCTTCCCTTTATGTGTGCTTTTTCCTCCCCATACCCACATCCCCTCAGGGTGCCACCTCCCTAATCCCTTCTATTTCTGCACCCATTCCTCCACCCGGGAGACTAGGAAGCCCTCATTCTCCGAAGGGACCTTTTGACAGTGCAGAGGTTCTTCTCTAAAGCTTCAAGCAGCTTCACCTTTCTCAGTCCCTTTATTTCCCATCCATCCCTGTGTGTGCCCCCACCTTGACCAAGCTGACTAGCTGACTGTCCTGCATACCCTTCCTCTTCCAGGAAGCCTTTCTGGAGTAATCCCGCTGGACTCAGTTCACTCCAGCTTGTCCCTGGGCACTAGGTTAACGTCTCTATTGAATAAGAGGCTGTCTGGTTTTCCTGTGTGTCAGAAGGGTCCCGCGTTAAGCTGCCCAGTCGATGCCCCGCCCAGACGCTGCTGTTCATCTTCGGAATGACTTTCTGGGCCTTTCTTTGATAATGTAGTAGGTTCTGTGGTTTGAACTCTTTGTCGTTTTTATGCGCTAAGCCTCCATCAATTGTACGTTATGACTACTTGCAGGTTTGTGGCTTTGTGTTTGCCTATTGAACTGTCTGTTCCTCAAAGGCAGGAACTGTGTTTTATTTTCCTCTACCTCCTCCCCATTCTCCTTCCCCAGGTTCTCCACACCCTTCAGTACAGGACCTTATACTTAGTGGGTACCCAATCAATACTTTTGACAGACTAATCCTTTCTCCTCCAATTTAACTTACTTTCTGAGAGATGAGTGAATCAACTGGTAGTATCTTCTGAGTGCTGACTGTGGGCAGAGCACTGTACTAAGCGCTTGGGAGAGTCTAATAGATGTAAAGGCCACAGTCCTTTGCTCTCAAGGTGCTTCCAATGTCATGGTGGAGACAGATGCAAATGGATTTACAGGTAGTTGGAAAAAGAGAATGGAAAGGCATCTGGGGGAATAGATAAGTGCTAAAACAGTAAAGGGCTAAATTGATGGGCATAAAGTGCTACAGAAAGAGATGCTCAGAGTGCCTAAGTGCTAAAGTGATAGTTGGGAAGGGCAAGTAAAATAGGGAAAGTCTCCTGGAGGAGGTGGGACTTTTAGAGATGGGGAGAGGTACAGTTTAACAGGTTAGAACAAGGAAGGGGATTCCAGACAGGAAGGAGGGTGTGAGCTGGGAAGAACGGGTTGGAGGTGGAAGAGTTTAGAATAAACCATGGTGAAAAGGTGAGGAGACACTGGGTGTGAGCTGGGAAGGAGGGAGAGAAGGGACTGGGTACATCTCCCCATTCTAAATCCCTGAAACTGCAATTTCAGTTCTTCAGTTCTTCTTCAGTTTGATCATATTTATTGAGCACTCACTGTGCACAAACACTGTACTACGTACTTGTGAGAGTACAATATAACAATAAACAGACACATTCCCTGCCCACAATGAGTTTATGGTCTAGAGAGAGTACTTCTGTCCTCCATAAGCTCTTGGTTATTCTCCCCAAAGCCCTATTATACAGATTTTTGTACTCTGCTGCTTCCTTCTCACTCTATTTTATTCTAGTGTCGGTCATCTCTGCCAAATTGTCAGCTCCTTGAGGGCAAGGATCCTGGCTATTAACTCTATTGTACTATCCCAAGCGCTCAGTACAGTGCTCTGTTTACAGAAAGAACTCAATAAATACCATTGATTGCTTGATAGATTGACCCCATTCCCTCCTCCAACTCCTCTAAGACAGGCTTTGGGCCTCTCCCTGCCTCTTTCCAGTCTGCGTGAGTGATGCCCGTTTTTGTAACGAGACCTTTTTGCCCTTAGGTGTTCCCAGGATGAGCTGTTACCTGGATTCAGCTCCCAGTGGCCCCGTCCCGTTCACCCTGGCTCACCCTGGAACGATGGTAAGTTGGGCTGCAGGACCCTCCTGTCCCCTCCCCACAGCCTTGAACCTAGAAGTTGGCGGTCTTACAGACTCTGAAATGATCCAGGGTTCTGGGGGGGTGTCTCTCTGCATCCTGGTTCATTCATTCATTCATTCAATCATATTTATTGAGCCCTTGCTGTGTGCAATGCACTGTACTAAGAGCTTGGGAGCATACGATATAACAATAAATGGACATGTTCCCTGTCCACAACGAGCCTACAGTGTTTTGAAGGAGAATCTAAAGTCTATGAAGGCATTTCTGTTCCTGAATGACCTTTGGAAGGGGTGATTCAGACTTCCCTGTGATTTGATACCCCGCTATGGTATCTGACTGGTAATGGGCAAAGCAAACATTAGAGGTCAAAAGTTGGGCTAGTTCATGCCCTGCAATTCTGCATCAAGGCATCAAAGTTGAGGATGGGGTGACCATTCACCCTGTTTTAGATGAGACAGTCTGGTTTTAAACTATTCTGTCACCACCCTGTCCAGTTATAGTCCAAGCCACCTTTGTGTCCACCATTTTTATTCTCAGTGGCTGGCCCCCCTCTGCCTCAGCTCCCGCTGCCAAGTTTTGTGGCTCAGAAGTGGTTCCCATGTTTGCTGGGACCCAGGAGAGGAATGCAACAATAGCTCTGGAGGGAGAATAGGACATGGGGGGAGAAGGTGGGCAGTTGGTGGTTCCTCCGGAGATTCATTCATTCATTTGTAGTTATTGAGCACTTACTGTGTGCAGAACACTGTACTAAGCACTTGGAAAGTACAATTCAGCAGTAAAAACAGACAATCCCTGCCCACACTAGGCTTACAGTCTAGAAGGGGAAAACCTTGGAGAACGTAGGCTTCGATTCCTCTACCTCTCACATGCTAAGCGAGAGCTCTACCATTTGAGCTAATTCCCCTTCCTAGTGCAGTCTAGACACTGAGACTTTCCTCAGAGAACTTTGTCATGAGTCTTAATGACACCATCACGTTACATTATGTAACCTAGGTAACATATTTAACACGTAACATAATGAGTGCCTGCTGGTTCTGGGTGGGCACAGGGTTGTCTGGGTCCTTTAGTGCCACCAGTGGCTCCCCTAAGTAGGTGGTGAATATTCCTGGTGGCTACAGATTGATCTGTAACATGAACATTAACCCAGTGATTCAAGCCCCCCCAAAATGCATTTTGACCTCAATTATTTGAACATTTTCTGGGCAGTATTGAAAGCATAATCTCGCTGAGGCCCATCCATCATTCCTGACAGAAGACTCCATCATCATCTCTCTAGGTAACTCTAAGCATGTAGATCCTAGCATAGATAAATTCAATCCACTGACGTAAAATATAATACTGAGTATGATGGCATTTATTAAAAGTGTACTGTGTGCCAAATCCAGGAGAAGACACAAAGCAATCAGGTTGGACACCGTCCCTGTTGCAGACATGGAACACAGGGAGAGGAAGCATTTTAATCCCATTATCCAGCCGAGGAAACAAGCTCAGAGAAGTGAAATGACTCGCCCAAAGTCACACAGCAGACAAGTAGCAGAGCCAAGATTAGAACCAAGGACTTCTGACTCCCATTCTTGTAATCTTTTCACTAGGCCACACTGTCTCCCATGCTAGTTTGGGTTTATCTAAGTATTAATTCCCAGCATTTAAATGTAAATATAAATGAATTAAGATGTATTTAAAGTCTGTTCCCATAGATAGAGTTGCCTTAACTGAAACATATGTTCTAATTGTTTTCCACATACTTGCACGCTTCGATCAATCCATACATGTAATCTCTTAGTTAGAGTAGTAATGATAGTGTTTATTAAGCACCTCTGAGTACAACATACAGAACTAAGCCCTTGGGAAAGCACAACAGAAGTACAAGGAAAGAGAAAGATAGACACAGAAGTATTTACAAATAGTGGAATCAGTAGAGATAAATTGAATGTTCAATCGAGTATACATTTATACACAAGTGCTAAGGGTGGTATAAATAGATGCCTAAGTGCAAGAGGCAGCTGTTGGGTTGATATGACTCGGGTGCCGATAAAATCCCTTCTGGATGTTTTCTGGATGCTTGTACTAGTTTAATTATCTTTTAACTAAATAACATAAGATAAAGTAAAGCTGCCATGAGAGCTGATTTTTAAAACAGGCTGTACATTGCATTTATAAAAGTACCCAAGTTCCATTGTAGAGAAGATTGGTTGGCCCAATTTTTGAGTAATTGCAGCCTGTTTCATTTCAGATGGAATGACTTCCAGGGCATTTTCCTGCTAAGACCTAGGGTTTGTTCTATCTGGTCTCTTGTAACATATCTTTGAAAATTTTCTCCCAGTCAAGAGTGTAAACCTCTCTCAGGAGTTCATCTTCCTGAAGGGGGCATGTTTCTCCAAACTCTTGGCTCTAATCACTTCTTCCCCGAGATTTCATTCTGCTTTTAATGAAGCATGCACAAACCAGACCACCAACTATCTGTCATTCCACAGTATTAACAGAGTGCCTACTTTGGGTAGCAAGCACTGTACTAAGCCTTAGGGATTGTACAATGAAGTCATCAAGCAAAAATTTGAAAAGTTTTCTGCAAATATTTGAATCAATCAATGAATGGTATTTATTGAGCATTTCCAGTGTGTAGAGCACTGTTCTGAGTGTTTGGGGAGAGTACAGTACAAGAGAGTTGGTAGACATGATCCTTGCCCTCGAGGAGTTTACAATGTTGCAGGGGAAGATGGACAATTAATCAATGGTATTTACTGAGTGCTCACTGTGTGCAGAGCCCTGTATTAAGCACTTGGGAGAGTACAGTAAAATAGAATTGGTAGACACTACCCCTGCCCTCTAGAAGGGTAAGAAAGACAATTAATCAATGGTATTCATTAGAGCTTACTGTGTGCAGAGCACTGGATGAAGTGCTTGAGAGAGAACAGTACAATAGAGTTGGTAGACATGATCCCTGCCCTGGAGAAGCTTCCAATCACAGACAGGTTACTCTGCAGCCTCTAGGCCATATCATCGCCAGGCAGATAAGTATATAAATCTGGCAGTATGTATTAGTGTTTTATTGCCTACACACTTGCTGCACTCCTTGTCCTAGGGAATTGCAGGGGCAAGAGAGCACGAGTGGACACTTCACAAACCACTAGTACCAAAATCAAGGATGCCAAGGATGCCGGTCCTGAAGTTCCAGGACCAAGGACCATCCGCCCCTTCTCGGCCACTTCCTGAACTCCAGAAAGATGCTAGATTCTCCAATTCTTAGAAACCTTCTCAGAGGTCAGTTGCACCTGACCCCAGGCTTTGGCGGGCTTTAGCCAGATGACCTCCTGGGAGGAATTTTATTTGAAGGGACTGTCTGCTCACTCCAACCAGGGAGGGGTGAGAAAATGAACTCTACAACAGGTTAGCATCACCACTTTCTAGCCTGAACCAGTAGAGGACTGAGCCTGATGAACTTCGATCTTACAGGGCAATAATGAAAGTGCCAAAGTGCATTAACCAAACCCTGCTTGCACACCACGAGGTAGAGTGTGTTTGATCCTTATGGATCTGTCGGGTGATCGTCCCAGGCCTGGATACAGCCACTCCATCAGTAGCAGGCATCATCTTTGAAAACTTAGGACAGATGGGTGTAGAAAATCTAATTTTGAAGTCAGTCAGTCAATTGGTCAGTCAATCGTATTTACTGACTGCTTATTGTCTGCAGTACACTGTATTAACCACTTGGGATAGTACAATAGAACAATAAACAGACACATTCCCTGCCCACAAAAAGCTGGCAGTCTAGAGAGGGAGACAGGCATTAAAGATTTTTAGAAGCAATCCCTCCCTGTGTGGGAAGGGACTGGGCCATATCTGATCATCCTATAGACTGCAAGCTCCCTGTGGGCAGGGATCGTGTCTCCTAACTTTATTGTATTACATCAATCAATCAATCAACAGTAATAATCAAACACTTCCTATGTGCTTGACACTGTACTATGGTGCTTGGTAAAGTACTAAAGATCATAGTTAAGAATAATGATGGTATTTGTTAAGCACTTACTATGTACCAAGCACTGTTCTAAACGCTGGGGTAAATACAAGGTTAACAGGTTGGAAGCAGTTCCTGTCCCTCATGGGGCTCACAGTCTTAATCCCCATTTTGCAGATGAGGTCATTGAGGCACAGAGAAGTGGTGTTACTGGCCCAAGGTCACACAGCAGACATGTACCAGAGATGGGATTAGAACCCAGATACTATTGACTCTCAGGCCCATGCTCTATCCACTATGCCATTCGTGATTCCTGCCCACAGGGAGTTTGCAGTCTATAGGGAGAGACAGACACTAAAATAGATTACTCTGCTAAGTGTTTAGTACAGTGTCCTGCACACAAGGAAGTGTTCAATACATACCATTCAGCGATTACCCCAGCACTTAGCCCAGCGCTTGGAACCTAATGAACACTTAATGAGTACCACAGTGATTGTGATTATTAACCCTCTGTCTCCTCTCTGGTGTTTAATACCCCTTTCTAGACTACAGGGCCGAAATTCCTTATGTTTCCGTACATAGGTGGGGGATGATTTCATTTGCCATGGAGCAGGATGTGTCAGATTCTTTATTGACTAAATGGATTAAAGCTCTAATGTCCCTGATGATCCCCAGAGTGGTATTTTATGTCTACCATAAACAATGAAAAGGGCTACCTGGGGCAACTGTGCAAAAGAAGGTCAGAGAGAATGAAGTTTACCTTGTGCGAATGGTGAGAGAAGAGGGAGTCCAAAGCTGCTAGAATCACAAGAGCCCAGACCCATTGCCAGAAGTTCATAAATCTTTCGTCACTGGTCTGCCTCTCTTTCCCCCACCTCCCCAAACCTGTTTCTGCTCTCGCACAGACCCATCACCCCTAGAAACAAATCAGGAACAGGAAAAATCTGGGCTCCAGCTTTGATCGGGACGGTGTCAAAATAAGGCCCAGTTGAAGGGGTTGAGTGGGCTAGAGTGGAGGAAGTCTGCAGGAGAGAGCCCAGGTCAACAGGAAGTCGTCTCAGATCGGCCGCTCACTCCAATAATCAACCTCTGTCCGCTTGCAGAAAGAGGAAGATCTGTGGGACGGGGAGGAGGAACTGGAGTGATTTGTCAAAACAAACGGGAAGGGGACTGTGTCTGATCTGATTAGCTCCCATCCACCCCAGCGCTGAACACAATGCTTGGCACCTAGTAAGTGCTTTATATACCACAGTTATTTTTATAAATAGATTGCGGCTTGAGCTCTCCAGACCAAAGTCCACTGCACGTAGAGTGCAGCAAATTTGAAATTTGCTCTGCACACAGTAAGCGCTCAATAAATACGATTGAATGAATGAATGAATGAAAGTGAACTGGGAGCTACCTAAATTGCTTTTGATTCTTTTGTTACTTAAGTTCCTGCTTCAGAGGATTCCAGGACTTGATTTCAATGTCACATTCAGATTTTGGATTTGGAGTTCAGAACAAATTTTCAAACCACTCTGCTGGATCAATCCAGGCTTAGGAAGGATGCAGGGAAGGAGACACAATTAGATTATAATGATCAGATCCCATTATAAAATAAGTACATAAGTATTTTTCCAAAGCAACTTCACATTGCTTATCAAATTTCATCCCACAAGCCCCCTGTGAGATCAGGAGCTGTGGGCATTAATACCTCATTTTGCAGGTAGGGAAACTTTGACCCGGATAGGAAAAATGACTTACCCAAGGTCACACAGCAGGCCAGGGAAGAACTGGGACCGGAATCCCAGTTTCCTGTCTCCCAGGCTTATGTCCTTTCCACTAGGCCACACTGCCTCACCCAACCTAGCTTTTCACCCACAAAGCCAACCAGAGACTGAGTCAACCATAAGACATTTCAGGAGAAATCAATTTATTTGGTGGGAGGAAGATTTTTTTAAAATAATATTTGTTAACCACTTCCTATGTGCCAGACACTGTACTAAGTACTGGAATAGATACAAGCTAATCAGGTCGGACATAGTCCATGACGCACATGGGGCTCACAGTCTTAATCCCCATTTTACAGATGAGGTAACTGAGGTAAAGAGAAGTGAAGTGACTTGCCCAAAGTCACACAGCAGACAAGTGGTGAAGCCGGTAATAGAACCCAGGTCCTTCTGAACCCCAGGCCCATGCTCTATCCACCAGGCAATGCTGCTTCTCTTGTTTGTTGCCTGAATATTGTCTCAAGAATCAGGACCTGCTCAGGTCCAGTTGTATCATTGCAGACGGTTTTCCAGAGCCAATCAGGAGCCAAGTGAGGAGGTAATCCATTACGTGATCAAAAAGTCCACGTTTTTACAGGGTTGGACTAGTAAGTTTCCAGTTGAGCCCAAAATACCACTCCAAAATTCTTCATTAGCTGATGCCCCTATTTGTTGGTAGCCAGACTGGGATTTGTTTGGGGAAAGAGTGTGGTTTGGGTTGATTGCCGCTTAGGCCAGTAACATACTTTGCTTTGATCATAAAGAGATAGAGTCCTAGAGAGACTGGGTGGGGCCCTTTACTGTTCTCTGCAATCTGTGGGCAGATGGAATGACCACAGGACAGGGAGTCAGGAGGCACTGATTCTAATCCTGGACCTGACACTTTCCCGCCGTGTGACCTTGGCAAGTCACTTATCTTCTCTGGTCCTTGATTTCCTCATCAGTAAAATGGGAATAAAGTACTTTTTACCTCATAGACTTAAAATCCATGAGTGGACAGGGACTGCATCCAGTTTGATTATACCATCTCTCACCCAGGAATTAGCACAGTGCTTGTTACATAGCAAGCCCTTAACAAATACCACGATTATTATTATTACTCTCACTCTGCTAAAGCTGGGTTTCTTCACTGTTCATTTCTCTCATCTCCCTTGCCATCAACCTCTTGCTCATGCTCTTCCTTCAGCCTGGAAACTCTGTCCCCTTTCAAATCCAGAGGCACCGAGAAGTGAAGTGACTTGCCCAAGGTCACACATCAGAAAAGTGGTGGGCCATTGTTCTCCCCATTTTCAAAGCTCTACTAAGATCTCATCTCTTCCAGGAAGCCTTCCTGCTTAACCTCTCATCTCTCCACCTAGCCCTTCCCGATGGTATCCTTTATTCATATGAGTCCTCATCGACTAAGCCCTTAGTTACTCACCCCACCTTCACCTTCAAACCACTTAGGCATATAACCTTCATCTTGGTGGTTTCCCGTATCTGAAATTCATTTTAATGGTCAGGGTATTGAACTCTCCCAAGTGCTTAGTACAGTGCTTAGTACACTTCACACAGAAAGCACTCAATAAATACCTTCGATTGATTGACTAATTGATTGATTGATTTTAGTGTCTGTCTCCTTTTTATCTAGTAATAGGGCAGGGAACATGTGTACTTTCATTCATTCATTCATTCATTCGATCGTATTTATTGAGCACTTACTGTGTGCAAAGCACTGTACTAAGCACTTGGAAAGTACAATTCAGCAATAAAGAGAGGCAATCCCAGCCCACATTGGGCTTACTTGTTCTATTGCACTCTATTGCAAGCATCAGTACTCTGCATTGACTAAGTGCCCAATAAATAATGCTAATACTACTACTATTACTCATAGCACTTGTAAAGCACTTACTTTGTGCCAAGGACTGTTCTAAGCACTGGGGAAGATACAAGTTAATCAGTTTGGAATCTGTCCCTGTCTTACATGGGGCTTTCACTCTTAATCCCCATTTTACAGATGAGGTAACTGAGATCCAGAGAAGTGAAGTGACTTGCTAAAAGTCACAAAGCCGACAAACGGTGGAGCCGGGATTAGAACCCAGGTCCTTCTTACTTACTCCCAGACTTGTGCTCTATCCACTAAACCACATCCAACCAGCCTCCCCATTAGCCCAGAAGTCCCTTGGACAGACGCCTGTCACATTGGAGAGCCGGGGGTGAGATCAGCACTTCAGACTTAGAACAGTGCTTGGCACATAGTAAGCACTTAACAAATACCATCATCATCCTTAATGGTGTCAAGGGAAGAAAAGAACACGTCAGTCTGGCACAGGAAGCATTATTTGGAAATGGGATGTTTCCAAGTGGACTTCCTTGAATGAGCCAGCCATAAGGACTTAGGGCTTTACTATAAGAACCATTGGTGTTGGTTGTCAGTGCACATTGTCTAAATAGCAACTTTCCTCAATAGCTCTCACACTGACGCACACGGCTCAGAGTACCCAGCCTGGAATTTTTCCTGTTGATCAAGCTCTTAATGTTCTCATTAAGGAGGCTGGCAACTTCGGAACATTTAGAATAGTCACGCTACTCTGAAAGGTTTCCTGAAGTTCATGGAGCAGATACAGAAGCAGTGTGGCCTAATGGAAAGAGCCCAGGCCTGGATGTCAGAGGACTTGGGTTCTCATTCTGGCTCTGCCCTCTGTGTGATCTTGGGCAAGTCACTTTACTTCTTTGTGCCTCAGTTTCCTCATCATTAAAATGGGGATCCAATACCTCTTCTCCAATTTGTGCCAGGAATTGTGTCTACCACAACACATATTCAGTGTTTGGAACACAGTAAACACTTAACAAATACCACAATTCTTATTAAAATGCAGTTGATATTTTTTATGGTATTTGTTAAGCACTGTACCAAGCACTGGAGTAGATACGGCTTTGGAATCAGAGGTCATGGGTTCAAATCCCTGCTCCGCCAACTGTCAGCTGTGTGACTTTGGGCAAGTCGCAACTTCTCTGTGCCTTGGTTACCTCATCTGTAAAATGGGGATTAAAACTGTGAGCCCCCCTTGGGACAACCTGATGACCTTGTAACCTCCCCAGCGCTTAGAACTGTGCTTTGCACATAGTAAATGCTTAACAAAGACCATTATTATTATTATTATTAATTATTATTATTGTTATTATACTATTGGATTGGACACAGTCCCCTTCCCACATGGGGCTCATAGCCTTAATTCCCATTTTTCAGATGAGGGAATTGAGGCACAGATAAGTGAAATGACTTGCCCAAGGTCATGCAGCAGACAGGTGGTGGAGCTGGGATTAGAACTCAGGTCCTTCTGACTCCCAGGCCTGTGCTCTCTCTACTAGCCCATGCTTGCCTCTTCCCCCCTCACAGCACTGTAGTGGAGGCATAATGAGAAATGAATGTTCTGGAAAAGCCACTGCCAAACGTGAAGAACGGTCAAGGAAGAGCTGAGGATCAAATGGCCTGTGAAAAGTACTCCAGAATAAACGTAATAATAATAGTGATGATAATAATTGTATTTGTTGAGTGCTTACTGTGTGCTGGGCAGTATACTAAGCCCTGGGGTGGATACAAGCAAGAATAATAACAGTACTTTATGCCAGGTGCCCTCTGGTCATGTCAGAGTTGTGTCCAGGTGGCGACACTGCCCCCTGCCCCTTGACCAGGGGGGGAAGTGACATCAGGATGTATTTTTTCCGGTGGCTGGGCAGGGGTTTAGGGGGCTGGGAGGATTCGGTAATGTCAGCGTTGGGAAGGGGGAGTGATTGAACGAGGCCTGCTGAGGGGAGGTTGTGGGGGAGGGTGGGGCCTGCTGTGAGCCAGGGGGAAGCTTCCAGGTACTTATCGGGGCTTCGCGTCACAATCACAGGCCCTTTCCCGTGGGGAGGAAACCGTTCTTCCTGTTTTGCCAACAGCCTGGCCCACCCCACAAGCCCGGCTCCGAGTTTCCTCTGAGATCAAAGCCCCCACCCCTCTCTCCTCTCTCGCCTCCCCACCTCGCTCTGCTGGGCCTCTCATCCCCCATGCCCCAGCCTGCCTGGAACACTGCTTGTGGGGGTGAGCCGCAGGCTAGTTAGGGGTACCGGGAGGTGGTGAGGTCAAGAGACTGCAGTTCTCATCCCAGTACTGCGCTTGCCTGCTCTGCGACCTTGTGCAAGTCACTCAACTTCTCTGAGCCTCTGTTTCCTCCCCTATAAAATGGGGGTTAAATATCTGCCCTCCCTCCCACTTAGACTGCTTGTAGAGGCCAGAGGATGGCATGCCATTTGACGATTTTGTAGGTATCCAAGCATTTGGCCCATAGTAAGCTCCGAACAAAGACTGAAGTGGGGGCCAAATCTTTCCCTGAGTCTGTCTGCTTACCCTGTGGTTCGGGGGATGGGAGAGATTCAGGAGGTGCGTGAGGTACTTATTTTTTCATGGTATTTGTTAAGTAAACTCATTATGGGCAGGGAACATGTCCGTTCATTTTTTTAAAAAATTGTATTTGTTAAACACTTACTCTGTGCCAACCACTGTACTAAGCACTGGGGTAGATTCTAGTTAATCAGGTTGGACACAGTCCCTGTCCCATGTGGGACTCACAGTCTTAATCCCCATTGTGCAGATGAGGTAACTGAGGCACAGAGAAGTAAAGTGACTTGCCCAAAGTCACACAGCTGACAAATCACTGAGCCGGGATTAGAACCAGGGTCCTTCTGACTCCCAGGCATGTGGTCTATCCACTAGGCCACGTTGCTTCTGTTAATTCTGTTGTATCCTACTCTCCCAAGCTCTTAGAAAAGTGCTCTGCAAACAGTAAGTGCTCAATAAATACCATTAATTGTCTGCTTGATTAACTGCTTACTATGTGTCAAGCACTGTTCTAAGCATTGGGGGAGATACAAGTTAATCAGGTGGGACACAGTCCCTGCTCCACATGAGGCTTACATTCAAGTAGGAGGGAGAATAGGTATTGAATTCCCATTTTATAGTTGAGGAAACTGAGATACAGGGAAGTGAAGTGACTTTTCAAGGTCATGAGGCCTGCAAGTGGTGGATCAGAACACAGGTCCTCTGGCTCCCAAGCCTGTGCTTTATCCATTAGGCCACACTGCTTTCCCAGAGCTACTCAGCTACCCAGAGGGAAGAGCCACACAGCCTGGTGCACTGGCCGTACTGATCCAGGTTCTGGAATATGGGCATCCCTCCTGGATGAGCAGTGGGGGGAGGGGGGTAGCCTGAAGGAGCCTTGAGGTAGGGGCTGGTTCTGTGGAAAGAGGCTTAGTTAGAGTAATAATAATAATAACAGTAATAGTTGTGGTATATGTTAAGCACCTACTATGTGCCAGGCACTACACTAAGCTCTGGGGTGGATACGAGCAAATCAGGTTGGTCACAGTCCATGTCCCATATGGGGCTCACACTCTTAATTCCCATTTACAGATGAGGTAACTGAGGCACAGAGAAGTTAGGTGACTTGCCCAAGGTCACAAGGTGGACAAGTGATAGAACCAGGATTAGAACCCATGTCCTTCTGACTCCCAGGCCCGAGCTCTATCCACTAGGCAGAGATAACTGTCAGCTACTGCCAGCTCTGGGCCGAGTCCTCTTCTAGCTCTGACCTGTTTAGGGTGAGAGCAGACACACCTTGTCATCTCACTGCTCCCCACAACCAGGCCAGGATGAGTAGGAGGGAGCCAAGCTCTGTAGGCAAGCAGAAGGCTTGCCCTTCCCAGCCCCATCACCTCCTCCTCCCTCCCCCTCATCTCTTCCTCCTATCTCATCACCTCCTCTCAATCCATCACCTCCTCCTCTTATCCCATCACCTTCTTCTCTCTCTCCATCACCTCTTCCTCCCACCCTTTCACTTCCTCCTCTTGTCCCATCCCCTCCTCCTCCTTCCCCATCACTACCTCCATCTCCTCCCACCATTTTACCTCCTTCCACCTTCTCCATCACCTCTTCCTCCCACCTTTTCCCCTCCTCCTTCATCCCTTCACCACCTCCTCCCTCTCCATCACCTCCCCTTCCATCCCTCTATCATTCATTCATTCAAACATATTTATTGAGCGCTTACTGTGTGCAGAGCACTGTACTAAGTGCTTGGGAAGTACAAGTTTGCAACATATAGAGACGGTCCCTTTCCAACAGCGGGCTCACAGTCTAGAAGGGGGAGACAGACAACAAAACAAAACATATAAACCAAATAAAATAAATAGAATAAATATGTACAAGTAAAATAAATAAATAAATAGAGTAATAAATACGTACTAACATATATACATATATACAGGTGCTGTGGGGAGGGGAAGGAGGTAAGGCGGGGGGATGGGGAAGGGGTGGAGGGGGAGAGGAAGGAGGGGGCTCAGTCTGGGAAGGCCTCCTGGAGGAGGTGAGCTATCACTGACTCTTCCCACTCCACCCCTCCATCCCTCCATCACCTCTTTCTCTCACCCCATCACCTCCTCCTCCTTCCCGGCTGGCTGATCATCTCCTCACAGGCTGAGCTGATCTGTGCAGTTGAGAGCCCCAGTCCCTGGGTCCTTATTGTTTTTACAAGGTTTCCTGGTCTGGAGACTAAAATTAAACTGGCCTTTTGGTCGTTTCCTACTCCGGCGACTTCTAGCCCTCTGGGTCCCTGTCCCGCCCTACCGGTCGCCCGTGACGTGAGCTCCCTATATAGAAGTGGGTAAGGGCAATTGTCGAAGCCTCCTCTCCTTCTGTTTCCTAGCCTGGAGAAGCAGACTGGTGCAAGAATGACCCCTTCCTGCTCCCCTCTTCCCAGGCCCTCACCCTCACCCCCGACCCCAGGATCCCTTCCTAAGTTAGGTACCAGTTCAGCAAAAGCTTCTCTTATCAACGCAAATGGAGTCAGGCTTGGAAATGCTAAGCAAAGCTCTTTACAATTACTTAGGAGGAGATAACCCTCTTAGCACCCAACGAGATAGGGGAGGTTCAGTTTGGTGCTATCTGCCCTTCTGGACTCAAAAGGCAACAGCAATGGGGCTTGCTGAACCTCAGCGGCTGAAGTCAGGGGCTGAGCTGGGAACTGTATGGGACTTTTTCATTCGGGCAGCCCGGCCAGGGGGAAAGCACACGGGTCTGGTAATCAGGAGACGGAATTCAAATCCCTCCTCTGCCACTTGCCTGCTGGGTGTGACTTTGGACCAGTCACTGAACCTCCCTGGGCGTGTTACCTCCTCTGTAAAATGGGATTAAGACTGTGAGTTCCATCTGGGACAGGGACTGCACCCAACCCGATTATCTTGTCTCTATCCCGTTGGTTAATACAGTGCCTGACAATCACTCAAGCAATCAATCGTATTTCTTAGTGCTTTCTGTGTGCAGAACACTGTACTACATGCTTGGGAGAGGACAAGTAACAGTTGCCACGTAGTAAACGCTTAACAAGTACCATTTTAAAAAAGAAATGATAAACGGGTTAGAATTCCACCGTGGACACTTGCCTGCTTTGTGTGACCTTGGGCCAGTCATCTAACCTCTCTGGGCCTCAGTTTCTTCATCTGATAAATGGGGAGAAGATCCCTGATCTCCTTCTGTCTTAGAATGTGAGCCCCTTGTGGGATGGGGACCGTGTCTCATCTGATGATCTGGAATCTTTTCCAGAGCTCAGTGCAAGTAGGCAGGGAACGTGACTACCAATTCTGTTATATTGTACTCTCCCAAGTGCTTAGCACAGTGCTTTGCATACAATGAGTGCTCAATAAATATGATCGACTAATTAATAATATAATTATTGTTATACCAACCAATGGTATTGATTGAGTGCTGACTATGTAGAGCACTGTATTAAGCTTTTGGGAGAGTAGAGATGGTAGATGTGAATCTTGCCCACAAGAAGCTGACAGTCTACTGTGTGTTGGGGGGCATTGTACTAAAAGTTTGGGAGAGTACGCTATCACAGAGTGGTAAGGCATGATCCTTGTCCATAAGAAGCTGACAGTCTGCTTTGTGTGTAGAGCACTGTATTAGCACTTAGGAGAGCATGATATAGTGGAGTTTGTAGGCACCATCCTTGCCCACAAAGAGCTGACAGTTTACTGTGTGTGAAGCATGGTACTAAACTCTTAGGAGAGCATGATATAGTAGAGTTGGTAGGCATGATCCTTACCCACAAGGAGCTGATAGTTTAGGGCTTCCCTACCTGTGTTCCCCTTAGAGAGAGGTAAGAGTATCTTTATGAACCTGCCACCATGGCCTGTCCAGACCCCAGGTACCTGGAGGTCAGCCAGATCCCAGGTCACTGATGGACAGTCACATTTTTTGGTGGCTTCCACCTCTCAGCCTCAGAGATCGGACCTAGGGTGGCCAGATGTCCCATTTTATACTGGCCAGTCTGTGCTCAGTCTGGCCCAGATCTGGCTTCCTCCTCTCTCCTTCAGAGATCAGATCTAGGGTGGCTAGTTGTCCCCCTTTACTTTGGCTGGTCTGTGGTCAGTCTTGCCTAGATCCAGCACCAGAGGGCTTTGTGTCCGGAGTTTTCATTTTCAGTGCCCAACCGCCCACCACTGCGGCTCCTCCTGCCGCTGAGTTCCATGGTCTGGGAGCAGCACCCATTCCCACAGGGTGTTGGGTGAGGTGCACAGCAGAGGCCCTGGAGCAAGAGTGGTGGGGTTAGAGGGCTCCCCCTCCACGACCCCCAAGAGAAGCTCTACGTTTGGGCAAATTCTGTGAACTTGTGCAAAATGGCCTGTGTGAAGCCAACACATTCCATCGTATGCCTGATGCCACATATGCGTTAGGGAAGCAGTATGGCGTAGTGGCTACAGCCCGAGCTTGGAAGTCAGAAGGTCATGGGTTCTAATCCTAGCTCCACCACTTGTCTGCTGTGTGGCCATGGGGAAGTCATTTCACTTCTCTGTGCCTGTTCCCTCATCTGTAAAAATGGGGATTGAGGCTGTGAGCCCCAGTTGGCACAGGGACTGTGTCCAACCTGATTTGCCTGTATCCACCCCAGTGTTTAGGAAAATCCCTGGCACACAGTAAATGCTTAACAAATACCAGAATTATTATTATTATGTGATGTCATGTGTGCCTCAGCGACCAATCTTTTCAGGATTCATCAGGGCCCACACTGACTGGTTCCCCCATAAGGCCTCCTGAAGGGCTGTCAGAGAGAGGTCTACAGCACATGACCACCTAGACGACAATGATGATTATAGTTTTTGTTACATACTTACTATGTACCAAGCACAGTTCTAAGCACTGGGTCAGATACAGATAATCAGGTTGGACACAATCCCTGTCCCACAAGGCGCTCACAATCTTAACCTCCCCTTTAACAGATGAGGTAACAGAGCCTTTCACAGAGAAGTGAAATGACTTGTCCAAGGTCACACAGCAGACACGTGGCAGAGCCGGGATTAGCACCCACATCCTCTGACTCCCAGGCCCTTGCTCTTTCCACTAGACCTTGCTGCTTCCCTGTTACAGTGTGTGTGAGTGTCTGTGTGTGTACATGCATAGTGAGTGACCTCATCTGTAAAATGGAGATTGAGACTGTGAACCCAATGTGGGGTAGGAACTGTGCCCAACCCACTCACCTTGTATCTACCCCAGTGCTTATTAGAGTGCCTGGCACATAGAAAGCACTTAACAAGTACCAGGGTAATTATTATTATTGCTAGGTGAGTGTATGAGAGTGCATGTGAATGTGTGTGTGTGTGTGTGTGTGTGTGTGTGAATGAGCAGTGAGCAGGGCGAGGTGAGGAAAATGGCTGTTTAAGTCAGTCCTTCCTCAAGATGGTGGTTCCCTCCTTGACTTATGGGGAGGCTGCCTTTCCTCACCACTGACCATGAGCGAGTGCTTGCTGCATCCCAGGAAGAATCGCTCTGTCTGTTCTGGCAACCGGGAAGGGGAGAAACTTGGAGCATGACTGAATGAGCGGGAAAAGACTGGGGGGCGAGGGGGTGGGGGGAGGGAGGTGTTTGAGGGCAAGGACCCAGGTGGCAGGAGGCCACTCGTCTCGGAAGGGCAGACCACCTCGGTGACCTTCTTCTAACCTGGTTCTCTCTCTCCCCAACTGAAACAGTTTCAGAATGAATCGGGGAACGACGACACTACTCCCCTGAGTAAAAATGTCATTTTCATAGTTTACGAAACGGTTATCGAGTCAGTTCACTAAATGTCTAATAAAGCAGCAGGTGCCTAGGTAAGAGATGAAGGCACGAAAAGGTTCTGGGTAGTAGCAGCCAGCAAAGTTTCTTGTGGTTTACTGCAAGGACAGAGCTGTGTTCACCCGGTCATTTTGAAAAGGGTCCTTGGGGTGAAGGAGTGGGGTTAGGGTGAGGGACGCAGCTACTCTCTCGTGCGTCTCTTCCCTCGGGCATTCCACACCCGCTCTGCCAGGGATTCGGAAATTCAGGCTGAGGGCTGAGCTTTGGGCTCTTGGCTTAAGTGAGGCAAAGGGGACCGAGAGCAGCAGAAATCAATCAATCGTATTTATTGAGCGCTTACTGTGTGCAGAGCACTGTACTAAGCGCTTGGGAAGTACAAGTTGGCAACATATAGAGACAGTCCCTACCCAACAGTGGGCTCACAGTCTAAAAAACTGTGAAATAACCACAGTACTGAGAAACAGCAACTCATCAATTGGCTGTATTCACTGAGTACCTACTGGTGACTACTGTGGGCTACTAAGTGCCTATCTATGTGAAACACTAAGCACCTATCTACTGTGAGCTACTAAGCACCTACTATGGACTACTAAGCGCCTACTGTGGGCTACTAAGGGCCTACTGTGGGCTACTAAGCACCTTTGGTGGGCTACTTAGTGCATGGGGGAGTTGAGTAGGGATGAAAAATGAATTTCCCTGTACTTGAGGAGCTTCGAGTCTAGTGGGAGAGACAGAATCTTAATCATTTACAGATCAAACAGAAAGGAAAAAACGGATGTGTTGCTATATAGTAGTTGAGAAGGCAGGATGATCAGTCAGTCCATCAGTGGTATTTATTGAGTGCTTACTATGAGCAGAGCACTGTACTAAGTACTTGGGAATAAAAGATGTACGCAGCAGAGCTCCAGGTAGCTGTGGGGCATAAGAACTAGATTGGCCGCTGTGTTAAGGTGCTTGTCTTCGGGTTATTTATTCATTCATTCATTCAGTGGTATTTATTGAGCATTTACTGTGTGCAGAGTGCTGTACTAAGCACTTGGGAAGTACAAGTCGTCAACAACTTCCCCAGGTTATGGACCTAGGGAAGGAGAAAGTTAATCGCGGAAGCCTCCCAGAGGTGTATGAGGAGAGATTACTCTCCCAAGTCTTTAGTAGTGTTCTGCACCAGTAGATGCCCAATAAATATGGCCAACTGAACGTCTGTTGAAGGACTTGGGATGATCTAGCCCACGGCTGACTCAAAGTCATCAAGAGCTCTGGAGAAAGACTTCTTGAATGGATCGTGTGATCAGGTGACTGTGCTCTTTATAGAGACCAATAATTATTATTATTATTGTAGTGTACTCTCCCAAATGCCTACTACAGTGCTCTGTACAAAGTAAGTGCTCAATAAATACCACTGATAAAAGTTCTCCAAGAAGACTTCATGGATTAAGCCATCTTTTCCTCGGGTTGCTCTCCCTTCTGCATTGTCTATGCATTTCAATCTGTGACCTTTGGGGTTCCCCCCAAAACCTAAAGCTCTTATGAACATATCTTTAAATTCTATAGTATGAATAACTTATCTATTCATATTAATGTCTGTCTCCCCCTCCAGACTGTAAGCTCCTTATGGGCAGGGAATGTGCCTGCTAATTCTGTTGTATTGAACTCTCCCAAGTGCTTAGTACAGTGCTCTGCATGTGGTAAGCGCTCAATAAAAAGTATAGATTGATTGATTGTTCAGTGCTTACAGTGTGTGGGGTAGTGCTAGGGTAGATGCAAGTCAATGGGGTGGGACACAGTCCCTGTGTCACATGAGGCTTGCAATCTAAGTAGGAGGGAGTACAAGTTTTGAATCCCCATTTTACAGGTGAGGAATCTGAGACACGGAGGAATTAAGCGACTTGCCCACGGTCAAACAGCAGGTGAGTTGTGGGCTGAAATTAGAACCCAGATCCTCTGGCTCACAGGCCTGGGAGTCATAATGTCATGGGTTCTAATCCCAACTCCTCCCCTTCGGTCAAGTCACTTCACTTCTCTGAGACTCAGTTACCTCATGGGGATTGAAACAGTGAGCCCCACGTGGGGCAAGGACTGTGTCCAACTCCATTTTCTTGTATCCACTCCAGTGCTTAGTATATTGTCTGGCACACAGTAAGAGCTTAACAAAAACCATCATTGTGATTATTATTATCATTATTATTAGTATTACCCACTGCTTCTCAGGAAGGCACGATGGAGGCTCTGGGAGGAGCAGGGATTATTTCAGTTAAATTTAAGGAAGAACTTCCTGGTGGTAAGAGCAAGCCCACCTAAGTTTCCATCAGCTGCAGCTGTCCACCTGTCCATGCAGAGGGTTACTGACAAGGGATGCACCTCTCATTCCCACAAAGCACCAGGCCTCACCAAAAGGGGATAGGAAGGGGAGACAGAGCTTACTGCTCGGCTTTTTGTCTCTCTGCCTGGTTTTCATTCAAACCCAAGTGTGTACTAACTGGCAGGAGAATGTCAGATGCTGGAACTGGTTCCCAAGGCTGCTCCTTGGACTGTTGGGAGGGAAGGATAATGCTCACCAGATGAGTCAGTCCATCAGTGGTAGTACTGTGCCTGGCATATAGTAAATGCTTAACAAATACCACAATTATTTATTGGCAGCAGCATGGCGTAATGGATGGGGCACGGCCCTGGGAGTCAGTCGTGGGTTCTAATCCCAGCTCTCCCACCTGTCTGCTGTGTGACCTTGAGCAAGTCAGTTCACTTCTCTGGACCTCAGTTACCTCATCTGTAAAAGGGCGAATAAGACTGAGTCCAATAGGTGTCCAACCTAATTAACTTAGATTTACCCCAGTGCTTAGTACAGTGCATGGCACACAGTAAGTGTTTAACAAGTACCATTATTAGTATTATTATTATATATTGAGTGCTTCGTATGTGAAGAGCACTGTTCCAAGTGCTTGGGGAGAGTACAATATAACAATATAACAGACACATTCACTGTCCACAATGAGCTTAAAGTCTAGAGGGAGAGATAGACATGAATATAAATCAATATCTGTGTGACCTTGGGCAAATTACTTCACTTCTCTGGGCCTCAGTTACCTCATCTACAAAATTGGGATTAAGACTGTGAGCCCATGTGGGACAGGGACTGTATCCAACCTGATTAGCTTGGACAGACATATGGAGCAAGGATTGGAACCCAGTTCCTGTGACTTCCAGACTCGTTTCCTTTCCATTAAGCTACACTGCTTCCTTGTGACCAGATGCACTTGTATTTGTACCCTTTATTCACCCCTCCCTCAACCTCACAGCACTTGCGTCCATATCTGTAATTTACTTATTTGTATTAATGTCTGTCTCCACCTCTGAACTATAAGCTCATTGTTGGCAGGGAATGTGACTAGTAACTTTGTTACATTTGTACTCTTCCAAGTGCTTAGAACAGTGCTCTGCACACACTAAATGCTCAATATATATGATTAACTGATCGATTGATGTATAGTTATTTCTGTGTTCAATCCTTTATTCATCTGTCGCATCTCAATATGTTTGAGTGGCTTCTTGCTATATTGTTGTCTGTCCTTTTGCCATCACTATGGGCAAATTGTTTTTGTCTGATGTTGCCCATGTGACTCTCCCAAGCTCTCAGTGCATTGGATAGCACTTGGCTCTCGGAAGATGGCATTGATTGGTGGAACAAATCCCGCTCCCCCCCCAAGTAAGTTGCAGGGCTTTCCCAGTGCATGTGCTAGAATGTGCTAGAGAAGCAGCATGGCCTAGTAGATATTGCACAGGCCTGGGAGCCAGAGAGATCTGGCTTCTAAACTTCCTCCACTACTTGTCTGCTTTGTGACCCTGGGCAAGATACTTAACTTCTCGGTGCCTCAGTTACCTCATCTGTAAAATGGGAATTAAGGCTGTGAGCCCCATACGGAACAGGGCCTGTGTCCAGCCTGATTACTTTGTATCTACTCCAGTGCTTAGAACAGTACCTGGCACATAATAAGTGCTTAACAAATACTACCAAAAACAGAAAAAATAATGACTGTGCTGCTGGTGCTCTCCAAGGATTGATCTGGGACTGCAGATGTCACTGATGGATCGAGTGATTGATTGGCTATCTGATGCTCATTGCGCCCTTTTTTTCCGGGACACAGAGGCAGGGGCCCCCCAGTGTCTTCGAGGATCCTCGGATGGCTTGTGGCTTTCAGCCCAACTGTTATCAGCAGAGAGCCGGCTACTCGCTCTGGGATGGGATGGCCACACAGGAAGTCCCCACCGGACTGGAACATTGCGGATCAGGTAGGGCCGAAGGCTGGGGGAGAGAGGACCACAGGGCCGGAACTGGGGGGAAAATGGGCATGGGGGTGGGTGGCTGGCAGAGGCTGGCGTGGCAGAAGCATGAAGCTCCTCTGGGTAGTGGAACTCAGAAGGCGGCCTGGAACAGCTCGGGCCTGGCTGAACCCACCTCAGCGTGGCCTCCGGACCCGGATGGCTGCCCATTTCTGCGTCGTGGCTAGTCCAGGGTCAGCAGGGACAACCATGCAGCCTGTCTGGAGCCCCACATTTCTGACTTGGGCTGAAGTCAGAAGGTGCCCACTTCTGGTCTCTCCTGGAGACATCTGGGTCTACTCAATGGTTTTCTGAAACATCTCCCTCAACTGGCTGAAGGGCCAAACTATGTCACTACTAGTATATGTCATGGGCGCTTCTCTGGATGACCTTTAACTGGAGTTGGGTTGGTTGGTGGGTCTGTTGTACCCCTTGGCAAACTGATCCCACCCTTCCGGTTTTGGCTGGTGATGTGTCCCTATGGGTGGCAGTCTTGGTCTTGGGAGACCAAAGGGCCTAGATGGAGGCTTTGATCCTGATGACTCCTTCAGAAATTTTAGGTTGATCTTAGTCTAATTGGCAGAGCTTGGAAACCAGGGGTCAAGAGCCTTGAACAGTGCTGCCCTCTAGTGGTTGGGATGTCCAAAGTGGTCAAGCAGAAGTGGTCAGATGAATCCTCTGTCAATCATCCATGTTTACTAGGTATCTACTGTGTGTGTAGCATCATACTAAAAATAATGTCATTTTTTAAGCACTTACTACATGCCAAGCACTGTAGTAAGCACTGGGGTGAATACAAGCAAATTGGGTTGGACCCACCACATGGAGCTCACAGTCTCAATCTCATTTTACCGATGAGATAACTGAGGCACAGAGGAGTAAAGTAACTCACCCATGGTCACACAGCAGACATGTGGAGGAGTTGGGATAACAATCCATGACCTTCTGACTCCTAGGGCCATGCTCTATTAGGGCTTGAGAGAGGGCAGTAGAGGTAGAAGGCCTTTGAAGGGCAGAACTAAAAGTGATGCTTACTGTATGGGCAGTGGTTTCCTTAAATCAATCAATCAACCAATCGATGGTATTTATCGACCGCTTACTGTGGGCTGAACATTGTACGAGGTGCATGGGAGAGTACAATACCATAGAATTAATCCTCCAGAGGCAGTCTGATGGATCCAGATCCAAAATGGAAAGTAAGAATTCCTGAGTTTTCGGGCCCTCTCTGCTTATGACCTGCTGGGAGACAATGGCAAAGTTCCTTCCTTAATTTCCCTGTGGTCTCCTTCCTTAAGAGTGTAAACTTCCTGTGGGCAATATGTGTCTTATACTTCAGCTGATTCTTTGCAACTGCTTAGTACAGTTCCATGCATTCAATAACAAACACCACTGCTAGTAGTAGCTACTACTACTACTTATTACTACCAGTACTACCAGCATCAGTACTTTTACTGCCATCATTGTTAAAACCTCTTCTACTATTACTACAATCATTACTACTACAACTACTACTAATACTCACCTACCATTACTATCATCACTACTGCAAGTACTATTACAAGTACTTTTGCAAGTTCTACTACAACTACTACTAAGACAGCCACTACAAGTAATATTACTAACATCATTACTAAAAGTACTAGTCATTAAGTCAGTAAGTCATGTTTATTGAGTGCTTGCTGTGTGCAGAGCACTGTACTAAGCATTCAGAAGAATAAGATATAACAATATAACAGACACATCCCCTGCCCATAACAAGCTTACAGCCTAGAGAGAGAGATATACATTAATATAACCACCATTCCGCTCAACCACTTTGGTACTCTGCTACTATAAGTACTAGTAACATTGCTTGTACAAGTACTAATGCCACTAGTATTGTTCATTCATTCATTCATTCATTCATTCAATTGTACTTATTGAGCACTTACTGTGTGCAGAGCACTGTACTAAGCACTTGGAAAGTATAATTCAGCAACAAAGAGAGACAATCCCTGCCCACCACAGGCTCACAGTCTAGAAGGGGAGAGACAGACATCACAACTAGTAAACAGGCATCAATAGCATCAATATAAATATATTTATAGCCACTAGTACCACCATTACTATGACTCCTCACAGCACAATTATAACTATTACTACTACTACTACTCCTATTTCTAGTAAATATGAACCAAAGCAGCTACCAGATGATGAGAAGACTGATGAGATAATGTGAATAGAGTGAATGGAGACTCTCAGTGATTCCTCCATGTCAATAGTGTTAGATATGTGCCTACTGATAGCCCTCTATGAAGGTACTGCTGCCCAAAGGAGAGAATTTACTGTGCATCTACTCTGCTCTCCACTGACTCTGTTTGGTGGAAGGAGGAGCCTGTTGGCTTCTCACTTGATCAATCAAGCAATGTTATTTATTGGAACTTTCTATGTTCAGAACACTGTATGGAACTTTTGGGAAAGTACAATATAACAGAGTCGATTGATGTGAATCCCTGCTCTCAATCCCCTGGGAGCAGGAGTTGGGGGAAATGTATTCTTTATTTCCAATAATATAGCCACCTCCTAAAAGTCCATCAATCAATCGTATTTATTGAGCACATACTATGTGTGGAGCACGGTGCTAAGTGCTTGGGAGAGTCCAATACAATAGAATTGGCAGACATGTCCCCTTCCCATAACCAGCTTACAGTCTAGAGGGGGAGACAGACACTTATTAGAACAAATAATTTATAATATATAATTTAAAGATATGTACATAAGTACTATGGGGGTAGGTTGGGGTGAATAGCAAATGTCCAAAGGTCACAGATCCAGGTGCATAGATGATGTAGAAGGGAGAGTGAGCTGGGGAAAAGGAGGCTTAATCTGGGAAGGACTCTTGGAGGAGAGGTGACCTTAAATTATGACCTAAAATGTAACTTCTAAATTATCGGGTGGTCAGGCATGAGGGTGGCTTGGGTGTCCTGAAGGATTTCCAGGGGTCCAAGAGGTGGTCCAGTCCAGCAGAGCAGGGGTGGCCAGCTGCAATACCTAGACTTTCCCAGTCTCTAGGTCAGAGGAGGAGGGCCTTGTTAGGTTTCTCTGGGCCACTGTCTGGGACCCTCGGGGCTGGGTGTGGCTGGGGAGGGGGCTGTGGGGCTGGAGGCAGGAAAGGGAGATGTAGGCCCAGATCAATCCACTGCTTTTTCCAGCTGCAGCACATTTTCTGGGCAATGTGTTGAGTCTTTTTTTTTATGAAAGAAAGAGAAAAAAAATACTCTGCATTTTTTCATTTTCTTTTATCCTATTTATAACTCCAGCCTCCTTCCCGTCCTCAGCTCTGCGGACACCCCCGCTTCCCCCCCTCCCCCCTCCACCCACCGCCCGCCTAGGCTCCTGCTCTCGGTCGGGATGAATGGGCTCCCTTTCTCAGGGAAAGCACATCTGCCGGGGACTGGAATACCCAACAGGACACAACGAGAGGGGCCGGGGAGAAACCTGCCTCTCCTCAAATGGCATTGAGCCTGGGCTGAGGCCTCACCCCCGGCTCCAAGTTTGCAGGCCACGGGAAGAGGTGGAGCTGCTAGCGGAGAGGGGCGGGAAGAGCTGGAGAAGGCGGAAGAGGGAGAGACACCAAGAGACATGGTGGGACTGAGAGACACTGAAACACCGAGAGATAGATGAGGGAATGCTAGCCATGGTGGGTGGGACAGGAGGAGAGACCTCTGAGCTGGATGTGGAGGAGGATGGGCAGATCTTGAGGAACAGAAGGCCTGAGGGAGGTGGAAAGAGGAGTCAGGGAGGGGGAGATGGAGAAACCGGCTGCCAATCCCTTGCCCCCTTAGCGAGGGTCAATCAATCAATCAATCAGTGGTATTTATTGAGCACTTACTATGTGCCAAGACTGTACTAAGCACTTGGGAGAGCCCAATACAATGGAACATGAAGATAGAAGAGAGCTGAAGGGAGCGGGATGGAAAGGCCTAGAGAGGACGAGGGGGGAGGCAGAGAAAGACAGCAGGAGAATCTGAGGACGAGGACGTTAGCTGGAGGGCTAAAAACGGAAGCTCTATTTGCATGCAATTGCCTTTGCAGCTGTACATTTCTTCATGACAATCTTGCAGTCATCATTTTCTTTCATTTCTACCTCCTCCTCCTCCTCCCCCCACACGCGGCCCCCGTTCTCTCTCTCCCCCAGCCCCCCCCACCCCCCGCATCCCCAGCAAGCCTGGAGCCATTAACCAGAGCCAATGGGGGCCGGGCCAGGAGTCCCGTGTGAATGAATGGACTCTTTCTGCCTGAGCAGCCCGTCATCCCTCCTCCAGGAAGACTTGCCAGTCAATGGAGCCCTCAGCCACGGCGGTCAGCCGGGAGGCAGTGTGCTCTGTTTCTGTTTATTGGCCGACTGCGGCAAGTCTGGAGGACCGCCCCCCCCCCATTCCCCCTCTGGACGAGGGGTTCCCGACCTGTCTGGTCACTGTCCCTACACCTCAACATCCACGGGGCAGTCTCCTGGCGCTCACCCTAGGCTGCCCCATTTGAATCCTCTCAATTGGAGGGCTGGGCCTCCCGAGGAGGAAAACTGAGGCACAGAGTGATGTCCTGGGGGAGGAGGATGATGATGATGATGGTATTTGTGAAGCACTTACTATGTGTCAAGTGTTGTTCTAAGTACTGGGAAAGATACGAGTTAATCAGTTGGACACAGTCCCTGTTTTAAATGGGGCTGACAGTCTTAATCTCCATTTTACAGATTAGGTAACTGAGGCCCAGAGAAGTGAAGTGACTTGACCGAGGTCACCTGACAGAAAAGTGTCGGAGCCAGGATTGGAACTCAGGTCCTTCTGGCTCCCAGGCCCGTGCTCTATTCACTATGCCATGCTGCTTCCCAGGAGGAAGGATGGGGTGGGGTGGGCTGATTTGGAATCTAGGAGGCTTGGCTCCCAGAGAAGCCCCCTCCCCAACCACTCTGCCAATGCTATCCACCCAACAGCCCCGCTGGCTGCTCTGTGGTTTACCCTAGATCTCACAGCAGGCAAATGGCAGAGTGGAGGTTCGAACCCAGGTCCTCTGACTCTCAGGACAGTGCTTTTTCCCCTAGGCCATGCTGTTCCCTCCTCTCCCCTCCCCATCACACTCTCAGTCTCCCCTCCCATCTCACCACTTGCTGGGCTTCGGCCCTCATGTCACCTCACGGGGCCTTGGGTTTCTTCCCCAGCAGTGGTTGGATTTCAACACAGGATGGGGAGATAGTGGATGACGAGATCGGACCCGATCTATGTCTTTCACAGGGTTCACCATCTAAGAGGAAGTTTTTTAGCCTCATTTTACGGATGAGGACCTTGAAGCCCAGAGAGGTTGTGCGAATAGCCCTAGGTCACACAGCAGGCCAGTAGCCCAGCTGAGACTCCCTACACCCCATCCTACTTCCATTTGGCCACCTTGTCTTCCCAGGGACATTTCTGGGCATCGGGCAGAGACAATGAAGAGAACACTTTGTCCTTGCCTCTCTTCTGGTCAAAGAGATGGGGAGAGCTTGGGAAATCCACCCCTGAGGGTCTCCTCGAACTGATACAGGCCTTTCTGCTGCTGTGGGAGGCCAACCTGGGGTTAATGAATGCATGACTGGGGGCATCCAGAGGACTAGAGAAGCAGAGAGCAGCATGGCTCAGTGGAAAGAGCACGGGCTTGGGAGTCAGAGGTCATGGGTTCTAATCCCGACTTCGCCACTTGTCTGCTGTGTGACTTTGGGCAAGTCACTTAACTTCTCTGTGCCTCAGTTACCTCATCTATAAAATGGGGATTGAGACTGTGAGCCCCACGTGGAACAACCTGATCACCTTGTATCCCCCCAGTGCTTAGAACAGTGCTTCGCACATAGTAAGTGCTTAACAAATACCATCATCATTATTATTATTATTAGAGGCAAGGAGTCTCCTCGTGCCCAACCAAGCCCTGCAGCTTGCCATCTCACACTAAAGGAGATGGAGGCCAAAATAATAATAATAGTGAGGTATTTGTAAAGCCCTTACTATGCATCAAGCACTGCACTAAGCGCTGGGGGTGGGGGTGGGGGATACAAGCTGATCAGGTGGGCTGGTCAGGCATGCTGCTGTGAATCCTCAGACCAGCCCCTCACCCTCTCTTTTCTGCCATGTCTCCCTTCCAGAGGCGGGGCCGGCCACAGTCTCACCAATTTGTCATGCAGGCCGCTGAGCAGGAAGAAGCTCTGTTTGGATGTGGCATCCTTCCGCAGCTCCCCCAGGGCTGTCCGCCCCCCCCCCCCCCCCATTCATTCAATTGTACTTGTTGAGCACTTATTGTTTGCAAAGCACTGTAATAAGCGCTTTGCCAGTTTAACCACTAAGCCACCCCCACCTCCTGCTCAGTGCTTGACCAACCAAGGTAACTCTGGGAGTTGCCCCCCTCACCTAGAGCCTCAAGATCGCTGAAAAATAATCGGGAAGAGACTACTTAGGGCTTCATGCTGGAAGCTGGCCAAGCCTACTGGGGTTCTGAGAAGGAATAATGATGATGATGATAATGATGATAATGATAATAATAATATTAGCATTTGTTAAGCACTGGGGTAGTTACAAGATAATCTGGTCGGACACAGTCCCTATGCCACATGGGGCTCTCAGCCTTAAGTAGGAAGGAGAACAGCTATTGAATCCACATTTTACAGAAGAGGAAACTGAGGCACATTGAAGTGAAGGGCCTTGCCCTAGGTCACACAGCTGGCAGAACAAGGATTAGAACCTAGGTCCTTTGATTCCCAAGCCTGTATGCTCATTTACATAATAATAATAATAATGATAATAATAATAATAATAATAGTAATAATAATGTTTGTTAAGCACTTTCTATGTGCCAAACACTATATTAAGTGTTGGGGTAGATATAAGATAATTAGGTCCCACAAGGAGTTCACAGTCTGAGTAGGAGGGAAGACAGAAGAATCCCCATTTTGCAGATAAGAGAACTGAGGCACAGAAAAGTTAGGTTACTTGCCCAGGCTCATGCAGCAGACAAGTGACAGAGCTGGGATTAGATCCCAGGGTATATCTGACTCCCAGGCCTGGGGTCTTTCCACTAGGCCAAGCTGCTTTTCTAGGCCAAGGATGTCCTTTTGACAGGAAAACATCAGGGACGCTGAAAGTGTAGGGCCAATCAGGAAAGCCCTCTCTCTCTCTCTCTCTCTCTCTCTCTCTCTCTCTCTCTCTCTCTCTCTCTCTCTCTCTCTCTCTCTCTTTCTTTCCCAGCCTCCAATCCTCCTCCCTTTCCCTTCAGCACTGCCCACTGCTCATCAGTTGACACTTGGAGGGCTTCTTCATGCTGGGACCAAGGGACCCCATTTCCCAAAGTCAAGGAAAAGCAGCTGCCAGAGACCCAAAGCAGAGAAAGGTTGGCCAGGGATGGCCCGGAGTTGTGACTTGGCCGTCCTACAGAAGCAGCATCGCCTAATGATTACAGCACGGGTCTGGGAGTCGGAAGCTTGTGGTTTCTAATCCTGGCTCCACCACTTGTCTGCTGTGTGACTTGGGCAAGTCACTTCACTTCTCCGTGCCTCAGTTACCTCATCTGTAAAATGGGGTTTTAGACTATGAGCCCCATGTGGGATAGGGACCATGTCCAACCCGAATTGCTTGTATTCCCCCCAGTGCTTAGTACAGTGCCTGGCATATGGTAAGCGCTTAACAAATACCTCAGTTATTGTTGTTATATGCCAACAGCAAAACGATTAGCTCTGTGCCTCAGTTTCCTCAACTGGAAAATGCCTGTATAATGCCATTTCTTCCTCCTTCTTGGCTTGTGAGCCCTGTGTAGAACAGGTATTGTGTGCCATCTGGTTATATTGCTTGACCCTATAACTTGGCCCAGTGCTTGGCACACAGGAAGCACCTAATAAATAGCACAATTATCATTGTGAGCCCACTGTTGGGTAGGGACTGTCTCTATATGTTGCCAACTTGTACTTCCCAAGCGCTTAGTACAGTGCTCTGCACACAGTAAGCGCTCAATAAATACGATTGATTAATTTTTAGCATCATCAAGTGGGGAGAACACGGGCCTGGGAATCAGAGGACCTGGCTTCTTATCCTGACTGTACCACTTGCCTGCTGGGTGACTTTAGGCAAGACCCTTAATCTCTCTGGGTCTCCATTCCCTCGTCTCTGAAATGGGGCTAATAATAGTTGTTGTATTTGTTAAGCATTTACTACGTGCCAAGGACTGAACTAAATGCTGGGGTAGATACAGGAAAAGATACAGGAAAACCGGATCCCACATGGGGCTCACATTCTAAATAGGAGAGAGAGCTGGTTTTGAATCTCCATTTTTCAGATGAGGGGACTGGGGCACAGAGAAGTTTAATTACCTGCCCAAGATTGCCCAGCAGTTAAGTGGCAGAGTTGAGATTAGGAGATTAGAACCCAGGTCTTCTGCCTCTCAGGCCCAGACTCCTTCCACTAAACTCTGGGTACCTAGTCTCCCTCCCTCTAGAAATGAGAGCCCCAAGGGGGACTGGACCGGATCTTCTTATTCTCCCCAAAGCACAGCACAAATTATTGAGAAATTACTGTGAGATTAATGTTTGTCTCCTCCATTAGACTGTAAACTAGTTATGGGCAGGCAACAAGTCTTCTAATTCTGTTGTACTGTATTCTCCCAAGCGCTCTACACATAGTAAGCACTCAGTAAGTGCCCTTGATCGACTGATTGATAATTATCTAATGATCTCTCCTGGCCCTCTTTGAGGTTGGGAACAAGAGACTAGGGCCTAGAAGCTGACTTGTCCAAGGTCACACAGTGAGTTCAGGATTAGAATTAGCTTGTAATCAACCCCCCCCCTCCCCCCCCCCCCCCCCCCCAGACATGGACCCCTCCCAACCTCTGGATTTAACCACACTGAGCTGCAACTCTCTTGGGGGTGGAAAAAAAAAGTCCGCCTAACTTTTTTAAACCACAAAAATGTAGTCCGAGTTTTGGGAAAAGATCCCTGGGGCAGTGAGGCAGTAAGGCTTTATTTGATTCCAACAACTTGACCCCTCCCCCATAACTCTTTCTTGGGGAGGGAGGAAAGGAGAGGAGGAATGAGGGGATGGAAGTGGGTGGATGGGGGTGGGGGGGGGGACAGGCGAGAGGGATGAGGAGATGGGGAAAAGTGGGGAAGGGGTGCTGGGGGGAAGGGAGCACAAGGGAGGGGGTTAGGGGCGTGGAAGGGGGAGAAGTCAGATGCTCTTGGCTCACTGGGGGCTGGATGGAGCATCGGTCTGTTAGTCAATGGAAAGCATCGGGTGTGAGGCTGGGGGGCTGGGGAGGCCGGGGCAGGGGAGGGGTCTCCGGGGAGGGCGTGGAAGCAGACCCGCTCCTCTCCGGCTCTGGCAGCCTGGACACTCTCACTCTCTCTCCAGATGTTCACTGTGTTTAGAGCTGCTGAAGCAGGAGAGCAAACTTGCTCATTAATAAGTTTCTTTCTGTCCCTTGAGCCCAGTCTGCAGCTGGAACAGGGGCAGAGGGAGGGAGGGGGCGGCAGCAGGGGCAGACCGACCTCCTCTTCCTCCCTCCTCTCCCCCTCTCCACCGCTCCACCCGCTCCCACCCCCTCCCGCCCCCTCCCCCGCAGTCCCCCCAAAATACACACGCACAAAAAAAGAAAAACACCAGCAGATTTTTTATTTCAGAGAGTAAACACTTGGGCCATGAGGGTCTGGAGGTTATGGGAAAAGAGGAAACCATCAACCTAATCAGACAGGCACACACTTCCCCTGCTGAAATAAAACAGAAATCATTGCGCTGCAGGCTTGGGGAGTTAACCCTGGCTGTGCCAGCAAAGCCACAGCCACGGGGATGCTAAAACCGGGCCCCCAGAGCCGGCACCCTCCTCCTCCGACGAAGCCAGGGGAGAAAGTTGGTCCTGGGTGGGAGCCAACTCCCCTCCCTCCGGTCCACCACCCACTTTGTCATTTCCACCGGTCTCCCCTCATTCAACTCCCTGTGCTAATCCCCCGGAGAGATCTCTCCTGGCTCAGGCCGGATTCTGTAGCTAAATGGGGTATTGTAAGAGTTTGGGGGAACCCTTCTGGGAGAGATAGTGCTGGGGGGGTGACTGAGATGGGGAAAGGGCTTCTGGTTCCCATCCACCTGGAGTGCAGTCATCGTGCCACTAAGCCTTTTCCCGAATGAGGGAGTAGGGTATAACTGCGAATTGTGTTAGCAAATGGAGAGCGGATTAGGGGAGCTGGGGGCAAGTTAGTGGAAATCCCCCCAAAACCCCTCAGGGTGGCTGGATTCTCTCCCAGACCTCTGATCCTCTGAAGGCTTGAGCCCACAAACACCTCCTGGGCCAGAGGGCAGAGGTCAAAGCGAGAGGTCACTGCAGATTGAGAGAAAATATCTTTTCTCCAATGTATAGGGGCATTTCTCCCTGGCCTGATGCCAAAGCTCCCGGAAGATGGAGTTCAACTCCCTTCGAAACCCAAGTTCTTGCCTCCCTACCATTTTTTTTTTTGCCACATTCCCTCTGCTGCCTCCTTCCTGACCCCTAGAGAGTTGTTTGCTTCTTGACGGGACCCTGGGGATTGGAGACATTTGCAGTTAAGGATGTGTACCTCAGGCTTGGAGAGAGAGTCAAGAAATCCGTCAGCTTTGCTGCAGAGAGTTTCACTAGCCCTCCCCTGCCGAGATCATGGAAATAGTCCAGCTGGGGGCTCCAGACCAAGTAAGGAGGTGCCAAGTCCCTTTCCAACAGCCCTGTATCCCCAACCCCTTCCCAAAGGTGCCCCCCAATCCAGGCATCCTCACCACTACCCTGACCCCCAGATCTGTTCAATCACAACCCGTGTGTGTGTGTGTGTGTGTGTGTGTGTGTGTGTGTGTGCGCGTGTGAGGTGGGGAGGCTCAACACCTAATAGAAAGTGAACGTGCCTGGGAGTCAGAAAACCTGGGCTCTAATCCCAGCTCTGCCACTTGCTTGGTGTGCGTGACCTAGGCTAAGTCAATTAACTTCTCTGGACCTCAGTCTCTTCATCCATCAAATGGGGAGAAGATCCTTGGTCTTCCCCACTTCTTAGACTGTGAGTCCGGGGTGGGACAGGGACTTTGTCCAATCTGATCTTGTGTCTAAATCAGTCACCTTGACCCTGAGGAGAAACTTCAGTCTAAAACTCCCCACTGTCAGAGCTGAAATCACTAGGTCGCTTGATGGAAAATCCAAGATGGAGGGCTGTGGGGTCGGGAGAGAAGTCAGGCCAGTAGGAATTGACTCTCCCTTAATGCTGGAAGATTCAGTGTTTTTTCATTTTGTTTTGTTTTATGGTATTTGTTAAGTGCTTACTATCTGTCAAGCGGTGGAGTAAATGCAAGATAATCAGGTTGGATACAGTCCCTCTCCCACATGGGATTCACAATCTAAGGGAGAGGGACAACAGTCATTGAATCCCCATTTCAGATGAGGCAAATGAGGTACAGAAAAGTTAAGTGACTTGCCCAAGTTCATACAACAGCCAAATGGAGGAGCTGGGATTAGAACCCAGCTTCTCTGACTCTGAGGCCCATGACCTTTCCACTAGGCCACACTGCTTCCCTGTGTTGCATTGGGTTGTGAAGTGTTGTGAAGGTGCCAAGGGTCTGCTACGCCTAGCTCCAGCCCCCAGCCCCAGCCTCTCCAGAGAGGGGCTTCGCTTCTCTGCAGGGATGGGATGAGTTCAGAAACCATCTTCCCTGACTCCGAAACACTGAATGCTCCTGTGCCCCAAACAGTTTGAGAAATGTCTTCTAAATCACAAAGACGTTGTTAGGGGATTGTGGTTACGGCCACAAGGGGCTCAAACCATCTCTGCACTTCATCTTGTTGTAACAACTCTTGTGTGACAGGCCTGGAACTGCTGAATTATCCTGCCTGGCTGTCACCAAATTGCCCTGTTCCTGCTAGACTGTAAGCTCTTAGCAGGCAGAGATTCCAAGTTTCACTTCTCTGTCCTATCCAAAGAGCTGGGTAAAAAATCATAATTGTGGTCAGACCAATCAGTGGCATTTATTGAGTGCTTACTGTGTGCAGAGCCCTGAATTAAGCCTTGGAAGAGTACAGTAGCGTAGACACAATCCCTGCTCTCCAGGCTCTTGGAATCCAATGGAGAAGGCAGAGAAGCAGCATGGCTCAGTGGAAAGAGCACGGGCTAGGGAACCAGAGGTCATGGGTTCTAATCCTGTCTCCGCCACTTGTCAGCTGTGTGATCTTGGGCAAGTCACTTAACTTCTCTGGGCCTCAGTTCCCTCATCTGTAAAATGAGGATGAAGACTGTGAGCCCCAGCCCCCGATTACCTTATATCTACCCCAGTGCTTAGAACAGTGCTTGGCACAAAGTAAGCGCTTAACAAATACCAACATTATTATTATTATTATTATTAATGCAAATTACAGGTGGAAAAAGCAGCAGATTATAAGTCTATGTACATAAGTGTGTGGCTTAGTGGAAAGAGGCAGAGAAGCAGTGTGGGTCAGTGGAAGGAGCACGGGCTTTGGAGTAAGAGGTCATGGGTTCAAATCCCAGCTCTGCCAATTTTCAGCTGACTTTGGGCAAGTCACTTAACTTCTCTGTGCCTCAGTTACCTCATCTGTAAAATGGGGATGAAGACTGTGATCCCCACGTGGGACAACCTGATCACCTTGTAACCTCCCCAGTGCTTAGAACAGTACTTTGCACATAGTAAGCGCTTAATAAATGCAATTATTATTATTATTATTATTAGCATGGGCTTGGGAGTCAGAGGTTGTGGGTTCTAATCCTGACTCTGCCACTTGTCAGCTGTGTGACTTTGGGCAAGTCACTTCACTTCTCTGGGCCTCAGTTCCCTCATCTGTAAAATGGGGATCAAGACTGTGAGCCCCAAGTGGGAAAACCTGTTAACCTTGTATCTATCCCTGGGCTTAGAACAGTGCTTGGCACATAGTGAGCGCTTAACAAATACCATCATCATCATCATCATAAGTGCTGGAGAGGGAGTAAATGTAAGTACCTAAGTGCTTGGGGGTGCGTGGGCTCAAGTGTAGGGGTAATGAAGTAGGCAAGGAAAATGAGGTGGAAAGTTGACAGATTCCTCATTGTGGTATTTCATTCTTTCAATCATATTTATTAAACACCTCCTGTGTGTGCAGCACTATCCTAAGTGCTTGGGAGAGCATACTGCACCAATAAACAGACACATTCCCTGCCCATAGCGAGCTCACAGTCTGGAGGGTATTTGTTAAACACTTACCATATGCCAAGCACTGGACTAAGAGCTTTTGTAGATACACCTCAAAAATCTACGGTGGTTGCCTGTCCACCACTGTATCAAACAAAAACTCCTCCCCATAGGCTTTAAAGCTCTTCATCATCTTTCCCACTCCTACCTCACCTCACTTCTGTCCTTCTACAACCCAGCCCTCACACTTTGCTCCTCTGGTGCTAACCTTCTCACCGTGTCTCAATTTTGCCTATCTCACAGCTGACCCCTGGCCCACATCCTACCTCTTGCCTGGAACGCCCTCCCTCCTCAAATCCCCAGGACAATTACTCTCTCCACTTCAAAGCCTTACTGAAGGCACATCCCCTCCAAGAGGCCTTCCCAGGCTAAGCCCCACTTTTCCTCTTCTCCCACTCCCTTCTGTGTCACCCTGACTTGCTCCCTTTGCTCCCCCCTCCGCAAAAGCACTTATGTATCTATCAGTATTTTATTTATTTATATTGATGTCTGTTTATTTGTATTGATGTCTGTCTACCCGACACTTGACTGTGAGCTTGTTGTCAGCAGGGATTGTCACTCATTACTGCTGCATTATACTTTCCCAAGTGCTTAGTACAGTGCTCTGTGCACAGTAAGCACTTAATAAATACAATTGAATGAATGAATACAAGATTGGACACCCTCCATTGTCCCATTTGGGGCTCACAGAGGGAGGGAGGGAGAACAAGTTTTGTATCGCCGTTTTACAAACAAGGAAAGTGAGGCTCAGAGAAATGAAGTGATTGGCTCAAGATCACACAGTAAGCAAGTGGAAGAGCTGAAGTAAGCATCTGGGTATAGGGCTCTGCCATTATTACTACTTCTACAGTGACTCATTCTCCGCCTCCTCCTTTTCCTCTTCCTCCTCCTCCTCCTCCTCCTACTGCTACAACTCTCTTAGAATGTCGGTTCCCGGGGGTAGGGGGGGGAACGGACTGAGTTTTCCATGCACTTTCCCAGGATGCCAATCCTAACTCTACACAAAGCAGCAGTTTGTGACAGCCGGGCTGAGGCTGAGGAAGGCCTGATTCAGCCACCTCTCAGTATATCTAGCTGCCCTTCATCTTCAAAGGTGTCATTAATGACAATGAGGCTCCATTCATGCCCATGCAGGAAGGATGGGGGTGAGTATAGGATGAATTGATTAAGCACTTGTGATTTGCTGAGTGTTGGAATAGACACAAGAGTGTCAATGGCTAGTTGGTTGGCCTTGGGCAAGTCACTTCACCTCTCTGGACCTCAGAATGGGATATGATTCCAGCCTTTTCTCCCTCTTGGACTGTGAGGCCCCTGTTGGATAAGGACTATAATTGATCTGATGATCTTGTATTCACCCCAGCGCTTAACACAGAGCTTTGGCATTCATTCATTCATTCAATCGTATTTATTGAGCACTCACTGTGTGCACAGCACTGTACTAAGCGCTTGGGAAGTACAAGTTGGCAACATATAGAGACGGTCCCTACCCAACAACGGGCTCACAGTCTAGAAGGGGGAGACAGACAACAAAACAAAACATATTAACAAAATAAAATAAATAGAACAGTAAATATGTACATGTAAAATAAAAACAGTAATAAATCTGTACAAACATGTATACAGGTGCTGTGGGGAGGGGAAGGAGGCAGGGCGGGGGGAGGGGGAGGGGGAGAGGAAGGAGGGGGCTCAGTCTGGGAGTTTGGCACATACTGAACGCTTAATAAATATCATAGTTACAATGATAAATCAGTCGGAGTTCCTGTGCCACACAAGGTTCACCAGGTAGGTCTCACTGAGTGTAGAACACTGTACTATGTGCTGGGGAGCGAGCATCAGAAGCACAACCTCCTGCCTTCAAGGAGTTCCCGATTGATTGGGGGAGTGAGGCCACTGGTCCCTGTGCTGGGATTCCTATGAGATCGCTCCCCAGGCCCAGAGTGGGACCGAGCTTTTCCGATCATCACGGCTGTTTGCACTCCGTTCCTACCACCCACCCAAACTGCCCCCCCCCCGGCCCTGAATCCTAAACAAAGGCTGGATAATTTTACCGGCACTTCTGGGGTTGTGGGTTCTACTCTCCCTTTCCTGTGTTGCTAAATTATTCCACTGGGATTCCTAGAACAAGGGACCCACCTGGACTCCCAGAAATCCCCAGGACTTGTTGACGTTCTTACCAGCCCTCCAACTCGATAGTGATCCCCCTTCTTCCCTTCTCCCCTCTACCCTCTTCCTTCCACCCCTCCCCTCTTTGCTTGCCTAGAGAGCTCATCTTGGACAGGAAATGCCAATGTTTATTGTTGTATTGTTGTACTTTCCCAAGTGCTTAGTACAGTGCTTTGCACACAGTAAGTGTTCAGTAATGAATGACTGAATGACTGACTGAATGAATGGTGTAGTAGATAGAGCATGAGCCTGGGAATAGGAAGGTTGTGAGTTCTAATCCCCACTCAGCCACATGTCTGCTATGTGACCCTGGGCAACTGACTTCATTTCATTCTGTGCCTCAGTTACCTCATTTGTAAAATGGAGATTAAAACTGTGATCCCCATGTAGGACAGGGATTGTGTCCAACCCAATTTGCTTGTATCCACCCCAGCACATAGTAAAGTGTTTTGCACATGGTAAGCGCCTAACAAATACTATCATTATTATTATCATTATTATTACCAGGAAATCCAGGCATAGGTTGAAGAGAAAAAAGAGTCTGGTTTTATTCATGAAAAGCCATGTGGCGTAGTGGAAAGAGTGTGGGCCTGGGAGCCCCAGCTCCACCCCGTCTACTTTGTGACCTTGGGCAAGTCACATAACTGCTCTGTGCCTCAGTTCCCTCATCTGTAAAATGGGGATTAAGACTGTGAGCCCCACATAGGACATGGACTATGTCCAACCTGATTAGCTTGAATCTACCCCAGAGCTTAGTACAGTGCCTAATACATAGTAAACTCAACAAATACCATTAAAAAAAATATTTGGGTTTGGTGATGGGATAGTTTTCTCTTATGATTTCCTTTTACCACCACCTTATTCCAGTTAGCCCCCTTAAGCACTGGGGCTTTTACATAGTCTAGAGAGTTCATTGGCTTATCTCTCTCTCTATCAAAATCCAATGCTCTCCTCTCCTCCTAATTTTATCCAGTCTCGACAGGGTCTCTGAGCAGCATTAAACGTTAAAAGTTCTTGAAAGGTTATACCCTAGAAGCCACCCGCCATATATGTAGCACGTGCTGAAGTTTACACAGACTCCTTAGACCTCTGAATAGAGAGACTAATTGTGGGGAAGTTGCTTTCAGCATTCAGGATGGGCCGTTCCCTGTGGATTTTACTATCAAAAGGCTTTGAAAAGTGCAGCGTAGCCCATTGTTGAATATTTCACAATGAATTAAATACCATTTCTCTCCTCGCAGCTGTTCTGCGGGAGTGAGCGAGTGAGCCCAGAGTGGCTTTTTTTTTTTCCCTTTTGGCAGAAGCTGCCGAGCTGCAGAAACCCAGGCGCTGGGGAGATGAGATTATTTGTGTGTGAATTCTGTAGGAAGAGGGCTTTTTTTTGTTGGCTTTTTTTTTTGTAAACTTTAAACTTGATGTAATGCGCGGCTGGTGCTCCCGGCAAACAAGGAAAGAACTCAGGGCGGGTCTGGGGACATTATCCACTTTTCCACGGGCTTCTGGGATTTCTCAGACACACCACACAATGGGGGGATCGGGGGAGTCCATTTTCTTCACCAAGGAGTCATCATTTTTCCTCTAGTTCCCCCTTCTGCCAAAGGATCGCATTTCTCCCCACTTCCCTCTCCCCTCATCTCTTGTGGCCTGTAAAGGGACACTTTACAAGATTCTATCAAAGCCCCCTGAGCATAAAATCCTCTCAGGACAACCCACATTAGATGGCTAAAATCAGTGTTGCCGAATTATGTAGGAAAATGTAGGATGCTTTGGGTTACCAAATATTGAGCTTCTCATCTTACTCACCCTAATGCTGGGTCTTTACTTAGTTAGAGACAAACCACCCGGCAAAGTGCGTGCACACACACACGCATATGCACGCGCACACATTCACATACACTTACTCACTGTTGGCTTAAGAGCCTTCCAAATCTTTGATTCCAAATGTCTTCTGAATGTAATAGAAACTAAGCTGGGGGCGAGTGGGGAAATGGAATCAAGTATGAAATTGATTAGACTCGCAGCTTAGATGCTGCTATTGGAGACGTGAGGCTCTCATAGTTGCTAAGGGGCTTTCTGAAGAGGTAAGCAGCTGTTCTGACTCTCCCCTAAGGGCCTGTCAGGGGACAATGGGATGAGAGTGCAGCAGGATGGATTCGAGTTAGATGGAGGGAAGAATTTTGCTGTTGGAATGGGCTAATAAGGAAAACTCTGACATTTCTTTCCCCAGGAATCTGTGTGATTAGGAGAGGCATAAGTCTCTCTCTGTCTCTCCAAACTAGATGAGACAGGAGTTTTTTCAGGTCATTTCTGGATATCCTCCATGACTCTACGATCTTGTTGCATTGGCTGGGGCTGTTCATATTTAGATGGTCATTACCCCACGGCTGGTTCAAACACACAAGAGGAAGCCACAGTCAATCAGTCCATCAATCAGGCAATCAATGGTAATCCTTGAATGCCTACTTTTCCTACTAATTCCTTTTCAGCACTGCAAGAGACCCAGTCCCAGCTTTTGAGGAGCTATTTATGGTCTTAAGTTAATGTATTAATAATAATAATAATAATAATAATGGCATTTGTTAAGTGTTTACTATGTGTGAAGCACTGTTCTAAGCTCTGGGGGAATACAAGGTGATCAGGTTGTCCCATGTGGGGCTCACAGTCTTAATCTCCATTTTACAGATGAGATAACTGAGGCTCAGAGAATTTAAGTGACTTGCCCAAGATTACACAGAAGACATGTGGCGGAGCCAGCATTAGAACCCATGACCTCTGACTCCTAAGCCCGGGCTATTTCTACTGAGCCACACTGCTTCTCACATGTTGCTCCCAGTGGAAACTCAAGAAATGCTATTTACATTCCTCTAGACTGTAAACTCATTGTAGGCAGCAAATGCGCCTACCAACTCTTAAACTGTATTCTTTCAAGCACTTAGTACAATGTTTTGAACACAGTAAGTGCTCAATGAATACCACTGATAAATTGATTTACTACCAGGGGGAGAGAGACAGACAAAAATTGTTTGAAAAGAGGGGGAGCAGGAGAAAGAACAAATATCTAGCAGGAAGTGGCATGAATATGTCAGAATGATGTGACTGCATGAGTGATTGAATTCACAATTGAGAATATATAGATACAATTTAATTTAATCAATCAATGGCATTCATTTAGCACTTTACCAAGAGCTTGGGAGAGTACAATATAACTGAGTTGGTACTTCCATTCCCTGCCCATGACAAGCTTAACTGCAAATGCTTAAGTGCTAAGGGTGGCTGTAGGGTTTAAGCAACTTGGATGCCTGGAAGGCTGCCTGGAGGAAGGTGGTGCTTGGTCAATCAGTCGGCCAATCATATTTACTGAGCACTTACTGTGTGTAGAGCCCTGTTCTAAGTTCTAGAGTATATATGGCTTTGAATATGGGAAGGATTAGATTTAGGGAGCTAACCCAGCTTGGCTGATTTGGAATAGCTCTGGATCACCATCGATCCCCAAAGAAGATTCCTTGGGGGTATTAGGTCATCAGATGTTGTTGGCAGTTACAAAGTTTCACTTCAGCCTTTTCTTCTCCAATATGGATAATCCCAATGAAGGGTAATCTCTTCATTTGTCACCCTTTACCCTCTGCCTTTCCTCCCTCACATTTCATCTTTCACTCTTCACCTTTTACTATTCATCCTTCACCTTTCACCCTTCATCTTTCAACCTTTGCCTTTCACCTTTCACTCTCACTCTTCACTTATCACCTCCTATCAGCCCCTTCCCCCTTAGACTGTGAGCCTCATGAGGGACTGTGACCAATCTGATGACCCTGCATCCACCCCAGTGCTTAGCCCAATGTTTGGCACATTGAAAGCATTTTTTTATGATATTCATTAAGTGCTTCCTGCATGCCAGGAACTGTACGAAATGCTGGGGTAGATACAAGATAATCATCTGGGCAAAGTCCCTGTCCCACTTGGGCTCACAATCTTAATCTCCATTTTAACAGGCAGAGAGAAGTGAACTGATTTGCCACTAAGGCACATTGCTTCTGTACATGCCAACATTATTATTGTTATTATTATTAATATTGTTGGTAGAAATTCATCCCTCTGTAACTCCCTTTTCTGCTTCAAAGAAGAGACCCATACAAAATCCCCCTGAATCCGGATCCTAAATGGAGTCACTCCATCTGTCTGCTGGGCCTTCCTCGCCTCACTTCATTAGCGTTTTTGATGTTTAGAGAGCCTGAAGATAATATTTTTAGGTTCCATCAGAGTTCCCCAGGCAGCCTCTCTCCACAATACTTAGGAAGTTTACAAAAGGTCAGGGTCACTGGGATGTTAGGTTTCCAGCCCCCTCCCCTGGGTGAGCCAAGAGCTCCAGGCACTGAGATGTCTGAGGGAAGAGAGGGTGGGATCAGGTAGACCTCAGCATACATGCTTTTCTTTATCTGTTGTGGAAAAAGGTATGTTATTGAAAACGGTACAGACCTTGGTTTTTTCAAATGCTTTTTTATTCTTGAGGCAGTCTGTACTCTTCCTGCCCCTTAAAAGCCTTACTGAAGGCACATCTACTCCAAGAGGCCTTCCCTGATTAAGCTCCACTTTTCCTCATCTCCCATTCCTTTCTGCATCACCTTGACTTGTTCCCTTTGCTCTTCCCCGCTTCCCCACCCCAAAGCACTTATGTATCTTATGTATCTATTTGTAATTTTATTTATTTGTATTGATGCGTGCTTATTTGTATTGATAGCTGCCTTCCCCTCTCTAGACTGTGAGCTCAGTGTGGGCAGGGATTGTCACTTCTCATTTCTGTATTGTACTCTGCACACAGTAAGTGCTTAACAAATAAGATTGGATGAGTTGAATGAATGAATGAAGGGAGAGAGAGATGGAATCTCCTACCAAGACAACAGAGGAGCCTCGATCCTGAGCCTTCAGTACCCAGAGCCTGTATAGAGGAGTTAATTCTAGTCATAGAGGCTTGAGCAGTGCCCCTCACACTATCTTCTCCTTGACTATCATATTCCTGCTGAGGCCCGGGGTGCCACAGGTGAGGATATGGGCAGGGGCGAAGCACATGGCAAAGGGCTGGTGGAGTCTTCACCCACATTCAATCGTTTTTCATTTTATTGAGCACTTGCTGTGTGCGGAGCAATGCACTAAGCACTTGGGAGAGTGTAATAAAACAATAAACAATCACATTCCCTGCCCACAGTGAGCTTACAGTCTAGAAGGGGAGACAGACATTAATATAAATAAATAAATTGCAAATATGGACATGAGTGTCATGGGGGTAGGAGGGAGGGCGACTAAAGGGAGTAAGTTAGAGCAAAGCAGAGGAAAGGAGGGCTTAATCAGGAAAGGCCTCCTGAAGGAGATATGCCTTCAATATGGGTTTAAGAGGAGGGGAACGTTCTGCCTGCACGTTAGTCGGCTAGGGGCAGAATCTGGACTTGAACTCTGGTCTTCTCTTGGCCAAAGTGGTGTCCTCTCCCCTAATCCACCAGCAGAGCTGTGGCCTCTTACAGTTTTACAAAATTAAGCTGTACTCTTCTTCAACCCTGTGGGGTAGGTTGCATTGTCAGGGCCATTTTGTGGCTTTTAAATCTGAATAAGTCACCAGAATTTTCCTTCTGGCCTCAATTTCCCTATCTCTGAAATGGGGATGAGAAAACCCAGGCTATTTCCCTCATGTGTTTTTTCAGTCCATCATTTAATGATGTCACCACTGTGCCAAGAATGAAGAATGGCAGAGGTCTTGAATATACCTCAGCATTTAACTCAGTGCTTAGCGCTTTCATAAATGCATAAATATCATTGTTATTATAATGATAATTATTAGTAGTACTAGTAGTAATAGTGTAGTAGCATTGCTATCTACGCATGGTGTTTGTAGACCTGACAGAACCACTGGGTTCCATCAGTAAAAGTGGGCTACTGAAAAGGTTTGGCAGCCCTGGGGACTTGCTCAAGATTGTAAAATGACTCTGTTGTGCTACGACTGGTTGCATCCTTTCCCTCACTGTCAAAGAGAAAAGCAGGGCTGTGATCTTGGCCCAGTCTAGCTCAGCGTGTTCTATGAATCCCTGCTTTGGGACACAACAAGGAAGCTGGATGCTGGGGTGAGGATCTGATTCTCATTCCCCCCAAAGCTCTTTCATTTCAACAGCCTGAAAGGTTAGCAATGTTCTCACTCTTCCAGGATCACTGGACTCCCTCTTTAGGACACTGGAATGTCTATTCCAGAATCACTTGAATGATTCCTTCAGGATCACTGGATTGACTCCTCTAGGTTCACTGGAAGGACTATTGCTCCAGAACCACTGGATTAACTCCCCCAGGATCACTGGAATTTCTCCTCCAGGAGCTCCTCTTCTCTGATGAGTGTGTCCTAAAAGCATGCACTTGAGACATCCCGTAGATGGCTATTGATTGCTTCTCAGAATCAACGAAGTAAAACAGCCAACCCAAGCTGTCCATGGAGTTGAATGCCCTCATTTGCCTTAGTAGCACTCTGTCCAGTGATGTAGGGGTAGACAAGAACATAGACAACCAAATCAAGACGGCCAGTGGCAAGCTTAAAGACAGAGTGGGATTCCATTTGAAGGTACCCAGGACAACGGGAAGGTCCACCTTACTGTATGACTGGCAGAGCTGAATCTATCGTATTCTCCATCAACCCCATGAATGCCAATTCTTAACATCCAGTGGCAAGACAGATGACCAGGGATCTCACCTGAGACCACAGGCATCAGAACAATGCTCAGTCTGTCAATCAAGAGTATTTATTAAGCATCTACTGTGTGCAGAGCACTGTAACAAGCACTTTGGAGAGGAAGAACAGTTGCGGCAATGTGGCTAAAGCATGGCTGAAGCAGCCTGGTTTAGTGGGAAGAGCACGAGCTTGGGAGTCAGAGGACGTGGGTTCTATTCCAGGCTCCATCACTTATCAGCTGTGTGACTTTGGGCAAGTCACCTAACTTCTCTGTGCCTCAGTTATCTCATCTGTAAAATGGGGATTAAGACTGTGAGCCCCGTGTGGGACAACCTGATTACTTTGGATCTATCCCAGCACTTAGAACAGCGCTTGGCACATAGTAAGCACTTAACAAATACCATTATTATTATTATTGTTATTGATACACACAATTTCTCTAAGAGCTCTCGGTCTATTGGTTAGCACTCCTTTGCAGTGCATAACATATGGAGAGAATGGGTGACAGCATGATACCCAACCAGTTGCTCTACAGGAGGCTGAAGTGAGATGATGGTGAGAAGAATGGGCAGAAAAAATGTCTTAAAGACACATTCAGACCATCAGTTGTATTTAATTAGTGCTTACTGTGTGCAGAGCACTGTACTAAATGCTTGACAGAGTACAGTTGAGACAAGATCTCAAAGGATGAGAACAACCAGGAGACCACAGGCAAAGTCACATCATCCTGAAGAACAGCAGTCACAGTGGGTTTGGGAGGAGAGGCTTCTGGGAAGCCCTGAAACCATGAATGTGAAACAAGGATAGTGACAGGCACTGTGGGGAGCCATTGTAAGAGCAGGGCACGAGGCAAGCTACACCTGCCCATGACACAGAAAGGATTGTGTCTTACATTGGTCTTAGCAGGCACACCCACAGAGACACAGTGGTAAGAGTCCCACCATCTTTGAACACAAAGGATAGCTATCGCTCCTTCCTTTTGTTTTTCAGTGGCATTTTTTAAACACTTTCTATTTGCCAGGCACTGTGCTAAGCACTGGAGTAGATACTAGCTAATCAGGTTGGGCACAGTTCATGTCCTTCACGAGGGTCACAGTTGTAATCCCCATTTTACAGCTGAGGTAACTGAGGCACAGAGAAGTGAAGTGACTTCCCCAAGGTCATGCAGCAGACAAGTGGTGGAGATTTTAAGAACCTTGTGAGAACAAAGGCATGACATATTAAATGTCTGTCGATGGGGATGTGTCTGTGACTAAGGTATTGATTCAAATTCTGATTATTACGACCAAGAAGATCTTAGTCTTCCTTAACCAGAGTGATTTCTCAGAAGGATGAGATTTGGATCAACTCTATTGTTTGCTACCAATTTTGTCTAAACAATCTTTTCCAACTCAAGGTCAGGCTGGTGTTTCTTCTCTTCCTCATTCTATCCAGTCTGTAGTTCCATACTAAAATGTACCAATGCAGATGGAATAGTAGTAGTAGTAGTAGTAGTAGTAGTAGTAGTAGTAGTAGTAGTAGTAAAGATATTTACTGAGTGCTTACTGAGTGAATTGCAATGTAATAAGTGCTTGGGAAAGTACAGCTGAAGTGGAAGCAGTGTTGTTATGCAACCCCAAGAACCCAAAATGTTTATTACCCTCTTGGTGGCTACTGTGAGTTTCACAGACTCAGTTCTAGTGGTGCTGGAGTACTGTCAAGTGAGCACTGTTGGTGGAGCACTGTGTATTGCCGACGTACTTCCCAAGCGCTTAGTACAGTGCTCTGCACACAGTAAGTGCTCAGGAAATATGATTGAATGGAATGGAATGGAACCGTGGAGAACTGAGAAAGTAGTAGTAGCTGAAGTGGTAGTTGTAGCGTATATTGAGCAGCCCTGTGATATGCTGCATTCTACAAGGCACTTGGGAAGCCCAGAGTAAAGAAGTGACTCAGGGATCAAGTCTCCTTGTCCGTAAGAAGTTAGAGAATCCTCGGAGGACTGTGAGAGAAAGGTTGGTTCCAGACAGAGAAGGGCAGAAAAAGAGTAGAGTTTTTCATCTCCTCAAAAAAGGAAGATCAAAATCAACCTGTCTGGAGTTTCCCTGAACAGAGGCAATTCTCCCACCACTTGTGCCTTCTTCGTAAGGTGACGTGAGTAGCGAATTAAGTAGTGAGAAGCGGTGTGGCCTAGTGGATAGAACATGGGCCTGGGGGTCAAAAGGATCTGGTTTCAAATCCTGGCTCTGCCATTTGTCTTCTGTGTGACCTTTGGCAAGTCAATTCACTTCTCTGTGCCTCAGTTACCTCATCTGTAAAATGGGGATTAAGACTGTGAGTCCTATGTGGGACAGGGACTATGTTCAAGGATTAGCTTGTATCTAGCCCAGCACTTAGTACGGTGCCTGGTACATAATGAGTGCTTAACAAATATCTTTTAAAAAAGAAAGTATTGACATCATGTGATTCCTATTGATGATTACCGGGGAGACCACCCCCCACCAATGTCCTACTTCACTCAATCAATGGTATTTATTGAGTGCTTACTGAGTGCAGAGCACTGTATTAAGTAGTTGGGTGAGTACAATGCGAGAGAGTTAGCAGAAACATTCTCTGCCCATAACGAGCCTACGCTCCTCAGGCATGTTCTCCTTCTGAGTCCCCATGGATCCGGGTGCTGCTTCAGAGCAGATGACTAGGGAGCCTCTTACCGTCCCTCTCTCTGTGCACTCTTTCCTTCCCCAGACTGCCAAGACAAATCCTTCCCACCCATCCTCCATCCCTCAATCTTTGGTATTTTTTGAGCACCTACTCTGTGCAGAGCACCATACTAATGGTTTGGGAAAGTTCAATGAAACAGAATTGGAAGATGCGATCCCCACCTACCCCTCTAGACTGTAAGCTCCTTGTGGGCAGAATGTGTCTACCAACTCTGTTATTATTGTACTCTCCCAAGCACTTAGCACAGTGCTCTGCACACAGTAAGAGCTCAATAAATACCAGTGAATGATTGAATGATTGAGGAATTCTGAGTAGCCTGCTACTTCCTAACCCCTTTCATCATGCCCACTTTACTTGCCCTTCTATTCAAAGCTCTCCCCATGAGCAGCTTCATTGGTAGGTACCAAAATGGGGTGTTGGCCACGCCTGACACCCCCACCAGCACAGACCATCTCACTGATGCCTCTTCTGGGGTCCAATAAAAGGAATATCAATGCAGCCAACCAACATCCCCTCACCCCGTAATTAGTTGCTTCAATTTGGTATTTATTAAGCACTTACAAGGTGCAAGCACTGTGTTAAGCACTAGGGTAGCTACAAGATAACCTAATCAGACCCAGTTCCAGATCCACTCTGGGCTCATCCCTAAGGGGTAATACTAATAATAATGAATAATTATGGCATTTGTTAAGCGCTTACTATGTGCCAGGCTTGGTACTAAGCACTGGGGTGGAGATAAGCAAATTAGGTTGGACACAGTCCCTATCCCACATGGGATTCACAGTCTCAATCCCCATTTTAAAGATGAGGTAACTGAGGCACAGAGAAGTGAAGTGACTTGCCCCAGGTCACACAGAAGACAAGTGGCAGATCCAGGAGAGGGAGAGCAGGTATCTTGTCTCCATTTCACAGATAAGAGAATTGAGGCCCAGTGAGATCAAGTGACTTGTGTGAGGTCACCCAGCAGGCCAGAGGCAGAGTTGGGAATCCAAACTAGATCTCCTGTCTTCCAGGCCTGTGCTCTTTCTACCAGGCCTCCCTGTCTCCACAGAGGCAGATAATAACTTGTGATTAAATGGTCCCCTGGCAGTTTGAAAGACCCAGTGACACTTCTTTCTCAATCCCTGGGGGGAATCCTCCATCTATCCATGCTAATGATCCAATCCAGGCACTGCACGTCTCATCCACATGCGCTCAGCTTTGTGATTCCATTCTGGCCGCTCAATATCAAAATGCAGCCTGTGATAAGGAGGAGTCCTTATCACTCTCTCCTCTTTGCCTGCGACTCCATCTTCTCCTCTGGCCCTGATGTTGACCCTCCTGGCCCCGGGATGGAGTTCAAACAATGGAACGTTTCCCGGGATTTAATGTCTCGGCCTGTGCGATGCCATGTCCAGCTTGGCCCCATAGTCTCTGCTGGAACAAGCCGGGCTTTGTTCTTTTATGATGAAATCCCAGTATAAATATATAAATAGAAAGAGGCAATAAAAAATCCGTGTTTTCTGGCCAGCTGCTCTCTCATTCCAGTGCTTCCTGAGATTTTCCCAACTACGCAGCTGCTCTTGAGGATCGTGCAGCGGATCTGAGCATGGGGAGGAAAGGAGCTGGACTTGGGTCAGTTTCTTTTGGCTCCTTTGTCCCCAGGAGGATGGGGGGGGTGGGTCTTTGCACTCTCCCCTTCCCTTCCGCTTCCTCTGGCTCCCCACCACGCCTGCTCCCTGGGAAGTGAAGGACGAACTTGGGCCCCCAGCGTTTCCCCACCAAACTGCCTCTGTGGTGACTCCAGACATGGACATGGAGGTAGGTTTGCCAGAAGCCTCTGACCGCCCACCTCCTCCAACGGCGCTCTCTCAGGATGAACATCATCAGTGAAATGGCATCCAATGGAAAACCCCATTAAAAGTGCAGGGAAGAATTGGCCAATAGTGACGGATGACCTGTCAGGAAAGGAACCTTTGTGGGGGAGGAGCTGTTGAGTGTCAAGGGTGAGCAGGCGGGGGAGCCATCTTGGTGGACTTTCTTTCTTTTTCTGGGCCCCATGACGAGCTCGGCATCCTACAGAGTCAGTCAGTCAGTCATTTGTATCTACTGAGCACTTACTGCGTACAGCGTACTGTACTAAATGCTTGGGAGAGTACAATGTAGCAATAAGCAGACATATTCCCTGCCCACAACAAGCTTACGGTCTAGAGGGGGAGACAGACATTAAATACCGAGCAACTTATTGGATCCATCTGGCTTCCATGGGTCTGTGTCCCAAGGAGTGTGAACAGAACCAAGCAAGGGAATGAGGTGAGAAGTAGAAGCAGCATGGGTTAGTCTATAGAGCACAGGCCTGGGAATCAGAAGGTCATGGGTTCTAATCCTGGCTCTGCCACTTGTCCGCTGTGTGATCTTGGGCAAGTAACTCCACTTCTCTGTGCCTCAGTTAAGTCATCTGTAAAATAGGGATTGAGACCGTGAGCCCCACGTGGGACAGGGACTGTGTCCAACTCGATTTGCTTGTATCCACCCCACCGCTTAGTACAGTGCCTGGCACATAGGAAGCACTTCACAAATTCCATGATTATTACTAATTGCTAAGTATCATGGGGGAAAGGGAGGTGGTCCAGGGTGAGGAGACCAGTTGGACAAATGCCGTGGTACAGAGGCTGCTCCAAGGACCCTGGAAAGATCCCTTTTCCCTCGGAGCAGAACTGTGACCTTTGACCATCTCTGCCTCTGCCCCAAATCCTCAGCCTGTCCTTAGCCAAATCAGCAACCAAAGCCCATCAGAATGAGCTTTCTGCCACCAGTCCTCTCAGTGCTTGCGATTACATTTCCCAGGGCCCCCTTGACATTTCATACCCAATTCGCAACTTCAAGGGAGCAGAATCTGCCAGAATAATTGGGGAAACAGAGAAGCACCCCAAGATATTTCACTCTTGATCCCTTATATCACCTGCAAAGTGATACTTAGGGAGTCGCCGCTTTCTCAGCGCGAAGCGACCACTGCCCAACTCTGCCCTCAGAGCTGGGTCTTGGTGTTGGCTTAGATCCAGCCAGGGTGGTGACAAATGACCCTGAAGAATTCCCGACTCTGCTGCGTTGACCCTCTCCTACCCATATATTCATTTAATGCTGATCGAAATAGCAAAAAACCAACATCAGGGGACATTTACCTAGGGGAAATGGCTGCTGCCTGTAGGTCTGTCCATTCTGGGTGACAATCGTACAAGCTTTTGGTTTGGAAACAGATAAGGAGACAATATTTCATTGTAGTGCCATTGGCAGATGTGATGTACCTTTGTTTAGTTAGCTAAGAAGGGGCATTACAAGGATCTGCGTAAATGAGTTCTTCGTGGGAATTAACAGAATTTATAGAATTGCTGAGTGAGTCTCTGGGGGCACCTCATTCCCATTTGCTTTGGAACTCTTTCCATGTTCCCCTACTAGGGTCCAGTGAGCACGGGTGTCAATTCTGAGTCATGGCACTTGGCAGTAAGAGCCAGGGTGCTGGTTACTGAGAATAATACCACTGCCCTATGTCCAGCCTAGAGTTTGGGCGGTCTTAGAGGCAGGCTAAATATAGAAGGGGTGATTTTGTCGGGGGCCAGAACGATCATAGTACCGATGTGAATACTGTTTCCATGACGTGGTCCTGGTGGGATGGAAGACAACCCTCCCCCACCCCCCCAACCCCCATCCCCTTCCCCGTGGCCACAACGTGGTTGGGGGGGGGGGGCGTTTGCTCTGAGCAGGGCACATCAGGAGGCCTGCATGGGGAGAAAGGCGTGTTATTTAATTAGCCTTACAATGGACTGACTGGAGGCACGTGGTGGATTAATAGAAGGAGATAGATGTCCTTTTTGCTGGGCTAATTGTTCGGAAAAAGCAGGGTCTTTGTTCGGGCCCAGCATGACGGCTCTGATCTCTCGGAGCCTAGGGCTGCCCGGTTTATAATTTTAGACCGGAGCCATTCAAGGAAACTCCACAGAGCCTGGCAGAACAAGCATGGTATTGTGTGTCTGGGATGGCTGCCGAAACGGACCTCCTGCCCCTCGAGGAGCTGGGGAGAATCCCACCGTGGGCATAGGGCAGTGTGGCTGCTCTGGCTGGAAAGGGCAAAGCCGCCTGCCTTTTTAATCAGATCAGGGTGGAACCAGAGGGTGGGAGGGAGAGGGCTAGCCTGAGCATTCTCCACCTAGAGGCCTTCCCTTCCTGAGCCCTCCTTTCCTCTTCTCCCACTCCCTTCTGTGTCGCCCTGTCTTGCTCCCTTTATTCATCCCCCCAACCAACACAACAGAACCTATGTTCATATCTGTCATTTATTTATTTATATTAATGTCTGTCTCCCCATCTAGACTGCAAGCTCATGGTGGACAGGGAATGTGTCCGTTTATTGTTATATTGTACTCTCCCAAGCACCTAGTACCATCCTCTGCACACAGTAAGTACTCAATTAATACAAATGAATGAACTGAATGAATGAAGTATTCAGCCTTCTTGCTTTGTGGATATTGCAGTGCAGGTGGTTGGGACGGGCTTGGCTGTTGAAATAGTTCAAGGTGGCCTTGGTTTTCACCAAATGGAGCCTGTGGAAACCTGGCCTAGTGGGAAGAGCATGGAACTGGGAGTCAGGGGACCCGAGTTCTAATCTCAGCTCTTCCCCTGCCCCTCTGGGTGACCTCGGGCAAGGCACCTAACGCCGTTATGGCCTAGGTTTCCTTCTCTGTAAAATGGTGATAAGATCCCTGCTGTCCCCACCTCTCAGATTGTGATCCTCCAGGGGACCAAGGACTGTGTCTGATCTGATAATCTCTTATCTGCACACACAGCACAATGCTTGACCTAGAGTAAGAGCTTATGAAATGTATGAGCTTCACTGTTGACGGCACTACCATCCTTCCCGTCTCACAAGCCTGCAACCTTGGTGTCATTCTTGACTCCACTCTCTCGTTCACCCCGCACATCCAAGCATCACCAAAACCTGCCGGTCTCAGCTCCGCAACATTGCCAAGATCCGCCCTTTCCTCTCCATCCAAACTGCTACCCTGCTCGTTCAAGCTCTCATCCTATCCCGTCTGGACTACTGTATCAGCCTCCTCTCCTATCTCCCATCCTCTTGTCTCTCCCCACTTCAATCCATACTTCACACCGCTGCCCAGATTGTCTTTGTCCAGAAACACTCTGGGCATGTTACTCCCCTCCTCAAAAATCTCCAGTGGCTACCAATCAACCTACGCATCAGGCAGAAACTCCTCACCCTCGGCTTCAAGGCTCTCCATCACTTCACCCGCTCCTACCTCAACTCCCTTCTCTCCTTCTACAGCCCAGCCCACATCCTCCGCTCCTCTGCCTCTAATCTCCTCACTGTGTCTTGTTCTCGCCTGTCCCGCCATCGGCCCCTGGCCCACGTCCTCCCCCTGGCCTGGAATGCCCTCCCTCTGCACATCCGCCAAGCTAGCTCTCTTCCTCCCTTCAAGACCCTACTGAGAGCTCACCTCCTCCAGGAGGCCTTCCCAGACTGAGCCCCCTTCTTCCTCTCCCCCTCCTCCCCCTTTTCATCTCCCCAACCTTACCTCCTTCCCTTCCCCACAGCACCTGTATATATGTATATATGTTTGTACATATTTATTACTCTATTTATTTATTTATTTATTTTATTTGTACATATCTATTCTATTTATTTTATTTTGTTAATATGTTTGGTTTTGTTCTCTGTCTCCCCCTTCTAGACTGTGAGCCCACTGTTGGATAGGGACTGTCTCTATATGTTGCCAACTTGTACTTCCCAAGCACTTAGTACAGTGCTCTGCACACAGTAAGCGCTCAATAAATATGATTTATTGATTGATTGATTGATTGATGAAATACTAACTAATAAGGAGGGCAGGCTAGGCCAACCCCTAACCTGGAAGGAAATGGAGGGCTATCGAAGGACAAGTCAGGGAATGAGCTAGCGGGCAGCAGAAACATTTCCCTGGGTCCTAAGCAGGCTACCTAACTTTCCCAAAGGAGCTGAGGACCCAGGGCTGGGTCCCGGAAAGGGCAACCTATCTAATAGTTATGGTATTTGCTAAGCGCTTACTATGTGCCAGGCACTGTCCTAAACACTGGGGCACTGTAATAAGCATTGGGACACTGTACTAAGTGCTGGGGCACTGTACTAAGTGCTGGGGTGGGTACAAGGAAGTTCAGTTGGACACAGTCCCTGTCCTATGTGGGGCTCACAGTCTCAATCCCCATTTTACAGATGAGGTAACTGAGGCACAGAGAAGTGAAGTGACTTGCCTAAAGTCACACAGCAGACAAGTGGCAGAGCTGGGATAAGAATCCACGACCTCCTGACTCCCAGGCTGTCATGCCCCAGAGAAGGAAGGATGTGGCCTAATAGAAAGAGCCCAGACCTGGGGCTCAGAGGATCTGGGTTCTAATTCCACCTCTATCACTTGCCTGCTGGATAGCTTCAGGAAAGCCTTTTAACTTCACCAGGCCTCAGTTTTCTCATGTGTAAAACAGGGAGTCAGTACCTGCTCTCCCCATTAGATATTCATTCATTCATTCAATCATATTTACTGAGCACTTACTTTGTGCAGAGTACTGTACTAAGAGCCTGGGAAAGTACAATACAGAAATACACAGACACATTCCCTGCCTACAACAAGCTTAGGGTCCAGAGGTCTAGTGTGGGATGGGGACTGCATCTGACTCGATTATCATGTATTTAGCCCAGCGTTTGACACAGAGTAAGTGTGCCAAAGTGTGCCAAAGTGCCAAAGTGAGAAGCAGCGTGGCTCAGTGGAAAGAGCATGGGCTTTGGAGTCAGAGGTCATAGGTTCAAATCCCGACTCCGCCAACTGTCAGCTGTGTGACTTTGGGCAAGTCACTTAACTTCTCTGAGCTTCAGTTACCTCATCTGGAAAATGGGGATTAAGACTGTGAGCCCCCTGTGGGACAACCTGATCACCTTGTAACCTCCCCAGCACTTAGAACAGTGTTTGGCACATAGTAAGCGCTTAATAAATGCCATCATCATCATCATCATCAAGTGCTTAACAAATATGCCAATTATTACTATTATTATTATTTTTAGGTGAAAGCTGTAAATCCCAAGAGTGGACGGGGTGGGGGTGGGGAGGCCCGGGAGGGCTGCGGCAGGGTCGGTGTGGGCTGTGCTGCAATGCCTGTGTCACAAGTGGAAATGGTTTTGGGGGTTTCGACAACGGTGCTGTGGCTTCAAGGTTGCAACACGGCTGCCTCCCCTAGCCGACACGCCCTGGGGTGATGGAGAAGGGACTGGGGGGTGGGAGGGCAGAGGGAGGTGGCCCAAGGCCCCAGAGACCACGGAGCATGCCACAAAGCAGGCATTCTATCGCAAGCTCCTTCAGGGTGGGATTGTATCGTATCCTATGGAAGCAGCATGGCCTAGTGGAAAGATCACAGGCCTGGGGTCAGAGGACCTGGCTTCTAATCCCAGCTCTGCCACTTACCTGCTGTGTGACCTTGGGCAAGTCACTTCACTTCTCTGTGCCTCAGTTCCCTTTCCCTCATCTGTGAAATGGGGATTAAATCCTACTCCCTTTTACTTAGAATGAGAGTCCCAAGTGAGACAAAGACTTTGTTCAACCTGAGCATCTTGAATCTACCGAGCATCTAGTATAACAATAATGATGATGACATTTGTTAAGCACTTACTATGTGCAAAGCCCTGTTCTAAGCATGGGGGGGGATACAAGGTGATCAGGTTGTCCCACTTGGGGCTAGCAGTCTTTCTCTCCATTTTACAGATGAGGGAACTGAGGCCCAGAGAAGTGAAGTGACTTGCCCAAAGTCACACAGCTGACAAGTGGCGGAGTCGGGATTAGAACCCATGATCTCTGACTCCCAAGCCCGGACTTTTTCCACTGAGCCGTGCTGCTTCTCTGCTTGACACATATTAAATGCTTTACAAATATCATAAAAAGGTCTACCATAGTTCTCTGCATGTAGTACTAGTCAGTCAATAATATTTATTGAGTGCTTATTGTGTGCAGAGGACTGTACTAAGAGCTTGAAAGAGGGCAACATGACAGCATAACAGACACATTCACTGCCTATCATGAGCTTACAGTTTAGAGGGGGAGACAGACTTTTATATAAATACCTTACACATATACACATAAATGATGTGGGGCTGGGACAGGGTATGAATAAAGGGAGCAAGTCAGAGTGATGCAGAAGGGAGTGGGAGAAGAGGTAAGGTGGGCTTAGTCAAGGAAGACCTCTTGGAGGAGCTGTGCCTTCAAAAAGGCTTTGAACGAGGGAGAGAGTAATTGTCTGTCAAATATGAGGAGGGAGGACATCCCAGGGCAGAGGCAGTATCTGTTATATTGTGCTCTTCCAAGTGCTTAGTACAGGGCTCTGCACATGGTAAGTACTCAATAAATATGATTGACTGTCTGACTTCCTAGTAGTAGTAGAAGTTGTTCTATTAATAGTAGCAGTAGGAGTTGTAGCATTTTTTGAACAACCACTTCATTCATTCATTCAATCATATTTATTGAGCGCTTACTGTGTGCAGAGCACTGTACTAAGTATTTGGGAAGTACAAGCCGGCAACTTCTAGAGACAGTCCCTACACAACAATGGGTTTGCAGGGTACCATCCTAGGCACTTGGGAAGTACCCAGTAATGAGGTGACACATTGCTTGCTCGTTTACAAGGAGCTTACCCTCTTAAGGAGGAACTTACACTGTAATGGGGTGTACTAGGTGCTTAGTACATTGCTCCACAATCAATAGGCACTCACACAGTGCCCTTGGCTGCCATCCAAGAAGCTGTTGTAGAGTGAACTGAAAGGTAGCCCCCAAACCTGGGAGCCAGAGTATATGGCCTGAAGCTTAATTTCAAATAATTCAACATTTCGGGGGTTGCTGGTAGTAAGCACTTAATACAGTGCTCTGCACACAGTAAATGCTCAATAAATATGATTGAATGAATGAATGAGCAGTGCAGAGTAGCCTGGCAGGCAGCAGACAGGAGAAGGGTGTCCCTCCTGGAGCAAAGTTTTCATGAAAAGTAGAGAACCGAGAAGCGGGGTCACAAATGAGAGGCAGGTCCTTTGTGAGACGAGCCTATTAGCACAGGAAGGAATTCTCTTTATGTGCACACGACTCAGGAGATACTGTTGGATGACCATTGGTCTTTCAGTCATAGTTGCATGAATGGATAGGAGCTCACCTATCCAACTGTCATCTTTGAAAAAGTAATAATAATAGTGATGGTATTAATAATGTTACCAGCCTAATGAATAGACCACAAGCCTGGGAGTCAGAAGGTCTTGTGGGTTCTAATCCCAGCTCCACCACCTGTCTGTTGTGTGACTTGAACAAGTCATTTCACTTCTCTGGGTCTCAGTTACCTCCTCTGTAACATGGAGATTAAGACTGTGAACCCCATGTGGGACAGGGATTGTGTCCAACCCGATTTGCTTGCATCCACCCCAGTGCTTCGTACAATACCTGGCACATAGTAAACACTTAAGATGGAAGGAATGAATGAATACCACAGTTATGGTTAGTTGTATTAGTATTGTTAAAGTGCTTACTATATGTCAAGCACTGTTCTAAGTGCTGGGGTAGATACAAGTTAATTACCTCATGGAGAACAGGTATTTTATCTCCATTTTGCAATTGAGAAAGCTGAGGCACAGAGAATTTAAGTGATTTGCCCAAGGTCACACAGCAGACAGATGGCAGAGCCAGGGTTAGAGCTCAGGTCCTCTGACGCTCAGCCTGAGCTTTTTCCATCAGGGCACACTTCTTCCCAGATCTCTCTCTCTCTCTCTCTCTCTCTCTCTCTCACACACACACACACACACACACACACACACACACACACACAAATGTTTGACCCCCATTTGTGTGTGCACATGTACAATCTGCAGTATATCATAGCATGGATCCCTCGCGTTGATGAGAAATTCCTCACAAGAAAAGCTGAAAATTTAAAAGCAGTTTCCCAGGTTTCTACGCCATCTTGAATCAATGGAAAGAGATCATCCAATCAAACAATCAATATTGAACTCCTACTCTGTGAAGAGCACTGTACTAAGCGCTCAGGAGAGTGCAAAGAGTTAGTGGGCACAAGCCCTGCCCTCCAGGAGCTTGCAATCAAAGAGAGAAGAAATACATTAAGGAACATTATGGCTGGGGGAATGCCATCAAGTTTAAAGACAGGTAGAGAAGCAGCTTGGCTTAGTGGAAAGAGCACAGGCTTGGGAGTCAGAGGCTGTGGGTTGTAATCCCGGCTCTGCCACTTGTCAGCTGTGAGACTTGGGGAAAATCATTTAACTTCTCAGTGCCTCAGTAGCCTACTCTGTAAAATGGGGATGAAGACTGTGAGCCCCACGTGGGACAACCTGATAACCTTGTATCTTCCAGTACTTAGAACAGTGCTTGTCACATAGTAAGCCCTTAACAAATACCATCATTATTATTATTATTATGTCTCTAATTGTACCTAATTAATTCCTCCAAGCATGTTGTCAGTTTTGAAGTCCCGCCCATCCTTCTCAATGAGAAACTCCCCCATCATCTTCTTGCGCCATCTTGGCTCTCCCAATCATCCACTATCTCTCCTGGGTGGAAGACTCCCAACTCGCGAATGCCCCAGTGAGGGCTGTCGGATGAATATCAAAACCAGGCCGATTAAAATGGCGCCTGCTCCCGCATCCCACAGCGTCTCCTCCCTTGGCGTCTGACTCACATCTCTCCCCTCAGCCATCTTCGAAAAAAAAAGTTTTCCATCGTCTGGGAGCCAATCCAGATACCCGAGCTCCAAGCTGGAGTCTGTTGTCCCTCATACGCCGTCATCGGGACCGCCCGCTTTCATTCCGACTGCAGGAACTTTTTTTTTCATCCTTGGTGATGCAAGATCCAGAGAGAGCCCAGCTGGATTTCCAAAGCCACAAGGAAAATCCTTCTCCTTTTGGCTTGGATATGGAACAAAATTGGACCGGGACTTCAAGAAGGTGTTGACGTTTCTCCCCATGCTGGGGTTGGGCCTTGGGTCCAAGTTCAATCACTGGCATTCTGAGCATGATTGGTGCTTAAGAAACCCTGAATTGTAATATTGTTATTGAGCCTCCCTCTTGCTGCATCTCCAATGTCATTTCACTGACTTTCCTTAGATTCAGGCAATTCATTCATTCAGTCGTATTTATTAAGTACTTACTATGTGCAGAGCACTGTACTAAGTGCTTGGAAAGTACAATTCTGCAACAGAGACAATCCCTACCCAACAATGGGCTCACAGTCTAGAAGACATGCTTTATTTATTAAGTGCTTACTGTGTGCAGACCACTGTATAACTCAGGAATGTTAAGGCACTGTTCTCCCACTTCACTTCTGAATTAAGAGGGGTGAAACAGCGTGGTCTGGTGGAACTGCATTTTCCCAGTTGCTTAGTACAGTGCTCTGCATGCAATGAGAGCTTAATAAATACCACTGATTGATTTATTGATTGATTGAGAGAAGAAGGAGCATGGGGATGGGAGTCTGGAGACCTGGCTTCTTACCTCAGCTCTGCCACTGACCTACTGCATGACCTTGGTTGAGTCTCTGAGCCTCAGTTCTGTATCTGTAAAATGGGGAGAAAATACCTGTTCCCCCTTCCTCTTAGATTGCAGGATAGGAATTTCTGGTCTGGTGATCTGGTTCGATCCCAGGACTTTGGCACATAGGAAGCACTTACTAAATGCCATTATTAGGATGAGGAGGAAGAGGAGGAAGAAGAGGAGGAGGAGTAAGTAAAGGAGTAAGAGGAGAAGAAGTAAGAGGAGAAGGAGTAGGAAGAGGAAGAGGAGATTTTAGTACTCTTCTTTAACTTTCCTTAGATAGAAGACCATGTCAGGCAGGGTAGGAGAGATCACAAATGCAGTGTGGTAGGGTGCCTTGGTGGGGCAAAGCTCCACACCAGAGTGAAATAATTGCCGAGGTCTGCAGAGATGGGCAGAGACTTTCCTGTATTGATGAGAGAATCTCAGACCCAGCCCAGTCTAGTTGGACTCTTAATGGGATCTTAGGGATTTATCCTACCCTCTGTTTTTGGAACATAAGCTCCCTGAGGGCAGGGAACATGTATTTGTGTGGTGCACTCCCAAGTACTGAGTACAGGGTTTAACTCTGAGTAGATGCTCAGTAAATACCAATGATTGACTGATTGCCAAGATGTGATATGCAAAAAGCCTCCGGGGATCCCACACAAAGCTGAGTGGCAAGATTCCGTGTCAACTCCTAAGAATAATAATAATAATAACAATAATAATAATAATTCCTGTTGGATCCCATATTGAGGAAAAGTCACACTAGAGTACAAAGGACCTGTGTACTTCCCACTCCCCTGTGCATGCCCACCTGGTCTTCTGACATCACGTACTGCTCTATCAAGACACTGCATTCTATTCCTCCCAACAGCACAAACCGCTGTATCCAGACAGCACATTTTGCTCTATGTAGATTTTGCAACCCATCATTGCATCCTGTTCCTGTTCTGATATCTCATCCCGCTCTATCCAGACATCACTTCCTGCTTCATCTTGTCACATGCATGGTCAGAAAAGTCCCAACTCCTGGACAACATTCCAAGAGAGATGGGGATGTTTATAGTGGATGCACTGAGCATTACATAGCTCTCTCTCTCTCTGACTCTTTCTCTCTCTCTCTCTCTCTCACATGCACACACACACACATAAAAAAAATAGACTGAGGTACAAGCAGAGGCAGCATCTATTTTTCACAAGGACTGAAAGTGAATTGGCTGTCCCAAATGACAATCACTGCAGAACAGTGGATTTCTTTTTTAAAAAATCTACCAAAGGAAGGGGGTGGCTTTCTCAAACATACTCCTCCTCAGGAAGGAAAGCCTAGTCATAAAAAAGAGGGAGGTTGACCATTAAAAGGGAGTCAGAGGCATGGGGGGAGAGTTGGATGATGGTAATATTAATGCTAATAAGCGTGACATTTGTTAAGCTCTAAGCACTGTGCTAAACACTGTACTCAGTGCTGGGGTAGATATAAATAATCAGGTTGGACCCAGCCCTTGTCCCACTAGGGGTTCACAGTCTAAAAGGGAGGGAGGACAGGTATTGACTCCCTATTTGACAGGTGAGCAAACTGAGGAGGTAAAGAATACACAGCCACTGGATTTTTCGAGAGAAAAATCTGTATCTAGAGGCAGTGTAGTCTTTGTCCCAGGCCTGAGGTCCTGAGGATGAGAATTTTAGCACCAGATTTGTCACATAGCCACCATGGGCCATAATGCCACAACTAGGCAAGCAGTTTGTTGCCTTTGTAGCTGCCACGGTCTTCCCCACCCGTGTTATCTAGCTAATTTCAGGATCCCTTTTAACTGTGTCCATCTGGCAGAACACCCTGGGCTGGAGAGGGGGGTGTTTCTTCTGTCAGAGACTTCCACCCCTGTCAGCCAGCCTCAGCAGACAGACCCGGGACTAGAACCCAGGTCTCCTGATTCCCAGAGCCGAGCTCTCTCCATTGGACCTTCAACAGGGTTTAAGGGGATTAAAAACAGGCCCAGTTCAGCCGTGCTGTGGAGACTCTTTTTGTGTGTGGGGGGGATTTGTTAAGTGCTTACTATGTGTCAATTACTGTTCTAAGCAGTGGGGTTGATACAAGTCAATCAGATTGGACACTGTCCTTGTCCCCTAGGAGGGATTAGGATTTAATCCCCAAATGAGGATTGAGGAAACTGGGGCATAGAGAAATGAAAATACTTGCCCAAGATCACATGGCAAGCAATTGACAGAGCCAGGATTAGCACCCACGTCTTCTGACTCCCAAGCCTGTGCTCTTTCCTCTAGGCCACACTGCTTCTCATGGGAAGTTCTTGACACAGAAATCCTCACAGCTTCTTGGAAGTCCCGTTCTGGGTCTGCTGGTTGAACCTGTAGACTGCGAGCTCATTTTTTTAAGTGGTACTCGTTAAGAACTTACTATGTACCAGACACCGTTCTAAGTGCTGAGGTAGATGCAAGCTAATTCATTCAATCGTATTTGTTGAGTACTTACTGTGTACAGAGCACTGTACTTCAGGTTGGATACTGTCCATGTTCATTCAATAGAGAAGCAGCGTGGCTCAGTGGAAAGAGCACCGGCTTTGGAGTCGGAGGTCATGGGTTCAAATCCCGGTTCTGCCAATTGTCAGCTGTGTGACTTTGGGCAAGTCACTGAACTTCTCTGGGCCTCAGTTACCTCATCTGGAAAATGGGGATGAGGACTGTGAGCCCCCTGTAGGACAACCTGATCACCTTGTAACCTCCCCAGCACTTAGAACAGTGCTTTGCACATAGTAAGTGCTTAATAAATGCCATTATTATTATTAATAGCATTTATTGAGTGCTTACTGTGTGCAAAACACTGTACTTAGGTGCTTGGGAGAGTGCAGTGCAACAACAGACACATTCCCTGCCCACCATGAGCTCACAGTCTAGAGGGGGAGATACAGATATATACATATGTATATATGTTCTATGGATCTGGGAGGGAGGATGAATGAAGGGGGCTGACAATCTTAATCTCCATTATATGGATGAGGTAACTGGGGCACAAAGGCCATATTGCTTTTCATCATGGGCAGGAAACAGTGCTTAGTCCATTTCTCCCAAGTGCTTAGTCCAGTTCTCTGCAAACAATAAGTGCTCAATAAAAATCATTAATGGAGCTGTTGATCACCGCCACACCCCTCCCCACCTCCCTTTCTCCCAGCATGGTTTCCGGCCACTGGAAGAAATCCAGCTGAGGGTCCCCTCTTCTGGGCCATTTGGAACACGGTGTGTTCCGGGGAAGAGCCCTGCAGGTTCTGAGCACTGGAGAGTATCTGACGGTGGCTGTGCTGAGGATTAGGTGGATCGTACATTGTTGGGACTGCAGATGCAGCTGAATGGCTGGTAATTAGAGTCAAAAGAAAGCTGCAGACGGGGATGTAGCCAGATCTGGCCATCCTCTGGGCTCCTTCCCAACACAAATGATGGTGTGTGTGTGGTGGGCCCCAGGCTCACAGCAGGCCAGACAACATGTTCAGATCCCAGAGCAGGCTCCATGAGGATTCTTACGTTCCCCTCTCCTTTTCCATCCTGCATCCCACCCCTGGTCTCCGGCTCGCCCGGGAGCAGTACAAGTAAGGGGACGTACTGACCTCCCACTGGGGTGATGCAGTGTGCAGAGCACTGTGCTAAGCCCTTGAACCGACTGGGCGGGCTGGCTAAATGTTTCTCATGTGTTGGTCTGTTGCCAAAGTACCCGCAGATTTCTCCCCTCAGTTCCCATATTGAATCATCCCTCAGAAGTGGGTGTTTTGGAAACGGTGGTGGTGTTTGGTGATCTTAGAGAGCTGAGGCTCAGCGTGAGGGGAAAATTTGTTTGTTTGTTTGTTTTTAGTTATCGAGTACTTACAGAGCAGTGCAGTGTAGTGTACTAAGCGCTTGGGAGAGTTCAATACTGGAGAGTTGGTAGACATGTTCCCTGCCCACAGTGAGCTTACAGTCTAGAGGGAGAGACAGAAATTAATATAAATAAATAAAAAGCAGATATATTATATGTGTCGTGGGGCTGAGGGGGGATGGTGCATACTGCGTGCCTAAAGGCTACAGATCTGAGTGCCTAGATGATATAGAAGGGAGAGGGATTAGGAGAAAGAGGGCTTCATCAGGGAAGGACTCTTGGAGAAGGTATGACTGCAATAAGGCTTTGAAGATGGGGAGAGCAGTGTTCTGGCATGTGTAGAGTGGGAGGGAGTTCCAGGCCAGAAGAAGGACGTGGGAAAGGGGTCAGTGGAGAGACAGATGAGATCGGGGCAGAGAGAGTAAGCTGGCTCTAGAGAAGCGAAGTGTGAGGCTGGGCCGTAGTAGACTGGTGAGGTGAAGTAGGAGGAGGCAAGCTGACTGAGAGCTTTGAAGTTGATTGTAAGGAGTTTCTGTTTGATGCAGAGGTGGATGGACAAACACCGCGGGTTCTTGAGGAGTAGGGAGGCTTGGACTGAACTTTATTTTAGAAAAATGAACCAGGCATCAGAGCGAAGTATGGACTGAAAAGGGGAGAGATGGGCGGCAGGGAGGTTAGCGAGGTGGCGGATGCAGTTGTCAAGGAATTGTCCCCCGCGGGGGTAGAAGCTGACACACAGAGCAGAGGGCAGGAGTGGACTTCTCGGGGGAGAATTCAAGTCTCCTCCAGGGAGGGTTGGGAACTGTGGACAGGAAGGTGGTGTGATGCAGCCAGTTTGGCCATTATGGGGAGACAGTGTGTCTAATGGAAAAAGCATGGGACAGGCAGCCTAGAAACCCACTACTTCTGCTATCCCTTTCTACTTTCTGCTATCCCTTTGGCTTGCTGGGTGACCTTGGATAAACAATGTGACCCCTCAGAGCTTCAGTTTCCCCATCTGTAAAGTCGGGCTAATCATACCCGCCGTCTCTTACCTCCAAGTAGTGTGGATCAAATGAGACAGTGGATGTGAAAGTGCTTTGGAAAAATAGAAGCTCGATCCAAAACAACCAAGACATTGTTACGACCTAGGCCGGGGTCCAGTTCTCCTTATGTTGATGCCATCGCCACCGAATCCCAGGTCCACACTCAGCCAAGATAGAAGGAGGCAGAGGAGTTCTGCTAGCATTCTTCCACAGCCTCTTGCCACAAATCGTGAATTATTTCCTTTTGCCATGGGGTCGGTCAGTCAGTCAATCATATTTATTGAGCACTTATTTTGTGCAGAGCTCTGTACTAAGCGCTTGGAAGAGTGCAATACAACAATAAACAGACACATTCCCGGCTCACAATGAGCTTTCAGTCTAGAGGCAATTGTCTTCAGCCTCAAGAAGCCATGCCCTACTCAAATGACCTGGGTCCAAATCACCGGACCAGTCTTGAGCAGGGCAAGATTGAAGCTCTTTCTTCCCGATGCTCAGACGTCTCACCAAGAACTTAAATGCTTCTCAACAGCCAGGTTAATGAAAAGAAAAGCTAGAACTCTGTTTTCACTGTCTCCCCTCTCTCCAAGTCATGGCTTCTAGCTGAGTAGCCAAGGCAGATATTTAAATGCAGAACTTTTTCAGGACTTGACCATACTCATCACCCAGAAACCACCAGCATGACTTCAAATGCTGAAGCTTTTTTTTCTGTGTGTGATGGAGACTGTTGTGTTTTCTCAGAGAGACAACCACAAGCACAGCTTGGACAGGTTGTTAATAAGGTAGCTTTTTTTTTGTTTTTATCTTACACTTCTACCAGTAAATCGGCATCTGTGAGTCATACATTCAGTCGGATCAGCAGTTAGTGGTCTGAATGTTTTTGCACCTATCTGCAATAAGGTATATTTAGGCAAAAAACTTTGGAGATTCTTCTGCACAGAAAAGTGCAGAGAGCAGAGATCTTATTTCAGCCTCAGTGACCAGCAAGGGAGGATCTATCTTCAGTGGCCTTTAGGTTTTTGCACCTATCTGCAATAAGATATATTTAGGCAAAAAACTTTGGAGATTCTTCTGCACAGAAAAGTGCAGAGAGCAGAGATCTTATTTCAGCCTCAGTGACCTTAGGCAAAAAACTTTGGAGATTCTTCTGTGCAGAAAAGTGCAGAGAGCAGAGATCTTATTTCAGCCTCAGTGACCAGCAAGAGAGGATCTATATTCAGTGGGCTTTAGGTTTTTGCACCTATCTGCAATAAGATATATTTAGGCAAAAAACTTTGGAGATTCTTCTGCGCAGAAAAGTGCAGAGAGCAGAGATCTTATTTCAGCCTCAGTGACCTTAGGCAAAAAACTTTGGAGATTCTTCTGCGCAGAAAAGTGCAGAGAGCAGAGATCTTATTTCAACCTCAGTGACCAACAAGAGAGGATCTATCTTCAGTGGCCTTTAGGAAAAAGGAAGTCTGTGTTTTTTAATCTTCCAGTTCTAATAGGTCTTTTGGGTGATGGGTGGACAGGCGAGAGGGTGGCTCTTAAGCATGAATTCTGGGAGTGTGATACTTTATGCAAACATCGGAATGTGTCATTCCCATCTAAGGTTGTGGCATCTCTAATAGTCTACTTAAGGAATGGGGACTTTTTTTTCTGAACTGAGGAGATATGGTTCTGCAAGTACAGGATTCTTGTCCTGGGGTGGATTTTTGTTTTTTGGAGTGAACCTTGGGTGTAGAGTGGAGGAGATGGGGAGAGCTGCAGTCTGGCCGATTTGAAGGGGGAAGGGGTTTTGTGAGCTGTAGGTGGACGAGTGGAAAATGATGTTGGGTGAGGAGATGAGCTCAGTAGGATTGGAGAGGCCTGGATTGGATGATAGTATTGCCAGCCCCTCCCCAGCGGATATTTCAGAGGAGGAAACTCAGACACAAATAAATCAGCCAAGGGATTTTCCTAGCATCTCTCCCCCATTCCCCCATTGGTGGCAGGATCCAGGACTGAAATGAGAACCCACGTTTCCTGAGCCCTGCCTCCCGCCCCCATGGTTCTTGCCTTAGAAACTGGGTTTGATTGATATCAATAAAGGGTATGGAAACACTCCCCTTCATCCACGTTCAAATGTTCCATCGCAATAATTGCAGTATTTGTTAAAGCACTTATTATGTGCCAAGCACGGTACTAAGCACTGGGTTAGATAATAATAATACTAATTGTGGTACTTGTTAAGAACTTACTATGTGCCAGGCACTGGACTAAACACTGGGGTAGAAAATAATAATAATGTTAATAATAATCACTGTGGTACTTGTTAAGTGCTTACTATGTACCAGGCACTGTGCTAAGCACTAGGGTGGGTACAAGCAAATCAGGTTGGCCACAGTCCCTGTCACACATGGGGCTCACAGTCTTATTCCCCATTTTACAGTTGAGGTAACTGAGGCCCAGAGAAGTGAAGTGACTTGCCCAAGTTCACACATTAGACAAGTGGCAGAGCTACGATTAGAGAAGCAGTGTGGCTCAGTGGAAAGAGCACGGGCTTTGGAGTCAGAGGTCATGGGTTCAAATCCCAGCTCCACCAATTGTCAGCTGTGTGACTTTGGGCAAGTCACTTAACTTCTCTGGGCCTCAGTTCCCTCATCTGTAAAATGGGGATGAAGACTGTGAGCCCCCGTGGGACAACCTGATCACCTTGTAACCTCCCCAGTGCTTGGAACAGTGCTTTGCACATAGTAAGCGCTTAATAAATGCCATTAAAAAAAACCCAGTTCCTTAGGCCCAAGATCTATCCATTAGGCCACGCTGCTTCTCCTTAGGCCATGCGGTTTATTCCTAAATAAAGACAGGGAAACTCCCCCTGACTGAAATAATTTACATTGGTCCCAAGAGGAGGTTTGAGGTGGCCAGGTTTGTGGTTTGAGCTTCTGACCACCCAGAACGCTGTTTCTGATTGGTGGAACCTCCAGAACTCCTGTGGACTACTGGGTAACTTGAGTCCCCCAGACCTGGCCCGAGACCTCAGACCTTCTCACCTTCAGAGCCCTCCTAAAATCCCTCCTAAAATCCTAAAATCTGCAAGTCTACCCCAACTAATACCAGTATCCTGGTTCATAGCACCCCTCGCTTGCCTCTCACACTTTTGTATCTGTTAATGCCCATCTGCAGCATTTGTGTGTCTCTAAATATATATTCACACAGTGTGTGTGTCTGAGTCAATATATTACTGTACCCAACCTGATTATCCCAGCTCTTAGAACAGTGGTTGGCACAAAGTAACAGCTTAAAAAAAATACTATAATACACACACACATGCATACATACAAACATGTATGTCCGTCTCCCTAGTTAGAATGTAAACTTTTCAAGGAGGTAACATACCTTAGTGCTTCTGATGAAACTATTGAGTACCTACTGAACTCAGGAGATACTCAGTATATACTATCACTATTACCACTACTACTACTACCACCACTACAACCACCACTACTATAGTAGTCACTCATTCATTAATTCAATCGAATTTATGAAGTGCTTACTGTATGCGGAGCACTGTACTAAGCAGTTGGGAAAGTACAATATAACAACAAACAGTGACAATCCCTGACAGTGACAATGAGCTCATAGTCTGGGGGGGGGGGACAGGCATGTAGAAATAGACATCAATACAATAAATGAAATTGCAAATATATACATAAGTGCTGTGGGGTTGGGGAGAAGAGCAAAAGTAACAAGTCAGGGCAAGGCAGAAGGGAGTAGGAGGTGAGGAAAAGTGGGCTTAATCTGGGAAGGCCTCTTGGAGGAGTTGTACCTTCTAAAAGGTTTTGAAGCTGGGGGGTGGGGGGAGTAATTGTCTGTTAAATTTGAGGAGAGAGGGTGCTCCAGGTCAGAGACAGGACATGGGCCAGGGGTTGGCAGCGAGACAGGCTAGATGGAGGCACAGTGAGAAGTTTAGCACTGGAGGAGTGAAGTATGCAGGCTGGGTTGTAGAAGGAGGAAGGAGGGGGCAAGGTGATGGACTGCTTTTAATCCAGTGGTGAGTTTTTGTTTGATATGGAGGTGGACAGGCAACCACTGGAAATTTTTGAGGATGGGAGTGACATGTCTTGAATGTTTCTGTAGAAAGATGATCCAGGCAGTGAAGTATGAGCTGGATTACTACCACCACTTCTATTACAACCATTACTAACTACTACTACCACTATTACACTACTACTATCACCATTGCCACTATTGAAACCATCATACATATCTGTAATTTATTTTATATTACTGTCTGTTTCTCCCACTCTAGACTGTAAGCTCATTGTGGGCAGGGAATGTGCCTGTTTATTATTGTATCATATTCTCCCAAGTGCTTAGTACAGTGCTCTGCACATAGTAAGTGTTCAATAAATATCATTGAATGAGTGAATAAATCCTACCTATACTACTATTAGCACTACCACTACTACTGCCACTGCTGCTGCTGAGGATACAGGCATGTCCCTGTCCTCACTTCTGTCTGTCCGATGTGATCATCACTAAGCCTGTGTTCTGCCCTGGTAGCCTCTCAGCCTGACAAATTCTTTTGCTCCATATTACTCAGCCACTGGAGGAGGAGCAACACGGCCTACTGGTTAGACCACTGGTCTGGAAAGTCAGAGGACCTGGGTTCTAGTCCTGGCTCTGCCACTTGTCTGCCTTGTAATCTTGGGCAAATTACTTAAAGTCTCTGCATCTCAGTTTCCTTGTCTGTAAACTGGGGATAAAATACCTGCGCTTCCTCCTTCTTAAGCAGTGAGCCCCATGTGAGACAGGGACTGTGTCCAACCTAATTAACTTGTATCTACCCCAGTGTTCAGTACAGTGCTTTGCACACAGTAAACACTTAATAAAAAATCAGGGTTATCATTATTATTTGATCTTGGTTCTGCTATTGAGAGGAGAGATCAGAACTCAAATGGGAGGGAGGTGGTTGTGGCTAGAGTTTCTGAGTTGGCCCCAAAAATAAGACTGTCAGGGCCTTGTAATCAGGAGTTGTATTTACCAGCTCTACTGTACTGTACTCTCCCAAGTGCTTAGTCCAGTGTTCTGCACACAAAAAGCGCTCAATAATTACCACTGAGTGATTGAAAGCAAGAGAGGAAGAAGGATCATGAACATGGAGATTGTTAGATTCCCTGGAGAAAACTTTGCTGGAGAAATCTGGGGATTGCAGAAGGGTGGGGGTGTGTGGGTGGGGGTGTGTGGGGTGGGGTGGGGTGTGTGTGTGTGTGTGTGTGTGTGTGTGAGAGAGAGAGAGAGAGAGAGAGAGAGAGAGAGAGAGATTGAGATTCTAGGGACTCTGCTTCATGGCAGCGAAAGCAGTTTTCATTGTACGAGACAGAACTCCCAGCCCTTAGAAAGCAGGAGCTCCGCTTTGCGACTTTTGGGTTACTAGCAAGGATGCCAGAACTGTTTTCCATATCGCACATTCCACCCCACAAATGTCCAATTCATTCATCAGCTGCTGAAGAGATTTTCCCAGGATCAGAAGTGCCTGTTCTTGTCATCTGGGGACCAGCATTGTTTTCTCATACCTTTTGGAAACGCAGCTGGATTGCAACAGACTTTGTTCCTTCAAAAATCAGGATTACCACATGCAAATATTTTTCCCCGGTCATTGGCGGGGGGCTTGGGGGAGGTAGTGGGAGGAGGTGGGGGGTGGGGGCGGGGGGGGGGGTGGGGGGAATGTATGTAGTGGTTAGAGCCGCTGGGGACAGAGATTTGTGTTCTATTTCTGGCTCCAGCATTGGCTTGCTCTGGGAAATTTGCAAGTCACTCAGAGGTTTTGAGGAGACCCAAATGGGTTCAGACCAAGGTGAACCAAGTATGTTTCTCGTCAAAGAAAGTGGGGAGGTTGCAACTTCTTTCAGACGACCGGAATTCAGCATTATGCATAGAAAGCAGGAAATGGCTTTAAAAATGTTTATCCTGAGGTTTTTCAGGAAGAGGTTGAAAAAGCTTTCTAGGTAATCGGAGTTTGCAGTAGGTGTGCGGAGATTAATGAGCAGAGCAACACCGACAGATTAAATGCATATAAGCCACATTGGTTTCAGAGCTGAGGAATGAATGACAGATCTTGGATTAAGGAGAATCATGTCTTGGGAAGTAGTAAGGCCTAGTGGGAAGCAGTGTGGCCTAGTGGATAATGCACGGGACTGGGAGGACCTGGGTTCTAATCCTGACTCTGCTACTTGCTTTAAAAAAAAAAAACTGTGGTATTTGATAGGTGCTTAATGTGCCAGCTACTGTACTAAGTGCTGGAATACATACAAGCTAATCAGGTTGGACACAGTCCATGTCTCACATGGGGCTCACGGTCTTAATCCCCATTTTACAGATGAAGTAACTGAGGCACAGGGAAGTGAAGTGGCCTGTTCAGAGTCATGCAACAGACAATGCAAGTGGCAGAGCTGGGATTAGAACCCAGGTCCTTCTTTCTCCCAGGCCTGCGTTCTCAGGCTTCTCGCTTGCTGGGTTACCTCGGACAAATCACTTAATTTATCTGTGCCTCAGTTTCTTCAACTGCAAAATAGGCATTCAATACCCATTCTCCCTCCTACCTAGACTGTGAGCCCCATGTGGGGCTTGTATCTACCCCAGCACTTCGAAAAGTACTTGAGAAATAAACACTAAGCAAATACCATAAAAAAAATGAGTAGCAGGGATATTTACCCCTCTGTGAATGACAGTAACCTGAAATGCCACATCCGAGCACAGTGGGATTAGAAAAGGATTTGTGGGATATTTTCCCCACATCCTTATTTTGGATTGGCATGCATGGCTGGACTTTGGTGGGACTCCTTGGGGGAGGGTTTGGAGTCTTGGTGGAGAGAATAGTGAATCTGGAAATTTTCTGGTAACAATCAAAGTTAACACAATGACTAGAGTGAAATGGATGGATTGACTAAGATATTCCTTAAACACAGGGCACCGTGGGCCCAGCACTCTGCCAAGCACTGGGGAAGATAGAGGTTCATCTGATTGGACTCAGTCCCGGCCCAATAACGAGCCTTCTATCAAAGAGGAAGGGAGGTTGAGAAAGCAGATATTTTATCTACCTTGTACATGTGAGGAACTGAGGAACAGAGAGGTGAAGTAGGCCAGTGGCAGAGCTGGAATGGGAACCCTGGTCTCCTGACTTACAGACTTTGTCTTTTCCTACTAGGCCACTCTGCCTGAAATGGACTCTGGGACTGGAAAAGTGGGCTTCAGTAGACTGGAGACACTGCCTACATTTTGGGATTTCTTTCTGGTCTTTGCCCTTTTGATTTAAAATGAGTCCTAAAGCCGCCGACCTATTAATGAATTGCTTATGGGAAGGCTGATAAATCTAGTCCCATTGTGTGGTAACCCCGATCCAGGTAACACATCTCTCCCACCCCCACCTTTCTCCACTAAGGGGAAGACCCCTGTCTGGGAATGGATCTTTGGCCCATAGCAACAAAGCAGCAGAGATGAGCTGGAATCCCCACCCTTTCCCCACCCATTTTCTCTCTTTTTCTTAAAGCAGGGTGGATTGGATGGTTACCGACAGAACTTGAGATTGCCAGAAAGTCAGACCCACCTGTCTCACCCCAGGGACACAGCCGTAGCACATTGATGTCATACCTGCCCAAACTTGAAGTGTTTCCCTGGGGTAACCCTAGACTCCCCTACTTGCAGCATTGCCTAGTGGATAGAGCATGGGACTGGGAGTCAGAAGGACTTGGATTCTAATCCCAACTCCACTACCTGTCTGCTATGTGACATTGGACAAATCACTTCACTTCTCTGTGCCTCAGTTACCTCACCTGTAAAATGGAGCTAGAGCTAGAGACTGTGAGCCCCACATATCCACCCCAGCACTTCATATAGTGCCTGGCATATAGTAAGTGCCTAACAAGTAGCACACTCATTACTTGCTCCAGAGCTCTCATGTTACGTGTTCATGTTCCCCTCCTGGGTCTCTCTGAGCAAATGCATTGGCAGCCAGAGTGGAGAGAGAGGAGGAATGGGTGCTACAATAAAAATGTTTGACATAAATGTGTTCAGTTTCTTAAGGACAGGAGACATCGTAATGTTTTTATTTAATGTCTGTCTCCCCATTTTGTTCTTGCCCACCCCCCCCCAGACTGTGAGCCCGTTGTTGGGTAGGGACCATCTCTATATGTTGCCAACTTGTACTAAGTGCTAAGTACAGTGCTCTGCACACAGTAAGTGCTCAATAAATACGATTGAATGAATGAATGAATCTAGGCTTGCATTCTTGCAGAGACCCACGTTGTGAAAAACTTGTACAGTAGCAAGCATCCCAGGGGTCCAAAGCCCCCCTCGCTCATTAAACCGTTTCTTCTGCCAGTGGCACACTGCATCTAGACAGACACACTCTCTCAGAAGAATCCTCCCTACTTCGGCCTTGTCCTTCTCCCCTAAGGGCTCAGTGAGGACAAGCGATCCAGGGGCAATCAAAACTGGAGGTGGAATCAGATGCAGTTGGAGCTGGAGCTGGAGCGAGTCAGTGGCTGGTCCTGTTCTAGTCGGGGACCCTTAGGAGGGCTCTCTCAAGCCCCTCTAAATCAAGCCGGAGACCCTGCTGGCACACCCAGGTCCCCTCCACCCCCCACCAGACCTACCAGTGGCAAACACAGAACCTTATCTGGTTCACGAATCCTCCCTGGAGGAGGCATGTGGGTTCAGAGAAGGGGATTTTTGTTTTGTTTTTGGTGGTGGGGGAGGTGGATCTGGCAGTGTGTTACTTGCAAGCCCAGATGTGTTGATTCTTCCCCAGATGGCACACACCCTGCCTCCGTGCACAAGTCTTAGCCTCTGAGAGTGTGCTTCCTTCCTCTGCACCGCCCTTGTGTGTGTGAGTGTGTGTTTGCATGTGTGTGTGTCTGCAGGCTGCAGAAGGGGCCTCAGTGACCCTAGGTGGCCCATGTTACCTAAATTTAGCATGGTCCTGGCCCTAGCTCGGGTCCAGGCAAAGGCCTCCTGTGCCTTTTACATGGGCAGGCGTGAAGTGCAATGTGGCCACGTTGGGTTTGTTTCTTTTTGATGGCATTTATTGAGCACTTACTATGTGCAAAGCACTGTTCTAAGCGCTGGGGAAGATACAGAGTGATCAGGTTGTCCCATGCGGGGCTCACAGTCTTCATCCCCATTTTACAGATGAGGTAACTGAGGCACAGAGGAGTTAAGTGACTTGCCCAAAGTCACACAGCTGACAATTGGCAGAGCTGGGATTTGAACCCATCACCTCTGACTCCAAAGCCCGGGCTCTTTCCACTGAGCCATGCTGTTTCTCAATGCAAGACATGGAATCAACTGGACCGATTCTATCAGGGAGCCCCCGAAAAGGATCCATCTAAGGCATCTGTTAAGTGGGTTACCTGGTGCACCATGCTGTACTAAGAGCTCAGGGGGTGGGTGGGGGCAATAAAAAAGACAACATCCTTGCCCACCTTGTCTAGCAGGTGGGGGGAAGGAAGACAGGTTGGGGAAACAACTGGCTCTAATACTATAAATATCACAATTATAATAAGGTTTCGAACGTATGTGCTGCTTTAAGGGAGGGAGGTGAGTGCTTAATAGCAATAACGTTGGTGTTAGGCTCTTACTATGTATCAAGCTCTGTTCTATGCTCTGGGGGAGATACAAGTAATCAGGTTGTGCCACGTGGGGCTCACAGTCTTCATCCCCATTTTACAGATGAGGTAACTGCGGCACAGAGAAGTTAAGTGACTTGCCCAAGGTCATACAGCTTAATAATAATAATGATTGCATTTGTTAAGCGCTTAATATGTGCAAAGACCAGCGTTTAGAACAGTGCTTGGTACATAGTAAGCGCTTAACAAATGCCATCATTATTATTATTAAAGCACTGTTTCAAGGCTGGACTGTTCTAAGCGCTGGATTGTTCTAAGTGCTGAAGTGCACAGGTTGGGGGAGTGGTTTTGGGGGTGACCCGAACGATCCCCCTCGGGCCGAATCGACCTCGCTTCCGCCGGAGGGCAGAGATGCGGTTTTCTCACCGCGCTCGGTACAGTGCTTGGCACGCAGTAAGCGCTTAATAAAGAGGCCGAATTGGCTTCCCTCCGCGGCGGGGCCTCGCCAGGGTTAAAGCCCCGCATTTGCGGATGCTTTGGGCCCTGCGTGCTGGTCTTTATGAATGACCGATTACTACGCCTTCGAAAGGAACGTCCTGTATCAGCTTTTGGGGGAGCGTGCGAGCGCGCGTGTTTCTCTAGTGACACATCCTTAAAGAACGTCCTCCACACTCCAGGTCGCCGGGTGGTTCTTTTAGGAAGCCAGGCGAGGGTGACCCATTCATTCATTCATTCCACCGTATTTACTGAGCGCTTAGAGAAGCTGCGTGGCTTAGCGGAAAGAGCCCGGGCTCGGGAGTCAGAGGTCGTGGGTTCTAATCCCAGCTCTGCCCCTTGTCAGCTGTGTGACTTTGGGCCAGTCACTTCACTTCTCTGGGCCTCAGTTCCCTCATCTGGAAAATGGGGATGAAGCCTGTGAGCCCGACGTGGGACAACCTGATTAGCTTGTATCTACCCTAGAGCTTAGAACAGTGCTCGGCACATAGTAAGTACATAAGAAATATCAATATTACTATTATTACAGTGTGCAGGAGTACCATACTCAGCGCTTGGGGGACCGTCTCTATATGTTGCCAATTTGTACTTCCCAAGCGCTTAGTACAGTACTCTGCACACAGTAAGGGCTCAATAAATACGATTGAATGAATGAATGAATACAATACGGCGATAAAGAGAGACAATCCCTGTCCGCAACGAGCTCGCAGTCTAAAGGCGCGGGGGGGGGGGAGGGGAACAGAAGTCAAAACAAATAAACAATAGTAATGATGGCATTTGTTAAGCGCTTACTATGTGCCAAGCACTGTTCTAAGCGCTGGGCTAGATACCAGGTCATCAGGTTGCCCCACGTGGGGCTCACAGTCATAATCCCCGTTTTACAGAGGAGGTCGCCGCGGCGCAGAGAAATGAAGTGGCTTGCCCAAGGTCACCCAGCAGACAAGGGGAGGAGCCAGGATTAGAACCCACGTCCTCTGTCTCCTAAACCCGTGCTCTTTCCACTTAATCATGGGGCTTCTCACAAATTAACAGACATCAGTATCAAGAATATTATGAATATTAAGACTGTGAGCCCCATGTGGGACAACCTGATAACCTTGTGTCCACCCCAGCGCTTAGAACAGTGCTTGGTACATGATGAGCGTTTAACAAATACCGTTATTATTATTAAGAAATAATAAAAGCAGCATGGCTTAGTGGAAAGAGCACCGGTTTGGGAGTCAGAGGTCGTGGGTTCTAATCCAGACTGTGCCACTTCACTTCTCTGGGCCTCAGTTCCCTCTTCTGGAAAATGGGGATTAAGACTGTGAGCACCACGTGAGACAACCTGATAACCTTGCATCTACCCGAGCGCTTAGGACAGTGCTTGGCACGTAGTAAGCGCTTAACAAATACCATAAAAAAAATGACAGATCTTTGCATCAGTGCTGTGGGTGGGAGGGAGCGGGTCAGGGCGGCACGGAAGGGAGCGGGAGACACTCCCTCCCTCTGCTCTACCCCCTTCCCCGCCCCACAGCACTTGTATATGTTTGTACATATTTATTATTCTATTTACTTTTTAAATGATGTGTAGATATCTATAATTCTATTTATCTATTCTGATGCTATTGATGCCTGTCTACTTGTTTTGTTTTGTGGTCTGTCTCCTCCTTCTAGCCTGTGAGCCCATTGCTGGTTCGATATTTATCTGTTGCCGAATTGTACTTTCCAAGCGCTTAGTGCAGTGCTCTGCACACAGTAAGCGCTCAATAAATATGATAATAATAATGTTGGTATTTATTAAGCGCTTACTACGTGCCAAGCACTGTTCTAAGCGCTGGGATAGATACAAGGTTATTAGGTTGTCCCACTTGGGGCTCACAGTCCTGATCCCCATTTTCCAGATGAGGGAACTGAGATCCAGAGAAGTGAAGTGACTTGCCCAAAGTCACACAGCTGACAAGGGGCGGAGGCGGGATTAGAACCCACAATCTCTGACTCCCCAGCCCGGGCTCTTTCCACAGAGCCCTGCTGCTTCTCATGATAAAATAATAATAATGGTATTTGTTAAGCACTTACTATGTGTCAAGCACTGTTCTAAGCACCGGGGGGAGGGGCGGGGGGATAACAAGGTGATCAGGTTGTCCCACTTGGGACTCACAGTCTTCATTCCCACTTTACAGATGAGGGAACCGAGACCCAGAGAAGTGAAGTGACTGGTCCAAAGTCACCCAACTGACAAGGGGCGGAGGCGGGATTAGAACCCACGACCTCTGACTCCCTAGCCCGGGCTCTTTCCACAGAGCCCCAATGCTTCTCATGATAATAATAATAGTGATGATGGTATTTATTAAGCGCTTACTACGTGCCAAGCACTGTTCTGAGCGCTGGGATAGATACGAAGTTTTTAGGTTGCCCCACTTGGGGATCAGCGTCTTGATCCTCACTTTACAGACGAGGGAACCGAGGCCCAGAGAAGTTTAGTGCCTGGTCCAAAGTCGCCCAGCTGACAAGGGGCGGAGGGCGGATTAGAACCCACGACCTCGGACTCCCCAGCCCGGGCTCTTTCCCCAGAGCCCCGCTGCTTCTCATGGCAATAATAATAATAGTGATGATGGTATTTATTAAGCGCTTACAATGTGCCAAGCACTGTTCTGAGCGCTGGGATAGATACGAAGTTTTTAGGTTGCCCCACTTGGGGCTAAGCGTCTTGATCCTCACTTTACAGATGAGGGAACCGAAGCCCAGAGAAGTTTAGTGACTGGTCCAAAGTCGCCCAGCTGACAAGGGGCGGAGGGGGGATTAGAACCCACGACCTCGGACTCCCCAGCCCGGGCTCTTTCCCCAGAGCCCCGCTGCTTCTCATGGTAATAATAGTAATAGTGATGATGGTATTTATTAAGCGCTTACAATGTGCCAAGCACTGTCCTGAGCGCTGGGATAGATACAAAGTTTTTAAGTTGCCCCACTTGGGGCTCGCCGTCTTGATCCTCACTTTACAGACTAGGGAACCGAGGCCCAGAGAAGTTTAGTGACTGGTCCAAAGTCGCCCAGCTGACAAGGGGCGGAGGGGGGCATTAGAACCCACGACCTCGGACTCCCCAGCCCGGGCTCTTTCCCCAGAGCCCCGCTGCTTCTCATGGTAATAATAACAATAGTGATGATGGTATTTATTAAGCGCTTACAATGTGCCAAGCACTGTTCTGAGCGCTGGGATAGATACGAAGTTTTTAGGTTGCCCCACTTGGGGCTCGCCGTCTTGATCCTCCCTTTACAGACGAGGGAACCGAGGCCCAGAGAAGTTTAGTGCCTGGTCCAAAGTCGCCCAGCTGACAAGGGGCGGAGGGGGGATTAGAACCCACGACCTCGGACTCCCCAGCCCGGGCTCTTTCCCCAGAGCCCCGCTGCTTCTCATGGTAATAATAGTAATAGTGATGATGGTATTTATTAAGCGCTTACAATGTGCCAAGCACTGTCCTGAGCGCTGGGATAGATACGAAGTTTTTATGTTGCCCCACTTGGGGCTCGCCGTCTTGATCCTCACTTTACAGACGAGGGAACCGAGGCCCAGAGAAGTTTAGTGACTGGTCCAAAGTCGCCCAGCTGACAAGGGGCGGATTGGGGGGGGGGGGATTAGTACAGTGCTCTGCACACAGTAAGCTCTCAATAAATACGATTGAATGAATTCGGACCCACGACCTCTGAGTCCCCAGCCCGGGCTCTTTCCACCGAGCCCCGCTGCTTCTCGTGGTGAATGAATGAAGGAGGAGGAGGAGGAGGAGGAGGAAGAAAAGTGTGTGTCCCCGCTCCCGGGGGCGTCCGGGAGGAGGAGGCCGGTCCTGCCCGGCTCGGGCCGTCTTTCCCCATCCTTTGGTTTGGCTTCGGCGGCGGCGCGGTGATTGGCCGGCGGGCCAGGCCGGGCGGCCAATGGCAGGCTCGGGCCCCCCCCCCCCCCCCCCCCCGGTCCGGGCCCCGCCCCGTCGGGGCGGCCGGACCGCAGCGTGGGGCACAGCCTGCCAGCGCCGCTCCCAGCAACGCCCTGCTCGGAGTCAGAGACAGAGGACCAGACCGAGAGACGCCGCACAGACAGAGTCGGACCGAGACAGACACCCGGGAGGGCAGGGGGACAGCCCGGACGCCCCACGAGCACAGGGCGGAGCCGTCGGCAACAGGGGGAGAAAGCACAGTGGCAACTTTCCTCCGCCCGGGCGGAGGGGCGCGGACCCCGCGGGACTTGCGATTCTAGGAGAGAGAAACTCTGATTACTCCCTCCCTCCTCCTTCTCCTCCTCCTCCTCCCCCCTCCCCGCCTGCCGCCCCCACCCCAGCCCCATTCCGAAAGGGGACCCCCGCCCCATCACCAGCCGGCCCGTGCCCGCTCCTTGGCACCATGAAGGCGGCCGTCGACCTCAAGCCCACGCTCACCATCATCAAGACGGAGAAGGTGGATCTGGAGCTCTTCTCCAGCCCGGGTGAGTGAGCGGCGGGTGGGCTTCGGGTGGGGGTCCGCAGGGGTGGCGGAGGAGGGGATAGGGAGGATGAGACCGTCCCCCTTTGGCTTCCCGCCCCCCTCCCCACAGGGTCCCCCCTGAAGACGCTGGGGATGCTCTGTGGGTGAACAGAGTCGCAGGGGATGGTGAGGGGGTCCTGCTCGGGACCCAGCTCCGTAGGAACCTTTAGTTTCACAGCTGGGTTTGGGGGGCAGAGAGGGGAGGGGGCTGCAGATAGGCCGGATCTAGCTGCCGATGTCCCCGCAACTTTTGGAGAGCCACAGCCTGGGAAAGCGGGGATCCCACCCGGGGGCTGCTGGGGTGGGGGTGGGGGGCAACGAGGGGTGGGGGCGGACAGGCTTGGCCAGGACCAGCTGGGGTTTCATGGCTCGGTTTGGTCGTCACATGGTCCTCCGGGTCTCCTCCAGCTTGGGGGTCAGGCCAGAGCGAGTCCAGAAGAGTAGTTTGCCATTCTGGACACTTCGGAAACACTGGGAGGGATTTGCTACTTTTAATACCTCTCCTAATCGATCATCCTCCCCTGTCTTTCTCCTGCTCTGTCAACATTACGGTGAAGGGGGCTTCAGCGTTAGAAGGAAAACACACACACACACACACACACACACACACACACACACACACACACACACACGTGTGTATCGGACCAGGATTGTGAGACATAATTCTGTCCAACCCTCGGCTTTGTCAAAGATTTGAAATGGTACGGGAGAGAAGGGGGAGTTAATTTTCCTTTGGGGAGTGTTTGGACCCTAGCAGTTTTAACCGGTCCCGTCAGTGAACTTGGCTAATAGCTGGCAGAGGCGAGAAACTGCTTTCTTTAAAGGGTGACCCTTCTGGGGGGACCTGTGGTCTGGGGGGAGAGAGAGGTGGGGAAAGCATGGGAGATGCTTTCTGGAAAAATCATCATTCCAGTGACATGCAGAGCTGTTGTTTTTTGCTATCAGCAGTAAGTTCAGCTACTGCTCAGCGTGGTTAACACTTCTGCCTCAACCTTAATGAGCAGGGCTGCTCCCTTAACCCTTTCTTTCCTGCTGACCTCAGATCCCCAAGCCCAGGGCCTGACTCTTCACCTTTCAGAAGATCTTTTCCCCAGATTAGGATGGGTTGGCCTGAATCAGTGGCTTCTGAAGGAATATCGATTTGGGGAATCTTGAAATTATCTTGGGAGTGCGACTAGGCAGTTTCAAATTCCGCTCAGTGAAAGGAAAAATTTGGCCCTTAAAAATGAAGTCTCCCTGTTGGTTGCATTTCAGGGGGTACGTTGTTATCAGCTTTCTAGGAAGCTTGGTGGGCTTTGCTTCTGCTAAGTGATTTAAAGTGTCCCCACTGAATGCACTGACAGCTGAAAACTCGGCAGTTCTAGGACTGAGCCTCTGTTTCTCAGTTCCAGGAGTGAGTGTGTCTTTCTCCGTGGGTGTATTTGTGTGTACAATTGTGTATATTTGTTGAACAGCATGCCTGGATCAGGACAGAAATGTCATAAATGGAAAAGGTTACTCAGTTCCCTAAATCTTCACCCATATAAGGGGAGGGGGTGGGCCTGATGGTAATATTTGTGGGGCTTTAAAACCAAACCTTCGAAATAACCGGAGAGCAGGAGAGCGGGGTAGGTCTCAAAGAGGGGATGTTGTTTGGCTCCTGATGGAGGAGGGGCAGTTCATGCCTCAGTTTCCTCGATGAGCCACCGTTGGCTACCAGGCTGGTGAAAATGCAAGAGAGAGAGAAATGAGGAAAGTTGCTACGTTCTCTTGGTTGCATCTTGCACTTAGGCTGTCTCTTCCCTTATGGGTCGGAGAGTGGTGTAGGATACAATTATCTTCCCTGCATTACAGACGGGGAAATACTGGCCGAGAGAGGTGACTTTTCCAGGACTGTCCGAGGCAGTGGTGCCCATCCTCCAATCCCAGTTTGTCCCTGGAACCAGTAGGCGCATTCCAGTCTGTGGAGGAATCTGCAGCTCTCAGACATTCTGTCCTGCTCAGGGGCTCAGCTCCTGAGCACCAAGAAGGGAAGAAAAAGTGGCTGGGAAGCTCTGTTTTTCCTGGGGGATGGAGGAGCAGTTGAGAGAGAATTTGCTCTGCCCCTGAGACCATATAGAAGTCCAGCTTAACGTTTAACTTTGTCTTCTTGAAGCCTGGCAGAGTGAGAAAAATATTTTTATGCCCACAAGCTGGTGTCTCAGTGTTGGTCAGAACACACGCTTGCTCTCTTGCTCAGTTTTTAAATGTGTTTAGGTCAGTGGAAGGTGAAAGAGTTCAAGTTAGGGGCCCTGGCTCCTGACCAGTGACCAGCCTCAATTTCCCTCTCTGGACACCAGGGACCACAACCAGAGGCAGACACAGGCAGAAGCATATGATTCTAGGAGCCAGAAGAGGTGGGCTCTAGCCCCAGCTCTGCCACGGGCCAGCTCTATGTCCTCAGACATGTCACTTAATCTCTCAGGGCCTCAGTTTTGTCATCCCTAGAATGGGAATAGCCCTGCTGCCTCTGTCTTCCTCGAGGCATGTAGTGAGCATGGAGGGAGATCGTTGATGGGATAGTGCTTTGGAAATGCTCAAGGGCTGAACAGATTCGAGGAGTTGTTATCTCACCAAGCTTAAATCGGATTCTGCGTGAAAGCTCAAGGAAGAAAGAAACTTGAGTTTGGCAGAAGTGCTTATGAGAAGTCCTCTGAAAACTGGTAGGGTGGGAGAAGCAGCGTTCCCTAGTGGAAAGAGCACGGGCCTGGGAGTCTGAGGACCTGCGTTCTAATCCCGGCTCTGTCAATTGCTCTGCCAATTGCTAGCTGTGTGACCTTGGGCAAATTACTTAGCTTCTCTGTGCTTCAGTTTCCTCAACTGTAAAATGGGGATTTGATAGCTGTTCTCCCTCCCACTGAAGACTGTGAGCCCCACGTGGGACAGGGGCTGTGTCCGGCCTAATTGACTTGTACCTACCTGAGCACTTAGAACAGTGTTTGACACATAGTAAGCACTTACCAAGTACCATTAAACAAACTCCTGGTGGGTTTTCCAGCTAGTGTGGGATCTGCTGAGGGGAGCCCATACAGTTGTGGGATTCTGGTGTTAATATTTTCTCTTTTCCTGAAACTTTGCGGGTGAACACTTGTGGGCAGTGGGGGAGTCAGTGGGGGTGGCATTCGGTCAGTCAGTCCGTCAGTCAATTGTATATATTAAGTCTTTAATGTGTGCAGAGCACTGTACTCAATTCTGGGCTCTTGAGCTCTTTTCCCTATAAACCACAGTGGGGGAAGCAGCAGCAATTAAAGTCCCTCTGCACTTCTCAGCTTAGCCCCAAGCTTCTGAAGTTCCTTAAGAGCTGAGATTGATCAATCAATCAATCAGTGGTGTTTATTGAGCACCTACTGTGTGCAGAGCACTGGACTAAGCACTTGGGAAAGTACAGTATGACGTGTTCCCTGCCCTCAAGGAGTTTACAGGTTACAGGGAGAGACAGACATAAAGATAGATTATGGATGGGGGAAATAGGCCTCACCTCCTCTCTGAACCGGTCAACCAATGACCACTCAGCTGGGGTGGCAGGAAGGGTTGACCAGGGCACACAGGTCCTCGCAATCAAAAGATAAAAAGAGCAAACAATAATGAGGAAATTCATTAAGCGTGTGTTATGCGGCAAACACTATGCTAAGGGGAGAGGTGGTTTCAAGAAAATTGGTTCAGACCCTGACCTCCTCCCAAGAAAAGAATCACAATTGAAGAGATAAGGAGTGGCAGGCATTATTATTGTACCTATTTTAGAGTTGAGGAAGCCGAGGCCCAGAGAGGTCATGAGGCTCACCCAAGATCACACAGAGGCAGAGCTGGGATTAGAATCTGGATCTACGGACTCCCCAGCTCACTGGACACAATGGGCAGTGTTCCCTGTCCAGTGCAACCCCTAGGGCCCTGGCGATGGTGGACATCTCTGGTTACCTGGGAAAAGCCAGGATGGAGGGGAGGTGTGGGGGGAGAGGGCTTCCGGAAGGAGCATCCAGTAGGGTCAGAGGTTTCTCGGGGGCAGTCGTCTCCGGGCTTCAGGCTAGAGGGTTGAAGCTGGGAAGATCCTGGTGGGTGGGGAAAGGCAGCCTCAGCCCCATGGATCTGTAGGGATGGGAAACACGCTCTTTCCAGTTATTATAAAGCGCTTTCACATTTTATTTATTTATTTGGTTGGCAGACTTTGCATTCTTGGCATTTTTGCTGGGTTTGCATTGCAGCTTTTGTCTATGGGGCTTTTTTTTTTTAATTTTTTTCACTTCTTTCAAGAGGCCAGACCACCCTGTGCAGAAGCGTCCCGTCCCTTCCCGCCAGGGAACAAACCACCCTTCCTGGCCAGGCCGCCAGGGTCTCCCGCCCCCGGTTTTCTCGGCGCCCCTTCCCGGGCCGAGGCGGGGGATGGGGGGGAGGGGAGGGGGAAGGGCGGGAGAGGATGTGCTGAGATCAGGGCTCGAGGGGCTGGTGAGGGAGGACTGAGGCCGGGTTCCCATAGCTCACAAGGCCTCTTGGTCACTGCAGCACCACCATAATTACAGTGGGACCTCTAATTGGCCGTGTAAGCTTCGTGGCTTGTGGTTGACCAGCTAGCCGTGCCCTGTGACATGCGGCAGGGGCTGAAGAGTTGGTGGGGCTGGTGGGGTGTGGTGGTGGGCATCATCTTTTAGTGCCAGAGGCCGATGCCCCCCCCAAGCAGTTTCCCGAATCTTGCCACCCAGCGGGTGAGGGCTAGCTTGCTGCTCTCTCAGTGGTCTGGGAGGCTGATTCCAGGGAGGGAGCCAGAAGTCCAGGCTGCCATCCTGGTGGCCACGGCTGTGGATCAAACTCTCTCCTCAACCAGCCCTGGCAGCAGCCCTGAGCACCATTGCTGCCCAGGGCCTTGGTTCTGTGTGGATGAATCCGATTTCCCGGGTCCAGCTGGAGCTACCTGACCTGGATGTGGGCCTCTCTGGGCCTCCCTCTCCTAGGCCGCCCTTTCTTTGTCCAGAGGAATGGTCCCCGCACACCCCATCACCCCAGAGGTCAACCAGGGTGCCTCGCTCGCCTCAGGCCTGGGATCTCTGTCCCCTCCTTAACCCTCCTCAACCTCCATGCCAACACCCAGTGCAGCCAGTGGTGCAGGGAGGAGGGCAGGAAGCAGAGTGAAGATTGGCTCTCTCCCCCCAGTGATGATGCAGGACTCGGGGGAGGAGATGGGGAGCTGGGGGTTCATCGCCTGCACAAAATATCGGAGCCAGCTCTGGTTGGCTCTCCATGGGGGTTAGCTCTCAGGCTCTGCGTCCCCATGGCCCTGGCGGATGAGGCCAATAGAAGGAAAATCCAGGTGTAGACGTGTCCCCAGCAGGGCGGCAGCAGGAGCAGACCGGTCTCCTTTCTTCTGAGGCTGACGAGGCGGTCTCCCCCAGCCTGAGGATGGTTGCCTCGAACAATGGATGGAAAAGGATGTTTTCACTTGTTACTCTTCACCCAGATCCCTGAACAAGTCAAGGGCCTTTGTTTTTTAGAATCGACTTGAAACTTTTTCAGGCAATCTCTTTTGAGGCTGTTTCGTCTCTCGCTCTCTCTCTCACTCTCTCTCTCCCTTCCATATCGGCTGCTGTCTTCCTCCACTGCTCCCCAGTTCCCCTCCTGATGACACCTTGCTCTAGACTTGTCCATCTCCACCCCCTCACTCATGCCCTTCCCCCAGCCTGGAACTTCCTGGAAAATGTCTGAAGTTGGAGTCAATATCGAGTGCTCAAAGACTCTGAACCCACGTGGGACATGGTCTGTGTGTGACCTGATTAGCTTGTATCTAACACAGTGCCTAGCACATAGTAAGTGCTTAACAAATGCTGGGTATATATATAAACTTTCCCCTACTATCCCACAAATTCTCCAGACCACAGCTCTCCCCATTTTCCAAACCCTCCTAAAATATGAAAAAAAACAAACCTCCATAAAACACCTCCTCCAAGGAAGCCTTCCCTGATTAATTCACAACATCACAGTCTGAGCAATCCAAAATCTGTTCTTTGTTCATCTCATTTGTGTAAACACATCATTCATTTTTATGTTTTATTTCTACATTTATCTGTGCATTCAATTACTTGCTCAATTATTTGTCTTGATGTGCTTGTGCTGCTTCCTGCTCTATACTTGCTCTTCCTCTGATTTTATTTATCTGTACATTATTATTTGTCTGTTTCCACCATTGAGCTTCTTGAGGGCAGAACTGTGTTTTGCTACTGTTGTGCTTTCCCAAGTGTTCAGTACAGTGCCCAGCAGTCAGTAAGTCCGCAATAAGTACCATCGATCGACTGATGAATGATTCTCAAAATTGAAGAATGCTTTTATCTTTCCCAAGCACTTCCATATCAATTCCTGCCAAGTCCACGACAGCATCACTGAGAGAGGCAGCTATTTATAGCCCCATTTCGCAGATGAGAAATTGAGGCCCAGAGAGGTATAAGTGATTTGCCTAAGGTCACGCAGTGGGCTAATGGTGGAGATGGGTCTGGAACCCTGGTCTCCTGACTCCCAGATCTCAATCATTTAATCAGTCAGTCAATCGATGGTATTTACTGAGTGCTTACTGTGTGCACAGCACTGTACTAACAGCTTGTGAGCCTACAATTCAACAGAGTTGGTAGGTGTGTTCTCTGCCTACAATGAGCATCTGGTGTCTGCGGGAGACAGACGATAATATAAATAAGTAATTTATGGATATGTACAAAAAGGTGGGGGTCATTATCAAGTGCTCAAAAGGTACAGATCCAAATGCAAGGGTGATGCAGAAGGGACGGGGAGCTGGGGAAAAAAAGGACTTAGTTGGGGAGGGCCTTCTGGAGATGTGACCTCAAAAAAGCTTTGAACGTGGGGAGAATGGTGCTCTGGCTTATATGGAGTGGGAGGGAGTTCAAGGTCAGAGGGAGGAGTTGGAAAAGGGGTCAGTGGCGAGAAAGATGGGATTGGGCACAGTGCTGTGCACGATAATAATAATAATAATAATGATAATTGTGGCATTTGTTAAGCGCTTACTATGTGCCACAGGACTAAGAACCGGGGTAGATAAAAGATACTTGGGTTGGATACAGTCCCTGTCCCACACGGGACTCACAGTCTTTATCCCCGTTTTACAGAGAAGGGAACTGAGACCAGAGAAGTGAAGTGACCTGCCCATGGTCACCCAGCAGACAAGCCAGGATTAGAACCTATATCCTTTGACTCCCAGGCAAGTTTTCTAATCATTAGACCACTCTGCTTTTTTTAGGCTACCAGCTTTGGCCCGAGACCCGGGTAGAAGTGGTGGTGTCAGGATCCGGATCACAGTCCTTGACTTTAAACCTACCCAAGAGCTGGATGCGGGGGCCGCTCCGTCCCATGCCAGGGCCGACCTCCTCACCCACAGGACCGTTGGCACAGTGGCCATCTTAATTCACCCCCTCCAGCTCCTCCCACCCTCTCCTCAGGGATTACCAGGGGGATTTTTCCATTGGGAAATATGCCCCCGAAGTGGAGAAGATCTGTCAGGCTGTTCAGTCTTTGGGCCTCTAGCTGTTTGACATTATTTTTTTTAATTGAGTGGTTTATCCTCTTCATGTAGATTCAGAATGAAATGAGTCTGCAGTGGAAACTGCAATGGCTCCAGCTTCCCTGGCCCAGCGCCATGCTTACAGCCGCTCTCAAAATATTGTTGTTCAAACAATAAATATTTATTGATTCCCTGGCCCACGCCTCCAGTTTTCCCAGGTGCTTCCCGGTTTTTGGCCCTGTGATTCAGGGCAGGTCACCTGATCCCTCCAGCCCCCTCAAAATGGGGGATTTCATCTCTCCCACCCTTCTTGGATTGCCCTCCCCTGCAGTGAGCTGTGTCTTTAAGCTCATCTCTAGACTGTAAGCTCACTGTGGTCAGGGGCAGTGTACCAACTCTGTTCATTCGTTCAGTAGTATTTATTGAGTGCTTACTGTGTGCAAAGCACTGTTGTATTGTTCTCTCCCAAGCCCTTAGAACAGTGCTCTGCACACGGTAATCACTCAATCGATTGATTAATTTGTGCTGGGAACCTTCAATTTCTGGGACTGTGTTCATCTCCAGGACCCAAGGGGTGTGATCTTCTCTCCTTGACTGTAAGCTCTGTTAGGGCAGGGATCAAGTCTGCTCATTCTGTTGTGCTCTCCCAAGTGTTTAGTACAGTACTCAGCACATAATAGGCATTGGATAATTACTCCTGATTGATTGATCGATTAAACTCTACCAGGTGCTTAGTACATTTCCCAGCACACAGGCGCTCAAAAAGTAATAACGATAATAATAATTGTGGTATTTGTTAAGCGCTTACTAAGTGCCAGGCACTGTACTAAGCACTGGGGTTGATACAAGATAACCGGATTGAATACAGTCCCTGTCCCATATGGGACTCACAGTCTTAATCCCCATTTTACAAATGAGGAAACTGAGGCACAGAGAAGTGAAGTGACTTGTCCAAGATCACACAGCAGACCGGCAGCTTACCCGGAGTTAGAACCCAGGTTCTCTGACTCCCAGGTCACTGCTCTTTCCACTAGACCACAGTGCTTCTCATAGTACTGTTGATTGATTCACCTCTACCAGGAGCTTAGCACAGTGCCCCGCACACTTTTGTAGTTCAATAAATACTACTGATTAATTGACCGAACTCCACCAGTTGCTTAGTATAATGCTCTGCATATGGTAGGTGCCAAATACAATCTACTGATTGATTGCACTCCTCAAGTGCTTAGCACAGTGCTCTGCATACAGTGGGTGCTCGATGAGTACTCATAGACTGTAACAATAATAATAATAATAATAATGGTATTTGTTAAGCGCTTACTATGTGCCAAGTAGTATTCTAAGTGCTAGGGTAGATACAAGGTTATCAGGTTGTCCCACGTGGGGCTCAGTCTTAACCCCCATTTTACAGATGAGGTAACTGAGGCACCAAGAAGTGAAGTGACCTGCCCAAAGTCACACAGCTGACAAGTGGAGGAGCCAGGATTAGAACACACAACCTCTGACACCCAAGCCTGTGCTCTTTCCACTAAGCCACGGATTGTGACTCTTGACAGTTCTGTACTTTCCCAGGTGCTTAGTACAGGACTCTGCACACAGTAGTGTCTCATTCAGTACTCTTCTACTGTAAGCCCTTTGAAAGCAGGGATCGTGGCTAGTGACTGTACTGAAATCTCCCGGGCGGTCAGTATGGGGCTCCGCACATAGTAGAGGCTAGATCAATACTCTTAGACTGAAGCCCTTTGAAGGCAAGGATTGTGGCTAGTGAGTGGACTGTAATCTCCCAAGTGCTCAGTACAGGGCTCTGCACATAGTAGATGCACTGTCAATATTCTTAAACTGTAAGCCCTCTGAAGGCAGCGATTGTGACTAGTGATTCGGCGCTTAGTATGGGGCTCTGCACACAGTAGAAGCCCGATGAGCACTACAGTTGGGCCGATGCAGGGGTGATGACCGGCAAGTGACGGCCTGAGCCGTGTTTCCCCTCGGCTTCCACCCCGGCCACACTGCGCTGTTCAGACAGAGTTGGCGATGAGAGCTGCTAAGCCGTTAAAATGGAGTGTGTGGTTTCCCCCAAATTGGGAGGATGTATTTTTAAACAACCTTTTGTGGCATGCTGCAGCATCTATTCACTCCAAGAGGGACAGATTTTTTGCAAGAGACTTGGTCAGAGATTACCTCAAGCCCAAGCTCTCTAGCCCTCGGCAGCTACCAGTGACCACCTCAGGGGTGACCTGCAGGTTTTTGCAGATAAAGGGGACGCATCTTTTCCTGCTTAGGGACAGTGTCCGGCCAAGAGCAAGGGTCGCATCCTCTCACGAGGGAAGATGTTTTGCTGCCCCTGCAAATCTGGAAACCCGGGTGTCTTCAGTAGTCCCTAGATGGAGAGACAGTGTGGCTTAGTGGAAAGAGCACGGGCTTGGGAGTCAGAGGATGTGGGTTCTAATCCTGACTCCACCACTTGTCTGCTGGGAGACCTTGGGCAAGCCACTTAACTTCTATGTGCCTCAGTTAGCTTATCTGTAAAATGGGGATTAAGACTGTGAGCCCCAAGTGGGACAACCTGATTACCTTGTATCTACCCCAGCTCTTAGAACAGTGTTTGGCACATAGTAAGCACTTAACGAATACCATAATTATTATTGTAATTATTATTGCTTCTGAGGATCACTCCAGTTGTAAATATGCCTATGTTTGTCCCCTCCCATTAAAGTGTAAACTTCTTTTTTATGGTATTTGTTAAGTGGTTACTATGTGCCAAACACTGTATTCAGCGCTGGGGTAGATACAAGATAGTCAGGTTGGACACTGTCCATATCCCCTATGGAGCTCACAGGCTCGAGCCCCATTTTACAGATGAGCTAACTGAGGCACAGAGAAGTGAAGTGACTTGACGGAGGTCACCCAGCAGACAAGCGGTGGAGTCAGGATTAGAACCCATGACCTTCTGACTCCCAACCCCATGGTCCGACCTCTTGGCCTGGCTGCTTCTCTGCGTTCCTCGTGGGTAGGGAATGGGTCACTTCTTTACCACAATTATTCTTATTATTATTATTGTGCATTTTCCAAACATCCAGTACAGTGCACCACACCATAGGGTTGCTCAGTAAATGCTGCTGCTACTACTATGACCGCGCCTCCCAAAACAAGGCAAAGCTTGGGGGATTTCACCTGGGGGAAGAAGCAGATCCCTGTCCCCTTTTGCTTGTAGTCAAAAGGGGAAAGACTGGGTTAAACCTGCAAAACCCTTTCCGAGCCCATTTCCGGGCTTCTAAGGTTGAGAAAACTAGACAGACACTTTTGCCAGAAGGACACTGTGTAATGCAGTAGAGAGAGCCCGGGAGACTGGCTTAGTGGCAGAGCCCAGGCTTGGGAGTCAGAGGTCGTGGGTTCTAATTGCAGCTGTGTGACTTTGGGGAAGTCCCTTCTCTTCTCTGCACCTCAGTTGCCTCATCTGAAAAATGGGGATTAAGACGGTGAGCCCCACGTAGGGCAACCTGATTACCTTGTATCTATCCCAACACTTAGAACAGTGCTCGGCACATAGTAAGCACTTAGCAAGTACCATCATTATTCATTCATTCATTCATTCAATCGTATTTATTGAGTGCTTACTGTGTGCACTGTACTAAGCTCTTGGGAAGTACAAATCGGCAACATATAGAAACAGTCCCTACCCAACAACGGGCTCATTATTATTCTAATCCCCACTGGGTGATCTTGGGCAGGTCCATTCCCCTCTCTGGGCCTCAGTTTCCTCATCTGTGAAATGGGAATAAGATCCCCACCATCCCTATCTCTTAGATGGAGAGTCCTGCAAGGGACAGGAACCTGGTCCGAACTGATTATCTCACACAGTGCTTAGCTCTTGGCAAGAGCCCGCTAAAAAACCCCTAGGACATACCCTTGCTGCGGTGAAGGGAGGCTGCACATTGAACCTGAAAACACTTGAACATAAAGGCATCCATCCACTGCCATATCCTTCTAGACCATTAGCTCCTTGTGGGAAAGGATTGTGTCTATTAATTCCATTTTACTCACCCAAGCATTCGGTACTGTGCTCTGAATAATAATAATCATAATGGTATTTGTTAAGCGCTCACTATGTGCCAAGCACTGTATTAGGCACGGGGCATGGATGCAAGCAAATCGGGTTGGACCCAATCCCTGTCCCACGTGGGGCTCACAGTGTCAATCCCCATTTTACAGATGAGGTAACTGAGGCACACAGAGAAGTGAAGTGACTTGCTCAAGGTCACATAGCAGACAAGTGGCCTTAGAACCCACGACTTTCTGACACCCAGTCCCATGCTTTATCCACCTCGGCACAATGCTACTCTAACACAGTAAGCGCTTGCTATGTAGGGGTCTCGGTGTTCTCTGGTGAAGTTCAGGGTGGCTCTGAGCACATTTCCTCCTCTGCATTCGTCACCCAGTGAGCCTGTTTCAGGGCCCCTCATTCATCCATGGATTCTCTCCCAGCGCTTAGTACAGTGCTAGGTGCACAGTGAGTGATTAATAAATATCACTATTGCTACTGTCCCTGGCAAGGAGTCAGGAAGCTTGGGGATGCGTTCCTGGGCCTCCAGGGGTTTCCATTTCAAACATGGCAACATCAGTCTGGCTCCTTAACCAGGAAGGCATTAAACAGGAAAAGGAAAGAAGTATTGGATAATCATAATGACGGTATTTACTAAGTGTTTATCATGTGCTATGCCCTGGGGCAGTTCAAAGATGAGCAGATCAGATGCAGCCTCTGTCCAACCCAGTGCTCTTGATCTAAGAGGGAGGGAGTACAGGGGTCTTATACCAATTTTACAGATGAGGAAACTGAAGCACAGAGAGGTTAAATGACTTGTGAAAGGTCACATAGCAGGTCAGTGGCAGAGTTGGGACCAGAGCCCACGTCTCCTGGAACCCACAAGTCCTACTAGTTCTACTAGTCCACAACTGCCTCCCAACCTGCCTGCTTCCCAAGGGAAGCAGTATGGCCTAGTGGAAAGAGCATGGGCCTGGGAGTTGGAAGACCTGGGTTCTAATCCCAGATCCTCCACCTGTCTGTTGTGTGATATTGAGCAAGTCACTAAACTTCACTGTGCCTCAGTTATGCCTCAGTTACTTAATCGGTAAAGCGGGGACTTAATCCTCCTCCCTTCAACTAATACTGTGAGCCCCACGTGGTACAGGACCTATGTTCAACATGATTCATTTATATCTACCCCAGAGTATAGTACAGTACCTGGCATGCAGTAAGCACTTAACCGGTACCACAAACTCCCCCCACCAAAAATAATCTTTTTTTTTGTATTGTTTTGTTGCCTACCTTGTTTATCTGGACCCAGAGAGGTTAAGTGACTTATCCAAGGCCACACAGCAGATTTGCAATGCTGTGACTATATTCTGGGCCTCCTGCCACCTGTCTTTTGCTCTTTCCACTAGGCCACCCTGCCTCCCACGCGTGTTTGCATTTTGATGGTTTTGTGGCCAGTGAGGGTAAAACACACACCCGGCTCCTCCCGTCTGTCACGGAAGGGTGACCCTGGTGTCCTCTGCCCTGTCAGCTCTCTGACACCGGTTGGTGCTTGCTTCGTCCCGTGAGATGTCAGGGTACACCCCCTTAAGGGGCACATCTCCTCTGGCTTCTGCAAGAAGGTGGTGATGACCAACTGGAACTAGATGCCCAGCGCTGGGTAGATACAGAATAGCAGGGAAGTTTAGTAGATAGAGCACAGTCCTGGGAGTCAGAAGGACTGGTTTCTAATCCCAGTTCCACCACATGCCCGCTGTGTGACCTTGGGCAAATCACTCCACTTCTCTGGGCCTCAGTTAACTCATCTGCAATATGGGGATTAAGAGTGTGAGCTCCACGTGGACAGGAACTGTGTCCAACTTGATTCACTTGTATGTACCCCAGTGCTTAGAACAGTGCTTGGCACAGAGTAAGTGCTTAACAAGTACCATATTTATTATAATTACTTATCAAATCAGATACAGCCCCTGCCCTACCTGGGCTCACCTTCTGAGTGGGAGGGAGAACTGATGTCTCATTTCCATTGTACAGCTGGGGAAACTGAGGCCCAGAGAGAATAAGTTACTCACCCAAGGTCACGCCACAGGCAAGAGGCAGAGCCAGGATGAGAAGCCTGATTGTTCTGACTCCTGAGCCTGGGCTCTTTCCCCCAAGACACACTGCTGCTTGCAGCGTTTCTTCGTACCATTGCTCTGCCGGCCTTCATGGTGACCCCCAAATTCTATGTGCCAATATGCCCATTCACGCAGATTACATTGCAATCAATCAATCATCAGTGGCATTTATTGATCACTTGCTGCATGCAGAGCACTGTATTAAGCTCCTGGGAGAGGACAATAAAGTAGAGTTGGCAGACACATTCCCTGCCTGCAAGGAGCTTACAGTCTAGAGGGGGACACGGAAATTAGCATGAACATGGCATAGTGGATAGAGCCCAGGCCTGGGACTCAGAAGGTCCTGAGATCTAATACCAGCTCCACTGCTTGTCTGCTGTATGGCCTTGGGCAAGTCACTTCACTTCTCTGTGCCTCAGTTTCCTTAACTGTAAACTGAGAATTGAGACTCTGAGCCTCGTGGGACAGGGACTGTTTCCAATCCGATTTGCTTGTATCCACTCCAGTGCTTAGTACCGTGCCTGGCACATAGTACTCGCTTAACAAATATCATAGCTAATGAACTAACTCTGTGCCTCAGTTACCTCATCTGTAAAATGAGGATTGAGACTGTGAGCCCCACATGGGACAGGGACTGTATCCAACTTGATTTGTGTGTGTCCAGTCCAGCCAGGCACATAGTAAGTGCTTGATAAATGCCATTATTATTATTATTATTATTATTATTATTATTATTATTATTATTATTATTATTATGGACTACAGATATGTCCTCGGGTGCTTTAGGACTGAGGGTGAGGTAAATATCAAGTGGTTAAAGGGGACAGAGCCAAGTGCAAGGGTGATGCAGAAGGGAGGGGAGGAGGAGAGAGTCATGGCTCATTCTACGGATTACGGTGGTGGCCTGGAGGGTTCTCACTTTTTCCATTCCAGCTGCAGAGCTGCATCTGCCGAAGGGTAGAGTGTTTTCCTGGTACTAATGGCCGTATCCAGTCTGCTTGGAGGGGCCTTAGGCTAGGCCAGCCCATTGCCTGTCGGTTGGGTTGGGGGTGCAGAGAAGAGGCCCCTCTGTGTCTCTGATTGTACTTGCTGTCTCCTGTTTCTGGAGTTGGGGTGACTTTTTCCTTTATCTTCTGGACTGTAAGCTCATTACAGGAAGGGAAGGTGTCCCCTCTTTCTGTTGTAGTGCATTCTCCCAAGCGCTTAAGACTGTAAGCTTATTATGGGCAGGGAGCATGCGTGCTAATTCTGCTGTGGTGCACTCTCCCAAGCGCTTAGACTCTAAGTTCATTATAGGTAGGGAAGGTGTCTGCTAATTCTGTTGTACTGTACTCTCCCAAGAACTGAGCATAGTGCTCTCTAAATGGTAAGTACTCAATAAACACCATTGATTGATTGATTGATTGATTGATAGCCCAAGGATGAGCAGAAAGCCAAGCTTTAAACTTGACCCAGCAAAGCTTCAGCTCCTGTTCTAGTAACAATGATGATGGTATTTGTTAAGGGCTACTGTGAGCCAAACACTGTATTAAGCTCTGGGATAGATACACAGTGATCAAGACAGGCACAGGCTCACATTCTAAGGGGAGAGGGAGAGCAAGTATTGAATTTCCATTTTGCAGATGAGAACTGAGGCCCAGAGAAGTCAAGTGATGTGCCCGAGGTCACATAGCAGCCAGAGCCAGGATCAGAAGCCAGATCCTCTGACTCATAGGCCCCTGCTCTTTCCTCTAGGCCCTGCTGCTTTTCAATGAAAGGCAGAGACAGAGGACCATTGGGTTTTGAGCCCAATTGGACACTTGAGTTCTTTTATATCCAAAGTCACATTCCTGAGCCTCCCACATTGGGAATGAAGCTGTCCTCTCCCTTCTCTCTTCCCCTGCCTTCCCTCCAGGCCCCAGCTCCCAGGGTTAAGCAAGGGCTGGGCTTGCAGACGGCTGCCTCTCCTTAATGCTCCCCAATTGTAGTAATCAATCAATCATATTTCAATCGATCATATTTATTGAGAGATTACTGTGTACAGACCACTGTACTAAGCACTTGAGCAGTAGCAATAGAAGACTTTAAGATAGACTATAAGCTCCTTGTGGGCAGGGAATGTGACTACCAGCTCTCGTACTGTTCTCTTCTAAGTGCTTAGTACATTGCTCTGCACATAGTAAGCACTCAGTGAATACAGCTGACTGATAGTAACATTTTTTGTGGGCCCACGGGCTGGAGTGCAGTACACTGTACAATGAAAAGGCTTGGGAGAAGCTAAGTGCCAAGCTCTAGGCTAAGCCCTAAGATAGAAACATTCAGATTAGACATAATAATGATAACTGTTAATTATTATGGTATTTATTAAGTGGTTACTGTGTGCCCAAGTACTGTACTAAGTGCTAAGATATTCAGATAGGTTGGACACAGTCCCAGTCATACATGAGGCTCACAGTCAATGTAGAAACTTAGGCTCAGAGAGGTTAAGTGACTTGTCCAAGGTCCCACAATGGGCAAATAGCAGAGGTAGGATTAGAACTCAATCCAGGGTTCTTTCCCCTAGGCTAAGTGTAGTAATAGTAATAGTAGTAGTAACAACATTCTCTAAACACCCACTGGGTACAGTGGAATGCAGTGCAGCAATATATTAAGGGTTTGGGAAAGTACTAAAGAGAGAAGTGACACATTCCCTGCCCACAAGAAGCTTCCACTCTCCAGGGGGAAGAAAGGTAGGCATGCAAACAGAAGGCAAACAATTATCAGCATAAATTGTTGAATGTTTAAGTGCTTACACATATGTACAAGAGTGCTGAAGGTATAGGAGAGGTTAGGGTGAGGTGGGGGGTGGGGGAGGAGATGCTGTCCTCTGGGCGCTGGGGCTGGGGGGAGGGGCTGAGGCAGGGCCACAGACTGGGGCAAGTTGAGAGCCTCCCTGTCGCTCTGCACGGGCTGATTTGTGCAGTGAGGCGAAGCGAGGCGAGGTGAGGTGAGGCGAGCAGATCCTCCACCCGCCTAACACATGGGACTGTGTTAGACCTGATTAGCTTCTCTCTACCCTGCTGCTTAGTAAAATGCCTGGCACATAGTAAGTGCTTAATAAATACTATAAAAAAAAAGGTTGGCCAGACCTAGAGACTAAGAAGAGGATCTCAGATGGTGATAGCAGCCATGAAGGACATCTAAATCCAATGCTATGAGTCTCCCATAATCTCTGGTGGGATCGTTCATCTGTTCATCTATCAATCAATCAATCAATCAATCAATCGCTTTTATTGATCACTTTATGGTCTGAACACTAAGCACTTGGGAGTAGAAGACATGATCCCAGCCCTCAAAGACGATAGTGTGTAGTTGGGGAGACAGACAGGAGAGACATAAACACTTAGTACAGTGCTCTATACAGCAAGTGCTCAATGAATACCATTGATTGATTGATTAAGATAGATAAATAAATACTATGGTGGGGAGCAGGATGGACAGGGTGCTTATGTGGCACAGATAGGCTGAGGTGGCCATGGAGGGGGATTGTTGGGTGGATATAAGGTGGGGAAATGAGAGACTAATCAGGGAAGACCTCCTGGAGGAGATGTGTGTCTCAGATCTTATGGATTTGGGCATCAGTTTAATAGGCTGTGTTTATGTCCACTGCCCGCAGAAATGAGCCGAGGCCTGCAGACCTGCTCCGCCCTGGGTGTGTCCGTTTCTGCCTTTCTATATTTATTTCTGTCACCTTCAGGAACAGCAAGTGTCTCCCTGGACACTCAGTTCCTGTTCTTTGGGCAGCCAGCTCTGGTGGGACCATAGCGTGCCCACTTGTCCCACCATGCTTGCTTCTCCTTTCCAACCATCTGCTTTGCCCTCTACCAGGGCCCGGATCCCCTCCCATCTGCCCCCCCCACTCCCCCCCCCACAGATGGGCAGATGGGGACAGGAACTAAATAGGATTTAGTGAATTTCATCTGTGCCTGCCTGCAAGGAGTTCACCAGGCCTTATTCCTGCCTTCCTAAATCAGGCAGTCAGGTAATTGTATTTATTGAGCACTAACTGTGTGCAGAGCACTGTACCAAGCCCTTGGAAGAGTATAATACAATAAAAGCACTTCTGAGTCACCTAAGCACTTGGGTATTTGCTCCAACTACCTCCCCAAACAGAGTACTGAATTATGCATCCGTTGCTTCCTTTGATCTCTAATATATTTTAGCATCTCTTTAGGGGCTGGGATCATTTTTGCTAACTTTGTTGTCCTCTTCCAAGTGCTTAGTTCAGTGCTCTGCATATAGTAAGCACTCAATGAACGTTCCTGATTGAGCAACCTACTCTCTGAATGCTAGAAAGGCTGAGCAACTTCCCCAAAGCCACACAGCAGAAGAGCCAGAATTAGAGCCACGCTCTTCAGACACTCAGCCCCACTCCACAGCAGACAACAGAGCTGTAAGGACGGAAGGAACCGTGGAAAGTCAGTTGGTACATCCTTATGCGTCCGGGCAGGCCCACACCTTAATTATTCCAGGTCGTGAAGCAACCCTCATTCTCTAATATCTCTGCCACTAATCCAGCCACTGTAAAGGTCGGTCAGCTGTTTAGAGGGTCTTGAGGATGGTGTATAGGGGCTGGTCAACTATACTGGAATTTTCTAAGCACACAGACCAGTACTCTGCACACAGTAAATGGAAGCAGCGAGGCCTCTTGGAAAGAGCACAGGCCTGGGAGTCAGTAGGTCAGTAAGTCAATTATGTAGTAGTAAGTCACTCAATTCTTAGTAACTCATCATTTGATTGATCGATTGACCTGTCAGTCAGAAGCCCCGAAAGCTAATTTAGATTGTTCGTGTAGCCCCTTTGTTCCTGTTCCCAGTTTTGAAAAGGGGCAGTGCCAATGGCAGCCCTATCACCTCCCCATCGCCTGGGAGAGAGGGTGAAACTGGTGATGTAAAGAGGAAAGACCTGGAAAGACCAGCGAAGGAAACATTATTGAGTGAGACAGGAGTAATGATAGAAGCAGTACTGAGAGAGGCAGAAACAGCGAAGCCAGTTGCTCCCTCTTCAGAAGTGGGGCTCGTGCAGATGAGACGGAACACATCCTTGCCTTCCCAAGGCATGGCCCCTCACTGCCTTCCCCCAGGATATGGACCTTCCCACTCCCCTGTGAGAGCAGCTTCAAGGGCTAGATAGCTGCACTCTAATTAGCCAGCTGAGCTGAGGCCTCTTTGGACTCGAGGAGAGGAGGGAGGACAAAAACCTCCAGTGGCTGCCCATCCCTCTCCACATCAGACAGGAATTCCTCACCATTGGCTGCAGGGTGCTCAATCAGCTCCCTCCCTCCTACCTATCCTCACTTCTCTCCCACTACACCCCAGCCCGCCCTTTGCTCCTCTAGAGCCGACCTACTCACAGTATCTTTCTCTAGTCTCTCTCACTTTCAATCCCTTACTCACATCCTCCCTCTGGCCTGCTCTTCATATATGATGGACCATCAATCATCCCACCTTCAAAGCCCTCCTAAAATCTCACATCATCCAAGAGGCCTTCCACAACTAAACCCTCCCCTCCCTAACCTATTTCCATGACCCGTTCTACATCATCTATGCATTTGAATCTTCACCCCCTATGCTTTTAGCTATTGTTCCCCCTCCCCATTCCTCCCTAGGAAACTCGCATAACACATCTTTACACTAGGTTGCTTCCCCTTACCTGTATTTTATTTTAATGATTGTCTCCCCTGCTTTATGGCCAGCTCCTTGAAGGTGGCAATTTTTTTCTGTCTTCTCTCCCAGGTATTTAGTCCCATTCTCTGCACAGAGCAAGCACTCAGCAAATACCACTGATTGATTGATTGATTGGGAGTGGACAGTGGCTTTAGTCTCAGCTCCAGAAGGAGATTGGGAAAGGAAAGAGTGAAGCAGCGTGGCTTACTGGAAAGAGCATGGGCTTAGGAGTCAGAGGTCATGGGTTCTAGTACCGCTTCGCCACTTATCAGCTGTGTGACTTTGGGCAAGTCACTTTACTTCTCCAGGTCTCAGTTACCTCATTTGTAAAATGAGAATTAAGTCTGTGAGCCCCACGTGGGACAACCTGATTACCTTGTATCTACCCCAGTGCTTAGAACAGTGCTTGGCACATAGTAACCACTTAACAAATATTATTATTATTATTATTGTTATTATTATTATTATTATTATTATTATTATTATTATTATCCAGGAGGGTTGGGAAACCTGAAGAGCCAGTTGGCAATCCCAGATCTCGGGGTAAACGGGCCAGGTCAATGTTTCACTCTCATCCAAGTTGGAGGTTTAGCTCCCCCTCTCCCCACCAGAAACAGGAGAGTAAAGCCGGGCTGGGCTGCCCTATGCCTTGCCACTGCTGGAGGAAGAGCGGGAGCAGAGGTGCCAGCCTGGGCCCTGGCATGTTTGAGGCAACAGGAATGTCAACATCTGTTAGCTCTCACTCAGTGTGAATCGTGTCTGCTTAGGGCACATGGAGGCTCTTCTTATTCTAACTGGAAAGAGAAGAGAATGGCCTCGCCTTCCTGACCACCGGTGACCCCTGGGCCGGTGGCTCTCCCCTCCAGCCTCTTGGACCCTACCAGAATAATGACAGAATAATGACTAAGCGCTTCATAGTTACCAAGTACTGTTCTGGGCTCCAGAGTAGATTCAAGAGAATCAGACGCTGGCTTTTATGGGGCTCTCAGTCTAAGACCCCCCTTCTAGACTGTGAGCCCACTGTTGGGTAGGGACCGTCTCATACGTTGCCAACTTGTATTTCCCAAGCACTTAGTACAGTGCTCTACACACAGTAAGTGCTCAATAAATATGATTGAATTAATGAATGAATAAGACAGAGGGAGAACGGATTTTATTCCCATTTTACAAATGAGCTGCCTGAAGGTCAGAGAAGTTAGTGACTTTTTCAAGCCTCCCTGCAGGTGATCAGAAACTGGCTCTCCTGACTCCAGATACTGGCCTCTTCTCACCAGGCCACCCTGCCTCCCAGTGATTGAGCTCTGGGGAGGTGATTGGCAGAGTGGGGAATTCCCAGCCCATGCCCCAGCTTTGAAAGACACTGGGCCATGGAGAATGAATGACATTACTGCACTCGCCGATGACCTTGTCTGTGTTCCATCAGCTATGTGGTGGCTGGGCTCCCATGAGAGGTTGGAGAGGAGTCAGGGTGTTGAGAGTCCCCGTCCTCCCTTCTGTGACCGCCCCCCCCCCGCCCCCCCCGTCCGGCCTTCGGGAGAGGACGATGTCCCACTTTTCCATGGTCAGCCCTTAGCCAAGTGATCTGGAGGTTCCCAAATAGTAGTCAGGTGCTCCCCTGGCCCCGGGGATTCAGAAAGACTGCTCTGAGAGGCTCTAATGGCTGGGCAGGCTTGTCAAAGGTGATCCCGTTGTTGGTGAGGGAGGTACCCCTTATTTACTTGGTGAATGCTTGTTGCATGCTTTGTGCACAGTTGGTCCATGGAACTACAATAGTGTGTCATTTCTGGATCCACAGCTCACCTGAAAACTGGAAGCCATCTGCCCCTTGGGGAGGTTTTATTTGTCATTAATTTATATTAATGTCTGTCTCCCTGTCTAGACTGTAAGCTCATGATGGGCAGGGAATGTATCTACCAACTCTGTTGTGACTGTACTCTCCCAAGCTATTAGTACAGTGCTCTGCACACAATAAGCACTCAAACATCATTAATGATGATGATTTAGAGCTGCCAAAGTTTGGGACATTTCCTCACTGTGAGCTCAGGAAGTAGAAAAACCTGATCAGTCCCATTTTACAGGTGAACACACTGAGGCCTGGAGAGGAAAGTGCTCTGGCCCTAGCTCATGATTGAGTCCATCAATCTGTAGTATTTATCGAGCCCTCCACTGTGTAAAGTACTGCACTAAGTGCTGGGGAGTGTACCATAGTAGTGGAAGACACCATGCCTGCCCTCCAGGAGCTTAGAGTCTTAGAGAAACAGACACTCACAATCAACGGTATTTGTTGAGCCCTTACTATGTGTAGAACATTGTACTAAGCTCTTAGGAGAGTACACTACATCAAAATTAGCAGACACGTTTCCTGTCACCGATTAAAGGTGGGCAGACATAAGTGCCTCACAATCCTTATTCTCCACATTCCCTGGTACAAGACAGCTCACCAAGTTATACATCTCTCCGCCCCACAGTCTTCTCCATCGAGGCCAGATCACTTTGGCCTCAGGCCTCTGTTAGCTGTGCAGCCAACCTCCACCCTATTTGATCCAGATTCAGGTTCTGAATAAATGCTGATTGTGGTTATTATCACAATTTGCCTGCTTTTTTATTACAGCGTGTTGTGGTTGCTCTCGGCATGGTAACAGAGAAGTTTCCATCCCAAACACCCCCGCAGAGAAGTGGGCCAGTGTATGGTGGTGAGGCAAGTCTCATTTTCTTTTTCCCACCTGCAAGCTCAGTAGCTCTGAGCTCTGGCTTAGATGGTTTCCCTGCAAAGTCATCATTTTTCTTTGTCTGGGCCTGGTTTTGTCCAGAGCCCATTCTCCTTTGCAACTCTTCTTGTCTCTCGAGGGCTGTGGGGCTGAGGGGCCACCACTGGGGGGTCTCTGTTTCTGGGGGGGGGGTCTCTGTTTTGACAAGAGGTCCAGAGAGGGAAATCCACCTGTCACAGGTCACACAGTCAGCTGGAGCAGAGTAGTAGCTGAATGAGAACTCACTTAAGAGTAGTAGTCTGATTGAAGGAGTTACCTGCCTTGGAGTTTAATCCTAGCTCTGCCACTTGCCTGTTGAGTGGCCTTGGGCAAGTCACTTAACTTATCAGTGTCTTCATTTCCTCATCTGTAAAATGGGAATTCAGTAGCTGTTCTCCTTCCTTGTTAGACTGTGTATCCTGTGAGGGACAGAGATGGTGTCTGATCCAATTGAAGTGCATTTACCCCAGCACTTAGTTCAACTCCTGGCACATAGAAAGCGCCTATCAAGTAGCCCTTAGATCGTTATTACTATTGTGCCGTGTGTGCTCTCCCTCTGGTCAGAGTTCCGCGTCTGCGAGTCGGCCTGGCAGCTGCCCGAGATGGAGTGAAGCTCAGAATTGGAAAATCCCCGTGATTTTGTGTCTCCTGGCGGCTGCCAGCGGGACCCTTTCTGATCCATCCCCAGAGCCGGCCAGCCAGCCGGCCGCCACGAAATCTCGCAGGCCCCCTGACAAGGAGCTGGGGTCTGCCCCCCGGGAAAGGGGGATCCTGTGTCTTTAAACAGCTGGGCCCTAGTGTGTGTGTGAAGGCTCTCGCTAATCCGGTGACTAATTCAGCATCTTACAAAGAACCACGGGCTGACTGCCAAGTCGGGGCCGGGTTCCAGTCGGAGAGTGCGTGTGCGGCTCCCTCAGCTCCGGAGAGTGGCCTGCCGCCGAACTCTCTCATCTCATCTTCGTTCTCATGATGGGAAGCCGAGGAGGGTCCCCTCCCTCCCCTTCTGCGTCCGATAATTCACTCTGAGGGACGGAGTGTGACTTGCATCCCTGGAGACACTAATAGTGTTAATCATCGCAGTATGTGCTAAGCGCTTACTCTGTGCCGAGCCCCGAGCTAAGTGATGGGGTAGATATGGTGCGATCCAATTGGACAAAGTCCCCAACCCACGTGAGGCTCAGAGTCTAAGGGTGGAGAGATAGAACAGTTATTTAATCCCCACTTGCCGATGAGGCAACTGTGAAACCCAGAGAGGTCAAGTGAGTTGCCCAAGGTCACAAAGACGTCAAGAGGTGGAGCCGGGATTAGAACCTGGGTCTTCTGACTCCCAGTCCTGGGCTCTTTCCACTAGGTTGTGCTGCTGGGCATGTCTCGGAGAAAGTGTTCCCCCCAAGATCCAGTTTTCGTGGCCTAGTTGCTGGTGAGCCAGGTGACCAGAGGTCAGAAGTTAGCCAGTCCCGGAAAGAAAGGAACAGTCGTGAGACTACCCCTGCGGCTCGGGCATCACCCCAGACTGGGGCCGGAGGCGCCTCGGCCCAGGAGGAGCAGCCGGGAGGCAGAGTTCAGTCCAGGGTGAATTGGACCTGTGAGAACTCGGTGGGCACTGCTGCCTCCTCCGGCTGCATCCCTGCCCTCAGTGGGCACCCCTTCTCCAGAGCAGGTGCCCATCCCCTCCTCCGGTTCTCCCGACCCCGGGAGGGGGCACTGTTCTCTGAGCGAGAGCTGGGGATGGGGGGCATCGGGTCCACCAACATCAGTTCTGATTGGACACTGATAGCGGGCAGGGCCTCAGGGCCTCAGGACCCACAGAACAGTTTGAGATGGTCTTCTAGGGAGGACCTGCTGCCTATTCCAGAGGAACCCAAGTGTCTGGACTCCCGGCCTGCGGTCCCCAGCTTCGTCAGCCCCCGGGGTTTGTGCTGGAAGCCACCGGTATCTCCCCGACTCCCCTTCTGCATCAGGAGGGGCTCGGTCCCCACCCTGCCATGCCCACCACCCCAGCTCACCCCCTCCATTCTAGTGGCCCCTGGACCCAACAGGTTGCCAGTGGTGGCAGCCTTCTTGGGGAGATAATGAGCTCTTTGGCCAGCTGCTCTGAGGCCGTGTGCTGGTGGAAGGCTCCGGCCTGTAGTGGCCACAATTTCCTAAGAGCTTCCGGATGGTGTGCAGTAATGTGCTTGCTGGGAACACGGGCTGCCTCACTCTCACCCTACCCTGGCCGGCAGAGGGAGGGCATCTCCCCCTCCCCTTCCCCTGCCGCTTCCACTCCTGCCCCTTCTTTCCCTCTCCACAACCCCTCTTCCTTCAGCCAATCTCTGATCGTGCCTGTTGCTCTGAAGTGCCTGCAATCTGTGGACCCACCCCGCTGGAGTGTCGCCTCCGGCCCCCAGGGCCTGCTGCTGCCCTCTGCCCTGGGCTGGGGGCCAAGGAAGGGGTGTGGGGGTCTTTGCCTGTCTTTGATGAGGTCCAGCCTCCAGTCAGCATGGCCACCGGTGCGAAACTGTGAGAAGCAGTGTGGCATAGTGGAAGGAGCCTGGGCTTGGGAGTCAGAGGTCATGGGTTCTGATCCCAACTCCATCGCTTAATAGCTGTGTGACCTTGGGCAAGTCATTTCAGTTCTCTGGGCCTCAGGTACCTCATCTGTAAAATGGGGATGAAGACTGTGAGCCCTACGTGGGGCAACCTGATTACCTTATATCTACCCCAGCACTTAGAACAGTGTTTGGCACATAGTAAGTGCTTAACGAAAAAAAAAAGAAAAAAAAAGAAACAACTCACTGCCAGCTCGGGGGAAGATGTGGAGTGGGAGGTGGGGGTGGAAACATCTCTCTAATAGTAACTGTAATGATGGTATTTACTGAGTGCTTACTGTGTGCCAAGCATTGTGCTGAGCACTGGGGCAGATACAGATAATCAGGTAGGGCACAATCCCTGTTCCCCCTCACTGCCTCCATCATCTGGACTCTCAGTATAAGAAGGAGGAAGAGCCAGTATCTTATCACCATTTTACAAAGGAAGAAACTTAGGCTCAGGTAAAGTGACTAATAATAATGATAGTACTTATTAAGCACTTAATGGGAGAGAAAGGTGGACTCTGCATACAGTAAGCACTTAATAAGAACAATTGATGGATTGATTGATTACTCCCACTCCTGCATGTAACAAGCAGCAAAGACTGGAGCTGGAGAGCAGTGAGGTGATCCAGTGGAAAGAGCAAGGGCCTGGGAGTCAAAGGAGGTGCATTCTAATCCCGGCTCCGCTTTAACTATTACTTAGTCACTTAACTATTCTGTGCCTCAGTACCCTCATCTGTAAAATGGAGATTAAGACTGTGAGCCCCTGTGGGACATGGACTGTGTCCAACCCAATTATCTACCCCAGTGCTTAGAATAGTGCTAGGCATTTAGCAAGTGCTTAACAAATACCACAATTATTATTATTAATTAGTGGATAGAGCAGAAGGCTGGCAGCCAGGTGGTCTGCGTTCAAGTCCTGGCTCCTTCCCCAGTTTACTGGGTGACCCTCGGCAGGGCGCTTAACCTATCTGAACCTCAGTTTCCTCCTCTGAAAAGTGGGGATAAGATACCCCCTCTCCTATCGTTTAGATTGTGAACCCCATATAGGACAGACAGCGTGTCCAGCATGGTTATCTTCTATCAGCCCCCATGCTTAGTACATAGTAGGTGCTTAATGAACACCTCATTATAATGATAGTGATGAGGAAGAAAAAGAGAGCAGATGGCAGACTGTAGATGAGAACACTTATCTTAGCAAGTCACACAATACCTAACAACTCCTCATTTCTCAGAACCTAGATTTCTGAGGGTTTCTCAGGCAGGCAGAGATGTTTTTCAGTACCACAATTTTTCAGTTGAACCAACTTAAATTCGGGGTTCCCCAAAGTTCCCCCTGAAAGACCACTGCTGGTGGTGCCTGGGGGCACCCCTTCCTCAAGGCTCGCTCCATGGGCTCTGTTGGGTGGGTGAGGTAGCCCCTCTCCATCACCCTTTTAATAATGATAATAATGATGGTATTTAGAGCTGTGGGAGTCCCTGGAGGCGCACACTGAGGCTCCCCAAACCACTGAGGGTCAGCGTCAGGACACTGTCTTGGTGCCCACCAAGAAGCCTGCCTGATCCGTCAGTGAGGCGTCGGTTTGCAGTCGAGGTCTGGATCCCCCTCCTCAGTCCCCCATCGAGACTACCTATGGGGCTAGGGCCAGTGAGGGAGAATTTGGAGGCTCTGTTGGGACCATGTCCGCATCAGGGTGCTGAGTGCAGATTGTGGCCAGAGCAAATACTTGGCCTCTGTCATCACCCTGAGCCTGGGAGCCTCTGCCCTCCACTGACTCCCCCAGTCAGGCAGCCTCAGTGTGTCTGCCTCACATTGCACAGGGGTGATTCAGCTTTGGGGAGTGGGGAGGCTGGGCTAGGGAGACTGAGGCTGGGGGAGGGAGAGGGGTGAGGAAGAGGCAGCTCAGATCCAAGCCCACCACCATCCAGTCATCAGAATGGCTGCCAGTGTCAGTGGAGGGGCACCAGCTGTGGCGACCCCAGCAATGGCAGGGCCTTAGCCTCCATGGGGCTTCTGGTTAGTCTTTCCCTTGATTGGACTGGCCACTCTCTTGGCTAGGCTGCCCCCTCCCAGATAGCCCTATCCCTTGGAATCCCTTCCCAGGGGGCCATGGGGAGCTGAGGCAGCTAATAGTTTTCTAGACTGTGAGCCCACTGTTGGGTAGGGACTGTCTCTAGATGTTGCCAACTTGGACTTCCCAAGCGCTTAGTACAGTGCTCTGCACACAGTAAGCGCTCAATAAATACGACTGAATAAATGAATGAATGAATGAATAGTTACTGTTCAGGGAAGAGTACTGGGTACTTTTCCCTCCTCTGCCACTGACTGTGTCTCCCTTGTCCCACCTCTATTTGGATATTCCTCCTTCTCCCTGCTTCTCCTCTCAGAGCTCCCAGAACAAGGAGTATTTCCATTCACTCTCTTAGGGGGAGATCACATCTTCCTGTGGAGGCCTCAATTACCACCTACTCATGGGTGATTCCCAAATCGATCTCTCTTTCGCTAGCCCCAGCTTCTCCCGACATCTGCAATCTTTCATTTCCTCTTGCCTGAAAGACACCTAGGACACCCATGATGGTTTCCACTCACTTCTCCTGCTCCACCTCAGCTCATGATCTTCTTTTCTCTCAAACTCACCTCCTTGAGCCTCATTTTTGACTCTCCCACTTCCTACCTATGATTCAAACCCGCCTCCAGTTCAGAACTCCCTCCCCCAGCATATCCACCAGACCACAGCTTTCTCCAACTGTTTTTTTCCTTTTATGGTATTTGTTAAGTGCTTACTATGTATTAGGCACTATTCTACGCGCTGCAGTAGATACAAGGTAATCAGGTTGGGCTCAGTCCTTGTCCCACATGGAGCTCATGGTTTTAATCCCCATTTTACAGATGAGGTAACTGAGGCCCAGAGAAGTGAAGTGAGTTGCCCAAGGTCACACAATAAACAATTGGCAGAGCCGGGATTAGAACCCAGGTTCTTCTGACAACCAAGGCCTGTGCTGTATCCACTAGGCCATGCTGCATCTTCAAAACTCTCCGGAGACCTACCTCCTCCAAGATTCATTTTTATCTTCTCCCTGGGTCCCGTTATTTCCTCTAACATCTCAAAAATCTTGATTCTCCTTAGCACTTTTAATAATTATGGCATTTGTTAAGTGCTTACTATGTGCGAAGCATTGTTCCAAGCATTGGGATAGATACCAGATGGTCCGGTCGGGATTTTCTCTTAACCCACTATGTTTTTGGACACCTTGCTTTACATGCCCTGCTATTTGAGCTCTTCTGCCTCATATTTCTCAGTTAATAATTGTGGTAATTGTTAAGTGCTGCCAAGCCCTACACTAAGCTCTGGGGTAGTTATAAAGATAATTGGGTCTCATGTGGGGCTCAAGTCTAAGCAGTAGGGGGAATGGATATTGAATCCCCATTTTACAGATGAAGAAACTGAGGCACAGAGAAGTTAAGTGACTTACTCAAGGTCACGCAGCAGACAAATAGCTGAGCCAGGATGGAAACTTAGGTCCTCTGACTCTCAGGCCTATGCTTTTTTCCACTAGGCCATGCTGCTTCCAGTTGCTTTAGGTCTATCTCCCCTGCTAAATGGCAAACTGTTTGAGGGTAGGAATCATGTCTTCTGTTGTACTCTCCCAGTGCTTAGTACAGTGCTCTGAGCTCAGTCTTGATGATTCCGTCTCCCATCGGGATTGGCGATCCAGCCTTTGTCCTGAGAGTTCAGGCCCGAGCACCTGCTCGGAAGAACTGATTGCAGTGCTAGTGGTTTGTGCAGTGCCACATACACCCTCTGGTCCCTGCCCCTCGTCTTCCCGCCAGGGCACCGAATACAACGTGTAAAGGTGGGCAGGGGTACAGTACATGATGAAGCACACAGAAAGATATTTTACATGAAGGAGCTACTGATGGCCAAAGTGACCACAGCCTAGTGCCTCTGCTGGGCCGTTGCGCTGTGAGTCGGCAGGCGTTGCCTTGGTAGCCACTGCGGTCTCGCCGCCCACGCGAGTCAGCTATTAACAGGACTGCTGCAGGGCCCGTCCTCCCTGTGAGAGGCCCTCCCTGTTTCTTTGGTCTGAAGACTTCACCTCGATGGCACAACCCCAGTGGGCACAGCCGGGACTAGAACCCAGTTCTCCTGATTCCCAGAACCGTGCTTTCACCTCTGTGCCAAAGTCAAGATTCGGTTCCCAGCGGGTGCTCAATGAATCCTGTCAACTGATCAGAGGATCAGTTTCCCAGCTTAGACAGCTCACTCTGGGACACCTGGCTGAGGGCTGAGTTAGCCAGCAGAGCTCCAGATTCCCTTCAAACCTGGGAGTCCTTCGGAGCGTGCCCAGGGTAGTGGACTCTGCTCTGCTCTGCAGCCTCTCAGTGGTCCCCACCCCTCCCCGAGCCTCCTGGTCAGGCAAGACTCTGGCTCCAGCCCCATCGGCTGTTGCTGTTTGGTTGCTCCAAGGGTCCAGGGGACCTCGGTCCGAGCCAGTCTTCTTCCCTCTTTCGCCTCCTCTTCCTCTTAGGATCTGCCACCAGCTCGGCTCCCTCCTCTCAGGGTTCGGTGTCGATTACTGGCTTGCCGGGCCAGCTCTAACCCTCCCTAAAACCCCTGTGGAGGGGGATTAGAAATCTTAGCCAAGTGGTTTGAGAGGATTAGAGCAGATTAGCATGTGCGAGGTGGGATCGTGCCCTCTAATTCTCCTGAACTCTCCCAAGCACTTAGTATGGTGCTCTGCTCATAGATGGTGCTCAGCAGATGCTACTGATTGTTTAGTGGGAGGCAGGTCCCAGTGAAGGCCATGGGATTGGGGCGGGGTCAGGGAGATCCTCATGGGACTGGCACAGCAAGATCTGGCAGAAGAATGAGATTTGGGAATAAAGAGGAAGTTCCATTAGGAAGTCTTATCCCTTGGCTTCCTGACTCCTGTTCCCCCAAAGGCAAATTAGGGAAATTTCTCCAAGGGTGGGGGGTGGAGGGCAGTGTGTGTGTGTGTGTGTGTGTGTGTGTGTGTCTGTGTCTGTGTCTGTGTGTCTGTGTGTGTGTCTGTGTTTTCTATTTGGTTTAACTGTGACCAGACACTTGGGGTGCAGAAAGGTCCTAGGATCATTCTTCCCAAAATTGTGCAGCATTTCACCTCTGTCTTGTCCTTCTTCCAGGGTACTTCAGGTGACATTAATTAGTTGTGAGTGTGTGCTTATGTGGGCCTACGTGTTCTCTTTAACTATGCTATTGGGCTGCTGCTGCCTGACTTGCTCCTCCCCAGAGAAGACTGCATTTCTGCAACAGGAAAGCAACATGTAGGGGGCACCTAAGGGGATTCTAGGAACTAGAAGCAATCCAAGCCAAAGTGGCCATCTCTCTCCCTCTCTGTCCTTATATCTCTCTATTTCCCTCTCTCTCTCACTCTCTGTCCCTCAGTCTCTCTCTTTTTGCTCTCCCTCTCTTTCTTTCTTTCTCTTCTTCTAGACTGTGAGCCCACTGTTGGGTAGGGACTGTCTCTATATGTTGCCACCTTGTACTTCCCAAGCGCTTAGTACAGTGTTCTGCACACAGTAAGCGCTCAATAAATGCGATTGATTGATTGATTCCTCTCTCTCTCTGTGTCTCTATGGCATCACGCTCTCTGCTGCCTCTCAAGACGTGTGGAGGAGCAATCTCCCAGACACCGCTGGCTGGTGCCGGAGTGATATAAATAAAGCAAGACTTTGAGGGCAGCCTTTATTTCTGGGATGAATTGTTCCTTAAAAGGTTTGGGAGTGGCCATCTCCCCTACTCCTCCCTGCCTCCATATCCACCTTCCCAGGATTCTCCCACAGCCGCTTAACTGGGAGGAGAGCTGGGTCGCATTCCAATCTGCATTAACTGAACGTTTACCTCTTCTCAGCAGGGCAGAGGAGACAGTAAAATCTTCTTGGAGATCAGATGTCTAAAGAACTCATGGTGCCTCATTCTCATCTCTCCCACCTATCCTTGCTTCTCCCCTCCTACAGCCCACCTCACATGCTTCACTTCTGTAACACTAACCTATTCACTGTGCCTCATTCTCATCTCTCGTGCCCTCAGACTCTTGCTCACATCCTCACCTCCTGCTTAGGACTCTCTTCCCCTTCACATCCCACAGGCAACCGCTCTCCCCATTGTCAAATCCCTTGTGAAAGTCCATCTTCTCCAGGAGGCTTTCCCTGATTAAGCTCTATCTCCCCACCCCATTTCTCCCTCTACTACTATTTCAGCACTTCCGTGCCACATAAGCACCTGAGTCCCTGAAGTTCCATTACTTCCTCCTTTTTGCAATTTATTTTCATGTCAGTCTCTCCCGCTAGACTGTAAGTTCCTTGAGGGTGAATATTATGTCTACCAATTCTAGTACTCTCTTAAGTATTTAGCACAGTGCTCTGTACACAGTAGATGCACAGACAACTCAGGACTGGCTGTCTGGTTCACAGAAAGTGGGTGGGCAGAACCTTCCTTGGTGGGGTGCATGATGGGAAGGAGAGGTTGGGTGGAGACTGGGGTAGGGGTTGTCGATGTAAGGGGCTTGGGATGGTTGAGGAGATTTTGCCGGGTACATTCAGCAGTGCTCTGCACTGTACAGTACAGTGCTCTGCACACAGTAAGCTCTCAATAAATACGATTGATGATTCAGGACTGTGGGCACCTGCCTCCCTCCGTTTTATTTATTTAGGAAAAGGGAAATGCATCTGCATAATAAAGATGCCCAGAGGGAGGAAGAATGTCCACTTTGTTTGTCTTTGGGCCACTCAGAGGAGTATGGAGTTTCAGCTTCCTTGGCTGGCTCCGAAGTCCGGCTTTCATCTCCATCGAGGCTTTTTATTTTCCACTGGAAAAAAAGGACCCATTGAGGGTAGGAAAACCCCCCCAAATATTTATGTAAAGTCGAGAGGTACATCAGAGGAGAGGGAAACTTTTCTCCTTTATAAGTTGTGTCAGTCTCTGAGCAGAGAGACCCCTCTTCCCTCTGTCCTGAGATCTGCCCTTCCCACAGCTCACCATTCCTCCCCGGTGCTATCGGTCCCAGCCTGAGGCGCAGAGTCATGATTGGCCTGGGCTACGGTATGCGCTACCCGCCAACCCCTCAACCTCCGTGTTCGCTTCCTGCGTGGGAGGGAGATGTGGGCCTGGAGGAAGCTGTTCACAAGTGAAGAAAAGCCTCACCTCGGGGCAAAGCTGAAATGGCTGGGCGTGCGGCCCTGACTCCCCCTACTCTTTCCGGCTCCACCTGGCACATCCGTCCCACCCTGGGGACCCCACTTAGCCTGGCCATGCCCCTGGCTTGTTGCCAGCTGGGCCTAGTACCCAGGCTGGGCCCAGGACTGATGGAAAGGTCTGTCCAGAGAGTTAGTCAGTCAGTCAATAATACTTATTGAGTGCTTGCTATGTTAAGCTCTTGAGAGAGCACAATATCACAATATAACAGACACATTCTGTGCCCAGCAGGGGGATGCAGCTAGGGGCAGGACGTTAGCTGTCAACTGAGTGCCTAAGGGTTGTTGCCCAGGCCAGGGAGTGAGGGAGAAGACTTTCCCTGACATACTGTGTACTCCCACACACCCTAAATCCTCCATCCCTCTGCAATAATGATTATAAGAACTCTGATACTTGTTAAGCTCTTTCTCTGTGCCAAGCACTGCACTAAGCGCTAGGGTTGATACAAAATAGTTAGGTCAGACACAGTCCCTTATCCCACATGGAGCTCATGCTCTTAAGAAGGAGGGAAAACAAATATCTAATCCCCTTTCTACAGATGTAGAAAGTGAAGCCCAGAGAAATTAAGTCATTTGCCGAAGGTCACAAACCAGGCAAGTGGCAGAAGAGGGATTAGAACACCCATTCTCTCACTTCCAGCCCATTGTGCTGTCCACTAGACCACACTGCTTCTCAGGATCATTGCATTTCAGGGAGCAGACAGGGCTAATCCCTGTCCCCAAGTTTGATGCCTCTCTCAGGAGAAGAAGAAATGTTAAAGGGTAAATGAGGACCTCAAGTGTCCTACAGCCCCTCTCTCGCTCTCACCCCCCACGCCCCCCACCCCCGATTCAGATGTTGGGCGAGAGAAAATAGGCCAATCTAATCAACCAACATCCTACGAGGCAAAGTAGCCTAATGAGATCTTTCAAGCCCAAAGCTCCCTTAGTATAGGAGTCACAATAGCCAGTTATGGCGATCGGAAACTTAGAGTTAGTTGGGACCTCCCCTTCTAGACTGTAAGCTCATTGTGGTCAGGGAATGTTCCTATTTATTGTTATACTCTGCTCTCCCAAGCATTTAGTACACTGCTGTGCATGCAGTAAGCGCTCAATGAATATGATTGACTGACTGACTGACTGCCTGAAGCCATGCCATCCAACCCCCAGCCTCTGGGCAGAGCAAAACCTGAAGCATCTTCTCTCCTGGAAGACTTCTGGGAGAATTATATGCCTGTCTCCACTTGGTGTTGCTCCTTCAGGGTGTTAGGTCACCTAGATAGAAGATATTTGTCAGTCAGTCAATGAATCATCATCAATCGTATTTATTGAGTGCTTACTGTGTGCAGAGCACTGTATTAAGCGCTTGGGAAGTACAAGTTGGCAACACATAGAGACAGTCCCTACCCAACAGTGGGCTCACAGTCTAAAAGGGGGAGACAGAGAACAAAACCAAACATATTAACAAAATAAAATAAATAGAATAGATATGTACAAGTAAAATAAATAAATAAATAAATAGAGTAATAAATATGTACAAACATATATACATATATACAGGTGCTGTGGGGAAGGGAAGGAGGTAAGATGGGGGGATGGAGAGGAGGACGAGGGGGAGAGGAAGGAGGGAACGAGGGGGAGAGGAAGGATCATATTTGTTGAGCACTTATTGTGTGCAGAGCACCATACTAAGTGCTTGAAGCTCCAAGGGATGGTGGGCAATGACTGCATCTGACCAATGGTGAGGGCCCGATTGGCAAAGCTGGGGTGGACTTATCGATGAGACGGAGGGGGTTCAGAAGGGAAAGGATTGAACTCATGCAGTACGTTTGGGTCATCATCATTTTAAGGATCCCCTGAGGACTATATTCCTAGTAGTAGTGATAGCAGTAGGAGGAATAGGAGTATGACTAGCAGTAGAAGTTGGAGTAGCAGTAGGAGTAAGAGAAGGAGTAGCAGTAATAATAATAACAATGATGGTATTTGTTAAGCACTTACTACGTGCCAAGCACTCTTCTAAGCACTGAGGTAGATACAAGGTAATCAGGTTGTCCCACGTGGGGCTCACAGACTTAATCCCCATTTTACAGATGAGGGAACTGAGGCACAGAGAAGTTAAGTTACTTGCCCAAAGTCACACAGCTGATAAATGGCAGACCTGGGATTAGAACCCACAACCTCTGACTCCCAAGCTTGTGCTCTTTCCACTAAGCCACGATGCTTCTCCAGTAATAGTAGGAGTAGGAGTAGCAATAATAGAAACAATAGTAGTAACAGTAACTACACACACAGTAAGTGCTTAATAAATATGATTGAATGAATGAATAGTAGTACGAGTAGCAGTAGTACTTTGCGCATAGTAAACACTTAATAAATACCATTATTATTATTACTTCTACTATCAGTAGTAGTAGTCCTTTTTTTTACTGGTATTTGTTAGGTGCTTACTTTGTGCCGACCACTATACTAAGGACTGGGGTGGACACACATGGGGCTTGCAGTTTTAATCTCCATTCTACAGATGAGGTAACTGAGGCCCAGGGAAGTTAGGTGATTTGCCCAAGATCACACAGCAGAAAAATGGCAGAGCCAGGATTAGAACACATACCCTTCTGACTCCCAAGCCCATGCCCTTTCTACTAGACCATGATGCTTCTAGTAGTAGTGGGAGTAGCAGTAGTACTTGTAATAGTAGTGGAAGTAGCAGGTTGTAGTGGAAGTAACAGTAGGAGGAGGAGGAGGGGTAACAGTAGTACTAGTAGTAGCAGTAGTACTAGTAGTACAAGGAGTAGGAGTAGTAGTAGCTATAGTAGGAGAAGTAGTACTAGTTGTGGAACGAGTTGTAGTAGCATTAGTAGTAATAGGGTCTCGTTACTCTTAACCAGTAGTAATCTCATTGCTCTTAATGGTGTGCATTTTATAATATCCTTGATTGATTGAATGATGGTTTATCCCTTACCAAGTGAGACTGCCCGGTTTAAAGAGAAGAGGCATCTTAGACTTTGGCTCCATCTCAAACCCATAATAATTGAAGCACCCTAGCTACAAGAATTTAAATGACATGGGTTATATTTCCTTGAAATTGCACCTCAGAGCAGCGAGGGCTGATTGTATTTGGGGTTTTATCTGTAAGTGACATCTTTCTTCTGTTCAAGGCTTAGCCTACATAGCTGTCGGCAGAACTTTTCAGACTGAAAAGGGGTGCAGGTTAGGGGAGGGTGAGACCCTGCGGGTGCTCAGCGTTTGCTGCTAAAAGCACTGGGGGAGGGAGGGGAGTGACAGGCAAACCATTTCAGATGACAGGTGGCGGGTGGAAGGAGACGTTCTCTCTGGCAGAGTAGACGGCCTGGATCGGCTAGGAGACAGGGGCATTTGAGGGGCTTGAGGTGTCAACTGGGTGTCTGGGAGGCCTTGATTCTTTCCCCTGGCTGACCTCAGAGATGCTTCACTGCCCACCCCTCTCCAGGCCCATGAAGGGGCTGCAGGATACGTCCCTGTTGTCAACAGGGAGGTTGGCGGGAAGGAGATTCGGTCTCCAGGGTGATGAAGCAGGAGAGCTCAAGACTCAAAGCTCCCTGAGGGCAGGCCCATGTCCCTTCTTTCATTCATTCAATCAATCAAATTTATTGGGATCCTACTGTGTGCTGAGCACTGTATCATGTGCTTGGGAGAGTACAACATAACACTAAACGGACGCATTCTCTGCCCACAATCCCCATTTTATAGATGAGGTGATGGAGGCATGGAGAACACAGCGAACAAGTGGTGGATCTGGGATTAATAATAATAATAATAATAATAATAATGATTGTGGTATTTGTTAAGCACTTACTCTGTGCCAAGCACTGTCCTAGACACTGAGGTAGATACAAGATAATCAGGTCCCACAAGGGCCTCAGTGTCTTAGTAGGAGGAAGAACAGATATTGAATCTCCATTATGCAGATGAGGGAACTGAGGCCCACAGAAGTGAAGTGACTTGCCCAAAGTCACACAGCAGGCAAGTGGTGGAGCCAGGATTAGAACCTGGTCTGTCTGACTCAAGGGTCCGTGCTCTTTTCACTAGGCCATGCTAGTTCTCTAACCCAGCTCCTATAGAGTCCCTGGCCTAAGAGTGTTCAGTGTAGGAGGCAACAGGATGGTCTCATTCCTGGGAGCTCTGGAGGAGGTCCAATGGAAAGGTGAGGAAGGGTCAGTCCTGGGGCCCCCTATAACTGGAACTGATTCCAGCTGGGCACCTCAGGTCTGGGATCAGAAGGGAAACGATTCTGACCATTCGAAGAAACCCTGGCCGTCTGGATGAGTGTAGAAACCTGCAGACTAGAGCAGAGCTGGCAGGCCGGGCCCTCGGGGGGTGAATTCTGCTGCTCCCTCAGCCTGCAGGGCTCATTGGAGCCATGTGTGAGGCTGATGAGTCATGGAGCACAACGGGCTCCAGGGCGAGAAACATGTCCAAACCCCCTTAAGGAAGAGGGGAATGTAGGGGGGCAGGGGCCAGGACAGAGAGGGACTGAGCTCACTTCCTACAGATGTTCATGCACCCTGCCCTGGTTCGAGGCCACTCGACGAGGAACAGATGCTCAATCCCTGGGATGCCGGGGCTTGCCCACAGCCGGCTCCACTCAAGGCCCCTGTGTCCAGTCCACAGTTTCCGTGGTGCCGAGGCCCATGGCTCAGAGGTGGTGCCCATGCCCAGAGGTGCTTAGGAAGGGAAAGAGAAGAAGATGATGGTGGTTGTGTAGCAAAGGAGGGAGGACGTCTCCCTCAGGGACATGCTTTCGGTCCTGCAGATTTTCCCCAGAGGTTCTGTATGACAATACTGCCTCACAGGGCAAGACTTGGGCCAAGGGTTGCCTTCTCTGGCCTGTTTCTCCAGCCCGACCATCGTATGGGGGTTGTTGGAGGGTAGGAAACTGAGGGGGAGAAAGGTTCACCCAGGTTTTCAAAATACATTTTTGTGGTATTTGTTAAGCATTTATTGTGTGCCCGGCACAGTACTAAGCACTGGGGTAGATACAAGCTTTTCAGGTTGGAGCTTTTCAGGTTGGGGCTTCAAGTCTTATTCCCTATTTTACAGATGAGGTAACCAAGGCACAGAAAAATGAAGTGACATGCCGAAGGTCACACAACAGACAAGCGGCAGAGCTGGGATTAGAATCTACATCTTTCTAATTCCCAGGCCTGTGCCCTACCCACTAGGCCAGTTTCAGCCTGGTTCTCTTTGATCCATAGAATTTCGTGCTGTGGGCTCTAGGCTGCGGGGCTGAGGTTCAGGAAATAGGTCCTTCAGATAGAAAACTTGCTCCTGCACCTCATGTTGCACCTATTCTCTCATTGCAGCCACTGCTCCAAAAATGATAATAATTCTAGTATTGGTCAAGTGCTTGCTATATGCCAGACACTGAACTGAGCTCTGGGTAGATACAAGATAATCAAGTCAGACCCAATTCTTGACCTAAAGGGGCCTCACAACAGGTATTTCACCTCCATTTCACAGAGGAGAGAGTGGAGGCACAGAGAAGTTAAGTGATTTGTCCGTGGTAGAGCAGCAGGCATGGCCTAGTGGATAGAGCATGGGCCTGGGAGTCAGAAGGGCCTGGGTTCTAATCCTGGCTTGGCCTCCTGTCTGCTGTGTGACCTTGGGTGAGTCACTTCACTTCTTTGGGCCTCCGTTGCCGCATCTGTAAAATGGGGATTAAGACTGTGAGACCCATGTGGGACAGGGACTGCGTCCAACCCGATTTGCTGGCATCCACTCCAGCAGTCAGTACAGTGCGTGGCACATAATAAGCGCTTAACAAATACCACTATTATAATTATTAGAACCCAGTTCCTTTGACTCCCAGGCCCGTGTGTTTTCCACTAGGCCACCCTGCTTCCCGGCTCAGCGGGACTACAGCACACAGGATGAGAGAGTGTGAGTGCTGCTGTGCCAAACACTAGCACTGCAATAAACTCATTCATTCATTCATTCGATCGTATTTATTGAGTGCTTACTGTGTGCAGAGCACTGTACTAAGCACTTGGGAAGTACAAGTTGGCAACATATAGAGACGGTCCCTACCCAACAGTGGGCTCACAGTCTAGAAGGGGGAGACAGAGAAAAAAACAAAACATATTAACAAAATAAAATAATTAGAATAAACTTGTACAAATGAAATAAATAAATAGAGTAATAAATACGTACAAATATATATACATATATACAGGTGCTGTGGAGAGGGGAAGGAGGTAAGGCGGGGGGGATGGGGAGGGGGAGGAAGGGGAAAGGAAGGAGGGGACTCAGTCTGGGAAGGTCTCCTGGAGGAGGTGAGCTCTCAGTAGGGCCTTGAAGGGAGGAAGAGAGCTAGCTTGGCGGATGTGCGGAGGGAGGACATTCCAGGCCAGGGGGATGACGTGGGCCCGGGGTCAACGGTGGGACAAGCGAGAACGAGGCATGGTGAGGAGATTAGAGGCAGGGGAGTGGAGGGTGCGGGCTGGGCTGTAGAAGGAGAGAGGTGAGGTAGGAGGGGGCGAGGTGATGGAGAGCCTTGAAGCCGAGGGTGAGGAGTTTTTACCTGATATGCAGGCAAAAACTCCTCGATGCAGGCTCCTAAGCTCCTTGCAGGCAGGAATCATTGTCTACCAGCCCTAGTGCATTGTACTCTTGTAAGCACTTAGTGCAGTACTCTGAACAGAGTAAGTGCTCAATAAATACCTTTGATTGGTTGACTGTGAAGTCTTCTTGACTGGATCAATGCTTGCTATTTATTAAACACTTACCTAATGCGGAGCACTGTATTAATCCTTTGGGAGAGTATACCAAAACAAGACATTCATTACCTGCCCTTGGGAAGCCTCCACTCTAGTGGGAGCCACGTAAAGACTAAAGATTAAATGTACAATGTAATGTGAACCTGTAAGGGTGAAAGAGTGGACAAAGTCACCAAGAGTCCTGAATGCTAAGGGCTGATGGGATTTGAGATGCTGATAATAAACTGGGGAAGACTTCCTGGAGTTTTATATGCTCCTTTTTGCCCTGCCTGAAAATTCCCTGAGGGAAACAAGGATTCAGTCATGGGGCTCCCCTGAGCTGTATCCCTTGGGTCCTGCCCTGCTTCAGGCGTCTGCTGATTTCCCATTGGATAAGCTCGGGAAGAGCGGCCGACCCTTTGAAGACCTGGACCTGGACATTGGCCCAAAAGGCAAGAGATCCCAGCTGGTTCCCATGTAGCTTGAGAAGGGAGAGGCCACCAATCCTGGTTCCAGTCACCTACCGATAGCTGTGTAACCAAGCAACTCTGCTTAATGACTGGCAAGGATGAGAGGAAGATCAGCCAATCAGATCCCAGAAATGCCAATCCTCCCACCTTCTTGTTTGATTTGATAATGAGGAGGTGTCTTCCTGTAGGGCAACAGAGTCACAGATGAAAAGTTGCCCAAATGACCAATGGGAAGGTTAGGAGACCCCAGTCCAAGGAGAAGGAGTCTTAACTCTAGACTGTAAGCTCATTATGGGCAGGAACATATGGGCAATTCTGTTGAATTGTACTCTCCCAAGTGCCTAGTTCAGTGCTATGCACATACTAAGCCCTCTACAAATACCAACGGTTGATTGACTAACTCAGTTGTGTCTTTGCCCCTATTCAATGGCAGGTGTGGTTTGGTGTGGAGTTAAGGCTGCACACACCCACAGTTCATTCAGTCTGGTATTTATTAAATGTTTAGGAGGGGCTGAGCACTGGGGTAGATACACAACAAATCAGATCAGACATGGCCCCCGTCCCTCACAGAGCTCAGGATCCAAGAAGGAGGAAGAACAGGTATCTTATTCCCATTTAACAAATGAGCAAACTCAGTCCCAGAGAGGTTAAAAAACTTGACCAAGGCCACCCAGCAGGCCACTGCCAGACCTGGGATTAAGTACCAGGATGTCCCATCTCTCATTTCCAAGTTCTGTCCACCTGGCCACATTTCCTTCATGACCAATCTTTGACTAGTTTGGCCTCCTCGTGGTAGGACATTAGGAGTTAATGCCATGATGCAGCCCATCTTCTGCCCAATGCCAAGAGACCAGAGCTGGAGTTGGTTTACCCACAGGTTCCTTATGCCAAATTCCACTTCCTTACCAGAGACTCTCCCCATTATTTCTTTTCATTCCACTCCCCAGTAGGGACAGCCACGGTTGGGGACCCATCAATCATGACATCAGTCAACTTATGAGCCTGAAGCACTGTTCTAAGCAAGCACTTGGGGAAGTATAACAGAAGCAGGTCCCTGACCTCAAAGAGCTTACATTGGGAGCTCTCTGGCCCTTCAGGACCCTTGGAACAGGTCATCTCAGGCAGTGAGACTAAGGGACTGCAGGATCAGCCATATCCTGGAGAGCCACTGAAGCTGTTGATGTTTCCATCTATGCAAAAAAAATGGGAAGGGAAAGTGGATGAGGATGGGTTTTCTATACTTTAAATTCCCTGAGGGCAGTGTACATGTCTACCGACTCTTTTGGATTGTACTCTCCCAAGCGCTTATTACAGTGGTCTGCCCACAGTATGTATGATTAATACGTGCCATTGATTGATTTTCCCTTCTCTCTATTCGTGGCTGGCCAAAACCTCTCTTTTTCGGCTCTGAAGAGTGGACACAAACTCTCCAAGGCAAAGAATCTTGTCCACCCTCCAGATCTTCCAGTCGATGCTCTGTCTCTACCATCGGGGTTTCTGGGGCATACCCATGGAAGGGGACTGTGAGCAGTTATCCCCATTTCCTGCCTTTGCCTCTGGCCAGGAGGTGGGTTCTTTAGGAGGGTCCATCCCATGAGTCCAGAAGCCAGGGGAGAGGGAGCCTGGCAAAACCGGGGGAGGCTCAGATGGTGGGAGTAGATGAAGAGGAATGGTGGGAAGGGACTGGCTCGGGCAGGTGGGAACAGGAGAAGGGCTAGTGGGTCGGTGTGGACATGAGCAAGGGGACTGTTTGCACTCATATCCACCCAATAGCCTCCTCCCAGAGTGCTGCCATTCCTCTACTCAGAGCATCAAACATGGATATTTTTATGCAGACATTAAATGATGTATTCGGCTCTTTGATCCTGATATGTGCAGTAGTACCAGTGGTGATCTGGTTTGGTCCCGACTCACGCTGTCTTGGTGAATAATTTTGGGCCTGTCTACCTCTCCTGTCAGATTGGAAGCTCCTCAAGGGCAGGGAATGGGCATCTTGTTTCTGTTGGGCTCTCCTGAGTGCTTAGTGCAGTGCTGTGCAGGCAGCAGGCAATTCATACATTTCTCTAGTCTATTAATTGAATGTGCCTGGCCAGGAATTGGGATAGCCTGCACTGTTTGTTTGTTTTTTTCCTTTAAATGGTTATTTGTTAGCACTTACTATGTTCCAGGCACTGTACTAAGTGCTAGGGGAGATATAAGATGATCGGGTTGGACACATTCAATTATATTTTCATTCAATCATATTGACTGAGTGCTTACTGTGTGCAAAGCACCATGGCACTGTACTGCAAAGGACTCATAGTCTTAATCCCCATTTTACAGATGAGATAACTGAGGCACAAAGAAGTTAAGTGATATGCCCAACATCACACAGCAGACACGTGGCCTAGCAGCAGTATGACCTAGTGGATAGAGCACGGGCCTGGGAGTCGGAAGGATCTGGGTTCTAATCCCATCTTCCAGCACTTGTCTGCTGCGTGACCTTGGGCAAATCAGTTCACTTCTCTGGCCCTCAGTTACCTCACCTGTAAAATGGGGGTTAAGACTGTCAGTCCCATCTGGGACAGGGTTCTGTGTCCAACCTGACTAGCTCATTTCTATCCCAGACATTAGTACAGTGCCTGGCACATAGTGAGAATTTAACAAATACCATTAAAAAAAAAAGTGGCAGATCTGGGATGAGAACCCACGTCCTCTGCCTCCTAGACCCATGCTCTTTCCATTAGGCCATGTGGCTTCAAAGGGGATAGTTCTTCTAGAGGCGATTGGAGTTTCACAGGCCAATGGCCTGCGTCTTGACATCTTGTCCCTTTAGCAAGTAGGTGGCTGGAGACTTTTGGCATGGGGGTCACTCTTGGAGGGACTCCTGTCAGGTAAATAGCAAGACTGATTTCCCCATCTCATCTGCGCTGCTCTAGAGGGAAAGAGCTGAGAGTGGGCCCCCTGCCATCTCCCTCCCTGGAAGATGGAAAGGCGGCTGGAAAGAGGCTCCTTGTTTGACAATAGACTGTGCCAGGCCGGTGAATAATCCAGATCCTTCTGGTTATGGGAAAGGGAAAGTCACTCACACAATCAGTAATAATAATAATGGTACTTCAATCGCATTTATTGAGCACTTACTGTGTGCAAAGAACTACTTGTTAAGTGCTTACTATGTGCCAAGCACTATTTTAAGCTCTGGGGTAGATGACAAGTTAATCAGGGTAGACACAGTCCCTGTCCCACATCGGGCTCACACTCTTAATCCCCATTTTACAGATGAGATGAACTGAGGCCCAGAGAAGTGAAGTGACTTGCCCAAGGTCACATAGCAGACTTATGGAGGAGCTGGGATTACATGCTGGTGCTTCTGACTGGGCCCCTGCTCTAGCCACGAATAGGATTTACTGAGCGCTTACTGTGGGCAGAGCACTGTACGAAGCACTTAGGAGAATACAATAGAAGAATTTAGTAGAGTTGATGGACACATTCCCTACCCACAGATGAGCTTTCCTCAACGGTCATATGAGGACAAGATGCCGGCTCTCTGTCCCTCTTCAACTGTGAGCCCACTGTGAGATGGGTTTTGAGTCCAATCTGATTGTCTTTATCTGCTTCTGTGCTTATCCCAGTGCTTGATACACAGAAATCCCTCCATAAATGACCAATCAATTCATAGTACTTATTGAGCACTTACTACTCTGCACTGTATTAAGCGCTTGGGAGAGTACAGCATACTATTATACGATCCCTGTCCACAAGGAGCTGACGGCCTAGATCACCCTTATGATTGTATATCTCCCTTAAAACTAAAACAGAGTGAAAACACTGTTGCTACATTTCCCATGCATCGTTCTGCCTCACACTTCCCACTCGGAAAGTAGAGTTCAGCTCTGGGGCTGAGGGAGGTATGTATCTTATGCACACTAGGAAGCAGTGTGGCTTAGTGGGAAAAGCACAAGCCTGGGAGTCAGACGACATGGGTTCTAATCCTGGCTCTGCCATGTGTTTGCTGTGTGACCTTAGGCAAGTCACTTCACTTCCTCTGTGCTTCAGTTCCCTCATCTGTCAAATGGGGATTAAGACTGTAAACCCCATGTGGAACAGGAACTGTGTCCCACTGGATTACCTTGTATCTACCTCAACGCTTAGAACAGAGCTTGGCACATAGTAAGCAATTAACAAATACCTCAATTATTATTATTACTTCCCCCATTTTACAGCTGAATAGATTGAGGTCCGGAGGGGCTAAGTGATTTGTCCCAGGTCACACAGAAGCCCTGGAGAGAGCCAGGAATCCTGCCCCTGTAGTGATGCTCTCAGTGAATTAGGGAAATACCCCTACCTTTCCCATCCTTCTGCTTCCCCTTTAGGAGAATAGCAGAAACCACCAGGCGCAGTAGCAGGGTCCAGGGGCCAAAACAAATTAGGGTGTTGGAAAGGTGGTAGGGGCAGAGGGGACTCGAACCCAAAGGCCTGGTCCTTGGCGATCTCAGGTCTGGCCGTGCTCTTGGAACCAACCATCTGCTTTCCCCTTGAACACTTCCTCCACAGCCCAACCTGTCAATCGTTTCCATCTGTCTGTCTTCCCCATTTGATTATAAGCCTTTAGAAGACAGGCACCATGTCCTTTGCTCTCCCAAGGGTTTAGTACAGGTCTCTGAACTCATCTGTCTTCTGATATAATAATAATAATAGCATTTATTAAGCACTTACTATGTGCAAAGCACTGTTCTAAGCACTGGGGAGGTTACAAGGTGATCAGGTTGTCCCCTGGGGGGCTCACAGTCTTCATCCCCATTTTACAGTTGAGGTAACTGAGGCCCAGAGAAGTGAAGTGACTTGCCCAAAGTCGCACAGCTGACAATTGGCAGAGCTGGGATTTGAACCCATGACCTCTGACTCCAAAGCCCGGGCTCTTTCCACTGAGCCACGCTGCTTCCCGATATATCAGAGAAGCAGCGTGGCCTAGTGAATAGATCATGAGCTTAGTAGTCAGAAGGACCTGGGTTCTAATTCCAGCTCTGCCAATTGTCAGCTGTGAGACTTTGGGCAAGTCACTTCACTTCTCTGAGCCTCAGTTACCTCATTTGTAAAATGGGGACTAAGACTATGAGACCCATATGGGACATGGGACATGTCCAACCTGATTAGCTCGTACCTACCCCGGTGCTTAGTACAGGGTCTGGCACACAGTAAGTGCTTCACAGGTACCATTAAAAAACTGATCTATTGGTAAATCTAGGAAACGTGGCAAAATGGTCCCAAATTGGTGTAACAATAGTAATAATAAGATTTGTTAAAGGCCTACTATATGTCAAGCGTTGTACTAAATTCTGGGGCAGATAAAAGATCATCAAGGGGAGATTCAGTCAGTATCCCTCATGGGACTCTTTTGATCTCACATTCCGGACAAAGAAGCTGAAAATGGTGACCGCAGAACGAGAAATGTTGGGATTAATGAGATGAGGTCCAATGGGCATGAGGGGAAAGGTCCTTGGAGAAAGGCAAGAGTAGTAGTAGTCATAGTCTTTATTGTGTACGCACTGTGCTTAGTGTTTGGGAAAGGTCAATCGAAACACAAGATATGTTCCCTGACCACAAAGAGCTTCCAATTCAATGAGGGAGATGGACATCAATAGATTAACCAATAGGGTCATCAGACTAAGTAACTGACAGGGCAGTTGATACTAATAATTGCAATAGCATTTGTTAATTCAATCAGTGGTATATATTGAGCACTTACTATGTGCAGACCACTGTGCTAAGCACTTGGGAGTATGCAAGACAACAAAATTCGCAGTCACATTCCCTGCCTATAAGGAGCTTACAGACTAGAGATGATACTTACTATGTGTCAAACTCTGTTCTAGCATTGGGATAGATACAAGTTGATCAAATCACACAGTCCCTGCCCGACATGGGGCTCACAGTTTAAGTATGGGGGAGAACACACTTTAGACTTTAAGCTCCTCGTGGGCAGGAAATGTGTCTACCAACTCTGTTATAGTATAGTCAGTCAGTCAGTCAATGGTATTTATTGAGCACTTACTGTGCAGAGCACTGAACTAAGTACTCGGGAGAGTATGCTATAACAATAAACAGGCACATTGTACTCTCCCAAGCATTTAGTACAGTGCTTTGCACACAGAAAGGTCTCAATAAATATGATTTATTTATTGAACAGGTATTGAATCCCCATTTTACAGATGAGGAAACTGAAGCACAGAGAAGCTAAATGACTTGCCTATGGTCACCTAGCAGACAATTAGCAGAGCCAGGATTAGAACTCAGGCCCCTCTCTGGCACGTGTTTTTCCTTTAGGCCATGCTGCTTTGTGTGGTAAAGCCTTACCTCCACGGGCTGGTGGCCTGGGATTGAGGGCCCGGGGGTTGACGTCACTGAACGTCCAGGGCCAGGTGTGCTGAGCAGGCCCGATTGGCCGGGACGTCTCTGTCCTCCTTTGAGGGGGATTCGCCACATCCAAAGCAGGGTAGATCCGGGCCCAGCTGGAATTTGGCAGTCTGGAGTAATGAAGAGGAGTCTGAGATGGTCTGTGATGACAGCAAGCATGGCCTGGCCTGGATCCACCCAGCTGCTTCCTGAGGGGAGAGTGAGCGGAGACCGGAGACCCCAAACCTGTAGGCCGGAAGCGAGGGCTTGGTGGAGGAGTCAGCTTTGTCACACCTAGGTGTTTAGAGAGCGTTTCCACAGTGTGGGGAGCTCATTTCCTCTAGGCCTTTCCCCACACCCCAAGCCCTTGGTCTCCCCCTCCAGCTGGAGGGCTTTCTAATAATAATGATGATGGTATTTGTTAAGGATTTTCTATGTGCCAAGCAATGTTCTAAACCCTGGGGTAGATAGAAGCTAGTCAGGGTGGACAAAGTCCCTATCCCACATGAGGCTCACAGTCTTAATTCCCATTTTCCAGATGAGGTAACTGAGGCAGAGAGGAAATAAGTGAATTGCCCAAGGTCACACAGCAGACAAGTGGCAGAGGGATTAGAATCCCAGTCCTTCTGACACCCAGGCCCGTGCTCTATCTACTAGGCTATGCTGATTCTCTCCCTCAGAGAGCCGGCTCTCTTCCCTCTAGACGGTGAGCTCTTTGTAGACGGGGAATGTGTCCATTTGTTCTTGTACTCTCCCAAGTGCTTAGTACAGTGCTTTGCACACAGTAAGCGCTCAATAAATAAGAATGAATGAATAAATGAATGAATCTTTTTCAAGCCCCCAGTGCCAGGAGAAATCCTCCTGGCAGCTCTGCGGCCACCCCCTCCCCCTCCCGCCCGACTCCGGGCTCTCCTCTCTCCACCCCTGTTCCCCGGCTCAGCCTCTTGGCCTGCGTTGTGTTTTCCACATGTGCTGGCCAGTCCAACTTCCGCCTGCAGTAAAAGCCATATCAGCGAATCGTAAATCTGAAGGGGAACCTGAGCTGGCCTGGTGGGTGAGGGGAGAGACCCTTAACTGGTTCAGTGCTGGATCATAAGCTCTTCCCAAGCAGGCTAAAGGGTGCTGTCCTCTCTTGCGTTTTCCCCCGAGGGCTTAAGTTTCTGAGCCAGCCTTCCAGGCTGCCTGGTCTCTGGGGACCCAGTGTGCTTGTCCCAGTGACTCACTGGTTTTCTCCATTGTTTGATGGGCTGGGTAATCTGTGACTCCTCCCCCCCCCCCCCCCCCCATTCCCCACCTCCCCCTTTTATAATCTGGGATTTTCCAGCTTTCAGTCAGCCTTCCTGGCCGGCCCACCGATTTTCCCACTGGATCTTCAGGTCTGTCCTGAGGTGACCCGAGTTGCCTTGTGCCAGTTTCTCTGGCAGGGACAAGGGCACCACATCCTGGCCTACACTGGGGGCGGACCGTCTCTATATGTTGCCAACTTGTACTTCCCAAATGCTTAGTACAGTGCTCTGCACACAGTAAGCACTCAATAAAAATGATTGAATGAATGAGGCCTGGCTGGTCAGTGGCTGCAGTGGGCCCTCTTTTCTTGGGCACCAGAAATGCCCGCCAGAGTCACTGCCAGCTCAGAGTTGTCCCAGATGGTAGAGGCTGGATTTTTTTAGCCCTCTCCTAAACCTAATGTCTCCAGTCTCCTGGAATTTATTTTCATTTTCAAGCCTCCAACATAGCCTCTTTCCATTGCCCCCTTAGCTAACCTTTCAGCATGGTTCCGTGCCCAAAGTGGAAGGAACTGGGCCAGCTAACAGGTGCCTTCCTTCTCTGGTCATAGAGAATGATTTTTCTTGATGCCCCAAATCTGCCCATCAGCCTTCATCTCCAGTTGTCATTCTAGCCTCTTCATTGCCCTCCCCCGACCCTCCCCAGAGTTCTCCAACTCAACCAGTCAACCACCCCTGCTGAAGCATAGCAGGCAACAGTGTCCATGAAATTTGGGGTCATGGTGGACCCTACTTTCCTGGCTTTCCAGATGCTGGGTCACTGGTTAGACCATTGGTGCCTGGATGCAACCATACTGGCATGGATCGGAAAACAGCATGGCATAGTGAATACAGCACGGGCCTGGGAGTCAGAAGGTCACAGGTTCTATTCCCGGCTCCGCCACTAGCTTCCTGGGTGGCCTTGGGCAAGTCTCTTCACTTCTCTGGACCTCAGTTACCTCATCTGTAAAATAGGGATTAAGACTGTGAGCCCCTTGTGGGACAGGGACTGTGTCCAACCTGATTGACTTGTACCCACCCCAGCACTTAATACCGTACCTGGCACAAAGTAAGAACTCAACAAATACCACAATAATTATTATTATCGGTGCTTGAAGCTTGGAAGAAATCAGTCCATGGGAACAGTATAGATTCACTGAGCTTCAGGTCTTTTTTCGAGAACCCTCCTTTGGGTTTTTCTGGGATTTTGTATCTGGGGAGAACATCAGAGGTTTCAGGTTGTGGGCCTGGCCCTGGTGAACACGAGAGCCAGAGAAATCAATCAATCAATCTTATTTATTGAGCGCTTACTGGGTGCAGAGTATTGTACTAAGCGCTTGGGAGAGTACAATACAATAGAGTTGATGGGCACATTACCTGCCCACCACAAGCTTACAAGATTGGATAGATTCATGGATGCTGTGCTAGGTCCCCAGAGGGAAAGCCAAAGATGAAGAGCGGGGAGATCAGAATTGCTAGGGGCTCAAGCCTAGCGAAGCAGGAAAGCCTAGTGGACAGAGAAAGGGCCTGGGAGTCAGATGAAGCTGGGTTCTAATCCCGGCTCTGCCACTTGCCTGCTGTGTGACCTTAGGCAAGCCTCTTCACTTCTCTGTGCCTCAGTTACTTCATCTGTAAAATGGGAGTTAAGATTGTGAGCCCCATGTGGGACATAGACTTTGTCCAACCTGATTAACTTGTACCTACTGCTTAACAAAGTGCTTAACAAATACTACCAAAAAAGCCCTAATTGTGAGGGTAGGTGTTCAGAAGGGCAGTCACTGTATGGTTCGCCTGAGCATCCTGTTGACCCTGCAGGAGACCAAGGTGTGCTTCTCATCTCATGGGCTGGAGAAAGGGTAATGGAACCCATATTACCCAGGGTCCCATTATTGGCCAACCTGGCATGAAGACAAGCTGGCATAGATCGCGGGTCACCAACGCCACGCACACTGCACAACCGTGTCTTCCAGCTCCCACTGTCATCCTCTGCTGCAGCTTCTCCATGAATCACTGTCAGTGTATTTATTGAGTGCTATCGGGTACAGAGCACTGTACTAAACACTTGGGAAAGTCCAGTGCAAAGAATTGGTAGACATATTCCCTGTCCACCACAAGCTTACAGTCTAGAGGAGGAATGCATGGTGCAAGGGAACATTGTGGAGGAACAGAAAGTAGGTTCCTTGAGATCGCTTGCAAAGCAGTGCGAGACTCCATCCCCTTTTTGTGGGCAGGGACCTTGTCTACCATCTCTGTCATACTGTACTCTCCCAAACTCTCTGCACACAGTCAGCACTCAATAAATACCACAGTTATAGATTTCCTGATTCTAAAGCCTACTCCTTCCTACTTAGGCTCTGGGACAGGGACTGCATCTGAACGTATAGCCTTTTAGATTCCCCAGTGCTTGGCACATAGTAAGTGCTTAACAAATACCATTATTATTGTTATTATTATTCCATGTCCTCAGTAACTGCTCTCTTCTCCCCCTCTCTCCACAAACACCCGCAGGACTCTGGCTGTGGTCATTTACATTCTCTTGCTCTTCCTCTTTCAGATATGGAATGTGCGGATGTACCCCTGTTGACTCCCAGCAGCAAAGAGATGATGTCTCAGGCATTGAAAGCCACTTTCAGCGGGTTCAGCAAGGAGCAGCAGCGGCTGGGGATCCCCAAAGGTACAGAACGGCCCTCCGGATTGGAAGCTCCTCGAGGGCAGGGATCGCGTCTGCCAACCCTGTTGTATTGTACTCTTCCAAGTGCTTAATACGGTGCTCTACACAAAGTAGCATTCAATAAATACCTATGGGGTGATGGGGAATGGGAGGTAGGAGGAAGGGGGCAGCTTTACCTGTGTCTGGAAATGCAGCGGCCACATACCCCCTCTGCAAGGATGCTCAAGATGGGCTGGACTCCCTTCCATTGGGGTAACCCAGGGGTGGGCTTCTGCTCCAGGGAAGAGTCGAGCTGGTTCACCCCAGCCCCCGGGGCCGTGAGAAGGAGCACAAGGGTGGTGCTAGATTGAGGTTTGAGTGAGGGCGGGCCTGATGCAGAGCAGGGAAGAGCAGGGGTCTAGTGTTCTCGGAAGATGCAACAGGCCTTGGTTTCTTCTGACTCAGAGAGCCAGCCAGACTTTTACCTGGCTCCTGTGCCCACCCTTCTTCACCCCCTTACAGGTCCCAAGGCAGAGAAAAAGATGGCAGTCTGACCCTTGATCCTGGGCCTAAGGATGTCAGATCAGTCCACTAGATTCCCCATTGTCCCTTCGGAGGAGTCCAGGAGAGGGATGCCTCCAGAATTGGAGACTGGCTTCCCTGGACCCTCATTATGCAACTGGGCTGAGGGTCAGAGCAGGACACCTGGGAATTCTTGAGGGAAAGGAGGGACTCAGTTCCAGTAGTGCTAGAGGCCACACTGCCCGTGATCCCAGATTGGAAAATAAGCACCAGTCTGCTGTCCCGGGGCTTTGGGGTAACCAAAGTTGATGGGAAATCAATGTCCTTGGCCTCTCTTTGTCGGGTTCTTTTTATTGTTTTTTCTGAGTCTTTTCTGAGCCTAATGAACCAGGGATGGATGGGGGACAAGGGTGGTTCTGGGAAAGGTGGGTGGAGTAGGTGACAACGTTGTGGGTGTCTTGTTGGAGATGGTCTAAACCAATAAGCAAACCCATGCTGCTGCGGCTCTACCTGTGCCCCCGGTCCGAGCAGCAGGGTGGCCTCCTGCAGTCCCTCCGGGGGCTCACACAGGGGTCCTGTCTCCCCCCACGGTGCAGATCCCCGGCAGTGGACGGAGACTCACGTGCGGGACTGGGTGATGTGGGCCGTGAGCGAGTTCAGCCTCAAGGGTGTGGATTTCCAGAAGTTCTGCATGAACGGTGCTGCCCTGTGCGCCCTGGGCAAGGACCGTTTCCTGGAGCTGGCCCCGGACTTCGTGGGAGACATCCTTTGGGAACACCTGGAGATCCTGCAAAAAGGTATTGGGGCACAATGGGGGTCTACAGTGGTGGGGGGGGTGCAGCCGGGGTTGAGACTAGAGCAGTTGCAGCTCTCTATTAAGAGAACAAGGTTGGGCACTCTAGCCCGGCTCCACTGGGGGCCCTGCAGGGTCCCTTAACTAGTCTGGACCTCAGTTTCCTCATCTGGTAAATGGGGATTAAATACTGTTCTCCTTCCCTCTTGGACCGTGAGACCATTTTGGGACAGGGACTGAGTCTCCTCTGATGTATCGTATCTTTCTTAGTACTTGACACAGTGCTTGGCACTCAGTACATAACCGGTACCACAATTATTATAATTGTTATTATTATTTAAAACAGCTCCAGTGAGGGCAGACCAGGGGCACATTCCAGGGCCTCCAAAAAGACTAATGGGCTCAGTTTGCCCATTTGCCAATGCCCCTGGGGAGTGCTGGTAAGTGGGGAGAAATGGCATTACACCTGGCATGACTAAACTGCCTCAATAACAAAAATGAGTGTGTTGGTTAGATTTGGTGGTGTGGTGCGTTGGTGTGTTGGTTGCTTCCTCTGTGCCAAAGTGCACTGCTGAGTGCTGGGGAGATTCAGATTATCAGATCAGACAGAGAATCTGACTCACATGGGCCTCCAAAATTTTAAACAGAGAAGGAGAGCAGCTGTCTTATCCCCATTTTACAGATGCTGAAGTCAAGGCTCAGAGAGATAAATTGACTTGGCCAAGGTCTGGCAGCTGCTCAGTGGCCAAACTGCATTTTGAAGCCGGATGTCCTGATTCCCATTCCCACACCCTTTCCACTGGGCCATATGGCCTCCTCCCCATCCCCTCTTCCTGTCTTGTGAAGGGGCTGGGAAGGATCCCACCTGAGTCACCATGCTACTCAGCGTGGTACTCAGTGAATTCATGGCTCTGACAGCCACCGATGAACTCTGGCAGGTCCCCTCTCCCCATGCCCCGACAGAGCTGAGAAAGAGGACATAGGCTTGAGTTAAAGTAGGAGAGATCAAGGTTAGATGTGTGATAGAACTTCCTGGCTGCCTGAACGATAGAACATTAGAAGGGAACAGATGCCCAGTTTCCCCGGTGGCTAGGCCTTGGGCCCTACCAAAGAGGAACCAACCAAGGTGATGCTCTGAATCCTGGATCCTCAGATGCTCTAGGCAGAAGGAGGCAGAGCGAAGCAGAAGGACCGGTGGAAGGATATGAGTGCTTCGCATCAGGAGATCTGGCCTTCCTCTTCCTTTCTCCCCTCTCCTCACCCCCAGCACTCCCAGGTGCCTGCCCCTCCCCACCATCGGGTGACCAGAGGCTATGTGTGCCTGGCTGCCCTCAGGGAACGGGAACAGTCGTGATCCAGTCCCAACTGGAGCAGGGGGGTGTGGGTTGCTCGGGGACACGGTGTCATAACCTGGGGAGGGGAGGCCCACTGCCCCAACCGACCCCTTCCCACCTTTTCGACTGGGGTGACTCACCCACCGCAGGCCCTGCTGAATGTAAACATGGCAGCAGGCGGCTACCTCAGGCCTCGGGTGTAGCTGCTCTTAGTTTTCCAAGTTTCTTCTCAAAATAAACCCCGGTTCCCAGCAGTCAGCAGTGCCCTCCAGCTGACCGTAAGCCTAGAAGAGCGGTGCCCTCTCCAACCTGGGCCCGCCCGCTCCCTGTGGTCGCCCTCCCTGGCCCTGCCCACCTCTGGGAGAGGGGGCGGCACTGGGGGGAGAGGGGAGGGCAGCTCTGCTGAGGGAGCAGGGGCTGGGTGGGGGTTGGGGGCCACTTCGTACAAGACCTTCCTTTGTTTCAGAATATTTTTCCATTCAGCAGCGCCCGGGGGGAGGACCTCAAATTATATTCGTCCGGGCCTACGAGTGTTATCTTTAGTTCTTTCCTTTAGCCCCTGCGAAAATAAACGCTGGGAAGCAATCAGTAAATGCTTAGGGAATAGCCACTCGTTCATTACTGAGGATTGGCAGGCCGTATGCAGGCTTTCCTGAAAACCTGGATGGATGCATGCACACACACATACATGCACACACACATGCACGCGTGCGCGCGCGCACACACACACACACTTCACACAGGCACCAAAAATAGGCAAATGAATGTGGAGAGTAGGAGTGGCCATCTGGGAAACTGACTCGAGGGGTTGGGCAGCCAACCCAGATTGAATTTTGTCCACCGGAATAGGACCCAAAAGGTTCCTCTGTTCTACACGTCTGCTATTGGCTGATCTTGCCTCTCCCTGGTCCTAATCCCTCCCTGAGAGGAAGGATCTATCTGTGGGGCACCCTGTGGACAGTGGAGTGACAGGGTGCTCCCGTGGGTGGGCTTTTTGGCAGACCCACAAGCCAGATGCTCAGTGACCCCCCAGCTCTATGGGGGGAGCCATAGTGGTCCCTGGGGGAATCAGGTTAAGGAAATCAGCAATGGCAAGGACATGCCTTTGTCGTTGAGAGCCCTGACAGACTAAACCACTTATCTGCCCTCCTCCTTTTTCCCAGAATGTGACTCTTGCTTTCTGGCAAGTCCTGACTGGACCACTCAGGCTCCCTCCCCGTCGGCTCCTGCCATTGACTTCCATGGCTCGGACAGATACCTCTGAGGAGATCGGAGCAGTAATAATAATGATGGTATTTGTTAAGAGCTTACTATGTGCAAAGCACTGTTCTATGAGAGGCAAATTCTGGATTTTGAGGATTAACTCCCTAGGTTAGGGAAAGCTCAGTATTCCCAAATGGAAGCAGTGGTGTCATTATATTGGGCTGCTTGCCCCAAGAAAAATAAAGGACATCATGTGTGTTCCAGGTCTGGTATTCTCATATGGCTAGATCCAGGCCTGTTCCCCGGACCCTGTCTCCTATGGTTTCCCGAAGCTGACTTGCCTCAGTCCAGGCCACGGGGCTCCTTGGAGATAAGCAAGGGTAGTTAAGAGGTGGCCTCCAGGGTAGAGCAGGTCACTGCACTCTGGGACATAGAGCCCCATGTCCCCCATTAACATCCCCCGACAGTACTGTGTGGGAGACCACTGGCTCTCTTGCTAGGCCAGCAAGACTGAGTTCTAAGCTTCTGGACTTCCCGAATGAGGGCTCTCCTCCCCAAGCTGGTGTTCCTGCCATGGAACCACAGACTAACCTCAGGAAAAGAAGTCTGGGACCTCCCAAGAAGGGTTAGCCTAGGCCTTGTCTTGGAGATGCCTTTGGACCCACTGGGCTTTTATGTTATCTCTGACACCACCTTCCCTCCCTTGTCCCCTACAGAGGACGTGAAGCCATACCAAGTGAACGGAGTCAACCCTGCATATTCAGAATCACGCTATACCTCTGATTACTTCATTAGTAAGTCCTGCTCCTCCTCCTCCTCCTCCTCCTCTCCTCCCTCCTTCCTCCTGCTCTCCCTCCTTTGCCCTTCTCCTTCTCTTCCTCCTCCTTACCTCCTCCACCTTCCTCCTCCTCCAGTGGGGAGGGAATTGCCTGTGGTTTCCTTTGGGGGAAACTTCCTTTAGAGTTTTCTCCAACTTGGATATAGGTGTCCCAGTAAGGCTCATTTTAAGTTTTGTGAGCATTTCCGATATCGTGCTACCCAAGGCCCTCTGAGATTTTACTTCTGGGAGAACCTGAAGGTCAGAGAGGTGCAGTAATTGGCCCTAGCTCATCCAGTAATTATCAGCAGAGACATTAGAACTCACAGCCCTGGAGTGTCTGTTCTCCTTTTATCTCTGCGAACCACATTGCTTTCATGGCACAGGGTGTGTGTGTGCATCGTGGGTAGGGGTGTGGGGTGGGGATCCTATTTTTGCCACCATCCTTTGCCTCCTGTGGATCTGGCCCTGATCCCAAAGGAATGGAGCAGGGGATGGCCGTGTTAGGGTGTGTGAACTGTTAGGGGTGATCGTCGGTGCCTGGCAGAGGGGACACCAACAGCTTTCCCTTGAACATGTGATTTATTCAGTCTGATTTTACTCTTTGTAAATATTTTCATGTCTCTCAGCTCTGTTAGAATGGAAATTCTTTGTGAGCAGGAATCAGTCTCCTGCTTTTTTTGTGCCATCCCAAGTGCTTAGTACAATTCATTGCACTTAGTAGGTGCTCAATAAATGCTATGAGTTCTACTATACACTTTGCCACCTGGCACATAGTAAGCGCTTAACAAATACCACAATTATTATTAATATTATGGGAAGCAGCATGGTGTAGTGGCTAGAGCACAGGCTTGGGAGTCAGGAGGTCATGGGTTCTAATTCCACCTCCGCCACTTGTCTGCTGTGTGACCCTGGGCAAGTCACTTCACTTCTCTGTGCCTCAGTTACCTCATCTGTAAAATGGGAATTAAGACTGGGAGCCCAATGTGGGACAGGGACTGTGTCCAACCCGATTTGCTTATTTTCTCCTCAGGGTTTAGTACAGTGCCTGGCATGTAGTAAGTACTTAACAAATACCCTAAATGTAACTATTGTTATTACTATTATTCCTGTTACTATAACTACTACTACTGCTGCTGCCCCTGCTGCTGCTGCTATTCATCTTATGTTGATGATGATGGTATTTGTTAAGCACTGACTACGTACCTAGGACTGTACTGAGCACTAGGGTAGACACAAGATAATCCAGTCAGACACAGTCCCTATCCCACATGGGATTCCCAGTCTAAGGAGTCTTATCCCAGGCTAATTTGGTTCAGATTTGGTGGCCTTGAATTCATTCATTCATTCATTCAATCATATTTATCAAGAGTTTACTGTATGCAGAGCACTGTACTAAGTGGTTGGGAGAGTACAATATAACAATGAACAGATATATTCCCTGCCCACAGAGAGTTTACAGTCTAGAGTGAGTGAGTGAGTCGGGCCGTCCGGTGATGTTCCAGGTGCTGGGTCCATGGTAGGAGGGACCTGGTAGTTGAGGGGGACAAGTGGCTCGCCTCATTTCTCTCCTCCCCTCACTTTCCGCCCACAGGCTATGGGATCGAGCACGCCCAGTGCGTGCCTCCGTCGGAGTTCTCCGAGCCCAGCTTCATCACAGAGTCCTACCAGACTCTGCATCCCATCAGCTCAGAGGAGCTCCTCTCCCTCAAGTACGAGAGTGACTACCCATCACCCGTTATCCTGCGTGAACCCCTTCAGGCAGACAACTTGCAGACTGACTACTTCACCATCAAGCAGGAAGTTGTCACGCCAGACAACATGTGCATGGGGAGGACGAGTCGTGGTAAGCAGAGCTCCTCCTCCCCAGGTCCCCTCAACAACCCCCACTTGCTTTCCTGGCCTCTTTGATGGTGTCTCTGTCTGTGTCCTGGCTTCCTTTCCACCCGCCGCGCTCACCCTGTCTGTGTCTCCTGCTGGCCTGCACCAAAGTTGGGGATGGTAAAGAGAGGTGCACATTGGACTTGCAAACCCCGGCCAGTTGCTGTCTCCCACCAGGTGTGAGGCTGGCCCCTGGGGCTGCCCTGAGTCCGGGGGATGCCACCAAACTGACCCAGGATGCCGTCCCCCTCCTAGCAGCATCCTGGTAGGAGAATGCTAGGAAGTGGCTATGGGTTCAGGTAGCCTCACATCTCAGCTCTGGGGTGAGGGGTCTGCTGCCCCACTCCCGACCAACTTCCAGAGGACCAGGACAAGGCCTCAGTGCTGGCTTCTGAGAAGGACTAGCGTGGCTGGCGTGGCCTGGTCATTTGGGTTCAGTGTCTTCCAGCATGTGCATGGCCCTTAGAAAGGCAGGTCCCTGCTCAGAACACTTGACCCTCCCCAGCTGGCCCTGCCCACTCCACTCTCCTGCAGCACCAGACTGGCATTCTAGCAGCTGTCTGCAAGCAGGATAATCCCCCTGCAGCCCTCAGTGGGTGTGAGCCTGCATGTCCATGAAACACGGCACTTCCCGAGCATGGCTACTTGGGGCACCAAGGTGGACTGGCTTGGCCCCATGACAGCGCAAGGGTGGGTTCCAGGCCACCTGCGGAGATACGACTGGGGCCATGGGAATGTGACAGGAATAAGGATGTGGGTGATCGTGGTCATGGACCTGGTGCACACAGACTGGTGCCCTCCCTGCCCTCCTGGAGCTACTGGTCTGGGGAGGTCAATGTGGCTCAGCAGGGGTGCTCATTGAGAGCGGCAGGCGAGTCTCCCCCTGGGGTCTCACAGCAGCGATCTGAGCTGAGCTTTTACCCTCTGCAGTCCCGGGCTACCGATACCTCCAGGCAGACATGGAGTTTCTTCCCAGGGTCTCCTTAGAAACAAAACAGCCAACTACCCCTCCCGAAATCTATGGGGATCCCCCATGTTCCGTGTCTTTCTTGTCGGCGAGGTAGCTCCCTGGGCTGGAAAGAGCAGGGTAGGGGGAAAGTCCCCTAAAGAACTCAGACCCTCTCACAGTTTGAGCTTGTTTGTGCAACCGGTGGATGCGTGGGATGGGTGGGGTCCCTCTCTACCTTCCCCTTTTTGCCTTTTATTTTTGTGTGTGTGCATGTGTGTGTCTTTATGTGTGTGTGTGGTGGGGGGGGTGGGGAGCAGGGGTTGTGTATCCCTGCCCACAGGAGGAACAGGGTATTGCTTTTCTTCAAATGAGTCAGAGCCTTAGAAAGGCTTGGTACCTTAATGGGTCTCTAAGTCCCCTCCCCACTCTGCTAGAGCAGACAGCTTTATCAGATGTGGGAGACAGGTCCGGCCCACCAACCCAGAGGCTTTGGCGGCATCTGCTTTGCTCTCCCACCACCTCACTGCCTCCATCCATCTCCGTGTGCCTGTTCCTAGCTCTGCTCCTGCCCATCGTGGAGCCTCTAGGAAGACCAAGTGACCATACTCTCTTCCTCCATGCAGGGCCTGGCCCTGGCCCGACATGTCAGGCCACAGATACCTTGGATGTGGGAGGACGTAGGCTGTCAACACCTGTCTCTAGGTGGGGGAGGGGGAGGGATGGGGGGCTGCAGACGACCCAGGGGGTCTCGCCACACCAGGACTGGGAGAAAGACTTGGCCCAATTAGTGTTACTTGCCCCTCCTTGGCCTCTCTGGGCTCGTCTCTGGGAGGCCCTCCTTTTGGGCCCTCTCAGTATGGCTCAGCTCAGGGCCTTAGCTGGGGCTTCCTGGAAGTCCCGGAGTCTGGTTTCGTTATCCAGTTGGCTTTCCCCAGATCGGGCTCAAGGGTGGAGCATCAAAGGGCATTCACCTTGGGGTTTCCCATGTGAAATAATGGCATTTATCAAGCGCTTCTTATGTGCCAGGCCCAGTGCTATGCACTGGGGCTGATATGAGCTCGTCAGATTGGACACCACCTCTGACTCAATATCTTCTAGGGAGGGAGTGCAGGTATCCCCATTTTGCAGATGGATAACTGAGGCCCAGAGAGGTTAAGTAAATCAACTGAGTTGACACAGCAGGGAAATGATGGAGCTGGGATTAGAACCCAGGGTTCCTGATGCCTGTCCCATGCTCTTTCCACTAGGCACATTCCCTGACTAAATAAAAGTTTAAAGATGTCATCAAAAGAGAGCTTCCAATCTGGGAAATGAGAAGTGGTATTGGGGTGAAAGGCAGGGAGTCCTGCAGTCTTCTTTCTCTGCTTGTCCTTACCCGCCTTCTTCCTTCACCTAATGGTTAACCTTTATTAGACAGGCAATCTCTGCAGGCAGGGAGGGTATCTATCAACTATGTTGTGTTGTTAAAAAAAAAATCGTGGTGTTTGTTAAGTGCTTACTTTGTACCAGGCACTGTACTAAGTGCTGAGGGGGAATACAAGCAAATCGGGTTGGACATAGTCCCTGTCCCACATTGGGCTCACAGTCTCAATCCCCATTTTACAGATAAGGTAACTGAGGCACAGAGAAGTCAAGCGACTTGCCTAAGGTCACACTGCAGACAAGTGGTGGAGCCGGGATTACAACCCAAGACCTTCTGACTTCTAGGCCCGTGCTCTATCTACTAGGCCATGCTGCTTTACTTCTCCCAAGCATCTAGTACAGTACTCTGGATATAATATGTTGTCAATTAATTCAATTGATTGATCGCTGCAAAACCTGAGCTACAACAGCTTTGGCCAATCCTCTGCCACCATCAATTTATGCCTTGCCCCCAGGTCTCTCTCAGCCCAGCAGAACAAGCCGGTCTGCAGCAGCAGAATCTTGTGTGTGCCTCCCGAGGCTAGGTCAGTGTTCCCCAAACACCGTCATCCTCGAGGCAGGGGTTGGGGTGGGGATGGGGGTGCCAAGCACCAATTGTGCGTGGAGCACCATACTTGGAGCACAAGAACAAGGGGGTGGAGCAAGTATGAGTAAGTCTACGGGAGAGTACCATCAGCTTGGCATCTTCTTTGGAAATGCTTGGCCCTCAGTGGAAAATGTCAAGTGTCTGAATTCCAGAGTTCTCTTTCTGTGGTTGTTGGCGTTTTCACCTTCCAAGCAGGAGGAATTGAGAGGACTATTCCCTCACACAACCAATGGCAGTCTTCTGGAGTCCTGAGTGCGTTCCCCTGATACTGGCTACCACGTAGTTTTCCATTCTGCTGTGGTCTTGAGAGCCAGGCTGGTATTGAGGGGTATCCATTTTGTTCTTGCTCCTCTTCTGAGGAGCTCCTAGGAGCTTGTGTTACCCTGGTAAGGGTATTCCTCTGATGGTCAAAATCCCCATTGGAAGTTGGCCCCAGGCACAGAGAACTGGTAGAATCAAAGGCTGAGGACCATCTAGCTCTACTGCCTTCAAATTGCCCCTCTGCCTTAGGATGGATGGATGGATTGACAGAAGATGGCTGGACAAGAAAGAATGGGTTGACAGTAGTAGACTAGTAATGATGTTTATTACTATGAATTGCACAGTGTAGATCCCTAAATCAGCCTCTTTGGAAGCACAGAATAGAGACACGATTAGTTTCCTGGTCAGAAGGAGTTTCCACAGATAGATGGACAAGAGTGGATAGCCTGAAAGCTGGAAGGATTGAGGGATGGGAGGACTGAAGGATGGATGGATGGGTGGATAGATGGATGGACTGAAGGATGGTTGGATGGATGGAATGAAGGGTGGTGACAGACTATCTGTAGAATGAATACCCCCCTGCCACATATGCACACTTTTAAATGCTCCCACACTTTTCCTACTCCCATCTGCCTCCTTTCTTATTGCAGTCACAGACCATCTCATCTGCCTTAACTCAGGTTGCTCTGAGACCCTTTCAGGCAGGGACATGGCCACGATTAGGCTATGTGTGCCAGCTTCTCAAACATTTCTCCCGCCCCACCCCAACCCCCGCCAACCCCCTTGAGATTCAGGATCGGTGTCTGGGCTGCGGGCAGTTTGGCCCATGGAAATTTCTCTTGTGATATTGTGCAATCCCAGCAGCTGTTTTTAACCCAGTTTGGGAAATGAATGAACTTGGGTGATCCTGTGGTCAGGAAAGCATGCGCTAAGCAAATTTCAGAGTTTGGGCTTTCTGTCCGGGAGGTGAGGGTCGAGGCTCTGAGACTCTGGGGTTCGGTTTGGGTCCTGGATGGTTGGTGGAAGGGGGGCTCTCTTATGTGGAATGAGGTATTTTCCTGGGAAGTGGCAGCAATCTGGCCGAAGAGCTCGGAATTGTTTTGCCTCTATGGGGAGGGAGGCACCCGACTCCTTTCCCTCGTTCTGAAGGAGCCATGGCGTTATCTGTGTGACTCAGACAGCTGCTCTTCAGGCCGAATACCAGGGAAAGCTGATATACTCTTTGCCGAATGGAATCAAAAAGCAGGCCTCAAGGATTGACCATCCCCTACCCTGAGCCCTTTGGTCCTTCTCTTTCTCTAGCAGCTCTTGGGCTGGCCTTGGGAGTGCAGAAAGTGATCATGTTGGGCCCTACCTCAGTTTCCCCCTCTGTTCAAAGGGTGCCGTGTGCTTCCCTGAAATTGCCCAAGGAAGAGGTGTCTGGGCAGAGCATGTGCTTAGGGACAGTGGGGTGTGGGGGCTCTGAGGTCGTTCAGGGGCAAAGCGATGTCCAGGAAGAGACTGCTGGCCAGATGGCTGGGTGGATCTCTCTCCTGAGAGTCAGAGATCAGAGCAACATGGCTTTCTGAATTCCCAGGCTACAGCCCTGACTGGCTGAGCCCCCCGCTGGCTCCCAGGGGAGCCCCAACTCCCCAGCCTCCCTAGTTCCCCTCCTCCTGCTCTGATTACAGCACCATGTCCGAGGATAAGATGGTTTTCACGGTTGTTTCTTCCCAAACCTCCTCCCTCTTTCCCTCCCTATTCTTCTTCCCATCCTCCCCTCACTTCCTCTGCCCCTCCCTTCCTCTTGAAACTATCTCCCTTCCATATTATCCTCCATCCTTCCTCTCTCCTCTTTCCTTGCCTCTCTTCCCTGCCCCCGCCATCCCCGACCCGCCTCCCTCCTCGCCCCCTGCCCCGCTCCAGGTAAACTCGGTGGGCAGGACTCCTTTGAGAGCGTGGAGAGCTACGACAGCTGCGATCGGCTCACCCAGTCCTGGAGCAGTCAGTCATCTTTCAACAGCCTCCAGCGGGTCCCCTCGTATGACAGCTTCGATTCCGAGGACTACCCAGCCTCCCTGCCCAGCCACAAGCCCAAGGGCACCTTCAAGGACTATGTGCGTGACCGGGCCGACCTCAACAAGGACAAGCCGGTCATTCCGGCCGCCGCCCTGGCCGGCTACACAGGTAGGTCCCCGCCGGCTGCCATGCACCGTCTCACCTCTCCTGAAGGGCCAGGGTTTAGGGCTCCGGGCCTGGCCGGCTTCTGGATCTCACTTCTCTGAGCAGGAGCTGTTGGCCTCCTCTAGCCTGCAGTTCTTGGCCTACCCACCCAGTGCCAGCTGGGATGTGCCCGAGGTCCTGTTGGAGGACTGTTCTGAGTGGGAAACCTCAGCCTCCAAATGCTCAAAGAGTCTTGGCTGTGGTGATGGCATCCCTCTGCCTTCCAGTTAACCCAGTGCCTGCTGAGACATGCCCAAGACTCATTTGGAGGTCTGTGGTACTGTCCCTTCTGTGGTCTCTTCTCATCCAGCAACTCATTCCAACCCTGTGCAAGGACCCAGCTCCCGTTCCATCCCACCAGGTGTGCTCGATCCCAGCTTCTCCCACGGCATACGCTGGAAGAGCAGAATCCTCACCTGGCTTGGGGAGGGAAGGTATCTGTGACCACCCGCACAGCAAACCAGTTTGATTCAGTCAGGGTCCACTCCTGACCTTGTGTTTGGCCTGACGCTGGTCAGTGGGGAGGCCAGAAGCAAGATGCCTTGTGGGAAAAAGCCAGGGAGGGGTCACTCAGTGAAGCCCAAAGCCCAACATCAGGTCATCCTCAAGGACAGTCACCCTGAAGTAATAATAATAATAGTAATAATTATGGCATTTGTTAAGCACTTACTATGTACCGAGCACTGTTCTAAGCCCTGGAGTAGATGCAAGGTAATCAGGTTGTCCCACATGGAGCTCACAGTATTAATCTCCATTTTACAGAGGAGGTAACTGAGACACAGAGAAGTTAAGTGGCTTGCCCAAGGTCACACAGCAGACAAGTGACAGAGCCAGGATTATAACTCATGTCCCCTGACTCCCAAGCCCGCGCTGTTTCCACTAAGCCATGCTGCTTCTCCCATTGTAGAACTGGGGCATCTTGCTTGAGTCTGGGCCAGAGAACTTCAACATTTAAATAACCAACCTGGGCCACTGCCCAAAGGAGACACTAAAATTCATCCAACTATTTCTGAAAAAGCGATCCTCTTATGGTGATATTAAGGAAGATGGGAGTTGGGATGATTTAGGGTTGAAAACTCAACCATTGGTAACTGACTTCTTCTGGGTGACCGTGGCTATAAGGGGCTGGTCCCAGGGTCCCAGAGGCTTGTGTTCCTTCTCAGGGAGGGCTGAGGGGAGGCCTGTGATTGCTTGGACCAGCTAATGGGCTGGTAGTCTGGCTCAGCGCCACTGGCTGGGGAACTGGGGCACTAACCAAGCAGTGGGATCGTCTGGAAATGGTGGTAATTCATCTGCAAGGGGCGGTATTTAGGCCGATAGTGTTTGAGACGGAAATGAAGTCTAGACTTGGCCTTCGCTACCTTCAGTGACCACCATCAGTCTGCGGGTGGGACGGGGGAGGCTCTGCCTTCGCCACCACTGATCTGTGAGCGAGGTCAGGGAGGCTTTGCCTAGACTGTCCATTGCCTCGGTTGGGGAGACCCCACCTTCACCACCATCAATCTGTTGGTGGGGTCAGGAAGGATCCAACTTTGCCTCCATAAAATCGTGGGCAGGGCTGAGGAGCTCTGCCTTCACCACCATCAGCCTGCGTACAGGGCTGGGGATGCTCAGCAGTGGCCCAGGGCTCGGTCATTGGAGACGGGTCACTAAAATGGAGCCGAGAGGCTGGGAGCTTGGTGAACATGGTGACCAAGGCCTCTCGACTCTTGGCAGGTGACAGAGGCCTGTCCTGAGGTGATTAGGGGGAGGAGCTCTCCCAGTCCTTGGCCTTGATCTGCCCCCAGGCCTCGGGGAAACAGTATGGATGAGGTGATTGGTATGGCATTGTGGTCTGACGCTGAAGCCCAGACAGTCACCTATGCCTTCCAGGGTCCCCGCTAGGCTGAACAAGATGTTGCCTTTTGTGACATCTAGTCAGCGAGTGGCTCAACCCAGTCCTGTTCACCAGTGAGGCTTAGCTTTGGGAGGCCACAGGGTGCTTGCCAGGGAACTAGGGGGTTGGGGAGGTCTTCCAGTGGAAGGAAAATCCAGCTCCAGACAGTGGGGCATCTTGGACCTTCATGAAGTTTCTCCCAGGGGGCCACCAGGCAAGGCTCAGGGAAGCCCCTGACTCTCTTATACCCACTGCGGGGATTGGGATGTGTGAATTTCTGAAGGGGACTCCTCGAGCCCCCAACTTTCTGGCTGTGAGTCTCCTGGCAGCTGGGGAATTCTCTGCAGTTGTGGGGGGTGTGGACTAGACTGCATTTTGGAAAGGAGACTTTCAGAAGAGCGGGCAGACCACTGGGGAGCATGGGAGTTTTCAAAGACACCCCTGAGTGGCAGCTGTGGGATGATACTAGATCCGGGAGAAGGTGACCATGGTCCCTCTGAAACTTGGAGAGAGCACAGATCCTATGGGCCCTTCTGGCTCTGCCTCAGACACGAGTGCAGTGTGGTCCTCTAGGCTTCAGTTTCCCCAGACCACAATATGGGAGTCCCAGGAGATTGAAAAAGGGCTTGGAATCCCCATGGTGAATCCTTGATCAAAGCTGGAGTTGGGGATCATGGGACTCAGGGCTGAAGGAGGCCTGCACTGGGCTTTTAGCGCTCCGTCTGTCCTTTCTCCACCCTCTGGAGAGCTGGGGCCAAAGAACAGGATTCTAATCCTGCCACTTGCCTGCTGTGGGACCTTAAGCCAATTGCTTTGCTCTCTGTGCCTCAGTTTCATCTTTAAAATGGGGATTCAGTACCTGTTTTCCCTGACCTTTTAGACTGTGAGCCTGCCTCTTCGGGGCAGCAACTGAGTCTGACCTGATGATTTAGTCTCTACCCCAGTGCTTAGTATAATCCTTGTAACATAGTAAGTTCTTAGCAAATACCGCAGTTAGTATTATTATCATTACTATTTGTCTGTCAGCACCAGGTAGCCCGTTCTGCTCCCTGAGGAGCAAGTTGGGGGCTGAGCTGATTGTGGTCAGGGAAAGTGTCTGCCAACTCTGTGCTTTCCCAAGTGCTTAGTACAGTGCGCTGCCCACGATAAGTGCTTAATGAATACCATTGATTGATTGATTAATTGATTGAGGAACCTGGGAGGGTGACTGCCCAGGGATGGGGTGAGGATTTGCTTTCTGTTCCTAGAACTCTTTGCTCCTAACCTCCATTCCCCCTCCCTCCACTTCCTCTTCCTGAGGTACCAGCCATTGGTGCTAACTTTTTATTGCAAGTGCAGGAGCACAGGTGAGGTACAGATTTTAGTGGGGATGAGGACCAAGAAGGTCACCATCTTGGGTCTTCTCAGGCCTGATGGGAACCTGTCAGGTCTTGTCAGATTTCTGGAAGGAACGAGGTGGGGAGTCCAGTTCTCACCACCATAGGGACCATAACTCCCCTCGCTCTCGAGGAGGGGGCACCAGTGGCACCTCCCTTCCCACACAGGCTGTCCCTATGAGATGGCTGTTGTGAGGCAGAGGAAGTCCTGGCTCCAATCACTTTTGTCAAGCGCCCCGGGCCCAGGCATATGGCAAAGGAAGTCCTGGCCCCTGGTGAGAATTGGGAACCCGTGGCAAGCTAAGAGGAAATGCCTGATTACCCCAACTGAACGGAGAATCAAACTCACGGCCATTGTGCTCAGAGATGGGCTCAGAAACTCAGGGTCGCTCCCCTCCTCCTCCCTTCTTTCTGCCATCCAATGCCTAAGCATTTCGGCTGCCAGCATGAAAATCGGTTAGATGCTGCATTTTCGTGTTCTCTTGTGCTGTTAAATTCTTCCTTCAAAGATAAGAAAATTGCATCTCCCCTCCCTGGTCTCCCATGGCAACGTGTTAAATTAGGTCAAGATGTGGGTGCTGATAACATGACATGAAACGCTGCCTGTTCGCTGAGTTAAGAAGACATCAAATGCAACGCTGGCTTCCGCCAAAATTTACCTTCTTACCTTACTGTGAGCTGCTTACGGTTATCAGCCCGATATCATCAGAGCGTTCCACTTCTCTTGTGCTAAAAAGCACACCACCAACACCTCCCCGCTCGATTACAAAACAGTTTTAAACTGAAGCGGAGTTTTCTAATCCTTGCGTCGGCCTCGGAAAAGCCGTCCAAGGACTGCGAGGGGGGTTGGAGCATTACTGAGTCTCTTGGGTCTTCTGAGCTTTGGGGGAGAGGGCGGGGTTGGGAGTGAGCAGCGACTCCCCATTCTCCAACGATTAAGCTGAGGGTCAGTGAGACGTTTCACCCTGATTCACCCGGCTAGACCAGGCAGAAGAGGGATTTCTGACTCCTAGGTCCCTTCCATCCTAAGCATGTTTTCCCAACTGGATTCAATAGATCGATCAATCATAGTTATTGAGCACTTTTCTGTGTTTCATAGTATCGTACTTGAGAGAGTGCAGTTGTACTAACAAGCATGGTCCTTGCCCTCAGAAAGCTTACAGTATAATGGGCAGAGATGCAGTCATGGAAACTCAATGGGCACAGTAGCTGGTCCATAAATGAATCTCCCCACTCTCACCCCAACATTGCCCAATGGGGAAGCTATGAAAGGAGGGTTTTTTTCCCTCTGCTCCAGACCCTCATCACTCTGAATTTCCTGTATCTGAATCCCACCACTCCTTCCCCCTCCCCTGCATACCCCCACTCCCGATTTGGCCACAACTTCATTCCATGTACTTTTTTCACTGAGCCTGGAGGTAGCATGGTACAGGGACAAGGGGATAACTCTCGTGGTGGGCAGAGAATGTGTCTGCTAACGCTGTTGTAATGTACTCTCCTCAGTGCTTAGTACAGTGCTCTGCACATAGTAAGTGCTCAGTCAATATCATTTATTGTTATCAGCTTTGAAACTGCTGGGTTGAGGGAGGATCTGATTTTTCCTGAGGCATGAGTCTGTCTAACCATAAGAATAATAAATGTGGTATTTGTCAGGTAGTTAGTTTGTCAGCACTTAGTACAGTGCTTGGCACATAGTAAGTGCTTAAGAAATACCATAATCATTATAACTATGTGTCAAGCACTGGGGTAGGTACATAAATCGATCACAGCTCCTGCCCCCCGTGGGGCTGCCACTGTAAGGGGGAGGGAGAACAGGTGTCTTAGCCCCATTTTACAGATGAAAAAATGAGGTTCAGAGAGGACAAGTGACTTGCCCAAAGTCACACATCAGGCCAGTGGTGGAGCAGGGACTAGAACACAGGTCTCCTGACTCCCAGTCCTGAGTTTCTTCTCACACTGAAAGAATCAGTCAATCCAAAACGGCTGGGCCCAAAGACCCAAAGCAAAGCAAGAGAAGCAGTGTGGCCTAAATATCACAGGTCTGGGAGTCAGAGGACCTGGGTTCTAATCCCCGTTCCGCTACACGTCTGCTGTGAGATCTCAGGCAAGTCGTGCCTCAGTTCCCTCATCTGTAAAATAAGGATTCAAGCTGTGTTCTCCCTCTTACTTAGACTGTGAGCCCCACGTGGGACCTGATAATCTTGTATCCACCCCACATCTTAGTACAGTCCGTGACACATAGTAAAAGCTTAACAAATACCACAGTTATGATTATTAAGCAGAGGGTCACCCTGGTGGAAAGAGAGCGGGGAAGGTTTTGTTCGGCCATCGTCTTTCGGCCAGACCTGGTGGTGTCCAATCAGGGAAGAGGAGATGATGATGATGAGAGCCATCGTCTGATTCCCTGGCCCAATGGTCCAATGCTCCCAGCCATCTGGTTGTTACCTCTCTGGCGACTGGCCCAGAATCCAGGGGGCAGAATGGGGATACTGAGGACCGGAGAGGACCAGCAGCCTCCCCAAGACCAGAACGGCCCAGAATCCCAACTTGCAGCTGAGTTCTAGGAATCAGGAAGCCCCATGCAGAGCTTCTTCTGAAACGGGTCATCGAGAGAAGGAAAACACCCTGACAGTTGAGGGGTGAGTTTTTCAAGAGCTCTGATTCAGAGCGAAACCCAAAATTTGGCTACATTATCAGAAAGCAGCCGTTTCTGAAGGAAAGTTGGGTGGAGACCGAGTCTGCGCTCCAGACTGGGGCCCCTCAATCGCTCAATAGCATTTATTGAGCACTAAGTGTGGATGGAGCACTGTATTAAGAGCTTGGGAGAGTACAGTACAACAGGGTTGGTAGACACATTCCCTGCTCACAGCGAGCCTACAATCTAGAGGTAGGATAAGCACCTTCTGCCCGGAAGGGAGGACCACAAATCTAAGCATGGGGAGATGACGGTGCCTGGGCAGACCACAGCGGGAGCAAGGGCCACAGGAAGGGCATTTCCCGTACCCCAGAAACACTTGGTCGCACTCACAGCTATGACACCCATTGACCTCGGGGGCTTTAGCCGTGAAGGGCCCCAGGAGGTAGTTCTCATGAGCCGAGCTATTCCGTTGAGTGGCAGCTCCGAGACACCAGGCCAGAAGAAATCTGTTCACCTGGGGCTTTGTCAGTAACCCCCTTCTGCCCTACTACCCCCCGGGGTAACACCTTGTTGGGGAAGGGGATCACCATCTCCCTTTTCAGGTCAGCATGGAGGGCAACATCAGGGCTCAGAACAAGTCGGGTGTGGGGTGATGGGCCCCTTGGATGGAGTCTAAGAGGCTCATGAGAGCACGGGCTTTGGAGTCAGAGGTCATGGGTTCAAATCCCCGCTCCACCACTTGTCAGCTGTGTGACCTTGGGCAAGCCACTTAATTTATCTGGGCCTCAGTTTCCTCATCTGTAAAATTGGGGTTAAGACTGTGAGCCCCACATGGGGCAACCTGATCATCTTGTAGCCCCCCAGTGCTTAGAACAGTGCTTCACACATAGTAAGCGCTTAACAAATACCATTATTATTATTATTATTATTATTATTGTTATTATTGGAAGAAAGGATGTGTTTTTGGCAGTGGGGGAAGGGGTAGCGCTGCAGGCTCTGCCTCAGGTGACGTGAGCCGGCAACCGGACACAGAGGGATCTCTCTGCTGGATAGTCCATGCCGAGCTGGCTCTGGTCTGGGGCCGGGCCCTGGGGGCAGAGGCTGTCAGGAGATGTTGAGGTAGGGTTAGGGGCGCATTGGAAATTGGAGATCACTCGGTTGGGACAGCTGCCAGGCCATGAAATGGCGGAGGCCTCGTTGAGTCATTTGAAATTGGCCTGGACCCAATAACACCTCCCTCCCTGCTCCCACCTCTCACTCCTGCCTCGCTCACCGAGGGGATGACATCTGGCCAGCCAGCTCCGCCTTGGTGGGAAGGATTCTTGCAGGAAGGTGGTCCAGGTAAACCTCTTCTGGGGTTCAAGCAGGCAGCGGCACAGGGCCTAGCGGGCAGCCTTGGCTCGCCCAGGGCTGATTAGTGGCCTGACCCTCTAAGTGCCAGCCTGGCCCAGAGAAGGAAACTCCTGTCTTTCTCTGAGTGGAAGTGGGGCGGAGAGCCAGGTGCTCCCCTGGCCCATTCCTGTGGGCTGCTGGCCTGAGTCAGACCCGTGAGAAGGAGCAGAAGGCCCCCTGCAAGACCTATGATTTCAGATTGGGACAATTGAGAGTGAAAGTCCCCAAGCTGTTTCGATGCGAAAATTGAAACCGGAAGAGGCGGGTTGGTGTCTGAGCGGCTCCCGCTGCCTCCACCAGCCACGGGGGACAGTGGACCCAGGGTGGGCGTGGGCGGGTGGGCATATGAGGCCATTCTCTGAGGGGTCAGCAGGCCAGACCTCCCATTGCCAAGTCTGCCCGGGGCCTGAGGTCCACATTGCAGTGCATGTTTGGTTCTCTCGACACTGCCCAGAGGCAGTGACGCCTCATTTATGCTGCTGCTGGTACTCTGCTTCTCATCCCTAGGAATGAGACTAGTGAGAAAGCCATGACCTACCATCCCCACGTATCCAGATCTCAGAGCTCAGCTGCAGGAGGGCCACTGATGGGGGTTAGGTGGGTGGCCGCAGGCCTACAGCTAGAAGCTGGGGTGGGAGTCCCGTTCGGTTTTGTCGCTCCCAGGGATTTCCTCTCCAATTTACGGGTGTACAGCCTGAGGAATAGAGAAGGCAGATGCTGTTGAAGGATAGCCCTCCCTCCTGTCTTCTCAAGTCTGATCCATTCCTCAGCCAGTGGCCCTCCCCCAGCATCTATGCCAGGGCTTCTTCTCTCCAGGGCTAACCCCCTCTTCCCTCCACCAATGGGGACGGTGGGACAGAAGCCCACTTTTTGCTGGCACCAGCTCTCTGGGAAAGGACTGGGCTTCAGTGCTAGCTCGGGCCCAGGGGTGCACCCCTGGGCTCCTGCTTTCTTGTACACATTCATACACATGAATACACACAGGCACAGATACACACATATATGCACACAAATACAAACATACATACATACACTGTGAGTACACATGTAGATACACAGGTGCACACGAACTCTTATATGCACTTATATAAGTGCAACCACACCCACACAGCCAGCAAAAGCAGGTGTGAGGAGTTGGGTGGAATCAGTTGTGTGCCAGGTCGGCCTCAGGGGGTCATGGGTCCTGGGCAGTCCTTGAGCAGGGTGTCCAGGCACAGAATGGTACTGGAAAGGCTGGACTGGGACCCTTGCTGCCTTCAGCTTCCTTTGCCTGCTGCCTGGAGAACAGAGCCTTAGACCACCACTCGCACACCCCTAAATGTCTCAGACAGAGGGAGAGAGACAGAGACAGGGAGCAGGCAAAGTACCTGCAGGCTTGGGGAGCAGTGGGGCTGCTTTGTCCCTGGAACACGTTGTCCCTCCCAGAGTAAGGTACACAAAGGTAAAAAGTGTCTCTCTGAAGCCCTCTTTCCAGCCTTAGCATTGGACAATGCCAAATGCCTATGTGTCCAAAGCATTTAGCATTTCCTCTGGATCCTCATCTTTGCCTGAAATTGAGGGAGAGTATTACGGACCCTTTTTGAAGATGGAGAAGCTGAGGCCTAGAGAAGTGAAGTGATTTTCCCAGGGAGACAGGCCCCATCAGGAGCAGAGCTGGGACTAGCATTTGAGTCTTCTGTCTTCCATCATCATCATTATTATCATCAGGAGCGGGTATCGAGCACTCATTGGGTTGCCCAGCCCTGGTCCAGACATTTGAGAACAGGCAACTGAAGGAAGAAACATGGGGCCTGCCCTCAAGAGCCTCCCATTCTAACAGTGGCAGGGAGACACACGGGCAAAAGGATAAAACAGTAAGAAGCTACGTCAACAGTAAGCAGAGGCAGAAGTGGTTGGTAGGGTGACATGGCCAGAAAGGAAGGAATTCATCAGGGAAGGCCTCCTGGAGGAGGAGGAGTAAGAGAAGGAAAAAGAGGGGACACATTTGTAGTTGACTTTGAAGTCTGGGGGAGATGTGTTTGACCAGTTACAGCAGGGAGGGCGTCATGGCACGAGAAAAGGATCGAGCAATGGGTTCAAGATGAGAGAGCCATGAGACCATCACAGGAGAGGTAGGGGGGCAGGAAGAAGGAGGCAGGTGGTGAAGAGTTTATGTTAGAAGAACTGAGCAACCACTACCCATTTTCAAGGCAAGGAGTGAGGTGTTCAAAAAAGATGACTCCCTTCTAAAATTGTAAACTCCTTGTGGTCAGGGAACTGGATTGTATTGTACTCCCCAAGTGCTTAGTACAGTGTTCTGTACACAACAAGCAATCAATGAATACCACTGATTGACTTTTCAGCTGTTTGTAGGGAGGTCTGAAGAGAGGAGAGGCTGGAGGCAGGGAGCCCAGTAAGAAGGCTGGTACAATGACCCAGCCAGGGGGTGAGGAGGGCTTGAACAATTATGGAAGAAGTGGAAGCGGAGAGGAAGGGCCGGTAGAGGGTTTAGAGCCAGACCAAATGAGGGAGGTGAAAACCAGACATGTTCGAAGATGATACTTACTTTGTGGGCTTCTGGGACAGAAAGAATGATCATATGTTAGGAGGAGAAAGTTTAGGAGGACAGAATGAGTTCCATTTTGGCCAGATTAAATTTAAGGGGCCAATGGGGCATCCAGGTAGGGCGTTGTCAAAGGCAGAATGCCACCAGGTACAGGGAGACTTCTGTCCAATCTGGTTTCCTTGTATCCACCCCAACACTTAACATAGTCCTTGGCACATAGCAGATGCTTGATAAATGCGATCATTTGTGATTATAAAGCTGTTGGGAGGTTGGGGATGGTGGATTTGGGATCATCTGCACTGTGCTGGTAGTTGAATCCAAAGAAGTGGGTGAACTCCCACAAGAGAGAGAGAGAAAAAATTCTCTTCCGGTTGCAAGGACTCTCAAGGGTGACCCTCAGAGAGTCCTCAGAGGCCCTGGTGGAGGACCACACCTCCCCAGGAGATGGTGATTTTGGGGACCGAAAGGGTGGTCAAGGACTGACAATAGTTTAGATTGTTAGCTTGTCCTCAAGACTAAGGTAGCAGTGGGAAGGGAATGTGCTACTGACTCTCTTGTATTGCACTTTCCCAAGGGCTTAGTACACAGTAAATGCTCAATAAATACCATTGATTTATTGATGGGCAGTAGAATCCCGCACTGGTGTCCTGCAGGTCCAAAACTGAGGCCGTTACTTCCGTATGCAAACCAACTCTCCCTCTGTCACCACCGGCAGGCCAGAATATCAAGCTCTCTCCTCTCTTGAGCTCATCGCACAAGTGAGATGGGCAGGAAGTACACAACCTAGGCAAAGGGAAGGTAGTATTGCCTAATGGATAGAACACTGGGCTCACACAAAATAAGCGCTCAAAAAATAAGATTGATCGATGAGTCAGGAGACCCAGATTTTAGTTCCAGTTTGGCCGCCAACTTGCTGGGTGGCCCTTGGTTAAGTCAATTAATGTCTCTGGGCCTCAGTTTCCCCCACCTCTAAAATGGGGATAAGATCCCTGCTCTCTTTCCCTCTTAGACTGTGAGTCCTGTGCAGGACAGGGACTATATCTGATTCAATCATCTTGTACCCCTCCAAGCATTTAGCACTGGGCGTTGGTTCAGAGCAAGCTCATGATAGATTTGATTGAAGGGGGTCTCTTTGGCTTTGCTGTTTTGCTTTTGCCCATGTTGAGAGGGAAGCTGGGCAGGGCTGTTCCTGGGTCTTGGGGCCACCTGGCAGATGTGTGAAGAGAGCAGCAAAATTAGCTGCCGGCACGGCTGACTGCCCGACCATGAGGGTTTCGTAGGTTAAAATAAAATGCAGTCCTCACCCTGCTTGCCTCCTCTGAGGCAACCAGCTTTTTGACAAGGTGACTCGTGAGCCCGGAAACCTGCAGGGTGTGGTTGCTTTGCATTCTGGGTTAGAATCCCAGAGATTAGGCCCTGGGGTTGTTGAGCACTTTGTCCTCCCAGTGGAAGCTACAGAGTTAGAGGGATCGGGGCAGATTGCTGGTGCAGCGGAGGAGAGGGCTTTTCCTCAGAGGTGGCTGCCATGGGAGAAACAAGAGGGGTCCCCTTGGGTGCTCTCCTGAAATGCCTTCTCTGCCCTTCGCCTTGTGAGACCCAGGCCCTCAGCATCTGGGGTCCTCGCCTCTAGTCTCTGGACTTCCAGAGACCCACTGTGCCTCATCAGGTAGGGAGAAAAGAGGTGGAAGGGCAGAAGGAGAGACTGATCTGAGCCTATCACCCTCCTGAGGCTGGCAGGAAAGCTCCCCCCAGGAGGAGGAGGAGGAGGAGGAGGAGGAGGAGGTACAGGTCAAGGAAGAGATGGGCTGCCACTAGAACCTGCATGGCTCCGGGGCAGGTCCCAGAAGGGGTGAGGAGAGCCTCAGAGTGAGAAGAGCCTGCTGCCATTTTCACCTGTTGGAATGGGTGGGACCAATGTTAAAGAAGTGGGGAGAAGGTCCGAAACAATCCATTTTGAGGCACGGGGAGGGTGCGGGGTAGGATATGAGGCCTGTCGGAACAGAGAGCCAGATCGTGTGATTTACGGCCTCGTCGGCTTCTTGGGCTCCATTCACCCAGTTCTCACCAGCTGAATGGGGAATTAATCCAGCTAGGAATTTGCAGGGTGGGACAAGAGGAGTCTCCCAAGAAAACCCAGATCCTGGTGGGTGGGCTGGAAGGAGAAGCCCCTGGAGCAACTGGAGCAGCCCGGGAGGCTGTGAGGGTGCTGACCATTTGTCCAAGTCCACTGGCCCCTCAATGTCCAACTTGTGCTGGGGTGGGACTGGGCAGGGAGGCTGACCGGTGTGGTCGGAGCTGACGGGGGGGAAGGTGCTGTCCCAGTAGGTTGTAGAGAACAGCCTCTGTCATCCGCCCACTGATGACCGGGACTGATGAGGGCCTGTGAGCTCAGGGTCCAGCTTGAGCGGTGGCCAATCCTCAGATTGTTGGTAGTCCGAATGACCTGGGTTTTAATCCTGACTCTGCCACTTATCTGCTGAGTGACGTTGGACAAATCACTTCACTTCTCTGTGTCTCAGTTCCCTCATCTGTAAAATGGGGATTAAGACTGTGAGCTTGATCAACTTGTATCTACCACAGTTCTTAGAAGATTTCCTGGCACATAATAAGTGCTTAACAAATTCAACAATCATTATCATTATTATTATTATTATTCCATTGGGCTTCTTGCACATGGAGGAGCCGCTAGGCTTCAGTGTATCTGATGCTTCCTCTCCCTTCTCCCTGCTCCTCTCCTCTCTCCCTGCTCCTCTCCCCGTCCCATTTCTCGTCCTTCTCCCTGTCACTTACAGGGGGAAAATCTGGGGTGGTGTTGCTGGGGGCTGTCCAGATGTTTGATCCTCGATCACTTGGGACTCCCACTTCTGGTGGCTTCCCCAAGGGGAGGGAGCCCCAGAAACCAAGGATCAGAATGGTCACAGCAGATGTATGACACTCTGTGTGTGTGTGTGCGCGCTCGTGTGCTATTAGTGTGACTGTCTGCATATGTGCACGTGTGCACACCCGGGCCTGTGCCCCCCGGCCGGCGGCTTCCCTCCAACAGGGTCCTCAGTGTCCGGGCGCCCGGCGCTCAGACTTGAGAAGCATTTTTTCCCAGTGAGGCCACTGAATTCTTGTTGTGTGACCCTGCGGGGCGGCCGGGTGAAGGAGCCCCTTGACTGGTGTGGCCCAGACAGCGACCCCATTGTGAGCCTCCCTGACTGGCCCCGTTCTTAGTGGGGTCCCTCTCCTCCCTCCCCCCTTCCCTTCCCATTCCTGGGGCAGAGGCCACCGGGCCCCCGGGAAGCTGCAGGCTTCCGGAGATATGCCGGGTAGGGAGGTGGGGCAAGGGCCTCTGGCTGGCCACGGTGAGGACCCTTCACCTCTCAGGGAACGGGGGGCAGGGGGCAGGGCAGGGGCTGCCAGCTGGCCATGGTGGGGACCCTTCACCTCTCTGGATGTGGGGGGCAGGTGTGCGTTGGGGTGGGGCCTGGTGGCATAGCCAAAAGTGGCTGCAGCCTGCAAGGCCAGTGTCGGGGCCTGGGGTGGGGCTTGGGTGTCCAGTGGGCCTTACCCAGCAGGATCTGTGCTGTTTCGATAATTATAAAAATAATGATAATAATAATATAAATAGTAATAAGTGTAAGTGTGGTATTTGTGAAGCTCTTAATATGTGTCAGGCACTGCACTAAGCACTGGGGGAAATACAAGCAAATTATGTTGGATATGGTGCCTGTCCTGCATCAGGCTCACAGTCTTAATCTCCATTTTACAGATGAGGTAACTGAGGTCCAGAGATGTGAAGTGACTTGCCTAAGGTCACACAACAGACAAGTGGCAGAGCCGGGATTAGAACCCAGGTCTCCTGACTTCCAGACCTATGCTGTTTCCACTAAGCCACAATGCCTCTCATTTTCTGCTTTCTCACAGCCGCCACTCCTAACCAGATTGGGCAGGGCCCGTGGCACCATCCTGAGGTCCGGACAGTGTCAAGGTGGGGCCCTTTCGGGATAAGTTACCACCAGAACCGGAAAGGGAGGTAGCCTAGTCTAGTGGAATGAGGGCAAGACCACAAATTAAAGTTTGGGCCCCAGCTGTACCACTGGCCTGCTATGTAGCCTTGGGCAGGTCACTTAACTTCTCCAGGCCTCAGTAATTCCATCTGCAAAATGGACATAAAATATTTTCACTCCCTCTTGTACTGTGAGCCCTGAAAGGGACTCTCCAATCTGCTATCTTGCCTCTAACCCAGCAGATAGCACAGTGCTTAGCACAAATGAAGTCCTGTGATGAACCATGAGCCCCTCGCATTTATCTTCTCATGAACTAGAGGGGCACTGAAGGTTCCCACAACTCCTTGCCAAGTTCTGAGTATGGAGGTGGGACTTCCTGCTCACCCCTAGGACATGGGGGCAATGAGGGTGATATTAGTTGTGGTGGAGATGGGAATAGGTGGAGTCCTTCTGTTCCTGTCACAGTTAGTTTTCCTGGTGTGAAAACAGCTTTGCAGTGTTTCTTCTACCTGCCCCACTCTCTCAGCCTTTAGGGAATGAAAAGGGGTAAAGGGAATGAGGAGAAAACAGATAAGAGAGGGAAGCAGGCTCTTAAACTGCCCCCCTTAAACTTTGATATTTCCTCGGAGATGCCCAAGCCCAACCCCACTCCCCCAGATCCAAGTTTGGAAAATGGGACATTTTCTTGGGGATCCTGCCCCAAGAAGGCCACTGACATTTCATGCCTGAGACTGGGCTTGAACCCACAGCCAAACTAACTGTATCTCAGGGGGCTTCCTCTAAAGGGAGGGATGGCTGGGGGGAACTCCAGTCTGCTGACCCAGCACCCCTCCTCAGTCCTGTGCTATCCTTCCGCCCATGGTCTGTGGTACCCTCAAAACCAGGGGCTGGGTGGAGTCTCCCACCTGGAGTGACAGAGCCGGTGCAGAGGAGTTGATTCTAGTGCTGGTGGTTTGAGTGGTGCTCTTCACCCTCTCTGGTCTCTCTCCATCGTGTTCCCTCTGGGGAACAGAGTGTAACAAGCCAGGAGTTGGACAGGAGTGTCTCAGGTGGCGAAGAGTCCATGTGGTCTTCAGCCATGGTAGCTAGCTCCAGTCAGAGCCTGGACCAGAGCCCAGGAAGCTACATTCACTCCGATGAGCAGGTCCTGGAAAGGGGTGATGTTCCTAAAGAGATCAAGTGATATGTCTATTTTCTGTCAATCAATTAATTTAACAACTGCTCAACTGTACTATTCTCACTAGAAATGCCAGGACCCAGACTTATGGGTTATTTTCAGTAGGAGACTTCAGCAGCAGAAGCTGAAGCAGCAGTATTTGAGCATTTGAGTATTCGGTATTTGAGCACCCACTTTGGGCTGAGTGCTGTACTAACTTCATGGGAGTAGCCAATTTAGTAAGAGACCTCATCCCTGCCCGCAGGGAGTTTCTGATCTAACCCAGCCTTTGACACATGAATGGAGGAGGGAGAGGAAATAGCACCATGTTGGTGGATAGGAGGAGTATGGAAGAACGAACAGATGAACAAATAAGCATATGTCAGTGGAAGCCGGGACGTGGGTCCAAGGTTGGGTCGTGGGAGGAGGAGGGAAGAGTGGCGAGCCAGCTCGATGACCTCAGGCCAGACTCCTCCCTCTGACGGAGGCCTCCAAGCAACGGTGCCTCCGCAGCTGCCCCAGCAATGCCCCAAAAGTGCCCAGGGCAGCCCACGCAACACGGATTCATAGTGTAGGCAGGAGGCCCTGACACTTTCTGGTCCAGGCGGTACCTGGTCCTGGGAGCCCTTAGTCCTGGAAGTCCCTGATCCAGGTGGTTTCTGGTCCAGACCATCCCTGGTCCAAACAGTCCAAACTCATTAAAGGCAGGGAATGTTTCCACTAATTCTGTTACACTGTACTCTCTCAAGGGCTTAGTTCAGTGCTCTGCACATAGTTAAAGCTCAATAAATACCACTGATTGATTGATTCCTTCTCTCATCCTTCATCCCCTTCTCCAATGCCTTACCCCCCTCCCTGCCTTCTCCTCTCCCACACCTCTCTTCCCTCTGAATCACCTCTCTATAACTCACCTAGGCTGCCATGAGTTATCTGAGTGGGAGAGGGTGCTTGACCTCTTTTCAACCAATTCAGAACTCTGGGAATGAGATAGTGGTTCCACTGGAAAGAGTCAGGTATCTATTGCTTTCCCTTCATCCTCTGCTCATTGGCCCCCTAGTTCTTCCTCAAGGTTTGGCCCCATCAGCCCCAAGCTGGAAGGACTCTGAAGAATCCATGGTCCCTACAGGAGGAGAGTAGTAATAATAATTGAGCATTTGGGAAATGCTTCCCATGAGTGGAGCACTGTACTGAGCCCTGGGAAAGACGTTCACAGATGAGATCTTAGACAAGGTTTCTGGCCTCCAGGTTGGACCCATAGACATATGAGAGGTCACGGGTGTTACACCAGGCCCCAAGTTTAATGGGAAGATGTCACACGTGCCACTCCAGGGAAGTACGTCATGTTTGCGTGATCTTAGAGGGTTTCTTTCGGGGGACCCCTCACCCCAGATCCACTCTGTTCTCCTCCCGGGTCCTTGCGAACAAAGGTACCATATCTGAATCGTGAGATGGTACAGATGGAAACATGGCCGAAGGAAGCGGGGCGCTGGACATAAAACAAAATGAAGTAAAGACTGTGAGCTCGTTGAGGGCAGGAATGTGTCTGTTTGTTGTTATATCATACTCTCCCAAGCGCTTAGTACAGTGCTTTGCACACAGTATGAGCTCAGTAAATACTATTGAATGAATGAATGTATAAAGAGGAACTGTCCCTTAGCTGTAGCTATCCTGGACAGGGGGACAGGCTGCTATAGTCAGCTCTTTCTTTTTCTTTTGGGAAAAGACCATTTCCTGAATGCTTTGAGATGCTCCCTTCTTGTCTTTTTTAATGGTATTTGTTAAGTGCTCTCTATATGCTTGACACTGTACTAAGCACTGGGGTTGATACAAGTTAATCAGGCTGGACACAGTCTAGGTCCCATATGGGGCTCACGATCTTAATCCTCATTTTACAATTGAGGGAAATGAGGCACGGAGGAATTAAGTGAGTTGTCCAAGGACAAATAGCAGAAAAGTGGATTAGGACCCAGGTCCTTGTGACTCCCAGGCCTGAACTCTGACCACTAAGCAATGCTGCTTTTTAGGAAGGGACCATTTCCACCAGGGGCGAGTTGCCCCCTTTTCAGTGTAGGCGAGAGTGTCACCATTTTGAGAAAGGATCATTTTCAGCTTAAGCAGAGGTGTAGCTGGGGTTGTCGGGATGGGCAAGTTGGGGTGCCGGATTCTAGGTGCCTGCTGGGAGAAGCCGAAGCTGCCCACGAGGGGGGTGGGAGGGGTCGCTGCCATGAGCCACCCTGGTGCCATTAGAGAAGCTGGTGGCGGATTCATTTCCTCTGCTGAGGGGCACACCTGCCTTTGAGGCAGAGTGCGGGTGAGGCCTTTCGGGACTCTACAGCAAGGGTGTTTCTCAACTCCCTGAGGGATCTGTTACAGTTAGTAACGATGGGACTGATCAGTCAATCCATCAGGGGTATTTAATGAGCACTTACTATGTTCAAAGCATTGTACTAAGCACTTGAGAGAGTATGATTGAACGCCCCCCCACCCCCCAGCTTCCTCTCTGCCAGGCACTGATCTCAAGCCCTGGCCTGGCCAGGGTAAACACAAGACAATCAGAACAGACCCAATCCCTGACCGAACCAGGGTGGGGCTCCCAGTCTAAGGGGGAAGGAGAGCAGAGCAGGTTTTGTATCCCCATGGGAACGGAGGCCCAGAGAGGTTTGGTGACTTGACCAAGGCTGCCCAACAGGCCGAGGTGGACCAAGAATCTGAACCCAGAGCTCCTGACTCCCAGTCCCACATTGTCTTTTCTTTGACTCTTTCTGCCTGCCTACATGGAGGGAGTCACCCCTAAGGGCTGGAGGTCTAGTTCTGGATGTCTGAGCCCTGGCCTTAGACAGCCCAGACTGTGAGGAAATCATAAACGTCACCCCGGCAGCTGCCCAGCTGACAGAACAATAGCCTGGTCATCTCTGCCCCCCACCGCCCAACCTCCCCAGTCAGTCAAGGTGACCAGAAGCCTCTGTGCTGAATGACCTCTGCCCCCAAATACACAAGAGAGACCAAGTCCTCCAGCCGTTTCCCGGAAGCTGGATATTGTGTCAGCACTTAGAACAGTGCTCTGTGCTTATTAAATGCTCAATGAATCCCATTGATCGATCGATTGATAGATACTTTCTAGGTGCAGGCTCTAATGTGGTTTCCCAAGTGACTGTCTATACTGGAAAACACCACCCACCCACCCTGCCAGCTTCCTCCGACCTGCTCCCCCCGCCCTCCCCCCCACCCACACACCTTGCTCTACTTCAGTCTGGTCCTCCTAAAACTTTTGTGCTCTGTGTTGTCTGTGCCTCTGGGGAAGGGGGCAGGGCAGAGAAAACTGGGAGAAGCGCCCTGACTCTCCGCGATGGCTACCCCTGCCCCTAACTCTATCCAATCTCCTGTGTTTCCAGGCAGCGGACCAATCCAGCTGTGGCAGTTCCTCCTGGAGTTACTCACTGATAAATCCTGCCAGTCCTTTATCAGCTGGACAGGAGATGGCTGGGAATTCAAACTCTCCGACCCAGATGAGGTAAGGAGAGGGAGGAGGGAGGAGGGGGAGTTGAGGGGGGATGAGAAAGGGGTGAGCAGGCATAAGCAGGCCTCCCTTTCCAGGCGGGAACAGACTCCTGAGCCTGGATGCAAGGTACTGGAGGCTCTTGGGCCTGTGGAATTCATCTAGCTCTGACTCACGGGTTTGCCACGAGATGGATGGAGTAAGATATCTATAGATCTGTGGATGTCCTGGAGAAGCAGCGGGGCCCGGTGGAAAGATCCTGGGGCTGGGAGTCAGAAAACCGGTTCTAACTCTGGCCCCATCACTTGCCTGCTGTGTGACTGTGGGCAAGTCACTTAACCTCTCTGTCCCTTGGTTTACTCATCTGAAAAATGGGGATTCAGTGCCTATTCTCCCTCCCCTTCAAACTGTGAGCCCCATATGGGAGAAGGGCCATATGCAACCCAATCATCTTATATCTACCCCTGTATCTGGCACATAGTAAGGGTTTAACAAGCACCGCAGTTACTATTATCATTATTATTACATCCACCTCCCTCCTCCTCCACCTTACCTTTAATAAGGAGCAACTAGAGAGAGTTGGGGGGACATCTCAAATTGCCTTTTGTGTGGGCTATAAGTTTCCCCCATCATCTCAGGAATTCATTCAGTCATATTTATTGAGCACTTTCTATGTGCAGAGAATTGTACTAAGCACTCAGAGGAGGACACTGTAACAATAAATAGTGACATTCTCTGTCCACAATGAGCTTACAGTCTAGAGCTTACAGTCTTCATTGTCGGCAAGCATCTCCACATCCCATAACTGCAGCTTGAGACTGGGGATTGTCCTCATAGTTTTCCACTCCCTAAAATTCAGAGTAGAATCCAGGCAGTAGAACATCATGTGGGGCAGGGCAGGGTCCGCCGCTAGCTTACTGCCGCTGGGCCCCTGAGAATTCCCAGTGGCCACACCTTTTGTGGGGGCTACAAATTTTCTCCCATCACAATGGCCAGCTGAGCGCGGGCCAACTGGCTCACCCCATCTCCTTGTGGACCCCAGGTGGCCAGGAGGTGGGGGAAGAGGAAAAACAAGCCCAAGATGAATTACGAGAAGCTGAGCCGGGGCCTGCGCTACTATTACGACAAAAACATCATCCACAAGACGGCGGGCAAGCGCTACGTGTACCGCTTCGTGTGCGACCTGCAGAGCCTGCTGGGATACACTCCCGAGGAGCTCCACGCCATGCTGGACGTAAAACCCGACGCAGACGAGTGAAGCGGCGGGGACAGCGGGGAGGAGGAGACACCGCGGGGGCGGGGGGCATGGCCCCCGGCAGCTGCATCAGTCGGACACGTTTGAGTTTTTGAAATATTTCGTTCTATTTTTGATTTTCCGGAAGTGAACAAACAAACAAACAAACCAAACTCGGGATTTCCATTCGGGGTGGGGCAGGCCACTCCGGCGGGGTTGGCAGCAGAAACCGGGGACTTTGGCAGGGAGAGGAGGCCTGAGCATGTCGTCACGGGGGAGGGAAGGGCTCCTTGGGAGCCAGGGGAATCTGGCTCCATGGGGAAGATGCTCAAATAGCCATCATGTACAGAAGCCGTTGGTTAAGTAAATGCCGCTTTGGGTCTGGCCTTAATAGCATAAGCAACTGACAGTTTGGGAAGTGAAGAATCTGACAGGAGGGAAGTTGGTTTGGACGGAAGGGAGGGCCAAGGCCCAGAGAGGGAGGTGCTTTCAGGAGGCGGGGAGGGGAGGAGGAGTTCCCGCTTCAGCAATGACCCCCAGGACACAGAGAACTCTGAACTTTGTCCCTCATTTCCCTCCCATCTCCTTTTGGAGTACAGAAAGACTTCACTTGATAGAGAACAAAACCATTTTGGGAGCAGGGGTGGGTGGGCACGGGGTGGCGGCGGGGGGAGGGGGTTAAATTTTATTTTATTGAATTTTGTGCCAGTATTTTTTTTCTTAAAAAATTGTCTTAAGCTCTAAGGTGGTCTCAGTACTGCAATATTGTGAGTTGTTTTCCGATTTGCTAGCTGAGAATTCCGTCCGTGCAAGGAAACTGTTTATATAGACCCCACTGGGATGGCGCCGGGGCCAGGGGGGTCTTGGTGGTCTGGCAGGGGCGGCCGTGCCCACAGAGGGTCCTGGAGGGCAGAAAGAAGCATCGCCTGCTTCGGGGGCCAGGCCACTTTGAGAGGACCCTGGGGCCAGGGCTCAGGCCGACCTGCCGGGGGCCATAGGTGGTCTTGGAGCTGAATGTATTTGATGGCCACGGCCCGGCACCTAGTGACCCGCCGGACTGGCCTCCGTGTGGAAACGGGGAATGGGAGGGACGTCATCGTGAGGTGGGGTTGGGTTGTTGTACACCCATCTCTGCCTTTCTTGCATCTGCCACCAGGGATAATGACTTTGGGCTTGGGGGCCATTTTCAGGGCTACAGAGTGGGAGTGCCCCCCCCCACTCCCCGGGTCATGGGATCACGGCACCAAAGGAGGGAACACCACTTCCCTCTTTCAGACAGTTACCCCTCATTGAGCGGTTACCCCTCTTTGAGTGGGGCCAGAGAAGAAGCAGCAACAGGTAGGACTGCGTTGGAGAGGGTTTTATTGCTTCCAAAACCACGGACCCGGTTGGGTTTTAGCAGAGAATCGAGGAAATGCGGTCAAGCGGATTGTCACCCAACGGGGAAGCGGCTCACCTCGGAAACCCGGGAAGCAGTAGCCAAGGTGCAGGGTGGGCAGCAGGACCGGAAAGGCCAGAGAGTTACCTGCATTTATGGCTTGAGTGTCCCGAGGGCCATGTCTTGGTCCATGGGATGGGAGGATGTACGGAGGAGGAAAAGGAAAGTGAGAAGTTTCAGGAAGCGTGGAGGAAGGAGCTGAAGTGAAGTGAGAGGAGAGTGGTCTGTCTGTCTGGGAGAGAATTTTTCACTGGCACCCCAAGAATTTAGTCCTCCCTGCAGGGCTCCCAGTGGAGATTGTTGGCCGATATTTTGGAGCTGGTGGTGGGTGTGGATGGAATATATGGAATTGCAATGCAGTGTCATGCAGGGTGTGTCAGTGCAGCATGTTGCAGTGGCATGCAGGACTGCACAGTGCAATACAGCGTAGAATGCAGCAGGCTGAGGTGCAAAAAAAATGTCATGGAGAATGCAGTGCAATGCAAGGCACTGCTGTGCATTACAGTGCTGTGCTGGGCACCTAGTCAGCATCCAGTAAACAAGCCTTGATGAAGAGGATGAGGAGGAGGAGAAGGAGAAGCAGGAGGAGATCGATGAGAGAAGGGGGAGAGCAGGGAGCTGGGTGCAAGTTTGGCTCTGTGGGCTGTGCTCACCCCAACCCTCTGGACACTAGGCGAGGATGAAAAACCCCTTCATTCCCACTTGTATATTACTAAGTTGGATATATGGATACCAGTTCCCAGTCCTCATGGAAGTCCGGGTGGGATGAGGGAAAGCCCTGAGTTTGCTTCCAGTGGAGAGCGGTCCAGTGGGTGGCCATCCACAGCCAAATCCTGAAGAGTTTCAGCAGCACCCAAAAGCCAGGGGATGTCAAGGTGTGGGCTGGTTGGACAGGCTCCAGGATGGAGCAAGGCCCCGGAAGGGGCAGGATCAGGGATCTTGCTTCTCTTGCCATACCCCGCTCACCCTCTGAAACCTAACTGGGCCAAAACACCACCTCTAGGCACAGTGCCATCAAATCGCCCATTGCATTTTGGACCAGAAAATGTCAGGAGAAGGCAAGCCCAGGGCCACCAGCCCTTCCCTTGCTATTTCATACCCGGAACAGAAATCCATTCATCTCAGTATCCTTTCCCATAAGCCCCAGGGGATGATACTTGATGTTAGCCCGTCCTTCCCGCCTTGCCCAGCACCTGAAACAGCGGGCACAGAGAACCCCTTCCTCCCCACCCCCGGGCTCCAGGCCCACCTTATCCCGACCCCACTATGGTCCAGGCTAGAGTCCCGGCAGCTGGGCCGGCTGGGTCAGCCAGACCACGGGGCCCCCTCTCCCCACCTCTGGGCCGGAGTGGTCCCAGAAACAGCCACGAGGGGCTCATACACTGGAAATGTAGCAGAATTGTTACCTTTTGGCTTCTTTTAAAGAACATCTGTTGACTGCGGAGGAGACATGGGTAGCACTGGATCAGCTGGACTGGGTCCCAGCCAGCCAGACGCTCCCGCTGACGAGGGATTTGGGAACTCACCCCATTCCTGGGGAAGGGTCCGCCCAGGTCCCTTGGGATTGCCTGACCGGTAGGGTCAGCAGAGCCATCACATATTGTCAGGGTCTCAGAGCCCAACTTCCGGGTATTTCCAGAATTTCCCCTCCCTCCTCTGGGTGTGGGCACAGAGTTTCTGCAGCATTAAGGAGCCTGTTCCTCATGGTGTCTAACCCACCATCAAAGCCTAGTGTTCCCTTGTTGGGGGGGTCTATATAAATCTGATGAACTATTGTCTACATTCCAAAGAGGTTTGAAGAAACGATGAATATATGTATACGTATATATATATATATAAAATATATATATATTATAATGGAATTATCTCCACCAGGAATACTGCCTCAGTTATTGAATATTGTTGTTGTTTTTTTTAACATGTGGATGTTTTTAAGATGAGAAGCGAAGGATTAAAAAAATGACATTATATTGTGTTCGAACTATTTTCCAACTTGTATTTTCATATAATTTATATTTTTTAAAAGTGGAAATTTTAAAAGCCAGATTAAAAAAGAAAAAGCAGGTGCTTTTTAAAAATCGGAACTGAGGTAGCTTAGAGATGTAGCGACGTGTGTCTACGTTTTTTTTTTTTTAAAGAAAATGCAAAAAAAAAAAAGAATTCCTTTGGGGCAGGGAGGTTTTTCTTTTTTTTCCTGTTTGTTTTAGTAGCTGATGCTGGCACATCATTTTGCTGGAGAGTTTTTTATATACTGTAGCTTGATTTCATATTGTATTTTAAACTGTGTGAGATTAAAGAAGTAATTCATTCCTAATGGTGAAGGGTGAGCCTGATTATTTCCTGCCTCGTCTGTGAATTCATCAAATGCAACTTGACAGAGGCCTTCCCCATTTAAGCACTCTTTTCCCCTACTCCCTCTCCCTTTCGTGTCACCTAGCCACTTGCATCTGTACCCTTCAAACAGTTGATATTCACCCACTCTCAGCCCCACGGCACTTATGTACATATATGTAAGCTATTTTGATATCTGTCTTGCTCTCTAGACTGAAATATTCTTGCGGGCAGGGAACATGTCTACCAACTCTGTTGTACTGTACTCTACCAAGAGCTTCATACAGTGCTCTGCATATGGTAAACGGCCAATAGATAGGATTGATTGATTGATTGACTGATCGGCAGCTTCAGAGAGAGCAGCAGCCATGGACTGGGGATTCTGCTATCCCCAGCATCCTCTGGGTGACTCGACTCAGACAAAACCAAAGGCTGATCCTTGGAGACCGTTTTGGTCAAGGTTCACATTGAGGAGCCAACTTCCCGTTGTGACCATTGATGGGGGGGGGTGGGGGGCGGAAAGGGGGCAAGAATTTTTTAGTGCTGATGGAAACTGCAAGGAACCAGGCTTCAGAGAGCTAACAGTCACCATTTTGGGTCTTTTCAGTCCTTATTGGAAGCTCTCAATCCATCAATCAAACACTGGTTATTATTGAGCAACTACCAGGTTAGGGGCACTGAAATAAATCTCCTGCCTCTGCCTGGTCTCCCCCAGGTGACGGTCCCTGCAGTTTGGTAGGTCACGTCCTCGCCCACATGTAGGGTGAAAAGGAAGGGTGCACTGTGCCCTGGCAGTTCCAGGACCCCCTCAGTGGAAGGCACCAGGCTCGGCCTCTGCTCGTCCTGCCATACCATGACTCTTTTTTTATGGCATTTGTTAAGCGCTGACTATGTGTCAGGCAGTATACTAAGCACTGGGGTAGATACAAGCTAATCAGGTTGGACCCAGTCCAGGTTCCTCATGGGGTTCACAGTCTTAATCTCCATTTTATGCATGAGGAAACAGTCACAGAAAAGTGAAGAGACTCACTCAAAATCACCCAGTAGATTAGTGGCAGAGCTGAAATTAGAACCAAGTCCTTCTAACTCCCAGGCCCAGCCTCTATCCACTAGGCCACGATGCTCCTCTTGTGTGGACTGACTGTCCCCCGTCCCCCAAACTGTCAGAGGCTCCTGTGCCCCCCTCCTCTCTCCCCTCCTCTTCCCAATGTGAAACAGTGGCCCTGGAGACCAGAGGGTGCCCAAGCAGAAGTACCATGGAATGCTGGGTCTCAGGAGGATCCACAGCCTGTGGCTGCAACCAGACATCGTCAATATGGCCCCAGTAGGCTTCCTGCTCATTCTGCAGGGCCCGGCCATAGAGAAACTCTGCCGGGGCTCATCCTCTCTTCACACCAGCAGCAGACATCACCCTTGAGAGGTCGTCTGGTCCACTGCCCATCTGCGGGCAGAGCTGTATACCCTCCTGCCCAGGTATGGATTTCCTTTTTCAGAAAGTGCCCCAAGGGAGTTCCACCCCTTCTCTTGAGAGTTAACCCCAGCCTCTGAAAATGCTTACAGCTCCAGAGGTTGTGGATTATTTTTAGGGTGATGTCATTTATTTGAAATTTGCTTGGACTACTGGAAAGTATGGTAAGGAGGCCATTAAGCTGCCCCTGAATCTTGGAAAAAGGATAATCTCTTGGGACGGGGGGCTTCCATACTGTCTGCTCATGCTTGTGCTTCATCTCTTCCCAGTGCTCATCATCTCTTCTTTTCCTTCCTGGGTACTCACAGGGACTCTGGAACCGAAACTGAGAAGCAGTACGGCCTAGTGGAAAGCACACAGGCCCTGGAAGTCAGAGGATGTGGAGTTCTAATCTCAGCTCTGCTACATTTCTGCTGTGTGAGCTTGGGAAAGTCAATTCACTTCTCTGTGCCTCTCTTACCTCATTTATAAAATGGAGATTAAGACCATGAGCCCCATGTCGGACAGGGACAGTGTTTGCTCTTATTACCCTGTATCTACCCTAGAGCTTAGAACAGTGTCTGGCACATAATAAGTGCTTAACAAGCACTATTACTATAATCATTATAATTATTATCATTATTATTAATCAGGAAGATTTGAGGTTTGCACTGGAGCAGTTGTGCGATCTCATCCTTCAGGAGCACTGGCCCAAAGAGCAGGATATCAGGCTCATAGTCCTGAGGCAGACTGACACACCCAGGAGCCACGCTGAAGCTGGCCCAATCAACCACTAGCAGGATCAGGGCTGTGTTGACATCTCTCTGCTTCGGTCCCTAGCTCTCTGGGGATTGTGATGTGGAGCTTGGGGGATATGGGACTCAACAAGGCTCTTGTCTCACCTCTCTTAGGCTGGGTCTCAGAAACAGAGAGATGGAGACAGAGAGACATAGAGAGGAAGAGAGAGAGACAGGAAGAAACACAGAAAGAGACACCAAAGATCAAATGACATAGAGAGACTCAGAGGTTGAGACCCAGAGAGAGAGAAGAGAGACAAAGGCAGAAGCCCTAAAGACTGAAACCGAGAGAGGGACACCGAGCGTGAGAGACAACTGGAGAGAGAGACAAAGCGAGAGAGAGTGTTTCTGTTTGCCAGGGGGCTGGGGACTAGCTAAGAAGACAGGTGCTTCCTGGTGCTGAGAATGAGCCACAACCATCAGGGCTGGAGTAAGAGACCAAGCACCTGGAACGGAGCTGAATTTGGGCCCCTAAGGGCCGGTAAAAGAGAGGGAAGAGAGCTTGAAGAGTGGAAGACATATGTGTATACCTCTGTATGCATTGTGGTATTTCTTAAGCATTTACTTTGTGCCAGGCACTGTACTCCGTGCTGGGGTGAATATAAGCAAGTTGAGTTGGACACAGTCCCTTTCCTACGTTGCGCTCACATCTCAATCCCCATTTTACAGAGGAAGTAACTGAGGCACAGAGAAGTGAAGTGACTTGCCCAAGCTCACAAAGCAGACACGTGGCAGAGCTGGGATTAGAACCCATGACCTTCTGACGTCCAGGACGGTGCTCTATCCACTAAGCCATGCTACCTCTCATGGAAGGTCCTCATCTTCTGCCTTGCTGCCGCTTTCTAACTTGGCTCAGGGGCAGAGCGATGCCCTGATTCCCTGGAGATTCACGCACTCGCTCATTTGACAGGCTGTACTGAATCTGGGACCTTGTACTCTGAATCTGAAGACCCGTAATTAACCTAGTCCTAGCGACCCAGGAATGGTGACCTCAGAGGACGCGAGAAGCAGTGTGGCCTAGTGGATAGAGTATAGGCCTAGGAGTCACTTTATTCATTCATTCAGTCAGTCAGTCAGTCAGTCATTCAGTCATGTTTTCTGAGCACTTACTGTGTGCAGAGCACTGTACTAAGCGCTTGGGAAGTACAAGTCGGCAACATATAGAGACGGTCCCTACTCAACAACGGGCTCACAGTCTAGAAGGGGGAGACAGACAACAAAACAAAACAAGTAGACAGGTGTCAAAATAGTCAGAACAAATAGAATTAAAGCTATATGCACATCATTAACAAAATAAATAAAATAGTAAATATGTACAAATAAAATAAATAATAAATCTGTACAAATGTATATACAGGTGCTGAAGGGAGGGGAAGGAGGTAGGGCAGAGGGGATGGGGAGGGGGAGAGGAAAAGGGGGGCTCAGTCTGGGAAGTTCTCCTGGAGGAGGTGAGCTCTCAGTAGGGTTTTGAAGGGAGGAAGAGAGCTAACTTTATATCTCTGTGCCTCAGTTACTTCATCTGTAAAATGGGGATTGAGACTGTGAGCCCCATGTGGTTCAGGGACTGTGTCCAACCTGATCAATTGTGTCTACCTTAGAGCTTAGAATAGTGCCTGGTACCTAGTAAAAGCAGTTTAACACACACCATTAAAAAACAAGAATAAGGAAGTCCATGAGGCCCTTCTGGGGCAGTGACCTGAGCCCAAGCTCCAGGCAGAAGGCAACCACCTTCTGCCAGTGGGGGAGAAACCCATCCCACCGATGGAACCAAGGGGAAGGTCAATATACGGCCACTCCGGCCAACCCAGCCACCCCCACTCCGTTTCCTCCTATGTGGTTTCCTGTGGCCAGAAGATCTAGAGCCCCTGTCATGTCCTGCAACTCTCCCTGTCACCCTCATTCTGACCCTGACTCCTCCTGCTCCCCAAGAACACACACCCACACAAGCACACTCACACACAAACACACACACACACACATACACACATATATTCTCATGCACTCACTTGTGCGCTCTCCTTTCCCCCTTCATCCTTTCTGTCCATCCCTCTTTTCCCTCTAGACTTTCAGCTCATTGTGGACGGGCAATGTACCTAACAACTCTGTTATATTGCACTTTCCCAGGTGCTTCATACTTTGCTGTAGTAAGTGCTCAATAAATACCATTGATTGATTGGTTGATTGAAGAAGTGGTAAGCTCTAGTGGATAGAACATGGGCCTGTAAATCAGAAGGACCCGGGGTCTAATCCCAGCTCTGCCCCTTGTCTATTGTGTGACTTTGGGTATGGTACTTCACTTCTTTGGGCCTCAGTTCCCTCATCTGTAAAATGGGAGCACCACGTGGGATAGGGATTGTGTCCAACCTGATAAACTTGCATCTACTCCAGTGCTTAGTTCAGTGCCTGGCACACAGTAGAGCCTTAACAAGTGTCATAAAAACTAAAATAAAATAAAACCCCTTCCTGCTCTCTCCTCCCTCCCTCTCTCCCTCTCACTTCCTCTCTCCTCTTGCTCTCGCTCTTTCTCTCTCCTCTTTTTCTCTCTTGCCATCCTTCTCTTTCTCCCTCCTTCCCTTTCCCTCATTCCCTTCCCTTCTTTGCTCCTTCTCAAATTACATGTCCTCCAAGTCCAAGAGGCCAATCTTTGTACTGGTCCCTATCAGACAAGGAGGCTTTCAACAGCCACTTGTCAAAGCCGGGGAGGGGCTAGGGAGATAGCTGCTATCTGCTCTCTGTCCACTCCACACCTTGTCAGGGCCAATGGGATCTCTGACCGGAGGGTCCAGTCATTGACGAGGGCATCCGGTCAGGCTTCTCCTGATTCCTAAGGCCTCCTCGACCTGGGGTCTCTCTGCTGCATGGTTTGTGAGGCAGGGTTGGGGGTCTTTCCACTGCATGGTAGGTGGTAGCTCGTTGTAGGTGGGGAATGTGTCTGTTAATTGTTATATTGTACTGTCCTAAGCACTTAACACGGTGCTCTGCACACAGTAAGTGCTCAATAAAAATGATTAAATGAATGAATTAATATGGGGCTCCCAGTCTTAATCCTCATTTTACAGATGCAGTAAATGAGACAGAGAGGTGAGGTGAGGTATTCAGAGTCACACAGCAGACAAGTGGCCAAGCCAGATTTAGAACCCAGGTCCTTTTAACTCCTAGGCCCGGCTCTTTCCACCAGGCCAATCTGCTTCTCAGGCTGAATGGGGATCGATGGAGGTCTACTAGTCTATTCCTTGATTTCCAGAGAGGACTAGGGCAAGCTGGCCAGAATGAGCCAGTTCTCAACCATTGCTTCTGTGGGCACAATCCATCTCAGTAATCCTCCCTGTCCCCACAGGGAAGTTCTTCCTTCTTTCTACTCTCTTCTCTGTTCTTCTCTGGTGCAGTTCCAGCCCATTGCCTCTCAGTCTATCATCAGTGGAGACATGGAATGCTGTGAAATACCAGCATGGTCCAGTGGATTGAGCACGGGTCTGGGAGCCAGAAGGACCTCGGTTCTAATCCCAGCTCTGCCACATATCTATTGTGTGACATTGCACATCATCACCTCTCTGTAAAATGGGGATTAAGATGGTGAGCCCCACGTGGGACATGGACTGTGTTCACCTGATTACCTTGTATCTAATGTAATGCTTAGTACAGTGTCTGGCACATAGTAAACGCTTAACAAATACCATAAAAAATACATCCACTGGGCCACAGTCACCTGCATCTCTCCTTCAGCATCTGCCTGAGTGGGAAAGATAGGAGATTAGGTTCTTTGAGAGCAGGGATCATGTCTACTAGCTCCACTGACTTCTCCTAGGTACTTAGTACAGTGCTCTGCACACAGTAGGTGTTCAGTAAGTCCTACTGACTTATTATTGATGGAGAAGAGTAAAACCATCCACCCAAGGGAGAGGAAGCAGCCCCCAAGAATCCATGTCACCAGTTCTAGCATCTCTGAGTGCAGGGGAAGCGCTCATAGTTTTTTTCTCTCTACAGGGGAACAAGGCAATGGCAGAAGACAATTCAAACTCAGGACCCTCCCATCTCACATGTGCTTCCCAGCCTAGCAAGACATGCTGGAAGTTTAGATGGAGGCTTCAGCTTGCTTTCTTGGGGCCAGGAGCCTGAGACCGAGCAGAGGCCTACCCTAAGCAGGCCCTCCGTTCCTCTTCTCCCACTCCCTTCTGCGTCACCCTGACTGGTTCCCTTTATTTATCCCCTCTTCCCAGCCCTAGAGCAAGTATGTACATACCTGTAATTTCATGTAATTTATTTATTTATATTAATTGCTGTCTCCCCCTCTAGACTGTAAGCTCGCTGTGGGCAGGGAATGTGTCTGTTTATTGTTATATTGCACTCTCCCAAACATTTAGTACAGCGCTTTGCACTCAGTAAGTGCTCAATAAATACGATTGAATGAACAAATGAATTAAAGAAAGGTCCAGGGATGCCAGCTCAGCAAACTGTGAGACAGGGGACTGAATGAGGTGCAGAGGATACCCTAGAGCTTTCTGAGAAGCGGTAGGAGGAGGAGGGAGAGTAGGTGGAGGAGAAGGAGAAAGACAAGGAGGAGGAAGAGAAGGAGATGGGCTCTTGGCCTATGGAAATTGGCTTTATCTCTAGAGCTTCTAGAGCTTCCAGAACCAGAGGCCACTAACTTCCTTAGGATTTTATGACCTCTCTCAGGGACCATGGGGATATTAAAACAGGTCCTGTGGCTAGGGAGGCCTTGGCCTTTATGGATATGAACCAAATGGTTCAAAAAATATATCTGCTATCTGTTCTGCTCTCTGAGGGCCACTCAGTCCGGCTGCGGTTTGGATGAAACTTTTGGTGGTGAAGCGTCAGGCCTGGGCTCTTTCTGGGTATGCGTGTGGTTGCCAGAGATGAGACACCTCTGTGGGTCAGAGAAGGTTTTTATTCCTGGATCCAAGCCAGGTTTCAGATGTGGATTACTCAGTCACGCTGCCCCAGGCATCTGCCTTCCAGGTGGAGAGTAGGAGTCTGCAACTTCTAGTTTCCTGGAGCCGCTACACATGGAAGACAATGGAGTCAGCCTAGCCTAGTGGATAAGAGCACAGGTCTGGGGGTCAGAAGGACCTGGATTCTGATACTGGCTCCACCACTTGCCTGTTACTTCCGTCGAGTCACTTAATTTTTCTGTGCCTCTGCAACCTCCTGTGTAAAATGGGTATTAAGATGGCGAGTCTCATGTGGGACAGAGACTATGTGCTGCCTTATTAACTAGGATCTAACCCAGTGCTTAATACAATGCCTGGCACACAGTAAGAGCTAAATAAATACCATAAAAAACTGAAAAACACTCAGCAGAGCCACTCAGAATCTCGGGTCTGTTGGACTCAAGTCAACTCTGGGTTTGCTAGAGAAGCATCGTGGCTTACTGGAAAGTGCATGGGCTGAGAAGTCAGAGGTCATGAGTTCAAATCCTGGCTCCGCCACTTGTGAGCTGTGTGACTTTGGGCAAGTTTACCTCAGTTACCTCATCTGTAAAATGGGGATTAAGACTGTGCGCCCCACATGGGGCAACCTGATTACCTTGTCTCTACCTCAGTGCTTAGAACAGTGCTTGGCACATAGTAAGCACTTAACAAATACCACTATTATTATTTATTTGTTTTTTAATTAATAATGATAATAATACTAATATGTGCCAAACACTTTGCTAAGTTCTGGGTTAGATAGAAGATAATCTGGTCCCTTACGGGGCTTCCAGCCTAAGTAGGAAGGAGAACAGGCATTGAATCCCCATTTTACAGATGAAAAAAGCGAGGCACAGAGAAGTGAAGTGACTTCTCCAAAGTCACAGCAGGCAGGTAGCAGAGCCGGAATTAGAACCCAGGTGCTCTAATTCCTAGGCTCGGACTCTTTCCTCTAAGCAATGCTGCTTCACTGCTTGAGATCCCCTTGGGGTCCATGGCTCTGTGCTGAACCATCAGAGCACTGCAGTGGTAGGTTGGGGAGATTGGCTTAGGACAGTCTCTCTAATCTGGTGAGCCTCCAGCTGGACTCCCAGCATGCCCTTGTAGCTGGAGAAGCACATATAAGGCAGGAGGGTCCTGAATTGGATTCAGCCTCTGCCATTGACTTGTTCCCATGTAGAGAGAGAAGACCTTGGGTATTTCTCCTGCACTCAGAGACCCTGGACCTGGTGACAGTGGATTCTTGGGGGCTGCTTCCTCTCCCTCGGGTGGACAGATTTCCTTTTCTCCAACAATAGTAAGTTGGTTAGATTTACTAAGCACCCCCTTCTAGTCTGTGAGCCTGTTGATGGGTAGGGACCGTCTCTATATGTTGCCAACTTGTACTTCCCAAGCGCTTAGTACAGTGCTCAGCACACAGTAAGTGCTCAATAAATATGAATGAAAGAATGAATACTAAGCAGCTGGGAGAGTGCTTGGCATATAATAAGCACTTAACAAATTCCATTAGAAAAAAGGAGTGGGGAAAGCCCAGAACCTGTCTAAAGTCTGACTATCTTCAGTTGTATCTCTGTTTGGTCCTTGTGCCAGCCTGGGGCAGAGAGCAGGACCACCTTCCCCTTTTCCACTTCCCTTGTGGGTTGGTTTCCAGTCAGAATCTGGAGGAAAGACTGGGCCTTGGATCTAGGGACAGACTGAGAGGCTGTTGTTCAGCACACGGGGTTGCTGGGGGCAGGAGGCTAACTTACAATAAGCTGGAGCATATCAAAGAGTCCAGGACAATAATTAACTATCAATAACAATAATAATGCTAACAGGATATATTATCCTGTTATCCTGTGCACTAAGCATTGAGGTAGATACAGTTTCATCAGAACGGGTTCAAGTCCCTGCCCCACATGGGGTACATGGTCTACAAGGCAGAGGGAAAGGTATGGAATCCTCATTTTTACAAATGAGGAAATTGAGACCCAAGGAATTTCAATGCTGGGCATTCTGCCATGTGACAGTAGATTTGGCCATGGCTAAACAATAGTGGTAATGCTATTCATTAAGTGCTTACTCTGTGCCAAATATGGTGCTTAGTGCTGAGGCAAATGTGACCTTGGGCAAGTCATTTAACATCTTCGTGTCTCAGTTTCCTCACAAGCAAAGTGGAGATTCAATGCCTATTCTCCCTCCCATTTAGACTGTGAGCCTTGTCTATGACAGACACTGTGTCTGACCTGAATATCTTGTGTCTACCCCGTTATTAGCATGGATCTTGCTACATAGTAATCCCTTTACAGATAGCGCAATTATTAGATAATCAGATTGCATAAAGTCCCTGTGCCAACCAGTGTTTTCAGTATGAGAGGGAGGGAGGGTGGGTATTTTATCTCCAGTCAATCAACAATCAATTGTATTTATTGAGTGTACTTACTGTATGCAGAGCACCTTACCAAGTGCTTGGGAGAGCACAGAAAAGAATTGTTAGATGAGTTCCCTGCTCACAGTGAGCTTATAGTCTGGAGGGGACACAGACATTACTATAAATAAATGAATTACAGATATGTGCATAAATACTGTGGGGCTGAGGTAGGGGATGAATCAATCATTGAATGAATCAATCATATTTATTGAACACTTACGGTGTGCAGAGCCCTGTACTAAGTGCTTGGGAGAGTACAACACAACAGACTTGGAAGATAGGTTCCCTGCTCACCTATCACTGTAAACCTTACAGTTTAAAGGATGAATAAAGTGTGCAAATCCAAGTGCAAGGATGATGCAGAAGGGAGTGGGAGAAGAGGAAATGAGGGCTTAGGTGGGGGAGGTCTCTTGGAGAAGATATCATTTTAATAAGGCTTTGAAAGTGGGAAGAGTGATTGACTGTCAGATATGAAGAGGGAGGGCATTCAAGGCCAGAGGCAGGACGTGGGCAAGAGGTCAGCGGTGAGATAAATGAGTTTGAGGTACAGTGAGTAAGCTGGCATTAGAGGAATGAAGTGTATGGGCTGGGTGGTAATAAGAAATCAGGGTGGTAAGTGGTGCGGAGGCAAGGTGATCGAGTCCTTTAAAGTGCTTTAAAATCCCACTTTATCGATGCAGAAACTGAGACCGAGAGAGGTCACACAGCAGTTCTGGGAGAAACGTGAGATTTGAGCCTGGCTCTCCCAACTCCCACCCTCAGGACACATGCTCTGGGCTCTGGTCCTCCCTCACTGTCCCCCAGTAGGCTTAGACACTGTTTTCTGGGCCTAGCCAGATGAATTGGAGAGTGTGGGATCACTGGTCAGGGGCTTTTATCTGCCCCATCCCACCCTGAACCGGCTGGCCCTCCCTCCCCAGCCCATCTTCTCTGGGCATGGCCTTGAGCCAAAGTCCCATGCACCCACCCCGATACCCCCTGTCCCTACATGATGAGGTGGGGGAGAGGACAGGAGGAGTAAGATGGTAGTAGAAGAGGGCAAGTTGGGGTATGTGTGATCACCACCCAACACTCCCCGTAGACCCAAGAACACCCCCACAGCATGAGAAACTATAAACTCACTGTGGGCAGGGAATTTGTCTGTTGTCATATTGTACTCTCCCAAGCACTTATTACAGTGCTCCGCACACAGTAAGAGCTCGATAAATCGGATTTAATGAATGAATGAATGAGTGACATGGAGAGCTCAGAGCAAGAAATACTGTTGGGTCCTTGTTTTCTCAATAGCTCATGCTGCTCAGAAAAATTTTTGGTGATGGCTAAGTGATCTGGAGAGACAGCAAGGTGTCAGTAACAGCTAAAAAAAAGGGGAGGATTGCTCGCAGTAGGTGAATATTTAGTATAATCAAATTGATCTTGTCTCTAGATCTTGAGCTTGATGTGGGCAGAAATGTGTCTGTTGTTATATCGTACTCTTCCAAGTGCTTAGTACAGTGCTTTGCACACAGTAAGTGCTCAATAAATATGATTGAATCAATGAATTAATGAAATTGATATATGTATATATAGATTGATTCGTACATCCATGTTTGGGATGGATAGGCTTTGGGATGCTGGGTGTTATTTGAGGAAGTCTCCCTGGAGGAGGGGGGATTTCAGGACTGACTGTGAAGATGGGGAGAGATGTGTCCTGGTGGATTGGAATGGGGAAGGAGTTCCAATCAACCAGCCAACCAATGAATAGAATTTACTAAGATGTATAGAGCACACTTGTTGCAGGCAAAGGGAGCAGAGATGCAGCATAGCACTGTGGGAAGAGTCCAAGACTGTAAATAGGTCCTGGCTCCTTCACTTGTCTATGAGATGACTTTTAGCAAGTGGTCCTCTGTGGTCCTCAGTTTCCTCACCTAACAAATGGAGATCAAAATACCTGCTTTCTCTCCCTCTCAGACTGTGGGCCCCTTGTAGGACAGGGTCTGCTTCAGCCCTGATGATCTTATTCCTACATCAGTGCTTAGTAGAGTCCTTGGCACATAGTAAGGGCTTAAGAAATACACCCATTATGAGCACGAATGAGGATCAGAAGGTGAGAACAAAGTCCAGCTTAGGCAGAGTGGTGAAAACAAGCTGGTGAGAAGCAGCCTTGCTTAGTGGATAGAGCATGGGCCAGCGAATCAGAGTAATAATTATGTTATTTGTTAAGTGTTTACTATCATCATAAATCATATTTATTGAGCACTTACTGTGTGCAGAGCACTATACTAAGCGCTTGGGAAGAACACTATGTGCTAAACACTGTTCCAAGCACTGCCGTATATACAGGGTAGTCAGGTTGTCCCACTTGGGGCTCACACTTTCAATCCCCATTTTACAGATGAGGTAACTGAGGCATTGAGAAGTTAAGTGACTTGCCCAAGGTCACATAGCAGACAAGTGGCAGAGGCAGGATTAGAACCCACGTCCTCTGACTCCCAAACCCGTGCTCTTTCCACTAAGCCACGCTGCTTCTCTTAGTACCAGGATTCTAATCCTGGCTCTGCCATTTGTCTGCTGGGTGACCTTGTTAAACCACTTCATTTCTCTGGGCCTCAGAGACCTCATCTGTAAAATGGGGATTAAGAGTGTGAGCCCTGGGCCCCAAGGGGATCTCAGTGAAGCAGCATGACCTCGGGGAAAGAGCCCAGCCTTGGAGTCAGAGGACCTGGGTTCTATTTCCCTGCTGTGTGGCTTTGCAGAAGTCACTTCACTTCTCTGTGCCTCGGTTTCTTCATCTTATATATATTACTTATTTTTCACAGTAATGTCTGTCTCCCCCTCTAGTCTGTCAACTTATTATGGGTAGGGAACATGTCTGCTAATTCTGTTGTATTGTACTCTCCCGTGTGTTTAGTACAGTGCTCTGCACATAGTAAGTGCTCAATAAATACAAGTGATTGATTGATGGATGTAGGACATGGACTGTGTCCAATCTGATTAACCTGTATCGACTCCAGTGCTTAGCACACAGTAAGTGCTTAACAAATATCATAAAACAAATGAACAAATATAAAGAACTGGGGGGGAACAGGTGAGCAAGTAGGATTGCTATGTAAACTGATGGAGAAACTTAAAGCCAAACTTTCCGCTCCAGGTGTGACTCCATGGAACTTGGAGCTGGCAGCTCTCCGCACCAAGCCGCCCCCAGTCAGCCCTAGAAGGGTGACCAGATCCTGAATCATGCCCAGTCATGGCAGTGCTGGCTGGCCCCATTCCCCACACCCCCAGGCTCACAATCCTAGGCCGGATGACCCCGATCCATTGCCCGATGTGGGAACTCCCCTGATGAGTGCTCCAACTGAGGCCCAGAAACCTGCCACTGCAGTCTCTGGCATCTTCACCCACGCCCCTTGGAATCTGGTCAATTGGGGACATCTGAAGCTGCCCCTCTCCCTCTTCCCATGCCCAGCTGGGGACCACTCAGTACCCCCCACCTCCCCAGCACCCTTTGGGGCAGATGTCATGGGCTTTACTCCAGTTTCCCTCAGTAATAGTTCCCTGGGCTCATTCCTAGGAGTCTTGCTTTCCCTCCAATCTGGGGGCCAGGGGAAAAATGAGGCCTGGGCTCATCTGCCCTAAGGAGGCAAGGCAGGCCGTTTCCCTGTGAGGAAGAACTTTTCAGGTTTTCTTTCTGGGGGATTAAAGCCTTCTATCATGGATCCACTCAGCATGAGTCATTGGATTTAGCTAACGTCTTTCAATTAATCAGTCAGTGGTATTTATTGAGAACTTACTATATGCAGAACTAGGATTGGAACCCAGGTCTTTCTGACTCCCAGGCCAATGCTCTATCCACTAGGCCATGTCACTTCCCAGCCCTCCTTCCCAGTCCAAGAGGGGCAGGGCCACCCAGGGGTCAACTGGCATGGATCTGCCGGCCTTCCCATTTGGCCAAAGATGTTCCAGACTGGCTTCTAGAGATGGTCAATCCCAGTTCCCCCGCAGGCTCAGATGGCCGGTCCAGTTTCCAGCCGGTACACCCTGGATCTGGCATGAATACGGCACCAGGCTCCATGGGATCTGGGGTTTTCGGTCTCAGCCCCCAGCCTCTCTCTGTCACCACAGCTCTTGCTGCCGAGTACCGTGACTCAGAGATGGCATCTATGTTCACAGGGACCCGGGAAGGGGCACAGTGGTTTTGTAGGTGCTCAGTGACTACAATGATGGATTGAGTGATTGATTGATTTGGAACACCGGGTGTTGGCAGGGGTGGCCAGGGGCCTTATTGAGCCTACTCGTAGGCTTTCTACAAAATGGTGAGGAGCGGTGTGGTCTGGGAGTCAGAAGGACCTGGGTTCTCATCCCAGCTCCACCCCTTGTCTGCTGTGTGACCTTGGGCAAGTCACTTCAATTCTCTGGGCCTAAGTTCCCTCAGCTGTAAAATGGGGATTAAGACTGTGAGCCTCATTTGGGACAGCGACTGTGTCCAACCTCATTAGCTTGTATCTACCCCAGTGATGATGATGATAATGGCATTTGTTAAGCACTTACTATGTGCAAAGCACTATTCTAAGTGCTTACTACAGTGCCTGGTACATAGTAAGCGCTTTACAAATACTATAAAAAAAATAGTGTGTGTGAAGTCATCCCATAAGTTGGTCTCTACACTGTAAGCTCACTGTTATATTGTACTCTAACAAGGATTTAGTTCATTGTTCTGAACCCAGTAAGTGCTGAATAAACGTGATAGATTGATTGATCAACTGGTGTGCCCAGTATAACATATGTGATGTCCTAGGTGGCTCAGTGTCTGTGCAACTTGCAGCTTGGGTTATGCCTTCTTTCCCTTGCACATTTCTCCTGTCCTGGCTCTGGGTGCCCCCTCTGGGCCTGAGGGGAGGGAGAGACACTGAGGGACCATGGGACCCCTGACTCAGAGCATGGAAAAGGTATGGAAACCCTGCCCTGGTGTTTGGCTGTGAGGGCCCCAGATATCACCTCCCGATCTCGCTGCTACTCCACAAACTTCTCCTCTCTTTCACCCTCCGACTATAGAGACCTCACGGGGAAGAAAGAATGGGAGGAGTGACTCAATCAGCTGGCTTTTTGAGCAACCTATTTAGCTAAGGTCAAGAACATCATCATTATCATCATCACCCCCACTTTCACAGTCTTAATCATTATCATCATCGTCACCACCATCATCACCATCAACATCATCATCATCATCATCATCATTGTCATCCCCATTAGGTTTAAATGCCAAAAAATACTATCTTCTTTTTAATTAGTGCTTTTTCTCTTCCACCCGGAAGTCAATCAATTCAGTTCAGCCAACTGATTGTTCAGTCAATCGATCGATCAATCAGTGTGTTAGCCACTGAGCCACTACTGAGTGCAAATCACTGTTCTAAGCACTTGGGAGAGCACAGGAAAATAAGGCACATGTTCCCTGACCTCAAGCATCTTACAATCTAATGGAGAATTCCCATTTTGACTGGGAAATCACATAGTTTTGGAATCAGAAGCCTTTGTGCTGGTTTACAATCTATTCCCATTAGTTATGTGACCTTAGAAAAGTCACTGAACATTTCTGGTCCACAGTTTTTTAAATGAGGATAAGGATATTTGTGTCCCTCCAGATTTGCAGGGAGGTGTGGGTCTCCATCAGCTTGTACCTGGAGCTTCTCATACGAGGAGGAAGAACTCCACTCTACAGCATCTCAAATGCTGGATGGGATACAGCTTTCTAATGCCTGGACTGAGCAAGTTCAGGTCTCCTTTCTAGTGCTAATCCCAGGAGGCTCCTAGAGTATGAGTGGGAAAGGGAAGAAGACCGCCGCTTCCTCCCTGTCCCCTTCCCCTGCGAGTTCAGGGGACCTGAGGGAGAAAAAAAATGTGACCGGAGGGAGAAAAATACCAGAAGTGGAGGCAGTCTCCACCTCTTGCACTGGCCAGGGAGAACAACATGATGATGTGAATAATAGCAGTAATAATGATAATCACCGTGGGGTATTTATAAAGCAATTACTTATTTATAAAGCAATTACTATGTGCCAAGCACTGTGTGAAGCATGGGGATAGACACAAGATGATTAGATTAGTTACAGTCCCTGTTCCACATGGACTAAATAGTGAGAGAAAAGATATCTAATCCCATTTTACAGATGAGGAGGTTGAGACCCAGAGACTGAGTGAAGTGGGATGTCCCAGACTCAGGTCAAAGGGCAGTAGCCTCCCCCACCACCACTGAAGATTGAAAAGCAGCATGGTGTAATGGGTACAGCACTGACCTGGGGGGGTCAGAGAGTCATGGGTTCTAACCCTGAACCACATGGGACAGGGATGGTGTCCAACCTAATTTGCTTGTATCCACCTCAGCGCTTAGCATAGTGCATGGAAAATAGTAAGTGTTCAATAAATACCACAACATAATCAGGCTCACAATCTAAGTAGACATGAGAACGAGTATTGAATCCCCATTTTACAGATGAAGAAACTGAGGTCCAGAGAAGTGAAGTGACTTGCCATAGGTCACACTGCAGATCCGGGATTGAAACCCAGGTCATCTGACTCTAAGGCCCATGCTGTTTCCTTTAGACCACACCGTTTCCCAAGAGAAAGACCCAGCTTCTGCCCATCCTCCCCCCACCCCATGCCAGCCAAACTTCTGCTATGCTCTTCTTGTCAACGGGATTTCACGAGCTGCACAGGGGAAGCAGTGGGGCCTAATGTATAGAGCAGGGACCTGGGTGTCAGAAGGATCTGGGTTCTAATCCCAGCTCTGCCACTTGTCTGCTGTGTGACCTTGGGCAAGTCATTTAACTCCTCTGTGCCTTAGTTACCTCAACTTTAAAGTGGGGATTAAGACTGTGAACCCAAGGTGGGGCAGGGACTGTGTCCAACCCAAACACCTTGTATCTACTCCAATGCTTAGTACAGTGCCAGGCATATAGTAAGTGCTTAGCAAATACTACAATTATTATCATTATCCTGCCTCTCCTCATCTCTCTCGGTGCCCTCTGAGACCTCCCCGCTGTGCTGTCATGGGTGGGGTGGGAATGGAGGCCAGGGAAATCCTGAGGTAAATCAGCATCTTGCAGCAGGCCAAGCCATGGGCTGTGGGCGTGGGGTCGACCAGAAGGTCCACAATCTGAGCAGGCCACCAACCAATCCATTATCTGTGGAGGGTGAAGTGCTGTACTCAGCGTTTGGGAAAATGGAAGCTCCTTGTGGGCTAGGACTGTATGTTTAGTTTCTGCTGGACTTCCCCCAGAAGCTTAAAATGGATTCGGGTGTTCCCTAATTACCATTACTCCCTTAGACAGTAAGGCCCATGAGGGACAGAAACTGTGCCTGATCTAATAATAAAAATAACAACAATGATAATGGTATTTGTTAGGTGCTTACTATGTGCCAGGCACTGTTATAAGCCCTGGGGCAGATGTAAGGTAATTTGGTTGGCCCTACTCCCTGTCGCACATGGGGTTCACAGTCTTATACAGATGAGAAGCAGTGTGGCTCAGTGGAAAGAGCATGGAGTTGGAAGTCAGAAGTCATGGTTTCTAATCCAGCTCCACCACTAATCGGCTGTGTGACTTTGGGAAAGTCATTTCACTTCTCTGGGCCTCAGTCCCCTCATAATAATAATAATGGTACTTGTTAAGTGCTTATTATGTGCAAAGCACTGTTCTAAGAGCTGGGGGGATACAGGGTGATGAGGTTGTCCCACGTGGATCTCACAATCTTAATCCCCATTTTACAGATGAGGTAACTAAGGCTCAGAGAAGTTAAGTAACTTGCCCAAAGTCACACAGCTGATAAGTGACGGAGCCAGGTTTAGAACGCAGGTGGTTCTGACTCCCAGCCTGTGTTCTATCCACTAGGCCATGTTGCTTCAATTATCTTGTATCTTCCCTAGTGCTTAACACCGTGCTTGGCAGATATTAAATACTTAAACTAAGACCACAAATCTTATTATTCCTCTTGCCGCAGGCTGCCTCTGAGAAAAGCTAAGGTGGGAGGGTGGAAAGAGGGAGTGGTTTCTGGGATGAGCCCTAGGACTTTCCCGTCTTGCTTGCACAGCTAAGTGAGACTTCTGAGGGATTGAACCTGAAGTCCTTGGTACCTCAGGGTGTTTTACGAAATCCTTGCACTTCTCCCCCTCCAATTTCCCAGTTCAGATACTGTACACTCCCAAGCACTTAGTACAGTACTGAGCACACAGTAAGCTCTCAATAAATGAATGAATGAATGAAAGGTGGAGGGAGGGAGTGTGTGACTGGAGGCTCAGAGTGAGCAACTCAGTGGGCTTCACTCTGGAGGCCTTGAGTGTCCCCAGAATAAAAACTCAGAGCAATTCTGGGGGCAGTAACTATGTGCCAAACCCTAGGGATAGATACAAGATAATTAAGTCAGACACAGTCCCTGTTCCACAAAGGAATCACAGACTGAGAGGGAAGCAGATCAGATAATTATGCCCATTTTACACATGAGGAAACTGAGGCACAGAGAGGATAAGTAAGTTGCCCCAAATCACACAGCAGGCAGGTAGCAGAGCAGATACTAGAACCTGGGTCTCCTGATCTGTGGTCCTGTGGTGTTTCCACTAAACCATGCTGCTTCCTATTAAAATAGGGATGGAAGGGTGTCCATTTTCCTCAGTAAAGCATGGGTTACCCTGTGGGCCCCCTGTCCAAGGCCCAGATTGGAGTGAGATAATCCAACCCAACTCTGTCTGCAGGCCCCAACAGGCACTATATCCTGTCTCATCCCGAGTGGGAGAACCGGAGGTTTGGCAACATGGAGGGAAGGCTCAGAGCTCAGCGTTAGAAGGTCATGGGTTCTAATCCTGGCTCTGCCACTTATCAGCTATGTGACCTTGGACAAGTCACATCACTTCTCTGGGCTTTAGTAACCTCATCTGTAAAATGGGGATTGAGATGGTGAGACCCACGTGGCACAGAGACTGGGTTCAACATGATTTGCTCCCATCCATCCCAGCGCTTTGTACAGTGCCTGGCACATAGTAAGTGCTTAACAAATACTATTATCATTGTCATTATTATTATTATTATCATTATTATTATCATCATCAGAATGGATGGTATCCAGGCAGGTTGAGGAGGAATTTTTCTGGCTCCCTCTCCCTTCTGAGTCATATATGCACCTCAATCTCGGCCTTTGAACACTTGATAGTCTCCCCACCCCTAAAATGTACAGCACTTATGTCTTGTCTTATGTCGTTGAGTCTTTTCCAAGCACTCATGTACATATTTTTAAATCATCTATTTTAAATAACTTAATTATTCACATTTATGCATGTCTCCCCATCTACACTGTGAGCTCATTATGGTCAGGGAACATATGTGCTAATTCTTTTACATCATACTCTGCACATAGTAAGCGCTCAATAAATGTGATTGATTGATTGATTGAATGAGAGAGGGAAGGAGGAGAGGAGTCATGGAAGACGGCAGCATCTTGGCAGAGCTATGGGTGTGAAGGATCAGGCTCCTCCCTCCTTAGGGTCCCCTCCTCCTGCAAAACCTCCCCGCATCACGGGGTCTCTGTTTCCACTGCAGCAAGCACTGGTAGTTCTGTTCGGGATTGTACCCGGAGAGCCAAGCTCCACTTGCGGTCTCAGAAGCTGCAGGCTCCGTGGAATTCTCCTTCCCTCCTCCATGCACCACTTCCAGTTACAAACGGGGGGAGAGACTGAGCCAGTGCTGTTTGGCCCAAACAACCATGGCCATGGCAACAGGGCCTGATGTCACTGGGGGAGGGCCCGGAAAACGGCCAAGGGTGAGGGGGAAGAAACCTGGGAGGACTCTTGCATCTTTCGCTGCTATAGGGGGAGTCCGGCTGAGTCACACACTTTGGGATGCCTCAAAGGAGCCCAGCCTTTGACACAACCTCTGACTTGTGTTTCCGGGATGTCCAGGTGAATATGCACGGTTCTAGGAGAAGCAGCTTGGCTTAATGCAAGAGCATGGGCTTGGGAGTCAGAGGTCATGGGTTCTAATCTCGGCTCTGCCGCTTGTCTGCTGTGTGACTTTGGACAAATCACTTAACTTCTCTGGGCCTCAGTTTCCTCATTTGTAAAATGAGGATTAAGACTGTGAGCCCCATAAGGGACAACCTGATAACCTTCTATCTACACCAGAGCTTAGAACAGTGCTTGGCACATAGTAAGTGCTTAACAAATGCCAGCATTATTATTATTATTAATTTCCAGGCCCAACACAGCTCGGGGGAGAGCCTCCATTCTAGTGCCCCCTGAGACTGATGGTGTTGCCACCAGCCTGTGATCAGGGACCCCCAGATGTCCCGGTAGGCACCCGGGGTACAGAGAGCCGATCCTCCCCTCTAAGGGCTGGGGGCTGAAGTTTGGAGGATTGGCAGAACCCTCACCTCCACCCCCACCCCCATCATACACAGGCAGCCCCCTCCTCCAATGCCAAAGCAGCTCTTCCACAGTCATAGACCAGAGAAGCACACACCCTTCAGTCACAAGCTGGCAACCAGTCTTTATCTAATTAGGAATTTCAACAGCATCTGTAGGGGTACAATTAAAGATTCAGTTCCATCCAGGATTAAGCACCTAGCCCTGACCTGGCACTTCTTCCTAACTGAAATCCAGTGTTTCCCTTTTTCCTAATTTTAACACGAGGGGTTCCTGTACCCTCCCTCAAGCCCACTATGAAACTTCAAGGCTCAACTTCTCTGTGGGTACACTGCCAACAGATCCTTGCAGTCATTCATTCATTCTTATTTATTGAGTGTTTCAGTCACCTGATCACCTTGTATCTTTTCCAGCGCTTAGAACAGTGCTTTGCACATAGTAAGTGCTTAACAAATGCCATTATTATTATTATTATGTGCAAAGCACTGTACTAAGCGCTTGGGAGAGTACAATATAATAAACAGACACATTCCTCTCCACATAGAGTCACAATCTAGAGGGGGAGACAGACATTAATATAAAGAAATAAATATATAGATAAATCAATAAATCAATATGTCCAAGACTGAACTCCTTATCTTCCCTTCCAAACCCTGTCCTCTCCTTGACTTTCCCGTCACTGTAGATGGCACTACCACCCTTCTCATCTTACAAGCCCGCAACCTTGGTGTCATCCTCAACTCCGCACTCTCGTTCACCATACACATCCAATCTGCCACCAAAACCTGCCGGTCTCAGCTCCGCAACATCACCAAGATCCGCCCTTTCCTCTCCATACAAACTGCTATCTTGCTGGTTCAATCTCTCATCCTATCCCAGTTGGATTACTGCATCAGCCTCCTCTCTGATCTCCCATCCTGCTGTCTCTCCCTGCTTTAGTCTATACTTCACTCTGTGCCCAGATTATCTTTATATAGAAACACTTTGGGCATGTCACTCCCCTCCTCAAAAATCTCCAGTGGCTACCACTCAATCTGCGTATCAGGCAGAAACTCCTCACTCTGGGCTTCAAGGCTCTCCATCACCTCGCCCCCTCCTACCTCACCTCCCTTCTCTCCTTCTAGAGCCCAGTCCGCACCCTCCTCTCCACTGCCGCTAACCTCCTCACTGTGCCTCATTCTCGCCTGTCCTGCCGTCGACCCCCGGCCCACGTCCTTCTCCCGGCCTGGAATGCCCTCCCTCTACACATCCGCCAAGCTAGCTCTCTTCTTCCCTTCAAAGCCCTACTAAGAGCTCACCTCCTCCAGGAGGCCTTTCCAGACTGAGCCCCCTTTTTCCTCTCCTCATCCCCATCCCCCCTGCCCTACCTCCTTCCCCTCCCCACAGCACTTATATATATTTGTACAGATTTATTACTCTATTTATTTTACTTCTACATATTTACTACTCTATTTTGTTAATGATGTGCATATAGCTATAATTCTATTTGTTCTGACGATTTTGACACCTGTCTATGTGTTTTGTTTTGTTGTCTGTCTCCCCCTTCTAGACTGTGGGCCCGTTGTTGGGTAGGGACCATCTCTATATGTTGCCGACTTGTACTTCCCAAGCGCTTAGTGATCTGCACACAGTAAGCACTCAATAAATATGATTGAATGAGTGAATGAATAAATTACAGATATATATCTGTATAGAGAAGCAGTGTGGCTCAGTGGAAAGAGCACGGGCTTTGGAGTCAGAGGTCATGGGTTCAAATCCAGGCTCTGCCAATCGCCAGCTGTGTGACTTTGGGCAAGTCACTAACTTTTCTGTGCCACAATTCCCTCATCTGTAAAATGGGGACTAAGACTATGAGCCCCCCCGTGGGACAACCTGATCACCATGTAACCTCCCCAGTGCTTAGAACAGTGCTTTACACATAGCAAGTGCTTAATAAATGCTATATACATACATATATATATATATATATATATATATATATATATATATATATATATGTGCTGTGGGGATGGGAGCGAGAGCGAATGAAAGAGCAAGTAAGAGCGATGCAGAACAGAGTGGGAGAACAGGAGAGGAGGGCTTAGTTAGGGAAGGATTCTTGGAGGAGGTAGGACTAGCCAGCTTGAGTGACTCCACTGTCCCCATCTCTTTTTCCAGCTGGCTCTGCTTTTGTCCTTGGCCATTCCCAGGCACAGAAGGTTGTATCATAATAAGAATAATGGGATTTGTTAAGTGCTTACTCTGTCCCAAATGCTGGGGTAAATACAAGCAGATCAGACAATCTGTGACCCACATGAAGCCCACAGCCTAAGGAGGGAGGGAGAACAGGTAATGACTCTCAAGGGTACAGATGAGGAAACTGAGGCCCAGAGAAGTGAAGTGACTTGCCCTATTTTATGGATGAGGAAACGGAGGCCCAGAGAAATGAAGCTATTGGCCCAAGGTCACACAGCAGGCAAATGGAGGAGCAGGGATTAGAACCCAGGTCTCCTGCCCCCCTTGGCCCTTGCTCTTTCCATGAGGCTGAACTATCAGTCAGTCCTCTGAATCCCAAGCAGAGGGCTTAGGACTTAGAGGTTTTCTGATGACATCTCCCTGGACATCAGTTCTCTCCCCTCTAGACTGTAAGCTCGCTATGGGTAGGGAATATGTCTGCTAATTCTGTTGTATTGTACTCTCCCAAATGCTTAATACAGTGCTCTGCATATAGTAAGTGCTCAATAAATACCACTGATTGATTGATTGACCTCCTACTGCCTCCTACTGCTGACACGGAGGGAGTTGGCCCCACCCTTGACTGTAAGCACCTTGAGGGGATGGAGGGCTTTGCTTCTGCTGTCCTCTCCCAACTACAGTGTTCTGTTCATCATGAGAACTCAATAAATAATCAATCAGTAGTGTTTAATGAGCATTTACTCTGCACAGCCCAAGTCTCAGAGCAGCAGTGTGGAAGTAACATGGCCTAGTGGAAAGAGCATGGGGCTGGGAACCGAAAGGACCTGGGTTCCAATCTTGGCTTTGCCATCCATCTGCTGTGAAAGTCACTTCACTTCTCCAGGTCTCAGTTACTTCATCTGTAAAATGGGGACTAAGACTTTGATCTCTGTGTGGGACAGGGACTGGGCCCAATCTGATTATCTTGTATGAGCCCCCGGACTTAGAACAGTGCTTGACACATAGTAAACACTTACAAATACTGTTAAAAAAATACACGATAGAGTTAATGAACATGAACCTTCAAGGAGCTTGCATTCTAGTGAGGGGCTGACAATACTATTTATTGGTAGTTTAATCAAGTGGATGTAGTACAATATATTTATGCCAGCCTGTCTCCACGGGGAGAGGGTAAACTCCTTGAGGGCAGGAATGAGGACTTTGCTTCTGTGGTACTTCCTTAAGGCCTCAGTACAGTGCTCTGCACTCAGAACATGCTCAGTAAAAGCTGTTGATTGATGGGTGGATCCGACCATCCAGACTGTTTCCTAGAAACAGGAAGCTGTCTTTTGGCCTAGAACAGAGGGGGTCACAAGAGCACCCTAAACTCTGAATTTGGTCACCACCCTGGAAATCATGATAAAGTCTGGGGGTTTGAGTTTCAACAAAGCAGAAAACTCCCCTTCCCTCTCCCCTCCCCAGCTTCCTCCCCTCCCCTGATCCCGGCCCATCACCAATGATGCTGTGTCTACTCTCCGCTCTGACTACCATATGACGAATGACCCTCCCTGCATTATGCAAGGACTTGTAATAAAATCACTGAAATATTTTCAGCAACTTCCTTCTTCTTTCTCTCACTGAAATGGCATGCGTTGCAGTTGTTTTGGCGGCTGCTCTTATGAAACGCATAACCTCTCAGTGGCACAGATAATAATGAGCAGTGTGACTGACAAGGTCTCCCATGTGTTGGTCAAGCTGGTGGTTTCTTCCAGATCTGACAACAGCCTGGCCCGCAGGAGAGGGGAATGTCCAACTCTCCCAATTGCTTAGTACAGTTCTCTGCCCACATTAGTGCTCAATCAATATGATAGATTGGTTGACTGATGGATTCTCTGGGGCTGGGCATACCGGGCCTGCCACTGCCTGTATCCTTTCCAGGGACCTGATGATGATAATAATAATAATGGCATTTGTTAAGTGCTTACTTTGTATCAAGCACTGTTCTAAACGCTGGGGTAGATACAAGTTAATCAGGTTGGTCACAGTCCCTGTCCCACATGGGGCTCATAGTCTAAGTAGGAGAGGGAACAGGAATTGAATCCCCATTTTACAGATGAGAAAACTGAGGCACAGAGAAGTGAAGTGACTTGCCCAAAGTCACTGAGTAGGCAACTGGCAAAAGCAGGGTGGCCTAGTAGAAAGAATATGATCCTGGGAGTCAGAGGACCTAGATTTTAATCCTGGCTTCACCATTTATCTTCTGTGTGATATTGGGCAAGTGACTTCACTTCTCAGTGCCTCTATTCCCTCATTTGCAAAATGGGGATTTAATCCCTGTTCTCTCTCCTACTTGGACTGTAAACCCCATGGGAGATTTGGTTACCTTGTATCAACCCCAGCTCTTAGTACAGTGATTGGCTTGTAGCAAGTGCATAACAAATACCACAATTATTAGTACCTTGTTTCTGCAATTTGTGGCACCGCTAGCAGTTACCTCATCTGCAAAATAGGGATTGAGACTATGAGCCTCACGTGGGACAAGGACTGTGTCCAACCCGATTTGCTTGTATCCACCCAGGGCTTAGTACAGTTCCTGGAACATAGTAAGTGCTCAACAAATACCATAATTATTATTATCATTAAGCATTTACTTTTTACCAAGCTCTTAACTAAAACACTGCAATCATATCAGACACAGTACCTGTCCCACAAGGAATTCATGGACGAAGAAGTTGGGAAAACAGGGTGCTTATCTCCATTTTGCAGAAGAGATTTGCTCACTGGGAAAAGGGAGAAGCTGGAATTTCTCATCATATTTCCCTTTCACTTGAAGGAGTTTGTTGAGGGCAGTGGAGGTGGGGGCTGGTGGAAGTGACAGACCTGGAAAACAGCCTGGGCCAGGGAGTTCTGACCAGATGAGTAGCTATGATGCCGTTACTCCATTCCTGAGCAAGGCTCCCCTCCTCCTTTTTCTCCTTCCCTCTCTGTTTCCCTTCCTTCTCCCTTTCCTGCTTCCCTGCTGCTTTCTCTCCCCCATGAGGGACATGCATCTGGTTTTATAGTGGACAGTATGTTTTCAGCTGATCTGCCCCCTGTCTGGCATGGATAGGACAACCTGGACACCTTTCTAATTATAATAACAAAATAATAATTGCACTTGTTAAACATTTACTATGTGTCAAGCACTGTACTGTGCCCTGGGGTAGATGCAGGATAATCAGGTCCCACATGGGGCTCACATAGTCTAAGTAGGAGGGAAAACAGGTATTGAATCCCCATTTTGCACATGTGGAGACTGAGGCAGACTTCAGACTTCAGGAGCGAGGCCACAGAACTGGTTCGCTGGTTCTGGGTGACCTGCCCACATGTTCATACTCTGCCCACAGTAGGCACACAATCAATACCCCCTATGGATCCCTACCGTTGGTTCTTGGTGTCCTGTATTTGGAGACTGGGCACTGGATTAGCCCAGCTGGATTCCACAGAAGCTCAAACCCATTGGATGCTTTGGGACTAGGATTATTCGGTCCACAAGTCCCTCTTTCTGGTCATAATGGTGATTTCAGTGGATGGGGCCTTACTTGGTCCTGGGATCCTGGTGCTAAGCTACCTTTGGCCTGCTCTCCCAGAAACAGCTTGGCTTAGTAGAAGCAGCATGGTTTAGTGGATTAGAGCAGGGCCCTGGGAGTCAGAAGGACCTGGGATATAATTCTGGCTCTGCCACTTGTCCCCTGGGTGACCTTGGGCGAGTCACTTCTCTGTGCCTCAACTACCTCAACTATAAAATGGAAATTAAGACTGTAAGCCCAATGTAGGACAGGGACTGTGTCCAACCTGATTAACTTGTATCTACCCCAGTGCTTAGAATAGTGCCTGGCACATAGTAAGCATTGAAGAAGCACCATAATGAGGGAGGATCCTGTCATTCCCCATTTGTTTCCTTCCACTGTGGCCTCCGGTGCCTGGTGAATCTGGGTCACGGTTCATGGGGGCAATGGGGACCCGCCTGGGGGGCTCCTGCCTACCCATTCACTCTGCTCCAAATAATAATAATAGTAACAGTTATGGTACTTGTTAAGAGGTTACTATGTGCCAAGCACTGTTCTAAGCACTGAGGTAGATACAAGTTAATCAGGTTGGACACAGTCACTGTCCCACTTGAGGCTCACACTCTTAACCCCATTTTTACAGATGAGGGAACCGAGGCAAGGGGAGTTAAGTGACTTGCCCAAGGTCATGCAGCGGATACTTGTCAGAACTAGGATCAGAACCCAGGTCCTTCTGACTCCCGGGGCCATGCTCTATCCATTGAGCCACACTGTTTCTCTGCTTCCAAAGGAAGTGCTTCAGTAGAGCTGCTGGATTGTAAATTTCTCCTTAACAGCAACCTCCTTACAGGATCCCAGAAAGCTGCCGTGCCCAGATGGCAAAAACGTTACAGCAGATGGCAAGATTCCCAGCTGCCTGTACTCTCTCGGTCTCCTCCTCTGGACTATGAGCATCCAGGGGTCAATCTCGGCTGGGCAAGATTTCCAGGGTCAAGTTGAAAGGCAAAGCGGAAACTGTCTTTCCTGGATCCTTTCCCAGCAAGAGCCGTTTGGGACATCACAGGGTTAAGGAGGGTGACTTGTTGTGGGACTATGCAATGATGCTTTTCTTTTTAAATTGACGTACGCATGGAACCGCTGAGTGTATGTGACATATACACTCCCTGAAAATTGACTGCCAGCCCAAGACCTCAAGCATTTTAAAAGGATGAATTCATTATGCCTCATGTCACCTGATCTCTATCTTTTCCCTCAACTCCTGCCTGGAGACCTGAGGCAAAGAGTGATGAATCAGAAATGGAAAGAATGTGAGATGCAACAAGGTTACTGTAGTAATCAATCATTTCTGTCAGCCTGTATTCCCCTTTAGAATGTAAGCTTCTTGGGGGCAGGAACTGTGTCTTTTACTTCCATCGGGCTCTCCCAATTTTTGAAGCAACGATGGACCTAGGAGTCAGAAAGATCTGGGTTCTAATCCTGGCTCTGCTATTTGTCTACCTTGTGACCTTGGGCAAGTCTCTTCATTTCTCTGTACCTCAGTTACCTCAGTTATAAAATGGGGATTAAGACTGTGAACTCCTTGAGGGACAGGGACTGTGTCCCACCTGATTTGCTTGTATCCACCCCAGCGCTTAGTATAATGCTTGGCTCATGGTATGTGCTTAACAAATGTCATTATTATCATTATTAATACGTTGATTTTTTATTTATTTTTGATCAGTTTTTGATACTGATTTTTGGAGAAGCAGCGTGGCTTAGTGGAAAGAGCACGGGCTTGGGAGTCAGAGGATGTGGATTTAAATCCCACCTCCACCACTTGTCTGCTGTGTGACCTTGGGCAAGCCACTCAACTTCTCTGGTGCCTCAGTTTCCTTATCTTTAAAATGGGAATTAAGACTGGGAGCCCCATGTGGGACAACCTGATTACCTTGTATCTACCCTAGCACTTAGAACAGTGCTTGGCACATAGTAAGCACTTAACAAATACCATCATTTATTTTATTTATATAGTAGCAGAGCTGAGAGTAAGGCCCAAGCCTCTGAGCTCCTAGGCATATGCTCTTTCCACTAGCCCACCCTGTCTCTGGACTATTAAAATATGAGCGCCTTTTGCAGAAGTAAGAAGCCTCTCACAGACACTGTGCAGCCAAAGAGGAAGCTGAGGGAAACTGGAGAAGGTGCAGTAGGATTTTTCTTCAGGCCATCTAAATGCAGCAACAGGAAACTCCTTAGTTGGTGGAGGTGGAAGGAGGCCACTCGATAGCATCCTAGTGCCTTGGGAATTTATTTATTTATTTTTCAGTATTTGTTAAGTGCTTACTATGTGTCAAGCACTGCTGTAAGAGCTAGAGTAAATGTACATTTATCAGGGTGGATGCAGTCTCCACCCCTCATGGGGCTCACTATCTAAATTGGAGGGATGAGGATTTGATCCCCATTTTACAAGTGAGGTAACTGAGGCACACAGAAGTGGAGTGACTTCCCAAGATCACACAGCGGACAAGTGGTGGAGCCGGGATTAGAACCCAGGTCCTCCTGACTCCCAGGCCCATGATCTTTCCTTCAGCTCTTGGGGATGTCAATTCCTGGAAGAGGTCAAGGGCAGAGGGGGCTGGGCCTGGGGCTTGGGCCTATAACTGGTCCTCTTTGCAGAAACTGGAAAGGAATACTAATAATGATGGTATTTGTTAAGCGCTTACTATGTGCCAAGCACTGTTCTAGGCACTAGGTACCCAACTGGAGCACGCTAGAGAAACAAACGAGCAGCAGCAGCACTCGGGCCCATTGCTGATCCAGAGGCCAAGTTGGTTGCAGGAAGTAGGAGGGGCACAGGCAGTGAAAGAACTTTGGGTTTGGTGGTGGGGTGGTGGGGTGGTGGGGGCCCAACTTTCTAAGCAACTACATGTGGAGTGTCCATCTTCAACTTGGTGTCCTTGGCGACTGGCTAATGACTGTCTATATGGGGGAAGTTTTATTTTCATAACATTTGTGAAGCACTTATGAGGTGTCAGGCACTGTACAAAGTCCTGGGTAGATACAAAATAATTGGGTTTGATTACAGTCCCTGGTCCACATAGGGCTCACAGTCTTAATGCCCATTGCACAGATGAGAGAACTGAGGCACAGAGAAGTAAGTGATTTACCCCAGGTCCCACAGCGATAGGTTGCGGAGCCAGAAGTAGAACCCAGTTCCTCTGACTCCCAGGCCATTGGTTTTTATCCATTTTCATTGCAGTTTGGTGATAGTTTTTCTTTTATCAAAATATAAAACAAATCCATCAGTTGCATTTATTGAGCGCTTACTTTGGGCAGAGCACTGTAGTCACTAAATTACAGGTAACGGGAAGTGGCACAGTTCAAAAATATGATCTTTAGAAGCAGCATGGTTTAGCGGATAAAGCACGAGCCTGGGAGTCAGAAGGATGTAGGTTCTAATCCTGGCTCTTGTCGTTTGTCTGTTTTGTGACTGTGGACAAGTCACTTAACTTTTCTGTACCTCAGTTACCTCAGTTGTAAAATAGGGATTAAGACTTTGATCCCCAGGTGGGACAGGGACTGTGTCCAACCTGATTAGCTTGTGTCTACTTCAGCACTTAATCCAGTGCTTGGCCCACAGTAAGCACTTAGAAAATTCCATAAAAAAACTGATCATAAGCCCTATGGGGCCAGGTGGTTCGATGAGCCACTAAATCCTTCATTGATGAGCACTTAAGTGCACAGTTAATGAGGAAGTATTCAAGTGGCATTTGTGTGTGTGAGGTTGCGGGGAGTAAGGTGAGGAGATGAGAGAGTAGTCCTGGAAGTTCTCCCGGAGGAGATGGGATTTTAGAAGATGGCCAGAGCTGTGGTCTTCTGGCTGTGAAGTGGAAGTCTGACTCAGGAGGGAGAATGTGGGCAAGGGGTCAACAGTGAGAGAAACGAGAACAAACATATGAAGTGGAGCAGTGGTCTCCACAGCCCAGGATTCTGTCCCCGTTAGGTACACCAAGAGCTGCTTGGAGGAATCGGGTGTTGATTGTCCTCCTGGACATCCACCCACAGGGTTCTTGAGGGTGAAATTCCACAGGAGGCTGAATGATTCCAAGGGGGTCGAAAAGAAACGGAATTGGAGAAGGGAATGGTCAGAAGGAATAGCACAGCTGCTGTTTTTCCTCTTCTTACGCACCACTTCTAAAGTCAACCCCAAATGGGGAGGAGAAACTCTGAAGGATTGTGGAATCCAGAGGAGGGAGGAGGCTATTTATAGTCAAATTTACATAGGGTTGTTGTTGTTGATGAGGAGCCAGTGTCTCTGGCACATGCCGCTCTTTGGAGGGCGTGAGGCAGAACGGTAGGCCTGAAGTCCCAATCGTGGCACTGCAAGATCTGGAAATACTTCTCCGGACTAGTAGGTCATTCATTCATTGATTTATTCGGTCGTATTTACTGAGTGCTTACTGTGTGCAGAGCACTGAACTAAGCACTTGGGAGAGTATGTTAGAACAATAAACAGATACATTCCCTGTCCACAGTGAACATAGAGACTAGAGGGACAGACATTAATATAAATAAATACACTGCCTGAGGCCCACAGCGACAGGGCCGGAGAACCGAGCCCATCCCAGCCAGCCCCATCTTCAATGTCCGTGCCCCAGTAATCCTGGCTCTGCCACTTGTCTGCTCGGTGACCTTGGGAAAGTCACTTAATTTCCCTGTGCCCCAGTTACCTCACCTATAAAATGGGGATTGAGACTGTGAGCCCCAAGTGGGACATGGACTGTGTCCAACCTGTTTATCTTGAATCTTCCCCACCAACCGATTATTATAGTATAGTACTTAAGCATAGTATGTGCTCAACAAATACCGTTAAAAAATACCACTCATTATTCGGGTGGAACATATGCCTTCCTAGTGCTCTTAACACAGTGCTGAGCACACAGTAAGTGCTTCACAAATGCCACAATTATCATTATAATTGTTGAACTCTCCTAGCATCTTAGTGCAGTGCTTAATAGCATGTCCTAATAGAAAGAACACAGGTCTGAGTTCTAATCCCAGCTCTACCACTTTCATTCATTCAATTGTATTTATTGAGCGCTTACTGTGTGCAGAGCACTTTACTAAGCACTTGGGAAGTACAAGTTGGCAACACATAGAGACGGTCCCTACCCAACAACAGGCTCACAGTCCTGTTTTGTGACCTTGCACTAGTTACTTTAAGTTTCAGTGCCTCAGTTACCTCATCTGTAAAATAGGGATTAATTCCTATGCCCTCCTATTTAGACTTTGAGCCCCATGTGGGACAGAGACTGTGTCAAACCTGCTTAACTTGGATCTCCACCAGTGCTTAGAACAGTGCTTGTCACATAGTAACACATAATAAGGCACATAATTGTTACTGTTACAAGTGCTTAATCAATATTCCTGATTGATAGATTGAGGATATTGCAGTGGTTCATCTACAGGAAAAGGGCTTCTGAGCCTCCTAGAGTTAAAGGGTTACTATGTTCCAGATAATAATAATAATACTTGTGGTATTTGTTAAGCACTTACTATGTGCCAGACACTGTACTAAGCGCTGGGGTGGATACAAGAAAATCGGGTTGGATGCAGTTCCAGCCCCACATGGGGTTTACAATCTCAATCCCTATTTGACAGATAAAGTAACTGAGGCACAGAGAAATAAAGTGACTTGCCCCAGATAATAATAATGGTATTTGTTGAGTGTTTACTATGTGCTGAGAACTGTTCTAAGCACTGGGATAGATACAAGGTTGTTAGGTTGTCCCACGTGGGGCTCACAGTCTTAATCCCCATTTTGCAGATGAGGTAAATGAGGCACAGAGAAGTGAAGTGACACACCCAAAGTCGCACAGATGACAAGTGGTGGAGCAGGGTTTAGAATCCAAGACCTCTGACACCCAAGCCCACGCTCTTGAACACACTACAGACACATGCCTGACCAGGGTTTAGAACCCATGACCTTCTGATTCCCAGGCCCGAGCTCAATCCACTGTGCCTTGCTGCTTCTCTAGCTGATCACCCCAATCTCTGTCCCTCCTCAGTCCATTCCTCATATCTTCTTGGAAAAATCCTGGATTCTGGAGACTTCCAGGGATGAAGGAGAAAGATAGGGGCAGTGCAGTCCACTTGTGTCACCAGATTTCAACACCCCTTAAAGGCAGGACCCCCTGGCAATAGCTGAGTCAATAGAGGGGAAGTGTGTTTTCTGAGAGGAAATAACCAACGGATTTATCCATATGGGAAATAAATGTGAAGAGGGAAGATGAAACCATTGAGGACAAACTAACCCTTAGACTGTGAGCCCCATGTGGAACTTCATTATCTTGAATCTAACTCAATGTTTAGTACTGTATTCATTCATTCATTCATTCAATCATATTTATTGAGTACTTACTGTAAGCAAACACTGCACTAAGCACTTGGGAGGGTATATTATAATAATAAACAGACACATCCCTGCCCACAATGAGCTCACAGTCTAGATAAAAGCACTTAACAAATACCATTATTATTATTAGAGTGAACCCACTCATGATCAGTCAATGATCAGTGGTATTTATTGAGTACTCACTCCATCAATCATCATTATTTACTGGGCATTTATTCAATCAATCAATGGAATTTTTTGAGCACCTTCTCAGTCAATCAGTCATTGGCATTTATTGAGCACCTACTCAGTCATTCAGTGGTAATTACTGAGAACCCATTCAGTCAAACAGTGCTCTTCACCCAACACCTCATCAATCAGTCAGTCAAATAATCAATCCTGCAGTGGGCAGAGCCCAGCAGAAACAATACTAAGGAGTCCTCAAGGGACTTGGAAGGAAATGGAGGAAACAAGAGAAGCAGGTTGTTTGCTGATAATCAGAGCAGGAATAAGTGCAAGGAGATAGGGAGAAGTGGCCTAGATATATCAGGATAGAATAGCTAAATAAATAATTGAACATGCAAATATGAATGTGGATATGTACATGTGTGTGTGTGTGTGTGTGTGTACAAACATACACAGGTAGGTAAGTGGTAATGATAGGGCTAAAATACAAAAGAGTAAGGGAGGATGTTGGGTTGACATAATTGGGTTGTTGCAAATTAGTCTGGTTAATCCATGGTATTTATTGAGTGTTCCCTGTGGGCAGAGCACTGAACACTCAGGAAGATTTCTTAGCTAATCAGGAAGTTTGAACATGTTCTTAGTCACCTGACCAGAGCTCCATATCTGCAGGAAATAAAACTCCAGGGCCTGCTCACCACACCCATTGGACATTTTGTAATAACTGTCGTACTTATTAAGCACTTACTATAAGCCAAGCACTGTACTAAGTGCTGGAGTAAATGTAAGCCCATCAGATCCCACAAAGGGCTCACAGTCTAAGGGGATACAGAATAGGTACTAAATCCCAGTTTTGCAGATGAGGGAACACAGAGAGGGGAAGAGTCTCTCCCTAGGTCACACAGCAGGTAAATGGCAGAGCTGGGATTAGAAACCAGGTCCTCTGACTCCCAGGCCTGTGCTCTTTCCTCTAGGCCACATTGCTTCTCTAATAAAAATAGTAATTGTAGTAATAGTAATAATAGTAGTAATAGTAATAATAATGATGCCAGTTCGAGTAGATCTTCACCACAAAGAAGGTCATATATGACCATGGCTAGTATAAACTGATATATGGCATTGTTAATCCCTCGCCCTCCCCTTTCCAGCCTTCTTCAGATTAAAAGATTCAGTCTCCGGTCAGCTGGACTCTCAGAAAATAGTTTCCCACAATTCTTTTTCTCTTCCCCCTCACAGGGGATTAAGTCAGGCAGACAGCGTGACAGTGGAAACAGTTTGTTGGTGTAGGGGAATGTAGAGAATCAGCGTGGCTCAGTGGAAGGAGCTCGGGCTTTGGAGTCAAAGGTCATGAGTTCAAATCCCAGCTCCGCCAACTGTCAGCTGTGTGACTTTGGGCAGGTCACTTCACTTCTCTGGTCCTCAGTTCCCTCATCTGTAAAATGGGGATTAAAGACTGTGAACCCCACGTGGGACAATCTGATCACATTGTATTCCCCCAGCGCTTAGAACAGTGCTTTGCACCTAGTAAGCACTTAATAAATGTCATTATTATTATTATTATTATTATTATTATCTGAATTTAGTGGGCCAGACCTCTGGAATCTGGACCCCGTAGCCAGGGTGAGGGATGGAGAGATGTCAGAGAAAGACGCCTAGATGGACCCATGTCAGGGTGGGTGGGCCTGAAGAATTTTAATGTGCACGGTATAATTTCCTAATCCAGGCCAAGCCATAAGTCCATCCCACTCAGCTGTTGTGGCACTTGATAAATGCTTACTATGGGTCAGGGACTGTACTAAGCCCCGGGATAGATACAGTACAATCACGGACATAGTCCCTGTACCACATGGGACGCACAGCCTAAGTAGGTGGGGAGTAGCATGTAAGCTTGTTCTGGGAAGGAAACCTGTTCACCCACTCTGTTGTAATAACTCTCCTAAGCACTTAGTAAAGTGCTTGTCACACAGTGAGTGCTCAATAAATACCACTGACTGAGTAGGATTGAAACCTATTTTACAGATGTGGTAACTCAAGCCCAGAGAAGTAAAAGAGACTTGTCCAAGGTCACACAGCAGAGAAAAGTTGGAGCCGGACCTAGAAGGCAGGTTCTCTGACTCCTAGGCCTGTGATCTTTCATTTTTGGGATACTAGCCCACCACAGACCACAGCCTCTTGAGTCTACATAGCCCCTTTCTCCTCCCCCTCCTCCTACTATTTCAGTGTTCCTCTCCCCAACTAGACTGTGAGATCCTTAAGGGCAGAGATAGCTTCCATTGTCCTCCCCCAAGTGCTTTCTTACAGTACTTTCCAAGGAGAGAGGCTCAGTAGATACCACTGATTGATGGATTGATGGATTGTCATATTGTACTCTCCCAAGCGCTTAATACAGTGCTCTGCACACAGTAAGCTCTCAATAAATATGATGGATTGATTGACTGATTGGTAAGGTAAGGCTCTGACCTAGGCAAGAGGAAAGAGCAGGAAGTTTGAAAGGTCTGTGGCGTCTATAAGTGGAAAGCTAAAAAGCCACTCAAGCATTATGTAAGGATTTCCTCACCTGAATAATGATAATAATAATAATAATACTACTAATAATAATGATGGTGTTTGTTAAGCAGCAGTGCAGGTACAATGCAATCTGATCAGACACAGTCCCTGCTCCCCTGTGATTCAGTACCTAAGGGAGAGGGAGAACAGGTTTTTAATCCCCATTTTATGTATGCAGAAACTGAGGCACAGAGAAGTTAAGTGATTTGCCCGAAATCACATAACAGGCAAGTATTGGAGTCAGGATTAAAACTCAGGTCTCCTGACTCCCAGCTCTGTGCCCTTTCCACTAGGCCTTGTTAATTCTTATCCACCACTGCTTAAATGTCCTCTTCCTTGCCTCTCCCACTTGGTAACTAAACCATCAATTGTATTTACAGAATGCTTATTGTGTGCAGAGCATTGTATTAAATGTTTGGGAGAGTGCAATATAACTGAGTTGGTAGACATGTTCCCTGCCTACAGAGAAAATAAATTAAGTGGCTCTCTTCTCTGCTAGATTGTAAGAAGCTTAAAGACAGGAATCTTATCTACTACCTCTATTGTACACTGCAAAGCACTTAATGCAGTACTCTGCATGCAGTGAGTGCTCAATAAATGCTATTAATTGATTAATTCCTTTTGAAAACCAGTCACATCAGGTGATCAATTGTGGGGGAGAAGGGTGTGGAGTGGAGCTTTGTTGGAGGTCCTGGAGTGTGGGGCTTCTGACGTACTTGTTCCTCTGGTGTTAACCTTCTCACTCCGCCTCAATCTCCGCTGTCTCTCCACCGATCCCTAGCCCATGTCCTTCCTCTGGCCTGGATCACCTACCTCCTCAAATCTGACAGACAATGACTCTCCCACCCTTCAAAGCCTTACTGAAGGCACATCTCCTCCAAGAGGCCTTCCCAGACTAAGCCCCACTTTTTTTCACCTCCCACTCCCTTCTGCATCGCCCTGACTTACTCTCTTTGCTCTTCCCCCTTCCCAGCCCCTCTTATGTGCATATCTGTCATTTTATTTATTTGTATTGATATCTGTCTCCCTACCTCTAGACTGTAAGTTTACTGTAGGCAGAAAATGTCACTGTTCATTGTTGTACTTTCCCAAGTTCTCAGTTCAGCGCTCTAAACGTAGTAAATGCAGTAAATGCACAGTAAGCAGTGTGGCTCAATGGAAAGAGCATGGGCTTGGGAGACAGAGGTCTTGGGTTCTAATCCTGGCTCTGCCACATGTCAGCTGTTTGAGTTTGGGCGAGTCACCTAATTTCTCTTTGCCTCAGTTCCCTCATATGTAAAATGGGGATTAAGATTGTGAGCCCCATGTGGGACAACCTGATTACCTTGTATCCCCCCCAGCACTTAGAATAGTGCTTGGCACATAGTAAGCGCTGAACAAATACCATTATTACTACTATTATTATTATAAATCTGAGTGAATGAATGCTATGCTTAGGGCCCTTGAAGGAAATGCTGAGGAAAAATGGTCTGAGGCTAGGGAAGGCTGTTTCACCCACCCCAAGAAGCCCCTACCAGATAGAGTGGTTGGCCTGAATAAATCCCCTCCCCCTTGGGGAAGGCCAACCTTGGTCCCTTGAAAGTTCTGAGGAGTGTTGGAAGAGTCAACCGTGCTTATTACCCCTGTCTCCAGACCTATTCCTGGTTATCTCCCACTCCACTGTTGGGAAGCAGGGAGATCCCTTCCTGTTTCTCTTCTCACCCCCACAGTCTTCTGACTAATGCTGAGAGGTCACCTAAAGCCCCACTTCTGTCCATATTCAGGCTGGACTGACACCAGAAGATTCCCACTTAAGAGCATAAAGTCCCTCTGGGCCCTTCCTGACAAGTCAGCCCTACCTGACTCAGCAGATCTGGCTGCCAGCGAAGCCTTCTGCCCTGGCTCTTCGACAGGCCTCGACAAACGTGTTGGTTTCAAGGATGAGGAGATGAAGAATTAGTAGGCGGTGCCCCTCGCCACATGCCCACCCTCCCCCACCCCTGCTAGCCCCACTATCCCAACCCCAGCACTATAAGTAACCCTAATTAAAACGAAAACACCAGCCTCCTCTGATCTCTTCTTGATTCTTCTGGCCACCATGGAAGGTCCTTGGAACAGAATCTCCAGAATCTGCCAAGAATAACCAAGCTCAGAGAAGAAGGTTTTACATCAGTTCCAACACACTCCTATAAGGCAGCCAAATGATAACTTTCTCCTCTTTCCCCTCTTTCTCCATCTGCCTCCTTGAACGAAACTTTTGGAGACCCTCCCACTGCCTCCAACCCATGAAAGCCCAACTATTGTCTGTTTGATTTATGAACCCGGTTCAGTGGGGTTAAATTCATCACTTAATTAAAACAGTGACAGGAGGGTTTCCCACAGCAGAGTTTGGGTGGCTGGACTGTTCTCCTTTTTAAAGGAGTCAGATAATGTTAGCTACAACACAGAAGCTTCTTTCTCTCGCAGAGTGAGTTGGGGTGGGGGCGGAGCCCCTTAGACAGTCTGGAAGAGGGGAACAAAATGGAGGTGGGGGTGTGTATTCAGGCATTAATTTTGAGTGGGAGGGCAGGGCTGACTCCCTATTTTAAATAAGACTGTTAGTAGTATTTTTTGAGAACATATGGGGCAGAGTTCTGCACTGAACACTTGAAGGAGTGCCAGAGTGATTAAAGACTCAATCCCTGCTTCGTAGAGCCCTATAACCTAATGGGGGATATAGATATTAAATATATTAATAGCATCTATTGAACACTTACTGTGTGCAGAGCAATGTCTTAAGGGCTTGGGAGAGTACAATACAGTAGAGCTGGTAGACTTGATCTCTGCCCTTGTGGGGTTTACAGTCTCACAGGTGAAAGAGACATTAAAGACATTAAGAGGGCTTGTGACCTATTGGTTAGAACATGAAGCTGGGAGTCAGGAGGACCTGGGTTCTAATCCTGATTCTTTCACTTGTCTACTGTCCCCACCTTTAAAGCTTATTGAAGGCACATCTCCTCCAAGAGGCCTTCCCAGCCTAAACCCCACTTTTCCTCTTCTCCCTTCTGCGTCACCTTGGGCAAGTCTCTTAACTTTTCTGAGCCTGTTACCTCATCTGTAAAATGGAGAATAAGATGTGAGCCCTATGTGGGACAGGGATTGTGTCCTTCCTGATTAGCATGTATCTGCTCTAGCACTTGGTACAGTACCTGACATATAGTAAGTGCTTAGCAGGTACCATAAAAAATTAAAATAAATGACAGGTAAGGGAAGCAACAGAGTTTAAGTGCACATAAGTGCCGTGGGGATGTGGGGTGGGGCAATGCTTGAATGCTTAAGAGCGGGACTAATAGGTGAAGCCGTAGGGAAGGATAACAGGTTGGAAAAATGAAAGCTGAGGTTGGGAAGGCTTTCTAGAAGAGATGTGGTTTTAGTTGGCTTTGAAGATGGGAGAGCAGAGTTTTGCTGGATATGAAAAGGGACAGAGTTCCAGGCAGGAGACATGGGTCAATGTTGAGAGGAGATTGAGGCACACTGACTTTAGAGGAACAAAGGGTGTGGGCTGGGTTGTAGTGGGAGAGGAGTGAGGCTCTAGTAGAGAGGGCTGACTGCCTTACTGCTGATGGTGAAGCGTTTCAGGCTCAATCAATCAATCAGACATATTTATTGAGCACCGACTATGTGAGGAGCACTCTACTAAGCACTTGAGAGAGTACACTACAACAGAATTAGCAGGCACGTTCCCTGCCCATAACAAGTTTACGGTCTAAAGGATGGGTAAGCCATTGTAGGTTTTTGAGGAGTGGGGCTGGGGCTACTGGAGTTGGGGCTTGGAGGGATCCCTGAGAGGTTGGGTGAGTTCTGGGGTGGACCCTGGTGGGGGCAGAATCGTTCGACAGGGAACCCCTTCCAGCTCCTGGTGCAGTCTCAAGTGAGAGAGGATCATCGGAGGACACCATCAGCCAAACAGTAGCATTTATTGAGTGCCAACCATGTGCATACTGTACTAAGCATTTGGAGGAGTATAAGAGACTTAGAACACATGACCTTTGCCCTCAAGTAGTTATCAATCCAGCAGGAGAGACAGGTACATAAATGCTGGGTAGGATAAAGGAATAGGGTGTAATATTTGTACATAGGTGTACATAATTGCAGTGGGAATTTGAGTTTTTAGGTGGGCTGGAAGAGCCGAAGTGGCAGTTAGGAAATAGAAGATGGGAAAATTGGAGATATACCAGATCCTCTTGGGACAGGATGTGCTCTGCCGTGGATAGTGGGGACTCCCTGAATTATCTCCTCACCCCCTCATTCAACCTGATCCCAGTATCCTTGAGGGGACAGTGTGACATCACAGAGAACTAAGAGGAAGGAACTGAAAGGCCAGTGGCATCTCTTCCTAGCCAGACTCAGTCCATCTTCAATTTGAGTCCCCACCCCCCAACACCCCCAGCCTATTCCCTGAAGTCACACTTGGCAATGATCCCTCTGCAGAGATCAGGGAATCCAACCCCCTGCCTCTCTTTTGAGCTTCAACTCAGCCAGGCGAGGCCAGGAGAATGGGTGCCTCACCCTGCCTCCAAAGTTCTTCGAAGAAAGAGATTTCTCAAGTGCCCTTTTGGAAGCCAATTCCAATTCTGTTTCCTCAGAAAGAATGTTGTGTGGGTGGGGAGGATTTGGAGTGAGAGACTGAGAGAGACAGAGAGATACAAGAAAATGTAAACAGAAACCTTAACAAAGAGCGACAGAATCAGAGATGGAGAGAAACGCAACGAGAGACAGAGAAGCAAAAATAGAAATGGAGAGAGGGAGAGAAAAAGAGAGAGTGAAAGATGCAGAGTCAGAGATAGAGACAGACAGAGACAGAGAGACCCATCGGAGGTAGAATAGCCCAGGGGAAAGCATGAAGGTTTGGGAGTCAGGATTCTAGTCCTGCCTCTGATCTGGTCAAGACACTTAACTCTGTGGCTTCCCCTACCTGTAATTTAGTTTACTCTCTGTCTCCCTGATAAGATTGTAAACTCTTTGAGGGCAGGGATTGTGCTTACCACCTCTATTATACCTTCCCAGTATAATGCTGGTGCATGCAGAGAGTGCTCAATAAATAGCACTGATTGATTAATTCTCTGGGCTTCAACTTCCTCAGCTGTTAAATGGGATTAAGATACATGCCTCACAGATTGTGGAACAAGGACTAGGTTATTTACTTGGCACATAGTAAACACTTAAAATTACTTTTAGTAGTAGTTATAGTAGTAGTACCTGATTTGCTTCTATCCACCTCAGCACTTAGTTCTGCGTGGCTTAGTGGAAATAGCACAGGCTTGGGAGTCAGAGGATGTGGGTTCTAATTCCGGCTCTGCCATTTGCTTGCTTTGTGACCTTGGGTAAATCACTTGACTTCTTTGTGCCTCAGTTACCTCATCTGTTAAATGGGGATTAAAAGTGTAAGCCCCATGTGGGACAACTTGATTACCCTGTATCTTCTCCAGTGTGTAGAATATTGCTTAGCACATAGTAAGCATTTAACAAATCCCATAATTATTATTATTGTTATTACTGTGCCTGGCACATACTAATCACTTAACAAATGCCATGACTATTATTATTATTATTACAAGAGAGAAACAAAAAGAGACAAATAAAAAGAGAAAGCAAGAGGCAGGAGCAATCAACCAAAGAGTGGCATTTATTAAGCGCTTAATATGGGCAGAACACTATACTAAGTACCTAAGTACTTAAAAGAGGGAGTAGGATGGGGGAGGAGAACATGGAAGTGGAGAAGAAAGAATGAGAAAGAGAACTCAGAATGATTTCCATCCCATTTCTGTGAGAAATCTGTCAGTGCACAGGATGAAAGAGACTCAACCCACGGCTCCTTTGACTCTCCACTCCTTGAAGCAAAGTAAAACCGTGTGAAAATTTCCATGAACCCCGAGAAAACGCAGCCTGATTCCCAGCCTACCCAAACTGGCTGGAAGAAAGCCTGGGCCCAGATCTGTCCACTTGCTGGTTGCTGACAGGATGGTATTCTTAGGGAGAAGCAGCATTGCCTAGTGGATAGAGAATGTGTCTGGGAGTCAGAAGAATTCTGGGTTTCAATTTTAGTTCTGACACTTGTCTGCTGTATGTTGCCAACTTGTATTTCCCAAGCACTTAGTACAGTGCTCTGCACACAGTAAGTGCTCAATAAATATGATTGATTGATTGATTGATTGCTGTGCAACCTTAGCCAAGTCACTTCTCTGTGCCTCAGTTTCTTCATCTGTAAAACGGGGATTGTCTGTGAGCCCCATGTGTGACAGGGACAATGTCCAATCCAATTAGCTGGAATCCACTCCAGTGTTTGGCACATAGTAAGCACTTAACCAATACTACAGGGAAAAAAAAGAGGTAAAAAGCCCCATTTCTGGGGTCTGAGAGCCATATGTGGGCAGGGAATGTGTCCCTCTTTATTCTGTACTTCTCAAGCCCCCAGTGCACCGTCCCAAGTGATCGCTCAATAAGTTCTTTAATTATCATTTCTGCTATTACTACTACTAGAATAATAATAATGATGCTATTTATTAAATTTATTAAGAACTTATTATGTGCCAACCCCTATACTAAGTACTGGTGTGGACAGAAGATAATCAGGTCTCAAATGGGGCTCACAGTCTTGGTAGCATTGAGTCTAGGTGGAACAGGTATTGAATCCCCATTCTGCAGATGAGAGAAATGAGGCAAAGAGAAGCTAACTGACTTGTCCAAGGTAAGTTAAATGACTTGTTCAAGGTCACACAGTAGGTAAATGGCAGAGTCTGGATTAAAACCTGTGTCCTCTGACTCTCAGGCCTATGCTTTTTCCACTAGGCAATACTACTTCTAGCTCCTATTACTACTACTACTACAAGGGACTTTGGCATTCCATTGTGGGCGTCCCTGTCATGGCCAATTGCTTTTAATAATTCTGGGCTGACACTCGGTATCTCACCGAATATCTCAATATCTAGCCCGTGTCCCTGCCTTCAGGAGGAACCATACCTGACCCATCTCAAACAGGTGAAACTCTGTCCTGACCCTTAAGGTTCCCCCTACATAGCTGGCCAAGCCTTCTTCTGCATACTGAGGCTCAAGTTCAGGAAACTCTTCCTTATAACCAACTTCATTTCTTCCTGTTGTAAGTTCAAGGCTTCCTAGATGAGAGCCCATTTGCAAATGTGTGTGGCTGTGACGGAAAGGATCAAAGAGGGATTGAGACTTCACTGTGTGCCATGTTCACTCAAAGATGGACTGTCACAGTGCTGTTTCATTTCTCATTTGAAACTCCAGGGCAATTTTTTAATGTCTTGGTAAACTGATCTTCCCAAAGTCAACCCCTCTCCTAATTGCTGCTTTATCACCACCGAGACCATGTTGTTTGAGGATGTGTTTCACTGGATCTTCAAAATATTTGTTTTGCCCCATTTAATAGTAATGATAATAATGATAATAATGGTATTTGTTAAGTGCTGAACTATGTGTCAGGCACTGTACTAAGTGCTGGGGTGCATACAAGCGGATAGGATTGGGCACAGTCCCTGTCTCAAGTGGGGCTCACAGCCTCAATCTCCATTTTACAGATGAGGTAACAGAGGCCCAGAGAAGTGAAGTGACTTGACTGAGGTCACACAAGGGGCAGAGTCAGGATTAGAACCCATGACTTTCTGACTCCCAGGCCCGTTGCTCTATTCATTCAATCATATTTATTGAGTGCTTACTGTATGCAGAGCACTGTACTAAGCACTGTACTACACCATGCTGCTTCAGTTCCTCATATGGCAATTACTTGAGTTTCTTGCTATCAATCAATCAGTAGTATTTAGAGAGCACTTACTGTGTGCAGAATACTGTACTAAGTGCTTGGGAAAGTGCACCATAATGGAGTTGGCATACATAATCCCTGCCACAAGGAGCTTCTAGTCTACTGGGTGAGGCAGGCATTAAAATCAATTCCAGATGGAGGAAATAGTAGAGTACAAGGCTATGGACATGAGCGCTGTGAAGCTGGGGTGAGTATCCAAGTGCCTAAGGGGTACCCAGCTAAGTTCATATTCAACAGTGAAGGGAGGTCAGATAGGAGAAATGAAGGTTATCACATCTTTCCACATCCAGCCTTGCAGAGGTGTGTCACTGTGAGCACCGTGCCAGGACCAGTGAGCTGACTGAATCTCAGGACTTCAATGCTGCTATCCTATCCTGCACTGAGATGTTGGCAGTAATGCCATGGGGTGCTGGAGAAATCAGTCAATCAATCAATGATATTTATTGAGCACTTACTGTATGCAGAGCACTGTACCAAGCTCTTGGGAGAGTGCAACACAAAAAGGCTGGTAGACACATTCCTTTCCCACAGCAAGCTCGTAGTCTAGAGAGAGACAGACATTAATATAAATAAATCATAGATATGTACAAAAGTGGTGTGGGGCTGAGGGAGGGGAGTATAAAGGCTGCAAATCCAAGTGCAAACGGGACACAGAAGGGAGTGGGAGAAGAGGAAATGAGGGCTTAATTGGGGAAGGCACCTTGGAGGAGTTGTTCTTTTAAAAAGGGTTTGAAGGTGGGGAGAGTGATCATCTGTCAGATATGAAGAGAGCGGGCATTCCAGTCCAGAGGAGGACTGTGGGAGAGGGGTCAGCGGCGAGATAGACAAGATCGAAGTACAGTGAGTTTGTTGGTATTAGAGGAGAGAAATGTGTCGGCTGGGTTTTAGAAGGAAATCAGTGAGGTAAAGTAGGAGGGGACAAGGCCGTTGAATGCTTTAAAGCCTATGATGAGGAGTTTCTGTTTGATGCTTTGGAGAAACTGTCCAAAGACTTCTGTGGGACTTTAAGAGTAGGTCTGGGTCCCCCAACCACGTAGATGGTTGAATTGCCACCTCCCCTGTCTAGACTGGAAGGTTGGGCAGCTAGACGTATCAATCATTTAGCCCTTGGAACTGTCCAATCAATCATTCAGTGGTATTTATTGATCACTTGTTGCATGCAGAGCACTGGACTAAATGCTTGGGAGAGTACAGTACAATCGGGTTAGTAGACATGATCTCTGTCCTCAAGGTATACTTACGATCTAGTCTGGGGAGACAGACATTAAAAAATAAATTACACATAGCAGGAATTTGACCCAAGGTGGTGGCTGTTTGTCTGTAGGCGTGGGTTTGGGAAATGCTACCCAAGACTGTTATCTAGACTGTAAGCTTGCTATGGGTAGGGACTGTGTCTCATATATTGTTAAATTGTACTCTCCCAAGTCAAATCCCGCCTGTGCTGGGCAGCAGCACCATGAGAGAGAGTCAAGGGTGGATACTCTACTGTGTGGAAGGAGGCAATGGTAAACCACTTCCATATTTTTACCAAGAAAACTCTATGGATACACTACCAAAATGATTGCAGATGGAGAGCAGGGCGTTCTGGAAGAGTTATGTCCATGGTGTCGTTATGGGTCGGAAACGACTCGACAGCAAAAGACAAGACTCTCCCAAGTGCTTAGTACGGTGCTCTGTACACAGTAAGCACTCAGTAAGTATGACTGACTGACGATTGCCTGACTGAGGAAGAACCTACTGATTTAGAGGTGGATTGAGTGTGAAAGAAAGATAGTGAAGAGTTGAGGAGGGCACAAAGCTTCTGATCTCCCTGTTATGTATTCTCTCTATAGGAGACAGTAGGAAGCTCCTTCAGGGCAGGGATCATGTATACCCACACAATTGTACTCTCCTAAGCACTTAGTACAGTGTTCTGCATAGAGTAAGCATTTAATAAATACCACTGATTGATCGATTGATTCATTTTTAATGCCTCAAGTGGGGAATATGTCATATGATTTTGTGGCCCTTAAACCTCTTCCTTAAACATCTCATCATCCACCCTATCTCCCCCCTCTCTTTCCCCAAACAATATAATAATAATAATGATGATGATGATGGTATTTGTTAAGCACTTACTACATACCAGGAACTGTACTAAGCACTCGGGTGGGTACGAGCAAATTGAGCTAGACACAGTCCTGTTCCATGGGAGACTCCCAGTTTCGATCCCAGTTTTACAGATGAGGTAACTGAGGCACAGAGAAGTGAAGTGACTTGCCCAAAGTCACACAGCAGACAAGTGGAATTAGAACCCATGACCTTCTGACTCTCAGGCCCATGGACCATCCACTATGCCATGCTGCTTCTCATATATCAGAGTTGGTCCCCAAAATCCCCCGGTCCCTAACGAGTGCATTGACCTAGAGAGTATAAACACGATCCCTGGCATTAATCATGAGTAATGGAAACCAGAGAAGAGTTGTCACGTAGCTGACTATCACCCCGCTGAGCCTCTGCAACCTTTTCATCCCACACGACGAACAACCACATGGACCATGGACTGAGCATGAAAGAAATTCCAGAGAGCTTTCTCTTTTTTCTTGTTTTTTTTTTGAGGGGTGGTGGTGAGAATGGAAAAACAGAAAGGGATTAAAAGTAGGAATGTCTAAAGACATGTAAGAAAATAGGGGGAGAGGTGGGTTAGGGTGCTTTTAGGAGTTACTTTAAGGCCAACACATTTTATGATAAATATGCCATTTATTTCATTTAATTTTCCAATGGTATTTGTTAAGTGCTTACTACGTTCCAGGCACTCTACCAAGCCTTGGGGTAGAGACAAGCTAATCAGGTTGGACACAGTCTCTGTACCACATGGGGCTCAGTCTTAATCCTCATTTTGCAGTTGAGGTAACTGAGGTACAGAGAAGTTAAGTGACTTGCCTAAAGACTCACAGCAGACAAATGGCAAAGCCAAGATTAGAACCTAGGTCCTAAAGACTTCCAGGCCCATGCTCGATCCACTAGGCCACACTGCTTCTCATTTATTTCTATTTATTTTATTTTCATTTTTTAAATTGTATTTTATCTCATCAATGAGCTTTTACTTTGAACCAGACCCTGGGTCAGATACAAAATAAGCAGATCGGACACAGTCTCCATCCCAGTACTGGGCTAAGAGCTGGGGTGGGAGAGCAGGAATCTCAGGAAACGAAAATCCAGAGAGAATAAATGGCTTATTCCAGGTCCGTCAGCAGACCAGGTGGGGCTGGGACCCTGACTGCATCTCATCCAAATGCCTCTGTCCCTGTGCTCAGTACAACTTCCTCCACACAGGAAGAACTCTCCCTCTAACTGTGAGTTTGCAGTGGGCAGAGACTGTGTCTCTTTATTTTTTTATTGTACTTTCCCAAGAGCTTAATACAGTGCTCAGCCCACAGTAAGTGCTCAATAATTAACTGGCTGAGCCAAAAACAGAGACCGAGGCCAACTTTTCCACTCTTACATTTTCAGTGCCTCAATCTGCCCCAACACTGAGTTTCTTGAAATAAAGACATTTTCCTCAAACTGGTATTAGGGACTGGGATCTCTGTGGAAGATAAAAAGTGGTCCATGCCCTCCAGAAGCTTACGCTTTGCTAGGTGACACATGAAGAACATACATTATTATTATTATTATTATAACAATTATTATAGTAATAAGGATAATAGCAATTATATTATTTATCAAGCGCTTACCATATGATGAACACTGTGCTAAGCACCGAGATAGATACAAAATAATCATACTGACATGGTCCCTGTCCCACATGGGGCTCACAGTCTAAAGCGGGGGGGCTGAGGGGGGAAGAGCAGGTGTCCCCCATTTTGCAGATGAAAAACCTGAGGCCAAGTGAGGTTAGATGACTTGTCCAAGGTAATGTATTTTAGCGTCTGTCTCTGCCACATTATAAAGACTTCGAGGGCAGGGAGCATGTTTACTCCCCCAATGCACTCTCTTAAGCACAGAGTTTAGGGCTCTACACAGAGTAAATGCTCAGTAAATACTATTGATCGATCGATTGTTATGCAATCAGTGAGTGGCAGAGCTGAGACTAAACCCTGGGTCTCCTAACTCCCAGCCCCCTCCAATCAACATCACGATGGATTATTATTATTATTATTAAGTGCTGCCCAGTCATTTCCAATTCATAGCGACTCCATGGTTATACTTTGTCCAGAATGTCCTGTCCTCTGCCATAATTCTAATGGTTCTTCCGTTATCATTGTTATGGTCTCTATCCATCTAGCTGCCAGTCTACCTCTTCCTCATTTTCCCTGGACTTTTGCTAGCATTAATGTCTTCTCCAGAGATTTAGTCCCCCTGATTATGTGTCCAAAATATGCTAATCTAAGTCGAGTCATTTGGCCTTCCAAAGACCACTTTGGTTTGCTTGAGGGCAAATGCAGTAGCTCAGAGAGCAGGCTAGTGGTGACTTGCTGAGACAAGCTGGGATTCATCTGCTGAAGCTCCCAGGGGGAGGTGGACTTGAACTCTGATTTCCAAGCTGGGGCGGGTGGCATGGTGTCCAGGAGCAGGGTCACTTGTGCCACCATCTTGGACCACAGGGTGGGGGTGGGAGAGAAGAGCTGGGTGGAGAGGGTGATTAGCGAAGAGTGGTTGGTACTAATGGTACTATACCTTTAATTCTATTTGTTCTGAGGATTTTGACACATGTCTACATGTTTTGTTTTGTTGTCTGTCTCCCCTTTCTAGACTGTGAGCCCATTTTTGGATAGGGACTGTCTTTATATGTTGCCACCTTGTACTTCCCAAGCACTTAGAACAGTGCTCTGCACACAGTAAGCGTTCAATAAATACAATTGAATGAATTAATGAATAATGGCATCAACTGGGAGGCAGTGGGGGGAAAAGGGTTAGGAAGGGCGGCCACCCTTGGTAGCCGATTCTCCCACAGTATGGTCCGTCGGAAAGAGTCCAGGTTTGAGAGTCAGGGAACTTAGGTTCTGATCCCAGCTCTGCCACTTACCTGCTGGGCAATTTGGGGAAAGTGACTTAACTTATCAGTGCCCCAGTTCCCTCATCTTCAACAAGGGAATTCAATTCCTGTTTTTCTCTTTTTTATGGTATTTGTTAAGTGCTTACAATATGCCAGGCACTGTACTAAGCACTGGGTAGATACAGGTTAATCAGGATGGACATAGCCCATGTCCCGTATGGGGCTCACAGTTTTAATCCCCACAAGATGGATGAGGTACCTCAGGCACAGAGAAGTTAAATGACTTGCTCAGGGTCACATAGCAGACAAGTGGCAGAGCTGGGATTAGAACCCAGGAACTTCTGACACTCAGACTCGTGCTCTATCCCTTAGGCCATGCTGCTTCTCTGTTCTTCCTCGCCATTAGACTGTAAACCCCACATGGGACAGACACTGTGCCTGAACCCAATTGTCTTGTGACTATCCCAGTGCTTAGCACAGAGATTGGCACATATAAAGTCCTTAATATCACAGCATTTATTTTAATTATTATTACCTGTTTGTTGATGGGACTCCATCAGAGATCCGTCAGGACCAGCAAGAAGGTGAGTCTCCACTTTCCAGTCCTAATCACAAAACCTTTCTAAAACCAACCCATATTTACAATGCAGGTCTTGGCAACTAAACTGACTGGAAAGCCCAAAGCTTTAGATTGGTAAGGGTTGGGTGTCAGTCCTTTATCTTTTATTGGGAAAGATAATCTCACCAGCGCCTCAGATCCTGCCGGGCAGGGAGCCCTCTGGAGTATTGGGAACGGGGGCGCCTTTGTTTAAGTTTCACCAAATAAACTCAGAGTGGAAGGGGCCTCTCTCTGTCCATGGGAAATTCTCTCTTTCCTTTTCACAGCCCTGGCTGGATGGATTCTTTTTTCACACGGTCTGAGGACTTTTTCTGGGAATGGAGATAAACCTTCCCTCTCCTGGGCAGGGAAAGAGAGGGAAATGTAGGCAAATCTTCAGAGCCAAACAAGGGGTCAACTGGACACTCTGCCCTGACCGAGGAGCAGACCTGAGCCTGGGTTGGATAGTTGAAGCCAAATCAGGATTGAGCCTCCATTTTTCTCTCCCGAGCATCATTTGGATGGGGTCAAGTCCAGAAGAGCTGACCTCCAACCAGGCAAGATACCTCTCCCATGATGCTTCGTTCAAGCACAAGTAGACCTTTCTGTCCCTCTCTCCACATAGCTTGACCTCATCGGGACTCCGACTCCATCACGCTGGCTTGGTTACTGTGAAAACTTGTTTAAGGCTTGGCTTAATAAATGCGTAGGGAAGGGCAAACCAAGCAAACCTCTACCATAGGTAAGGCAGAAGAAATCAGCTTTGCAGGCAGTATTAGCTAAGCTGTTTGTGGTATTTGTTAAGCATTTACTATGTCTCAAGCGCCCTGTTAACCAGCTGGAATACATAAAGAGAAACAGCATGGCTTAGTGGAAAAGAGCCCAGGCCTGGGAGTCAGGTCATGGGTTCTAATCCTGGCTCTGCCGCTTATCAGCTGTGTGACTTTGGGCAAGTCACAACTTCTCTGTGCCTCAGTTCCCTCATCTGTAAAATGGGGATAAAGACTGTGAGCCCTACGGGGGACAACCTGATTACCTTGTATCTACCCCAGCGATTAGAACAGTTCTTGGCACATAGGAAGAGCTTAACAAATACCAACGTCATTATTATTATTATAAAATACAATCATATTAGACCCAAGGAGGAGGGAGAACAGGGTTTGAATCCCCATTTTACAACTGAGGAAACTGAGGCACAGAGAAGTGAAGTGACTTGCCCAAGGTCACCCAGCAGGTTACTGGTAGGCCAAGACTGAAAGCCAGGCCTCCTGCCTCCCAGTCATGTGCTCTTCCCACTAGGCCATGCTGGTATCGTTATGTACTTACTGTGTGTCAAGCATTGTGCTCAACACTGGCGTACATGCAATACATTGACTTTAGACATGGTCCCTGTCCCACGTGGGACTCACAGTATAAGGGAGAGGTAGGAATCTTATTTGCATTTTGTAACTGGTTTCACCCTACCTCAGACTGTGAGCCCTGGGTAGGAAAGGGATGCTGTCTAATCTGATTATCCTATCTCTATGCCAATGCTTAGTACAGTGCTCCACACATAGTGTAGAGAAGCAGCTTGTCCTGGAAAGTACTTCCCAAGCGCTTAGTACAGTGCTCTGCACACAGTAGGCACTCAATAAATATGATTGAATGAATGAAAGAGTACTGATCTGGGAGTCAGAGGACCTGGGTTGTGATTGATCCTGGCACTGCCACTTGTCCAGCAAGTCACTTCCCTTCTTTCCGCTTCAGTTACCCCATCTGTAAAAAAATGGGGACAAAGATTGTAACCCCCACGTGGGACAGGGACTGTGTCCAACCTGATTATATCTACCCCAGCGCTTAGTACACTGCCTGGCACAGAGTAAGCACTTAACAAACACCATTTTAAAAAAGTGCTTCATCAGTGCATGAATATATGGACTCTTGGGCAGACACGGTTGATTTCTCTGGCATTTCTAGTCACCCAGTTCTCTTTTTCAGGGATGCTGTTGTCCTACTGTAGCTGTCCTCGTCCCAGACAAGCCAGAGATGGGAAGGAACTGTGGACACTAGAAGCAGGGCAGGCGTGGCCGGTCCTGGGACACCAAGCTACTTCTTAGCCCCATCAGTGCTGACTGAGATCGGAACATTTTCTGCCTGAGAGAATGGAACGTCTTTGGCACTGATATAGAGCAGCCATGTGGCCTCCCTCCCGGTTCCCCCACCCTTTATCGGACAAACATTGAAAAAGCAGACGGCATGTTCAGGCTGCTGGCTTTTAAAGCTTCCTCCCCCCACTCAGCTCGTTATCTCAGTAACAAGAGCAGTTTAGATAGCATAAATCCATCCAGCCTTCACTTTAATTATCCCCCAGAGGTTCATACATCACGGCAGGGCCAACGGGCTGAGCACTCCCCTACACTGATGAGGCCCGGACTTCTTGAGGTTTCGGACCAGGGCTCGGGATGGTTGGGAAATGTTCAAATACAGGGCAGGGTAATGAAAAAAAAAGGCAAACGTCATAAAGTAGGAGTTTACTATATGCTAAGCACTGAAGTGGAGGTAAGATCATGAATCGGACACATTTCCCATCCCTTCTCTCCCTTCACATCTGACTGACTGTCACTTCCCTCATCCTCAAGGCCTTACTATAGTACATCTCCTCCAGGAAGCCTTCCCTGACTAATCTCTCATCTTTCCATCCCTTTTTCCTCCTCACTGCATCAATCAATCATATTTATCGAGCAATGACTGTGTGCATAACACTGCACTAAGCGCTTAGGAAAGCACAGTACAACAGAATTAGCAGACTCATCCCCCGCTCACAACAAGCTAAGTCCTTTTCCCTTAAGAACTTTTCTGCTTACTGTCCTCCAACCTGGTGTACATTTCTTTCTATTTGGTTTCTTCTCCTATCTGTAATTTATTTCAGTATCTGTTTCCTCATCTAGAATGTAAGTTACTTGAGTGTAGAGATTGGGTCTACTCACTCTCTTGTACTCTCCCAAACACTTAATCTAGTGTTGCACATACAGTCAGTGCTTGATAGATGCCAGTGATTGATTTGTTGATTGAGGCATCTATGCTGTGCTCTCTGACCTTTGACATATGTTCCAGTGGGGTTAGAACATAGAGCATCTTGGGAGGTTGGGTGTTTCCCAGAATGGTCTCTGGTGTGATGAGGCTACTCGGGCTGAGGGTAGCTGAGGAAGAGAAGCTCAGACTTTGAGGGCATAGGGGGCAATCAACAGGACTTCTGGAGAGGTAGAAAACCCATCTACTTCTGACTGCTCATCTGCCTTACTCCTGGATTCTCTTCATGAGCTGTTGAGATGATATCCTGTCTGAGAACAGTCACTAAATGTTAACTTCCAAAGAAGCCCAGGAGATTATCAGGATGGGGCCCGTTGGTCTTTCCATTTCTGAGTTCTATCCTCTGTTGTCATGCCCTGGAAAAGAGGGACTTTGAGTCTCCTGAGTTGGAAAGTGTGGCTTTGTGTCTGGCCTGAGTGTGGTCAGAGATGAATGACCGCGTCGATCCTTCACAAGAGACTTGGGAGTATGCCCAGAGGATTCTGTCAGCCCACCATCTTTCAATTCTCCACACAAGGTACCCACTGGCCTCATCATCATTCAGAAGTCCCTGTCATATGCAGAGAATATAACTAAGTGCTTAGGAGAATACACCAAATGCAAATAATATGATCTCTGCCCTCCAGAGGGTTACAGTCTGATAGTGAAGGTAGTGAAATCCAAGAATGACAGGAACAGTTCAAGGAATGGCAGTGAAATCCAGTGAAGCAATTGGAAAGAAATCAGGACTGACCAGCCAGAAGAAGTGGAGGCTGAATGTTGAAATAAGTGTCTTCAGGTCTGTGGAGATTTCTATGCAGGATGCTGAATGGCTGAGATCCAACACAGGGAAACACAAAAAGGAAAGAGCTGATTGGATGCAGGGAAGAACTTCTGGGCTCTCAAGGTATATGAAAATGTTGGAATGGACTCCCAGAGGAGGCCGTGGAGTCTCCCATCAGTCGATTCATCAATGGTATTTTTTGAGTGCTTGCTAAGTGCAGGACACTGTACTAAGCATTTGGGAGAGTTCAATACAACAGGATTAGCGGACACGTACCCTATCTGTAACGGGTTTACAGTCTAGAGGACGAATTTACAGTTGTGGAAAGATCTCCTTGTGTCCTGGTGGGTTTTGTCAATCACCTGCCTGAAGTCAGGGGGTTTGATCACATGGGAGTGGCCGAGGAGCGATAGCACAGATCTGAGGCGAGGTCTACACCAGTGTATTATTCAGGTCATTCAGTTCCTCCAAATCTCTTTTAGGCATCAGCTATCTGGGTATTTCAAAGAGAAGTGCATTTTTCTCCTCAATTATTCAGCAAGTTGCTTAGGACAAGCCTGTTAGGGCAAGATACTAGAATGTGAGGAATTCTATCGGTGGTCAGTCCAGTGATCCATATAGAAGCAGCATGGCCTAGAGGATAAAACATGGGCCTAAGAGTCAGAAGAACATGGTTTTTAATCTCAGCTCTGCTACTAGCCTGCTGTGTTGCCTTGGGCAAGTCACTTCACTTCTCTGTGCCTCAGTTACCTCATCTATAAAATGGGAATTAAGACTGTGAGCCCCATGTGGAACTGGGACTGTGTCTAACTCGATTTGCTCATACCCCCCCCCTGCCCCCCACCACAACCCTAGCACTTAGTACAGTGCTGGACACATAGTAAGCACTTAACAAATACTACTAATATTATTATTATTATTATGATTATTATCCAACTGGGCATTCAGTCTTTGCCGTCAAGTAACCGGGAGATAGTTTCCCCTCCAGACATCCATCCTCATGGTGAATGATGACTGGAAGTGAGATTGGAAGTGACTTGAGGTCAGGGATGGGGTCTTCTAATCCTATCAAACTCTCCCATGCTCTTAATACAGTGTGCATCCAGTACAATCTGGGAGGGATGGGATGGACTGTCAAAAAATTTGGGTGCCTGTCAGAATCGGTGAGCAGAATAGTCCCGGGCAGTGGGAACCATATAACTGCCAGCCCCTGGGAAGAAATTCAGAGGTGTGGCTTCATGCTCTGGGTCATTTCCTCCAGGGCAAACCCCTGCTGCCCACAGTAACACGGAGGGCTTCTGTTTCACATCTGTTTTTCCTTCCAGTGTGGCCTTCTGGGTCAGTGACTTGGACTGGTTCCCCCCTGCGCCTTTCACCTGATCTCCCTCAAGCAAGTCAGAACAGAGTGGCCTCCCTGCTCTGCCCCCACTTGCCATCCCCCAACCCTCCTCTCGCCAGCGTCTGGACTTCTGGAGTTGGCCTTCCCCTTCCCTTGTCCCTCTCCCTCACCGCCTCCCACACCACTTCTGTCACAAGACCTGAGCTAGCTTTAAAAGCTCCATTTCTCCTTCTTCCCCCACTCCTCCCTCCCTCCTTCCTTCCCTCCGTGAGGTCCTGCCGGCTGGTGGCATTTGCCATCCCCTGACCTTTGGCCTCCAAAGTGTCAAACAGGTCTGATGGCGGCGGGGGGGGGGGGGGGGGGGGGAGGGGGGAGGATTCTGATAGGCGAGGATCCTCCCTGCAGAGCCAGGGATGGCTACATCGTGGCCTGTCATCCCCCTGCCCTCCCTCAGCATCTGGGGCCCAGCTGGTTAGTGGGAGACGAGGGGATTCTGAAAGGCTTTTGGCCAGGCCAAGGTGGACACTAAAGTTGTAGTTGACTGCTGAGGAACAGGGGAAGAGGGGTGTGAGGTAGGTGTGGGTTTATTTTTTAAATGGGATTTGTTAAGTGCTTACTACGTGCCAGTCATTGTACTAAATATCAGGATAAAAGCAAACTAATCCGGTTGGACACAGTCCATGTCCTATGTGGAGCTCATGAGTTAACTGAGGCACAGAGAAGTTGAGTGAAATGCCCACGGTCACACAGCAGACAAGTGGTGGAGCCGGGATTAGAACCCAGGTCCTCTGACTCCCAGGCCTGGGCTCTTTTCACTAGACTGTAAATTTGTCCTCTAGACTGTAAGCTCATTGTGGGCAAGGGATGTCTCTGTTTATTGTTGTAATCTCCCAAGCATTTAGCACAGTGCTCTGTACACAGAAAGCGGTCAATAAATATGATTGAATGAATGCTTCACATGGCTTAGTGAAACGAGTCTATTCTCAAACTGTTCCCACCCCTAGTAAGCCTGTTGCCAGCTTCTAGGATGATATGTGTCGTCATCTGCTTTGCTTCCATCCTCATGTTGTCTCCACTCACATTTCCCTTTGGGATGATCACTGAGCAGACAATTATTCAATAAAATTTATTGAGCACTTACTGTATGCAGAGCCCTGTGCTAAGCACTCAGGAGAATACAAAGCAACAGAGTTGGTAGGCCTGATCCCTACCCTCAGGGAGCTGGCAATCGAACTGGAGAGGCAGGCACTAAAATCAACTATAGGTTGGAGAAGCAACAGAATATGGAAATATGGACAAAAGTCCTGTAGAGGTGAGGGATGGGGTACATTAGGGTTTATGGCTCAAGGGAAGCAGGGTGGTCTGGCGGATAGAGTACGGGCCTGGGAATCAGAAGGACCTGGGTTTTAATCCCGGCTCTGCCACTTGTCTGTTGTGTGACCTCGGGCACATCACATCACTTCTCTGTGCCTCAGTTCCCTCATCTGTAAAGTGAGGATAAAGACTGTAAACCCCATTTGGGATAGGGACTGTAGTCCAACCTTATTAGCTTGTACCCCAGTGCTTAGAACAATGCCTGGCACATAATACGCACTCAAGGGATACCATTAAAAAGAAAAAAATGCAGGTGATGCAAGGACAGGGAACTTCCAAATGTGTAATCCAGGGCTCTGCAAGATTGATTGATAGGAGAAGGGGAGAGGCTAGTCAGGGGAGGCTTCTTGCAGGAAATATGATCATAGTGGGGCTTGGAAGATGGGAAGGTTGGTGGTCTGTCGGATGTGAAGAAGGATGGAGATCCAGGTAGAAGAACTGATGCGAGAGAGGGGTCGATGGCAAGAGAGAAGAGAGACAGGTACAGTGGGTAGAATGGAGTTAGAAGAGGGAAGTGTGTAGGCTGGGTTGGACTGGAATAAGAGTGAGGATAAGTAGGGGAGAGAAAGCCGATCGAGTGGTCACATTTCCCAATTCATCTCATTCAGTAGGACCTGTAGACTTTCACTCGGGCAATTTACTGGGTGTCTACTACGGGCAGAGCACTACTGTGAGTGTCATCTGTAAGTAGAGCACTGCACTGGACCTCTTTTGTAAGTAGAACGTTGTAGTGAGCACTTTTTGTGTGCAGTGTCCTCTACTGGTTACCAACTGGATGTACTGGGCACCTGTAGGATGCAAGCTCCTGTAACAAATGTCTCTTCGATACAGGACTCTGTAATGAGCATTACTGAGTGCAGAACACTATACTCAGCATTTACTGAATACTGAGCACCATATCAGGCAGTCGGGAGGTACAATGAGACTACAAGAAGGGATCTCTGTCCTTGAAGAGCTCTTCTTCTGGTTCAAGTTGTGATAGGATCATTGTCAGGTAGGTAATGGGCAAGCAGAGAGGTAGGCTACAGCAAGGGGAAGCAAAGGCCAGTGCAAGGCAGGAGGAAAGTGTCCACAGAGAGCTTCTGCAGGACCCAGGCAGCAGGTCTGGAATACCCACTCCAAGCTGGAGTCCGAGCGACCGTACTCGGAATCAGAGACCCAGGCAGCTTCCCCCGTGACCCTGACACAAGGTTCTCCTGTGAAGGGTAAGAGAGAAAAATGAGGTGGTGTTCGCAAAGCAGGAGCCTGGTTTCAATTTTCCTTTAGATCCATAAGGACGAGACGGGGTGGCTTGGTGGGGAGATTTATGGCTTCTGATTCTCTCCTTTGCCATTTACGAAAAGCAACGTTCAGGTGTCGGGCACATGGCAATTCTGGAGTGCCAGACGGGGATCAAAGGCAAAGCCCCAAAACCCATCCCCTTTCAACAGGCACAGTCTCCCTGCTCTTCAGACAGAGGCCTCATTTCCTCTGTGCTTCAAGCTGGGGAGTCATTCTGGAGTTCTCTGCCTGAGGCCTTGACATGAGTGGAGCATGGGATTCTGGGTATCCAAGCTGCCGGACCTCTCTTGGGGAAGCTGCCTCGGGGAGGCCGGATAGTTGGCACAGATGGGATAGGACTAACTTGAGATGGGAACATATTATTCCTTGGATGGTGTTGGAGGGTAATGGATCCTCTGCCTTGTTCAAGGAGAGACTGCCTGGAGATCCCCTGGAGACACGTTTGTCAATGAGATTGAGTCCAGTACAAACCGAGCTGAGGGAAAAGTGGGTTTCTCTTGAAACACTCCCCCTCAGGGATTGTCACCATCGTTTTCAATAACTATGGTGCTCATTAGATACTCACTATGTGCCAAACACAGTACTAAGCCCTGGGGTAGACTCATGATGATCAGATGGGATACAGTCCCTGTCCCACATGGGACTCACAGTTTATGAGGGAGGGAGAATAGGTATTGATCTTCCATCTCTAGAGAAGCAGACTTTCAGGCGGCCTACAGATCTGAGTCATCACCCCTGCTCCTTGTGATGTTTTTTCTATGGGCCAAAGGTACTGAAAAGGGTTTTTTTGTTGGGGGGAGGGGGGAACCATCCTGGAACATGGAGCCATGGAGGGAAAGATGCCTCCACGCACATATTGGCGTGGTTTCCCTTATCACGGTTTGGTTAATTGCACTGGCACAAAACCCAGCCACCCAATGAACCGTGGACTTAGCTGTAAAATTAGAAAAAGACGGACCCACCGAGGAAGATGGGAGACAAGCCCTCACAAATCCTGATTTGTATCCTCCTTCCAGCCCAGAATCTCCAAATGCTTGACAAACATGATCCTCATGTCGCCAAAGGCAAGGACTAACGTGAAGCCAACTCTGGGACCCCATCAATCTCTGGATACAGCTCAGCTGGGGTAGGGAGGGGCCCGGATGAACAAGAGGACCTAAGGCTCATGGGTAGAAAACAGTTTGTCTTGAAGACTTGAACCCCCTGAAAGAGGTTTGCCCAAGGTTAAAATAGCTAGTATCTCCTTTGTTACTCCAAAGAAGCTGGCTGCCCGGATAGTTCGGGTGAGGGGGCAGGCGTTGAGGCTCAGAGAGGTCAGATGAGTTGCTCAAGATCACCCAGCAATTTAGGATTGGAAAGCCATTAAGGATTTACCCTCCAAGAATGATTCATCATAATGCTAATCCAAACCATCCGAGGGCTAAGGGTTCCAACGAGACAACTGCGTGGTGGATCCAGCCCAAAGCGATTTCTCCACTTGAAGGAGGAGGTTTCATTCAAGAGAGAAAGAGAGGAAGAAGAGTAAATGGAAACTTCATTTTTGTCTCTTTTAGGCCCTGAAGACTTTGACTCCCATTTGACATGCCGAGTACCCACCCTAAATGTCCCAAATAAGGGTTCCTTAAGGTAATCTGCTAGATTCGAAGATGTTCATGAGATGTTGTTAGGGCTATTGAAAACACACGCTTCCAAGTTTCCCAGATATGCTTTTTAAAAATTAATTTTATAGGAAAAATCTCTTGGCCTAGGGCTGTTCTCCAAAGATTATTTTTATTTTTCTGAATTGAAACATCACTCCAACACTCAATTCAGAATAAACAAACCAACAGTGGGAGAAAGCAAAACAAGGCTCGATTTCAGGCCTACAGATCTCTGAGAGAAAGCAAAAATAAACGTTTCCAACTCTAAAGTAGCTTGAAAACAAACAGTCTGATCCTCTCCCCCTCCCTCGGCCCTTGTTTTGACGTCTCTGAAAGCCAAAATTCTTCCACACAATCTCAAGCTTTCTCCTCAGTCGCCATTCTTTTTAAAGAGGAAAGAGCACAGGACAGGCTAGTGGGAAACCCAGCTTCCAGCTCTGGATCCCCTGCTGGCTTGAGGTGTGACTTTGGGTGAGTCATAACCTATCTGGGTCTCAGTTTCCCTATCTGTAAAATGGAGATAAAATACCCATTCTCCCTTTCTCCAACTGTGAGGTTCAGGTGGGAAAAAGGACTGTGACTGATCCAATTATCTTATTTCTATCCTAGTGCTTAGCACAGTGCTGGACATCCCAAGTTCCCTAATTTTTGGAATACACCCAAAACATTTTCTGGCATGCTTTTGGGCTTTTCTCAGAGCAATTAATAAATCAATCAATGGTATTTATTGAGCACTTACTATGTGCAGAGCACCATACTAAGGATTTGAGAGAGTTCAATACCTGGGAGCTGGGGCCTGTGCCATTCAGCAAAACACAAGGAATTGGAAAAATGTGGTTAGATTGGAAGCCCCTTGTGGGCGGACAACAGCTTTCTCACTTCTGGTGACCTCTCCCAAATGTTCAGCATTGCACCCTGCATCCAGTGGGTGCTCAATAAATCTCACTGATTGATTTCCCCCCCTTCTTCAGGTGGTGTCATCTCTGTTATTGATCCATTTAATAGTAGCAGAGAGAAGGGGCAATGAGACCGTCCAACACAGTCTACCATCTATAAGTGGAGAAGCAGCATGGCCCAGTGAATAGAGCCCGGGCCTGGGAGTCAGAAGGTCGTTGGTTCTAATCCCGGCTCTGCACTTGTCTGCTGTGTGACCTTGGGCAAGTCACTTCACTTCTCTGGGCCTCAGTTCCCTCATCTGTAAAATGGGGATTAAGACTGTGAGCCCTGCGTGGGACAGCGACTGTGAGCAACCCACTTGTCTTGTATCTAATCCAGATCTTAGAACAGTGCCTGGCACATAATAAGCACTTAACAAATACCATTATTATTATTATTGTTATTGGAACTATGCAATTTTAGAGGGTGAAGGTTTAAGCACCTCATACCTGCTTTGATGTCTGTCTTCCCCTTCTAGACTGTAAACCCAGTGGATTGTCATTCTTTATTGCTGAATTGTACTTTCCAAGCACTTAATATAGTGCTCTGCACACAGTAAACATTCAATAAATACGATTGAATGAATGAATGAATGAATGAATAAGGGGGAAAAGGAAAATGGAGTAGAAACCCAGAACATCAACTGCAAGTATAATGTGGGGGCCACAGCAGAAGACCAGGAAGGAGATTTATCAGGAGGTTTTCTCAAAGAGGCAGATATAGGCGGCATGTTACACACGACAACAGAATGATGATCCCTTCCCTGGAATGATAGGATTGAAGGGCCAGTCCCAATAGTGATCTCCATAGCAGTGCAGCCTGACAAAATGGCCAGAGATGAGCAGTTATGGGATCAGGGTCAGCAAAACAGAAAAAAGGCCAATGGGGAATGAACAAAGTAATGGGAGGTGCGGGAGAGAAATATCTTTGACTCTTGCCTGTTTATTGACAGCATCAGAATTGAGATGGGTGAAAGTGAATAGAATCTGATTGAAATGAGTAACCATCAACAGAGCAGGAATGGGGACAGGAGAGAGAAGGTCTGTAAAATTAGCTGATCTCAAGTGTATATTTGAAGAATCTTCACCCTGAGGAGAGGAAGGAAAGTTTGAGGGAGAAATGAGGTTGTTTGTTGTCAGAGTATTTTGAAAGGAATGAGGGTTATTATTCTAATATTACTTTGGATTTCCAATTTTTAGGTATTGCACAGCCCCTCAAAGTCTGATCCATGCCTCATTGCCAAGGGAGGGGGAGGTGAAACAGGAAAGAGCAGGGCAGAGCTTGTTGGAATGTCTAGCCTAGAAGACTTCTGAAAATAGCTGGCCAATGTGGGCAGTAAAGACCGCAGCAGCTATCGAGAAGACTACCGTGGCAACTGCCTTCCTGCTTTTAAATAGTCCCAACGTTGGCCCTTTGTTGTAATCACGTCTCTGTAAATGGGCTTGAAACATAAAATTAATAATAATAACAATAATGATTATTAATAATGATAATGGCATTTGTTAAGCATTTACTATGTATCAGGCACTGTACTAAGCATTGGGGTATATACAACCTCATCAGATCAGACAGAGTCCCTGTCTTATATGGGGTCTCAGTCTAAGTAGGAGGGAGAGCAGATATTGGATCCCCATTTTACAGATGAAGAAACTGAGGCCCAGATCTGTTAAGTGACTTTCCCAAGATCACACAGCAGGCAGATTAGATTAGATCCCAGGTGCTCTGACTCCCAAGCCCATGCTCTTTCCACTAGGGCACACTGCTTCTTGTCCATTTTGCAACGTGTGTCACTCCTGCCTACTCCTCACATCTTGCACCAACTTCCCCAGTGGGACAACCAGCGATGGAATCAATTCCTGTACACAGATTCTCAGTCCCCAAGGGAAGATGATTGGACCAAGTGTCACCCTCCGTTTATGACAGGACTCTCCATCAGTAGTTACTCACCTAGTAAATGCCATTATACACACCTACTCCAGCTCCTGGGGTAAAAGGGAAACCTGCATATGGGAAAGACAGGAGCAATCACCTGAAACTGAAAGCTAGCAGAGGAGCTAGGAGAGGGGGTGGAGGGAGAGGCTGGCCAGCAGAGAGTCTAGGGACTTTATTCCTTTTTGTCTTGGTTTCCGGAAGACCAACAGATAGAAAGAATGGGAGAAACCCTAGGCAGAGAGAGAGAGAGAGAGAGAGAGAGAGAGAGAAAGAGAGAGAGACGGTGACCTCCAACTGAACCATTGGTTCACCTCAAATGCCCCAGGGGCAGGGAGGGGGATCTAGGGGGTGATTGAAGGAACTGTCCAAGGTGCTCATTCCTAGTTCACTCCATTGGTTCTTATGTGACGGTGGGTCATGTCTCCGAATGCCATGAATCCCATGAACCTCCTCGATGGGCCGGCTTGACTACTTGTCTGCTGTGTGACCTTGGGCAAGTCGCTTAACTTCTCCAACTTTCAGTTACCTCATCTGTAAATTGGGGATCAAGACTGTGAGCCCCAGGTGGGGCAGGGATTGTGTTTAACCTAATTACCTTCTATCTACCCAAGTGCTTAGAACAGTGCTTGGCATACAGCATGTGCTTAAAAATACCACAGTTATCATTATTATTATTAATAATCATAATAATCGTTTCATTGTCAATCTATTATATTTATTTAGCTCTTACTATGTGCAGAGCACTGTACTAAGGGCTTGGAGGATACAATATAACTGAGTTCAATGTAGAACTTTAGTCTTATGTAGGTAGAGCATGGAGGACTGCCTAAATCCTCTCTATGCATCCTTCTCCCCACGCATCCCTTCCTCCATGACCAGTTATTCTCTCCCTTTGGTCCAGTAGGATGGAACAGTCCCATAGACAGATGAACTCAAAACCAAGATGGGAAGTTCATTCAGTTTGAATCCAGCATTTCAGTCTCCTGTGCCTCTGACAGTCTCTCTGGCTCCCTCTAGACCAAAGTTTCATTACAATCTGCTAATTCTGTTATATTGGACTCTCCCGAGAACTTAGAACAGTGCTCTGCAAATAGTAAGTGCACAGTAGCTTCCACTGATTGAATTAAGCAGGAGGTGGTAAGAATTCATGGTTGGGAGAGAGGAACTCAGAAACCCTCTTTAGTACCAGGCAGAGTAGATCTGTCCCTCTTCCTTAAAGAAGCTGCAACCTATGGTGAGCTCCCCTCTCTGCATGTGACGAGGCTGAAGATTTGGGGCCCACACTCCATTCCCAGCCTGGTGCCCAGAGGGATGGTTTTTTGCTCTGTGGGTGTGCTGCCACCTCCATCTGACAGATGCCAAGAGCAACAGAGCAAGCCCTCTCTTGATTTTTGCAAGCCAGGCCCATCTGCCTTCTGCCATGGTTTCCAAACAACACACGGCTGGGTTACCTGGCTTGAACCTGGGCATCACTATGTCTCTGAAGCATTCCTTCTTCCCTTTCTGCTCGCGGAACCCTTGTTCAGTTCACTGTACCACCACTGCTTGGGAATCCTGCTGCCATCCACTCTGGTCACATGACCAGCCCAAAGATGGCACGTGGTAATAGAGCATTGCACCAGTGCTGATAAGCCGATTGCATTTCAGGGACTTGGGGCCTGGGCCCCGTGCTTCCTAGGGTCATATGTGTCCTGTGTTCCCTCAGGGAGGGTCTGGGTATGGGTTCGACAAGAGTTGGAACCAATCCAGCTTTGTAGCCCTTCAGTGAGTTGTATTTATTGAGAGTTTACTATGTACAGAGCACTGTACTAAGTGCTAAAAAGAAATGCAGTTGGAGGATTTGAGTCCTCTCACTCTCAAAACTAGAAACACATCACTAGACCAATGAAGTACAAAGCTCACAGGACAGATGGCCAGTAGCTGCTCGTGCTGAGTCAGTATGGACTGGATCTCGTGGACGAGTCACTGCCTGCTGTCCAGTTACATCCTGGGTCACTACTCCTTTGGGCCTGGAGCCCGGAGGATTTAGTTGGGGACTGACTACTCCCTCTGCTTGTTCAGGGGAGAGATGCTACCCAAAGATCAAGGGTCACGACCCTTCCTCTCAACCAGCGAGGCCTACCCCAATCATCCCACCTTGAATGCCATTTCCCACCCATCATTTCAATGGGAAAATCCAGCCAGAGACCCGTTAGTCGGTTGATTCTTCTGAAAACAAGATTTATCTGTCGCCTTTTCAGGGCAGGTATTCGTTCCAGGCCTGTCAGGACCTGATTTGCTCAGGAATGTTTTCTTTGGCTCCTTTGGTGCTCCGAGCTTGTAGAGAAAGCAGGCGAAGGAGAGAGGGGAATATGGCAAAAGAGGACAGAGAGGGAGAGAGAGAAAGAGAGAGATAGAGCTATTGAGGACTGCAAGTCAAAGAAGAATTAAATAAAAAGAGGGAAACAGGAATAGAGAGCAATACTCAGGGAACACTGATCCATGGAGGCAATGGTAGTTGGGAGGATGATCAACCACACAGCAAGCTGAACTGGATTCCTCGCCAGGCTCCTCGCATCTCTCTGAAAAGATCTGATAATTTCCCACCATCCCTAAAAGCGCCCAAGATAGTGGTCTCCTGGCTTGTGAACTCTTTGAATCCCTGCCACCTCCCGTATAAACCCGGGCCCTTTTATACCTCAACACTCACAATGTTGGTCTCCAGGAAGGTGGCACCTCCCTTCTCCAGTTGCAGATTTTATTAACTAATGAACCTGTCTTTCAGCCCAGGTGCCAGGGCACACTGGGTCCCAGCTTGTTTGAACTTCATGTGACCCACATTCCACTTGGCCCCAGGCGCCTATGCCTTGCCTTCCTCCGACCTCAGGGTGCAGGCTGCTGGAGGCTGCCCGCTCTCTGGGCTTGTTTTTCCTGGGGACCGGATCCCACCCACGGACCCCCTCCAGTTGGCCCAGAGCATAGGAAACAGAACCCCTTCTCCGGTGGCTTGGAACACATTCCTCTGCCGGAGGAGTTGGCTGGTATGTCTCTCTGCCAGCGTCTCAGCTGGGCACTGAGCGTATCGAACCATGAAGCCCACTCTGGGTGGAGGCGGACTTTGCAGCCGATTGGTTAGGTAAATGAGCATGTTGCTTTTTGACTGGTGGAAAGTAATCAAGACAATGAAAACCATACAGCTGTCCTCCACAGATAGTTTATTCTCTCACAGCCAATTGAACATACAAACTCTCTCTCTCTCTCTCTCTCTCTCTCTCTCTCTCTCTGACACACACACACACATTATTATTTGCTTCACCTCTTTCTCAATCTCATTTTCCCTCCCATTTTTTCTTTTCTTTTGCTGCCACTCTTTCTCTCTTACTGTTTCTCTCTCTCTCTCTCTCTCTCTCTCTCTCCCTCTCTCTCTCTCTCTCTCTCTCTCTTTTACTTCTCTCTCTCTTTTTCTTTTCCTCTTCCCTGTCAATTTTTCCGTATTCAGTTCTGGTCCAGTATTTTTAGGGATGATTCTTTCCCTTGGTTTGTCAAAATCCATGTTCTCTGCCTGAGCACCATGCCACAGAGATTTAGGCTGAAAAGTCAGATGAATAAGCTGTTAATTGTAGAATATCTTTCTCTCAAGGAGTGTGGTGAGTGTAAGAAAAGCTCCTAGGACGTGGTAGGAAGGAAGGGGACCTCCTTGTCCCAAGGGAACTGAAGTGTAAGGTCCAGAGAGGGGAAGGGAGATTCTTGAAGTTGTGCAGCCAGTCAAGATAGCCTTCCCTGTGCCACCTTCCACAAGCCTTCATGGCTACGCTAGCTTCTGCCAGCCTTCCCCTAAGTGTTAGCCTCCACCAGCCTTAAGTTTCCCACTTTCTGGGGGCATCCCAGAGTCACATTTTGAAGCAATTGCTGGATGAGACTTTTGTTGCAGTGGCACCTTAAAGAAAATCCACCTATGTTCATCCACAAGTCCATGGTTTCAGTCCAATCAGGGGCTGGACCATTCAGGGACCTACCTCAGGGGGTGGGGGGACTGTGGCAAGTGGAGGCTACCACATAGGCACCCCCATAAGAAGGGCCCATTGGAACATCTTAGGCATCTCTGTGTGGACCTTAAGACAAGTAGCAATTGGACTGTGATTTAAGAATAACAATAATTACCACGATATTTGTTAAGCACTTACAATGTGCCACACACTACTAAATGCTGGGATAAATACAAAATAATCAGGCCCCACATGGGACTCACAGTGGAAGTACAAGAGAGAATGGGTTTTGAATTAGCATTTGAATTCCATTAGAAGCAGCATGGTGTAGTGGATAGAGCATGGGACGGGAGTATGAAAGACATGGGTTCTAATCCCAGCTCTGCCATTTGTCTGCTGTGTGACTTTGGGCAAGTCACTTTACTTCTCTGTGCCTCATTTACCTCATCTGTAAAATGGGGATTGAGACTGTGAGCCTTACGAGGGACAGGATTGTGCCCGACCCTATTTGTTTATATCCACCCCAGCGTTTAGTACAGTGCCTGCCACATAACGAGTGCTTAACAAATTGTTGCTGTTGTCTTATGCTGTGAAGTCATGTCCAGCCCATAGTGACGCCATGGACACATCAATCAATCAATCAATCATATTTATTGAGCGTTTACTGTGTGCAGAGCACTGTACTAAGTGCTCGGGAAGTACAAGTTGGCAACATATAATAATAATAATGGCATTTATTAAGCGCTTACTATGTGCAAAGCACTGTTCTAAGTGCTACATATAGAGATTGTCCCTACCCAACAATGGGCTCATCATTCTGGTAGTGTATCCATAGAGTTTTCTTGGTAAAATATGAAAGCGGCTTACCACTGTCTCCTTCAGTGCAGTAAACTTGAGTCCCTGCCCTCAATATTCTCCCATGCTGCTGCTGCCCTGTACAAGTGAGTTTTGACTTATAGCAAATTGCCTGCCACTCACTAGCTACTGCAAAAGCTAGGAATGGAATGGATAGGCCTCTGCTTGACTCGCCCTCCCTTCCAGAGTACTGGAAACTCTCAAGGGTGACCCTGAGAGGTGGTTTAACAAATATCATTATTATTATTATTATCATTAGTATTTGGCAGATAAGGGAACTGAGGCATAGAGAAGTGGAGTGGCTTGTCCAATGTCACACAGCATTATAACCCAGCTCCTCTGATTTCCAGGCCCAGGTTCCTTCCAGTAGACAAGCTGCTTGTTTAAGTGTCTGCTCCCCTGCTTGACTGGAATCTCCTTTAGGGCAGGGATCATGTCTCCTGGTTGCACTGTACTCTCACAAGGGCTTAGTTCAGTGCTCTGCACCTGAGTAAGTGCTCAGTTAATGCAGTGGGTTGACTAAGCTCCAGAAGGGTTTATTATCACTGCTATCATCTCCCACAAATTATACATTGTTCAGTTTCTCAGATTTTATTTTGGTCTTGGAGTATTCAAGCCATATCAATCAATCAGTCATATTTATTGAGTGCTTACTGTGTGCAGAGCACTGTACTAAGCACTTGGGAGAGTACAATGCAACAGAGTTAGTAGACACATTCCCTGCCCACTATGAGGTCACAGTCTAGAGAGGGAAACAGACATTAATATAAAGAAATAAATTACAGATATGTACATAAGTGCTGTAGGGCTGAGGGAAGGGCGAGTAAAGGGAGTAAAAAAGGGTGATGCAGAAGGGAGTGGGAAAAGAGTGGGTAAAGAAAGAAACAAAAAATAGTGGGAAAACCATAGGGGGCCCTCACTTCCCTGCCTTGGAAATGCAACCACTTCTGGGGTGGGGTCCACCAGCTGGTGAAGAGTGGAACGGTGGCCCCAGCACCCCAGCAAAAGAGTCTGAGGAAATCATCTCCCGACCCAGCTGCATTTGAGTGGGGGAGGATCCACGGACAGGAATGGCATCCTGCCAGCCACAGGCACCAATGGCCAGCGCTGACCCTCGATTGGGTGGGAAGAAAGAGCCTTGAGAGTTCTGTGCACTACAATTGGCCAACATTTGCTCCTGAGGCCTGTCCAGCAGCCGAGTGTGAGTTACAGGGGCCAACCAGCCCATGATGCTGGCAGGGACATTATTATTTCTGGGTTTTTTTTTTAATTCAGTTCATTGTCCCTAGCTGGAATGCATGATTTCTGTTGTTTTCAGAAGGTCAGTTTATTTCTGGGAGTGATATTTCTACCAGGAAGAGATTTGAGGAAAACAGGGAAAGGGGCATCTGGAATGGATTGTGTACTAGGCTGCATTCTGATGAGCGTGGGGTGGGAGATCTGGCTTTCCCTGACCCACTTAGAATAACAATGACCTTTGTGGTATTTGTTAAGCTTTTCTATGTGCCAAGCTCTGTATTAACCACTGGACACAGTTTCTGTATCACGTGGGTCTCAAAGTCAAAGGAGGAGGGAGGGCAGATATTTTATCTCCTTTGAACAGAGGAAGAAACTGAGGCATGGAGAAGTTAAATGACTTGGCCAGGATCACAGAGTAGGCAAGCGGAGGAGCCAGGGTTAGAAGCCAAGTCTCCTTATTTGTCTGTCTCCCTAGTATAATGTTAGGCTGTGAACTTCTTGAGTGCTGGGAGTGGGTCTAATTCCTACCTATGTACTCTTTCCCAGCACATAGTACAATGTTCAACAGTAAGTACTCAATAAATATTTGTCCTGCCTCTGTCCTGGAACACTCTCCCTCCATATCTGACAGACAATTACTCTCTCCACCTTCAAATCCTTATTGAGCCACATTTCCTCCAAGATGCCTTCCCTGACTAAGCCCTCCTTCCCTCTTCTTCCACTCCCTTCTGCGTCACCATGATTTGTTCCCTTCATTCACCCCTCTTCAGCCCCACAGTATTTATATATATATCCAAAATTATTTTATTTATACTATCTGCCTCTCCCTCTAGACGGTAAGCTTGTGGTGGGCAGGAAATGTGTCTGTAATACTGTTGGGTTGTTCTCTCTCACGCGCTTAAGTACAGTGCTCTGTGTACAGTAATTGCTCAATAAATACGATCGATTCATTGATTGATTACTACTGTTAACTGACTCCTGACTCCCGGTCCTTTCCTCTTTCTATTAGGCAATGTTGCTTCTCTACAGTTCTGAGGCCCCACCTTCAGTGTTTTGTAGAGGATTTGGGCTCCTAATACAGAGAGTCAGCATCAAGGCTTACAAGCCCTTCAGTTCCTGGCAACAAGAAATCTTACAAGATAATCCTGCCTTGACACTAAATGTTCCACTGACTCCACTGTGGGTGTGTTGGTTATGGTTTCTTGGGGCTGAGGGGGTCCCAGGATTCTCTCTGCTCTCCCGTCACGCTCTAAGAGATCAGCATGACCCTCTGAAGTTCCCAAGTCCATTCAGGCTTGGGAGAGATCATTGCTGCCCCTAAGAAATATAGAGGGAGGCATGTTGGATCAATATAGCTGGCTCGGCACATGTGCTGATGTTGTGGAGGGGGTTGGAGTGGCGGTTTGTGGCAGCAGGAGCCTGGTGCCTGGTAGTTACCCCAGGTGGAGGAGGAGTGAGTGGGGCCATGGGAAACTGAGAGTCGGAAGACATTATTGTCAACCAGTCTCCTCTGCGATCCTGTGAGTTGCTCTGGAGTGGATCCTCCCCAGTTAGCTGCAGGCCCACTGGCCATTACCCTGGGATCTGTAGCTAGTCCAACAGCACAGGTCCACCCAGAGCCTACAGTTTGGCCACCAGCCCTCACCCAGGGTTCCACAGCTGGTCCACTGGCCTTACCCTGGGGCCCACAGCTGGTCTACCGGCCATTATCCAGAGCCCACAGCTGGCCCACTGCCCATCACCCAGCGCTCCGCACTGGTCCACCAACCATAACCTAGGGGTCTACACAGGCCTAAAATGCCAGCATCCAGGGACCACAGCTGGTCCACTGGCCATCACCCAGGGCCTGCAGCCCATCCGGTAGCCATCACTGTCCACTGAACCATAGCTGTCCACTGTTGATTACTCAGGGGTCTGCAGTGGGTCCATGGTTTTTCATCCAGAAGACCACAGCTGGTCCATCTCCTATCACCCAAGGCCTACATTTGGCCACCACCCAGGGATATGCAGCCGGTCCACAGGCCACCATTCAGGGCCTGCAGCCAATCCAGTGGCCACTATTCAAGGACCCACAGCTGTCCACTGATGTCCACAGAGTAGCAGCATGGCTCAGTGGAAGGAGCACGGGCTTGGAAGTCAGAGGTCATGGGTTCAAATCCTGGCTCTGCCAATTATCAGCTGTGTGACTTTGGGCAAGTCACTAAACTTCTCTGTGCCTCAGTTACCTCATCTGTAAAATGGGGATTAAGATTGTGAGCCCCACATGGGACAACCTGATCACCTTGTATCCTCCCCAGCAATTAGAACAGTGCTTTACACATAGTAAGTGCTTAACAAATACCAAAATTATTATTATTATTATTATGACCACTCAGAGTTCTGCAGTGGGCCAATTGTCTTTCACCACAGCTGGTCCACCTCCCATGACCCAGGGTCCACGGCTGGTCCACTGGCCATCACCCAGGAGTCTGCAGCTGGTCCGCCAGCCATGAACCAGGTCCTACAGCTGGCCCAGCGGCTAGGGCCCAGGGGCCCACAAATGGTCCATTGGCCATCTCCCAAGGGCCTGCAGCTGGTCTACTGGTCATCATCCAGATCCCACAGCTGGTTCACTGTCCATCACCTAAGGCCTGCAGGTGGCCCACCAACCATCGGCCAGGACCCAAACTGTTCCACCAGGTATTTCATAGAGACCAGCAGCCAGTCCACTGGCCATCCCCCAGAGCCTACACCTGGCCCACTTGCCACCCCCTGGGATGCTCAACTTTCCTGCAGCAGAGGGAATCAGAGGGCAGCCCGGTCCAGGGAGCTAGATGAGTTATGAGGTTGAAGGTGGGATGTGGCACAGTGCTGTTCTTACCACGTGGCTGGATGAGAACACCTTCCGTGCAACACAGTCACAGGGCCATGGGTTCTGGACCAGTGGAACTGCACATTCCTGGAGACGTTCCAAATCACTCACACCCTTTCCCGTAGCTTTGTCACACTCCGGAAGCAAGGATAGATGGAGAGTGACTTTCCTTGCCCTCCATCTCAGGTGGCACTAGACCGTAAGGTCTTGGAAGGCAGGGATCATGTCTTCTACCTCTGTTTTCATCTCCCAAGCACTTAGCACAGTGCTCTGAACACAGTAGGCACTCAATAAATACTGCTGCTTTACTCTGTTAGAATCCAGTCTTCAGGATTCCACATTTCCCTCCAGACCCCACTGGGCTCTTTGCCTTTTTTGTGCTTAAGCCACGGTCTCTGAGCAAGAAAACAAGACAGCAATTTGCAAAGAGGGCAAGGGCCATGAACTTACTTAACAGAGAACTTTTTGTAATTCTCCTGGAAACATTTGTACTTGCATTGTAATAAATAAACAGAACTAGCGTAAGAAAAAACACTTTTTTTTGCTTGACATGATGAATTATTTTTCATATTTACCATATTTTGTGCCGACTCTTGTTTTGGGACATCCCAAGCTGACCGAACTTTCCCCCATATAACCAAAGAATTGGACTCTGAAATGCCTTTCAACCTTCTCTAGGCCAATACCAAGAAGGCTAGATATTCTCTCACCCCACAGGGCTTTGAGAGAGATTTCTGAATTAAGCATGTGTGATCCCACCCTGGTGATGTTCTTATGAGCCCAGAAGATTGTAGTCAATCTGCTTTTTTTAACTTGCATTTCTCAGTCATCACAGAAGTGAATAATCTTTTCTGAACTCAAATGAGTGGAGCAGCAATACAACTACTACTACTACTACTACTGCTATTATTACTAGTAATAATAAAAATTAAGATCTTTGTGGCTAGTGGGAAAGAGCATGAGTCTGGGACTCAGGGGACCTGGATTCTAATCCCAACTCTGCCAGTTGCTTGCCATGTGTCCTTGGGTAACTTCACCTCTCTGGGCCTCAGTTTCTGTAAAATGTGGATTCAATATTTGTTCTCCCTCCTACTTGGACTAGAAGCTCTGTGTGGGACAGAAACTGTCTGGCCTGATTAACTTGTATCTATCTCAGCACCTAAAACAGTGCTTGACACATGGTAAGAACTTAAAAAATATAATAATGATAATAATAATGATATGTATTAAATGCTTACCATTTGCCAAGCATTATTCTAAGCTCTGAGGTAGATACAAGATCATCAGGACAGACACAGTCCCTATCCCACATGGGACTCAGAGTCTAAGAAGGAGGGAGAACAGGTGTTGAATCCCCATTTTACAGATCAGAAAACTGAGGCCTAGAGAAGTTAAGGGCCTGGCCCAAGATCAATGATGTGCCATTTCAGAAGTGGAGCCATCCTCAAGTGGTTTGTATTTGCCCTCAGGTGACTCTGGGGTCACTGCACTGGGGGCGGATTCCGCACCCAGCTAACCCCAGGATGAGATGGGCCGGCACAAACGCAGGCTTTGGAGGATCCAGACACCCAGATACATACGGTGTCATGAGCATGACGACCGACAAACAGCGAAGTGTGATGATGTAGTACGGGATAATTTGTGGGAGTCCATTTTCCTAGGGAGAACCTCTGGGTCCCCATGGGCTCCAGGGCCACTGTCATTTTTTCCATTTGCAAATTATCCAAGGAAGTCAACAAGCAGAAGGGAGCTCCTGCCTTTTCCTGAATAAGGAGGGCTTTCAAAGGAAACATAGCAGGATCTGACCCCTAAAGATGGTTTTGATTTTTTTAGTTTTATTAATGGTATTTTTTTGTTTGTTTTTTATCGTATCTGTTAAGGCCTTACTATGTGTCAGGCACTTTACGGAGCGCTGGAGTAGACAGAGTTACAGGTTGGACCCAGTCCTTAAAGCGTGGCCTAGTGGATAGAGCACCGGCCTAGAAATCAGAAGGACCTGGGTTCTAATCCTGACTCTGCCACATGTCTGCTGTGTGACTTTGGGCAAGACACTTAACTTCTCTATTCTTCAGTTACCTCATCTGTTAAAAGAGGGATGAGACTGTGAGCTCTATGTGGGACAGGGACTGTATCCAACCCGATTTGCTTGTATCCACCCTAGTGCTTAGTACTGTGTCTGGCACATAGCAAGTGCTTATCAAATACTACAAATATCACAATTACCCCTCATGGGGCTTACAGTCTTCATCTTCATTTTACAGATGAGGTAACAGAGGCTCAGAGAAGTTAAGCACTTTGTTAAGCACTTACTATGTGCCTGGCACATATGCTAAGTGCTGGTGTAGATTAAGTGCTTAGTTCAGTGCTTTGCACACAGTAAGCACTCAATAAATATGATTGAAGTTAATCAGGTTGGACACAGTCCCGGTCTCACATAGAGCTCCCAGGTAATGAGTTAAATGAGGCCCAGAGAAGTGAAGTGACTTGTCCAAGATCACCCAGAAGACAAGTGGCAGAGCTAGGATCAGATCCCAGGTTCTCTGACTCCGAGGTCAAGGCTCTTTCCAATAAGCCACGCTGCTTCTTACTCCACAGAGTCTCCTGAGCTGGGCTCATGGATAGGCTCGGCGGTCTGGGGCTGGAGCCCAGAGGGAGGGGAGAAAGCAGCTGGAGGGGGAACCGGAGTATGCCACCTCATTACCCTTGACTTCGCCCCTGCTTTGAAGTCCCCTCCAAGCTTTCAAGCCCTTTTCTGTCTTCATGCCCACGTGGGTGCGACCATTCAGATAAATCGCGAGACCCACACGTCCAGAGAGATATCGTTTTTACAGACAGCTTTGATGGATAACTCTAAGCCCACATGTTCCCCCATTCATGCCTTTCTTCCTCTTAAATATTTATCAAGGTTCAAGAGCCGAAATAAAAGCCCTTTAGATTCAGAGCCAGCTAAAAATAGCCCTTCTGTTCGGTGCCAGACAATCTGGTATCAATCAGAGCTTTCGGAGAGATGCCGTGGAGGAAAAGAGAGGAGGCGATAACCTTTTATCCACTTTTGGGCCCGTTCCCTCTGGGTTATTAATAAGTTGGAGGGATTGACAGGCTCTGACGGGCCCCAGCTGGGTTTGAGACTTTACTGCTACGGGCAGACGGGATCACGGCTCCCGCCAGAGAACGCACCGATGCGGGGAGGGGAGGGAAGCGTTGGGTGTTTTTCTGGGGGGCAGGAAACCTGGACAGGATTCATCTCCCTCAGAAGTCCCAGCCAAGAGCCTGGGTGCCGGAATTTCTCCAGGGATGTATTTCAGGCTCGTTAATGGGCCATTATTTCTAACTGGACCATCCCACCTTCTCTGGGAAGTCTCCCCTGATTGAATCCCAACACCCCATGTTGTATCACCCCAACAACCACCCACAGCCCTTATGTATTATAAAAGCAGTGTGGCCTAGTGGCAAGAGCATGGCTTGGGAGTCAGAAGATTTGGGTTCTAATCCCAGCTCCACCACTTGTCTGCTTCGTGATCTTGGACAAGTCACTTAACTTCTCCATGCCTCAGTTACCTCATCTGCAAAATGGGGATTAAGACGATGTAGGACAGGGACTGTGTCCAACCTGATTACCTTGTATCTATCCCAGAACTTAGAACAGTGCTTGGCACATAGTAAGAGCTTAACAAATCCCGTAATTATTATTATTATAATTCACGCCTAGCCTCAGTGCTTGAGTTTTTATGTCCATTGGATTCCACACTTTCACTGCTTGGCAATAGTTTTGTTTGTCTTCCCTTTGGAGGGCATGCTCTTTGTGGGCAAGGAAAATGATACATTCTACTATTGGACTTTTCCAAGTGTTTACTACAGTGCACTGGGCTCAGGGACATTTACTAAATACTATGATGACTACTGATGCTGCTACTGCTATTACTAATTAATGAATCTGTCATTGGTATTTATTGAGCACCTACTCTGTGCAGAGCACTGTATTAAGTGCTTGGGAGAGTACAATATAACAGAGTGGTAAGCAGCATGGCTCAGTGGAGAAGAGCATGGGCTTTGGAGTCAGAGGTCATGGGTTCAAACCCCGGCTCTGCCAATTGTCAGCTGTGTGACTTTGGGCAAGTCACTTAACTTCTCTGTGCCTCAGTTACCTCATCTGTAAAATGTGGATTGAGACTGTGAGCCCCACGTGGGACAACCTGATCACCTTATAACATCCCCAGCGCTTAGAACAGTGCTTTGCACATAGTAAGCGCTTAATAAATGCCATCACCATCATCATCATCATGATACTGCTACTACTACTACTTCTACTACTTCTATCAATAAGTCAGTTGTATTTGTTAAGCACTTACTGTGTGCAGGGCATTGTATTACTACTGTTACTGCTGCTACTGCACAGGAGGCCAGTGGAAGGGGTGGGAATAGAACCCAAGTCTCTTTACTCCTGTTCTCTGGTCTTTAAATCACCCTGTCTTCCATTTAAACGAGTGAGAGTGAGAGGGTGAGTGGGTTGGAGGGTGAGTGATTTGAGTGGGTGGATGGATAGATGAATGGGTCGATGGATGGATAAAGAAAGAAGGAAGAAAGGAAGGGAGGGAGGGAGCGAAGAAGGGAGGGAGGAAGGATGAGAGGAAGAAAGGAAGGAAAGGAGTAAGGAAGGAAGGGAGGAAGGGAGAGAGGGAAGGAGGGAGGAAGGGAGGAACGAAGCAGAGAAATAAGAAAGGTAACAGAGAAGGAAGAAAGGAAGAAAAAAAACACCAAATGAAGAAAGGAAGGAAGGAAGGAAGGGAGGAAGGGAGAGAGGGAGGGAGGGAGGGAGGGAGGAAGGAAGGAAGGAAGGAAGGAAGGAAGGAAGGAAGGAAGGAAGGAAGGAAGGAAGGAAGGAAGGAAGGAAGGAAGGAAAAAAGGAAGGAACGTAGGGAGGAAGGAAGGGAGGAAGGAAGGAAGAAGGAAGGAAGGAGCTTACAATTGGGAAGACTGACAGATGCAAAGTATTTACAAGTTGGAGGAGGGGAAAAAAATCAATGCTACAGCTGCTTTTTGCAGAAATGCAGGAGGATAATTTCCCTACAATGATTAGGCTAAAGGTAGTTACTTCTCTGGGCAAGGAACCTGTGTACCAACTCTGTTTTCGTATACAAGTAGTAGTTGGTTTAGATTCCTCCTCCTCTTCCTCCTTCTCATTCACATTCATTCATTCAGTTGTATTTATTGAGTGCTTACTGTGTGCAGAGCACTGGACTAAGCGCTCCTTCTCCTTTTCCTCCTCCTCTTTCTCAGCTTCCTTCTCCTCCTCCTCTTCCTCAGCTTCTTCCTCTTCCTCTTCCTTCTCCTCCTCCTCCCTCATCGAGAAAGCCCTTCTGCTATCTACACTCAGTCATGGAACTGTACTCTTCCTCTTCCGGCTCTCACTCCTTTTCCTCCTTCTCTCCCTCTTCTCCCTCCTTCGCCTTCTGCTTCTCTTCTCTCTCCTCCTCTTCTTTTTCCTCCTCCTCTTCTTCAGATTCCTCCTCCTCTTCCCCCGCCCCCCAACCCCCTCATCCAGAAAGCCCTCCTGTTGTCTACACTGCTGTCCCAACTGCCAGGCATTCAGCTGCTATGCCTACTGACTGAGGGCCGTTACCTGGCACAATTCTGTTTTTGGCCTTGTCTAAACAATTTCCATCATCCCTCCCCTTGACTCATTGTTCTTAGCCTTGCCTGGAGGCAAACTCATGCCCTTCTCCTGGAACCATAGAGGCAGATTTGTGGTCGGGAGGATTGAAGGTTTGAAAAGCAACTTCCCTCTGCTCCACGAGCCGAAGCTGGGTCTCTGGACTGGGAGTCTTCACTCCCAAAGAGATGTGGGTTATTGCCTGGGCTGGGAATGCAGGCCTATGATAATAATAACAACAATAATAGTATTAATGATAATAAATCAATCATATTTATTGAGCACTTACCACGTGCAGAACACTGTACTAATAAGCATTTGGGAGAGTTCAATATAACAGTTAGTAGACACACACCCTGCCCCCAATGAAAATAATAGTGATAATAATGATAATTTTTTAGTATGTGATAAGCACTTGCTATGTTCCAAGCATTCATTCATTCACTCATTCATTGAATCGTATTTATTGAGTGCTTACTGTGTGCAGAGCACTGTGCTAAGCACTTGGTAAGTACAGGTTGGCAACATATAGAGGTGGTCCCTACCCAACAGTGGGCTCACAGTCTAGAAGGGGGAGACAGAACAAAACAAAACATATTGACAAAATAAAATAAATAGAATATGTACAAGTAAAATAAATAGAGTAATAAAAATGTACAAACATATATACGTATATAGAGGTGCTGTGGGGAAGGGAAGGAGGTAAGGCAGGGGGGTGGAGAGGGGGACAAGGGGGAGAGGAAGGAGGGGGCTCAGTCTGGGAAGGCCTCCTGGAGGAGGTGAGCTCTCAGTAGGGCCTTGAAGGGTGGAAGAGTGTTAGCTTGGTGGATGGGCAGAGGGAGGACATTCCAGGCCAGGGGGATGACGTGGGCCGGGGGTCAATGGTGGGACAGGTGAGAACGAGGCACGGTGAGGAGGTTAGCGGCAGAGGAGAGGAGGGTGCGGGCTGGGCTGCAGAAAGAGAGAAGGGAGGTGAGGTAGGAGGGGGCGAGGTGATGGAGAGCCTTGAAGCGGAGGGTGAGGAATTTCTGCCTGATGCACAGGTTGATTGGTAGCCACTGGAGATTTTTGAGGAGGGGAGTAATATGCCCAGAGCATTTCTGGACAAAGACAACCCGGGCAGTGGTGGATTGTGTCAGTTCAGACACAGTCCCTGTTCCACACAGGACTCCCAGTCTAAGTGCAAGGGTGAACAGGTACTGAATTCCCATTTTACAGGTGAGGCAACTGAGGCACAGAGAAGTCAAGTAATTTACAGAGAAGTGGCAGCATTGGGACTCGGGGCCTCCCTACGGATGGTGGGGCATGGTCCTGGGGAACCAAGGCGGGGCATACAAAAGGGCATAGCCAAAATTTTCAGAAATTTCCACTGGGAAATGCTCAAGCTTCTTGGATCACTGGCAGCAGACAGTGGGCAGTGGCAGGACCATGACTGTCCCTGCCCAGGAGCTCACTTGAAGTGTAAACTTCAAAGCCGTCTGCCATGAAAATACATCTGAGTGGAATTCCCCTGTGGGCCCCCTCGCTAAGCCAACATTGAGAGTTATTTCTCTCCCCTGCCCTTCTCCCCTCCCACAAAGCTGCGGGAATTTCAATCCAACCCAGCAGGCCTCGGCCGCTGGAGATGAGGAAGCCATTTTATATAAATGTTTCTGTGAGTTTCTGATTGGCCTAGAGATGTGGCGTGATTGGCAGCTGTGACCTCTCCCCTCTAGCAGGGGCCTGGTCAGGGAAGGGGCTGATGGGAAGGTGACAGAGCAGTGGCCTCCATTTTCCATGAAGCGCCAACATGACTTATGGCCTTTCCCTGGGCCTTAGTGGACTCACCTGTGAAATGGGGCAATGACTCTATCTCACTGACCCTGGAAGACTGGGGCCAGCAGCCGCTTTTAACACTTCCCCTCATCTGACAGGGCTGAGAGCAAGTGTTGCATCATGTTTTGTTCTTCACACCCTGGGGGGCCCAGGAAACGCAGAGGGCGCTGCAAAGGGAACCCAACCCAAAGAGAGATCGAAAAAAAAATGTCTCGAACCTTTGTTTTGAGTGTTGGGTGAAGATTCAGGTCAATTGTCTCTGATGGAGACCTGCCAAAGATAAGCTACAGACAGCAAGGCTCAGCAGAGAATATCAAATGGAAATCTTCTTATGAAGAGAAGTAAATTCGAGTATCTGTGGTTACAGCGAGCTGGTCTCCCTGTTTATCTCTGCAACTACCCCTTTATCTCCACAAAGTCACCAGAGAGAAACCACTGCAAACTCATCTGTGTCACCAAAAATATAGCTTAGATGGGGGAGGGAGGGGCTGGTGAGTGACCTGAAAATCTAATGGAAATTCCATGGATGGAAGTGGTCTCCCACTCTAGGAAACAACAGAATCCCCCCCTCCGCCTCCCCCCTACAGTTTCCAGGAGCGAAAGGGACAGATAGGTGGGTGGAGGTAGGGCAGAGGTTAACCCTCGCTCCTCACCCACGCACGAGATTGGCAACCCAGGCCACTTGGTTCTTAGAAACAGTGATGGAGATTAAAGGAAGACAGTCAGAATGACAGTGTCATCGAATAACACCTTGTTTTTACAAAGTGCTAGAACTGCATAAGAACTGCAGGAACTCAATGAGCCCTATATCCAGGGTTCAGGATCTCTAGAAACCGAGGTACAGAGATGGTGCCAGATCTGTGGGGATTGTAGTGCTTGGCACAGAGTTAGTGCTTCATAAATACCATCATTACTATCTTATTGCCCTCGATCCCAAGAGGCAAAATTGGAGATCTGAATGTTCTTTAGGTGCCATAAGGCCAGATTCCACTGATGCTAATGTCCTGCCCTCAGAATAATTTTCTGAGTCTAGGCCCAGAAAGACCCCAGATGGGACATCTGGTACATCCTTCTGTCTCCTGGAAAGACTGCTCCCAGCCCTCTTAGAGCCATGTGATGCTCTTGGTATTGGTTATCCTACACAATGCCCTGAGGAGAGCACTGGCCCCAATTCTCAGTTGGGAAACCAAGGCTCAAGGTGGATGAATGACCTCCCAAGCCTTTGGGGGATATGAGGAGATGGATGATTTTGAGATAAGAATTCTTGACTCCAGTTGCCCAATACAGTTTCAAGCACTCAATAGGTATTCAATAAATAAAATTACCATGATTACTTAGGAAAAGAGTTCTGGGCTCCACCCCTGACAACTTGGGTAGTTGGCTGAAGAGTCTCTGGCCTCCACTCTTCCGGGCTGGAGAGGAAGTCTAGGAGAGTGGAGAAGAAGTCTACAACCCCCTGGGGGCATGATGTTGGGCTGGACTTGCCAAGGAGACAGTTGGCAGGAGAGCTCGGTGGCCAGAGCTGGGGGAAATCCCAGCCTAAACCCCTACAGGATTTTGAGTTTTCACTGTTGGTTGATTTTTCCTCATGGTCTCCTGGGGCCTTCTTACTCTTTGTCTTCCAAGCAGTGGGAATGTTTTCCAGGGAAAGGAGTTGTGCTGGGGGTTGTGTGTCCCCAGGTTGCCAATGGCCCCTCCCTCTCCCTCCTGGCCTGCTCACCCCAGGAAACACCTGCTCGGGCTCCTCCTGGAGCTGTCGGTCACTCCCGGCCGCTGGCCAGACCCCAGACCTAAGAGCCTCCCCAGATTTTGCACGGCAGCGGAGCTCAGAAAGGGGACAGGCAGGATGGACTGGTCACAGGGGTCTGGTCTGTGAGCCCACATGGCTCACAGCTGACGTACCGCTATTGTCTGCCCCCCGACTGTCTGTCTGTTTGGGGATTTTTGTGTATGAAGAACAAAAACCCCAGCGGTGCTGTGGTGGTGACTCAGAGTCTCTAGCTTCACGCCTAGACCTCTCAGCACTCAATCTGGATGGACAAGTCTTGGGTGCGGGGCTAACGATTTGCCCAGCATTAGTACGATGAGTGGCTTTGAGCAGGGTCTATTCTGTGCAGGCGGAAGCAGTGTCTTCCCATAAGGCCATGGGACTGGGAGGAGGGCATCTAGAAATGTGCTTCATCCACTTTTGTCAGCACCAAGCCCCATCCTACTTCCTCAGCCTTTCATCTGCTCCATGAGGGCGGGTCACTTGGCTGCCCCTAGCAGTCCCTCTTTTCCCGTCACTCCTTCCTCTCTGACAGCTTGACCCCCGCAACCCCTGCTCCCCCAGCCCTCGCAGAGGGACTGGGATTCCCTGGAGGGCACCAGTCCCTCACTGGACCCTGAAAACCAGAGTGAGGATTTGGCTGGCGGTTCTGAAGCCTTCTCCTCCCTCTGCCAGGGCCAACCTCCCAGAGTATGATTTTAATTTTAGCCATGCTATCATAATGTCGTCTACTGGTTTGGTAAGGAGACTCTCCCACCCCTAACCTGGCAAACCTCTTAGCCAAAGCTGTCTTTTTTGCTTGTCTAGGAAGCATATGGCTATTTAATACCTTGTGGAAAGAGCATGCGCTGGGGACTCAGAAGACCTGGGCTCTAAACCCAACTCTGCCAGTTGTCTTCTGTGTGACCTTAGGCGAGTCACTTCACTTCTGTTTCCTCATCTGTAAAATGAGGTTATAATACCTGTTTCCTCTCCTCATTAAACTGTAAGCCTCGTATGGGACAGGGACCATGTCTGATGGTGTTGTGTCTACCCCAGTGTTTAGCACAGTTCTTGGCACAAAAGAAGTGCTTACAAATAATTACTATCTTTATCATGGTATTTGCTAAATGCTTACTATGAGCCAAGCCCTGTTCTTAAGCTCTGGGGTAGATCAAGTGTTTAGTACAGTATTGAGCACACAGTAAGTGCTCAATAAATGCGATTGAATGACTACAAGACAATCAGGTTGGATACAGTGCCCATCCCACAAGGGGCTCACAGTCTAAGTAGGAGAGAGAACAAGCATTTAATCCCCACTTTTCAGTTGAGGAAACTGAGGCACAGAGAAGTTAAGCCACTTGCCCAGGGTCACAGAGCAAGCAATTTGGCAGGTCCAGGATTACAACTTAGGTCTTCTTTCTCCTAAGCTCATGGTGTTTCCACTAGGCCATGTCGTTTTTCAAATACTACCATTATGATTCTTCATGTTCTGCCCCGACCTGAGGTCCCCCAGGGGAGGTCAGGCCCCAGCTTTGTTTTGAGCAGGGAAAGGAGTTCCACCCTCAGCAGCCTCAGCAGGAGCAAGAGCATATTTATTTTATTAATGATGTGTATATAGCTATAATTCTATTTATTCTGATGGCATTGACACCTATCAACTTGTTTTGTTGTCTATCTCCCTCTTTTACACTGTGAGCCCATTGTTGGGTAGGGACCATCTCTGTATGTTGTCTATTTGTACTTCCCAAGCACTTAGTCCAGTGCTGTGCACACAGTAAGCGCTCAGTAAATACGATTGAGTGAATGAAAGAGCAGGAGCTGAGGCAGAGAGGATGGTTGCATTGGCTCAGGCCTGTAGGCAGGGTCAGTGCTGAAGTTCAGCTCCTACCTGCCCCCCAACTTCCATTTGAGGAACGCACGATGTTGGAAGCTACTTTTATCTTGCCAATCATCTCCAGGAACAGGAGGATGGAGAAGCAATCCCAGCCCTCCCTGTCTCCCCCCTAGTGCAGCCAGGGCCCTCTTGTCTGGCTCTGCTGACCCACAGTCTGACAGGAATGGCTCACCCTGGCATGCATCACGCTGCCAGGCCATCGTTGGCACTGTCACAAATGAGATAGGGTACTGGGTGCAGTGGGAGGAGGGATGGAGAAGGAGGGGGTGGTTTTCAGACCATGTTGGGACAGAAGAAAGGGACCCATCCAACTGTGCCCAATACCTGCAGGCTTAGTAACAATCAATCAGTGGTATTTACTGAGCACTTATTGCATGTAGAGTGCTGTACTAAGCACTCAGGAGAGTACAGTATAATAATAGAACAGAGTCGGTAGACACATTCCCTGTCCATAACGAGCATAAAAGTAGTAATAGTCTTTGTCAAGTTCTACGGTAGAATGCAATACAACCAGAGCAGATACTGTCTCTCACTCACTAAGAGGGAAGGAGAGCCATGCCCTTTTTACAGGTGAGGAAACTGAGGCTCAGAGAAATTGTGACTTTCACTCATTCATTCAATCAGAGCACTTAGAACAGTGCTTTCCACATAGTAAGTGCTTAATGAATACCATTATTATTATTATTATTACTATTATTGAGTGCTTACTGTGTGCAGAACACTGTACTATGCCCTTGGGAGAGTACAATGCAACAATAGACACATTCCCTGCCCACAATGAGCCCAAGGTCAGAGTGTAGGAAAGTGGTGGAATCAGGATGAGAACTCAGGTCCCCTGACTCCGAGTCCTGAGCTCTTCCTCCTAGGCTAGGAAACAACTCAGAATCCCCAGTGCACAGGCTGACCAGCAGAGAGAGGGAATAGCGCATCATCAACTGTGAGTCATGCATACCCCTCGTCCAACTAATGTCTGCCTCCCCCGCTAGACTGTAAGCTCGTTGTGGGCAGGGGATGTGTCTACCAACTCTGTTATATTGCTATACTGAGCTCTCCTGAGCTCTCCTGTGCTCTCCTGAGTGGTACGTCAGCCGTGAGCCATGTGGGCTCACAGACCAGACCCCTGTGACCAATCCATCCTGCCTCTCCTGAGCTCTTAGTACAGTGTTCTGCACACAGTTAACACTCAGTAAATATCACTGACTGATTGATTAGTTGATTGATAAGGCCCACACAAGGAAGTTCTCCTCAGCACTGCCTTTCTTGTCTCTGCCAGTCCAACTCTGGGGGGACACAAGGCAGGACCACAGGCACTGATTATCAAAGCCCCTTTTTTATGGTATATGTTAAACACTTACTATGTGACAGACACTGTTCTAAGAGCTGGGGTAGATATAAAATAATCGGATTGGACATAGTCCATGTCCCATAGAGGTTCACAGTTGTGAGCCCCATTTTGCAGATGAGGTAACTAAGGCAGAGAGAAGTGAAATGACTTACAGCAGAGAAATGGCAGAGCCAGGACTAGAACCCAGGTCCTTCTGACTCCTAGGTCTGTGCTCTATCCACTAAGCCACACTGCTGCCGGGCAGGAGGCCCGGGGTAGACACTCCACGAAGACCCCAGCAAGCAGCCACATTTCCACAGTGCTCCTGGAAGACTCCCCAAAGCTGATGGAAAACAGGAAAACCAAGGATCATCTTTCATTTTGGCCTTTCTTTGTTTCCTAGCTGTAGGAGCCATTCCCCGAGCCTTTGAGGAGATCCGTCAGGTTCTGAAAATCCGTCCTCTGTCAGCCCCTGCACGACTGAAGGCAGAGCCCTCAGTGAGGAATAATAAACATGATGGAGTCTTGGGTCCTGAAAGACTCCTTGGCGGGAGTGAGCAAACACCATGGAAAGCCAAACTGAGTCGGTGCCTGATTTAACAAGTAGCTCATTCCAGCTGCTTAGGTCCTGAGAGCCCATTGCTAATCGTTCCGACTTGAGAGGCTTTAAACAACAACTCTTCAGCCACCTTCTCTTCAGCGTTCCAAGAGCTCTGCAGACGTTACCTCATGGGCCTCCCAGAAGTCTTTGCAGTTCCTCAGGGGTTGAGGGATGCCGGTGGAGGGAAACTGAGGCATGGAGCCGGGGAGCGGCTTGGCCAAGGTAGTGAGTTACAAAAATTGGCCCCTGCCCCACCCCAATCCTCTGTGGAAATAGGCCTTGGGGAGGAAAAACCATCTAAGCCTCCCGCCCAACATTGATAGGAAATTGGCCTCATGAGCAGATGTCAAATCAGAGAATGGGATGATGTCAGCGGGAGGGAAGGGAATGGAAAAGGGGAAAACGTGGGAAAAGAAGGGAAAAGAAGAGAGAGGGTGGAGGGAAATATTGAGACCTGCTGGTGAGAAATTGCCTAATGCGGGGATGTGGAGAGCATGTTTAGATCAAATGTGTTTAAACCGAGATTAGTCAGACGCAGGGGTATGTTCGGGGCGGGGGAGGGAAGGGAGAGAGGGGCTCACCATAGAGCCACTTGAGGCATCCAGTGGTCAGCCCCAGACAGAATCCCCAAAATAGCTGGAGAAAGTGTGTTTGGGAGGGGCAGGGGTGAGGGTGGGGAGATGAAATCTGTAGTGGTTACCAAGGCAACCACCTGCTGGTTCAAGTGCTATGGCACAGCACTGGCACTGTGCTGCTCTCGCTGCCACCATCATTGCATCATGCCAATGAAAAACCCTTTGTGGGCCCTTTGCCAAGTGCTGCATCCCTGCCCGCCTCCTCACTTGTTGTACTCCAAGCTCCAGCGGGAACCCAACTGGAATGATGTCTACCTACTCTACTGGACTCTCCCAAGCACTTGGAACAATGCTCTGCACACAGTAAGTGCTCAATAAGTACCACTGATCGATCGATTGATTGAGGGGCCAGACACCACGAGAGCCAGCATACAAACCGCCAGCGCCATCATCGATTCCTGCCTCCAGGTCCTCAGTCAAGAAGCTTTTATTGGGGAGTCTCCCTGACACCCCACTCCTTTCTCTCCATCCTACAGAACCAGAAATATGCGGGCATACTTGGGGGTCTGAGACTGCTGCCATTGCTGCCACCGCTTTTGGGATATAGCAGGAGTATTCACCATTATTAACGCCCACTGACAAACAGTGTGATAGGACAAAGACCTATTGAACCAACTGCGTTCCAGGGTCAAGCAATCAATGGTATTTATTGAGCACTTGCTGTGTGCAGAACGCTGTACTAAGCACTTGGGAGGGCACAACAAAATGGAGCTGGTAGACACGTTCCCGGCCTAAAGGAGCTTACAGTCTAGAGGGGGAGGCAGATAATAGAATAAATCATGACTATGTATGTAAGTGCTGTGGGCTGAGGAGGGGGAGAATATCAAGTACTTAAAGGGTGCAATTCCAAGGACATAAGCGAGGCAGAAGGGAGAGGGGGAAAATGAGGGCTTAGTTGGGGAAGTCTTCTTGGAGGAGATGGGATTTTAGTAAATCTGAGACTCTCTATCTCACAGGAACTCCCTTTTCATCATTCTGCTTCCTTGGTTTATGACTACCAATCCATCGATCAGAGTCATTTACCAAGAGCCTGCAGTGAGTGGAATACTGGACTAATCAATCAGTGATGTTTGAGTGTTACTGTGTATAGAACCCTAAACTAAATGCTTGGGAAAGGACAATACAATAGCATTGACATGATCCCTGCCCACAAGGAAGCACCTGGGAGAACAAGACAGAGCAATACAGACATTCCCTGCCCTCAGTGAACATAAAATCTAGTGAGGGAGACCAACAGATGAGCAGCGTGGTCAGGACATGTTAATAAGCGACAGTGCATTCAGACATTCAATATTATCGATCAAGTGTCCACAGTGTGCAGACCATGGTACTGAGCACTTGGGAGAGTACAATAGAGGTAATAGACATCATCCCTGCTCTTGAGGATCTGAAAGTCAGGTAGACGAAGGGGCAGATTAACTTACTGAATATACAAATGAAAAGAAAAATAAACCCACGTACTAGATGCCAAGGGTGGTTACTGGATTGATGCAACTGAGGGGTGTTAATTGGTGAAAGCTTCCTGTAGGAGGTGGAGATTTGAGGAGGGCTTTGAAGGCAGGAAGAGCTGCATTCTGATGGATTGTGGAGGGAGGTGGAGGGAGAACAGTGTGAGCAAGGGAGTAAGGGACTGAAATCAATCAAGCAATAATATATATTGAGCTCTTACTATGTGCAGAAAACGGTGCTACGGGCTTGGGAGAGTATAACATAACAATTTAACGTACACATTCCCTGCCCACAGCAAGTTTACAGCCTAGAAGGGAAAGGCACTTAGAGCGGGTGGCACTGAAACAATTATACCTTCATCATCATAGTTATCAACGGCTTCCTGATGGATGGGATCCTGTCAACACAGCTGCATTCTTCTTCCAGCTAATTGGCAGTCCCAAGCACTTTGCTCATTCTGAAAACCAGTTCCACATCAACTACAGATCTTGTATATGTCCCTCCAGAGTTCAGTCACAATGACAACGGTCTCTGTGAAAAACGAAATGCAGTGTTGCCTAATTGAACAAACCTGGCCTGGGAGGCAGAGGGCCTAGGAATCAGAGGACCGGGGTTCTAATCCTGGCTCTGTCACTTGTATGCTGTGACCTTGGGCAAGTCACCTAAATTCTCTGGGCCTCAGTTACCTCGTCTGCAAAATGGGGACTATGATTGTATGGACGGCCGTCGACCCCCGGCCCGGAATGCCCTCCCTCCGCACAGCCACCAAACTAGCTCTCTTCCTCCCTTCAAAGCCCTCCTGAGAGCTCACCTCCTCCAGGAGGCCTTCCCACACTCAGCCCCCTCCTTCCCCTCCCCACAGCACCTGTATATCTGATGTTGGTACAGATTTATTACTCTATTTTACTTGTACATATTTACATATTCTATTTCTTTTCTTTGTTAATATGCTTTGTTTTGTTGTCTGTCTCCCCCTTCTAGGCTGGGAGCCCGCTGTTGGGTAGGGACCATCTCTATATGTTGCCAACTTGTTCTTCCCTAGTGCTTAGTACAATGCTCTGAACACAGTAAGCGCTCAATAAATACAATTGAATGAATGAATTGTGAGCCCCATAAGGGACATGGACTGTATCCAACCTGACTAGCTTGTGCTTATGCCTACACTTAGTACAGTGTCTAGCGCACAGAAAGTGCTTAACAAATATTATAAAAAAGAGCAGACTTTTAAGATCCCTTGCCCCCTTTTTGTTATTGGTTCATAAGTCTCCCAAGGGGTAGGGGCCAGGACTAATTCCTACCTGTGTATTCCTTCCTAGCACCTTAGTATGCTGCTCTGAACACAAGAAGCAGTGTGGCTCAGTGGAAAGAGCCCAGGCTTTGGACTCAGAGGTCATGGGTTCAAATCCTGGCTCTGCCAATTGTCAGCTGTGTGACTTTGGGCAAGTCACTTCACTTCTCTGGGCCTCAGTTACCTCACCTGTAAAATGGGGGTGAAGACTGTGAGCCCCCCCCATGGGGCAACCTGATCACCTTGTAACCTCTCCAGCACTTAGAACGGTGCTTTGCACATAGTAAGCGCTTAATAAATACCAAAATTATTTTTATTATTGATTATTATGAAGTGCTTACTAAATAGTAGTGAGAAGAAGCGGCATGGCCTAGTGGACCTGGGTTCTAAACCCAGCTCCACCATTTGTCACTTCATTTCTCTGTGCCTCAGTTCCCTCATCTGTTAAATGGGGACTAGGACTGTGAGCCCTATATAGGACAGGGACTTTGTACAACCTGATTACCTTGTGTCTACCGCAGTGCTTAGAACAGGGCCTACAACATAGTAAGTGCTTATCTCATCTTGTCTTCTGCTGTTGAGTTGTTTCTGTTCCATAACGACTCCATGGACGCATCTATCCTAGAACACCCCACTTCCATTCTGCATTTGTACTGGTAGTGTTTTGATATAATTTTCTTAGTAAGAATACAGAAGTGATTTACCAGTGCCTTCTTCTGCACAGTAAGCTTGAGTCTCCACCCTCAACTATCTCCCACACCTCTGCTGCCCAGCACAGGTGAGTTTTGACTTGTAGCAGATTGCCTTCTACTTGCTAGCCACTGCCCAGGCTAGGAATGGAATGGCAATGCCTCTGCCCGACTCTCCCTCCTGTAGCCGAGACTGGTAAAGTACTGGAAACTCTCTAGATGCGATCCTGAGAGGGAAGTAAGTGCTTAACAAGTACCATAAAAAAAACCCCAAAACTAAACTATGACTTCTAGTGTTCTGGCCGTCACTGATTCAAGGTGACTGGTCCATGGTTGCACACCAGCATCTTGGCCCTTGTTGTAACAGTGTGCTGTAGTGGAAAGAGCTTGGTCCTGGGTGTCAGAGAAACTGGGTTTTACTCCTGGCTCCTCCACATGTCCACTGTGTGACCTTGGACAAGTCACTTAACATTTCTGTGCTTCAGTTCCCTTATTTGCAAAATGAGGATTCAATACCTGTTTTTCCTCCTACTTGGGCTCTGTAAGCCTCCTCTAGGACCTGAATATTCTGTATCTACCCCAGTGCTTAGTACAGTGCTGGGCACTGTGTGAGTATGCACATACCGTCATCGTTCCATGAGTCAGTTCCCTGGGGCACCAGACAGAGCAAAGGGGGATGGAGAAAGTAGGCAAGGGAAAGCAGAATTGCAGATTTGCTACATCAACTCCTTTTAAGGTGATCATTCATAAGGATTTATACCGGACAGCCCGGCTTTCAGTCAGTCTGTGTCCCAGCTGGCATGAGGCAACACCAGACATCTTTGTGTCCTCTCTGCTCGGCTCCTGCCTCCAGGTTCTGTGGCTTGGGAAGAGGCTCCCGTGTTCCCAGGGATCTAGGAGGGAAGGGTAGCAGTGGCTCGGGCAAAGTGGGGGAGACGGGAGCCCCCTTGGGACACACTCTGGCCTCAGGTGGCCTCGGATGAATTTTCCTAAATGACACATATGACATCATCACATCCCATCGTTACACAGCATATAGTGATGTCACAAGCATACAGGCCTGCATCTGTGAGGGTGGTCAGAACTAGCCTCCGCCCCTGAGCCACTGGAGAGTAATAATAATAATAATGATTATAGTATTTGCTAAATGCTTACTATGGGTCAGGCACTTTTCTAAAGGAGAAAAGTAGAGACCCCCCAAGTCTGCTTTGCTGCTCTCTCCCTGCCGCTGCTCCCCTCCCTCTGCCCCCAGCATACATTCATTCACTCATTCAATCATTCATTTATTCAGATGTATTTATTGGGCGCTTTTGTGCTAAGCACTGTACTCAGAGCTGGGGAGAGTACAATATAACAATAAACAAACAGATTCCCTGCCCACAAAGAGCTTACAGCCTAGAAGGGGAGACAGACATTAATATAAATAAATATGACAGATGTGTACGTAAGGGTTGTGAGGCTGGACAGGGAGATGAATTAAGGGAGCAAGTTGGGGTGATGCAGATGGGAGTGGGAGAAGAGGAAAAGAAGGCTTAGTCAAGGAAAGCCTCCTGATGTGCCTTCAATAAGGCTTTGAATGGGGGAGGGATGGATGAGTAATTGTCAGATGGGGTACTTGTAAGTGCTTATTATGTGCCAAGCACTGTTCTAAAGGCAGAGGTAGATACAAGGTAATCAGGTCAGACTCAGTCCCTGCCCCACGTGGCTCACAGTCTTCATCCCCATTTTAGAGGCGAGGTGACAGGCCCAGGGAAGCTAAGTGACTTGTCCAAAGTCACACAGCAGACGTGTGGAGGAGCTAGGATTAGAACCCATGTCCTCTAGCAACAAGGCCTGTGCTTTTTCCACTAGACCACTAGGCCACGTGTCCCTCGCAGCCGAGATGAATGGTCTCTTCTCCGTTTGCCCAGTGGTCAGGGAAGCGGCGGGCCCCTCCCTCCCTCCATGGAAGGCTCCATCCAACCAGGACCGTGTGTGGGGCCTCGTAAACAGGACGTGGAGGAAGCCGGGAGCTGGGAGCCGGCCGGGGATGGGCCGGTTCCCTTCACAGCCAGGAAGTGGGGGCCGGCTGCACCCTCGCAGCAGACAATAATGCAGTGGGAAGCACAGTTTATAAATACCTGGGGGTCAGGGCCGGGCCCAGCAAACAATGAGGGGCTGCGGGGGTGGGGGGACTGGATGATTCTATCAGACTGACAGTAACTGGCCCAGCCTCGGGTGGCTGGGGGGAGGGGCGGGGTTGACCTGTGAGGTGGCGGCCAGGGGGCTGATGGTAACCAGGGATGGGAGAGGTGCGGGTGTCTGTGAGCAGCTAAACTGCCCCTTGGCTCCCTCCAGGATGTGTCCACCTGCGCCTCTGACCTGCCTGGGCAACCAGCACCTCTGCCTGGAGAGTTACCATGCCTCACTTTCAGACGAGGCACAGTTCATCCGGTTTTGTCCAGGACAACCGTGTTTTCAGATGGCCTGTCCCCTGTCTGGCACAGATCTGGAGCCAGGCACTTCTAGATCCGGTTCTGACATTTTCAGCACTCAGCACTTCTCCACTGAAACTCCTTTTTTTTTTCAAATGGTGTTTGTTAAAGAGCTTACTATGTGCCCAGCACTGTACTAAGTGCTGAGGGTGATACAAATTAATAAAATTGGGCACAGTCCCTGTCCCACACGGAGCTCACAGTCTTACTCCCCATTTTACAGATGGGGTAATTGAAGCACAGATAAGTGAAATGACATGCCCAAGGTCATGCAGCAGACAAGTGGCAGAGCTGGGATTGGAACCCATTTCTTTCTGACTCCTAGGCCCATGCGTCTCTGAGTGGTTCCTGTCACCAAATTCCCTGTACACAGCATCAGATTTCTCAGGGATCCGGGAGGGGAAGGCAACAGATCTGGAGCCAGCCTAGGGGGCTCATGGTACAGCAGAGGAAGTGGGGGTGGGGGGTCAAATTGCCAAATTTGGGCCTCTTGCCACAGGGTGATGCCCATTAGGTCACTGTGTTATATTGTGTACCCAATAATGCCCTTATGAGGTCAGGGGGTGGGGGTGGGGGTGACTCCCAGGCTCATGGTCTAGACACTAGGCCATGCTGCTTCTCTATTTCTTCTTCCCAACGGAAACAGGTACACAGATCACCCTTATCTTCCCTCGCCCACTTCACACAGTGGTATTAGCGACCCTGGGCTCAGTCACCATGCTTAGCTGGAAGTCCTTGCGTGGCTTTAAACAACCTAGATTAATCTTTCCCTTCCAGGTTATTTTGCACTTGGGGAGTTGGGGGTGGTGCGGTGAAAATACTGCACATTTCTGGGAAGAAGAAATAGAGAAGCAGCATGACCTAGTGTCTAGGCAGCGTGGCGCAGTGGAAAGATCCCGGGTTTGGGAGTCAGAGGCCATGAGTTTGAATTCTGGCTCTGCCACTTATCGGTTGTGTGACTTTGGACAAGTCACTTAACTTCTCTGTGTCTCAGTTACCCCATCTGTAAAATGGGGATTAAGACTATGAGCCCTGCGTGGGACAACCTGATTCCCCTGTAACCATCTCAGAGCTTAGAACAGTGCTTGGCACATAGTAAGCATTTAACAAATACCATCATTATTCTAGAGAAGCAGCATGGCTCAGTGGAAAGAGCCTGGGCTTTGGAGTCAGAGGTCAGGGGTTCAAATCTTGGCTCTGCCAACTGTCAGCTGTGTGACTGAGGCACTTTACTTCTCTGTGCCTCAGTTACCTCAACTGTAAAATGGGGATTAAGACTGTGAGCCCCCTTTGGGACAGCCTGATCACATTGTAACTTCCCCAGCACTTAGAACAGTGCTTTGCACATTCATTCATTCATTCAATTGTATTTACAGAGCTATTGCTGTGTGCAGACCACTGTACTAAGCACTTGGGAAGTACAAGTTGGCAACATATAGAGACAGTTCCTATCCAACAACAGACTCACAGTCTAGAAGCACATAGTAAGAACTTAATAAATGCCATTAAAAAAAAGTCTGGGAGTCAGAAGGACCCAGGCTCTAATCTGTGCCTTATCTGTGTCATTTATCTGTGCCTCAGATGCCTCATCTGTAAAATGGGGATTAAGACTACAAGCCTCATGTGGGACATAGATTGTGTTCAATTTGATTATCATCTTGTATATAAACCAAAGCTTAATACAGTGCCTGCTCATACTAAGTGCTTAACAAATACCGAAAAAAAAAATAGAGCTAGAGACAGCTGCTCTTTCCTACAAAAAAAATCAATCCCAGGGGCATATTAGCCCATGACTCTTTCAGTAAGCCAGAGTTTTGGACACTACACACACGAGGGATTCATAGTGCCAGTTCAGATCCTAATAATAAAAAACAGTCAGTGGTATTTATTGAGTACCTACAGTGTACAGAGCACTGTTCTAAGAACTTGGGAGAGTACAATACAACAGAGTTTTAAACTCCCTGCCCACAGTGAGCTTGCGATCTAGAGGGGGAGATGGACATTAATATAAATAAATAATTAATAAGATGGATCATTTATAGATATGTTCAAAAGTGCTGTGGGATGAATAGCAACTGCCCAAAGGTCACAAATCCAGGTGCACAGATGATTCAGAAGGGAGAGGGAGCCAGGGAAATGTGGACTTCATAATGGGATTTGTTGAAACACTGACTCTGTGCCAAGCACTGTGGTAGATACAATACCACCAGATCAGATACAGTCCCTGAACCACACGGGGCACCCAGTCTAAGGGTGAACAGAGAGTCCCCTTTTGAAAAAGGAGGAGACAGAGACACCGAGACATTAAGGTAACACGGCAGGCAAGTGGCAGAGGCGGGATTCAATCCCAGGTCTCTTGGTTATCTGTCACAGGCTCCATCCATTAGGCCGCACCGCTCCTGTCCTAGGTTACTTTGCGTGATGCAGAGGAGTTTTAGATTTAGAAGAAGGAGACATAGTTTCTATTCATTCATTCATTCATTCAATCGTATTTATTGAGCACTTACTGTGTGCAGAGCACTGTACTAAGTGCTTGGGAAGTACAAGTTGGCAACATATAGAGACGGTCCCTACCCAACAATGGGCTCACAGTCTAGAAGAGGGAGACCAACCTTTGAACACCGAGGAAACGACTCCCATCTTGGCAACTCAGTTTACTTGTCTGTGAAACGGGGCCATGGGCAGGCCACACCTGACTCCCCAGAGTGCTGAATGAATCAATGTGGGATCTTCCGCCAAGCCCCTGCCGTGAAAGGGACCGGCTGGCGGAGCCCAAGGCAGTCGTATTTTGAGCGGAGGCGCTCGGGGTCACCAGACGGTGCCAGAAGCCTGATTCCGGGAGCCCTGAGGTGGGAAGAGAAGAAGGGGAGGAGGGGATGGGAGTCTGGAATGTCCCACAAAAGGCTATGGCGAGAAACCCCTCCCACCCAGGGTGAAAGAATCCACGTCAAAGGAAACTAGCGTTATGTGCAGATAGAACAGGAAGGTGGCAGTTTGGCTTGCTCCCTCAAGATGGAGGGGGTTTTTCCGGAGAGATGGGTGTCCAGAAGGTCAGTCGGGGCTGCTCGCTGGCTCTGAGGAACCGATGGTCAGCCCCCAAACTTGATAAACCAGCAGGAGTTAAGTGTCTCCCTCTCCTGTTCAGAGTAGTAGGAAACACCTTGGTGACCCATGACTCTTGAGGAGAGGAGAGACGGGGCAGGCCACGGGGGAGGGCTGGCCCTGGAAGGGACAGATGAGGGGTCATTTCCTGCTGAAATTCCAGAAGGCAGACTCAGCCTCTCCAAGGCAAGCTTTTTTCTGTTGTTGTTTTTTTTAAACCCTGTGGTAAGATGCAAAGAAATACTGGAGAACTGTTTCTGCTCTAGGCTAGCTAGCGCTACTTCCCAGGCCCCGGTGTTGGAGAAAAGTCCGACTGAATCTGGGAGGCGGCAGGAACAAAGAAAGGTCATGAGGCTGCTCATCCAATGCCTGTCCAGCTGTGACTTTTGATCCGTTTCCCCTCACTTTTCCTCGGTTGGGAATAGGCCTTTCCAAGCCCTTGGGGCCAAGAGGGAGGCAGAAATCCCTTCTCCAGGCCCACTCTTTTCTCCCCTCACTGGCCAGGCTGGGAGCAAAGACCAGGACCTCTTGGGCAGCAGTGGAGGGAAGCGGACTGTTTTGGGCTTCTCCATTTCGGAGATTCAATTTAACAGTGGGGCAGAGTCAGTCAGCCAGTCAGTCAATTGTATTTATTGAATGCTTACTGTGTGCTGAGCACAGTACTAAGCCCTTGGGAGAGTACAATAAAAGAATGAACAGACACATTCCCTGACCACAACAAGCATACAGTCTAGAAGAGTGGGGGGAGGGATGGCCAGAGACAGGTCCATTGCATTAAAGCCTTGCTTGCCCCATCAAGGCTGCCCAAGAGGAAGGGGTGGACAGAAAAAGCAGTGTGTTTAAGCACAAAGGACACAGGACTGGGTATCAGGAGACCTGACTTCTAGTCCAGGTCTGCCACTTGTCTGCTGTGTGACCTTGGGCAAGTCACTCTCTGGGCCTCAGTTTCCTCATCTGCATAAAGGGGGTAAACAACATTGCCTCTCTCCCGGGGCATGTTGTGAGAACAAAATGGGATAAAGGTATACAGAGGCAGGATGGCCTAGTAAAAAAGCACAAGTCTGGGAGTCAGGAGACCTGGCTTCGAACCCCAGTTTTGCTGTTGGTCCCTTGTGTGGCCTTGAGGAAATCACTTGACCTCTCTGGGCCTCAGTTTTCTCATGTGTCAAAAAGGGAGACTAATACCTGGCCATTCCTACCTCACAGGGCTAAAGGTGGATCTGTCTTGTGAAAGTAGTTAAGGAATAATAATAATAATAATAATGATGGCATTTGTTAAGCTCTTACTATGTGCAAAGCACTGTTCTAAGCAAATAACACACCCACCCAAAAGGTAATTATTAGCAACAATACCTAGAGAGGCAGGCTCCTTTCTCCATGGCTGAGTTTGCATCATAAGAATTGCCTTTAGGGTGGTGGACAATCACATCTCTTCCAGGAGGCCTTCCCTAAGCCCCCACCTCTTCTCTTCTCCCACTATCTTCTGGGTCACCCTGACTGGTTCCCGTTGCTCTTCCCCCATCCCAGCCCCTCAGCACTTAGGTACATATCTGTAATTTATTTATATTAATATATCTATCCCCACCTCTAGACTTTAAGCTCACTGTGAGCAGGGAACGTGTCCGTTTATTGTTGCATTGTGTGCTCCCAAGCACTCAGTAAGCGCTCAGTGAATACAATTAAATGAATGAATGAATGAACGAGTGGTGATAGTGGTGGTGATGGAGGTGGAGGGGATGGTGAAGGTGGTGGTGATGATGGTGGTAACAATAGCAGAAGTGGTGGTAGTAATAAGAAAATAATTATGGTATTTGTTAAGCGCTTACTGTCTGCCAAGCACCATTCTAAGCACTGGGGTAGATACAGGATAATCAGGTTGTCCCAGGTGGGGCTCAAAGTCTTAATCCCCATTTTATAGATGAGGTAACTGAGGCCCAGAGAAGTGAAGTGACTTGCCCCAGGTCCAACAGCGGACAAGCGGGGGAGTCAGAATTAGAACCCAGGTCCTTTTGACTCCCAGGCCCACACTCTACCCACTAGGCCACACTTCTTCTTGGTAGAGCGATTTAATTTGCTGGTGAATTTTAGTAGCTTTAGCTACTAAACTCTCCAGTTCTGCCTCGGTTTATTCCCTCCCGCTGCTCCTGCTTGGCTTGCCCTTGGGAGGATTATTAAATATTACATTTGCCATCCACCGCTTGTCATGGTGTACTTGATGACAAGCTCTCCTCGGTAAAGACTGCTCGCCCGCAGAGAATTAGACCAAGTGACAGGGTTAATTCCCACCAGGACCAGAGGGTGTCTGGAGTGTGAAGAGATTTGCTTCTCAGGGGAGAAGCATCAGTTCCTCTCCTGTCAGCCTGAGCCATCTGGAAGGGGAGTCCTGTCTGATCTCATCTGTGCTTGAACTGCTAATGTCCCTCCTCATTTCTCGGGGCTCCGGGCTCCAATGAATGCTTGAATGCAGGTAAGATCAATGCCCTTTCTCCAGTCAAGAATTTGGAAATCTCATTTGGAGGCCTGCTGCCAGGTGAGGAGGAGAACGGTGAGCTCCCGAGGGTAGGAGGGGGATGCACTGTGGGAGATGGCATGGTTTGCTCCGGTCTCCAGGCCGGGCTGCAACCAGCCTCCCAGAGGTGGGGGAAGCGATAGATGGGTGGCATCACCCGTCACTCAAACCCGAGAGAAGGGGAAAGGTTAAATGAGAGTTAGCATCTCCCCAGGAGAATGACAATTCCTACGTCAAGTCTCATTTTCCTGATGAATGTCAATGGGAGGAGAGGGTTGGTCCAACAGAGTTGGTTGATTGAGGGAGGGTGGATCGCAGGAGGTTTAGATGGGGAGGAACAGACGTCCAACAGGGCTGGGAGAGGCCCGGGGAACAAAGCAAAAGGAGCTTTCTGGTCCATTTGGGAGATTTCTCTTCTCTTCCAGAAAAGGTTTAGGGAGAAAGTGGATAATTGCTCAAACATAACCCGGCTGTTTAGAAAGACATACAGTGGAAAGAGCATGGATGCTCCAAATTCTAAACCCAGCATTCCCACTGGTGTGCTGTGTGACCTAGGGCAAGTGACTTAACCTCTCTGATTCTCATTTCTCATCCTCTGTGAAATGGGAATAAAATAGATTGTGAACCCCATGCGGGACAGGATTTGTCTCTACTCACATGAACTTGTATACACCCTGGCACCTAGTACATAGTAAGCACTTAACAAATGCCATCCCTTTGGAATGCTTTGGAATGCTTAAGACACTACTTGGCACTCCAGCGGCCATCCTGGGGATAGGGAAGACTTTCACCCAGACATCTCCATGGAACTGAGAAGCAGCATGGCATAGTGGAAAAAGCCCAGACTTGAGAATCAGAAGATGTGGGTTCTAATCCCGGCTCCGTCACATGTCTGCTGTGTTACCTTGGCCAAGCCACTTAACTTCTCTGTGCCTCAGTTCCCTGATCTGTAAAATGGTGATTAAGACTGTGAGCACCACGTGGGACAACCTGATTACCCCAGATCTACCCCAGTGCTTAGAACAGTGCTTGGCACATAGAAAGCACTTAACAAATACCATAATTAATTATTATTATTCTACTCATGATTCAGACACTTTTCTGCTGTGTGAACTTGGGCAAGTGACTTCACTTCTCTGGGCCTTAGTTACCTCACCTGTAAAATGGGGATTAAAACTGTGAGCCCCATGTGGGACAGGGATGTGTAAAACCTGATTAGCTTGTATCTACCCCAGAGCCTAGAACAGTGTCTAGCACATAATAAATGCTTAGCAAATACCATAAAAAAAAAACCCAGAAGCTGAGGCCCTGAGCTGCCCTGGCAACAAGAATCTCTCTCCCCAAGACTCTCAAGGGGCTCTGGACTGTTTCTGGGGCTGGGGTGGATTCTAGTTTTGTCTACATTATCCCATTATCCAGGTAATTTTTTTTCAATGACATTTGTTAAGCACGTTACTATGTGCCAGGAACTGTACTAAGCACTGGGGTAGAGACAAGTTAATCAGGTCAGACACAGTCATTGTCCCACATGCGACTCACAGTTTTAATTCCCAAGGCATGGAGAAGTTAAGTGACCTGCCTAAGGTCACACAGAAGATAGGTGGTGGATCCGGGATTAGAACCCAGGTCCTTCTAACTCCCAGGCCTGTGCTGTATCCACTAGCCATACAAATCCATGCGACAGTCTTCCTGAGAGCTATAGGACTGACAATCTACTTTCATCTAAAGTGGACTGATAATTGGGAAAAAATGTGTGTTTTAGGGGCCTGACCCCTGCCCACCCCCACCCCGATTTTTTCTAGATTAGACAGTGGCCCTGAGTGAACATTTATTTTGCATTTTTCAAGCACAATGTGCCAAGAACTGGCTTAGATACAAGATCAACAGGTCAGCAGAGTCCCTGCCCGACATGAGGCTCACAGTGTGAGAGGCAGGGATAGCAGGGATCTTATCCCCATTTTACAAAGGAGAAAACTGAGGACCATAGAGGTTAAGTGACTTGCTCAAGGTCACACAACAGAATGGGGGTAGACCTGCGAAGAGAACTAGAGTCTCCTGATCACCACTCCTGTGCTGTTTTCCCTAGGTCATGTTGCTTCCTGTCAGCCCTCCCCTTAAATCCAGAAAACTCAGAGAGTCTGCCTCCCTTGCTCTGTGCTCAAGCTGCAGAGCATTGCTGTTGGAAATCTAAGTATCAGGCCAACTTATTCCACTGCAAGTTTATCCTTACATGCTTTGACTTTGCCCTCTCCTTTGCCTGGCAAAACTATTTTCCCCCTCTTATTGACACCATGTCCATTGTCCTCACCTGTTGTTCCAGACATTTATCTCCCTCTTCAGGTGCCCTGTCCCCCAGCCTTCCCCCTCCCTTGCCCCCAGTGACCTGGCCACCTACTTTATACAATATCAGGCATGTCTTTAAGGTCTTGTCTTATGCCGTCGAGTCGTTTCTGACCCATAGTGACACCATGGACACATCTCTCCCAGAACTCACCGCTCTCCATCTACAATTGTTCTGGTAGTGTACCCATAGTGTAAAAATATGAAAGTGCAGTAAACTTGAGTCTCCACCCTCAACTCTCTCCTGGGCCACTGCTGCCAGCATGGCTGAGTTTTGACTTGTAGTAGATTGCCTTCTACTTGCCAGCCAGTACCCAAGCTAGGAATGGAATGGGTAGGCCTCTGCTTGACTCTCCCTCTCGTAGCCGAGACTGATAGAGTACTGGGCACTCTCCAGATGCGACCCTGAGAGGGGTATCAGGCATGAGCTCCCTAAACTCTCCCCTCCAAAGTCCCTACCCCTTCCGGCCCTCTCTTCAACTCTCCCGTCCTTCCCAGTAATATCTCCAGATGAGATCTCCTGCCTCGAAATCCATACCCCCAACTCTGCATCTGACCCCATTCCTTCACACCTTATCAAAACACTTGTTCCCTCCCTTTTGTCTCCCTAACAGCCATCTTCAACTGTTCACTCTCCAATGGCTGCATCCTCACTGCTTTCAAACACACTCAGGTCTCCCCTATTCTAAAAAAACCCTCTCGACTCCATGGCGCCTCTTAATTATTGCCCCCTCTCCCTACTACCATTCCTCTCCAAACTCCTTAAGCGAGTTGTCTTCACCCACTGTCCCAACTTCCTCTCCTCCAATTCTCTCCTTGACCCCCTCCCCGCCATCTAACTTCCATCCCCTTTGCTCCACAGAAGCCACCCTCTCAAAGGTCACCAATGTTCTCCTTCTTGCCAAATCCAATGGCCTCTACTCCATTCTAATCCTCCTCATTCTCTCAGCTGCCTTCGACACCGTCAGCCACCCCCTTCTCCTGGAAAAGTTATCCAACCTTGACTTTCCCATCACTGTAGACGGCACCATCATCCTTCCTGCCTCACAAGCCTGTAATCTTGGTATCATCCTTGACTCCTCTCCATCATTCAAACCACATAGTCAATCTATCACTAAATCTTGTCATTCCCATCTTCACAAAATCACTAAAATCCATGCTTTCCTCTCCAGTCAAACTGCTACCACATTAATACAATCACTCACCCTATCCTGCCTGGATTACTTCCCAGCCTCCAGCCTTTCCCAAGTCCAGCCCATACTTCACTGTGCTGCCTGGATCATTTTTCTACAAAAATGTTCAGGACATATCACCCCACTCCTCAAAACACTCCAGTGGTTGCCTATCCACCTCCACATCAAACAAAAACTCCTCACCATTGGCTTTAAAGTACTCAATCACCTTGCCCCCTCCTACCTCACCTCACTACTCCCCTACTACAACCCATCCCACCCACTTCGCTCCTCCACTGCTAACCTTCTCACTGTGTCTCAATCTCACCTATCTTGTCGCCTACCCCTCACCCACGTCCTGCCTTTGGCCTGGAATGCCCTCCCTCCTCAAATCTGATAGACAATAACTCTCCTCTGCTTCAAAGCCAGACTGAAGGCATAGCTCCTCCATGAGGCCTTCCATGACTAAGGCCCCTTTTCCTCTTCTCACACTCCCTTCTGCATTGCCCTGACTTGTTCCTTTTGTTCATCCCCCCTCCCAGCCCCAGAGCATTTATCATTTATTTATTTATATTAATGTCAGTTTCCCCTCTCCGACTGTAAGCTCCTGATAGGCAGGGAATGAACCACTGTTTATTGTGATATTGTACTCTTCCAAGCACTTAGTTCAGTGCTCTCCACAAAGAGCTCAATTAATACAATTGAATCAATGAATGAATTGAATGAAGTTAAGCAAAGAGCAAGTTTATATCTCACTGCTCTATTCACTTTCCCTGTCTGCTCCCCACAGACAGCTCCAGGGTCCCTACAAAAACTCAGGAAGAGTTATTAGAGTTATTAGAAAGCCCCTTTACCCCAGAACACTATGGGCTTCCCCCTTTCCGGGGTCTGCCTTCTAGTCACGTCAGAGAGCTGTGATTTGGCTATCAGAGTATACCCCAGGCACTTTGTATCCACAGACGACACAGAGCCACTACAGGGACCTGGCTAATCCGGCTCCCAGAATCCTTTATCCCATTGGATGGCACCTCTGAAATGACTTGCAGCCTTGCTCATCCATGATGTTCCCATCTGGGTCCTGCAGGGTCAGATGGTGGGGGTAGCCAGGGGGGAAAGGAGGAGGCAGAGGAAGGGTTGCTGAAATGCCCAAGAATGATTCAGCACCCCACCTTGGCATCCCTCACCACCCCTGTTGCTTCATACTCCTTTCTGCCCCTTTGGGGTGATAATTAGGGAGCTGGGAAAGGCTGAGATAGAGCCAGGCACTTACGGCAGAGAGCATCTGCTGCCCCTAACAGCGATCTCACTGCAGATTGATCTTTCCAAACCCTGAGGTTGTGAGGGGAAAGCTGGGGGGTCCCCCCACTAGGGTCTGCCCAGGCCTCTCCAGCATCCCCTCACCCTCCCTCCCTGAAGCTTTCCCATCTGGAGGCCCCTTCAGGACCCCTGATATGTTTCGGTGCCACTAGAGCAGCTTGTACAATTCTGTGTTTTTTTTTCTCAAAGTGAAATGCCACCTCTTTTATAGACCGCCCTGTTGCAGTTTGTGCAATTGTCTGCAGAAATGGTTTCGAGTGTCACCTTACCTGCTCCAATTCACTCAACCACAGTGGCTAGCAGACACGCAGCCAGCCCCCACCCCTCTGACATGGCCCGATAAGATCAGCCGTCAAGGTTGCAAAGAGCCCGCTCAGACAGTTGAAATACTTGCCTGTCTGCTCTCAGATGTGAGTGTGCCTGTGTGTGTGTGTGAGCACACATCTGTGTGTGTGTATGTGGTTGTGTTTTGGAGAGGTGGGGGCACACTGGAGGGGTTTGTACCACCCTTTGTGCCACCCTTAGAGAAGCGACACGGCCTAGTGGAAAGAGCCTAGGGCTGAGAGTCAGAATGACCTGGTTCGAATCCTGGCTCCACCACCTGCCTGCTGGGTGGGACTTAATTATCTTGTAGCTACCCCAGCGCTTAGTACACAGCTTGGCACATAATGAGTGTTTAACAAATACCACAATTATTGTGTCTTTGCAGGTCTGCAGATTGAAGACCCCGGCATTGCACTGAAAGCCCTAGAGCATCCCCAGAGCAGCTCTGGGACTGGACAGGGTCTCTGAAAACCATGAGGGAGTGGGAGGAGGAATTTGGTTCTATCTCAGCGTGTCTCAGTGGAAAGAGCCCGGGCTTTGGAGTCAGAGGTCATGGGTTCAAATCCTGGCTCTGCCAACTGTCAGCTGTGTGACTTTGGGCAAGTCACTTAACTTCTTTGTGCTTCAGTGACCTCATCTGTAAAATGGGGATGAAGACTGTGAGCCCCACGAGGGACAACCTGATCACCTTGTAACCTCCCCAGCACTTAGAACAGTGCTATGTACATAGTAAGTGCTTAATAAATGCCATCATAATTATTATTATTATCTCGCCACTTTTTCCTATCCCTCTCCTGTTGCCACATATTCCCACCACACCGCTCCCACCGGCATTCCAGCTCATAACCCTATTGTCTAACCAGAGACTCAAATCTCTCTACTTCAGGAGAGCTGAGTCACTGATAACCATCACCATCCCAAGTGGCCATGGTCTTACTCTTGGTGATCCATATAATCCTCTGGGAATAGCTGCCCAGAAGCCTTTGTTATAAAGAGAATGGAAATAAAGACCAGCTTCAAACTCTTCAAGGGCAATAACTCATGGGTAATCTTTACTACAAGCCCCCAAACAACCTTTTGTATTTGTTTAGTGCTTTCCAAAACACTCTCATGTCTTATCCCTATAACATCCCCAGGAGGTGCTTAGAAGATCATTTGATGCATAGCCAATGCTTAACAAATACAATAATAAGAATAAGAATAGTAACGACAAGGCAGAAATTATCATCACCATCATACAAATGAAGAAATTGAGGTCCAGAGAAGTTAAGTGACTTGCTGAAAGCCACACGGTGGGTCAGAGTCCAAAGTAGGCTTGGAAACAGGGTTTTCTGACTCCGGTCCCATGTATTTACCACTATAAAACCAATGATATTTGATAATTGTGCTTTATGTTTATGGCATTTGTTTAGCACTTACTATGTGCTAGGCACTTTATTAAGTTCTGGGATAGATACAAGCTAACACGGTTGGACATAGTCCAGGTCCCACTTGGGGCTCACAGTCTTAGTCCCTATTTTGCAGATGACATAACTGAGGCACTGGAAAGCTAAGTGATTTGCCCAGGGTCACAGAGCAGACAAGTAGCGGAGCTGAGATTAGAACCCAGGTCCTTCTGACTCCCAGGTGTTTATTTAGCACTTACTACTTGCTGGATTCTCTATGAAAGGCTGGGGTAATTACACCTCCCAGCAGATTGGACACCAGTTCCTGCCCACATGGGGATCATTGTTTAGGAGGGAGGGAAAAGAGATAATTAATCCCTATTTTACAAATGAGGAAAACGAAGCAGGGAGACGTGAAGTAGGTTGCCCAAGTTCTCACAGCAGGCAAGTGATGGAGCTGGGATTTGAACCCAAGTCCCCTAACATTCAGACCCATACTCTTTCCACTAAGCCACACAAGCACCTAGAACAGGGCTCTACACAATCAATGCTTGATAATAATAATAATTAATAATTGTGGCATTTGTTAAGCATTTACTATGTGCCTGCACTGTACTAAGCACTGAGGTGGACTCAAGCAAGTTGGGTTGGACACAGTCTTTGTCCAACATGGAGCTCACAGTCTTAATCCCCATTTCACAGGCAAGGCAACGGAGGCACAAAGAAGTGAAGTGACTTAACCAAGGGCTTAATATGGAGTGGATGCAGAGTGATCCCAAATGGATGATTCTTTGGGCTCATCTACCTGTCTGCATTCCCTCACCCCCCTCATGGGGAACCCTGCTGAGAAGTCTAGCACCTCAGCCCTGATCAGTGATTCACTTAAGGAGAACAGGGAATGGAGGCCCAGAGAGGGTGAGTCATTGTCTTGAGGCCACACAGCAGATCATTGGCAGGACAGGGAGCAGGGTTTCCATTCCGGCTCCAGCCTCCGGCTGCCAGCCCAGGGCCTCTGAGCAGCCCAGCTCTTTGTTCTGGAACCTTCTCTGACTCCTGAGGTTATCTCTCCAAGTGAGCCAGAAGACTGATACACCATCAATCCATCCATCAATCAATTTTAGATATAATTGTTGTTATTATCATTGTTACATTTGTTAAGGGCTTATGACATGTTCTAAGCTCTGAGGGAGGTAAAAGGCAATCAAGTTGGATGTAGTCCCTGTCTCACACAGGGCTCACTGTCTAAGTAGGAATGAGAAAAGGTATTTAATCCCCATTTTACAGCTGAGGAAGCTGAGGTACAGAGAAATTGCCCGAGCTCACACAGCAAAGTGCCGCAGCTAGGATTAAAACCCAAATCCTCAACACTCAGGCCTATGTTCTTTCCACTAGGCCATGCTGTTTTTCATTCACTGAGCATTTACTGCCTGTAGAGCACTGTATAAGCCCTTGGGAGAGTAATAATAATAATAATGATAGCATTTGTTAAGTGCTCACTATGTGCAAAACACCGTTCTAAGCGTTGGGGGGGATACAAGGTGATCAGGTTGTCCCACGTGGGGCTCACAGTCTTAATCCCCGTTTTACAGATGAGGGAACTGAGGTTCAGAGAAGTGAAGTGACTTGCCCAAGGTCACACAGCAGACATGTGGCGGAGCCAGCATTAGAACCCATACCTCTGACTCCCAAGCCCATGCTCCTTCCACTGAGTCATGCTGCTTTTCAATAAATACAATACAGTACAATCTCAGTACAATAAAGGTGGTAGACCCAGTCGGGGCCTTCAAGAGGCTGGCAGTTTAGCGTAGCCCAACTGTCTGCTGGGGAAGATGACAAAACCAGACGTCAGGCAGACCTCTCCCCCGGGAAGCCTCGCCAGGGCTGACTTGGTGGCCCAATCCCAGCTCTGGCACGAGGCAGGAAGTGACCAGCTCTAGTCAGGGGAATTCCTAAAAGGCAGCAAAGCCAGCTCTGGAATTAAGCCAGCCTCTCATCCCAGGAAAAGCCCCCTCCCCGCCCCAGAGCATCATACCTCTAGGCTTTCGTCCTCTTGGAGAGGTCGGGGCAGCGCCTCAGACGCCCACACCCTGACTCAGAAGGAAAGTTGTCACCCACCATTTCCTGCCTGGTCCCAGGTCTTCCCCTCACAAACAGCCCTTACCTACGGGTGCTGGAGATCCCAGAGAGCTCATCCAGGTTCTCCTTGGCTGTCCCCTCCGGCTTCATCTGCATGCTAATTTACATAGGGCCACATCTCGGCTGTGAGAACTTGGGCAAGTCATTTTACTTCCCTGGGCCTCAGTTATCTCATCTGTAAAATGGGGATTTAGACTGTGAGCCCCATGTGGGACTTGGACTGTGTCAAACCTGATTAGCTTGTATCTACCCCAGAACTCAGTAGAGTGCCCAGCACATAGCAAGGCTTAACAAATACCATAAGTATTATTATTATTGTTATTATATGGCTAGACCCACTTAGTTTACAAATATGTGTATGCTCTTCAAAATTAGGCAGTTTTGTTCTTTTGAGCTTCGTTTCTGTGGTGTTGATATCCTCTCTTATTCCCCAGCTCGGTGCACAGCTGGGATGGCAGGCCCAGCTCTGACCAGCTTCCTGTCTGAGAGACCAAAGTTTCCTCAATTACTCCCAGGTCCGACACGGATCAGTCCAAGGACACAGCAGAGGTCTGTAAGAAACCATCTCCGCCTTTCTCCATTCTGACTGCCCAGCCACTTTGCTTTTCCCATTTTCTGGGACCTTTCCCTTTCCCTTTTTCTTTCCCTTTCCCTTTCCCTGGCTTCTGGCCACCCTGGACTCCAAGTCCTGCCTCTGGAGAAGCCCTTGACACTTAGATATGGGGTCTCACCCCATCAAAGCACTCAAGATGGCGGTTCCACGGACTCAGATTTAGGGAACTCCTACACTTTTTTCATTCATTCGTTCCATTGTATTTATTGAGCACTTACTGTGTGCAGAGCACTATACTGAGCACTTCAGAGATTACAATATAACATAACAGACACATTCCTTGCCTACAACAACAAGCTTACAGTCTAGAGGGGGAGACAGACATCAATATAAATGAATAAATTACAGATATGTACATCAGTGTGGTGGGGCTGGGAAGGGGGATGAGTAAAGGGAACAAGTCAGGGAGATGCAGAAGGGACTGGTAGAAGAAGAAAAGAGGGATTAGTCAGGAAAGGAGATGTGCCCTCGTGGGAGCCCAGTTTCCATAGCTCCAGAAGCTCAAAGGCCTGGTAGAGTTCTCCAGAGGTCATCTTAAACAACCCCCTGCCTTCAGATAGGGCTTCATGTAAACTCTCCGAAGAAGATGGAAGTAGAAGCACCTTCTGTAAGAGCCAGGTGTCTTCAGAACTTCTATTCAGCTCCTGGGAGCCTCAGAGTGCACTCTGGACAAAACTACGGGTATTGACTGACCAGTGGCAGCAGACACCAGAACCGGGGGTCACCGGAGAGCGACCCTCCCCACGTCACCTGCAGAACTTCTATATTGCCCCCTGAGTCCCGGGAACATAGGCGCCGCTTCTGAGCCACGGCATTCGGCCACAGGTAGAACCCACGGGCCAGTGATCGTACCTATTAACCCTATTGTATTGTATCTAGTAACCCTATTTAAACCCTATACAAGTGCTTAATACATTGGTCGGCAGACAGTAAGCCTTTAATAAATATGACTGATTGATTGATTGTACTCTCCCAAGTATCTACTACAGAGATTGTCATAGAATAAGTGCTCAATAAATACTTTTCATTTGTCGATGGAGGCAGAGAGAGGCTATGCACTGAAAATAAGAGTGTCTGAATTGGAAAATGGACAGACCAGTTCAAAACTGGATGGTCCAGTATAAAACTAACCATGCAGTCACTCCATATCTGGCACAGCCAAAGGGCCAGAACTCAAGGCCCAGAGAAGTCTCAGATCCCTGAAATTTTGCAAGTCTGGCCAGAACAGGATCTTTCTCGCCTTGGAGAAGCTTCAGAAGTGGAGGCTGGCCCTAGCCAACGTTCTGCCTGGGAGGGAAGAGGGACAGAGGTTCCCAGATTCCTCTCCTTCCGCTGCTCTGGCTCCTGAAAGAAGCAAAGCTCCATGTCCTCTCCGGGGGATCTGTCCAGCTGCCTGCTGCCCCGAGGGCCTGGAGCCCTGGGAAAGATGTGGAGGGGGTGTGAGAGGAGAAGCAGGGGCTGCCTGGAGCAGTGCCTGTACAGGGAGAGAGAGATAGAGACAGAGAGAGATGGGGGGGTGGGGAGGGGAGAGAAGAGGGAGCACGAGGGAGGGAGGGAAGGAGAGAGGGAGAGAAAAAGATAGAGGGAAGAGAACGAAAGAGAGGGAGCGAAGGAGAGAAGGAGAGGGAGAGATATAGAGAGAGGGGAGAGAGAAAAAGAGAGAGGGGGAGGGAGAGAGAAAGTGCCTTTGGGAGGTTGAAAATCTGGTCACCATGGAGAGAGAGGCAGAAAGGTCAGGATGGGGGCCCAGTAGCCTTTCTCCCGAGAGTCTGGACCGGATCTGGATCCCGTTCCCAGCTAGTCTCCCTCTCCAGTCTTAAGGGACACAATTAAACCAAAGTGTCAGGATATGTCCTACAGTTACCCCAATACTTCCCTGAATTTCATCTCCATCTATGGCTCAAGGAGGAGGGAAATTATTTTCCAATTTCAAGCCTTCTGGAGGCAGACACTGCCCTTCTCCCAGGTCTGGCCAAGTAGGAGAGCTACTAACAGAGAGTCTGGCCAGCTGGATCTTAGACCTGAAAGCACCATCATGTGAATCTGTGGGCTTAGCGGGATGTGTGTGATGTCAGTTTGCCCTTCTTGAAGGGTACCCATTTACTATTTTCCCCTTTGGCACTTTCCATGTGTGAGCATCCTCACTCTTGCCATCTCCACTCTTTGCAGTGTGGACCAGGATTCTCCCAAACTAACATGCAGTGTGCCCTGAGGGATAGAGTACGTAGTAAGCCCCTACTCATGAGGGTGTTGCCAATCAAGCATCCTTCATTTCCCAGAATGCTGGACTGGGGAGGACCTTTTTTTGTTATTTGTTAAGAACTTACTATGTTCTAGACCCTATTGTAAGCCCCAGGATAGACATAAGCTAATTGGTCACAGTCCATGTCCCACATGGGACTCACAGTCTTAGTCCCCATTTTACAGATGAGGTAACTGAGGCACAGAAGAAGCGAAGCAACCTACACAAGGTCACACAGTAGACAGGATTAACCCAGGTCCTTCTGATTCCCAGGCCTGTGCTCTATCCACTAGGCAACACTGCTTCTTCTGACCCAAAGATTTCCATGCACATTGTCTTAAGCTCCAAGAGTGGAGAGCTCTGGGTTCTAATCCAACCTCTACCATTCACCCACTTTGTTACCTCAAGGAAATCACTAAGCCTCTCTGGACCTCAGTTTCCTCAACTGAATCTCCCCTCACCTCCCCTCCCCCTCAAGACTACAAGTTCACTGTGGGCCGGGAATGAGTCTGTTATATTGTGCTTAGTACAGTGCTCTTCACACAGTAAGCACTCAATAAATATGATTGATTGATTTAACACTGGATTTAATCATTCCCACAACTCATTTTGAAGGGATTCTCTGAAGAGTGTGCTGAAACTGTGAAAAGGTATAACAGTCCTAATAGATCCTGTAGTATCCATTCCACTTTGGATAAAATTGGAAGGAAAGGTGAGATAAAATATATACAGAATAATAGTAATCATGGCATTTGTTAAGTGCTTCTATGTGACAAGCACTGTGCTAGATACACTGCCATCAGATCAGACATAGTCCCTGCACCACACAGGGCTCATAGTTTAAGAGGGATGGAGTACAGGTATCTTATTCCCATTTTACAAGCGAAGAAACCAAGGCATGGAGAAGTTCAGTGACTTAATCAAGGCCACACAGCAGGCAAGTGAGGGAGTTAGGATAAGAACCCAGTTCCCTTGACTCTCACACCCCCGCTCTTTCCACTTGGCCACGCTTCTTCTCACCCAGCCACTCTGCCTCAGTGGCTAGGGAAAGAGTGGCAAGGGCAATTGCAATCAGTAGTAAGACACTGAGGAACAGTTGAAATATAGACAATTTTGGACCCACAAATCAATACAACAAATAAACTGAAGGAGTAATCAAATAATAAAATAAATGACATTGTGTTAGAAAATATTAATTTGTTACAGGTACTCATGAATAAGGGATCGAGATGGACTGGCTCTTTCTAAATAGATTCTAGGCCATGAAGCAGCATGGTTTAGTGGAAAGAGCACAGGTGTTGGAGTCAGAGGAACTGGGTTCTAATCCCTACTCTGCCACTGGTCTGCTGTTAGACCTTGGAGGAGTCAATTAACTTTTCTTTGCCTAAGTTTATTCATTTGTGAAATGGAGACTAAATCCTACTCCCTCTGACATAGATTATAAGTCTCATATGGGACAGGGTCTGCTGACAACCTGTTTACCCTGATTCTACCCCAGCACTTTAGACAATGCTTGACAAGTACCATAAGATATATATTTTTTTCTTACCATATGCAGGCGGTCAGAACACGCAGTGTTTGACCTATCACAAATCTGAGAATGGATCACTGATACTACTCAATAAGAAAACAATTGATTTCATTTTAATTGGTGTTCATTATGCTAATAATAATGATTGTGGTATTTGCTAAGAGCTTACTATGTGCCAAGCACTGTACAAAGCACTGGAGTAGATTCAAGAGAATCAACTCAGAGAGTCCCTGTCCCACATGAGACTCACTGTCTAAGTGGGGAGGAGAACAGGTATCCCCATTTTTCAGATGAGGTAATTGAGGCACAGAGAATCTGCAGCTTGTCCAAGACCACACAGCAGGCATGTAGCCAGGGTTAGAACCCAGGTCCATGCCCTGTCCACTATGCCATACTTGTTTTCTTTGTGCAGAAATAACCCTGTGCATGCTCATCTAAACTTATGTCATGCTATGAGAGCTCATCATGACTGTGCAAATCTTCCAACAATATCTTTCCAAAAGGCTGAGGCCCAGGAGATAGGAGAAGAAGTGTAAATGATGAAGCATGCAGTCATGGCAATTTGCTCCATGGAGTATTGCAATCCAACCTTCTGTCCTCCATCCCTGTTTGTGGAATAATAACAATAACTGTGGTATTTGTTAAGCACTTACTATGTGCCAGGCACTATGCTAAGAGCTGGGGTGCATACAAGCAAACCAGGTTGGACAAAGCCCTTGTCCCACATGGGACTCACAGTCTTAGTCCCCATTTTGCAGATTAAGTAACTGAGGCCAAGAGAAGTGAAGTGACTTCCCCGAGGTCACACAGCAGACAAGTGGAAGAGCCAGGATCAGAACCCAGGTCCTTCTGACTCCCAGAGCTGTGCTCTATCCATTAGACCACGTTAGGTAGTGCCCAAAGAGACATGACAGAGGGTGTACTTCGCGAGACTGGCTTCTGGCAAGGCACACAGCATGACGCAACGACTTCATCAATCTTTTCTCCAGATTCTTCGGAACCTAGAGCAGGTCCCTGACTTCTCCTTCCTTGAATCCCTCTCCCTAGGCCCTGTGAACATGGGCCACAGAACTTGGTGGTGGGAGCTGGGGCAGAGGGATTCTGGCAGCTAAAATAAAAACACTGCTCATAACGGTGCATGGGGCTGCATCCACCATCTGAAAATCAGATTGTCTGTTTCAACACTGGGTGAAAGTGCTCCATGGGTACAGCTAAAGAATGACACTTTTCAATTTTTTATGGTATTTCTAAAGTGTTTACTATATTCCAGGCAATCAATCAATCACATTTACTGAGTGCTTACTGTGTGCAGAGCACTGTACCAAGTGCTTGGAAGAGTACAATATAACGGAGTTGGTAGACAAGTTTCCTATTTACAACAAGCGCTGGAGTAGATATAAGTTAATTGGGTTGGACACAGTCCTTGTCCCACATGGGGCTCACAGTCTTAATCCCCATTTTACAGGTGAGGTAACTGAAGCACAGAGAAGTGAAGTGACTTGACCAAGGTCATATTTCAAACCAGTGGCAGAACCGGGATTAGAACCCAGGTCATCTGACTCCCAGGCCCTTGCTCTTTCCACAAGGCCACGTTGCTTCAGTGGAACTGGAATCTCCCCAGAGAGGGTCCGTTTAATCCCCGTGGCAATGAAGCCAGCCCCTCCCACGCAACAGAGAAGAGACTTGAGCTTGGGAATTGTGAAAGAGTTTAGAAATCCTTCTGAAGAATGGTGCCACCCCCACACACCCTAAGCGACCCTCTGGATTCTTTGGAGAACAGAGATAGAATTGTGGATAGGCCCCTTGGAGAGAAACGTCTGGATCCCACAGAACAGAACTTAAACATGCTAAATCGGAAAGCCTGATATCCACAGCTTCACTCTGGCAGAAGCATGGAGAGAGCAGTCTGTTTACAGAGGGAGTGTGGGAATTAATTGAGCCGGGACTTCATTCTACACCAATATTTAGTCTAACACACTTCATGCTGTCAGACCTCCTGCTGACAGTCCTCCTTTCTGAAGGCTAATAGCCCCAGTTCCACTGATACTATTAATATTAGGCTGTGGGATCTCTGTGTCATGAAAGAAGGCCGAAAGTAGGGGCAGACAGTTTGAGGGAGACATGATAGCCTCTGTCCTTTTTTCCCTACATGGTTTCTCCCTTCAGGTTGCCGGAGACGCTTTAAGGATTCTACACTGTTCCCTTGAGTCCTCAAGGAAGTCGCGGGCTTGCTGCTTCGGGAATTCCTGACAGAGTTCTAACCTGAGTCTATTCCTTTTCTTTTCTCCCACACCCTTCTGCGTCAGCCTAACTTGCTTCCTTTATTCATCGCCCTCCCAACTCCACAGAACTTAAGTACATATCTGTCATTTATTTATTTATATTAATGTTTGTCTCCCCCTCTAGACTGTGAACTCATTGTTGGTAGGGAATGTGTCTATTGTATTGTTATATTGTACTCTCCCAAGAGTCTAGTACAGTGTTCTGCACACAGTAAGCGTTCTATAAATACGATTGACTGACTGACTGAGACTTCTGGTTCCACCACTGGCCTGCTGTGGGACCTTGGACAAGTCACTTCACTTCTCTGGGGCTGCAAATATGATCTATCTATTGATTGCTCAGAGCACTGTATTGAGGGCCTGCTGTGTGCAGAACACTAGACTAAGCACCTACTGTGTACTGTCCAGAGTATACAGCCTCCAGGGCATGCGGCTAGCAAGGCTAGCCACCCTGGAACCTGACCCATCCCAGCCACAGACACAAGGAGTCATATTTTTAAAAAAGAGGTGTATTTTTTTTAATGGTAGGTATTAAGTACTTACTATGTGCTAGGCACTTAGTAAATAATTGAGTAGAAGCAAGATAATCATGTTGTACACAGGCCCTGTCCCACATCGGGTCACAGTTGAAATCAGACAGAGGAGGATTGAATCCCTATTTTACAGATGATGCAACTGAAGCCCAGAGAGGTTAAATGATATTCCCAAGGTCACAACGCAGACAAGTGGGAAAGATGGGATTAGAAACCAGATCCTCTGATTCCCAGCACTATGCTCTTTCTATTAAGCCATGCTGCTTCCTATTGCCCACGTGGGATTTTGGATCCAAACTGTTTTTCCTGAAAAGAAGGGTGTGGCGTTCTGGGTTCTCAAAGTCCCTTCATGGTACACTCGGTTCTGTTCCCAGACATGTTTTCCTGACACTGTTACAGAATTTGAGAGCATTCTTCTGCCCAGATAGATTGCCAGGAAAGGTTGAAAGAAATGGTATTGATCAAGCAGTGTGGCCTAATGGACAGAGCATGGATCTGGGAATCAGAAGGACCTGCATTCTAATCCTGGCTCCACCACCTGTCACCTGTGTGACCTTGGGCAAGTCATTTCAGTTCTCTGGGCCTCAATTACGTCACCTGTAAAATGGGGAATTAAGAATGTTAGTCCATGTGAGACATAGACTTCATCCAACCTGATAAGCTTGTATCTACCCCAGTGTTCAGTACAGTGCCTGGCACAAAATACGTGCTTAACAATACCCTAAAACCCACTGTTCAGTGTGCCTACTGTGCACACAGTAAGCACTCAATAAATATGATTGATTGATTGATTGTTCAGAACACTGTATTGAGTGCCTGCTGCGTGCAGAATACTAGATTAAGGGTCTGCTGTTTTCAATACAGTGCCCGGTACAAAGTCAGCAGTTAAGAAATACCACAAAAAAAATAATAATCCCACAGGGTCAGTTTTGCCATGTATGTGGAAATGTGCATTTTCCTTAACCTGGGAACCTAATCTTTGGACTGTTGGAGAAAGGCACCAGAGACTCCCACAACCAGGAAAAGTGGAGGGTGGAAACTATGACCTTGATCTTACGGGCACCAATCACACAGATAAATGACACGGTTGGCTGGTCCTTCATATTCCTTGTTTCACACGAGGTCCAAAAGTCTCCCTTAGAGATTACCCTTCCACCACCACTCCCCAGCCCAACTGAGCCAGGCTTTGCCTCTGAAGGGGCTTCAGGAGAGAGTAGCTGAATCCAAGTCTCTGTCTCCATGGGCCGAGGGCAATGGGATGGTGGGACAAGTGATCTGGAGAATTCAGGAGAAGCTGTGCCAATCTACACCTGGACTCTTCATCAGAAGGTATGTTGAGGTGGGTCATATGTCAACCTCTGGAAAAGGACCCATTTTACTTCGATCTTCCAGCACGCATCAGGTGATGATTATTTGTCTGTAAGGTTTGTCACGTGCAGGGAATGTGTCTGCCTACTCTGTTGCATTGCACTCTTCCAAGAGCTTAGGACAGTGCTAGTGCATGGGAAAAGCTCAGTAAACACCATTGATGATATAAGCTCTTATGGGCAGGGAATGCGTTTTGCACTTCTCTTGTATTTTTCCATGCCCTCAGTACACTGCATTGCAGTAGATTGGGGGTTCAGTAAATACCATTATGAACGTTCTAATAATTTTCCAAATCTGCAACCAATCTGCAGAGCAGTGTACTAATGGAAAATGCAACAGAAGCAAAATACACTTTGCCCGCCTACAAGGGACTTATAATCTAGTGAAGGAGATTGAGATGGAAGATATTTACAAATAATGAGAGCAGGAGGAAGTACAGTATATATTCCAGGATGAAATATTGGAATAAATACTTGGATATATATGCAAGAATACATGCACATTCACACAAACACACACACATAAACACACACAAGCACACACACACACACACACACACACACACACACACACGCACGTATGTGCCCACGCTAGGGGTAGATTTTGGGACAGGTAACTGATTCTCAGGAGTGGGTGGCCCCCAAACACCACCTGAGATTTTGACGAAGTGCCTCACATCAACTTGGGCAACTCCAGAAGACACAAAATGAGCCACTTTCTCAGCAACCTTTATAAACAACCCTGGAGGAGACTGGGTGACATGGAAAATTGCTAAAAGTTGTATGAGTCAAAGTGTTTTTTTTCTGTGGCTAAGCTACTCTCAGTTAGGCCACACCTGTTTTCAGAAACCACCCAGTGTTCCGCAGATAAACAGAGATGCCAGGGGTTGACAGTTTCCATGGTGATGAGATACCGATCATTGGTGCTCCGTGAAGAGAGAGAAGGTGACATGGCTCACAGTTCCATCCCGTGAGTCGCCCAGCCACAGGAGGGTCAATTTGGTCTGAGACGCTGTCCACAGTGCCTGTTTGCTAAACTCTCACTGGCCCTCTTGCGGCCTGGGGTGGCCCAATATGCTGGGAATGGCTTTACCAACTCTGTTACATTGTACTCTCCCGTGTGCTGAGTCTGCCCCCAATCAGAGCTCTGAAAATATGACTGATTGGGTGATTAATTAATCCTCTGTCTTGTCTCCACTATGCGGAAGAAGCGTGGTCTGATGGAAAGAGTATGGGTTTGGGACTCAGAGGACCTGGGTAACAGTCCTGGCTCCATCATTTAGCTGCTATGTGACCTTAGTCGAGTCATTTAACTTCTCTGTACTTCAGTTACCTCATCTGTAAAATGGGGATTAAGACTGTGAGCCTCATGTGGGACATAGACTGCATCCAACCTGATTAGCTTGTATCTACCCCAGTGCTTAGTACAGTATTTGGCTTATAGTAACCACTTAATAAATATTCTTTCTCTAGACTGTAAGCTCATTACAGTCAGGGAATGTGTCAGTTATATTGTTATACTGTACACTCCCAAGTGCTTAGTACAGTGAGCACTCAATAAATAGCAATAAATAGTGGCTCTACCACTTGCCCTCTGACCTTGAGTTATGTAAGTCACATAACTGCCCATCAGTTTCCTCATTTGCAAAGTGGGGATAAAATGTCCATTCTCCCTCCCTCTTAGACCATGACTCCCACGTATCCAATGCAATCCAAATACCCTGTATCTACCCCAGTGCTTAGTACTGTGGTTGGCACATTGTAAGCCATTAAAAATATGATCATTATTATTATTCTCATTGTTATGATTCTCGAACAGGTCACCAATCTCCACAGGACTCTTTTGACTGAGTGATTGTTCTGCAGAAATCTTTTCCTGGGGAGCATTTTGATACAGCAATTTACAGTCAAGACTACTTGAAACTCATTATTCTAAGGACGGTGGAATCTTCCTTGGTGAATGATGGATGAGCCCCAATCATAAAGGGATTGCTCCTTACAATGATGGCTTGTGCGATGCCATTCACACTCTCTGGTCCCTGCCCTTCCTGTTTCCACCATGGTGCCAAGTGCAACAAGCAAGGAGGTGGGCAGGGGGCCAGCACACAGTGACATGCCTGTGGAGATCCCTGTGGGCAGCTGCCTCAGTAGGCCCTGTGGGCTTTGCCTCCCACATTATCCTGCTATTTCTAAGAAGCGGCATGACCTAGTGACTAGAGCATGAGCCTGGGAGCCAGAAGGACCTGGCTCTGCTACTTGTCTGCTGTGTAAACCTGGGCAAGTCACTTCACTTCTCTGGGCCTCAGTTTCCTCATCTGTAAAATGGAGATTATGACTATGAGCTCCCGGTGGGACATGAACTGTATCCAACCTGATTACCTTTTATCTACCCAAGCGCTTAGAACAGTGCCTGGCACATAGTAAGTACTTAACAAATTCCATGAAAAAAGATTCCTGCATAATAACAACAATAATAATAATAATCGTGGTATTTGTTTAGTGCTTACTGTGTGCCAGGCACTGTACTAGCACTGGGTAGATACAAGATAATTTAGTTGAATACAGTTCCTGTCCCACACAGGACTCAGAGTCTTAATCCCCACTTTCCAGATGAGGTAACTGAGGCACAGAGAAGTAAAGTGACTTGCCCAAAATCACACAACAGACATGTGGCAGAGCCGGTATTAGAACCCAAGTCCTTCTGGCTCCCAATCCCATGCTGTATCCACTATGCCACGCTGAACCTTAAAAACACCTAAGTAGCTCTCCGACCAGAGAGTCTGACCCCAGATGACTCAGGCCCAGTAGGTAGAGCCAAGTCTAGAAACCAGGTCTCCTGAATCCCAGACTTCTAGTCTTTCCCCTGGTCCCACAGCCAGACCCGTTCTCTGACAGTAAGGCTCGGACTGCCGGTCATGTCGACAGACAGCTGTGAGTCAGCAGGAGGCTTTCAAGTCAGTGTGACAGCCTCTATCTGTGCCCTGGTCTATGTGGCATGAGGAGGGAATGGGACAAGAGGATTGTCTCATATGGTTTCAGGCTGAACAGCCTAGATATCCAAGAACACTGCAGTTTGTCTAGGTGTAGATTATCTGGATAATTGTCTGAATTCTCCCCAGGACTTTGCTTATACAGTCATGGCTGTTACATTCCCATACTAGCCCCTGAAACCTGAGTGAATGGTCTCCCAGGGCTCATTAGCTAGACCTGGGTTCTAATCCTGGCTCTCCCACTTGCTGCTGTGTGACCTTGAGAAAGGCAGTTAACTTCTCTGTGCCTCAGTTCCTTCATCTGTAATATGGGGCTTTAGATTGTGAGCCCCGTGATAGGCCATGTACTGTGTCCTACCTGATTAGCGTGTATGTGCCACAGCACATAGTTCAGTGCCTGGCATGTAGCAAACCCTTAACAAATACCTAAAAAAAAATGTTGTGGGCCATGGCAGATCCAGTTCAGAACTGGATCTCAGGAAGCTTACAGTCTAACCAAGAATGTTGGATGAGACCTCACTTTCTACTTTCTAGGGTATTTTCCTTTCAGGAAGCCAAAAACAACTTTATTTAGTTGTTTTTTAATGGTATCTGTTAAGCGCTTACTAGGTGCCAGGCACGGGGTAAATACACAATAACTGTGTTGGACACAGTCCATGTCTTACATGAGACTCACAGTCTTAATTTTCATTCTGTTCTTTGTGGAGAAGGAATGTGTCCACACACTCTGTTATACGGTACTCTCCTAATCACTTCACATAGAACACAAATAGAAGAGCAGGATTGGAACTCAGGTCCTTTAACATCCAGGCCTTTGCTCTTTCAATAAGGCCACATTGTTTCTCTTTAGTTTAAAAAACTAAAATTGGATGAGGGTTGGTACTGAAGCTTTGAGGTGTGTAGCTATACCCTTGTTTGGAATTTAGCTGGCCCTTTGAGCTGAGTTTAGGTAGGATATTGGGTGAAGGGGGTATCTGCTGAGTTTTGAAAGAAATGAAGGAAGTGGTTTTGTGTTTGGCAATTGATTGACCATTTAATCATGTTATGGGCTTGAAACTCTAAATTAGCTTCCTAGTTACTCAGTTACTCTAGAGGTACAATTGTAGTGCTAAGCTAAAGACCTTTTTGACAACCTGGGCTTGAGGTAGAAAGTGATAGAACTTGTAAACTCTGCGGCAGTGTGACCTGGTGACAGGAGCAAGGTACTGGGAATCAAGGGACCTGAGTCCAAATCCTTATTCTCTGCCTGGACTGCTGTGGGACCTTGGGAAACTCACCTTTTATGGTATTTGTTAAGCGCTTGTTTATGTGCTAGGCACTTTACTAAGCAATGTGTAGAGGACCTAGTTTCTAATCCCAGCTCTGCCAATTGCCTGATGACCTGTTAGAGAATCATAACAATGAGAATAATAATAATGATAATGATCATATTTTTAATAGCTTACAATGTGCCAACCACTGTACTAAGCACTGCGGTAGATACTAACCTTGGGCAAATCATTTAACATCTCTGTGCCTCAGATTCCTTAACTGTAAAATGTGGATTCAATACCAGTTCTCCCTCCTACTTAGACTATGAGCCTTATGCAGGATAGGGACAGCGTCCAACCTAATTAACTTGTATCTACCCCAGGACTTAGAACGGTGTTTTGCACACAGTAAGCACTTAACAAATACCATAAAAAACACAAAATAATCAGGTTGGACACAGTCTTAATCCCCATTTCATTGATGAGATTACTGAGGACCAGAGAATTGAAGTGACTTGACCAAGATCACACAGTAGACAAGCAGAAGAGTGGGATTAGAACCCAGCTCCTTCTGACTCCCAGGCCCGTGCTCTATCCACTAGACAAAGCTGCTTCTCTTAAGCTCTCTGGGCTTCAGTTTCCACATCTGTAAAATGAGGATAACGATAATTGCCTCTCCCTTCCATAGGGGAAGTTGTGAGGATGAAACACCACAATTGATGTGAAAGCACTTTGGAAAAATCACATGCTGTAGGAACACAAAGTACTGTTATTAAATTGGGTGCAGAAAGTTGGATAATGAAGGCTTAAGCTCCTGTCTCTGGAAAAATCAGCAGTTCTCCTGAACATAACCCAGAGAGAACGGGGTTGAGATAAACCTGTGGTGTCTAACACACTCTAACTGGAGCCATGCACAAACACACTTCTGTTTCTTCTAACAGTAGTAACAATAATTGTGAATTTCATTATACACTTAACGCTGTACCCAGCTGTGGTAGATACATGATAGGTTGGACACAGTTCCTGTCCCACAGAGCATTTACAGTTTAAATAGGAGGGAGAAAGGATATTGATTCCCCAATTTACAGATGAGGAAACTGAGGCCCAGAGAAGTTAAGTGACTTGTATCTTGTATTTTACCTCATCTGTAAAATGGGGATTAAGACTGTGAACCCCATGTGGGATAGGGACTGTGTCCAACCTGTTTATCTTGTATCTACCCCAGCACTTAGAATAGTGCTTGACACATAGTAAGCGCTTAACACATACCATCATCATCATGATAACCCAAGTCTCCTGCCTCCCCATCCTGTGTCCTTTCCCCCAGGTAGCACTGGTTCTGGACTCCTGGTTTTTTTCAGCTACCGTGGGAAAGTCAGGCCCCAGGATTTTCCCATCTGTAAAATGGGGACCCAACACACAATAAACACACTCTCCTATCCTCAGGCGGTAAGGTACTAATATTAATGCCAAAAGAAAAATTCACAGCTGCTGTTAGGTTGCCTTCTTTACAACCCCCTGTTCTAGAAGGCAGAGAGCTCTGCTGGCTTTGGGATTGAATTCTTGGCACACTGTCCAGAGTGTATTAGTGTGATTCCAGACCAGTTTTCCCCAAGTGTCTCTGTGTGTGTGTGTGTGTGTGTGTGTGTGTGTGTGTGAGTGAGTGAGTGAGAGCCTGTGAATATTTACTGTGTGCTGTAATCCTAAACTCTAAGAGACCCAAAGGCATTCAAGAAGACTGTGGGAAATTTGGAGAGGATGCCAGAGACTCAGAACTCTTACTTCTGTGACTATTGCTTCACCCGTCCCTCCCCGCTCTCCAACCCCTCTCCAGGCCCCCCTAGCTACCCCTCCCTCCCACCCCTAGCCCCCAGAGGATTCTCCCATCTGCAGGGCAGAACAGCCCAGCAAAAGACGCAAGCAGCAGACAGGATGCTGGGTGATGGGTTTTGCAATCTTCAGTCTTCACTTGGGTATTTCCCTCTTTATTTCAGGACTTGGTGGATTCACACGGCCCACGCACACTCTCCTTCCAGGGACCCAGACCAGAGCTGCTACCTCCTGAGGCGTCTCCAAGGGTCTGGCGGGGGGGCGGGGAAGAGTTGGGAAGAGAGGCCGCGGAAGTCCCAGAGGTGGTGGAGGCCACGGAGGTGGCAGTGTGGGGGGCAGGGCCTTGCCCAGTGGGTTGGAAGTTTATATGGAAGCAGTGCAAATGGTAGACCAGGGAAACTTTGGGAGGAGCAGTGGTTGGGCTGGTCTACTGGTTGGAAGCAGCACAGCCTGGTGGATAGAACGTGGGCCTGAGAGTCAGAAGGACCTGGTTTCTAATCCCAACTCCACCACTTGTCTGCTGTCTGACCTTGGGCAAGTCACTTCACTTCTCTGTGCCTCAGTTCCCTCATCTGTAAAATGGGGATTAAGACTGTGAGCCCTATGTGGGACAGGGACTGTGTCCAACCTGATACTTGTGTATACTGTGTCTGGCACATAGTAAGCACTTTAACAAATACCACTATTATTATTATAATTGTTAGGCCTCTCCCTGGCTCTGAAGGTCGACTTGCCTTGAGTTCTTGAACTCACCCCTGGGTTTTCTCACACTCACCCCCAGCTATTCTGGGTGGATGGAGGAAGGAATTAATGGCAGGTCTCACTGGGAGCCCCATTTGGAACGGGGATTGTGTCCAGCCTAACTTATATTTCATTCATTCATTCAACCGCATTTATTGAGCGCTTACTGTGTATAGAGCACTATACTAAGTGCTTGGGAAGTACAAGTCAGCAACATATAGAGACGGTCCCTACCCAACAACAGGCGCACAGTTTAGAAGGGGGAGACAGACAACAAAACAAAACATGTAGACAGGTGTCAAAATCATCAGAACAAATAGAATTAAAGCTATATGCACATCATTAACAAAATAAAAATAATAGTAAATATGTACTAAACGTTTTCCAATGACTGTTAACACTGTCCAAATATTTCTTAACACAGTGTTGTGATGACCCAGCCAAGAGGAAAAAGTCTCAATTGCATTTTCAACACAATCTTATAGATGCCTTTTAAATATCTGATGCAGAAAGAAATATTTGATACCACCAGCATCTGAATCTTCCTTGCCCCATAGCAGGGCATTGGAGAATTTCATTGTTTGGTGAAAGTCTTGTAGACAGACAACCTCTACCCAGTCAATGAGTAACAACTATCCTATGAATTGTATATACCAGTGTAAAAACAAACAAGCAAACAAACACTCCAGGGGGAGGGGCAGGGGGTTGGTAAAGAATTTGCACTTAATTACAAAGCTCTGGTACCTCATTTGCTCTCACACAGACTTGTTTTCGAAAAAGAATTAAGCCCAAAAATGAATTTAAATTACACCCTAGGTGAACAGGATCTGCACCAATGGAAGATTGATTGAATGAAAAGTCTGAAGTCACAAAGTTTAAGAAGATCAAAAAATGTTCCCACCCTGCTACTCATTCCTACGGCCTTAACTTAAGCTCCACCTATCAAGTCAGCATCTAAAGAAATATTTACATACAAAAGAAAAGCCCAGATCCACCTTCTTTTACAAGCAAGGTTCAGGCATACAAAAACAACATTTCTTCTAATTGATTTCTGATAATGCCCTCCAGGCATAACAAAAAATAAGTGGTTTTGGAAAATTTCAAAGTAAATAGGAGAAATAGTACCGAGTCTGTGCAATTCGGCTGTAGATTCAGCATTACCTGCTTCACATGTAAATGTGTTCTTTGTACAAAAAAGGCCATGCTCCTAATATTAATTCCTGTGTGTATGAATGCAGCTAGCCATGCTCAGAAACTCTTTCCACACCTGAGATTTAATCATGGCCTGACAATGCCACTCATAATAACTCAAAGGCTTTCAGTGTTCCCCATCCCACGATTTTCTTAACAAATAGGATTTCTTCCTACAGAATTAACCACGGTATCACTGGCTTTTTAAGTTTCACTCCATCACATATGGTTCTCCTGGTTGTCTGAGAGATTGTTAGTAATCAGCACAAAGTGTTCTGCTTAGGTTTAACTAGGTAAGTGAATCACCCCATTGCTGGGTTTCTCAAACGAGGAAAGTCAACGAACTGCTGTGACCCTATGCGCTGTTCATCAATTTAGTAAAGAAAAAAAAGCATCACTTTTGTAAGAAAAGAGGGAGAGAAACTGAGATCAAATTATGCCCTCTCAAAAGCATTCGCCTTCACTTTCATTTCATCTCCCAGATTTGCAATCACCCCTCTGTTTCCCCAGACCCAAAAAGCGCACATTTCTCTCCCAGCCCCTAAAGCAGCAGTCCGGATCCATCAATTACATGGTGACATTTATTGAGCTCTTACTACGTAAAAGCACTGCACTAAGCCGAGAGCACTGCACTAAGCGGTCGGGAGACTACCCTACAACAGAGTCGCACCAAAAGGGGACCCTGCTAACCTTCCTTCCCTGCAAGCCTAGCACCCATGCCAAAGTGAGCCACCTAGTAAGTGCTTAACAAAAAAAAATTAACAATAACAATAATAATGATGATTATCATACTCTCCCAAGGGCTTAGGCTGGCAAAGAATCAGTGAATATTCATTCACTCATTCAATAGTATTTTTTGAGCACTTACTGTGTGCAGAGCACTGTACTAAGTGCTTGGAAAGTACAATTCAGCAACAGATATACATGGACCTATTGGCTTTCTCTTTCTACTTTTGAGCTCACACTTTTCCCTTCTCCCAAGTTCCATTTCTCAGTTGTTCTTGTTCTAAACCTTCCCACCTCTGCCCCCTTAGTCACACGGTTTCCCCATCTGGAAATTCCTCCCACAAATCTTCCAGTCTAAGCACTTGGGAGAATACTACAGAGTCATTATTATTACTATTATCGTTATTATTATTTTTTATTAAGTGCTTACTAGGTGTCAGGCACTAAGTGCTGGGTGCAGATACAAGATAATCAGGTTGGACACAGTCCCTGACCCATTTGGGGCTCACAGTCTAAGTAGGAGGGAGAGGAATCTGTAAATCCCCAGTTTCAGATGAGGAGACTGAGGCACAGAGAAGTGAAGTGATTTGTGTAGGCATGATCCCTGCCCTCAACCATCTGATGATGTAGCAGAGGAGGCCGACACTAAAATACATTGTAGATTGCACAGAGAACATTCTGTGACTCCCTATTTTCAAATGAGGCGATTGGGACACAGAGAAGTGAAGTGACTTGTGAAGGCATGATCCCTGCCCTCAAACATCTGATGATCTAGCTGGGGAAGCTGACACTAAAATATATTGCAAATGGGAGGAAGCCACAGAGGTTTAAACAAATGAACAAGTGCTCCAGGGCGTATGGGTGGGACAGAAAGGGTCTGATAATAATCAATAATTGGGATTTTTGTTAAGCACCATGTGCCAAGCACTGTACTTAGTGCTGGAGTGGATATATGATTATCAGATCCTACATTAGACTCCCAGTCTAACTAGAAGGGAGAACAGGCATTTAGTCCCCATGTTGCAAATGAAGGAACTGAGGCACCGAAAAATTAAGTGACTTCCCGAGGTGACACAGTAGACAAGTGGCGGAGCTGGCATTAGAACCAAGTCCTCTGACTCCCAGGTCCGTGCTCCTTCCATTAAACCCCACTGCCTTTCTGATGTGTTTGTTTTTTGGTTCCAGCAAATCCCAGTCACTAACTGAGTGCTTGGGAAAGTGTAAGTTAAAAAAGGGATACATTCTCTGGCTATGAGAAGCTTGCATTCTAAAGGGGTAAGTAGGGGTGTGATTTTATCGGTCAATCAATCTGTTGTATTAATTGAGTGGTTACTGTGTGCGGAGCTCTGTACTAAGCACTTGGGAGGGTGTAATTCAATAGATTTGGTAGGCATGTTCCCTGCCCTGAAATTAGAAGTCAGGTCCTCCAACTCCCAGAGCCAGGACCTTTTCCCTAGGTGGGGCTGCCTGAATGCCTATGTGGAGGGAAGGAATTTTATTCATTCATTCATTCAATCATATTTATTGAGCACTTACTGTGTGCAGAGCACTGTACTAAGTTCTTGGGAAGTCCAAGTTGGCAACATACAGAGACGGTCCCTACCCAACAGTGGGCTCACAGTCTAGAAGGGGGAGACAGACAACAAAACATATTAACAAAATAAAATAAATAGAATAAATATGTATAACTAAAATAAATAAATAAATAATAAATATGTACAAACATATATACATATATACAGGTGCTGTGGGGAGGGGAAGGAGGTAAGGTGGCGGGATGAGGGGGAGGAGGGCGAGAGGAAGGAGGGGGCTCAGTCTGGGAAGGCCTCCTGGAGGAGGTGAGCTCTCAGGGCTTTGAAGGGAATTTTAATCATATTCCCAAGAGAAAGGTCCCAGAAACATTAGCTGCTGTGGACCTAATGGACATTATCACCTTCCATTTTCAGAGAGAGCTTAAATCCTCAGCCCGAAGCAATGTGTCCAAGGACAAGCACAGTCTTACTGTGTGCAGAGCACTGTACTAAGCGCTTGGGAAAGTACATACAGAAATAAACAGTCACATTCAGGCTCAGAATCTTGGACAGTGCCTGTGATTAGGCAACCATTTCTATCTGGACATGGATGGTAAATGGTCAAAGATTCCCAGCCTTAAATCTCCCTGCCAGTCCAGCTCCTGTAGGGACAGGGTGGTCTAGTAGAAAGAGATCAGGAGTTGGGAGCCCTGCACTCTAATTCTGGCTCTGCCACTTTCCTGGTATGTGACCTTGGCAAGTCATTTCAATTATCTGGGCCTCAGTTGCCTCATCTGTAAAATGGGGACTCAATACCTGATCTTCCTCCCCGTTGAACTGGGAGCCCACTTAGGACAAGAAGTGTGCTCGATCTGATTGTCTTGCATCTATCGTAGCATTAGTTAGAGCTTAACAAATACCCCAGATATTGTTACCATCATTAGCTCCTCCCTAAAGATAAATTAAACACTTTGGGAGGAGCATCAGCCTGAAACAGACCACCAGGGGACCAAGTGTTACCTGGATTTTCTTTCACTCATGCAATGCACTGAACTGACGCTAGTGGATGCCTCTCAAAAATGCTCAACTAATGAATAATAATAATTGTGGCATTTGTTAAGCTCTTACTTTATGCCAAGCACTGTACCAAGAGCTGGGGTGGTTGCAAGATAATCATATCCCACATAGAGCTGATAGTCTAAGTAGGAGGGAGAACCGGTCATAATAGTAATAATGATGGCATTTATGAAGCGCTTACTATGTGCAAAGCACTGTTCAAAGCACTGGGGAGGTTACAAGGTGATCAGCTTGTCCCACCGGGGGCTCACAGTTTTAATCCCCATTTTACAGATTAGGTAACTGAGGCACAGGGAAGTGAAGTGACTTGCCCAAAGTCACACAGCTGACAAGTGGTGGAGCCGGAATTTGAACCCATGACCTCTGACTCCAAAGCCCATGCTCTTTCCACTTTGCAGATGAGGGAACTGAGACACAGAGAAGTTAAGTGACTTGCCCAAGGTGACAGAGTAGGTAAGTGGTGGAGCTGGGATTAGAACCTAGGTCCTCTGACTCCTAGGACTGGTTTCTTTCCACTGGTTCACATTGTTTCCAGCAGAATTAGGACAGTAAGTAGGTGAAATATTAGGCACTAAAATAATTCGACTCTATGTTTCCAGAATAACAGAGACTGAATTGATGCACAGTTTGAAACAACTGGATTATTTGGGCAAAACTAACTAAATATTCAGGGACCCTGCTAGTTCATTCATTCATTCATTCAATCATATTTACTGAGCACTTACTGTGTGCAGAGCACTGTACTAAGCACTTGGGAAGTACAAGTTGGCAACATATAGAGACGGTCCCTACCCAACAGTGGGCTCACAGTCTAGAAGGGAGAGACAGAGAACAAAACAAAACATATTAACAAAATAAAATAAATAGAATAAATATGTACAAATAAAATAAATAGAGTAATAAATACGTACAAACATATATACATATATTGAACATTTGAGAAGCAACGTGGCTCAGTGGAAAGAGCACGGGCTTGGGAGTCAGAGGTCATAGGTTCTAATCCCCGCTCTGCCACTTGTCAGCTGTGTGACTTTGGGCAAGTCACTTAACTTCTTTGGACCTCAGTTACTTCATCTGTAAAATGGGGATGAAGACTGTGAGCCCCATGTGGGACAATATGATCACCTTGTATCCCCCTCAGCGCTTAGAACAGTGCTTTGCACATAGTAAGCACTTAAATGCTTACTTTCTTACTTACTTAAACGCTTACTTACGCTTACTTTCCTTCACATCTCACTATTGCTTACAGTAAGTGCTCTGGAAATATCATCAGTTGATTGCTTGCTATTATCACTGGTCTCTGCAGGAGTGGTGAGGGTCTGACTGAATCATTCACACTCTCTTACCTTATCTCCAGTGGCTACCAATCAACCTAAGCATTAGGCGAAAACTCCGTGCCATTATTACTACTATTAATAGGTTTAGAACAGAGCTTGTTTAGGTATAGTTTGGTGATTCTTTCCCTAGCAGACCTCCTAGATTATAAACTCGTCCTCTAGACCGACAACTAGCTGTGGGAGGGAATGTTTATTTATTGTCATATTGTACATAGTAAGTGCTTAAACAAATGCCATTATTATTACTGTTAGGTTTAGAACAGAGCTTGTTTAGGTATAGTTTGGTGATTCTTTCCCTAGCAGACCTCCTAGACTATAAACTCGTCCCCTAGACCGACAACTAGTTGTGGGAGGGAATGTTTATTTATTGTCATATTGTACTCTTCCAAGCGCTTAGTAAAGTGAACGATCAATAAATACGATTGAATCAAAGTAGCCACACAGCTAAGGAGGGAGCAGTCTAGCTTTCTGGGCTAGTAATACCCGCTACGGTCCCCTGGTGCTCAGTAGAGAGAATGCACTTTCCTTCACGTCTCACTATTGCTTACAATAAGCGCTCTGGAAATATCATCAATTGATTGCTTGCTATTATCACTGGTTTCTGCAGGAGTGGTGAAGGTCTGACTGAATCATTCACACTCTCTTACTTTATCTCCAGTGGCTACCAATCAACCTACGCATCAGGCAAAAACTCCTCACTCTCGGCTTCAAGGCTCTCCATCACCTTGCCCCCTCCTACCTCACCTCCCTTCTCTCCTTCTCCAGCCCAGCCCGCACCCTCCGCTCCTCTGCCGCTAATCTCCTCACCATGCCTCGTTCTCGCCTGTCCCACCGTCGACCCCCGGCCCACGTCCTCCCCCTGGCCTGGAATGCCCTCCCTCCGCACATCCACCAAGCTAGCTCTCTTCCTCCCTTCAAAGCCCTACTGAGAGCTCACCTCTTCCAGGAGGCCTTCCCAGACTGAGCCCCCTCCTTCCTCTTCCCTCCTCCCTCTCCCCATTCCCCCGCCCTACCTCCTTCCCCTCCCCACAGCACCTGTATATATGTTTGTACAGATTTATTACTCTGTTTATTTTACTTGTACATATTTACTATTCTATTAATTTTATTTTGTTAATATGTGTTTTATTGCCTGTATGTTACCAACTTGTACTTCCCAAGCACTTAGTACAGTGCTCTGCATGCACACAGTAAGCGCTCAATAAATACGATTGAATGAATGAATGAATGGTCCCCTTGCACCCAATCCGAGGTGGCTGGTAGGTTGGAGAGTTGCAGGACTGTAGTCACTGAAGGGGTATTTGCATCCATGACTACAGTTTCGCCACCCACAGTGCCCACTCTAGGGAGAATGGGACATCTGATTAATGGGAGTTGCTAATTTCAGGAACAACATATAAAAAATACCCTTTGGGTGGTCCATTCAGCTGTGAGCAGAGACAGAGCTAGTGGGATAGTGTGTGGGAAGGGGGATTCATCCTGGTGACCCTCACTCTTCCTCATAATATCTGTCTTCCCCTCTAGACTGTAAGCATCTTATGGGAAGAACTGAGTCTACCGCCTCTTGTCCTCTTCAAAAAGCTTAGTACAGTGCTTTGAACACAGTAGGGGCTCAATCAATGCTGTTAGATTTTAAGTTCACTGAGGGCAGGGATGATGTCTTTTTCCTCTTGTACTCTTCCAAGAGCTTAGCACAGCACTCTGCACTCAGTAGATGATCAGTAAATACCACTGATTGACTGATCAATTGATATCTTTCCCCTTCTGGAACTCTTTATCAAATTCACAGTTCTGTCTCCCTCCTCAACTTTGCTCCAGTCAAAAGTTGACTCCATCCACAAGTCAATAGAGCATGAGCCTGGGAGTCAGAGGTGGGTTCTAATCCCAGCTCCACCACATGTCTGCTGTGTGAGCTTGGGCAAGTCACTTAACTTCTCTGTGCCTCAGTTACCTCATCTGTAAATGGGGATTAAGACTATGAGCCCCATGTGGGACAAGGACTTTGTCTGACCTGACTACCTTGTACCTATACCAGTGCTTAGAACAGTGCTTGGCACATAGTAAGCACTTAACAAAGACCACAATTATTATTATTATTAATCAACTAGACTTCTGAGCCCTGTCCTGAGGCAGAGGTTGGAATGGGGAAAAGGGGTCTCAGAGCAGTGAAGCCATCTGAACAGAGACTAGCTAAGGTCACCCAGAGAGCAGAGGGAAGTGCCTTTACCCGGTCACCCAACCTGGTCCACCAGGGTCCCGGAGACAATGGTGGATCTAGAAAATTCTCCCCAGGGACCCACCCCCAAAAGAACAGATGTTGGGGAGACTGTGGCTGTGTCCAGCTCTCCCTGATCTGCTGGGCATCCAGTCTGCCCTGCTGTTATTAAGGTTTGGGCTTCTTGGATGATAAGCCTTCCCATATGGTGCTTGTATTAACATTAAATAATAGCCATTGTGTTGTGTATATTATCACGTTAGAAATATTTACTTAGCCAAACACAGGCACCGGTCAAACCCAGGGGTGGAAAACAAGTTAAACAGAAAGACTGAGAGGGCTTGCCTCTATTTATAAAATAGACTTCATTTGTGCCCATTAATTATAGCCTTTGTTCTAAACAAACACAGGGAACTTGCTGAACGCCTGGGCGCAGGGAGGGGCCCACTAGCTGCCTCCCTGCCTTTCCCTTGAACCCCCTCTGTCTATCTCTGTCTCTTTCTTGCTTTCTCTGACCCACTCTTTCTGTCTCCCTATTCATTTCTATTAATGTTTGCACCCCCTTTAGATTGTAAGCTGGTTGTGGAAGGGAATATGTCCGCCAATTCTGTAGCATTGTACTTTCCCAAGTACTTAGCATTGTGCTTTGCACCCAGTAAGCATTCAATAAATATGATTGATTGATTTATCTCCATTTTTCTCAGTCTCTCACTGTGTCTCTGTTTCTGTCTGCCTCCATTTTTCTCTGTGTCTCTCTGTGTCTCTCGCACCCTCTCTCTCTCTCTCTCTCTCTCTCTCTCTCTCTCTCTCTCTCTCTCTCTCTCCCCTCTCTCCCCCCCCCCCCCCCTTAGAAGCAGTGTGACTTAGTGGATAGAGCACAGGCCTGGGAGTCAGAATAGCTGGGTTCTAATCCCGGCTCTGCCACTCACTAGTTGTGTGACCTTGGGTAAGTCACGATACTTCTCACTTCTCTGGGCCTTAGTTCCCTCATCTGTAAAAATGGGGATGAAGAGTGGGAACCCCATATGGGACAAGGATTGTGTCCAATGTGACTTGACTTGTATCTACACCAGTGTTTAGAACAGTGCTTGGCACATAGTAAGTGCTTAACAAGTACCACAATGTTATTATTATTTCTCTCTCTCTTTGTCTCTCTCAGGATGTCTCTTTTCAGGAAGCAAGGCTGTGGTGAAGAGCTGAGACATGAAATACCACTGATGCTTTCTCGAGCTGGTGAGTGAAGAGAGCTGCCACCCTTCAGACTCCTCCCCACACCCTCCTGAGACTGAGAGAGAATTTTCCCCACCCGGCTTTCATTTTCTGGCTAAAACACACCAACCTGGGACTCTTTGCAGCTGCAATTGGCCTCTCTCCTGTCTCTCCAGCCCCCACCGCTGGTGGTTTCTTTTCTTGTGCTAGCCAGGTTGAGGGGGTGGCAGACCGGTCCTGAGGCCTGGCTCTCTGTCCTCCAGGAAGGGGCAGAGACAGGTATTTCCTGGGGTCCCCTGGCAGAGCTGCTTCTGTTCCCCGGGGGCATCCATCACCCACCTCTAAGGCTGCCACCATAACATACACCCAGATGCACACGCACACATATTCACTCTTTGATACCCTGCCACTGACCGATGGCTGACAGCATCGCTTAGTGGAAAGAACTCGGTCTGGGAGTCAGAAGGACCTGGGTTCTAATCCCAGCTCTGCTGTGTGACCTTGGGCAAATCACTTCACTTCTCTGAGCCTCAGTTACCTCGTCTGTAAAATGGGGATTAAGACTGTGAGCCCCATGTTGGACAGGACCTGTGTCCAACCTTATTATCTTGTATCTACCCCAGGAGTTAGTACAGTGTCTGGCACATAGTAAACGCTTAACAAATACCACAATTATTATTATCACTATTATTATTCTCAGTGCCACCACATTTCCCATGTCCACCTGAGAACACGATGGGGGGCTTCAGGAGATCACCACCTCAGAAACCCCCACACCTCCGTGTATCCCCATAGTCACATCAATAATGATGTTACCTTGTATTTACGCATTTACCATTTCAAAGAGCTTTCACATCAACAGCAGCCCAGATTATCACCCTCTCTGATTATCCAGAACTTAGCGCAGAGCTTGGAACATTATAAGCATCAAGCATCAGGTACAAGGGTGTGGATGTATGATCAGAGTCTGGCTGGGATGGTGTCATCACCTGGGATGGACAAGCCTGTTACACTGTGGTGGAAAGAAAGACAGCACATTCCTGAAGTGGACAGAGAGAATGGTGTGTGCTTGAGGGTCTACAGGTTTGAAAGTTTATGTGTATATGTGGAGGTGTTCATGAATGATTGCGTGTGTGCATGGTGTTTTTTTAATAGCATTTGTTAAGGCATACTATGTGCCAAGCATTGTTCTAAGCACTGGGATAGATACAAGCTAATCAGTTTGGACACAGTCCCTGTCCACTTGAGGCTCTCACTCTTAATTCCCATTGCATAGATGAGGTAAATGAGGCACAGAGAAATGAAGTGCCTTGCCCAAGGTCATGCAGCAGACAAGTGTCAGTGCAGGGATTAGAACCCAGGTCCTTCTGGCTCCCAGGCCTGTGCTCTATCAATCAGGCCTTGTGGCTTCCCCTTGTGTGTGCATGTGTATGTGTGTATGTTTGTGTGTATGTTGATGAGTATAATAATAATAATTGTAATAGCATTTATTAAGCACTTACTATGTGCAAAGCACTGCTCTAAGTGCTGGGGAGGTTACAAGGTGATCAGGTTGTCCCATGGGGGGCTCACAATCTTCATCCTCATTTTCCAGATGAGGGAACTGAGGCCCAGAGAAGTGAAGTGACTTGCCCAAAGTCACACAGCTGACAGTTGGCAGAGCCAGGATTTGAACCCATGACCTCTGACTCCAAAGCCGGGGCTCTTTCAACTGAGCCAGGCTGCTTCTGTGTGCATGTATGTACATGTGAGTATGTGAACATGTGTGAGTATGCATGCATGTATGTATGTTTATGAGTGGGTGTGCCTGCATGCGCATTCTGGAGGTGGCAGGGACCTGCTTTTTAGCCTGAACTCCAAACAAACGCCAAGGACTGGACTCTGGACTAATTGTCCCCAGGGTCAGATCTGCCACTTGACCATTCAGTCTGTTAAGGACAAGCCCCTTAGCATGACAGAGGAGACATGTGCCAGGGCTTCCCAGACCTCTAATGCCAACCTCAACTCTGACTGCATCACACATTGCAAGCTCCTTGTGGGCACATTTTGTATCTAGTGACTACACTGTTTTCTCTCAGACACTTAATAGTGGTATTTGTTAAGTGCTTCCTATGTGCCAGGCATTGTACTAAGCACTGGGGTAGATACTTTCATCCAAGTCATTCATTCAGTCATATTTATTGAGTGCTTGCTCTGTACTGAGCACTGTACTAAGCTCTTGGGAGAGCACAATATAACAATAGACACATTCCCAGCCCGTTACAATTTACAGTCTAGTGGGGAGAGACAGGTATTAATCTAAATATATAAATTACAGTTATAGACATAAGTGCTGTAGGGTTAGAAGGGGGAAATGAACAAAGGGAGCAAGACAGGGTGAAGCAGAAGAGAGTGGGAGAAGAGGAAAGGAGGGCTTAGTCAGGGAAGGAGTCTGAATACATGCTCTGGAGTCTTGGAGACAGAATCAGCAGGCAGGCCTGCCCTGGGGTGGGATAGGGGGAGAGGGTGCTGAGGAAGGGAGCCCCCCCCCAAAAAAAAATTTTCAGGAGCGGCTGAGGAGGCGGAGGCAGGGAGGAGACCAATGGGTCCAGCGGGCTGGCTCTGGCCAGCGGGGACGGACCGTGGCCGGGGTTGGGGTCCTGTTTACTGACAAGGTCACGGCCTCTCTCGGGTATGGACCCCTCGGGATCTCAGCACGGAAACGGGATTTGTAATGTAACCCTAACAATAACAGGCTAGGCTCGGCTGTGACAGAGCCGGCGTCTCCCACACCCGCTGCAGCTGCTTCTCTGGGGCGGAGAGGGGAGTGGGGAGCCTGCGGAGAAACCCAGGGCTGAGGAGGACATGAAGGAGAGGGGGTAGGGCCAATGGACTCAGAGGTCAGAGGTCGGGATGAGGGCGCCGCTTAGGCAGAAAGATCAATCAGTAGATGGTATTTATTGAGCACTTACTATGTGCAGGGCACTGTACTGAGTGCTTGGGAGAATGTAACATAAAAGAGTTGGTTGGTAGACACGTTCCGCGCCCACAGTGGGCTTACAGTGAACCACCCTCAGCCTTGATTCCACTGCTCCAAGAACCCACACAGGCCTCGAGGGAGAAGGTTGGCAGGGCATTGTTAGGGCATTGTTTTGCATTCCAAGGCCATTTATGGCCAAAGAGACCGCAGCAGAGCAAAAACAGGTCGCTATTTCCCATCCGCTGTGGTCTTTGCTTTCTAATCCAGGCTCCGCCACTTATATGCTGTATGACCTTGGGCAAGTCACTTCACTTCTCTGTGCCTCAATTATCTCATCTGTAAAATGGGGACTGAGATGGTGAGCCCCACATGGGACAGGGACTGTGTCCCACCTGATTTGCTTGTATCCACCCCAGCACTTAGTAGAGTGCCTGGAACATAGTAAGCGCTTAATGAATACCACTATTATTATTAGTAGTAGTAATAACAGTAGTATTTATGGAGTGCCCACTTGGTGCAGAGCAGAGTAATAGGAGCCTGGGCAGTACAGAACAAAGAAATGACATATTTCCTGCCCACAGGAAGCTTCCACTCTAAGAGGGGAGACAAACAGAAATACATCTACAACTTCATGGTTTGAGATCACTCAGCCTCCTATGGCATCCTTTCCAGTACATAAGCCTCACCAGTCAATCAGTCAGTCAATTGTATTTATTGAGTACCTGTTGGGTGCAAAGCATTCTCTTCCCTCACCATCAGGAATTTCTTCCTTGTATCTAAATGCTATCTCTCCTGCTGCAATTTAAACCTATTTCTCCTTTTATTATTCCTCAGTTCAGCTGGAGAAACAAATAGTCGTAATCCTCTATGTAGTAGTATGCCTTAAATATATAAATATATATATACATAATTATATATATCATTATATATAATTAAATAGTATACCCTTAAATAATCTGCTCAGTCCAGGAGAAATTATTTTAATATATTCACTGTTATTATTATTATTATCCCTAATCCTCTGAATTCAACCTATTCCTCAGAACACCCTCCCTGCTCATATCCAACAGACAATTATTCTCCCCACCTTCAAAGCCTTATTGAAGGTACACCTCCTCCAAGAGGCCTTCCCTGACTAAGCCCTCCTTTCCTCTCCCCCAGCTCCCTTCTGTATCACCCTGACTTGCTTCCTTTTTTCATCTCCCCTTCCAGCCCCACAGTACTTATGAATATATCTGTAATATCTGTATATCAATGTCTGTTTCCCCCTTTTGACTGTAAGCTCTTTATGGGCAGGGAATGTGTCCATTACATTGCTTCTCTCCCAGATGCTTAGTACTAATAATAATAATAATGGCATTTATTAAGCACTTACTACGTGCAATGCATAATATAGTGCTCTGCGCATGGTAAGCCCTCAGTAAATACAATTGATTGATTGACTGACTTTTCTTTAATTGACCAAGATCCCAGTATTTTTCCATGAATGCTGCTCCCCCTCTGAGTCTTCAAGTTCTCCAAGTTCTTGTGAAGTGGTGAAGGAGTCACACACTGGAACTGGGACTCTTGCAATCGATACCCAGACAGTCTCTAAGGTTCCTGCTGATGATGTATAAAGACGCCAGTCATGCAGGCACACATGCTGTCACGTGCATCCCACCATGCACGCAGCACAGGATAATGACCCCGTTCCTGCATTAGTGACATCCTACACACCATTTGTGGACTTCTCTCCACATCTCCCCAAACCTAAAGGGTGTCATCCTGTCTCCACCACCCGCTCCCCCTGAACAGCAGCGCTGTGTCTGAGCCACTGGTACTCATGGCAGGGGATGGGGACGAGGGAGACTGGACCTCTCAAATGAAAATTCTGGACGGAAAGGTGTCCAGGGCCACATCTGAACCAGACAGGGGATGGACCAGCTGAAATCTGGACTGTCCGGTAGCAAACTGGATAAAACAGTTACTCTAGTAGCCCCCAGGATCTTAGTGCTTCTGAACCTCACTCCCATCGGATATTTCCTTGGCTGGAATCATTTGACAATGGCCTATGCCTCTGGGGCTGGTAAATTGGCGCTGCATTCCTCCCCAGAGCTGGCTTCATGTCAACAATATCCATAATAACCCCCCTAATAGTATTTACGAAGCACTTCTATGTGCCAAAACTTTGCACGGGATACCAGATAATTGGAGCAGGCCCAGGTCCTCATGGGGAATATAAGCTAAGAGACAGGAGAAACATTCCTTATTTTAAAGACGCGGAACTGAGGCTCAGAAAGGGTAAGTCACTTGTCCAAGGACCCCCTGAAGTAGCTGGGATAATAACCAGCTTCTTCTGATTTGGAGACTCTTGCTGATTCTACTAGATCATGCTGCCTGCTGTGGCCATGCTCAATCTCCCCGGAACTTGAAAGTGCTCATTACCCATCCATCAGCCAATCCAACAACAGAATTTACTGAGCGCCTACTGTGGGCAGAACACAGCACTGGAGAGAATGCTCTATAGACTGTAAAGTCTCTAGACTCGAGACTCTAGAGCCTCTAGAATGTAAGCTCATTGTGGGCAGGGAATATGTCTGTTATATTGTTATATTGGACTCTCCCAAGTGCTTCGTACAGTGCTCTGCACACAATAAGCACTCAATAAATACGATTGATTGATTGATTGATTGTCATTGAGTGGGAGACATGGTCCCTGCCCTCAGGGGAGCCTACAATCTAATGAGGTTGGGGAAGCAGTGTGGCCTACTGGAAAGAGAACAGGACAAAAAGACAGAAAGACAGGAGACCAGAACTCTAATCTCAGCTGTTGGCCATATCACTCAATTTCTCTGTGCCTCAATTTCCTCATCTACAATATGGGGATTTAATGTCTATTCTCCCTCCAGTTTAGTCTGTGAGCCCTAGGTGGGACAGGGACTGTGTTTGGCCTGTTTAACCTAGTTAACATAGAACAGTGCTTGACACTAAGTGCTTACCAAATACAACCATCATCATTCATCATCTTCATCATCATCTGAAAGATTTGATCTTTGTCCACATCCAGCTTCCTGGTTAATGGGGAAATAGTAGCTATAAATCAATTACTATACTCTGAGTAAAAGTGAGCAGCAGCATTGTCTTCTGTAAAGAGTGCTTGGTAGAGTGCTCTGCACATAGTAAGCGCTCAATAAATATGATTGTTTGATTGATTAATTGCTTGAAAGAGCCCGGGCCTGTGATTCAGGGGATCTGAGTGCCAGCTCCACTACTTGTCTGCTGTGTGACCTTGGGCAAGTCACTTCACTTCTCTGTGCCTCAGTTACCTCATCTGTAAAATGGGAATTAAGATTGGGAGCCTTCTGTGGGACAGGGACTGCATCCAACCTGATTATCTTGTATCTAGCCCACAGCTTAATACAGTGTCTGGCACATAGTAAGTACTTAACAAAGATCATACTTACTATGATAATAGTTATAAAGGATGGAAGCAGTGAATAAATTAATCCACAATAACAAATCAACAGATAAACAACTCAGCACTTCATTCACCATGGCTGGAAAGACAGGAGAATTTATCCTGGCACAATTAGACAGGGAAGCCTCCTCTTGGGTGGAACCTGTTTCAGTGAGGTGAAGAGCTGAGTTCATAGAATGCTCTTCTCCTGGTATATCACACCAGCTGGGAACAGAGACAAGAAGTCCTCCAGGTGGAGTGAAGACACTGGTTCTGGGTTGGTCGGAGGGAAGGGGGCTAGTACCAGCCCCTTCTGTGTGCTCTTCCCGAGCCAGCCTGTCAGACCAAGAGGGAGTTCCCACCGTCCTCCTCTCTCCCAAGTCCCGCATTCCTGGAAAGTCATTCCGGATAGGGTGGGATCTGGAGAAGCGCCAGGGGTGCTTTCCGAGGGAAATGACTAAGAGTCGTGGCTCAAGGGGCTCTGAGGGCGGGGAAGCTGGTTTCCTTCTTCTGCAGGGGAATTCAGAACATGGATTCTCTCCCTGGGTCCCCTGGGCAGCCCTTCAAGCCCTCCAGCTTCCGGACACCATTCGTGGGGTTCCAGCATCCCATAAACCTTCCCTCCTGGTGCCAAGAAGGAGCAGGGGTGGTTGGCCAGAACAGATTGCTCCCTCATCCCCTGTCTTCAGACCCAGTCAATATTCCCAGTAGTGCCTCAGCCTCACCCAGGGCTGCAACACCTGCGGGAAAACGGAAACCTCAAAATAACATGCTAGTTATTTGTATGCCATGTCAGAAGTGGCATCCATCTTATTAACCTCTTCCAATGCCCATGCTTTCCCCCCAGATAATACCCAAACTTTGAGAGGCATTTTCCCTGTTTGGTGCCCGTGCTCAATAACTCCTCTCAAACTCCGAACCAGTGTCCTCACCCCACATGAAGGACTTCCTGTCTCTATTCTAAGATAGTATGAAAAGCTGGGAAAAGAGCATTCTGGGAACTCAGCTCTTCTGCTCACTGAAACAGTTTCCACCCAAGAGGAGGCTTCCCCTGACTAATTGGGCCAGTATAAATTATCCTGTCTTAGCCGTGGTGAATGAAGTGCTGAGTTGTTTATCTGTTGATTTGTTTTTGTGGATTAATTTATTCACTGCTTCCATCCTTTGTAACTATTATCATAGTAAGTGTGATATTTGAGAGGAGTTATTAATGAATAAAAAGTTCTAGTCCCTGATGGCAGAGTGCTGAGTCAAATGAGGGAGGGCAAATGGACTTAATCCCATGGACACCTTCCATCCTCTCCTGGTGAGTCCAGAGACACATGTCCCAAGTCCACCCACTGACCCAGCCAACCATGCCTTGGAACCTTCACAGTCCTTCTTCACTAACCCCCGCCCTCCTTCACAGTCCTTACTTTCCCCCTCTCCATCCTCATTTCTCCCCCAATAACCCAGAATGTAACATCCACCACTCCTGACTCTCCCCTCTCCATCCCTGGTTCTCCCTGCAATGACCTCCCCTCTCCATCCCTCACTCTCCCTAGTGACCCACCATGGACCATAAAGCATTCCTAATTCTTCCCTCTCCATCCCTGATTTTAATAATAATAATAATAATAGTGGCATTTATTAAATACTTACTATGTACAAAGCACTGTTCTAAGTGCTGGGGAGGTTACAAGGTGATCAGGTTGTCTCACAGGGGCTCACAGTCTTAATTTCCATTTTACAGATGAGGTAACTGAGGCACAGAGAAGTTAAGTGACTTGCCCAAAAGCACACAGCTGTCAATTGGCAGAGCTGGGAGTCTCCATCCTTGACTCTCCCTCAGAGCCCAGCACGGACCACTTAGCCATGAATATCCAACCTTCCCTGGAACCTTGTGCACTGCTCCTTGAGAAGTCAAGAAAAGCTTCTGAAGTGAATGCCATAACTTGGTCAGTGTAAGGTGCCACAATGACCCATCATTCAGGCCCCCAGGTTGTCCCTGAAGTGACCAAACACACCAGTCCTATAGGACAGAAGCAGCCGGTTCTGACTCCTGTTACACAGCTAGGTTCATGGCTTTTCTGAGGCGCCAACCTGGGCGTTTCTAAATTTACTCTTTCAAGTAAAGGTAGGGTCTGAAGTTACTGGGAAAGTCACAATTGACAGACTTCAAAGATTTTGCCAAACACTTGACATTTAACAATGGCATCCTCAACTCTGCCCTGCCCCCACTGATGTCTCGAGCACACGTACAAGCATCAAGAGATCTCCCTGGCGGGAGGATAAATGAAGCTTGTTTCCTTCTCAATGTGCTTCCTCCCACGCAGTGTCAGGCACCCGCTCGGGAGGTGGGGGTGAGAGGCTCTCCACGCTCCTCTCCCCCATGCTTCTCTCGGCTCTGCAGAAGCATGGCAGACACTGGGCCCTCTCCACAGGAACAATGGGGTCACAGCTCTGGCTCCCTCAGCTCTCTGACAACGCCTCAGAGTTTTCAGTTAGGAACAAAATGATCCAAAATGATGGCTTTTTGAACTATTGGTTTGTGGTAGCCCCTGCTCTCTCCCACACACCCCCGTGATCCGTGATCCTTCAGGAGTCCTGGGAAGTAGATGGAAGAAACCTGAAACATCTGCAGATGGCATCAGGGCCTTCTGGAACCTAGAGATCGGACTCACCCAAACCCTTAGCACGATGCTCTGCATATGGCTTAGTTGATAGAACACAGGTTGGGAGTCAAAAGTAGGCTTGGGGGTGAAAAGGACCAGAGTTCTAATCCCTGCTCCGCCACCTGTCTGCTGTGTGACCTAGGCAAGTCACTTAACTCCTCTGGGCCTCAACATAATCTGTAAAATAGGGATTAAGAATATGAGCTCCATGTGGGACAGAGACTATGTCCAACCTGATTAACTTGTATCTACTCTAGAGTTTAGAACAGGGTTTGGCACATAGTAAGAGCTTAACAAGTACCATTATTATTATTATCATCTATTATCATCAATAAACATTATTTATTGATGGATTGACTTATTCAACCTGCCCCTCTAATATGTCCCTTATGGACCCTGTTGGAAGATGGAGCTTTTGGAGGGGAGACTCTCGCCACCTGGGCTGGTGCAGCTGAAATGGCCGATGAGGGTCATTCATTCATTCATTCAATCGTATTTATTGAGCGCTTACTGTGTGCAGAGCACTGTACTAAAGTGACTGTCAGTTGCTCTGCAGAACCTCTTGGGATCCCTGTCTGGTCTACCCTTCTTGCCCAGTCCACCCAGAGGATCCATGTAATGGGGCATATTATCTCCACCCAGAGCAAACTGATGTCAGTCTCTCGGCGCACCCTGTCCAGGAAGCTTTCCAGGATGGACATCAAAGGAGGATCAAGGCAGCTTCTGTCCTCCTGCACGACCCCTACACTTTCTCCAATTACTATCTCCTCACAGACCTATCGAAGGTGGCCAGCTTGTTGGTCTTGGCTCCCCTGGAGCGGAAGCCCATTGAAGGCAGACCCAGGCCCAGGAGGTCGAGGATGGGGCTTGACATGTCGCTTTTCTCCTCGACTGCCTGAAGACCAGAAGGCACTCTGGTCTGGGGGGAGGAGGTGCTGAGTGAGGCCCACCCAAGCCCCGTCTCTCTTCTCCACCGTCTCCCAACTGAGAAGGCCCATCCTGCTCTAGCAGATGGCCTTGGAGAAGTGTGGGGAGGGCCCAGGACTGCAGTTAGAGGCTCTTGAACCTCAGCCCCACTTTGAGGCAGGGCTTGGAGTGGGGTGGAGACTGGATGAAGCTGATTTTTGAGGTACAAGAGGTTCTGAGTTAGTATGACTTCAATCAACCTCCAGCACTAACTGAAAAACTACTGTATGCAGAGTGCTGTATTCAGGACTCCAGACAGCATGGTAGAGTGCATAGACACAGTCCTGCCCTCAAGATGCTTTTTTAAATTATTTTAATGGTAAGTGTTAAGTGCTTACTATGTGTTAAGCAATTTTCTAAGCACAGGAGTAGATACAATCTAATCAGGCCTGATATAGTCCTTATCCCACTTGGGGCTCACAGTTTAGCTAGGCATTGAATCTCTGTTTTGCAGGTGAGGAAACAGAGGTACAGAAAAGTGAAGCTACTTGCCCGAAGTCACCCTGCAGACAAGTGAGAGAGCCAGGATTAGAACCCAGGTCCACCGACTCCAAGGCCTGTACTCTATCCACTAGGCGACGCTGCTTCCTGAGCTTCCATTCTGGTGGACACCGTCACCCCGATCGAGCCTCTCCAGAGGGGCCCCCTGACCAGTCTGCTCCCTGCCTCTACCCTCCCGGACTGGCGGGCATCCACCCAGAGGAACCGCAGAGCAAGATGGGAAGGAGGCGGAATCTCTGATCAGAGGGGCTGCTAGAAGTTACCTCCAACGGGGGATGTAAAAGGAGGTGGGAAGAGGAGATGTGGAAAAGATGGAGAAGGGTAACAGGGCCAAGGGAGGCCTGACTTATCTTGGCACCATCTCCACCCCGGACAACCAGCCTCTGAGTCAGTGGCTCACCCTCCCTGGAGTGGGCCCAGCAGAGACAGGAACTCTCCGACACCAAGAGGAAGACTTCTGTAGAGGTGGGTGCAGTCAGACCCTACATTTAGCACTAGAAAGCATCTCAGAAGGGCGCCTCTGTGACCCAGGACAGATATTCACCAAAAATCTCCAGGGGCCGAGCCACCCCTCCCGCTTACAGTCACGGTTCTTGAGTGCAATCAACTGGGGAGGGGGCAGGAAGTTCGGACGGGGATCTGAGCTGAGGTCTATCGCGCTGCAGTTTAAACTCGTTATTTCCCCAGGCTGCCTGCTACTTGGCGGGCCTTGATTTGCCATCAGAGAATTACCCTCCAGTGAAAAGGGATCCCATGAGCCCTGTACCTTCCCTTCCTTCTCCCCTGGAGTGGGCATTGCTTCTGAAGAGGTATAGTCTCTGACTCTGCCCAAGAAAAGAGTAGTGTGGACCAGTGGAAAGAGCCAAGGCCTGGGAGTCAGAGGATCTGGGTTCTAACCCCAACTTGGCTGGGTGACCCTGGACACGTTATTTAGCTTCTCTAGGCCTTAGTTTCTTCATCAGTAAAATGGAGATTGAAAATGTGCGTTCTCTCTCCCTTAGATCGTGAGCTCCCTCTGGGCCAGGGACTGTGTCCCACCTATCTTGTATGTCTCCCAGGGCTTAATATGGTGCCTGACACATAAAAAAAAATGATGGTATTTGTTTAGTGCCAGGCATTGTACTAAGCAGTGGGGAGGATACAAGGAAATCTGGTTCAACACAGTCCCTTTCCCATGTAGGGCTCACAGTCTCAATCCCCATTTTACAGATGAGGTAACCGAAGCCCAGAGAAGTGAAGTGACTTGCCCAAGGTCAAACAGCATATAAATGGCAGAGCCAGGATTAGAACCCATGACTTTCTGCCTCGCAGGCCTGTCCTTTATCCACTATGTTTCCACATGCTGCTTCCCAGTAGTAAACAGTTAACAAATATTATTATTACTGCTACTATTATTATCATTAACGTTATTAATAAGGAATAGCCACAGAGGGACACGCTAAGGTCATTCTATCTGCCTCTACCCGCTCAGCTCTTGCCATCCTTAAAGGTCTTCCTCCGGGGTAGCTGCCTGGGGGGGCACTTGCTCCTTGGCATCTCCAAAGTGCAGCTCCCAGAACCCCTCGAGCAGCTTGTGCCCCTGATGGTGGGGCGGTGGGGGGCCGGGGTGGAGACGGGCGGGAGAGCTCACCACCTCTGTGCGTTTGCGTGGGTGCTTCCCAGCCAGCGGGGACAATTTTGCAGAAATATATTTTTAGCAGTGGAAACCACAAGCCTCCCAGATGGGGGTGTTTTTTCTGGGGCAAAGGCTGTGCCACACATCGCTCTGCCACCCGTCGCTCTGCAGTCAGGCGGAGCACTAAGCAGAGCACCAGGAGGAGCATCAAGCAAAGAGCCAAGCGGGCTCTCTGAGGGGCCACACAGAAAGCCAGAGGGTGGGGTCATCAGGTCACAGACAGGCTTGTTCAAAGACGGGAGCCAGGCTGGATAAGGGGTCCCAGCAGACCCCGGGGTGGGGGGTGACACAAGGGAGGGACCCCAACTCCCCCCCCTCAACTTACACATAGACACACACACCGTGTCCTCCCTCCATATGTCTCCTCCTCTAGAATGTGAGCTCGCTGTGGGCAGTGAATGTGTCTGTTGTTGTATTGTACTCTCCCAAGTGCTTAGTACAGTGCTTTGCACCCAGTAAGGGCTCAATAAATATGACTGAATGAACGAATCAGTAAGCATGCTCCATCTCCCCTCTTGGCTGAGTGGTGGTAACCCAGACCAGGGGAAGAAGTTTTCAGTCTCTTACTCCAGATGGGGTTTAACTTTAATGGTTCTTGTATGGCAAACAGGGTGGGAACTCTAGAGAGGCAAGGAAAGAATTCTAGCAGGCCAGAAAGTCACCATTTTGGGGCTCTGTTCCCCTCTGAAGCTGGGAGGCAGGCAGCAAGGCCTACTAAAAAGGCCCCGGCCTGTGAGTGAGGAGACGGGGGTGTTCTAATCCCAGCTCGGCCTCTGGTCTGCTCTGTGACTGTATGGGCAACTCACTTAACCTCTCTGGACCTCAATTCCTCATCTGTGAAATGGGACTGTATCAAATCTCAATATCTTATTTTTACCCTAGAGTCTAGCACAGTGTTTGACACCGGGTAAGCGCTTACTACATACCTTTGTTATTATATTGGGACCCTCTCGGATATTGTCACAGACATGGGTTGCCGCTCAAATAACTGCAGGCTCCTTCATGGCTTCTGTGGAGTGGCCACATCTGCTCCGTCCACACACGAGTGAAAGCTCTCTGTAAGATGAAGGAAAAAAAGAAAGAAAATCTCTCTTTAAGGTGGAAAGATTTCCATATTATACTACCATCAGGGACTTCAATGCCTTAAGCTGTTGACTTTAAGGATTGGAAGCAAAAATTAAGAAGGAGTAGTATTAGTAGTAGGGGGAGGAATAATAGTAGAAATGGTATAGTGCTTACTAAATGCAGGGCACTATAATAATAAAGATAACAATAATAATAGTATTTGTTTAGCACTTATTGAGTGCCAAGCACTGTACTAAGTACTGGGGTAGATACAAGATCATCAGGACAGGTACATGCCCTGTCTTACACGGGGTTCACAGGCAAAGTAGGAGGAAGAAGAATTATTGACTCCCCATTTTACAGATGAGGAATCTTAGGCCCAGGAAACTTAAATGACTTGTCCAAAGTCAAGTGGTAAAGCAGGGATTAGAACCCAGGTTCTCTGACTCCCAGATTGGTGCTCTTTCTACTAGGCCTCACTGCTTCTCTAGCACTGTACTAAGCACTGGGAAAGACTATCCAAGTAGGAATTAGATGTGATTCCTGTCTCTCAAAGGGTTCACCATCTGAGAACAAGAGAGAGAAGAAACTGGAGATAGGGGCTGAAACAATGAAAACACAAAAGCAGTATAAAAGACAAGGGCAACGGTACATCCAGTTAGAGGGAGAGGGCTCTGTGGCTTAGGGGAGCAGTTCTGGACTCCTGTGACTCGGACTCCTGAAGTGACAGTGGCAGCCATAGCTTGCCGGGAGTTCTGAAAGTACACTTGCCATCTCTTCCGGTCCATGCACCCAGCTTCTGCCTTTCAAACAGAAACTCCTCACCATTGGCTTTATAGCACTCCATCACCTTGCCTCCTCCTACCTCACCTCACTACTCTCTTACTAAAACCCAACCCACACACTTCACTCCTCCAACACTAACCTTCTCACTGTACCTCTATCGTGTCTATCTCGCCACCGACCTCTCACCCACAACTGGCCTCTGATCCCTCCTCAGGTCCAACAGAAAATAACTCTCCCCTTTTTAAAGCCTTACTTATTGAAAGCACCTCTCCTCCAAGAGGCCTTCCTTGACTAAACCCTCCTTTCCTCTCCTCTCAATCCCTTCTGCGTCACCCTGACTTGCTGCCTTTATTCATCCCTTCCCCACAGCCTCACAGCACTTATGTCTATATCCATAATTTATTTTATTTATATTAATGCCTATCTCCCCCTCTAGACTATAAGGTCATTGTGGGCAGGGATTGTGTCTGTCCCATTGTCATACTGTACTCTCCCAAGTGTTCAGCATAGTGCTCTGCACACAGTAAGCACTCAAATAAATATGACTGACTGACTGACTTTTGGTTCCCTCAGATGGGAAGGCCCAGGAGAAATTTCTCCCAAGGATTTTCTCTCCTACTTACTTCCTTCCTCACCAGCCCCTATGCCCACTCAGGGAAAGGATGAGTTGAGTTAAGCTGCCCACATGAAGCCCCAGCATTGGCCTGGAATCAGGCCAGCTTCTGATCAAGATTCATTTCGTCATGAAGGAAAAGCACATTAAGCAATATGTACATATCTGTCATTTACATTTATATCTGTCTCCTCCTCTACACTATAAACTCCTTGTGGGCAGGGAACATGCCTACCATTTCTGTTGCATTGCTCTCTCCTGAGTGCTTAGTTCATTGCTATGCACATACTATGAGCTTGGGACATGAAAAGTGCCTATCTGTAATATATATTAATGTTTGACTCTAAACTATGAATTCCTCTCTAACAATCCATCATACTTGTTGAGCAGTTAATCAATCAATTAATTAATGAGCGCTTAGTATGTGCAGAACACAGTACTAAGCACTTGGAGGAGTACTTATAGAGCAGAATTAACAGACACTTTCCCTGCCCATAACGAGCTTCCAGTACAGAGGGGATAACAACACCTGGTATTCCCAGGTAGACTCCCATTCAAATACTAGCCAGGCCTGATCCTGCTTATTTTCCGAGATCAGATGAGATTGGGTGAGCTCAGGGAGTTATGGTCATAGCATCATACCGACAACTTGGGAGAGTCAAATTCAATAGAGTTAGTAGACCTCTTCACTGAACAAAGGAACTTTAAGTCTAGACGGGCAGATGGACAGTGAAAATAAATTCTGGATACAGTCATAAGTGCTGTGGGGCTGAGGGTGGAGTGACGTTGAGGGCAGGGAACTTGTCTACTGATTCTCTTAGATTGTTCTTTCCCAAACAGTCTGTACTTCCCTAGGACTTCAGTGCTCTGCTCACAGTAAGCGCTCAATAAATATGATTGATTGATTGATTGCTTGACTGATCAAGTGATTCACTCAGGACTGGATGGAGGGATTAGGCTGCAGGAGGAACTTGGGTCAGATAGAAGATATCAGGTATCAGAAAGAACTCCGTGCCTGAAAGAGTTGCATGAAGAGGAACTTTGAAAGGATCTGTGCCCTGAGGCTTTTGGGGGAGGCATGAATTTGAGCACCAGTTCCTGAAGAATCTGTTTAATTTAGCTCCCAGAGCACAGAAGCATGTACATTGTCAGTGTAAGTCGCTCCCTATGTTCCTGAGTTCCAGAAATTCTGGGGTCTCCCCTCCCACTGTCCAATTCGCTAAAGAAGGTATGGATTACAGGAAGGACAGTGAGAGACCTTGTTCCTGATCTCAGTTCTGACATTGGCTGGATGACTATATCTTTCTGTTCGAGGGCCACCCAACTTGGAGAAGGCCAATCTGATTTTTTAAGGCATTTTAGTGCTTACTATGTACCAGGCATTGTACTAAGCACCGGGGCAGGTACAAGCTAAAATCAGGTTGGACACCATCCATGTCCCACATGGGGCTCACAGTCTTAATCCCCATTTTACAACACAAAGAATTTAAGTGATTTGCTCGAGTTCACAAGCAGACAAGCGGAGGAGCTGGGATTAGAACCCAGGTCCTTCTGACTCCCAGCCCCACTAGGCCACACTGCTTCTCTAAAATGTCATAAAACGGCTGCTCGAGACCCTCTCTTGCTCTCCACTTCCATGACTTCACCTGTGGTCATGTGACCTCTGATTATGTGAAGCTTGAGCTGGATGAAAAATCTGGGCCTCGGTGTCAGGGGACCTAGCTCCGCCCCTTGTAAGCCCCTAAGCAGATCACAACTTCTGGGCATCTTAGGGAGAGAGACGCTCCTGTCTTCCCTCCTCAGGGAGCCAGATACCTGAAGCCAGCTCTGCCAGCGTCGCGGGGGCGCGGGTGGTCTGGGGAGAAGCCTCCGAGTTTCTATCCGGCAGGCGCACGTGAAGGAGAGAAGCCCGGGTTGAATATTTGCGGCATGCTCGTTTTCCATACATATCGGCTTTTGGCAATTATCATCAGAACCATTCATCCCAGTTTATAAATGGAAGACTAAGGAGAGAGAATTCAAAAGCCTTTTAGCAAGAGACCTTAAATCACCTCTCGCTGGCCCTTTGGTGCTGACTGCTTCAGAGGCAAAGCAGGCACAGAGTCCAGGTGCTCGGGTGCCAGCCCTGCATCCTCCTCTTCCAGGAAGCCTTCCCTGATTGTGAGGTTGGGGTGGGATTAGCATCAGCCACAGTGACTCTAAGATGTCCTTATGATTGCCCAGGTGCTCAGTACAGTGCGCTCAAAAAAATACCACCCATTGAGAAATTGATTAACAGTGAAGTTGGTGATGGCAGATGATAATAATAACAGTAATGAAAATGTTGGATGCTTACTATTTCCCTTAGCTGTAATTTATTTTAATGTCCATCTCCCCCTGTAGACTGTAAGCTCCTTGTGGACAGGGAACATGTTTATTATTACATTGTATTCTTCCAAGTGCTTAGTCCAGTGCTTTGCAAACAGTAAGTGCTTAATAAATACAATTGAATGAACTCTCCCAAGAACTTAGCACTGTGCTAGTCTCCCTTTTACTTAAACTGTGAGTCCCACATGGGACAGAGACCGCTTCCAATCTTATAAACTTATATCTACCCTAGCCCTTAGAACATTGCTAGATACACTGCGACCCCTTAACAAATACCATAAAATAATGAGGAGTGGGCTTCAATTGCTACGCTTCTATCCTCTCAAGCTCAACTCCTAAATGTACTTCGCATCCAATTCTCTCACCTTTGACTTCCTGTTCCTTCTACTCCTCCAGCCTGGAAATCCCTCCCACCTCAAATCTGCCAGACCACCTGAAGTCCTTCTGAAATCCCATCTCCACTAGGAGGCTTCTATAATTATTTCCCACCACTCCAACTGGTGTCACTTCAACAGTCTCCCCTAGCATTTAACTATTCAATCCAATCCAAAAAAGCCAACCCAATCCCTCTTATAATGCTCTTAAGATACCGACAAATCCTATAAAAATGCTCTGCTTCTAGCACTCTTTGATGATGTAGCTTTCGAATTTCAATGCTGGAAGTTCTTACAAATTTCCCTCACTTTGAGACAAAGCAGCAAAGTTTATTTTGGCTTAACACTTTTCTTCCCCCTCTCCTCAACCTTGAGACCCACTTGAATCACCAAATTAAAGCCCATTTCAGTTTAGCGCTAGAGGGTGGCTCAGTGGAAAGAACCCAGGCTTCGGAGTCAGAGGTCATGGGTTCAATTGTCAGTTGTGTGACTCTGGGCAAGTCACTTCACTTCTCTGTCTCAGTTACCTCATCTGTAAAATGGGGATTAAGACTGTGAGCCCGCTGTGGGACAACCTGATCTCCTTGTAACCTCCCCAGCACTTAGAACAGTGCTTTGCACATAGTAAGTCCTTAATAAATACCATTATTATTATTATTATTATATTTGGCATAGATTTGGCTGATCTAAAATACCATTTGGTACCATTTTCCTGGCTAGGATACAAAGTTTGCCTTTTAAAAATTAGGTATTTAAAGAGGCATGTATGTAAAACATCTAATTAAAATATTTTATTATTGGTACATATTTTCATTTCTATTTGATCATGTCTTCCCTGTGTTTCTTCACCACATGCCAGAGAGAATAATAATAATAATGGCATTTATTAAGCACTTACTATGTGCAAAACACTGTTCTAAGCCCTGGTTCTAAGTAAGAAGCAGTGTGGCCTAGTAGAAAGAGCATTGACTTGGGAGTCAGAAGGACCTGGGCTCTTATCCTGGCTCTTCTACTTGATTACTATGTAACCTTGTGCAAGTTACTTTCCTTCTTTGGGCCTCAGTTTCCTAATTTATAAAATGAGGATGGAATACTTGTCTCCTTCCTCCTTCAATGGCAAGCTCCATGTGGGACAAAATCTGTGTCTGATCTGATTATCTTCTATCTATCCCACTGCCTAGTAAAGTGCCTTGCATTCATTCATTCAATGATATTTATTGAACGCATACTGTGTGCAGAGCACTGTACTAAGCGCTTGGGAAGTACAAGTTGGCAACGTATAGAGACGGTCCCTACCCAACAACGGGCTCACAGTCTTTAGTAAGGGCTTAAGAAGTACCATTAAAAAACCACCAAACCCCAACAAAACAAAACAATACAGAACAAAATAACAAGGCTTTTGGTTTTGAGGCCGCTGTGTCTAGTTTCCAGAGCAAAAGCTGCAGTAAACTGAAACTACCACCAGAGAGATACTCCCAGTCAGTCACTCTATCCACAGTATTTACTGAGCACTTACCAAATGCAGAACACTGTACTACCTGGGAGTGTAACAGTTGAAATAAAACAGATGTTTTCCATCCCTCCCATGGATCATACAATCTTAAAGGAGCCTACAGACAGAAACATTTATGGAAGAATCACGGGAGCAGGGGGAAAAGCAAAGATATAACTGGTAAATGTAAAAATACTTCAGGAAGAAATAACAGAAACAGTACTGAATCTACTGATGTTCATAAGTGTTGAGAATAGTTATACATCTAGAAGTTCTAAGAGTAAATGTTGCATCAATGGGGCTTGGGGTGTAGGGAAGTTAACTGGGGTAGCCTTCCTGGAGGAAGTGGAATCTTAAAAGGACTGAGGCCGGGAGGGCTGTGATCTGCTGGATTTGGGAGGGAAAGAGGGAGGGAGGGGAGTTTAGTTCTGGGCAAAGGTGTGACTTGGGTCGGAGACGGGAGAGTTGAGAGTGAGGTACAGCTAGAAGGTATGTTGGGGAGAAACAGGGGAAGGAGAGGTGACAGGAAAGAGAAGTACTGATGGAAAGCCTTGAAGCTAATGATCAGGGAGTTTATTCTCCTAGAAGTCTTTGTGGCTCAATTACCCAGAGAGATGAACTAATGGGGAGGCTTGCAGTGACTAGGCAGGATTTTCTTCTCCCAGAAGCCTTTCTGTCTCAGTTAGAGAGATACCAACACCTCCACAGTGCACTGATCTGCTATTCCCTTCCAGGTTATTTCCTTGACTGAATCTTCCTCATTATAGTCTCGCTGATGCCTCAATCGATCAGAGTCGGGGCTACCATTAACTCGAGCGGAATCAACTTATAGACTGGCTGGAGCCTGAGGAAAAACTGGAAACACATTCTATTAGAGGTGATTTGGCCTCTAGATCATATTTCCTGTGTTTTTGCCCCTTTCCTTATTTGTTATTACTACCACTATTTGCATGTAAACAGAATCTCTGTTGCTTAGATATTCATCTGTTTCTGCTGATTCTTCCCTGCTCAGATGTACTCAGTTCCCTGTTCGGAATGAGGATTGGGTCCAAAGTCTTCTCTCCCACTCTAGCCCCCGACCCCAGCCAGTGCCTGTCCTGCTTGCCATCGGATTCTCCAAATCCAGAATTACTCCTTCCAAACTCTGATGGACCTTCAGCTGAGACAACCCTTTGCAGGATTGAAGCCCTGGGAAGAGAGGTGGAGGAGTTAAGGGAAGTGATGGGAGAAGAGAGAGTGGTGTCGACAGAGATCAGAGTTTCCAGGACTGATAATTTTTCTTCTAATAACTGGATTGGAGTTCTGACCCACATTGATGCAGATTACATGATCTGTCACATGGTAGGTCCACTGGTTGCTGATTGGGCACTGTTGTCTTAGACAGATTTGTGGAAAGAGTGTGGGACTAGGAAGGAGGGAACTGCGATTTGAGCCCAGCTCTGACACTGACCTACTGTATCATCTGGGGAAAGTTACCTTAATCCCTCTGAGCCTCAGTTTGCTCATCTGGAAAATGGGGAAACATGTGTGAACCCTGAGCGGGGCAGGGACTGTATCCAATCTCATAGCCTTGTACCTTCCCCAGTGTTTAGCACAGAGCAAGTGCTTAAAAAATGTCATAATTTTATATACAGACCCACACACACCCATGAATGCATATAAACATCGAATAGTTGTGGTTGCAGTAACGGTATTTCTTGAGCATCTGTGGAGTGCAGTGAATTGCCCTGAATGCTTGGGAGAATTCAACAGAATCAATCAATAAATGGTATTTATTAAGTGCTTACTATGTGTAGAGCACTGCATTAAGTGCTTGGGAATGTACAAAATAGTAGAATTAATGACACGTTCCCTTCCCATAATGAGAAGCACAAGATATTCCCTAATTTTTTTAAAAATCGCATTTGTTAAGCGCTTACTATGTATCTTGCATTGTTCTAAGAGCTGGGGTAGATACAAACTAATCAGGCTGAACACAGTCCATGTCCCACATGGGGCTCACAGTCTTAATCCTCATTCTTCAGATGAGGGAATTGAAGAACCAAAAAGCCAAGCGGCTTGCCCGGAGTCGAGATTAAAACACAGGTCTTTCCGACTCCCGGGCCCATGTTCTATTCCCTGCCCAGAAGGAGGATATACTGTACCATGATAAGACTTACATTCCTTTAAAGTAAAATAAAAATTGATGCGTGAATGTACTCAGGTGCTGATTGTAAGGTCTTTGAAGGTAGTAATCATGTCTACCAGCTCTATTGTAGCATACCCTCCCAATTCTGCCTCTTGCATGCTTTGTGATCTTAGGCCAGTCACTTAACTTTTCTGGGCCTCAGTTTCCTCATTGAAAAATGGGGATTAAATCCTTCTCCCTCAGACAGATTATCTTGTACTGGCCCCAGTGATTCTTGGCACATAGTGAGAGCTTAATTAATGCCTACCCATATTAGAATAGTGCTTGGTACATTGTAAGCACTTAAAAGGTAACCTAATTATTATTACAGTACACCCTCTTTCCCCTACTCCCTCTCCCTTCTGCATCATCTATGTATTTGGATCTGTTACCTTAAGGCACTTGGTAGAACTGAACCCTCAGCCCTATAACACTTAAATGTATAGCCATAATTCATTCATTTATATTCATTTCTGTCTCCACTTCTAGATCACAAACTTGTCATGGGTAGGGAATGTATCTACCAACTCTGCTGTATTATACTCTCCCAGGTGCTTAGTACAGTGCTTTGTATGAATAAGCACTCAGTAAATACCATTGATTGATTGATTGCTCAGTGAATCTCACTGATTGATTCAAGGGATGTGTAAACTCACTTTAGGCAGGGAACGTGTCTACCAACTCTGTTTCATTATACTCTCCCAAGTGTTTAATACAGTGCTCTGCACCCAGTAAGTGCTCAATGAATATGATTGATTGATGGATTCCATAGCAGTTGGATTTACCAGCGACCCAAAATAATAATAACGATAATAATAATAATAATAATAATAATGATAATTGCGGTATTTGTCGAGTGCTTACTATGTACCAGGCACTATAGTAAGCACTGGGGTGGATACAGGCAAAATGGGTTGACACAGTCCTTGTCCCTTATAGGGCTCACTGTCTCAATCCCCATTTTACAGATGAGGAAACTGAGGCACAAAGAAGTGAAGTGACTTTCCCAAGGCCACAGAGCAGACGAGTGGTAGAGTGGGGATTAGACCTCATGACCTTCTGATTTCCAGGCCCGTGCTCTTTCCATGACACCATGCTGCTTCCCCAGGGATCTGCCCTTAGCTCTCCAAGCGGGACACTGACCCCCAGACAGGATGAGGGATAGCTCAGGGGGACCCCCTTTTGGAATTCCTCGGCTCCGTTGGCTTTCTAAGAAAGAAACGGCAGGAGATCATTTAATTGCAATGAGCCTTCCTAGCTAAGTGGTCTTTTATTAGACCAAATGGAGTCCAGCGTGTAACCGGAGTCCTCCCGCCCAGTCCTCCTCCGTTAAAGTGAAATATGGCTTTAATACAGTCGCTGTTGGGGGAGGGGGGCTTTGAGTCAGCCCCAGCGGGGGACCGCGTCCCTGGTCAAACACTGAAGACTTCCTGTTCCTCTTCCCCACTGCCCCTCGGCAGCTCTGTCAACCTCTGAGCAATCAGAGGGGTTTCAGAGGCTGGGCTGGTCGGAAGGAAGGATGGTGTGAACACACTTTTATGGCCAGTTTTGAGTCACTGTCAAAAACAGAGAAGATGAAATCGCCCCCACACCTCTTCCTTTCCCGGGCAGGGTCTCCACTGGCAAATATCTGGGTCACTCAGGCCTGACTTTGGGTGTGATGATCAGCATATCTTGGGACAGAACCAAAGCTGAAATGTGCAAATTGTAGAAGACCCTGTGGGCATTTGGGTCAAAGAGGAGTCTGAATTATCCAGATAGTTTAAGAAAGTGGCAGCCCCAGTCGGCGAAGTGTCTTGTTATCCTGTTGTACTTCCCTAAAGCACTTAGTACAGTGCACTGCACTGCACCTAGATGGTGGTCAATAAATACTTGCACAACTACTACTACTACTACTGTTTCTATTATTATTACTACTACTGCTACTATCACTATAACTACCATGATTACTAATTGATTATACTGACTACTTCACTTACTACTGTTATCCTTACTACTATTAGTACGGGGGAAACAGCTCAGTGGAAAGAGAATGGGCTTTGGAGTCAGAGGTCATGGGTTCAAATTCTGGCTCTGCCACTTAGCTGTGTGACTGGGCAAGTCACTTCACTTCTCTGTGCCTCATTTACCTCATCTGTAAAATGGGGATTAAGACTGTGAGCCCCACGTGGGACAACCTGATCACCTTGTAATCTCCCCAGCACTTAGAACAGTGCTTTGCACATAGTAAGCACTTAATAAATGCTATTATTATTATTATTATTACTATTGCTATAATGGTATTCGTTGGCTATATGTCAAGCACTGTACTAAGCCCTGGGGTAAATACAGAATAACCAGGTCAGATCCAGTCTAAGTAGGAGGGAGAACAGGTATTGAATCCCCATTTTTCAGAGGAGGAAACTGAGGCCCAGAGAAGTCAAGTGACTTGTCTGAGGTCACAAAGCAATCAATTGACCAATTGTAGTCACTGAATGCTTACTGTGTGCAGAGCATTGTACTAAGCACTCCAGAGAGTACAATAAAATAGAGTTATTGGACATGTTCCCTACCCATAAGGAGCTTACAGTCTAGAGGGGGTGACAGACATTAAACTAAATTATGGATATGTACTCAAATGGTATGGGGGTGAGGGTGAGATGAAAATCAAATGCTTAAAGGGTACACATCCAAGTACACTGGTGATACATAGGGGAAAGGGAGTACAGAAAATGAGGGCTTAGTCAGTGAAGGCCTCTTAGAGGAAATGTGATTTTAATAAGACTTTGAAAGTGGGGAAAGTGAACATCTGTCGGTTATGAATGGGGAGGGAGTTCTAGACCAGAGGCAAGGCGTGGGCGAGGGGTCGGCGGGGAGAGAGATGAGATTGAGCTACAGTGAGTAGGCTGGTGTTAGAGTGAAGTGAGTGTGTTGGGTTGTAGTTAGAAATCAGTAAGGTGAGATAAGAGGTGACTGAGTGATTCAAAGCCACGGGTAAAGAGTTTCTGGAACTTCCTGAGGGGTGAGGAGAAAGGGACTGAAAATTTCTTAGAAAAAAAATTCCAGATTGAATAAGAAGCAGGGATCAGAACCCATTTCTTGTGACTCCCTGATCCAGGCTCTTTCCTCTCGGCCATGCTACCTACAAGTACCACAAATGCCCACCGTCACCGCTGTGAGTTGGTGTTCGGAGACCTGGCCATGAGGGGTCTGAGGTGACCAGGAGAGTGATACAGGGAGGGCTTCCACTCAGAAAGAACTTAGGAGAAGGTGCATTGGGAGATAATAATAATAATAATAATAATAATGGCATTTATTAAACGCTTACTATGTGCAAAGCACACAGTAAAGCGCTGGGGAGGTTACAAAGTGATGAGGTTGTCCCACGGGGGGCTCACAGTCTTAATCCCCATTTTACAGATGAGGTAACTGAAGTACAGAGAAGTTAAGTGACTTGCCCAAAGTCACACAGCTGACAATTGGCAGAGCAGGGATTTGAACCCATGACCTCTGACTCCAAAGCCTTTCCACTGAGCCACGCTGCTTCTCAGATCTGAGATAGCCTCAGCCTGGGTTTTCCCACTCTTCCATCCCCCTCATGACATTCAAGAGATGTGTTAAACATTGTTAAGCCCTCATTTTCTGTACTCCCTTCCCCCTATGTATCACCAGTGTATTTGGATGTGTACCCTTTAAGCATTTGATTTTCATCTCACCTTCACCCCCATAGCACTTGAGTACATATCCATAATATAGTTTAATGTCTGTCTCCCCCTCTAGACTGTAAGCTCCTTATTGATAGGGAACATGTCCAATACTCTATTTCATCAACCAAGTGTCTCTTGGCCATGGCATTTCAGAGATAGAGATCATTCCTCTCAACTGCTTTGTTCATTTTTCTACCAGTCTATCCAACACTGGCATTTATTGAGCTCTTACTAGATGACAATATAGCAAGCCTATGGGAGAGTACTGGGGAGTTAGAAGATGGTATTTTATTAATTGGCATTTGTTAAACACCTACTGCGGAATAGAGACCCAATTTTCAAGTATGATGATGATGGTATTTGTTAAGTGCTTACTATGTGCCAAGCACAGTTCTAAGCACTGGGGTAGATACAAGATAATCAGGATGTCCCACGTGGGGCTCACAGTCTTAATCCTCATTTTACAGATGAGGTAACTGAGGCACAGAGAAGTTAAGTGACTTACCCAAGGTCACATGGCAGGTATCCACCCCGGCACTTAGTACAGTGCTTGGTGCATATTAAGTGCTTAAAAAATACTATAATTATTATTCAGCACTTAGAAAAGTGCTTGGAACATAGTAAGTGCTTAACAAATACCATTATTATTATTACTTTGTGTCAAACATTGTTCTAAGTGCTTGGGTAGGTACAAGTGAATTAGGTTGGACCCCATCTCTGTCCTGCATGAGGCTCCCAGTCTAAGTAGGAGGGAGAACAGGAAAACTGAGGCACTGAGAAGTTAAGTGATTTGCCCAAGGTCCCACAGGAGACCGGTGGTGGAACTGGGTTCACAAAACCTAGGTCCTTTGACTCCCTGGTTCATGCTCTTTCCACAAGGCCACATTGCTTCTCACCACCATCATTTAGTCTCGGCTTTACCCATCTTTTTTCCAGTTTTTAACTTTGCTCTTGAGCCCAAGGGTGAAAGTGGGGAAAGGGAATGCAACATCTCTAGTCTGGAAGCTCTTCATAGGCAAGGAAGGTATCCATTTATTGTTATATTGTTCTCTCCCAAGCACTTAGTACAATGTTTGCACACAGTAAGCAATCAATAAATACAACTGAATGAGTGAACACCCCTGGGGAAATTCTGCTTCACAATCTGGGGGGCTTATTCTACTCTGCCCCATGCTGGTTGTCTGATGTCCATCGGAATTGCCTCTATGGTAATAATAATAATAATAATAATGGTGTACATTAAGCATTTACTGTGTGCTTTTTTAAGGCATTTGTTAAGTGCTTACTATGTGTCAAACACTGTTCCAAGCACTGGGGTAGGTACAAATTAATTAGGTCAAACAAGTCCCTGCCTCTCATGACGCTCACAGTTGAAGTAGGTGGGAGTACATATATCCCCATTTTACTGTTGGGGAAACTGAGACACAGAGAAGTTAAGTGACTTGTCCAAGGCCACAGAGCAAGCAATTGGGGTATCCAGGATTAGAACCCAGGTCCTTCTGACTCCCAGGACTGTGCTCTTTCCACTAGGGCCACTCTGCTCCCTGGTCTGTGACACTCCTCTGTCCTCATACATTAGCTTTCCTTTTACCTCCTCCCCCCACCAATTCTGCCTCTCTCCCTCTGTGTCCGTTTCAGCATCTTTCTGTTTCGGTCTATCTCTGTGTCTCTGTGTTACTGTCTGCCTCTCTCTCTCTCTCTCCGTCTCCTGTAAAATGTTGACTTTCCTGTCTCCTGTCCCTATTCAGAAATCCCTCCTGTTTCTTTGCTGGATACAGAAAAGAGAGAAATCATTGGATTAGTCTAGCAAATCAGGTGCGCTTCTGACTCACTTCATTTATCTTCCTTTCAAGTCTGGTTAGCAGGGTTCCAGAGCAGGATTAACTGTAACGATTAACTAAGGAGTTCCAGACAGTAGAGGGAGATTTTCCGATTTTCCCAAACTCCGAACTTTAGACTCTTCCCTCACCACCGGCTTCTGCACCTAAGACTTCTCTCTGTCATACTGCCTGCCATGGGCACCACAAAGCAAGGCCTTGGTTGTGTTCTGCCAATGTCACCGTTCATTTCTCGCTTTTCTCAGTGAGGAGAAACATCACAGCATCACAGGAGACGGGTGAAAATGGAGTCCACGGGGACAGAAGATTTCATCTCTGTCAATCTTTCTCCAAATGTTTCACCCAGTGACCTTGTTAAGGGTCTCACAACCTGCTCCCTTCCCTCCTTTTTCATCAGCTGCTTTTATTGAGCATCAACAATGGACAGAGCATTGATCTGGTCGCCTACTTTTTTATGGTAACTATTAAGCACTTTCTAGGTGCCAGGCACTATTCTAAGTTCTGGGGTAGATTAGAGATAATCAGGTTGGACACAGTTCATGTCCTACATAGAGCTCACCATCTTAATCCCCATTTTACAGATGAGGTATCTGAGGCACAGAGAAGTGACCTGACCAAGGTCACACAGCAGAAAAGTTGTGGAGCCTGGATTAGAACCCAGGCTTGTGTTCTAACCACTAGATTATATTGGCTGTTGCGTGCAGACTGCTGCACTAAACTTCCACTACAGGTGGAGCGATGTACCTAGTGTCCACTCTGTGCAGAAACTAGATTGAGCACTTTCTTTGTGCAAAGTACAAAGCTCCTCTGTGTGCAAACAGAAGGCTTGAACCCAGGGGGTGGTGGGGGGGGAGAGTAATTACCTGTCGGATTTGAGGAGGGAGGGCATTCCAAGCAAGACATGGGCTAGGGGTCAGTGGTGCGATAGGTGAGATGGAGACACAGTGAGAAGGTTTTCATTATGAGTGAAGTGTGTAATAATAATAATAATAATGGCATTTATTAAGTGCTTACTATATGCAAAGCACTGTTCTAAGCGCTGGGGGGGATATAAGGTGATCAGGTTGTCCCACGTGAGGCTCACAGTCTTCATCCCCATTTTACAGATGAGGTAACTGAGGCCCAGAGAAGTGAAGTGACTTGTCCAAAGTCACACAGCTGACAATTGGTGGAGCCAGGTTTTGAGCCCATGATCTCTGACTCCAAAGCTCGGGCTATTTGCAGAAGGAAAGAAATAATCTAACCCAATGTTTAGTACAGGGCCTGGCACATAGAAAGTGTTTCACCAATACCATGAAATTAAAGCACCAAACAGAGTGCCAACTGTATTCAGAACTGTACTGAGCACCTACCATGTCAGAGCACTAGACAGAGTGCCAACTCTGTCTCTATACACTAGTCTAAGTGCCTACTATGTGCACAGCACAGGATGAGACACTTGAGAGCATGCAGTAAGAGAAAAATCAATCAATCAGTGGAATTTGTTGAGCACCTACAGTGCACAGAACACTGTACTGAGCACCTGGGAAGATACAGTAGAGTTAGTAGACACGGTTGCTCCCTTCAAGGAGTTTTCAGTCGAGCAGAAGGGTGAGTTGGAGGGGACACTTCTCACCCGCGAGACATTAGCAATGTAATAGGGAAGGCAAGCCGTGCCAGGCTAGTCAGCCCTCTGCCCCTGCCTAGCAGTTATGCCAACGATGAGGCCAGTGACAGCGCTGGCACTTCCCTACCCATCCCTGGCCGCAACCAGATGCTTGTACTCCAGGAAAACCAATGTGATAAAAATAATTGTGGTAATTGTTGCTTATTACATGCCAGGCACTGTACTAAGTACTGGGGTAGATACAATTCCAGCTCTAATACCAGCTGTTTTCTAATCCCAGCCCCACCACATGTCTGCTGTGTGACCTTATGCAAGTCACTTCACTTCTCTGAGCCTCAGTTACCTCTTCTGTAAAATGGGGATTTAAGAGCATGAGCCCCATGTTGGGCAGGGACTGTGTCAACCTGATTAACTTGTATCTATCTTAGTACCTATAACAGTGCTTGGCATGTAGCAAGTGCTTAAGAAGTATCATAATTATTGTTACCAGGTAATCGGGGTGGACACAGTCCCTGTCCCACATTGTGCTGGGCTCTAACCATTAAGCAACGCTGCTTCACTTGGGAGTGGGAGAGAGAACACGTCCACCTCAATGGTGTCTTCTCTGAGCTCCAACAGGCTTCTGGTCCCTTGCTTTCACCCCACTGAGCACAGAGAGTACCAACTCCCTCAGTGGGTGCTCAGCAGCCTCGGAGGGCAGTTCTTCTGGGGAAAGGGAGGTGGGAGTGGGTCTGGGGAAGGGGACGGACAGGAGAGCGGGGAAGAAGAGAAGCGACAGTTGGTGTGTTTTCCAGCGTGGTGCCCTTGCGCACCCCAGAGGCTGACTTTCCTCTGAAGAACCTGACCGAGAAACAGTTTGGGTTCTGTGGTGATGCCCCAGGAACCACCAGGCTGGCACTGAAGGTCTGTACTTCCAGAAGAGGTGGGGGGCACTTACTGGTCTAGAAATCTTTCTGCCTCATCCCCTTGCCCCCCTGGGGCTGTGCCTGATGTCTGGTCAGTGCTCCAAGCAAGGGTCGGATGCCCTGGTTTTGGCTAACTAGCCTGGGAGGGGGCCAGTTCAGCCTCTATGTACTGTAGGGGCTCAGCATCTCACTCTGAACACAATAGGCATTCAGTAATAATAATAATGATGATGATGATGGTATTTGTTAAGTGCTGACTATGGGCCAGGCACTGTACCAAGTGCTGGGATGGATACAAGCCAATCAAGTTGGACACAGTCCCTGTAATAATAATAATGGCATTTGTGAAGCACTTGCTATGTGCAAAGCACTGTTCTCTGAGCACTTCTCTGAGCCTCAGTTACCTCATCTGTAAAATGGGGATTTTACAGATGATTTACAGATGATTTTACAGGTGATTTGTAAAATGGGGATTTTACAGACCCCTATCGCGTATGGGGGTCACATGCTCAATCCCCATTTTACAGATGAGATCACTGAGGCACAGAGAAATGAAATGCCTTGCCCTGGGTAACCCAGCAGCCAAGTGGTGGAGTGGGACAGTGCAAAGAGCATGGGCTTGAGAGTCAGAGGTCGTGAGTTCTAATCCCAGCTCTGTCACATGTCAGCTGTGTGACTTTGGGCAAATCACTAAACTTCTCTGTGCCTCAGTTGCCTCATCTGTAAAATGGGAATTAGGACTGTGAGCCCCACGTGGGACAATCTGACAGTTTCCCCCTTCAAGACTGTGAGCCCGTTGCTGGGTAGGTATTGTCTCTGTTGCCGAATTGTACTTTCCAAGCGCTTAGTACAGTGCTCTGCACACAGTAAGCACTCAATAAATATGATTGAATGAATGAATGAGTCGTCATCATCAACCAATGACCTTCTGACTTCCAGGCTCGGGCTCTGTCCGTTCCCCCATGCTGCAGTGTTCTGTACACAGTAGATGCTCAGTACAGTGTTCTACACACAGTAGATGCTTAATACAGTGCTCTGCATGCAGTAGATGCTCAGTGCAGTATCCTGCACACAGTGAATGCTCAGCACAGTGCTCTGCATGCAGTAGATACTTGCTCAGTACATACTGATGAAGACAACTAATTTAATTCAATTTATGGTATTTGCTAAGGGTTTACTGTGTGCCAGGTACTGCACTGTAACTGAGGCACAGAGAAGTGGACTGATTTGCCCGGTGCCACAGAGAAGATGAGTGGTGGAGACAGGATTGGAACCCAGATCCTCTGACTCCCAGACCCATGCTACCAGGCCCAGACTTGGATCCTGACTGTCGTAGCTCTAGCTGAGTAAAAGAACGGTGAGGTTGGGGGGCCAGTTGGGGACTGGGGCAGGGGGACACCCCCCTACCACCCAGCTCGCTGGGCCACCTTGAGCCATTTCTGTGTGTTTCTGATGGCCTCAGGTCATCACGGGCCAGGTGCAAAAGCAGAGCCAGCACAGGCCGTCCAATGGCCAACTGTGCCATCCCACACCCGAGGAGGTCCAGCCTCTCCCACAGAGTAAAAACCCAACCCTGAGGGCATTGGCCCTCCCTCCACCTCCCTGGCTAGGAGTGCGGCAAAAAAGAACAGTTTATCCATTTGCAGCAACCCGAGAATCCTCCCAGTCCTTGTATAAGCACTCTGTGCAAATGCTAACCTTCTCACTGTGCCTCAGTCTTTTCTATCTCACCGCCAAACACTTGCCCACATCCTGCCTCTGGCCCGGAATGCTGTCTCTCTTCAAATCCAACAGACAATTACTCTCCCTTCCTTCAAAACCTTATTGAAGGCGCATCTCCTCCAAGAGGCCTTCCCTGACTAAGCAAGCCCTTCTTTCCTTTTCTCCTACTCCTTTCTCCCTTGCCTTCCCTTTCCCTTTATTCATTCCCCCTCCCAGCTCCCTGACTAAGCAAGCCCTCCTTTCCTTTTCTCCTACTCCTTTCTCCCTTGCCTTCCCTTTCCCTTTATTCATCCCCTCTGCCAGCTCCACAGCACTTATGTACATATCTGTCATTTGTTTATATTAACGTCAGTCTCCCCCTCTAGACTGTAAGCTCGCTGTGGGCAGAGAATATGTCTGTTATATTGTTCTATTGCTCGCTCCCAAATGCTTAGTACAGGGCTCTGCACACAGTAAGCACTCAATAAATATGATTGATTGACTGAATGCCTGGCTGACAAATACCCTCTCTGACTCCCTGGACCCTGGCAGCATCTGTGAGCACTGGCCCAGAATACTGAAGAGCAATCACTCCTCTTTGGTCATCAGGGATCTTTACAAAGTGGGCACACCAAAGCCTGACTCTGGTCTTACTTTCTCCATGGGCTGGGCTCACACCTCACTTCCAGGCTGCCTGTTGTGTGCCTGCTTTGTGCCCACTGCATACCCGCTGCGTGCCCGCTGCCTGTTCTTGGGGAAGGGTGGGGGCCAGGATCCATCTCAGCAGCTTTGGGAATCTCCCATGCAAGGTGGCTGCTGTCAGTCCCTGGATTCCGAACCCTGGTACATGGGGGATGCCAGCTGTGCCATTTACAGAAGCCTGCTCCCTGAGCTCCCCTGAGCTTGGCACATGTCACCAGGCTCCCTGACCCCCCAACCTGCTCAAGGGTCTCTGCTACCTCATTCCCTCCTCCACCCTGAGTCGGTCCCACAAACAACTGCACCAATTTTATTTTTTTAATAGTATTTGTTATGCACTTATCATGTGCCAGACACTTTACTAAGTAAACCCTGAGGTAGATACAAGCTAATCAGGTTGGACCCCATCCATCCCCATTTTACAGATGAGTTAACTGAGGCACAGAGAAGTAAAGTGACTTGCCCAAGGTGGAGCCAGGATTATTGAATCCAGATCTTTCTGATTCCCAGGCCCATGCTCTTCTCACTAGGTCCCACCACCTCTGAGCTCTGGGCCTGTGGGACAAGGCCTTATCTGGGGTGGAGAATATTTTCAGCTGGGCTCTAAGGATAAAAGCAGCAGACATCAAGACAGGAGACAGGGACTGAAGATGGAACAACTGGGTGTCAGACTGCCCCATGTGAAATCAGACAGATCGCTGTCCTGTTTCTAGGTGCATTTTTGTAAGATTTGGGCTGTGGGCCTTGAAGGTTTCTGCCCATGTAGATCCAAGTTTGTTCCACTTACAGAAATTGGGGAGGAAAGGGAGGCTGCCCCTTTGTTCCCTGGCTCCTGTGCCCTGGCCTGCTCTGCCCACTGCTCTGTCCTGGGCAGGGAGGAGAGCCCTATGGTTGGCTGCTCTGGATCATCTTCTAATACTGGTGAGATCTGGGAAACCTGGATAAGCCGATATCATTGCTTCTCCTGTGTTGTATCATCTGTGGAGGGAGCTGGGGAGTGGAAGGGTGGGTGGGGGGACTAGAAGGGAATAAGGGGACCAGAAGAGAATGAGGGGAGCAGGAGAGAGTGGAGGACATGGAAGCAGCAGAAAAAGCAGGAGGAGGTGTCATGGACAAGACTGTTGTGTGTCCAACGACTCCTCTATCTCAGGAACTTTTTGAAACCAGCCCCAACTGTGCTGGTTTCCCTCCCACCACCCCAGGCACCCTGCCCAGGCTGGGGATTTGGAGTCCTCCAAACAATAAATCAATAAATAAATTGTATTTATTGAGCACTGTACTAAGTAGAGAAGCAGCATGGCAGAGTGGATAGAGCCCAGGCCAGGGAATCAGAAGGTCATGGGCTCTAATCCTGAGTCTGCCACATATTTGCTGTGTGACCTTGGGCAAGTCACTTGACTTCTCTGTACCTCAGTTACCTCATCTGTAAAATGGGGATTGAGACTGTGAGTACCATGAGGGACAGGACTGTGTCCACCATGAGAGACAGGACTGTGTCCAACCCAATTTATGTGTATCCACTCTAGGGCTTAGGTCAGTGCCTGGCACATAGTAAGCACTTTTCAAATACCACAGTTAGTACTAAGTAGTTGGGAGAGTACAATATAACAGAATTAGCAGACCTGTTCTCTGTCCAAAATGAATTTACAGTATAGCGGACCCAGCAGAGGGAGGGTTATTGCCCTCCCTAACCTCGCCCAATTTCTTCCCTCTTCCCCCCCTCTGACCCATGTGACCAGAGTTTTCCCTTGGCCTGCAGACAAAGCTTGGCCAGTTGTTATTCTGCAGCCTGGGCTCAAGTCTTGGGTGGGGGTCTCGGTGGCTCTGGGTAGAGGCCCAAGATAGAGGTCCAGACCAACATCTGCCTCATTCCCATCAGCTAGAAGCCTTCCAGCCACTATTTCCTCCTCCTCCAGGCTTCACCTCCTTTTCTTCCTCCATCTTCTCCTCCTCCTTTTCTTCCTCCATCTTCTCCTCCTCCTTTTCTTTCTCCATCCTCCTCAATTCCCTTCCAGCCTTCTCCTCATCCTCCACATCCTCCTCTTCTTTCAGGGTTTTGGGAAATTCTGAACTCAGATCCTTCCACCAGCCCACCAGTCTTTGATGGCTCTTTCCTTCACACCTCCATTTCCTTCCTCTCCACCCAGTCCTTCCAGTCCTGAATGGGCAGGTGAATTCCTTAGGGGTCACATAACGTGCTCTGATAGGGGTCCTTTTTTTTTTTTTTTGGTATAGCACTTTTATTTGCCAAAGTGCTTTCACATCACTTACCTCTTCTTCCCAACCTATACCTCAGAGATCGGGAGAAATAGACATAATTATTTCCATTTTTCACATGAGTAAACTAAGGCCCAGAAATTTGAAATGACTTGCTCAGGATCACCCCACAGGCCTGTGGCAGAGTTGGGTCTAGCACCCAGGTCTCCTGACTCCTAGATCTGGGCTCTCACTGCTGGTTCACACTGCAGCCCCCAAAGACAGAACCATCTGGAAGATAGACAGGACCTGTTATTAGGTGCTCAGGAAGCCACCAGGACTCTGTCCCACCGATGGGGACCATCGAGGTCATCTCCACCTTTTTTTTTAAAAAAAAAGCCTCTCTCTCCATCACTCTGCCTTTGCCTCTGACATCCTTTCTCTTTCTTTGTCTCTAGACTGTGCTCACTGTGGGCAGGGAACATGACTACCAAATCTATGATACTGTACTACACCAAGTGCTTAATACCATTACCATTAACTCAATACCATTGTTTGATTGAATAATGGATTTTTTCTGCCTCTATCTCTCTCCATCTTTATCTTCTCTCCCTGCCTGTATCTTCACCTTTCTCTATGTCTAGCTTTCTGTTTTTCTCTCCCTACCTCTTTGCCTCCACCTCTGTTTTTCTCCCTCTCTGCCTCCCAGGATGCCTGTGTCTCTCCCTTTGTCTATTTCTGTTAGAGAGAACCAGGAACTATGGACATGCCCAAGGTCCAGTGGTCCAGTCATGTTTTGGACCCCTGACCCAGACCAGTTGGGATGGGATCCTACCCGTCTGTGGATGCCTCAGCCATGCTGTCGCCTCCGTACCAGCCTGGGAAATAACCTTTCCCCTAGCAGAGCACGTGACCACACCCCCTCCCTCCAGCCCCCCGCCCACCATTCTCCCACTTCCCTATGGCCTGGCGGTCCCAAGTCCTGAGGGTCCTCTTTCCAAGACAAACTCCTCAAGGCCCCAAGTTCCGCAATCCACCCCAGATGGGATCCAACCTGGGGCGTTATCCCCTCTCCCCGTCCCGCCAGGAGGTGGGAAGCTGGGAACCACCACTCTGCTGATTCTGGGCTCAGAATTCCAGAGCCTTTCCCAGGATGGGAATTGAGCAAGGCCTGGCCAGTGGCACAGCATCTGGGAGCAGTGGCCTGCACAGGCCAGGGCCTGGATACCAGAGACAGAGGTTGGGGGATAGTAGACCCCCAGGGCTCCAGCAGCCTGTTCTCCCTGCTCCTGGGAGCTCTGGGGCTCTCTGTGGATGGGCTTGGGGAAACCCGAATCAGTCGCTGATGCTCGTGCTGTTTCTTTAAGACCCGGGGCCCGAGCAAAACCATCCATTTTCCCAGAGCTGGTCAAATGAACATGGAATTGAAAGCAGATGTGAGGGCTGCCTGCAACTGCAGAAGGGCGAGGGGGGCACGGCCAGGGAAAGGAGGGGGAGGAAGGGGAGTGCTGGGACCCCTCCGCAGCCCCACTCAAGGGGGTCTGAACTCCAGATTCCGCCTGCTTGCGCTCGGAAAATGAACTCCTAACAGAAAACAGATGGGGATGGCTGAGGGGGAGGGAGATGGAGGAGTGGGGGGTGGGGGGGCGGTGGTGAGGTGGGGAGCGGCGGTGGAAAGGAAGAAAAATGCAGAGCCTAAGTTGATTCAAACAAGATTCTCTCCTGGCTGGAGAACAGGATTACCAGTGGGGGTGTGGGGAGGGGCTGGGATGGGTAGCCTGACTTCCTATTTTGAGGGACACGACCCACGTAGGTCAGCACAGAAGCCTGAAGCTTCCGAAAAGAGGGGGCTTCAAAGATGGGGGTATGCGCCCCCCAGAAATGGAAGGTGTGTGTGCATATGTGCGTTCCTTTCCTGGGGCTCTTCCCATCAGAACAGTCTGGGGGTGTGTGCAAATGCCAAGAGCCTTGATAAATCAAATTCGCTGGTGGGGGCAGAATTCCCATGATCCTGTTCATCGGGGGCTTTGTCTCAGCTGGAGCGTACCAAGCCGAGTCTTCTGGGGGTGTTGGGGGGTATCATTGGTCCCGATAATCATAACTCATGGGGCTTTTTCACTCTGGGAACCAGAGTTAATCCTCTTTTATTTCCCCGGACCAACTTGGCGGAGATTTGACAAGACCCAGGCCCGGCCAATCCTTGCTTTATTATTTTTTCCACAAACATGCTTGTTTTTCCACGAGGGAAATCTGGGGGCGAGAGGATCCGGATAGAGGAATGGAGATAAGATGCCTTGGGGTCCCCAAGCAACCAGACCCATCAGGTGCCTGGCTGCCGAGATTCCACAGATCCTGAATCCTGGGTCTGGGGAAGGGCAGTCCGGAGCCCGGCCTACAAGAACAGAGAATTGATCACTGGCATCTCTTTAGTGCTTACTATGTGCAGAACACTGTATTAAGTGCTTGGGAGAGTACAAGACAATACTGAGCAATCCTGGGGAGAGACTAGAGCCTGTCCTCAGAGACCAAGAGATAGTGTGGATCACTGCACCTTTGGGCTTTTTTTTTATGATTTTTGTTTAGCATTTACTGTGTGTCAAGCACTGTTCTAAGCACTGGGGTAGACACAAGCTAATCAGGTTGGACACAGTCTCTGCCCCACTTGGGGCACAGTCTTAATCCTCATTTTACAGATGAGGTAACTATGGCCCAGAGAAGTCAAGTGACTTGCCCAAGGTCACACAGCAGATAACTGGCAGAGCAGGGACTAGAACACAGGTCCTTCTGATTCTCAGGCCTGTGCTTTAACCACTAGGGCATGGTGCTCTTCCCTACCCCCACTCAGCCCCCTGGTTCTCACATAGCCCCACAGCTAGTATCTATATTCACATCTTTACACTCTATTATCTCTTCCTGCCTGAGGGGCACTCTGGGGTCTGTCTTCCCCACTTGACTGGAAGCTCCCTGAGAGCAGGGATGGTGCCTTCTGACTCTTCTTTACTCCCCAGGTGCTCAGTGCAGTTCTGCTCCCCGTAGGTGCACAGTAATTTCAACTGAATGACTGATGTTGAATAGGAGTTAAAATAGCAGGGATGACTACCAGATTATGGATATCATCATCACCAGCAGTAATGACATTAGTTGCTGATAGTAATAATAGTAGCTGTGGGGTTTGATAAGCAGATACTCTGTGCCAAACACTGTTAAAGGCTGGGGTAAATACAGAGCAATTAGATTGGACACTGTCCCTATCCCACATAGTGTAAGGGGGAATGGCAGCAGATATTTTAGTCCAGCAGGCAAGTGGCAGGCAATATTAGAACCCAGATCTCCTGCCTTCCAGGAATGTGACCTAACCACTAGGCCTCACTGCTGCTCTCGGAGGGTAAAACAAATAAATAAATAATGGTATTTAAGCACATACTATGTGCCAAGCACTGTTCTAAGTGCGGGGTAGTGATTGCACCTTTAATAACCAATCAATCAATGGTATTTACTGGGCACTGACTGTATTAAGAGCTAGGGAGAGTAGAACGGAACAGAGTTGGTGGACATGTTACCTGACCACAAGAAGCTGCCAGCCTAGCTTTCTGTCTGCCCTCCAAACACCAAAATCCAGGCCAAAGGAGACATTTTTAGGAGTAATGAATATCAAGCCTCAGACAGGTGTTAATCCCAGCCAAGAACCAGGATTCAGTGGCCCCAGGCAGGCTGGCCTGTCTGGGGGGTTGTCATCTCTACAGGACCAGCCCTTTTTGAGCAAGAGCTTAGTGGGGACGGTGGGGCAAAGTAAGAAACAGCACCAGGCCCTGCAGATGACAGACAGAAAGGACAACATAATGAGAGGCAGACTTTGTGTGTCAATCATTCAATGGTATTTACTGAGCACTCACTGTGAGCAGGGTTTGGGGGTCCCTCATTAGCTGTTCAGTCATTCATGCCCCCATGGGTGAATTCCACTATCAGAGGTGTCTTTTTTTTTTTTTTAATGGTACTAGTTAAGTGCTTCCCATGGGTCAGGCACTTTACTAAGCACTGGTTTAGATACAAGGCATTCAGGTCGGACAGCATCCATGTCCCACATGGGGGTCACAGTCTTAATCCCCATTTTACAGGTGAGGGCACTGAGGCACAGAGAAGTAAAGTGATTTGCCCAAGGTCACAGAGCAGACAAGTGGTAGAGTCAGAATTAGAACCCAGATCATTCTGTCTCCCAGGCCTGGGCTTTATCCACTAGAGGACACCTATGTGTGTGTGTGTGTGTATGTGTGTTTATACACTTATAGAGGAGTATATTTTTATATAGATGCACCCTCCCAGCTCCTTTCATTTTTTAATGGTATTTGTTAAGCACTTACTATGTGCCAGGCACTGTAATGTCTGTCTCCCCCTCCAAACTGTAAGCTCATTATGGGCACAGGATGTTTCTGCTAATTCTGCTGTATTGAACTCTTCCCAAGTGCTTAGTATAATGCTCTGCACATATTAAGGGCTCAATTAATGCCACTGATTAGTTGATTGATTGATGTTGAGTGGCCACTAGTTGAAATGCACTGTACTGAAAGTTTGGAAAGTACAAAACAAAGGCACATTACCCCCACAGCTCTTACGGAAGAGGCAGACCTAAAAGTATTATAAATGGAGTAATTAAAATGAGTAGACAACTGAATAAGCACATATATGTCAGTTTGGAGGGTGCTTTGGTACATAAAGATGGCTAGGGTGTTTTTATGACCTGGATGTTGGGAATTAACCAGGGAGAGGATGTAGGAGGAGATGGGCTTTCTGGAAGACTTTGAATATGTGCAGGGTTGTGGCAAGTGTGATTGAGGGGCTCGAGGCAGGAGAGTCAAGAGCGAGGTTCATTCAATCATATTTATTGAGCACTGACTGTGTGCAAAGCACTGTACTAAGTGCTTATTGCACGTACTGTACTAAGGGGGATCCAGAAGGTTAACTTGAGTGGAGTGAAGAGAGCAAGCTGGGAAGTATTAGGTGAAGAAAACAGATCTGTAATAAAGGGTGAGTTGGTGGATAGCATTTGATATTTGCCCAACCCTCAAACCCACAGCACTTATGTTCATAACAATTCACATTATATTTATTCATATTAATGACTGTATCCCACTTTAGACTGTAAGCTCATTTGGGACAGGGAATGTGCCTACCAACTCTGTTGTATGTGTCAAACACTGAAGCACTGGGTTAGATACAAGATACTCCCAAAATGACCTCAATGTTCACCAGGCTGAAGGCAGGGGGACTAGAACACATCTCGAGTTTCCTTCAGTGATTCTCTGATAGCATTCCCCAACTCACCTATGACTCTGCTACCCTGGGTGACCTCTGAACTTTCTGGGCCTCAGTTTCCACACTTATGGAATGGGGTTTACAGTTTGTGCCATCCAGGGATCATTTGAGAATCAGAGAGATGACATGGTGACAGGGTACTAGAGGAAAGACTCTTACAACTCTTCCTTTCTTTAAACCCTCAAACAAATGGCCCCTGCTTCATCTTGGTTTCAGAAGATTAGGCGGGGGGGGTGGGGGTTCAGAGAATGCAGAGGGTCACATTAGCTGCTGTCCTTGTACGGAGTAGCTCATCAGCTGCAGATACAGGCTCCAGCTGGTGGTGTTGAATCACTTCATGCCCTTTGCTATGTAGAAACAAGATAATGAAATCAAACACACTCCCTGTCCCTCCCAGGGCTCACTGGAGAGAGTAGGGGCCTTGGAGTCAGAAAGACCTGGGTTCTAAACCTGCCTCCTCCACTTGTCTGCTATGTGAACTTGGAAAAGTCATTTCACTTCCTTGTGCCTCTGTTCCCTCATCTGTAAAATGGGAATTAAGACTGTGAGTCCTATGGGGACAGGAACTGCATCCTATCTAATTACCCCAATGCTTAATACAGTGCCTGGCAATATTAGGGAGGGAGAGCAGGGGTTTTCTTAGTATAATGAATAAACTGAGTCATGGAGATGTTAACAAACTTGTCCAAGGTCACACAGCATGTCAAAGGCCAAGCCAGAATGAGTAGCTGGCAGTCTGCGTTCTAACCTCTAGGCTATGCCTTCTTTCTGCAGGAATTGTGGGTGGCCTGTGTTCTCTGCCGCTGCTTGCGACGCCATGCTTGGGATTTTCCAGAGCAGGGTCCCACTAAGAACTTTCCATTTCATGATTCAAAACAGAGCCTGCAGATCAGGAGCCAGGCAGCTGTTCCTCCAGAGAGAGTCCCAGGAGTCAGTTCGTTGACTGGCTCAGTCCTGGCCTCTCTCTGGGCCACAAGCCTGGGCGATTGCCCAATGGGCAACCCAGACTAGGAATGGATGGCCAATATACCCGAGAATTAAGTGATGTAGCCCCATGCCAGAGTGGGGACCACAGCTCACGAATAGGAAGGGGCAGAGACTGGAGTTCTGCTTTTTTTTCCTGGGTGTTGAGGGATAGAGGCCTCAGTTTCTTCATCTGTAAAATGAGAATGAAGCAGTGTTGCCTAGTGGAGAATGCATGGGCTTGGGAGTCAAAGGATCTGGGTTCTAATCCTATCTCTGCCAATTGTTTACTGTATGACCTTGGGCAAGTTATGTAATTTCTTTGTGCCTCAGTTTCCTCAACTGTAAAATGGGGACTGTCTCCCTCCTACTTACACTGTGATCCCTCATCTGGGTCAGGGACCGTATTCAACTTAATTTGTACCTATCCCAGTGCTTAGAACAGTGTTTGACACATAGTAAACACCATTCTGGGGCCTCTCAGGGCATGACCACACCCTCAGGTCTTCCCTTCCCCACCCACCTGGGCCTGAACTGGAGTTGTTCTGGGGAAAATGCCTCAAACCTACAGGAATGCCATGTACCCTTCTGGGAATCCGGCTGCATTTGTTGGAATCATCTGTCATGAAACTGGTCTCTTTTCATCACTGCCAGCCAAAGTAGAAGTTCTTTGTGGAAACTGAGGATGTGAAAACATCTAGGAGGGCAAACACCTAGGCAGGGAACAGAACAATGGAGAGATGTGGGATTTTTAAACAGCCCCTACTTCTCACACCACCAAACAGTTGCTTGATACCTCCTAAAAATCTCTGGAATGCACAAAATTAATCAAGATTTTTAGCTGAGCACTTATTGGGTACAGAGAACTGGACTAAGCTCTTGGAGAAGTACAACAGAGATGGTAGTCATGTTCTCTACCCACAATGAATTAGGGACATGTTTACCCCAGATCTCCCAGCCAGCCTTGGAACCAGAAGCTATTTGGGTTCAAACAATCAATCAATGGTATTTATTAAGGGCTTAGTTTGTACAGAACACTATACTGAACACCTGGAAGAGTGCAATACAGTTAGTAGACATGATCCCTGCGTCTTGTTCACCTGCAAATCATTGACACTGCCGTCCTTGACTCCCACCCCTACCTCACTTATGTCCTTCTCCCCGTCTCTGCAGTCCTCTTTCTGTCTCCTCAGAGACCGTTGTCTGCTCTTCTATCCCTGAAAGGGGTCCAGACTCCACATCCTCTTCCTCACTCCTTTCCCTTCCTCCGTTGCTTCTGCCCACCCCCCATGACTCCACAGCCCATCCAGCCAATCACCACGAGAGGACCAGCTCTGAGTCAATCAGAGAGGCTGGTGGTGGCCAGGTGGAGGGGATCTGACCTTACCTACAAAGCTCACCTCCTCCACCTGCAGAAAGTTTCTCCAACAGTCTGATTAAAACCAAGACCTTCAGACTCCCAGGCTTGTGCTCTATCCCCTATGCCATGCTTCTGCCCTTTTATTCACCTCCCCCGCAACACTTATGCACATATCTACAGTCTATTTATATTAATGTCTGTCTCCCCCTCTATAATAATAATAATGGTATTTGTTAAGCACTTACTATGTGCAAAGCACTGTTCTAAGTGCTGAGGAGGTTACAAGGTGATCAGGTTGTCCCATGGGGGGCTCACAGTTTTAATCCACATTTTGCAGAAGAGGGAACTGAGGCACAGAGAAGTTAAGTGACTTGCCCAAAGTCACACAGCTGACAGTTGGCGGAGCAGGGGTTTGAACCCATGACCTCTGACTCCAAAGCCCGTGCTCTTTCCACTGAGCCATGCTGCTTCTCTAGATTGTAAGCTTGTCGTGGACAGGGAATGTGTCTGTTTATTGTTGTATTGTACTCTCTCAAATGCTAAGTACAGTGCCCTGCACACAGGAAGCACTTAATAAATATGATTGACTGACTGAGCAAGTGAATGAGGTGCAGACATGAGGCAGACCTGGAATTAGAACCCATGACCTTTGGACTCCCAGGCCACTGCTCTATTCACTACATCCCATTGCTTCTCTGCTGGATATGCATATCTAATCAGCTATCGAAGGCCTCGGTTAGATTTTCTAACCTCTCCCACTTTTTAAATTTACATTATTTGTTAAGTGCTATGATGTACCAAGCACTGGGCTAAGCGCTAAAGTAGATGCAAGATCATCAGGTTGGACATGGTACCTGTCCCATGTGGGACTCACAGCCTTAATCCCCATTTTACAGATGAGGTAACAGGCACAGAGAAGTGAAGTGACTTGCCCAAGGTCACACAGCAGACAAGTGGCACAGTCTGGATTAGAACCCATGACCTTCAGACCCTCAATAAGGCTTTGAATTGGGGAAGAGTAATTATCTGAGGGAACTGAGCCTCAGATAATTACTCTTCCCCACTTCTAAGCCTTACTGAAGGCACATCTCCTCCAAGAGGCCTTCCCAGATTAAGCCCCGCTTTTCCTCATCTCCCACTCCCTTTTGCATCCCCCTGACTTGCTCCTTTTGCTCTTCCCCCCTCCCAGCCCCACAACACTAATGTACACATCTGTCATTTTATTTATTTGTATTTATGTCTGTCATCCCCCCTCTAGACAGTAAACTTATTGTGGGCAGGGAATATCACTGCTTATTGTTGTATTGTACTTTCACAGACATTTAGTACAGTGCTCGGCACACAGTAAGTGCTCAATAAATATGATTGAATGAATGAATGAATGAAATGACTTGCCTTAGATCACACAACAGACAAGTGGTGGAGCTGGGATTGGACTCCAGATCCTTCTGATTCCCAGGCTCGTGTTCTATCCACTAAGCCATGCTGCCTTCCGGGAGACCAGCAGGCACTGAATCAGTGCAGCCATCCTGAGCCAGCCTGGGTTCTCAAGGATATTATGGGGATTGAGAGCCCCAGAAAAGAGAGGATCCAGCAGCTGTGGTGAGGCAGAATCTAAGCCCCAGACGTTAGATTCCTTCGGATGGGGGAGAATGGGCCTGTCTTTTCTCCACGGAGGTACAGTGATTTGCAGACAGCATATATAGCTGCCTTTTCTATTGGAAGAAACCGTACACTGTGAAGGTGAACTTCACCCATAGAAGCAGCATGGTGTAGTGAATGGGTTCTAATCCAGGCTGTGCCACTTGTCTGCTGTGTGACCTTGGGCAAGTCACTTCACTTCTCTGTGCCTGTTATTTCATCTATAAACTGGGGATTGAGACTGTGAGTCCCAAGTAGCACAGGGACTGTGACCAACCTGATTTGACTGAATCCACCCCTGCACTTGGTACAGTACTTGGCACATAGTAAGCACTTAACAAATATCATTATTATTATTGTTATTATTAACATAGGTCCTAGGCCTGCCCCTCTGGGTGGGTTTGTCAGACTGTATGACTGGAAGCTTGTACTTCCCAAGCGCATAGTATAGTGTTCTGCACACAGTAAGCACTCAATAAATACCATTGAATGAATGAATGGAGGGTCCTGTTTTCCCTCACAGCTCTGTAACACCACGTTAATTAATTAATTAATTCATATTTATTGAGCGCTTTCTGTGCGCAGAGCATTGTACTAAGTGCTTGGAAAGAATTATTCAGCAATAAAGACAATCCCTGCCCACAAGGGGCTTACAGTCTGGGGAGGGGGAGACAGACATCAAAACAAGTAAATAGGCATCAATATAAATAAATAGAATTATAGATGTATACACATCAAAACAAGTAAACAGGCAATAATATTAATAAATATATTTATAGATATGCACATATACACACAAGTGCTGTGGGGTTGGGAAGTAGGTAGAGAAAAGGGAGCGAGTCGGGGTGACAGGGAGGGGAGAGGAAGCTGAGGAAAAGGGAAAGGGCTCTTGGAGGAGGGGTAGGGCTTATTAGGGAGGAAGTGTGGTTGTTTGGTGGATTTGAGGAGGGAGGACATTCCAGGCCAGAGGTAGGATGTGGGCCAGGAGTTGACCACATGCCCAGGGTACCATGGCTGGGGGGCTATGGGGACCAGAGGACGCAGGATAAGACAACTGGCTTGGAGATTCCTCCTTGTTGGCAAGCACACTTGGATCACAGAAAATGACCCACACCATTAGTCCGCTTAATTGGGAGCTTGTGCCCGGAGCCATCTGGGGGAAATGCCAGATAAACTTTCTGCAGGGAAAGCTCATCTTCCCATAAGAATCTCTGGAGACATTCTGAGGGAACTGAGATGTCAGCCTGACATGTTGGGGTGAGCATTTAGAGGGAAGAATGGAGGAACTTGACATGCCCCAAATGGGCCCCGGAATCAGCTCCGGGTACTGCTCTCTGGGGGCAGTGTCATGGACCAGCTGGAAGTTCAGTGGGGAAAGGGGGCACTGGGCTGGGGTTGGCATGGCTTTATCCCCCCATGCTGAAAGTAGCTGGTTTGTGCAACTAGACAGTAAGCTCGGTCTACACTGTAAGCTCACTCTGGGTGGGGAATGTGTCTACCAACTCTATTACATTGTACTCTTACAAGTGCTTAGTACAGTGTTCTCCAAACCATCAGTGCTCAGTAAATACAATTGACTGATGGATCGATTGAAGACCTAAACAGCTGGTGGCCAGATGGTCTGGTGGAAAGAGAAAGGGATGAGGAGTTGCCCTCATGAGGCTTACATTCTAACCGGGGAAATAAACACTAAAATGAATTACAGATAGGGATATAAATTGCAGTTATTAATAAATACCATAGTGAATTTCCATAATTAATTAGGTAGGAGAATGTCTGCTTGCCAGGAGACAAGACTCTTACTCTATTGTACTCATCCGAGCACTTGGTACAGTGCTCTGTGCACAGTAAGCTCTCAATCAATAGTACTGATTTATTGACAGATTAATTGATCTCACGCAGGGAAAACTAGTGATTGAAAGGGTCCAGGGAGAGAACATTCCTCTCCTGCAGGAAAAGCTGAATGAGATTTAGGGATTTAATTGAATCCAGGCTGGAGTGGAACAAGTATATGGCCATTCATATGACAAGGCAAGGAAGAAGCAATGAGGCCTACTACTAATAATAATAATGATGGTATTTGTTAAGCTCTTACTATGTGTGAAGCACTGTTCTAAGTGCTGGGAGGGATACAAGGAGATCAGGTTGTCCCATGTGGGTCTCACCGTCTTACTTCCCATTTTACAGATGAGGTAACTGAGGCACAGAGAAGTTAAGTGGCTTGCCTAAGCACACACAGCTGACAAGTGGCAGAGCCAGGATTCGAACCCATGACCTCTGACTCCTGAGTCCGTGCTCTTTCCACTGAGCCATGCTGCTTCTCTACTAGAAAGAGCACAGGCCCAGAGCCAGAGGACCTGCGTTCTAATCCCAACTCTGCTGTCTGCTGTTTGACCTTGGACAAGTCACTTAACTTCTTCTACCTTCAGTTATCTCATCTGTAAAATGAAGATTAAATTCTCCTCCCTCTACTTTAGACTGTGAGCCCCATGTGGGTTATTCATTCACTCGTATTTATTGAATGCTTACCATGTGCAGAGCACCTTACTAAGCGCTTGGAAGAGTACAATATAACAATAAACAGGCACATTCCCCACTCACAATGAGCTCACAGTCTAGAGCAAGGACTGTGTCCAATCTAATTGTCTTGTATCTACCCCAGTGCTTAAACAGCCTTTGATACATAGTAAGCACTTAACACCATAAAAAGGGTGACCATTCATCTGGCTAAGCAAAGGACAATCTGGTTTGGGGCTGACCTGCCCCTGGCCAGAATGAGTCCTGTCTGGCCCCAGATTTCTGGTGTTTTGAGAGAAACAGTGTGGCCAGAGAAGCAGTGTGGTTTAGTGGAAAGAGCACAGGCTTAGGAGTCAGAGGTCGTGGATTCTAATACCGGCTCCACCACTTGTCAGCTGTGTGACTTTGGGCAACTCACTTAACTTCTTGGTGCCTCAGTTACCTCATCTGTAAAATGGGGATTGAGACTGTGAGCCCCACCTGGGACAACCCCCAGCACTTAGAACAGTGCTCAGCATGTAATAAGCACTTAACAAATACCAACATTATTATTATTATCCTTTTCTCAGAGTGAAGCCTGCCTCTGATGCTGCGGTTCTGGGTGGGGCGCCTGAGAAGGAGCAAGTTGCCAGGGTGAGGGGTCGACAGGGTACTTCGATCACACCTTCTAAGTTCAGGAAAATTTGGTTGAGAACAGGCAGGCTTCTGCAAATATGGCATCTACATGACATCACCACATTTGCTGGAATCCAGTATAACTCAGTGATGATTTGAAGGCACATCTCATCCAAGAGGCCTTTGGTCTTCCCTCCTCCTGGCCCCACAGCATTTATGTACATATCTGTCATTTATTTATTTGTATTGATGTCTGTCTCCGCCCCTCTAGACTGTGGGCAGGGAATGTGTCTGTTTATTGTTGTATTGTACTCTTCCAAGTGCTAAGTATAGTGCTCTACATGCAGTAAGGGGTCAATAAATACGATTGACTGAATGAATGAATAGTGAAAAGATCCCAGTCCCAGCAGCCAGGGGACCAGGGCTCTAAACCTCGTTCCACCATTTGCCTGCTGTGTGACTTTGGGTAAGTCTCTGCCCCTCAATTTCCTCATCTGTCCCCCTTTGTCTGTGAACCCTATGTGGGTCAGCGACTGTGTCTGACCTGCTTATCTTGTATCCCAGCAAGTGGCACACAGTTAGAGCTCAGTCAATATCATGATTGCTGGGATTATTGCCTGTGATGTCATGTACATTTCCGGGTCTGATCAATCTGGCCCAGATTGATGATGGCCGGCTGACCCACTCAAACCCATGTCCCCAGGCAGGACTGGTTCCGATGTAGCTGCCCCACAGCCTTCTAATCCCCTCCGCCATAACAATGGACAGACTAACAGCATCAGTGGTTTGGGTATTATTGTCAATTATGACATCACCCGCCACCGGCCTGGGAGTCAGAAGGTCATGGGCTCTAATCCCAGCTCAACAACAACAAAACATAAGCGCTCAGTACAATACCATCAGAATAAATAGAAGTATAGCTATATAAATATCATTATTAAAATCAATATAGTAAATTTGTACAATAAAATAGAGTAATAAATACATACAAAAGTATACAAGTGCTGTGGGGAAGGGAAGGGGATAGGGCAGAGGGAGGGAGGGGGTGATGGGGAAGGGAGGAGGAGGAGAGGAAAAAGAGGGGGACTCAGTCTGGGAAGGCCTCCTGGAGAAGGTGAGCTCTCCTTACTTACTTATGGTCTGTATCCTGCTTGGTGTGGGAGAAGAGGGAGGAAGGCCTTTCTGTAAACATGGAATGGGCTCAAATAGTAGAGAAGCAGTGTTGCCTAGTGGATAGAGAACACTAGCCTGAGAGTCAGAAGGACCTGGGTTCTAATCCCAGCTCCGCCACTTTTCTGCTGTGTGACATTTGTCATGTCACTTAACTGCTCTGTGTCCCAATTACCTCATCTGTCAAATGGGGATTAAGGCTGAGCCCCATGTGGGACATGGGCGGTGTCCAATCTGATTAGTTTGTATCTACCCCAGTGCTTAGTACAATATCTGGCATATAGTAAGTGCTTAACAAATACCAGAAACAAACGAACAAAAAAAGTCTTCCATGCAGGTTCTCAGTCCCAAAGTGTTTTAGTTTTGAAGCATCAGGAAGCAACAAGCCCTGGTAAAAAGAGCACAAGATTGGGAGTGAGAAGACTTGCCTATTCTGTGATTTTCGGCCAGTCCCATAACTTCTCTGTGCCTCAGTTTCCTCACTTACAAAATGGATTGAAGATATCCACTCATCTCACCTCTTAGATTGTGAGCCCTTCTATGGGTCAGGGCCTGTGTCCTATCAGTGGGAAGAGCCTGGGCTTTGGAGTCAGAGGTCATGAGTTCAAATCCCAGCTCCGCCAACTGTCAGCTGTGTGATTTTGGGCAAGTCACTTAACTTCTCTGTGCCTCAGTTACCTCATCTGGAAAATGGGGATTAAAACTGCGAGCCCCCAGTGGGACAACCTCATCACCTTGTAACCTCCCCAGCGCTTAGAACAGTGCTTTGCACATGGTAAGTGCTTAACAAATACCATAATCATTATTATATTATTATTAATAATAATTATTATTATTATAGCATTTGTTAAGCACTTACTATGTGCTGAACACTGTTCTAAGCACTGAGGTAGGTACAAGATAATCAGGTTGCCCCACATGGGGCTCACAGTCTTCACCCCCATTTTACAGATGAGGTAACTGAGGCACAGAGAAGTTTGCCCAAGTGACAAATGGCTTGTCCAAGGTCACACAGAAGACAGGCGGTGTAGCCAGTATTAGAAATCATGTCTTCCAATTCCCAAGCCCGTGCTCTTTCCACTAAGCCACGCCACTTCCCCGTTGTTTTATATCTATTCCAGTGCTTAGTACAGTGCAGAACACATACTAAGAGTTTAATAAATACTATAATTATAGGAGGGCTAGGGAATTAGAGAGCGGGACATTAAAGGAGGAATTTTCCTCCAGAATTCCCCCTTGCTTTATGGACAAAAGACTCTTGTTCATACATTTATTACCGTCACTTGACTGGCAGAGATACAGCCCAGCTCTTTCCGGGCCAAGACTCTTTGGCTGGTGCACGATGAAGCACAAATAAATAGTTCAAGTGATTGGGACGCGGGGGCTCAGCCCAGCCGAACAGATCCCCTCCTCTCCCCAAACTAGACAGCTGGGGCAGAGTTTAAATCTACTCCAGGTGAGTCGGGGAGTCCCGGGCCTATTCCACCCCAACCAAGGCTGCCTGATTTATTGGCGCGGTCAGACGTCTGGGGTCGGCGGAGGAACAGCTTTCTGAACTCGGCGTTCGCCGGAGAATAAATGAAGTCAGACGGCCATTCATCTTCGGAAGGCCCTGTCGGACGTGCCAGACTGCAGAAGCGGATTGTGGTCAGATCAGACACGGACCGACAGACCTTCTCTCAAGCCTGCTTCTCTCTGGGTTTCCCCTGGTCTGGGTGATGTAGCCTTCCGATGCACAAGTATTCGATGATACGCAGTGCTCAGAGAGCATGAGCCAAAGAGTCGGAGGAGCTGGGTTCTAATTCCGGCTCCACCGTTTGTCTGCTGTGGGACCTGGGCAGGTCGCTTAAATTCTCTGGACCTCAGTTACCTCATCTATAAATGGGGATTATGTTGGACAGGAACTGGGCCCAACCTGATTTGCTTGTATCTACCTCAGCGCTTAGTAGAGTGCCTAGCACATAGTAAGGGCTTAATAAATATCATAAAAAAGTATCAGGAGATCTGGATTCTGGTAATAATGTTGATAATGATAGTGGTTTTTGATATGTGCTTATGTGCTCAGCGCTGGGGTGGATGCAGGATAATACAATCGGAAACAGCCCCTTACCTACATCTAATAGGAAGGGGAACAGTTATTGACTGGCCAATTTAGAGTTGAGGAAACTGAGGAACAGAGAAGTCACAACTTGCTCAATGCCACACAGCAAGCACGTGATGGAGTGAGAAATAAAACCAAGTTTCATCACATCTAAAATGGGGATTCAATACCTGTTCTCCCTCCTGCTTAGACTGTGAACCCCATGTGGAACAGGGACTGTGTCTGACCTGATTTACTTGTACCTACCCCAGAGATTAGGGTTTTTTAAAAAATGATATTTATTAAACACCTATGTGCCAGGCAATGTACTGTACCCTAGGCACTGGGGCAGATACAAGTTCATCATGTTAACACAGCCCATGTCCCACGTGGAGCTCAAAGTCTTAATGCCCATTCATTCAATCAAATTTATTGAGCCCTTACTGTGTGCAGAGCACTGTACTAAGAGCTTAGGAGACAATATAATAATATAACAGATACATTCCCTGGCCACAGTGAGCTTACAATCTAGGGGGGGAGACAGGCATTAGTATAAATAATATGGAGAAGCAGCATGGCTCAGTGGAAAGAGCATGGGCTTTGGAGTCAGAGGCCATGGTTTCAAATCCCGGCTCCACCAATTGTCATCTGTGTGACTTTGGGCAAGTCACTTCCCTTCCCTGTGCCTCAGTTCCCTCATCTGTAAAATGGGGATGAAGACTGTGAGCCACACGTGGGACAACCTGATCACCTTATATCCCCCCAGCGCTTAGAACAGTGCTTTGCACATTGTAAGCACTTAACAAATACCATCATCATTATTATTATTATTTGGGCAAGTCACTTCACTTCTCTGTTCCTCAGTTACCTCAACTGTAAAATGGGTATTAAGACTGTGAGCCCCCCATGGGACAACCTGATCACCCTGTAACCTCCCCAGTGCTTAGAACAGTGCTTTGCACATAGTAAGCGCTTAATAAATGCCATCATTATTATTATTATTATTGCGGCAGAGAGACCCATCTTGGCTCTTCTCTGGCTGGGGCATGGGAGCTCTCTGTAGGTACAACGTATGTAGGAAACCATGTCCGCGAAGGCTGGGCCACGACAAGATGTGGCCGATAAGCCAGGTCTGTGGAAGGGAGCCGGCCCTCCTGGACCGGTTCTAGTCAGAGCAGGGAACGCCAGACCTTTCCAGCCTCAGTTGGGCTGGACATGGTCACACAGAATTGTCGCCAGTTACAACAGGCTCGTACAGCTTCAGTCAGGAACTCCCGCCTGCCATATCCAAGTTGAATCAGAAGGGCTTTCAAGACAGCATCCAGGATTAAATTCAGGACAGAGTTCAGGAGAGGATTTTGGGCTGTTCCAGTACTGAGTTTGTTCCCTGTCTTCCTGGCCATTCCTGATGTCCAGAGTTTCCTGATGCACACACCCAGGACCCATCCTACATTCAGACATTTTTCCCTCCACTTTCAAATCCTTTCCTCTTCTTGGGGTACTGAGGTGTGCCCGCATTTGGGAGCTGGAAGAGCAGAGAGTACACTGGATCACTAAGAAGAACTTAAATCTCCACAACACCTGGAGCTCTTAAAGCACAAACCTTATAAACTCTACTACTCCCCACTTCCTGTGATTTCTTTAATTGTCTGTCTCCCTCACTAGATTGAAAACTTCCCAAGGGCAGGGATTATCAATCAATCAATGGTATTTATTGAGCACTTTGTGCAGAAAACTGTACTAAGCACTTGGGAGCATACAATACAACAGCGTTAGCAGACATGATCCCTGCCCATAACAAGCTTGCAGTCTGGAGGTAATGTCTTATAACTCTAGGGTACTCTCTCAGGCACTTAGTACCATTCTCTGCACACAGTAAGTACTTCATAGATGCCCACCACTTTGCTGTGTGATCTTGGGCAATTCATTTCACTTCTCTGTGCCTCAGTTACCTCATCTGTAAAATGGGGATTAAGGCTGTGTGCCCCATGTGTGACAACCTGATTACCTTGTATCTACCCCTGAACTTAGTACAGTGCTTGGCACATAGTAAGGACTTAACAAAGATCATAACAATTACTGATTGAAAGATTGAGTCACTCAGGAGATTGGGAGATCCCTTGTTCGATCTGTTAACAACATTCTTTAAGAGACTACTGTGAGCAGAACACTGTACTAAACATTTGGGAGAGTCCAACCCAAACATGTTGGTAGATTCTATCCCTGCCCTCAAGGAGCTTATGATCTAGCAGGGGAAGGAGATGCTCAAATCAGTTCCAGGGAGGATCGAAGCGACAAGAACAATGGTGGGTGAAAAACACCTGGAAGAAGACAAGGAAACCTTGCCCAAGATGTGTCTGAGGCTCTTGGAAATGACCAATGGGGACAGAGATGCATTTCTGGGGGACTGGATGTGTGCCCTAAAGTCTGAGGAAAGACCTTCCAACCAAACCTCCCCTGCTGACCACAAGTTGTTCAATCAATCAATAGATCAACCAATCATATTTGTTGAGTGCTTACTGATTATTCAATCATATTTATTGAGCACTTACTGTGTGGAAAGCACTGTAGTAAGCACTTGAAAAAATGGTGTTTGTTAAGCGCTATGTTCCAACCACTGTTCTAAGCGCTGGGGGCGGGGGGGGTGGTTAAAAGGTCATCAGGTTGTCCCACGTGGGGCTCACAGTCTTAATCCCCATTTTACAGATGAGGTAACTGAGGCCCAGAGAAGTTAAGTGACTTGCCCACAGTCACAAAGCTGACAAGTGGTGGATCTGGGATTAGGACCCATGACCTCTGACTCCCAAGCCCGGGCTTTTTCCACAGAGCTACGCTGCTTACTGTGTGCAGAGCACTGTACTAAGTGACTGGGAGAGTACAATATAACAATATAGCAAACACATTCCCTGCCCACAGTGACCTTGCAGTCTAGAGGGGGGAGACAGAAATTAATATAAATTACAGATATATACATAAGTAAGTGTTCTGGGACTGGGCAAGGGGTGAATAAAGGCAGCAAGGCAGAGTGAAGCAGAAGGGAGTGGAAAAAGGAAATGAGGGCTTAGTCAGGGAAGGCCTCTTGGAAGAGGTGCTCTCCTTTCCCTCTTTCATGAAACTGGGGCCAATGGGTAAACCAAACCAGTAAACTCTCAGCAGGGAAAACCCAATCAGCTTGGCATACTGGAAAGAGCCTGGGCTTGAGAGTAAGAGGTCATGGACTCTAATTCCAGCTTCCCACTTGTCTGCTGTGTGACCGTGGGCAAGTCATTTAACTTCTTTTTGCCTCAGTTACCTCATCTGTATAATGGGGATTAAGACTGTGAGCCGCATGTGGGTCAGGAACTGTGTCCAACCTGATTACCGTTTAGGTATCCCAGAGCTTAGAACAGTGCTTGACATAAAATAAACACTTAAAAAATACTATTATCATTATTCTAAGTAGGAAATTGGGCTGTCTGTGTCTCTCAGAGGGCCCACAGGGGCATTTTGGGAGACAAGGCCAGGCTAAATGCTGTTGCCGTTCCAGCCCAGTGATTCATGGGACACGCAGGCCTCTCCCTGAGTCCCGTTTGGGTCTCAGCCAGGTCTTACTTCCCCCAGCTGTTTCCTGTAACTGCTATGTAAGAGCATGTTTGTCCTGACACGCTTCTCCTCCTCCACCTCCTCGCTAGCAGCCCCGGGGTCGACAGCTCCCAACTGTACCTCACAGCAGTGAGTCGTCCCAGCCCGCCAGAAGTGACCTTGTGGAAGTAAGAAGATTTGGTGACGTTCAGCCTGGGAAGGGAAGGGCCGGGAAGTTCAAATTCTAATTCTACTTGTGCTTTCCCAAGCTCTGTATACAGTGGTCCACACAGAGTCAGGGCTCAGTCAATACCATTGTTTGAGTTATCAGGCAGAAGCAGTGTGCTGTAAAGGAATTCTAGTCAAAAACTCTAGGATTCGTAGATTGTGAGCCCCCCGCCCCCAACAGACAGGACCATGTTAAAAAAATAATAATAATAATGTTGGTATTTGTTAAGTGCTTACTACGTGCCAAGCACTGTTCTAAGCATTGGGGAAGATACAAGGTAATCAGATTGTCCCACGTGGGGCTCACAGTCTTCATCCCCATTTTACAGATGAGGGAACTGAGGCCCAGAGAAGTTAAGTGACTTGCCCAAGGTCACACAGTAGACAGGTGGCAGAGCTGGGATTTGAACCTCTGACTCCAATGCCCGTGCTCTTTCCACTGAGCCACACTGCTTCCCCAGGTATAATTCCCACCTGGGTATTCTCACAATCAACAGTATTTATTGATCACTTATTATGCACAGAGCACTATACTAATCACTTAGGAACATACAACAGAGTTGGAAGACATGTTCCCTGCTCACAAAGAGTGTACAGTCTTATAGTAATAATAATAATTATATTGGTATTTGTTAAGCACTTACTATGTGCCAAGTGCTGTTCTAAGTGCTGGGGTAGATACAAGGTTATCATGTTGTCCGACATGGGGCTCACAGTCTTAATCCCTATTTTACAGAGGAGATAACTGAGGCACAGAGAAGTTAAGTGACTTGCCTAAAGCCACACAGCTGACAAGTGGCGGAGCTGGGATTTGAACTCACAGCCTCTGACTCCCAAGCCCATGCTCTTTCCACTGTCACGCTGCTTCTCCTATAATCTCCAAGCCCTACTATACTACTCTGCATACAGTAAGCACTTACTAAATACTTCTACTATTACTACCACTACTATTACTACTGCTACTACTAATACTACTATTATTACGTTACTCCTCTAGTCCTAGCTCTGCCAGTAGATGACTGAGTGGCCTGGGACACACAACCTCACCTCTCTGGATCTCATTTTTCTCACCCATGAATTGGGCATAGTAATGCCTGCCTTTCTCTACTAGATGGGGACATTGCGCAGAAAGAATGAGTAGAGTAATATGCAAGATTTCTCCCCACTCCTTGGGTTCGAATCCTGGCTCCGCCACATGTCTGCTGTGTGACCTTGGGTAAGACACTTCACTTCTCTGGGCCTCAGTTCCCTCATCTGTAAAATGGGGATGAAGACTGAGAGCCCCATGTAGGACAACCTGATCACCTTGTACCTCCCCCAGCGCTTAGAATAGTGCTTTGCACATAGTAAGTGCTTAACAAATGCCATTATTATTATTATTATTATGATTTTCCTCTCTTCATCCCTAATTTTTTCTTTCCTGCTTTACATATCAAGGTGTAGCACAATTGTACCTATTTATATTCAGTCACAGGCCTGAGGTGTGTATACTTAATTAGTTGTGCATTCAATGATTTATTTGTATCTACCCCAATGCTTAGTGCAGTGCCTTGCACATAGTAAGAGCTTAACAAATACCATAATTATTCTAAATCCTTTATGTCTGGCTCCCTCACTTGGGTGACAGCTTCATGTGGGTAAGGAATATGCCACTTGCTTGTTTGGCAGTTCCCAAATGCTTAGTAGAGTGCCTGGCACTGGTATTACTGCACCAAATAATTCATTCAATTGTATTTATTGGGTGCTTACTGTGTGCAAAGCACTGTACTAAGCACTTGGAAGAGTACACTATAACAATAAACAGACACATTCCCTACCCACAATAAGCTTAAGGCAAGGGTTACCAATGGAATCATAAGGAGGGATTTAAATCCTATTAATTAGTCATTCAATCAGTAGTATTTATTGAGCATTTATTATTTGCAGAGCACTATGCTAAGCACTTGGGAGAATATAATACAACAGAGTTGATAGGCTCATTCCCTGCCCACAGGGAGCTTACAGTTTACAGGGAGAGACTGTGGCACTGTGACCAACCTGATTATCTTAGTACAGTGCTTGGCACATAATAAACACTTAATGAATAATAATAATAATAATAATTATATGGACTGAATATATGAAGATAAAATGACATAATAATAACTTTGGTCTTTATTAAACACATTACTCCTATTAAGCATGCGGTAGATAAAAATCATCCACTCAGACCCAGGCCCTTTCCTATAAATGACTTACGTCTAGGGAGAGAGAGAATAGGTATCTTATCCCCATTTTACAGTGAGGAAAAAGAGATCCAGAGAGGTTAAGTGACTTGCCTAAGGTCACAGAACAGACAAGCCAGAGACCTGAGAGTAGAAGCCAGGGCTCCTAACTCCCAGCTCTGCATCCTTTCCATTAAGCAACACTGCCAACTACTAGCATTACTACTATAGCCGTGGTCTGAGAGGATATTCACTCCCTCTCCTTTGTGGATTTGAAAAATCATTTCTTGTCCCTCAAATGTATTCTGCCTGACTGGCACAATGGCTAAACATCATTTGCCCAGACAGCAATAGCTCCGTGAACTGGAAATACAGCATCAGTGGTAACCTTTTCTGCTATTTTCTTGATTATGAAAGAAAATGCCTCCTTAGATCCAGGCATAGACTAGATTAGTCTCATCTAGACATGGAGGGAACAGCCTGGATCGATTCAGCTCCCATCCTCCATGACAGTTGGTGATCCTCTGACCTCAATGATGACTTGTCCCTGGGAACATCAGTGAATCCCATCAACCTAAATCACCCCTACCAACTGGGGTGTGGGGAGAGGAGATGGACTCCCAACCCACTTAAGGTGGTCTTGGGTCATGGACCGCTCCAATCCTCAGATGGCCAATTACCAGCCTTCACAGGGCTGGGAACCATAATCTTCAGAGGGCATCTGAGCTTAGCAAATGACTGATGGTGGTTGAATTCTAGCTAATTGGGAGGGGTAGACCAGTTGGCTAGGAGGCATGTCATGTTTTGGAGAAAGAATTTACATTGCTATCTTTTGGCTTTGGGATGGAGGACACAGGGTCACTTTTGGCAAACCTGGTGGCCCAAGCCATGAGGCTAAAGCTGCCATGGAAATTAATGTTAGACCAGGCTGTTCTCCTCCCAGGAGCTATTGGCCAGTTGGGCACAGTAGCCTGATCTGCTTTCCTCTCTACTTATCTACGCAAAAATTTTTTTGGTAATTGTTAAGCACTTACTATATGCCAGACACTGTACTAAGCACTGAGATAGGCACATGATAATCAGGTTGGATACAGTCCATGTCCCACATGGGATTCATAATAATAATAATGATGGCATTTGTTAAGCACTTACTATGTGCCAAGCAGGTTCTAAGCACTGGGTTATATACAAGGTGATCAGGTTGTCCCACATGGGGCTCACAGTCTTAATCCCTATTTTACAGATGAGGTAACTGAGGCACAGATAAGTCAAGTGATTTTCCCAAAGTCACACAGCTGACAATTGGCAGAGCCGGAATTTGAACCCATGACCTCTGACTCCCAAGCCCATGCTCTTTCCACTGAGCCACACTGCTACTTTTACTGATGAGGAAACTGAAGCACAGGGAAGTGAAGTGACTTGTCCAAGGCCACCCAGCAGGCCAGTAGAAGAGCTGGCATTAGAATTCAGGCCCTTCTGACTCCCAGGCCTGTGGTGAATACACTAGACCACATTGTTTCTCACAATTATTATTTAAATTATTATTTGCTACTGAGTGGTTGGCTATGTGTCAGGTGCTCTAATACTTGGAATTTAGATAACAATTTTATTTCCTAAAGGTCTTTCACATGATTTGTCTCTTTCCTGTCCTCATAACATTCCCAGTTAATCCCGTCAGATTTCCAGGTGTCTCCAGATCAGAGGCTCACATGGCTTTCCACGGAGGCTACCCCAATCAATCAATCAATCGTATTTTTTGAGTGCTATGTGCAGAGCACTGTGTTAAGCTCTTGGGAGAGTACAATACGATAGAATTAGCAGGTACGTTCCCTGCCCATAACAGGTTTACAGTCTAGAGGGGGAGACAGACATTAATAAGAATGAATAAATAATTTATAATATACAATTTAATGATCTGTACATAAGTGCTGTGGGATTGGGGGTGGGGTGAATATCAAATGCCCAAAGGTCACAGATCCAAGTTCACAGATGATGCAAAGAGTGAGAAGAATGAGATGGGGAAAAGAGGGCTTAATTGGGGAAGGCCTCTTGGAGGAGATGCGACTTTGGTAGTGCTTTGATGGTGGAGAGAGCGGTGGTCTGGTGTATATGCAGGGGGAAGGAATTCCAGACTAAGGGTAGGACGTGGGAAACGAGTTTTCCTCGGAATATAGATGAGATAGCCCACCTCCCCTGGGCTCTCATCCAAGAGGAGACCTTTCCTGTTATCAGCCCCTTCCACCCCACACACTTCATTCGGGAGTGAACAGGCCTCTGGGCAACCTTCTTGTCAAATGTGGATTCTTTCAGCCTTCCAAGACTTGAAGATGGTTATCATTTATCCCATTCGCTCCTCATTCAGCCAAGCTAAAAATAGCCGAGCATATGGTGTCGGGCCTTGCTGTTGTGTTTTCGCTATCTGCTCATAAATCAAGCTTGCTGCAGGCTCGGGAAACGTAAGCCTGGTGAAGGGAAGTGTGCTGGAGGTTGGAGGGGGGTGAGGGAGAGGGGAGGTGGGGGGGGATGAAGAGGAGAGGAGGAGGAAGGGATGAGAGAGAGGACAAAGAGGAGGAGGAGGAGGAAGGGGAAGAAGAAGAGAGGGATGAAGAAGAGGGGGAGAAGAGGGGGAGAGGGGGTTTAGGGGCAGCCTAATGGAAAAAGTGTGGACCTGGGTTCTAATCTGGACTCCACCAGTTGTCTGCTGTGTGACTTCAGGCAAGTCACTTCACTTCTCTGTGCCTCAGTTACCTCATCTGTAAAATGGGGATTACTATTGTGAGCCTCACGTGGGACATGGACTGTAGCCAACCTGATTAGCGTGTGTCTACCCCAGGAGTTATTACAGTGCCTGGAACATAGCAAGCAGTTAACAAATACCATTAAAAAAAGCAAGAGGAGAAGAGGGAGGACCAGGAGGGGGAGGAGGTGGGGAGGGGGAAGGGTTTTTTCTCTCTACTCCAAGCACATGGGGGCTGGGGAGGATGGGCGTTAGGGCAGGAGGAGGAAGAGGACAGGAAAGATGTTCCTGCACTTCAAGCACATTTAGCAAGTGAGACGTCAGCCAAAATCCCTAGCTTTGGAAAAGTGTGCCGAAGTGTGTGGTAAATGGAAACCTCTGGTTTAGGCTGGAATTACAAGGACAGTTTTGGCTACAGCTCCTTCCTAATGATAATTATAACAGCAACAACAGTAATAATAACAATAAAAACAACAGCAACAACAATAATGATCATCATAATGGTATGAATTTTATTGATTGATTTATGAAGCTGGATTGTAATCTCCTTGCATAGCTCCTCCGAGAGGCAGAAGCAATAATAATAATAATAGTATTTGTTAAGCGCTTACTATGTGCCAGGCACTGGTCTAAGTGCTGGGGTGAGTACAAGCAAATCAGGTTGGGCACAGTCCCACAGTCCCACGCGGGGCTCACAGTCTCGATCCTCATTTTACAGATGAGGTAACTGAGGCCTAGAGAAGAAAAGTGACTTGCCTGAGGTCACACAGCAGATAAGTGGTGGAGTCGGGATCAGAACCCTTAACTTTCTGACCCCCAGACCCATGCTCAATCCACTAGGCCACACTGCTTCTTAGTACAACTAGTACTAGGCGTAGTAATAGTAGTAGCAGTAGTAGTAGTATTAGTAGAAGTAGTCATAGTAGTAGTAGAGAAGCAGCGTGGCTCAGTGGAAAGAGCCCGGGCTTTGGAGTCAGAGGTCCTGGTTTCAAATCCCGCCTCTGCCGCTTGTCAGCTGTGTGACTTTGGGCAAGTCACTTAACTTCTCTGGGCCTCAGTTCCCTCATCTGTAAAATGAGGATTAAGACTGTGAGCCCCACGTGGGACAACCTGATCACTTTGTAACCTCCCCAGCACTTAGAACAGTGCTTTGCACATAGTAAGCGCTTAATAAAATGCCATTACTATTAATGGTAATTATTAAGTGCTTACTGAGTGCAGAGCACTGTACTAAGCGCTAGGAACAAGTGCACAGGTGAGAATTCTTCCCAGATCCTATAATCTGCTTGATATCCACCCCTGCCGGCTCACCAGGTGGCTGGCCCCTCCGCCCAGGCTTTGAACCCACCTCATGTCATCGTCACCAAGGTGCCTTTGACTGATTGCCCGTGGGTTCGAGGTCGGTTTCCCCCTGTAGACTGTACGCTCTTTGTAGGCAGGGATCAAGTCTACCATCTCTGTTGTATTGTACTTTCCCAAGCACTTAGTATAGTGCTCTGCACCCAGGAAGTGATCAATAAATACTATTGAGTAATTGATTAATTGAAGAGAGAAAGAGCTATGCCCCACCTAACCCTCTTTCCAGTTTCATTTTCCTCCTCTCTGTAATTATTTTCTGCACTAAGTCCACTTGCTCCCAGCTCTAAAATCTCCCCTAGACCATAAGCTCATTGTAGGCAGAGAATGTGTCTACCAACTCTGTTGAACTGTATCTTCCCAAGCACTAAGTATAGTCCAGAAGGACTAAAAGCACCTTAAGAGCAATCAGTGATCTTGCCTTTTAATAATAATAATAACAATTGTAGTATTTATTAAGCACTTACTATGTGCCAGTCACTGCACTAAGCACTGGGGTGGATACAAGCAAATTAGGTTGGATACAGACCCTGTTCCATGTGGGGGCTCACAATCTCAATCCCCATTTTACAGATGAGCTAACTGAGGCACAAGGAAGTGAAGTGACTTGCCCAAGGTCGCAAAGACAAGCGACAGAAGTGGAATTGGAACCCACGACCTTCTGACTCCAAGGCCTGTGCTCCAGTCATTCATTCAGTCAATCGCATTTATTGAGCGCTTATTGTGTGCAGTGCACTGTACTAAGTGCTTGGGAAGTACAAGTCAGCAACATATAGAGACGGTCCCTACGCAACAATGGGCTCACGGTCTAGAATGGGAAGACAGACAACAAAACAAAACATGTAGACAGGTGTCAAAGTCATCAGAGCAAATAGAAGTAAAGCTATATGCACATCATTAACAAAAGAAATAGAATAGTAAATATGTACAAGTAAAATAGAGTAATAAATCTGTACAAATATACATATATATATACATATATATATATATATATATATATATATATAAAGTGCTGTGGGGAGGGGAAGGAGGTAGGGCGGGGGGGGTGGGGAGGAGGAGAGGAAAATGCCACGCTAAACTGAGGCACAGGGAAGTGAAACCAGGGAGTGATAGTGTCTATACTGATTTTTGCTCTTCTCCAGTCTCCTGTCTTGCACTTTGAAGGGTGAAGAGAAAAAGGAGAAGAAGGATAAGGCATCATGGCTTAGTGGAAAGAGAGAGGACCTGGTTTCTAATAGTGGCTCTGCCAGTCACTTGCTATAAGACCGTGGGCAAGCCCCCAACTTCTCTGTGCCTCAGTCCTCCTGTTCCCTTTCCTATTTATACTGTGAGCCCCATGTGGGACAGGGACTGTCTCGAACCTAATGAACAGGTACCAATTCCAGTGCTGAAGGCAGTGCTTGACATAATAAACGCTTAACAAATACCATTAAAAAATAAAGATGATGTGGACCAGTGTAGCGTCCCGGGGAGCAGTGTGGTCTGGTGGAAAGAATCCAGGGTCTAGGGGTCAGGAGAGCTGGACCTCAGACCCAACTCTGACCCTTTACCTCCTTCCGTAGAATTCATTCATTCATTCAATCAATCATATTTATTGAGCATTTACTGTGTGCAAAGCCCTGTACAAAGCACTTGGGAGAGTATAATATAACAATAAAGAGACATTCCTGCCCACAATGGCTCAAAGTCTAGAGAGATAATGTCTAGGGAATGACCCAGACTGTCTTAGGGAAGCAGAGCGGAGGACCCATCTGGCTGGATTCCACTGGTTCCCTTTAACCTTCGGTAGCCAGGGTCTCCCCAGCCCCCTGCCAGCCTCAATGGCTCCAGAACAAGGTGAGGCCCAGAGAGACTGGCTCTGCTTCACGCCAGTCTGCTAAAAAGTGAATAATAATAATCAATCAACCTGTCATATTTATTGAGCTCTTTCTCGTGTGCTGAGCACTACATTAAATGTTTGGGAGAGTAAGCTCGTGGTCAGCAAGGAGTGTTTCTGTTTATAATGTACTCTCTGAAGTGCTTAGTACAGTGCTTTGCACATGGTAAGTGCTCAATAAATACAATTGAATGAGTCAATGAATACAACAGAGTTGGTGGACATGTTCCCTGCCCACTATAGTCTAGAGGATAATAATAGTCAAAATAGTAATAATGGTAATAATAATAGAATTGTCATTTTGGGTTTTTTTTTTTTTTTAGTATCTGTTAAGCGCTTATTACGTGCCAAGCACTGTTCTGGGGTTGATCCAGGTTTATCAGGTTGGACAGAGTTCCTGTCCTACAGGGGGCTCACAATTTAAAGTGGTCCTTGTTAAGAGCCTAATCTGCACCAAATACTTCCTAAAATCTGGGCTAGTTGCAGTACGGTCATATTAGAAACAGTTCCTGTCCCACATGGGGCTCACGATCTTAAGCGTAGGTGGGAAACACAGACATTGAAAACCCATTTTAATAAGTATGGTGCTTGTTAAGCACTTTATTATGTGCCAAACACTGTCCTAAGCGCTACAGCCCCCCTGCTAGACTGGGAGCCTGTTGTTGGGTAGGGACCGTCTCTATATGTTGCTGATTTGTACTTCCCAAATGCTTAGTACAGTACTCTGCACACAGTAAGCACTCAATAAATATGATTGAATGAATGAATGGGGTAGATACAACATAATCAGGGAGGTCACAGTCCCTGTCCCACGTAGCACTCACGGTCTTAAAAAGAAAAATGACAGGTATTAAATCACCATTTTGGAGATGAGGAAACTGAGGCAGAGAAGTTAAATGAGTTGCCCAAGGTCTCACATCAGGCAGTGGTGGGGCCAGGATTGGAACCCAGGTCTCCTGACTCCCAATCCTGTGCGGCTCCTTTCCTCTTCAAAAGCTGCATCCCTTCCCTTCCTCCCTGTGAGAGCTCTACATGTGACTACCGACCTCCGGGCAACTGCACCATCCCATTCATAACACCATTTCCATTTGATCTCTGACCTCCCCCGCCTTTGACTGGTGTACAGGACGTGATGGAGTTCTTCAGCGTGTGTGTGTGTGTGTGTGTGTGTGTGTGTGTGTGTTTTGGGGTGGAGGGCGGGGGCATGGGGCGTCTCTTACTGTTCTTTACCCGAGTTTCCCCCGAATCCATCACGCCTCTTTCCAGTCTGCTGCTTGAAACAATCAAGACCCTTGGGACATTTTAACCCTGGGCGACCTGTGGATTTAAGCCAAGCTCCAGGTTGAGTCTGCACTGCATGCATAATAATAATAATAGTAATAATAATAATAATAATAATAATGATGATGATAATAATAGAATTTGTTAAGTGCATACTATTTGCGAGGTACTGTACTAAGACCCGGGGTGAGTACCAGCAAATTGGGTTGGAAACGGTCCCTCTCCCACATGGGGCTCACAGTTTCAATCCCCATTTTATAGATGAGGTAACTGAGGCACAGAGAAGTTAAGTGAGTTGCCCAAGGTCACACAGCAGACAAGTGGTGGAGCAGGGGTTAGAACCCTAGACTTTTTGGCTCCCAGGTACGTGCTCTATCCACTGCAGCATGCTGCATCCCCCAAAACCCTGCATTACTCTGTCCACCTCAGCTCCCCGTGGCTGCTGCTTGGCAACAATAGATTAATCAATCGATCAAAGAGAATTTATCAAATACCTACTGTGTGCACAGCACTGGACTGAGCATTCAGAAGAGCACAATAGAGTGGGTAGGCCTGATCCCTGCTTACAAGGAGGTTACAATCTAGTCAGGGAAGTAGATACTAAACTGAATTATGGAGAGGAGAGAGTAATATAATCATCTTCATTATTATTATTAGTAGTAATAATAATAATAATTGTAGTATTTGTTAAGGGGTTACTCTGTGCCGGGCACAGATCTAAGCATTGGGATAGATATAAGGCAATCAGGTTAGACACAGTCCCTGTCCCACATGGGGCTCACAGTCTTAATCCCCATTTTACAGATGAGGCAACTGAGGCACAGATAATTGAAGTGCTTTGCCCAAGCTCACACAACAGACAAGTGGTGGAACAGGATTAGAACCCAGGTCCTTCTGACTCTCAGGCCAGTGCTCTAACAACTAGACCATGCTGCTTTCCAATTTCAGTTCTGCTTGGTGGCCTAAGGCAGTCATTTCACCTCTCCGGGCCTCAGTTTCTTCATCTGTAAAGTGATAAGTGAGTCAGGGACTGTGTACAATCTGATTATCCTGTATCTGCCCCAAGGGCCAGCCCAGTGCTTAGCACAGAGGGAACACTTAATAGACACCGTTGCTATTATTTATGATTTTCATTTTGAGGTTGGTGCTTTGGGGGGGGATGATGGGAGAGACTGAATGCATAAAAGGAGCTTGTTTCCCATCTGTAGCAGGCAGATACCATCTCCTCCAATTAATCCAGGGGCAATCACTTCCGGGCCATCCTGAGGGTGCCAAGAGCCGTCCCCCACAGCCGGCTCATGATATCCGGTCCCTGAGAGTTCAATCATTCATTCGATCTTATTTATTGAGCACTGTGTGCAGAACACTGTATTAAGCGCCTGGGAGAGTATAAGAGAAGTAAGAGAAGCAGCATGGCCTAGTGGCAAGAGCCCGGGGTTGGGAATCAGATGACTTGAGGTCTAATCCCAGCTCTTCCACTTGTCTGCTGCGTGACTTTGGGCAAGTCACTTGACTTCTCTGTGCCTCAGCTACCTCATCTGTAAAGTGGGGATGAAGACTGTGAGTCCCACAAGGGACAATCTGATTACCTTGTATCGACCCCGGTGTTTAGACCAGTGCTTGGCACATAGTAAGTGCTCAACAAATACCATAATTACGATTATTAATGCAATGTAACAATAAACAGACAGATTCCTGGACCACAGGGGCAACTCACTCTGTCCAATGGTCTCGTGGCCCCCTCTGCTGGGCCTGGGGGAGCTCTATGGCCTGCCAGCTGGGTTTTACGAGCAGACTTCCTCCTTTATGCCTCGACCTGATTTCCCGGGAGAGTTCAGACTTGGGCTAGTATCATATACCTTGAGTCTGCAAAGCATTAGCGGGGAGGATATTGTCAGATATACGATCTCGTCGTGGACACAGGCCAGATACACTGGTAAGGAGACAGAAGAGGACACTCCCTTCTTCTCCGGCTCGCTCTGGGTTGCTTTACCTCGGCTGTTATCTTTCAGCACCTTTCCTACTTACTTGGAATGAATCAGTTAATTTCTTTCTGTGACCTTTGGGAACCTGCTTAGGGCCAAATACAACAGGTGAAGACAAAGGAGAGGGGGAGATGAGACAGAGAAGTATTGAGAGAGACACAGAGAGAGACAGAGACTGCGACAGAGGGGCAGAGACTGAGGTGGTAAATAGGTCTGAAAGCAGAAAAAGAGACAGTGAAAAAGAAGAAGGGAGGGAGGGAGAGAGACCTGGAAAGGCAGTCAGAGAGAGGAAAAGTGAGAGACAAAGAGAGCAGAGACAGGAAAAAAGAGAGTGAGGGGAAGCAGCATGAAGACAGAGTGCAACAGAAAGAGACAGGCAGGTAGAGAGACAGAGATAGACAGAGACAGAGAGTGAGAGAAGGAAGGCAGAGACAGAGGCAGGGAACAGAGGGTCGGATGCCGAGATAGATGGAGCAGAGGAAGAATAGTGGGACAGAGAGACTTCAAATGGTTTCTGTTCTCTTCAAAATTACCCCATTGGAATATTTACTAACAGGTTCCCTGCACTGAATAATTTATGGATCAAGAAGACCTTCTGATCATTTGAGGCTTGGGTTTTATTTCGGCATTAAGAGACCCCTATCGTGAATTAAAACACTTATAGGCCCTCATTTCCTCCCCTTCCCTCAGGCCCACAGCACTTTTGTACATATCCATAATGTATTTATTTACATTAAATTACCTGTCTCCCCCGCTAGGCTGTAAGCTCACTGTGGACAGAGAAGGTGTGGATGAACTCTTTTATTATTACATTGTACTCTCCCAAGCACTTAGTACAGTACTCTGCACACAGTAAGCACTCAAAAAATACAATTGATTGATTATGTATATTGAGGCCCTGCTTTTGAAGGGACTTGGGGATCCCTGGTGAAGTCTTGGGAACAGTGTCTTCCAGAAGCAGAGTACCCTAGTGGAAAGAACACCAGCTTGGGAGTCAGAGGATCTGTGTCTGAATACTGTGTCAATTGCTCTCCCAATTGCTTGCCCTGTGACTTTGGGCAAATAACTTCGCTTCTCCGTGTCTCAGTTTCCTAGACTTTAAAATGGGGATTCACTGCCTATTCTCCCTCTTCCTTAAGACTATGAGCCCCCACGAGGCACAGGAACTGTGTCTGACATAATTAACTTGTATCTATCCCAGTGCTTGGAACAGTTTTTGACACATAGTAAGTGCTTAACAAATACCATGAAACAAACAAACAATTACGGAGAGGAGGTTGGAGACAACTTAGAGCCCACAGGCTGGGATTCCATGGGCAGCTTAGTCTTCTGTCCACTTCTCGGTTTGGCAGAGTTTCCCAGCAGGGCCAGGCTCTCAGGCCCAGGTCAAGAAGCAGCATGGCATAGTGGATAGAAAACAGGCCTGAGTGAGAAGGTTCATGGGTTCCAATCCCAAATCTGACACTTGCCTGCTCTGTGACCTTGGGGAAGTCACTTTACTTCTCTGGGCCTCAGTTACCTCACCCATAAAATGAGGATTAAGACTGTGAGCCTCACATGGGCCAGGGACTGTGTCCAACCCAATTTGCTTGCATCCACCTTGGTGCTTAATACAATGCCTGGCACATAGTAATTGCTTAACAGATACCATCATAATTATTATTATTATTATTATCATCATTGAAAGTCAGAGCCTACCTGGGTCAGAGAGCAGGGGACAGGGACAAATCGGGCCAACCCAACTCTTCTGAAGCAGGTGGATGCTGTCCCTGCTTCAGCACAGGGACGTGGAAGGGACAGGGCATGGCTGACTTCTGCTGGGAAGTGAGGGAAGCAGCAGGCTGGGAGTGCTCAGCCATAGAGGGTAATCTTAGGAGAGCTGTGCCAGTGGATACAGTTGAGAGTTTCAAGTCCTCCCACCTACTTACAACTGAGCTGAAAGCGGTACCTGGGGGAAACAGGGCCTGGGTGCGGAATAAGGGGGTGATCAGGAGTTCCCTCACCAAGCACTGCTTTGGTTTTGGGGGCTCCCCTCTGACATCACTACATCACATGGCCTAAACTCAGCCGTCTTGAGATAGAAGAGATTGAGGTACAGTGAGAAGGGTAGAAGGTTAGAGAAGCAGTGTGGCTTAATGGAAAGAGCACAGGCTTGGGAGTCAGAGGTAGTAGGTTCTAATCCCTCCTCTGCCACTTGTCAGCCATGTGACTTTGGGCAAGTCACTTAGCTTCTCTCTGCCTCAGTAACCTCATCTTTAAAATGAGGATGAAGCCTGTGATCCCCATGCAGGACAACCTGATTACCTTGCGTGGCTCAGTGGAAAGAGCACGGGCTTTGGAGTCAGAGGTCATGGGTTCAAATCCCAGCTCCGCCACCTGTCCGCTGTGTGACTTTGGGCAAGTCACTTCACTTCTCCGTGCCTCATCTGTAGCACTGTAGCCTCATCTGTAAAATGGGGATTAAAACTGTGAGCTCCCCATGGGACAACCTGATCACCTTGTAACCTCCCCAGTGCTTAGAACAGTGCTTTGCACATAATAAGCACTTAACAAATACCATTATTGTTATTACCCCAACACTTAGCACAGTGCTTGGCACATAATAAGTGCTTAACAAATACCGTCATCATCATTAGTGGAATGAAGTGTGCGGGCTAGGTTGTTGTAGGAGAGTAGGGAGGGAAGGTACAAGGGGGCAATGTGATTAAAGCCAATGGTGAGGAGTTTTAGGTTTGATGCAGAGGTGAATAAGCAACCACTGGAGTTTCTTGCGGAGTGGGGAAACATGGACTGAACGTTTTTGAAGGAAAATGATCAAGGCAGCAGAATGCAGTATGGACTGGAGTGGGGAGAGACAGGAAGCAGGGAGGTCAGCGAGGAGGGTGACATAAAACCAGGATGGGGAAGGAAAAGTGCTTACATCATTGTGGTAGCAGTTTGGATGGAGAGGAAGGGGATAATTTTAGTGATGTTGTGAAGGGCCTGGGAACCAGAAGGACTCAGATTCAAATTCCACCTCTGCCACTTGTCTGCTTTGTGTGACCTTGGGCCAATCACTTCACTTCTCTGTGCCTCAGTTACCTCATCTGTAAAATGGGGATTAAGACTTTGAGTTCCATGTGAGACACAGACTATGTCCAACCTGATTGGCTTATATGTACCACTGCACTTAGAACAGTGCCTGGTACCTAGTAAGCGCTTAAGAAATACCATCAAAAATCAAAAATCCCCTACCCCCTCACTTAGTACAGTGCCTGGCATCTAGTAAGCGCTTAAGAAATGCCATAAAAAAACCCAAAAATCCCCGGGGCCCTGGTCATGATCTGACTGTATTTTATCACGACATTCCAACAGAACTCATCAACTGGCTGCCCCACAAGCCATGGGAGCCAGGAGGCTGAAGCTCGCCTGGTCTGCCCTGCTCTGGACAAGCCGGATCCCTAATGGCTCCTCACAGCCAGTAGCCGGACAGGCGTCAGCTACAATAAGGGAAATCAAAGTTCAAGTCTGCTGGTCAGGTTCCAGCAGTGCTGGCGTCTGGGAAGGAAGCCACAGTTAGAAAAGAGTGGGGCTACAGCATCCTCTGCTGGATATTCCCAGAATTCACAGGGGCAGTGAAGAATGCAGGCTCTGTCTGGAGAGAAAAAGCTGCAGGACGTTATACCACTTAAGGGAGAAAGAGAGAGGGAGGGAGTGAGAGGGAAAAAGACAGAGAAAGAGACACAAAGAGAGACACAGAGAAACAGAAACCGAGACAGATGGACAAAGAGAAACACAGATGGAAGGACAGAGGAACATTGATGGAGGGACAGTAATGGAGTGATAGAGATGGAGGGAGAGACAGAGAGAGGGAGACAGAGAGACTCATCTCTGGACCAAAGTATAACCCTTCCTAGATGAAAATACAAAGTCAAATTCCTCTTCCTTTTGGATCCACAAAAATCAAGGTGATCTCATGGCGAAAGGGAAAATCCAAAACTCCAGAGATTTTCAAGAATGTCAGGGTAGAATAAATGCTGGCTCTCAAACTGTTTTTCCTCTTCCTTTTCCTCTCTGGGTTAAAACAAACTGACAAGGAGGGATTTTGCCAGCACGCCCCACGCGTTCCATCCCAGTCAGCCTATGGAGCAGCTTGTCTCTTTGCTTTCCAATCCGCTCTCTCTTCGCTCTCCCCCTCCCCTGTTCCAAGTCAGCCGGAAACCTCAAGTGGCAGGACATGCAGAAACATCTTGGACTACTTACGGTCTCCGCAGATGAGTTCAAACTCATATTTCATATCATTCCTGAAGTCATCCAATTCAGACTTGTCACTTCTTCTGGAGCCTAAACGGTAGACACATTGTATTCATTATCCCTCTGCCTCATGGAAACACCTGCAACACATTTCAGGGCCAGAAGGGACCAGTGGTGCTGGCTGGTAGCGAGTGGGCCAGGGGCCGGTTGGATGCTGCCAGCTCGACTATCTCTGCTCAGACCAGAATCCTGCCGACTGCATTTGTAATTCCTGATCTTTGATGAATCAGGTCCAGGGCAGAATCCCAGGGGAAGGGGCTGTTGATGAAGAAAAGTCCTTTCTAGCCTCCTGGGCTTTCAGCTAGTCCTCACCCCCAAAATAATAATAATAACAATAGTTATGGTATCTGTTAAGCACTTACTATGTGCCAGCCACTGTACTAAGCACTGGGGTGGTTACAAGCAGATTGGGTTGGACACAGTCCCTGTCCCATCTGGGGCTCACAGTCTCAATCCCCATTTTCCAGATGAGGTAACTGAGGTCCAGAGAAGTGAAGTGAATTTCCCAGGGTCACACAGCAGAAACATGGTGGAGCTGGGATTGCTCCCAGGCCCATGCTCTATCCAGTATGCCATGCTGCCATGGTATGGTAGCCATGCTGCTATCCAAGATGACCCATGAAGGGGACAGACTCCATGGAGTAAGGAATCATGGATGTTTTGTGTTTCATTCTGGACATATGAAGCTAAGAAGATGAAATGACTAAGTCTGAATCCCCCTTTTTACCCATAGGACCCATGTAGGGGCAAAACAATTATAGCATTGTGAAGACACTGAGCTCTAATACCATAGACCAGCAGGTGGTTACCTTGGTAGCCATTGCAGGTTTCACTGCCCACCTTGGCCACTTACTTTTCAGGATTTCTGCCAGACCTGTCCACTCCATAGAACATTCTAGGTAGTTTTTCTTTCAGAAAACTTCAGCTCTGAAGGTCCAGCCCAAAGGGATCAATCATATTCATCAGGTCTTACTGTGTGCAGAACACTGTACTAAGTGCTTGGGAGAATCTTGTCTTATGCTGTCGAGTCATTTCCGACCCATAGCGACACCAGAATGTCACGCTTACCATCTGCAATTGTTCTGGTAGTGGATCTGGAGAGTTTTCTTGTTAAAAATACAGAAATGGTTTACCATTGCCTCCTTTCACTCTGTAAAATTGAGTCTCCACCCTTGACTCTCTCCCATGCTGCTGCTGCCCAGCACAGATGAGTTTTTACTTGTAGCAGATTGCTTTCCACTCACTATTCACTGCCCGAGCTAGGAATGGAATGGGTATGCCGCTGCTTGACTCTCCCTCCCGTAGCTGAGACTGATAGAGTAATGGAAACTCTCCAGGTTTCCTGAGCGGGGCTTGGGAGAGTACAATATAAAATTGTTGGTAGACATGTTCCCTGCAAACAGAATCCAGGCCTCTCGATTGCCAAAGCCAATGGCAGGGAATTGTGGGAAGAAGTTGTCCAACATTGACTCAGATCCCAGATCCTGGCCAGCACCCAAAACAGGAGCCAATCAGAAGAATATCTTGCTCCAACATATTTTCTGTAATGAGCTCTCATCTGTCTAGCTGCCAACTCCTTGTCCACATCCTCAATCAATCATCAATCAATGGTGCTTAGTGAGCACTTACTGTGTGTACAGCACTCTACTTAGGAGCTTGGGAGAGTACAATGTAACAGAGTTGGTAGACACATTCCCTACCCACAGCGAGCTTACAGTTTAGAGGGGGAGGCAGCCATTAATAAAATAAATAAATTATGGATACGTACACAAATGTTGTGGGGTTGAGGGTTAGGATCGCTACCAAATGATCACTACCACAGATCTAAGTGCATAGATGAGGCAGAAAGGAGAGAGAGTTGGGGAAAAGAGGCTTAACCAGGGAAGGTCTTTTGGAGGAGAGGTGACCTTTATAAGGTTTTGATGGTGGGGAGAGTGGTGGTCTAGAATACATGCAGGGGAAGGGAGTCCCAGGCCATAGGGAGGATATGGGAAAGGGGTCGGTAGGAAGATAGATGAAAGGGGAGCCCAGTGGTGCTAGAAGATCCGAGTATGTCAGCTGGGCTATAGCAGGAGATCAGAGGATGTGAGGTAGGAGGAGTCAAGCTGATTGAGTGCTTTAAAGCTGATGGTAAGGAGTTTCTGCTTGATGTGGAGGTGGATTGATAACAACTGAAGGTACCTGAAGTCCTCCCTCTAGTCTGGAACTCCCTCCTTCTTCATTTCTGACAGACCATGCTTTCCTCAACTCCAAAGGCCTACTAAAATCATATCACCTTAGAGTGTGAGGCCCTTGTGGGACAGGGGTGGTGTCTTGAATCTACTTGAGCGCTTATAATGTTGCTTAACACATAGTAAATGCTTAATTCATTCATTCAATTGTACTTATTGAGTGCTTACTATGTGCAAAGCACTCTACTAAGCACTTAGGACAAAACAATAAAGCAATAAACAGACACATTCCCTGCCCACAACGAGTTCACAGTCTAGAGGGGGAGACAGACATTAATATAAATAAATGAATAAATGACAGATGTGTAATAATGAATGCTATCATCATTTCCTCCAAGAGGCCCATGCTGATTAAACCCTAACTTCCCCTTTACATCACCTATGCACTTGACTGTGTACCCTATCCTTAGATTTTGCCACTTCCCTTAAACATAATTTAGTTTTATGACTGTCCCCCCCCCCCCGCCCCCCCGCAACCACCACAAGCTCCTTGTGGCAAAGGAAATTGTCTATCAATTCTATTGTTCTTTCCTAAGTGTTTAGTAAAGTGTTCTGCCCACAGTAAGTGCTCAGTAAACACCACCAACCGACTGATTGATTCCTAAAAGACTCTCATTCTGTACGGCAATCAAGAAGGAACTTGGCCAAGTGGAAAAATCATGGGCCTCGTGCTCAGAGGACCTGGGTCAGAGTCAGAGGACCACTTGTCTGCTGTGTGAACTTGGGCAAGTCATTTCTCTTCTCTGTGCCTCAGTTGCCTTAACTGTAAAATGGGGATAAAAACTGTAAACACCATGCGGCGCATAGACTGTGTTCAACCTATCTTGTATCTACCCCAGTAGTTAGTACAGTGCTCGACACATAGTAAGCACTTAACAAATGCCATTAAAAAAGGGGGCTTAAATCCTCCTCCCTCCAACTTAGATTGTGAGCCCTTTTTAGGACAGGGACTGTATACAATATGATTTTTTTGTATGTATCCCAGCACCTGGCACATAGTAAGCCCTTAACAAGCAGCATAAAAGCAAAACAAAATAAAAAAACAACCTCTCACGTGCACATCCACTGGCCCCCATCCACAAACATGCTCCAAACTTATTTCTTTCCACCTCTAACTGTCCCTCCAAGAGTGGAAGTTTAAAGTGTCTGGTTAAGTTGTTGTAGTCTCAGGAGCGCTTAATACAGTGTTCCTCACTCAGAAGGTGCTTAATAAACAGCTATGTTTCCATGCCCCAGCGGGAGCAAGATGGACAGGTATGAGAGAGTGTGAGTGATGTTGTGTTTACCCCCAGAGCTAGAATCCATTCCTCCTCACTGATTCTCTGACCTGATGTCTCAGCATTGACACTCAGCCACCTTGGGAAAGCAACGTGGTTTAGTGGATGGAAAGAGAATGGGCCAGAGAGTCAGAGGAGCTGAGTTCCAATCCCAGCTCCGCCACTTACTGCTATGTGCCCTTGGGAAGTCACTTAATTTCTCTGGGTCTCAGTTCTCTCACCTGCCAAATGGGGGTTCAATTCCTGTCCTCATTCTGACTTCATTCGATCATTCATTTAATCATACTTATTGAGCATTTAATGTGTGCAGAGCACTGTACTAAGGGCTGAGGAAAGTACAATGCAACAATAAGCTGACACATTCCCTGCCCACAATGAGTTTACAAGCTAGAGACAAGCTTACAGTCATATGGAGACCAAGTGATCATTTATCTACCCCAGCACTTAATATAGTAATTGGCCTGTAGTAAGCACTTAACAAATACCAGTTATATTTCTCATGGGAGAGTCCATTGGAAAACTCATGTGCAGAGAAACAGACTAGAGGAGTAGTAGTAAATTAATTAGATGACAAAATGGCTATTATTATTATTATCGGGGTATTTCTTAAGTGCTTACTATGTGTTAAGCACTGTACTAAGTGCTGGGGAAGATACAAGTTGGTCAAGTTTGACATAGTTCTTGTCCTACATGGGGTTCACAGTCTAAATATGGGAGAGAACAGGTATTGAATTCCCATTTTTACAGATGAGGAAACTGAGGCACAGAGAAGTTAAGTGCCACAGCCAAGTTCCCCCAGCAGGCAAGTGGCAGAGCCAGGGTTAGAACCCAGATCCTCTGACTCTCAGGCCCGTGGTCTATCCATTAGGTGATGCTGCTCCTTATTGTATTGCTTTGGGCCATTATGAAATTATTGGATTTCTGGTTAGTCTTTCACGGTGTGACTAACATGCCTGAACTGCATGTCTAAACCTGAGAAGTAGCATGGTCTAATGGATAGAACATGGGCCTGGGAAGCAGAAGGACCTGAGTTCTAAACCTGGCTCTGCCAATTGCTTGCTGTATGGCCTTGAATGAGTCAATTAGCTTCTCTGTGCCTCGATTTCCTCAAAATGAGGATATCTGTTCTCCTTCCTAATTAAACTATGAACACCATGTGGGACAGGGATTGTCTCCCATCTAATTGACCTGTACCTTCCCCGGTGCTTAGAACAGTGCTTGACACATAGTAAGCACTTAAATATCATAATAATAAAACAAAAAATACCAGTGGAATGGGAAATGACTTTATGTGTGTGTGTGCGTGTATATTTAAAAATCCAGTCCCGGAGGCAAAATTAATCTAGAATGTTCATATTTTGTATCCTTCACTTGTGTAAACTTTCCAATTCATGCATGCCTGGTGGAGGTGTACTAGGACATTTGTATTAACTTAAAATAAAAAAGAAAAGCACTTAAGTATCATCATAATAAAAAAATACCAGTGGAATGGGAAATTAGTTTATGTGTGTGTGCCTGTATATTTAAAAATCCAGTCTCCGAGGTAAAATGAATCTAGCATGTTCATATTTTGTATCCTTCTCTTGTGTACACTTTCCAATTCATGCATGCCTGGTGGAGGTGTACTAGGATGTTTGTATTAACTCAATTATCATAAAAAAAAGAAAATTATGAGTAAAATAGAGGTCACTCTGCCATGACAGTGGACTCTGGTCATATCCTGGCTCTGCACCAGGCCCTCCAGGCCGGCCAGTCTTCCTTTCAGACACAATTAACTCTTGGTGAGACTAGCTCTTTGGGGGTCAGCCCTGACCAGACCTTCTCTCTCCTGCCTGAGGGTCTCCAGCAGGAAACCCACCACTTCTAATTAAAGGCCTTTCCAAGGGCCACAGCACAGAACTCTTGCTCTCAATCCTTCTCTGCTCCTTTCAGCCCCATCCCCGCCCCCATCCCTCTACTCCCTGCCCTTTCCTGTTATTGTCCTGGGAGGCTCTGATAAGATCCCATTTGTCCTGGACAAAGAGGGATTTTGTTTCCTGTATGGCATTGTTCTTGGGAGGTCAGGCTCTCCCTTTTTTCACAATGAAAGCCCCCGTGCTGAAGCTTGAAAGGTGAGCATTGGTGACCTGAGACCGGGTCCCTAATCCACTTGGCTTGGATTAGAAAGAAAAGGGCTTTGAATAGAATAACAGAGTTCACGTTTTCTGACATGTTCTCACTTGACTCCAGGTGAAGTGATGATCAGACCCATGGAGGAGGTGTTTGATGTTTAATTTGTACATTCCCCAGTGCTTAGAACAGTGTTTGATACAAAGTGAGCATGTGAGGTAAACCGGGGCTGTGGCGCCTCTTTGGGTGGAATTCCTCTTAGAGAAGCAGCATGGCATAGTGGATAGAGCACAGGCCTTGGAGTCAGAAGGCCATGGATTCTAATCCTGGCTCTGCAACTTGTCTGCTTTGTGGCCCTGGGCAAGTCAGTTTGCTTCTCTGTGCCTCAGTTGCTTCATCTGTGGAATGGGGATTAAGACCGTGAGCCCTTTGTGGGACAGAGTCAGTGTCAAACCTGATTTGCTTGTGTCCACCCCAGTGCTTAGTACAGTGTCTGGCACAGAGTAAGTGCTTAACAAATACCATAATTAAATACCATAATTAATTCCCGATTGAGTGATCAGGAAGGACGGTGGGATCCAGGAAGATTCTGTCACCTACTCTCCTGAGAGAGATGGGTCAGGGAACCCAGGCTTGGAGGTGTCACAAAATCAGTCAGTTGTTCAGTCGCTTGAAGGCATTTGTTGATCATGTACTGAATGCCTAGCACTGTACCTTAGTACAGTGCTCTTAGCTCTTAGCTCTTAGCTCTTGGGACACCACAACAGAAGCACGGCACAATTTCACTACCCTCGAGGAGCTTCAGGTCTGATGGTAATTCTGCTAGTTTTCCAGCTCTCTGTCCCCAGCTCTAGTATGTTTGATTCTAAGGGCACAGTCCCAGTTTGGCCTTCTATGTCAACTCCATTCGTATTTAATCAATCAATCATATTTATTGACCACTTACAGAGCACTGTACTAAACCCTTGGGAGAGTACACTACAAGAGAATTGGTAGACACATTTCCTACCCATGACACGTTGTATTTGTGTCTTATCCTAGCTCCCCTACTATGTTTATACTCCCTGGGACCAGGGTTCATCACCTACAACCTCATTGTAAATTCCCCACAGAGACTATATCATAACTTTCCGAAAGTAGAAGGAACAATACTGGCAGGGATGAAAAGGAGGGGGAAAAAGAAGAGGATTAAAAGGAGATGGAAAATGAGGAGCAGAAAGAGAAAAAGGAGTGAAAAGAGAAGGAAGTGGAGGAGGAGAGGGAAGAGGAAGGGAGAAGGAGGAAGAGAGAAGGCGGAGGGAGGGAGGAGAGGGAGAAGGAAGAGAGAAGGAAGAGGAGGAGGAGAAAGAAAAATGAGTAAAAGGAAAAGGAAGGGGAGAAAGAGGAGGAGGAAGAGGAAGATGAGGGAAAGTAGGATGCCACTGATGATTACAGCACTTGTGTATATATGTACAAATTTATTATTCTATTTGTTTTATTAATGATGTGTATATATCTATAATTCTATTATTTATATTGATGGCTGTCTACTTGTTTTGTTTTGTTGCCTGTCTCCCCCCTTCTAGACTGTGAGCCCATCGTTAGGTAGGGATTGTCTCTGTTGTTGAATTGTAGTTTCCAAGCGCCACTTAGTGCAGCGCTCTGCACACACTAAATAAATGCGATTGAATGAATGAATGAATGAATGATGATAATAGCAGTGAAGATGACAATGGTGACGATGAAATGATGACAATGACGATGAAGATGTGATGACGATGGTGATGATCTTGATATTGAGGGTGGGGATGAGGAAGATGAAAAAGCTGAGGAGCAGCATGGCCCAGTGGTTATAGCCCAGACCTGGGTGTCAGAAGGACCTGGGTTCTGATCCAGGCTCTGCTACTTGCCTGCTTTGTGACACTGTCACACAGTCACTTCAATTCTGTGGGCCTCAGTAACCTTGTCTGTGAAACTGTGAGGCCCATGTGGGACATAGATTGTGTCTTATCATAATACCTTGTTTCTACAGCAGCACTAGAACACTGCCTGACACATAATAAGCGCTTAACTAAAAAAAGACGATAGGGATGTTAAAGATGAAGACAAGGATGAGGGTTGTTCAACCCAGGAATTGGCTGCTCAAGATTTCGGGCTGGCTGGGGGCAGGGAAAACAGCAAAGTTTTCAGTTTCCTCAGGGCCCTTGATCTTCAGATCCACTGTTTTTTGTCCCTGGTCCAAACCCCCAGAGAGAAAGCTCCAAGGAAGAAGTGTCCCACAGATGTTCACCACTGGCTGTTGAACCTTTTTATCACCGTGGTATCGACTAAAAAATCAATGGTATTTATTGAGTGCTCTGTTTAGAGCACCGTACTAAGCACTTGGGAGAGTACCATACCACAGAGCTAGCAGACATATCTCCCAACTGCAGTGAGTTTACAGACTCTAGGGTGCTGCCAGTACCCATGATCAGTCTTGTTCAGGAGGCCAAGAACAGGCAGGGCAACCGGCCAATTTATACAATGGGATGAGCACCCTGATTTCTCCGGCCTTCAGCAGATCGCTCACTCACCCCAGATCCTACCAGTTTCCCACCTCCCCAAGGAAAAGAGGGCAACAGAGCAAGGTCTCCCCCTGCCCCCACCCCCACCCAGCCCCACGAGGGTCCTCGGAATTTGACAGCCTTCAATAGGTTAATTTTTCAAAGCGGTAAGCTGATATTTCTGTATAAAATGCACATCTGCAGGGTAAATGGTATTAAGTGTTGGTGAATTATGGTCCCAGAATAGGGGTCACTTGAGCTTCAATGCTACAAGCACCTTAATGTTTTTTTGAATGAAGCCTCCACTAATTGCTTCCACATGTGCCACCTCCCCCGCCCCCAACCCCCTCCCTGCCTCTGCCCTGGCTTTGGCACACACAAGTCGAGGAATAATGAGCTATGAAATTGTACCTTATCGATCGGGGTCCGAGAAGCCGAGCCAACCGGGCCCCTCTTGGCCTCATGTCGGCCTCTGCTGTCGTGGTTCAGACAGCCTTAGGGGTCAAGTCCCTGGGGTCCATAATTCTCCCCGCCTCCACTCCCAGCTCCTCCATCTTGCCGCACCTCTGGGAGTGTATCCAATCAGCCGGACAAGGAGTAGACAGGGCATTCGTTAGCGGGGCTTTTGGCTGTCTGGTGGCAGCTGACTCTGGGTTTTTCCCGAATCCGTGTGTTTCCTGTTTTGTTTGGGCTAAATGGGGCCTTCTTTCCAGCCGCCCCCAGAATGCGTCATTGAAGGAGCCCTCGAGGGAGAGCTCCTTCTCCCTACCCCATCCAGATACTAACACCCAAACCCCTGACCCCAACTCTGAGTCTCTCCCTCTCACTCAATCTCCAGTTTCTCAACAGAGAGGGACCTAAGCAGGAATCAGGACTTGATCCCTGAAAGATTTATAATAATAATAATAACATTGATATCTGTTAAGCACTTACTAGGCAGCAAGCACTGTTCTAAGTGCTGGGGTAGATACAAGGTAATCAGGTTGTCCTACTTGGGGCTTACAGTCTTCATCCCCATTTCACAGATGAGGAAACTGAGGCCCAGAGAAGTGAAGTGACTTGCCCAAGGTCACACCGCTGACAAGTGGTGGAGCCAGGGTCAGAACCCACGTCCTCTGACTCTCAGTTCTGTGCTCTTTCCACTAGGCCAGGCTACTTCTCTGTGCCTCAGTTATCTCATCTGTAAAATGGGGATTAAGACTGTGAGCCCCTCATGGGACAACCTGATAACGTCGGATCTACCCCAGTGCTTAGAACAGTGCTTGGCACACAGTAAGCACTTAACAAATACCATTGTTATTGATACAAAGAGCTAATTATGTTTGCCCTGGCTGAGCGGTGAGCAAAGGTTACAAAGACCCTCAGAACTGAAGAATTTCCAGGGAGGGGGTGAGATCATTCATTCATTCATTCAATTGTATTTATTGAGCACTTACTGTGTGCATAGCACTGTACTAAGCACTTGGGAGAGTACAATAAAACAACAAACAGACCCATTCCCTGCCCATGTTGAGGTTACAGTCTAGAGGGGGAGACAGACATTAATATAAATACATAAATTATAGATATGTGCATAGGTGCTGTGGAGCTGGGTGGGGCCAATGAGAAGGAAGTGTTGGGAGGTGAACTCGCAGAACCATTGAGGGGCAAGAGCCAAGAATCCTAGTCCCAGACCCCAAAGACCTGAGAGGTGAAAATTCATCTGTCCCCACACCCTCTTAGTTGAGGCAGGCTGTGCTGATCTGGAGCATGACAGGGGAGGGTCCCAGGATGTCGCTGTCACCCGCTCGTTGTTCAGGGCTGGTGAATCTGATCAGAATAGGCAGCAGGGGGGGCTTTCCATCATGAGCACAGGGATTGTGGACATGGGGTTGGATGCTGGAAGCGGGCTGGACTTTGAGCAACTAACAGAGCAACGTCTAGACTGTGAGTCTGTTGTTCGGTAGGGATTGTCTCTGTTGCCGAATTGTACTTTCCAAGAGCTTAGTACAGTGCTCTGCACACTGTAAGTGCTCAATAAATACGATTGAATGAAATTCGATTGAAGGAATGAACAGGCCGAAGGCCACCATTTTGAATCTTTTCAGCCCTGATGAGAAACTGTCGAGTCTTGCCTGAGAATTGGGAGGAGCGAGGCTAATAGTCCACATGGATTCAAGTGCCCATAGTGGGCAGTCAATCATATTTATTGAGCACTTACTGTATGCAGAGCACTCTAGTAAATGCTTGGGAGGGTACAATGTGACGTAGTCAAATCACCGACATACCTGGACATACGCAAACTCCCCACTTTTCTCTCCCTCAAGGACACCATCCTCAACACCCCAGCCCCCACCACCTTCCTCCGTAATCCCCAAGCACCTCACCAATGACTTTTCTGGGAAAATTGAAGCCATCAGACAGACATGACTTCCTCAGATTTTCCCCTCACCCCTTCAACACTCTACTCCTGCTTCTTCATCCTTTTCCAGCTTCCCAGCTGTCTCCCACAAAATCTCTCCCTTGCTCTTTAAATTCATCCTCCCCCTCTACCACTGCCTCTGATCCAAGCTCCACTCACCTTCTAATGTCAGCTGCTCTCTTCCCTGATCTAACTGTCATTTTCAACCTCTCGCTCTCCAAGGATTTTGCCTTCACATATTCAAACAGTCTCCCCCAATTCTAAAGAAGTCCTCTCTTGACTCCACTGGTCCTTTCCAGGCTTGCCTCATTCATAATCCTAATAATAATGGAATTTTTTAAGTGTTTACTCTGTGACAAGCCCTGGGGTAGATATGAGATAATCAGATTGGAAACAGTTCCTGTTTCACATGGGGCTCACAGTCCAAGAGGAGGGTAGAGAAGCAGAGCAGCTTAGTGGAAAGAGCACAGGCTTGAGAGTCAGAGGATGCGAGTTCTAATCCCAGCTCCGCCAATTGTCTGCTGTGTGACTTTGGGCAAGCCACTTAACTTCTCTGCACCTCAGTCCTCTCATTTGTAAAATGGGGATTAAGCCTGTGACCCTCACGTGGGACAACCTGATTACCTTGTATCTTCCCCAGAGCTTCGAATGGTGCTTGGCACATAGTAAGCACTTAACAAATACTATAACTACTATTATTATTGAATCTCCATTTTCCAGAGGAGGAAACTGAGGCAGAGAGAAGTTAAATGATTTGCCCAAGGTCACACAGCAGGACCCTGGTCTTCTAACTTCCAGGCTTGTGCTCTTTTCCACTACACCACACTGCTCCCACTCCCGTCCACCCTCCTAGAACAGGTCATAAACACGTGCTTCCTTAATTTCCTCCCCACCAACTTATTCCAGAGATCTCACCGAGATGGCTCTCTCCAGGTCAAAACCACCTCGTTATAGCCAAGTCCTGATGCTCCTGGCCTTCTCAGCTGTTTCTGTCCACCCTCTCCTTGAAATACTATTAGGCCAAGGTTTTACTGATGCATTCTTCCCCATATGGGTTCTGGGACCCTCAGGACTGATGCTCGGCTGCATCATCATAGAGGAAGGAATGAAGGCTGATTGAAGAGGCTAAAGGGTCTTGTCTGTGGCTAGTGTGCTGGCGATCTGATGAGCCAGAGGCCTCTTTGTTCCCAAAACTATGTTTACTGGGCTCAACATCTTTTGTTCTGCACTGTTGAAATTTATTGTCTTTTTTATATTCTTTTCCCATGGTCCCATTGTTTTAAAATTGTCCCATTGTTCTATTGTTCTGTTTATCTCCATTTAGACTGTGAGCCCTGTAATTCTGTGCCTAGTAATCAACTCACCACTTAGCAGAGAAAGTGCTTAATATAGACCACAACCAACTAACTAGTAGCAGAGGCAGAATCAGAACCCAAGGAACTCTGTTTTTTTTTTTTAATGGCATTTGTTAAGCTCTTCCCAAATGCCAGGCACTGTACTAAACGCTAGGGTAGACAGAAGATATTTGGGTTGGACAGAGTTCCTGTCCCACATAGGGCTCATAGTCTAAATCCCCCTTTTACAGAAGAGGTAACTGAGTCACAGAGAAGTAAAGTGATTAGCCCGAGGTCAAGCAGCAGACACTTTGTGGAGCCAGAATTAGAACCCAGGACCTCTGAACCCCAGGCCCATGCTCTTTCTACTAGAGAGCACACGTAAAAGAATAGAGATGAGCAAAACCTTGGAGTCAGCCATCAAAGAAAACTCATTCAGGCTTCAAGATTTATAAAATCGAGATCTATCCTTTCTCTGGAACGAATCCATTAAAACTAGTCTGGACAAAGGGCATTAAAGCTATCCTTGAAGATAATGACCAAATATTACCAGGCACTCACAAGTTTTACCAGTCGAAGGAGTTGTACCAGTCAATTTTCTTCACATCAGCATCTCTTTGTCATTTTGTCCACATTGACATCGACAACTTTGTCATCATTAACACTGCCACCATCATCCTCGTCTAAGCTGTCATCATTATTATTGTGGTCACTTGCTCTGTGATTGGGGTGCGTTTGCGTAAGGGGCATTTTGTTGGATAATGGATTCATCTGGACATTCTATCATTTCTACCAATCTTGAGTCAAAAGAAGCAGCATGGTCCAGTGGAAAGAGCATGGGCATGGGAGTCAGAGGACTTGGGTTCTAATTCCAGCTCTGCCAATTGCTTTCTGTGTGACGTCAGGCATCACTAAACTGCTCTGTGCCTCAGTTCTTCTGTTTTCTCTCCAACTTAGACTGTGAGCCCCATGTAGGACAGGGACTTTGTTCAATCTAATTCCTCAAAAATCTCCAGTGGCTACCAATCAACCTGCGCATCAGTCAGAAACTCCTCACCCTTGGCTTCAAGGCTCTCCATCACCTCGCCCCCTCCTTCCTCACCTCCCTTCTCTCTTTCTACAGCCCAGGCTGCACCCTTCGCTCCTCTGCCGCTAATCTCCTCACCGTGCCTCGTTCTCGCCTGTCCCACCGTCAACCCCCGGCCCATGTCACCCCCCTGGCCTGGAATGCCCTCCCTCTGCCCATCCGCCAAGCTAGCTCTCTTCCTCCCTTCAAGGCCCTACTGAGAGCTCACCTCCTCCAGGAGGCCTTCCCAGACTGAGCCCCCTCCTTCTTCTCCCCCTCTTCCCCCTCTCCACCCCCACCCTTACCTCCTTCCCTTCCCCACAGCACCTGTATATATGTATATATGTTTGTATGCATTTATTACTCTATTTATTTATTTATTTTACATGTACGTATCTATTCTATTTATTTTATTTTGTTAATGTGTTTTGTTTTGTTCTCTGTCTACCCCTTCTAGACTGTGAGCCCACTGTTGGGTAGGGACCATCTCTATATGTTGCCAACTTGTACTTCCCAAGTGCTTAGTACAGTGCTCTGCACACAGTAAGTGCTCAATAAATACGATTGATTGATTGATTGATTGACTTGCATCTACCCCAGCTTTTAGGACAGGGTTTGACAAGTGCTTAAAAAAATGACAAAATTTAAAAAAGGAAGGACCTGCCAGAAGAGAAGCAAAGTGATTTAGGATAGAGCACGGGCCTGGGAGTCAGAAAGACCTGGGTTCTACTCCTGGCTCCACCACTTGTCTGCCGCGTGACAGTGGATGAGTCACTTTGCTTCTGTTTATTGTATTGTATTCTCCCAAGTTCTTAGTACAGTGCACTGCACACAGTAAGCACTCAATAAATATGATTGATTGATTTCTCTGTGCCTCAGTTCCTTCATTTGTAAAATGGGGATTAAAGCTGTGAGCTCCATGTGGGATAGGGACTATGTCCAACTTGATTACCTTGTATCTTACCCCCGTGCTTAGTACAGAAACTGGTACAAAGTAAGCGCGTAACAAATACCAATACAAAACATTAATAAGGCTAAAAATCCTTCAAGATGATCAGATAAATGGGCCATTGATAGTGGTTACTAGTCTATCATTTCATAGTTTATATTACGAAGTGTCCCATGTGGCTAACTGGTGAAAGGAACTGGGGAAGAGGGAGGTGGAAGTTTCCATGACATTCCACGGGAGGAAGGGACTTAGGGGGACTTTATGCATTGGGTGTGAACTGACCACTGGGTGGGCATGGGTGCAATTTCCTCCAAAGTGGAGGAAATTTCCCAATTTCTCCCCAGTTTCCCTCCATGTGTCTGTGCTCAGGCTTTCCCTCCGTGTCTCCCTGCTCCCAGGGCTGCCACCTCTTTAGGGGACAGAGGGGAGATGGAGGGACTACGTGGGTGAAACAGGACTGCATATGCATGTGGTATCCACCCCTGGACCACTGGGCAGAAAGACCGTGGGTTCTTTCCCAAGTGGACACACAGAGGCCACTCCAGCTGGGGAAAGGGAGAGGTAACAGAGGCACAGAGAAGTGAAGTGACTTGCCCAAGTTCACAAAGCAGACAGGTGGCGGAGTTGGAATTAGAACCCATGACCTTCTGACTCCTAGGTCTGTGCTCTATCCATTACATCATGCCAATTCATCATGAGACGAAGTGTGGCTTAGTGGAAAGAGCATGGGCCTGGGAATCAGAGAACCTGGGTTCTAATCCTGGCTCTGCCATATGTTTGTTCTGCGACCTTGGGCAAGTTGCTTAACTTCTCTGTGCCTCAGTTTTCCTGTTCTCTCTCCTACTTGGACTGTGAGCCCCATGGGGGACAGGAACTAAGTCCAACAATTCACTTGTATCTGCCCCAGCGCTTAGAACAGTGTTTGACACATGGTAAATGCATAACGAATACTATAAAAACCTCCTTACTAACATCATTATCATTATCTTTGCACATAGTAAGTGCTTAACAAATGCCATTATTATTATTATTATTATCATCACCATGATCTTAGTCTCCATATCTATCATAATCATTGTCCTTACTGACCTCATCTTCATCACCACTATTGTTACCATCATCATCACTGCTGTCATCTCCCCCTCTAGACTGAAAGCACTTGTGGGCAGGGAACATGCCTACCAACTCTGTAATGATCATCATCATAATAATAATTATGTTTGATAATCAATAGTAATGATAACTGTGGTATTTGTTAAGTGCTTTCTATGTGCCAGGCACTGTACTAAGTGCTGGGGGAGATACAAGCAAATCTGATTGAACAAAGTCAGAGGTCATGGGTTCAAATCCTGGCTCCGCCAATTGTCAGCTGTGTGACTTTGGGCAAGTCACTTAACTTCTCTGTGCCTCAGGTACCTCATCTGTAAAATGGGGATTGAGACTGTGAGCCCCCCGTGGGACAGCCTGATCACCTTGTAACCTCCCCAGTGCTTAGAACAGTGCTTTGCACATGGTAAGCGCTTAATAAATGCCATCATTATTATTTATTACTATCTACCCTAGAGATTAGAACAGTGCTTGGCACTTAAGTAAGCGCTTAACAAACACCATTATTAATATTAATATTAATTAATTAATAATTAATTAAAACCATGAAAGTGTAATCATCATAAACGTTTCTGTCTGATTAATCAATATTAATTAATTAATATTAATATTATTATTAATCCCCATTTTACAGTTGAGATACCTAAGGCATAGAGAAGGGAAGTGACTTGCCCAAGGTCACACACCAGAAAAGTGGTGGAGCTGGAATTAGGACCCAGGTCCTTCTAACTTCCAGGACCTTGCTCTATCCACTAGACAACTCTGCTTCTCGAGTGTTTACTGTGTGCCAAGCACTGTACTAAGTGCTGGGATAGATAAAAGATAATCAGGTCCCACATGGGGCTCACAGTCTAAGTAGCAGGGAGAATAGGCGTGAAATCTCCACTTTGCAGATGAGGAAAAGGAGACATAAGCAAAGTGAAGTGACTTGTCCAAGGTCATATAGCAAGCACGTGGCAGAGCTGGAATTCGAATCCAGTTCCCCTGACTCCCGGGCTCCTGCTCTTTCCACTAGGTCACGTGGCTTCTCCCCACAACTTCTGTATGTAGCTGGGGTTGAGGCCAGTGGGAGACCCCATGCACCGTAAGGGCAGGACTCGGAAGCCTTCAGGAGAACCTTTGATCCTTCTTCTGGGCAAGAGGGAGCGGGAGGAGCGAGATCCTAACTGAAACTGGCCCTGGGTTTCCGCTGGAATTCCAGAGTCAAGGCTGGAGGGAGGGGAAGGAGCCTCGGGATTAGCCCACAGAAAACGGCATCTTGAAATAAAACAGAAGTGGGAGCTGGGATCAGAGGCAACCCGAGCCCCAGTCCTGCCAGAGGTGATGTAACCGCTGATTTACCGTCTGGGTTTTTATCGCTCAGACCCCAAGGGGTTCAGGTTGAAACCATGAAAGTGTAATCATCATAAACGTTTCTGTCTGATTTAGGGCAGAGCCAAGGAGGGAGTGGAGGGATAGCGAGATAGGAGGGAGGGATGGGTGCCTTTATTCTGCCTACTCTACTCCACCTCTACTTAAGAAACGCCACTGCTGGGCTCGGTAGTAGTAATAGTAGTAGCAGCAGCAGCAGCAATTGTAGTAATAATGATGGCATTTGTTAAATGCTTACTATGTGCAAAGCACTGTTCCAAGCGCTGGGGAGGTTACAAGGTGATCAGGTTGTCCCACTTGGGGCTCACAGTCTTAATCCCCATTTTACAGATGAGGGAACTGAGGCACAGATAAATTAAGTGACCTGCCTGAAGTCACACAACTGACAAGTGGTGGAGCTGGGATTTGAACCCATGACCTCTGACACCAAAGCCCGTGCTCTTTCCACTGAGCCACGTTGAAGTAGAAGTAGTGGTAGTGGTATAAATATTCTTGGTATTTATTGAATTCACACTGAGTATAGAGCACGGTACTGATCACTTGGAAAAGCACCACCAAGGCTGAAGACATGAGCCTTGTCCACAGGGAGATTCCAATCTAATGGGGGTCACAGACATAAAGATACTGAAAAATAACCATTATTTGTCTCAGTTTCCTCATCTGTAAAATGGGGATAAGATATTTGCTTTCACTCCCTATTAGATTGTAAACTTTGAGTTTACAGCCCCCTCCCCACCCCATTCAAAACCCTACTGAAGGCTAACCTCCTCCAGGAGGCTTTCCCAGATTAAGGTACCCTTTTCCTCTGCTCTCCCTCCCCTCTCCATCGCCCTGACTCACTCCCTTTGCTCTACCCCGCCCCCCCCAGCATTTACATACATATTACATATTACATATTACATATTGATAATTCTATTTATTTATACTAATGATATATCTACAATTCTATTTATTTATATTTATGCTATTAATGCCTGTTTACTTGTTTCGGTGCCTGTCTCCCCCCTTCTAGACTGTGAGCCCATTGTGGGTAGTTATTGTCTCTTGTTGCTGAATTGTCCTTTCCAAGTGCACTCAGTAAGCGCTCTGTAAATATGATTGATTGAATGAATGAATGAATGAATGAATGAATGAATGAATGAATGAAAGGGGATCATGTCTGGTCTTATTACCTTGTATCTAGCCCAGTGTTTGGGATAAGAGCTTGATAAATACCATCATAATAATGTTTTTAATTATTGTTAACAATAAATCAAGTCTCTGGGCCTTCATCTTCAAAATAGAGAGAAAATAGACTGTAAACCCTAAATGAGAGGAATCCTGTCCTATGTGATTACCTTGAATCTAGCACAGTCTTTGGCATAAGTTCTTAATGAATATTATTAATCATTATGGCATTTGTTAAGCAGTTACTATGTGTCAGGCACTGTTACTATTATCATTAGTAGTAATAATAGTAGCAGTAGTAGTATAAATGAGGCACCTAACCTGTCTGAGCATGTTTTCTCAGTGTGGCTCAGTGGAAAGAGCACGGGCTTGGGAGTCAAAGGTCATGGATTCGAATCCCTGCTCTGCCAATTGTCAGCTGTGTGACTTTGGGCAAGTCACTTAACTTATCTGTACCTCAGTTATCTCATCTGTAAAATGGGAATTAAGACTGTAAGCCCCACGTGGGTCGACCTGTTCATCTTATATCCTCCCCACAGCTTAGTACAGTGCTTTGCACATAGTAAGTGCTTAACAAATGCCATTATTATTATTATTATTATTATTATTATTATTATTATTATTATTATTATTATTATTATTATTATAAAACAGGGTTAAGACAGACCCGCCCTTAAGGGAAGGTGGATGTGAACTCTAGAGGAAATGAAGAGTCTTCTGCCTTAACTGGGAATGTCAATTTCAAAGTCATTTCCCTTTGACTTGGGAAAGCAGCCTATCATACTTTTCAAAGGCCTACTTGACTATAAAACGGCACAGAAAGCTACTGCCCACCAAATAACTTGTTCAGAGGAATTCTGGTATACGTGAGTGGGAATCAATAAAAAGCATCTGGCTGAAGTGGTCTTCCCATATTCCCCTCATTTGGGAATGAAGGAAAGAAACATTTGGCAGACATGTGCACACCCTAACCCTAAATCATTCAGACACATTTTTTGGTGGTATTTTCTTAAGCGGTTACTCATTCACGCACTGCTGCAAGCACTGGAGCAGATACAGGTTTATCAGGGTGAACACAGTCCCTGTCCCACATGGGGTTCACAGTCTAAATTGGAGGGAGTAGGATTTAATCCCTATTTTTCCGATGAGGTAACTGAGGAACAGAGAAGTCAAGTGACTTGCCCAAGGACTCAGAGCAAGCAGTTGGCAGAGTCGGGATTAGAACCCCTGTCTTTTTACTCCTAGTCCAATGCTCTCTCCATTAGGCTATTCTGCTTCTCATTCATCTGGTCCTCCCTGCAGTTTTAGACTCTTTTCCCTCAGGCCTGTGTCGCTGGAGCATTTTGATTGTACTTCCCAAGTGCTTAGTACAGTGCTCTGCACACAGTAAGCGCTCAATAAATACGATTGAATGAATGAATGAATGAATGAATGAATACTCACAGGTTTGGGAGTCAGAGGTTGTGGGTTCTAATCCCAGCTCTGCCATTTGACAGCTGTGTGATTTATCTCATCTGTAAAATGGGGATTAAGAAATAGGGATTAAGACTGTGAGTCCCACATGGGACAACCTGATTACCTTGTATCTACCTTAGTGCTCAGAACAGTGCTCGGCACATAGTAAGTGCTTAACAAATACCATCATCAACATCATCATCATCATACTCACCCCCCCTTCATCTCCACAGCCCCTTATTTATTTATTAGTTTGTTTATTTTCTTATGGTATTTGTTAACTAGTTCCTGTGTGCCAGACACTTTACTAAGCACTGGAGTACATACAGGATGGCTTGCACAAAGTCAGTGTCCCATATGGAGCTCCCAGTCTTAATCCCCATTTTACAGATTAGATAATTGAGGCACAGAGAAGTTAAGAGACTTGCCCAAGGTCGCACAACAGACAAGTGTTGGAGTCGGGTTCACCCCGAAGTGGTGGTAGGCTTGTGCTCTATCCAATAGACCATGCTGTTTCCCTTTATGTCTTTGTCCTTATACTCTATGGCTTCTCCTGTCTGTAATTTGTTTTAATGTCTGTCCCCTTCATGAGACTGAAAGCTCCTTGAGGGAAGGGATCATGTTTACCAACTCTCCAAAGAGCTTAGTACAGCGCTCTGCATACCGTACATGCTTGATAAATACCACTGATTTAGCTGGCATTACTACCTCCCAACCCATCTGGTCACTTCTTCACTTGTAGTATAGTATGATGCTTGGCGCACGTAATCACATGTAAGAGTCTCAGTTCTGGGAGGAGGGGTTTCCCTGCAGGGGCCGGACCACCAGTGGGGAGGGGTGGGGGGGGAGTTTTGTGGCCAAAGAATCACCGCCGGGGGAGTTACTCAAGGTGGACAGGTCAGATGAAAACCTGATAAACAGTTGGCTAAAGTGGGGGACAAACCCACGACAGCTACTACGGTGACTACAGGCGGGGTCCCGGACCTAATGCCCAACCTCAGCACTGTGCTGTGGTCACCTGAGCTGGGAATGGGGCCTGCACCTACAAATCTACTACTATTACTGCTGCTGTTATTACTGCTATTATTTCTTCTATGGCCAATGTGATTGGAAGAAGAAGACATAGTGACAGCTCTCAAGGAGCTCACAATCTCACTGTCATTCCTTTAAACACCCACGACATAGGCGGGAGCTTTTTATGACATTTCTTAAAGGTGTGTCTAACACTGCTCTAACTGCTGGAGTGGGTACAAGTGAATTAAGTTGGACACAGTCCCTGCCCTGCGTGAGGCTCAGAGTCTTAGTTGGAAGGGGAACAGGAGAACTCTAGCATGGAGCAGTTAAGGGACTTGCCCAAGGTCACACAACAAACAGCTGGCAGAGCTGGGATTAGGACACAGTTCCTCTGACGCTAAGCCTGTGCTCTACACATTTGGCCAAGCTTCTTCCCAGTGGATCCCAGTGGTTTGGTTGGAGTACCAGGGCAATAAAGTAGGGAAATTCTGGGGTATCAATGCCACCCGTGGGTATATTTATCCAGAGCCAAATGCAATTGGAAATGGCTACAAGGCACCTCCCACTCCAGGTCAGCATGCAAGGAGACTTGCAGGATCTAGACAGTGATTGAGTTCTGGTTCATTTGGTCTGCAGAGGTAGCTGACACCCAGAATACTTTGCATGTAGGAAACCAATATTTTTGGATCTTGCCCAAAAGAGACCGAACCTCAGCTCTGCAGAGAGCAGCGCTCACCCTATCTGATCACACCCGAGACAGAAACCCATACCATCGCTTTCTGGGGGCTCCCTAAGGTGAGGTGATCCTCTGCTTGCAGATTTCCAACACGAGCCACCAACCACCCCCAAATTCCTCTGACTTCATTCTTGGCTGAGAGCTACAGCCGGAGAGATGGAGTGAATGCAGCTGGGGCTCCCTGCCCTCCCTCCCTGGGACCAATGTTTTTCGAATCAGTGAAACATTTATTCTCCTTGACATTGAAGCATCTTCCTCTGCAGAGGAGGTGAAATCGAGTTTCTTTGAAATGCGGGAGAGCCGCTCCAATCTGTCACCCTCAGGGTTTGGGACTGGAAGGGAATTACGCTGAGTGTAAAGGAGTGTAAAGGTCAGAATGTGTCCCCCCCCCCCCGGTGACCAGAGGCTGATCCCACCCGCAGATAAATGAGCGGTTGGAACCCGAGTTTCAGGGTGCTGCCTCCCCCCCGATATTCCAGGCCCGGGAGATCAATCAATCAATCAGTCATATTTATTGAGCACTTACTGTGTGCAGAGCACTGTACTAAGCGCTTGGGAAGTACAAGTTGGCAACATATAGAGACAGTCCCTACCCAACAGTGGGCTCACAGTCTAGAAGATGTGGGAGATGTGGTAGCTGCATCCGATGGCAGAACCTAGAAAGCCCACACCAAGATCCTTGGCCAGAATTCCAAGTCATCCTGCAAGAGAGCTTCCTGGAAGTTAGGGGCAAGGCTGGCTTCAGACAGAAAATGAGGTAAGCTACAGTTTTGGGGTGGGGTGGGAGTAGAGGTTGCGAAGGGCCTCTCACAAAGATAGTGGCAGCAATGGCTATATGCTCCTATAAGAAGGCAGTTGTAAGGTGAGGGGTGGGTGGGGGTCCTGCAGGACGGATGTGATCCATCTGTGAGATGGAAGGCGGTGCCTCATGAATTCCCCGGTGGGCCGTGGCAAAGAAATGCCCTTAGGATGGACTTTTGCTAAACAATAATACTAATAATAATGATGATGGTATTTGTTCAGCACTCACTATGTGTCAAGCACTGTTCTAAGCACTGGGATAGATACAAGCTAATCAGGCTGGACCCAGTCCCTGTCCCACATGGGCTCACAGTCTTAATCCCCATTTTACAGATGAGGTCACTGATGCACAGAAAAATGAAGTTACTTGCCCGTTTTCACATAGAAGACAAGTGGTAGGGCCGTGATTAGAACCCATGTCCTTCTGAATCGCGGGCCGGGGCTCTATCCATTAGGAGATACTGCTTCCCCAGGCCATTACTGCTGTTAAATGTCACATATGACAGCATTACTCTAAACTATGCACACACAGATCACAACGTGATGATATCACACAGGCAGGGGTGGGGGAAAACTTCTTTCCTACCTCAGGGAGGTCAAATGTTCGAAGGCAGAGTCAAGAAGAACTGAGCAAGATCTGAAAGAGTTGGTTATATGCATGCCAAGGATTCTGGGTGTCAGTTACCTCTGCAAACCAACTGGAGCAGAACTCACTCATGGTCTAGATTCTGCAGGATCAAAGCCAACCAGATTTCCTAAACAGTTGAACTGCACTGGGAATCAGGGGCTGGGATTTGCATTTCTTTACAGTTTAGTGTGCTCATCAAATCCTCGCGCAAATTCAGACTTGGCTTTTGGTGCATTAGAAGACCACTTCAGTGATTCATTTATCATAGTCTTTTTACAGCTTTAATGAATCACTGACAAGCCATACGCTTTAAGTGCCATATTTTTATTTCAGGTCCTCGACATACGAACGAGGCATTGAAAACATTAGATGATAATAGTTATGATAATAACGATTTTGGCATTTGTTAAGCACTTACTATGTGCAAAGCTCTGGGGTAGAAACAAGATAATCAGATTGGACACAGTCATTGTCCCACATGGGGCTCACAATCTAAATAGGAGGGAATAGGATTTAATCTCCATTTCACAGATGAGGAAACTGAGGCACAGAGAAATTAAATGACTTGTCCAAGGTCATCAGGACACAATTGGCAGAGCTGGGATTAGAACCCAGACTGTGACTAGATGTGAGCCCACTGTTGTGTAGGGACCGTCTCTATATGTTGCCAACTTGTACTTCCCAAGCGCTTAGTACAGTGCTCTGCACACAGTAAGTGCTCAATAAATGCGATTGAATGAATGAATGAATGAACCCAGGCCCTCTAACTCCCAGGGGCCCATGATCTTTCCACTAGGCTATACTGTTTCTCAGATGTGTGCAATGGTTAGCTGAACTGAAGTCATTGAAGTCTGAGATGAATCCACACTGGAGGAAAAACACTATTCACTAAGCTTTCCAATACTATTTAAATTTTTTTTTTATCCTACATATGTTACAAGTTATTCCAGCTTAAAGTTGCATCCTGGATATAAGACAGAAAGAATTGTCCAATGGGTAACTGGATGAGAGCAGCCCTCTGATTGGTTTATGGAGTGCTTCCTCATGATGATTGGAGAGTAAGCTCATGCAAGGTGGAAAAATTTCCAGGGGGAAAATGAAAAGCACCATGGCCTAGAGGAAAGAGCCCACCCCTAGGAGCCAAAGGACCTGGATTCTTATTCCTGCTACACCATTTGTTTTTAGTATGACCTTGGGCACTTAACTTCTCTGTGCCCCAGTTTCCTTATCTATAAATGCGGATGAAGACTGTGAGTCCTGTGTGGGACAAGGGCTGTGTCGAGCTTGATTACCCTAGCGCTTAGTACAGTGCCTGGCACATAGGACATAGGAAGTGCTTAACAAATATGATTTTTCTTTTAAAGGAGGGGCTCAACATCAAATCTGGCTATTCATCTGCCTGGGGCCTGAAAAGCTAAGGAAAATCATGGGCCTAGAGAGTTTTGTCTCTAGGGAAGCAGTGTAGTCTAGTGGAAAAGGCACAGGTCTGGGAATCGGAAGATCTGGGTTCAAAATCCATCTCTGCCTCCAGCCTGCTGGGTGACCTGGGACAAGTCATCTAGCCCCACTGGGGGGTCAGTATCTTCATCTGAAAATGGGGTTACCTGCTCTTCTCCGCCACGAGCTCACACAGCAGACAAGTGGCAAAGCCTGCACCAGAACCCAGGTCTACTGACTCCCAGTTCCTCTGCTTTCTTCCACTTGGCCATGCTACTTGGACAGAAGGGATAGAGTCCAGGAGATACACGGATTAAAAAAGGCACACAGGAAGGCAAGAGTCTCTATGTTCACCTTGAATTTCCCTCCAACTTTCTTTTTTGTTTCTTTTTCTACTGGTTTTACAAGAAGCAGAAAGACACTCCCCTTCCCTAGTCTTGCTCCGTCTCGCCTTCCTAACAGTTGTAACTCTGTTCCTTCTCCAACTCCTATAAATTCTTTCTCCAACTCCCAGCCCCGAGCTTCGCTCTCTCCTGTTACTGCCAATTGTAGCCATATTCTCTCTCCCACTACTACCGGTAGTGGCCTTATTATGTCTCCAACTACTACCAGTTGAAACCTTGCTGTTTCCTGCTACTCCCAGTTGCAGCCTCTTTCTTTCTCCAGCCTGTTGTAGCAATGTTCTCTCTCACGCCACTACCAGTTGTAATCTTGCTCTCTCTCCTGCTACCACAAGTTGTAGCTTTCCTCTCTCCTACTCTTACCTGTTTTTATCTTTTTCTTTCTCCAATTACTACCAGTTGGAGCCTTGCTCTCTGTCTAGTACCTCTTGTAACCTGGCTCTCTCTCCTTCTATTACCTGTTGTAAATTTGTTCTTTCTCCAACTTCTAGAGTTGTAGCCTTGCTGTCTCCTGCTACTACCAGTTGGAGCCTTGCTTTCTCTCATTTACTACCAGGTATAATCTTGTTCTGCCTCTTACTTCTACTAGTTGTTCTATTGCTTTCTCTCCTGCTACTTCATTCATTCATTCATTCAATCATATTTATTGAGCACTTACTGTGTGCAGAGCACTGTACTAAGCGCTTAGCACTGTACTGCTACTTCCTATTGTAACCTCATTCAGTCTCCAACTATACCAGTTGTAGCTTTACTCTCTCTCCCTCTACCACTATTTATGAAATAAAACGAGTCTTCCTTTCTCCGTCTTTAGATTATATGGCCCTGAGTGACAGAAACCATGTCTTTAAGTTACACCATTTTCTCCCAAGTGCTGAGTTCAGTGCTCTACACCCAATAGGACCTGGAGAAATATGACTGATGTATTGAATCCCCTGGAATAAATAAAAAGGGTGGGTTGTAACTTCAAAGCCTGTAGCCCTAGGTCTGATTTAATGGACTCATTTTGTAAGAGGATTTGAGTCTTATTGAATCGGGACTAAGGTGCTATCAACATTGACCATCAACTGCTGCCTCTTTCCTCAAAAAGTGACCCCGCCTTCCTCCTCTCGCCTTTCATGATCGTTGACCTTTAATAAATCCTTCCTCTCCTCCACAGCTTCCAGACATCCAGAAAAGCACAGAAAAGGGGCTTAGGTACTGGCTACTTTTTGCCGAGACTCTCCTGTGGTGGAAAGGTTGGCACTCAAAAATGATGTCACGGGGATGTACCAGACATTAAGGGCATGATTTTGGGCATGCACGTAACTTGAAAATAATAATCATCACCGTGACATTTGTGCAGCACATGTGCCAAATGCTGAACCAAGCGCTGGGGTAGATGCAAGAGAATCAGACCTCACAAGGCACTCACAGTCTACATAGGAGGGAGAACAGGGATTAAATCCCCATTTTGCAGATAATAATAATAATAATAATGGCATTTATTAAGCACTTACTATGTGCAAAGCACTGTTCTAAGCGCTGATGAAGGAACTGAGGTACAAGAAAATGAAGTGACCTGCCCAAGGTCACCCTGTAGACTATAAGCTCATTGTGGGCAGGGAATGTGTCCGTTTATTGTTATACGGTACTCTCCCAAGTGCTTAGTACAGTGCTGTGCACATAGTAAACACTCAATAGACACAGTTGAATGAATAAATGAGTGAATCCCAAGCACTTAATACAGTGCTCTGCAACCAGTGAGCTTTCAGTAAATACAATTGGCTGACTGACTGACTGACAGACAAGTGGCAGAGACAGGATTAGAATCCAGGGCCTCTGACTCCCAGGCCTGTGGTCTTCCCACTAGGTCACGCTGCTTCTTTGGATGCGATTATACATGCCTTTTGGCGGAGGTATCCTGAGTTTGCTTGAATCCTGTGCATTTCTCTGGGGGAACCCTGGACCCTCACCCTTCCTCCAGACTCACTGCTATGTTCCCGCCCCCCTCCGCCTAGTCAGGTCCCAGATAACACGGGCACTGCTTCCGTACCAGGATAGGTACAAGCTAATCAGGCTAGACACACAGGGCTCACCGTCCTAATCCCCATTTTACAGACGAGGTAACTGAGACATAGAGAAGTGAAGTGACTTGTCCAAGGTCACCCAGCAGACAAGTGGCAGAGCCAGAATTAGAACTCAGGTTCCTTGGGCTCCCAGCCCTGAGCTCTTTCCACAGGGCTGAAAACCATCGTTATTATTAGGTTGCTTTTTAGATAAATCCTCCTTCCAGGCAGTAAGACATAGACCCTATGCTCTCCTTCTGTTAGACTGAAATGTCCCCATACTCCTTCCTCTCAGAGTTGAGGGAGGTGAAGAAAAGTGTTGAAATGAGCAGAGGGTTCATCCCTCTTGACTGTGAGCTCACTATGGGCAGGGCAAGTGTCTGTTAATTGTTATATTGCATCCTCCCAAGCACTTAGTACAGTGCTTTGCACACAGTAAGTGTTCAAATATATATGGTTGAATGAATAATCCCTCACTTCCACCCACTCCCTCCTCCAAGTGGCTGCTTCCAGGACGATATCTGTTTGCACCCAGAAAATATTACAGACAGGCCACCCCACTGCTTTTAATAACAGTACTACTAACAGTAGTAGAAATAGTATTTATTAAACGTTTAATATAGGTAGAGTACTGTCCTAAGTGGTACTGTCCTAAGTGTTGGGAAAGAGAAGACATAGACACTGTCCCTGAAGGACTCAGTGTCTTTTACTACCCAGAAAAATATTAATGGTGGCATTTATTAAATACCTACTAGATGTCACTGCTGAGAGAAAATTTGTTAGATTCATTCATCCCCCTTCTAGACTGTGAGCCCACTGTTGGGTAGGGACTGCCTCTATATGTTGCCAACTTGTACTTCCCAAGCACTTAGTACAGTGCTCTGCACACAGTAAGTGCTCAATAAATACGATCGATTGATTGATTGATTCATCCATTCATTTAATTATATTTATTGAGCATTTACTGTGTGCAAAGCACTGTACTAAGCACTTGGGAGAGTACAATACAACAATAAACAGACACAATCCTTGCCCACATCCATCTCAGGTGCTGGCGCACAAGGGAACCTCTATCTAAGAGGGAGGCCAGATGTCTTATTCCTATTTTACAGAAGGAGAAACTGAGACCCATAGAAGTGAAGTGACTTGTCTAAGATCATCTAGCAGGCAAGTGGCCCCCTCTCCTTCTGTGTCATCCATATACTCAGATCTGTGCCCTTTGAGCATTAGGTATTCACCCTACCCTCAACCCCACAACACTAATATACAGATCTATGCGTTATTTATAATAATGTCTATCTTCCCCTCTAGACCGTAAGCTTGTTGTGGGCAGGGAATATGTCTATTAACTCAGTTGTAGTGTGGTCTCCCAAGTGTTTAGTATAGTGCTCTGCACATAGATCACAATAAATATCATTGATTGAAGTGGCAGTGTTGGGACTAGAACCCAGTTACCTGACTTCTGGTCCTGTGCTCTTTCCCCTGGGCTATGCTGCTCAGGGCTACACATCAATTTTTTTTCCATTTTTTTCATGGTACTTGTTAAACGCTTCCTATGTGTTAGACACTGTTCTGTTCTAATCGCTGGGGTGGATACAAGTTAATTAGGTTGGACACAATCCCTGTCCCACATGGGGCTCACAATCTAAGTAGGCGGGAAAACAGGAGAACTGAAGCACAGAGAAATGAAGTGACTTGCCCAAAGTCTCACAGCGGACAAGCGGGTAGCCTGGATTAGAACCCAGGTTCTCTGACTCCCAAAATTGTGCTCTTTCCACTAAGACATGCAGCTTCTCAATTCATTTGAAATATAATTTCTGGAGGAGAAGATAATGCAGATCGTCATCAGAAGTTAAGCCAAACTGAAGCCAGGACTGCAATTTTAAACAACTGCAGGCTTACAGCCCCACACCACCCTAATTGTCTTTTAACTACTGCTGAAACGGAAGGTCTCACCCTCCCCAAAGCACAAATATTTGGAGGTGAGTTCAAACTGGGAGAATTTTAGTGCCATTCCAAAATGACTAAAGGCTACAGACACAAAAAGTCTATAGAAAGCGTTTTACTCCACACTTCGTTAAAGCGACACTTCATAATAATACAATATTCGGCACCGGGGGGCCCAGCTGAAATATTTTCATTTCAAGTGGAGGGTTATCTTTGGAGAGGAGAGGAGATTTTGAAATTGGCACAATCAAGAAAAAATAGGCCCGGGGAATGAGGATTCAGAGAGCGGCCAGCCGACCTCTTAATGAAAAGAGGTCTGGTGCTTTGTCATAGCATTCGGAGAGCTGGCAGAGGAGATACAAAAATCAGTCAGGCAACAAAGGCTGTTGCAGGGATAGAGAAACCTGGAGTAAACATGAAGAGACCAGTGCTGAGAAGCAACGTTGTCCAGTGGATAGAGCACAAGTTTAGGAGTCAGAAGAAACTGGGCTCTAATCCTGGCTCCACCAGTTGTCTACTCCTTGAGCTTGAGCAAATTACTTCAATTCTTTGTGCCTCAGTTACCTCATCTGTAAAATGGGAGTGAAGACTAGGAGCCTTATCTGGGACAGAGACCGTGCCCAACCCAATTATTACCTTGTATCTAACCCGTGCTTAGTATAGTGCCTGGTACATAGTAAGCACTTAATAAATACCAGCATTTAACAAATACCATAAACACAAATTAAAAACCATTGACAAACCCCTACGAAATAAAAACAAAATTAGCAGGGTGCAGTGGTTACAGAAGGGAGTCCTAGGGGTCCAGAGGTTCTAGTCCTAGCTCCGTCCTGATTTGCTCTGGGACCTTGGGTGGATTGCTTAACCTCTCTGGGCCTCGGTTTCCACCTCTGTAATAGGATCTGACTGCCCTTCCCTCAAGGGAGGTTGTGAGGGTAGAGTGAGACAACTGATGTGAAAGTACACTGGAAAAATAAAAACATTCCTCAACTACAAGGTGGTATTATTCCATTTCTCCCTTGGAAGTGGCTTTTTCATCTCTCTTCCTCAACTTCTTTTCACATGGCAGCTAAGGCCAAGGCGATTCAGCCGGCTTTATTAAACCACGGGATGGCGTTTGATGTTTCCTCCCCATATACAACTTCCCACGCAGATCTTCTCTTTCCCCTGATGGGCCGAGGGAGTTCTCCACTCCCTCCTCCTTCCCACCAGTGGTGGATCGGAGTTTCGCCTTTCATTTCAAGGTATAAAAATGTCAGCGCCATTGAAAGGACAATATCTTTATTCTCATCGTCTAGGAGACAGGATGTGGGGGGGTGGGTGTTACGTGTCAGCGATGTCAGGTTTCACTTCCTGCCCCCTAATCAGTCCAGGATGGGCGGTCCCGGCCCCTCCTCCGAGATCTGCCCTTGACCTGGGCCAAGCTCCTTCCCACTCACTTCAATTGCTCGGGGAGAAGGCTAGCATGGCCGGCAGTTTCCTTGCCTCCTCCCTGGCCTCCATGGTAGTCAAACAGGAGGAAAATCTGCTGTGACATTAGGTCACGTGGCTGAAATTAGCCAGCCGGATGATTTAATTGTCTGGCTATTAGCTGTGAGGTAACGTAATTCATTTGATTGTATTTATGGAGAGCTTACTGAGTGCAGAGCACTATACTAATTGCTTGGGAGAGTACAATATAACAATAAACCTGTCCACAATGAGCTTACAGTCTACAGGGGGAGACAGACATTAATAGAAATAAATTGCAGATATGGACATAAGTTCTGTGGGGCTGGGAAGGGGGAATGAATAAATGGAGCAAGTCACCATGACTCAGAAGGGAATGGGAGAAGAGGAAAGGGGGGCTTAGTCAGGGAAGGCCTCTTGGAGGAGATATGCCTTCAATAAGGCTTTGAAGGAAGGGGGAGTAACCATCTGTCAGATTTGAGGAGGGAGGGCATTCCAGGCCAGAGGCAGGACGTGGGTGAGGGGTTGGCGGCAAGATAGACGTGATGGAGAAACAGTGAGATGGTTAGCATTAGAGTGAAGTGTGTGGGCTGGGTTGCCACGGACTGGCAGCCCCGACTCTAGCAAGTCCCGGAGGAATATGAATGCATGCCTGGCAAGAGGCAGCAGGAGAGGAGAGATGGAAATATGAGCCCATAGAGCCAGGGCACAAGATCTAGGAGGGCAATTAGCTGGGATTTGCATCAGTAAGCAGCACAGTCTAGTGGATAGAGCAAGAGCCTGGGAGTCAGAAGGACCTGACTTCTAATCCTAACTCTGCCACTTGTCTGCTTTGTGACCTTGGGCAAGTCGTTTCACTTCTCTGTGTCTCAGTTACCTCACCTGTAAACTGGAGGATGGGATTAGAACCCAGGGTTAATTCATTTAATCATATTTATTGAGCGTTTATTGTATGCAAAGCACTGTACTAAGCACTTGGGAGAATACGTTATAATAATAAACAGACACATTCCCTGCCCACAGTGAGGTCCTTCTGACTCCTAGGATTATCCCCAATCCACTACATCAAACTGCTTCTACTTCTGCTGCTTCTATTTCCAACCCAGAGACGCATCAACATTTGCTCAAAAGGAAAATACCAGGAATGTGTATCCATTCTTTTTAAAGTTAATATATAAACAATCAGATAGACACCTCCTGAACTTTAGAGAATCAGCAGGAACAATCCACAGTGGCGGGAGAAGAAGAGATTAAATTTAGTGGTCGAATTTCTGTGACGGTTGGTGGCCCGCTTGTCTGCCCACTTCTTCAAAGGGAGCTGCTGGAAATTTGGATCTCCTGGTGGCAGATAGACAAAAGTAAAGGTTCCAGGGAGCTTGGATCTACCCTAGTGCTTAGTACAGTGCCTGGCACAGGGTAGCGCTTAATAAATACCACAGTTATCATTATTATTATTACACTCCCAGTCAGCGTGTGAATCATCAGACGCCCCAGGGGGATTTTAGCCAAGTTTGGCCTGACCAGCCAAGTCGTCCCCCAGTGAACCCACACCCACACCTTCAGGGTCACCATAGGAGGGCTGGACATGACGATGAATGGACAAGACGAGAACCTTGGGGGCCAGCGGCTACTAACTCCGCCTCAGAACATGCCCCATTCACGAACCGCTTTGTTAACTCATCGCCTGATTGGACGAGAGGGCTTTGGACTTCTCAACCTACTGATCCTGCCCCTAAGCCACCATGCCATTCTGAAGGGTCTCAGACCAATTCCCAATATCCTGGCAACAGAGTGCAGGAAGCAGCCGGAATGCCCAAGAACCCCAGGAAGCGGCTGTCAGACAAATGGCATTCTGAGCCATTCAGACAGCCGGTTTGAGAAGTGTTACAGAAGAGAAGGGTCGAGACTCTGTGATTGAAAGAGAACAATTCTGATCCATCCATGCTCAATGGAGACTGACTAGTGGCACACTGTGGCAGTTTGCTGTTAGTGAAAAAGAGCTCATGATGTGCATTAAGAGGTGTGGAAGCTAGAATCTACAGTTTGTCTGTGCAGAACTATACGTTTGTACTTCCACTTTGGCAATCTAAAGGGTTAGCCTATCATCTTTCCCTTCCCTGGCGTTTTAACGTCTGAAGGCAGTTTAAATGCCCTAGTTGGATTTTGTGCACAAGCACAGAAACCTGCGGGTAGTGAGAACACTTTTGATAAATTAAGTTGGAAAATGAAGGAAAGCAAAGCAACTTCTGCCCAGCCTCAGGGAGGAAAGCTTACCTTTGCCATTTCCCTACATGGCTGCGGGCTGCAGGAGTGTATGGATTTGTCTTAGACCTGCTCCCAGGGGTACATCTCTCTCTGGGGTCTTTTACCAAAATTCAATTCTTTCCAAGAGGGTCTGTAATAATGATAATAATAACAATGACAACAACAACATTAATAATATTTGTGATATTTGTTTAGATTTTACTATTTACCAAGCATTCTACAAACCACCAGGATAGATATAAGGTCAGCGGGTTGGACACAGTCTCTGTCCCACAGCTCACAGTCTAAATAGGAAGGAGAGAGTGAATTGAATCTCCATTTCACAGATGAGGAAACTAAGGCACTGAGAAGTTAGGTGACTTGTCTAAAGTCACACAGCAAGTGCAGGATAGAGCCGGGATTAGAAGAACCCAGGACCTCTGACTCCTAAACCCGGGCCCTTTCCACTAGGCAACTCTGCTTCTCTGTCCCTTCAGTCAGTTTCTGATTCCTCTTCCTCATTATTCTTGATCCTATTCTTTGTGATTGGGGTGTGTGTGTGTTTGTGTGTGTGCATGTGTGCATGTGTGTGTTCTCTCTCCCCTATCTCCTCCAGGTCAAAGTCGTCAGTGCCCCCCCCCCCCCCCCCCCCCCACCGAGCACTGGAGGCCAAAGTGAGGAGCAAGGCCAGGACAGTTTCCAGCCCCTGACAGCCATCTCCTCCCCACAATGGGTAGTTTGTTTTGGAGGCTCCTCTCTCGCCATCATCATCATTATTCACGTCGAAACCTCTACCAGAAAAGGCCATGTTGAAATACTGGTCTCTCGGTGACGGCCCTGGAATAACTTGTTATTCCAACACTCTCCTCACCGGGAGCTTGAGTTTCCATGGCCTGGATGTTGCGGGCCAGGTCTGAGGGGAAGTCTTCTGGCTCCCCAAGGCCGGATTAATTCTCTGACAGGCAGGAGCTCCATTTCCGCCGAGATCCCAGAGAGCCCAGAGGAGACCGCTCGTTGCAGCTCTCCAACCGGAGCACCTGGAACTGAGGGGAGCTGACTTTATCTTTTAGGGACTCTGGGAGGCCTTGGGAAAACTGGCTCGATGAGCCCGCCTCTATTTTTCCATCCTGTTCCTCTTCCCTATTAGGTCACAAAGCCGTTCTATGGGCGAGAGAAAACGTGTTTTTATCCCCCCCTCTATTATTGTGTTATGACTTTTTTTGTAGTGTTTGTTAAGCTCTCACTATGTGCCAGGCACTATACTAAACAGTGGGGTAGATGCAAGCTAATTAGGTAGGACACAGTCTATGTCCCACCTGGAGTTCACAGTTATTTTTGTAATGGTATTTGTTAAGCACTTACTATGATGTGCCCGGCATTATACTAAGCGCTGGGGAAGATACAAGTTAATCAGGTTGGACACAATCCATGTTGTCTGGCCTGGAATGCCCTCCCTCCTCACATTGGCCAAACTAGGACACTTCCCTCCTTCAAGCCCTACTGAAAATTCACCTCCTCCAGTATCCCTTCCCAGACTACGCCCCCCTTTTCCTCTGCTCCTCCTCCCCTCCCCATCGCCCCGACTCCCTCCCTCTGCTCTACCTCCTTCCCTGCCCCACAGCACTTGTGTATATATGTACGTATTTGTTATTCTATTTATTTTATTAGTGATGTGTATATATCTATAATTCTATTAATATTGATGTTATTGATGCCTTTTTACTTGCTTTGTTTTGTTTTGTTGTCTCTCCCCACCTTCTTGGCTGTGATCGCATCTTTGGGGAGGGATTGTCTCTATTTGTTGCTGAATTGTACTTTCCAAGCACTTAGTACAATGCTCTGCACACAGTAAGCTCTCTATAAATATAACTGAGTGAATGAATACATGGGGGTCACATTTCGCAGATAAGAGAACCAAGGTACAGAGAAGCTAAATAATTTGTCCAAGGTCATACAGCAGACAAGTGGTGAAACCAGGATTAGAACCCAGTCCTGTACTCTTTTCACTAGGCCACACTGCTTACCAAGTGCCAAGCACTGTTCAAGGCACTGGGGGGTGATACAAGGTAATCAGGTTGTCCCATGTGGGGCTCAAAGTCTTAATCCCCATTTTCTAGAAGAGGTAACTGAGGCACAGATAAGTTAAGTGACTTGCCCAAGCAGACAAGTGGCAGAGGTAGGATTGACCTCAGACTCCCAAGCCCGTGCTCTTTCCACAGTGCCATGCTGCTTAATACAGTCTTGTGCCTAACTACCTCAGCGAACTAAGCGGAAGTCTGAGACAGGGACCAGGGCATTGGGGAATACTTCCGCCCCTTCCCTTTATGCACTGGAGCAGAATCTGGTGTGTCGACTAGAGTGTGGAGGGTGGCTGTGCAGCGCTGGTCCATGGATCCAGCTGGCAGCACCATTGGTTTCAAAGCTGCCAGATGGAAGTGGCTTGGCAATGCTTTCCTGCAGCGGTATTTTAGTGGGTAGCTACATACTAGTTGACGGGGGGCAGGCGGGGGCTCGTAGCTGCTGTTCAGTAGAAAAGAAAGAATTATTTCAGAGGTTTGGACGAGCAACATGCAGAAACAGACTCCAAATATCCTAGCTCCGTCTGCCAGGGGATTCCTTCTGCTAGGCCCAGATCGGCTGTGGGCCAAAGTGTCACCTTCGCTTCCATCTGTCCGACGGAGGCTCAAATCGAACGACGATCAGACATTGGTTGGATGTCTCCTTTGGAGTGAAAGAGACACCAGGTGGCTTCTCCATCCCTCCGGAGAGGACAGAGGTCAGGCGGAGGCGGGAGGGGTGAGGCCTCCCTGGGATCTCTGAAATCCAACTCCCAGAATGCTAACAGTCCTATAGCAAGCGAGGTCTGACCCAGCATTGCATCGTCAGAGAGGGGAGCTGACAAATGAATCAATCAGTTGCATTTATTGAACACTTAAAGGAATTTGGCTAGACATACAGGACAATTTCCAGTGGAAAATTTCCTTTAACTGGGGACAAAGTACCTCTCAGGACCAAGCCAACATTAGAGAGAGGAGCACTAAATGGAATGCCTATTAAGGCCAAGTACTTGTCAGGGACAAATACTTATTCCTATAGCCACTTTTCCAATCTTTTTTATTAATGATGATAATAATGGTGCAATTTTTAAGCACACACTTTGTGCCAAGTGTGGTCCTATGTGCTGGGATATTTACAGGGATAATTGTGGTATTTTTAAGCACTTACTATGTGGCAAGCCCTGTCTTAAGCACTGGGATTCTGACAAGGATAATTTTGCTATTTTTAAGCGCTTACTATGTGCCAGGCACTCTACCAAGTCCTGGAGTAGTTACAATAGAAAGTGTGAGATTTTTAAAGTGTTTACTATGTGCCAAATACTGCACTGGGGTAGCTACAATAATAACTGTGCTACTTTTTAAGTGCTTACTATGTGCCAAGCACTGTACTGAACACTGGGGTAGATACAAGATAATCATATCTCAGTAAGAGGTAGAACAAGCACTGAATTCCCATTTTGCAGATGGGGGAACTAAGATAAAGAGAAGTGACTTGTCCAAGGTCTTAGAACAGGTACGGGACAGAGGCAGGCTTTGAACCCAGTTCCTCTTACTCCCAAGCCCATGCACTTTCCAGTAAGCCATGCTGCTACTCGAGATACAAGATAGGTCACGTACAGTCTCTGTCCCTCATAATGATAATAATAGTCATGGCATATGTTAAGCGCTTACTATGTGCAAAGCACTGTTCTAAGCGCTGGAGAAGCTTAGATGATCAGGTTGTCCCACGGGAGGCTCACAGTCTTAATCCCCATTTTACAGATGAGGTAACTGAGGCCCAGAGAAGTTAAGTGACTTGCCCAAAGTCACACAGCTGACAATTGGGGGAGCCAGGATTTGAACCCATGACCTCTGACTCCAAAGCCCGGGCTCTTTCCACTGAGCCACACTGCTTCTCTATGGGACTCAAAGTCTAAGTAGGAGGGACAATTGGTATTGATTGAATCTCCATTTTGCAGATGCAACTGAGGCAGAGAACATTTACTCAACATCACACAACAGGCAAGTAGCATAGGGAGGATTAGAACCCAGGTGCTCTGATTCCCAGGCCTGTAGCTATACCACTAGGCCATGCTGGTTCACTCCATTAGACTGGTCACTCCTTGAGGGTAGGACAGGGAATACAACAGTTTAATGATGGCTTTGTTAAGAGCTTACTATGTGCCAAGCACTGTTCTAAGAGCTGGGATAGATAGAAGGAAATCAGGTTGTCCCACGTGGGGCTCACAGACCTAATCCCCATTTTACAGATGAGGTAACTGAGGCACAGAGAAGTTAGGTGAGTTGCCCAAAGTCACAGAGCTCATATGTGTCGGAACTGAGATTAGAACCCACGACCCCTTACTCCCAAGACTGTGTTCTTGCCACCAAGCCACACTGCTTCTCTAAATAAATGGAACGCTTCACGAATTTGCGTATCATCCCTCTTGTACTTGTCCAAATGCTTAGTACAGTCCTCTGCACACAGCAAACATTTAATAAATACTATTGATCGATTGATTGAAATTCAAGTGTTTCAAATCAGTAGTATTTATTAAGCACGTACTCTGTTCAGAGCACTGTACTAAGATCTTGTCTACAGTTGATAGGCAGGATCCCTGTTATCAATATCAGTGGTATTTACTGAGCACTTACTGTGTGTACAGCACTGTCCTGGAAGAAATGTGATTTCAGGATAATAATAATAATAATTACGGTATTTATTAAGCACTTACTATATGACAGGCACTGTTCTAAGCACAAGCCTCATGGCTTAGCAGAAAGAGCATGGGCTTGGGAGTCAGAGATCATGAGTTCTAATCCCACAACTGCCACTTGTCAGATGTGTGACTTTGGGCAAGTCACTTAATTTCTCTGTGCCTCAGTTACCTCATCTGTAAAATGGGGATTAAGACTGTGAGACCCATGTGGGACAACCTAATTACCCTGTATCTACCCTAGCATTTAGAACAGTGCTTGGCACATAGTAAGTGCTTGACAAATACCAGCATTATTATTATCCAGTGCTTAGAACAGTGCTTGGCACATAGTAAGCAGTTAACAGATACCATCATTATTATTATTATAAGCAAATTAGGTCCCCCATGGGGTTCATAATCTTAATCCCCATTTCACAGATGAGGTAACTGAGGCACAGAGAAGTGAAGTGACTTGCCCAAGGTCACAAAGCAGACAAGTGGCAGTGTCAGAATTAGAACCCAGATCCTTCTGGCTCCCAGGCTTGTGCTCTATCCAGTAGGCCATGCTGCCTCTCAGCGGGGCCTTGAAGACAGGGAGAGCAATGGTTTCCTGGATGTGAAGCAGGAGGGAGGCCAAGGCAGGAAGGAGGGAGAGAGTGACATGAAAGGGGCTCACCTACAGTGGCCAGTGACACTTTCACAAAAGAAAAAATCCCCCAGGGTGCACGTGACAACACGCACGCACACGTAAATACCCGTGCTACCTATGCCGGTACAAAACCTGATGCGATGATGATATCCAACTGCCATCTGTGTGGAAGTCTACCCAATCCATCCGGGACCAGTCTAGCCCCAGAGTCCCATATGACTCCCCCAATCTCTCTGACTTAGACTGTGAACCCCATGTGGGACAGGGACTGTCTCCAACCTAATGAACTTATACTAACCCAAAACTGGGAACAACCTGATCTGCAAATGCCTGAGGACTATTTGTATACATGCTCTTTTTCTTTCTCTCTCTCTCTCTCTTTCTCTTTCTCCCCACTCCATCCCCTGAGAAAAGCACCATGATAATCATCACCTTCCCTCCCTCCACCTGAGGTCCCTGCTCCCAGCGTGCTCTGAGTCCACCAGGCCCAGGATAAAAGCTGCTCCCACCTCCTCAATCCCTGCCAAGATTTTGCATCCATTTTGTGTGTTTGTCCATATTGTGTTTTAATGTTTCATCGTTCTTGGTTGAGTCTGTCTCCTATCCCTACTTCCCAGTTTAACTCCTAGTTTGTGAGCCCCTCCAAAGGTCAGGAACTGTGTCTAATTCCCACCCATGTCTTCTCCTTCAGTACATTTTCCCCTTTTTCCTCTCCTCCTCCTCCTCCCGCCCCACCATCCCCCCTCCCTCCCTCTGCCTATCCCCTTCCCCTACCCACAGCACTTGTATATATTTGTACATATTTATTATTCTATTTATTTTATTTGTATATATTTATTACTCTATTTTATTAATGATGTGTATATAGCTATAATTCTATTTATTCTGATGGTATTGACACCTGTCTACTTGTTTTATTTTGTTGTCTGTCTCCCCCTTCTAGACTGTGAGCCCGTTGTTGGGTACGGACCATCTCTATATGTTGCCAATTTGTACTTCCCAAGTGCTTAGTACAGTGCTCTGCACACAGTAAGTGCTCAATAAATACTACTGAATAAATGAATGAAAGTACTTTGCACAGTGCTCAGTACATAATCAGTGCTTAGTACCACCACTACTACTACACTTCTGTGAACAGATGTGAGAATAAACATACATGACACATATGGATCATGTCACCTTAGCGTGTTAACTCCAGAAGGCAAAGGACATGCAATACATATGTATATATATATATGTATTTTTATGGTATTTTGTTAAGCATTTACAATGCTTGGCAGGCACTATACTAAGCACAGGGATAGATATGAGGTAATCAGGTTGGACGCAGTCCATATCCCACATGGAGCTTGCAGACTTAATTCCCATTTTATGAATGAGGTAACTGAGGTACACAGAAGTGAAGTGACTTGCTCAAGGTCAGACAGCAGACAAGTGGTAGAACCGGGATTAGAACCCAGGTCCTTCTGACTTCCAGGCTTGTGCTCTATCCACTAGGCCACACACTGCTTCTCTATATTTTATACAATACCTAGTCTAAGAGCCACAATTATGAAGTTTTACTGAGCATTCTCAGGATGTCTGTTGTATAGGAGCTTTCATTTTAATAGCAGAGGCAAGACAAAACAAGAGCATAAATACAATGAATGCATGAGTGCATATTGAGGGGGAAGGAGTGGGTCAGGAATTGCCAAGGCAGTTAGCAGATTGGGGATGGCTAAATCAGGGTAAACTTCTCAAAGGAGATGGAATTAAGGGGAGAAAAGTGGGACATTGAGAGGGAGTTGGTTTGAGGACAAGGGAAACTGAGGCAGTCTGAGCCCAGGGAAGTGGAGTCTCTTAACATGCCTGAGAACCTGAAGGGAGGAACTGATGCCAACCTTACTCTCTAGTCCCTCCCTATCATCTTCCCGCTGGGGCTTCAAGTTCAACAAGAGAGGAAGCGGACAAGAGCAAGGCACCCTGTGAAAAGCACACTCAGGATGCGGCATCAGTTGAAGTGGCCACAGCACAGGTCTGACCCTGGTCCAGGGCGTGGTGACCCGACAGACAGTTGCCTTGGTAACCGCCAGACTCTTTGTCCAGACTCCCGCCAGTCCTGTCCATCTCACGGAACTCCCTTGGCGGTTCTTTGGTCAGAAACGTTCAGCATCCTATGGCACACAGGCAAAGCCAGGACCGGAACCCAGGTCTCCTGACTCCCAGGGTTGTGCTTTATACAATGGACTCACGGCAGGGACTGGGCCCGGAAAGACATTCCACAGCAATCAATCAATCAATCAATCAATTGTATTAATCAATTAATCTATCAATCAATCACAGCAACTTTACCAAGGCAGATAGGAGGTGCCGTCACCCGGAAAGGGGACCGATGACATCACAACTGCCACTCCCTAAGGGCCTGAGGTAAACCCTCCCAATCCAGCCAGGTGACCCGAAGCCCTACGTTCCTCATTCCCCTTCGATTAGCCAACGATGGTCCCCAAGAGACATGGGCTGAGTAAAGACCCCACAGGAAGCTGGGAAAAGCTAAGAATAGGAACAACCAGCTTCCTCAGAGATCTGCAGCCCAGGCAACCCAAACTGAGCATGACTGCCCGTCTCTCTACGAGTCCCAGGATGCAGCCCAAAATCCAGGATTGCCCAGCTAACTGGGACATGCGGTCAGCCTGGTTCTGGGGGTGAGGTGAAGGTGGAAGACCCCGGGGTGTGATTGGTCTTGTTTAGGAAGGCACTGGTCTCCCTGGACTGAGGAGGGGGCCAATATGTGACCTTCTTACGTAAACTCAACGGCTGGCACATACATGGACCACTTTTATCTTTTTGCTGAATAATGCAGAGAAGATATATTGATTCATTTTGGTCCTTTCAGTCACATTTGAGCACAAATATCAGGTTTATCTGAGTTCCGCCAGAGTGTAGAGTAGAAAAGGGATTGTCCTTGCCCTCTAGGAGCTTGCAATATCATGAAAGAAAGCTATCTCTTTATAGAACAATAAATTATATTTATTTATCATTCAATCATATTTACTGAGCGCTTACTGTGTGCAGAGCTCTGTACTTAGCACTTAGGAGAGTTGGAAGATATGTTCCCCGCCCAAAATGAGCTTACAGTCTAGAGGGAGAGACAAACATTAATATAAATAAATAAATAAATTATAGATAAATGAATAAAATACATATATAATAAATGAACCATGAATATTAAATATATAGAGAGAGAGAGATCACTTTCTTCTATATATATAAATATCTTGCAGAATTGGCCACTCTGCACCTGGTGAGAGAATGAGAGATGGATGGATGGTTGGATGGGTGATTAGAACCACCAGGGAATTTTGATGTATGGGCAGGTCTCTGAATCCCTTCATCAGAAAGGAGAGGCCCAAATAATTTGACCTGAAAATGGTCCTTGCTGTGGGTTGTGGCTACCAGCCTCAGCCAAGCAGGAATCTCTCCAAACTCTGGTATCCTGCAGAGAATTTCCTCCATTACCAGTTTGTATTTCTTCCTTTCCTCTCTTACTAATAATAATAATGATGGCATTTATTAAGCACTTACTATGTGCAAAGCACTGTTCTAAGCACTGGGGAGGTTACAAAGTGATCAGGTTGTCCCACAGGGGGCCCACAGTCTTATTCCCCATTTTACAGATGAGGTAACTGAGGCACAGAGAAGTTAAGTGACTCGCCAAAGTCACACAGCTGACAATTGGCAGAGCCTGGATTTGAACCCATGACCTCTGGCTCCAAAGCCCGTGCTCTTTCCACTGAGCCACGCTGCTCCTACCTGTCTCTCCCTGAGGTAAAGGTGATTTCCTTTCAGGTTACCACCTGGGGCTCAGAATGGCTAAGCTCCCTGGGGGTGACTGGTGATTGGCAGGGCGGTGGAAAGGGCATGTGCTTTCAGACCTGAAGACGGGACAAGAAATGGGGCCAAGGGAGAGGGCAGAGACCTGAAACTAGGAATAAGAAGAGGGCAGACCTGACCCCTGGGGAGCAGGTCTCGGTGCACAGGAGGTAGGAGTGGTACTAGAGTCTTGGCAGGGAGATGGGCGGGCACTGGGGGTAGACTGACCAATTCTGCCAGTTTCTAAGAGCCCAGGCTTGAGAGTCAGAGGTCATGGGTTCTAATCCCGCCTCTGCCACTTGTCAGATGTGTAACTTTAGGCAAGTCACTTAACTTCTCTGTGCCTCAGTTCCCTCATCTGGAAAATGGGGATTAAGACTGTGAGCCCCACATGGAACAACCTGATCACCTTGTAACCTCCCCAGCGCTTAGAACAGTGCTTCGCACATAGTAAGCGCTTAATAAATGCCATTAAAAAAAATCCCGGCTCTGCCACTTGTGAGCTGTGTGACTTTAGGCAAGTCACTTCACCTCATCTGTAAAATGGGGATTAAGATTGTGAGCCCCACGTGGGACAACCTTGTATCCCCTCAGTGCTTAGAACAGCGCTTGGCACATAATAAGCGCTTAACAAATACCAACATTATTATTATCTCGGCCTGCCATCTGCAGGACCATGGACCCCAAAGTCCCAGCTTTCTCCGGGCAGGGAAAGTACTAGGTTGCGTGGAATCAGACTCAGAGCCCTCAACTCCCAGTAGGACAGGGAGAGCACAGGGCTGCATGACCACTGGCCCCAGAGTCTCAGCTCCTCCAGGGCAGGGAGAGCATCGGTTTGCGTGGAATCAGACCCAGAACCCTCAACTCCCACCAGGGCAGGGAGAGCTCAGAGTTGCATGGACTCGGACCTCAGTTTCTCCGCTCCCCCTCGCCCCGGGCAGGGAGAGGAGGGGTTCAGGGGTCCTTCCTTGGGGGTCGTAGATACTAACTGGCTCCCTTTGGGCCCTGTGGGCGGGAAAGAGACGAGGCTGCGTGCAGAGAATCGGGCGGCCAGTAGGGGGCAGTAGAGCCCCACGGCCGCGTACTCGCAGGCAAGGGCTACCAAACTGGGCTCCCGGACCCGTGGGTCCACTGAGTCACGCTCATTTCCTGGGGACATCTCCCTCCGGCCCCCAAATCGCCCCAACGCATCACCTCCTCTCCCTCCTCCAAAGCTGGGAAGAATGGGAGAGTTGAAGATGAGGCTGGAAGGGGGAGAGACTAGGGAGAGGCAGGGGCAATTTTAGGGAGCTCACACCTGAGAGTCTCAATTTTTAAATAAAATAGGTGGCCAGGTCACTGGGGGCAAGGGGTGGGAGAAGCAGGGGGCCATGGCGCCTGAGGAGGGAGTTAAATATCTGGAACAACTCCCGAGGGCAATGGGCATGGCTGTCGATAAGGGTGGAGAAATAGTCTGGCCAGGCAGAGGAGAGGGCAGAGTTAAAGCATGGAAGGATAAACTTGAAGCGAATAAAGTTGGCATGATATTTAGATTTCCTCCAGGAGCGCTTTGCTGGAGCAGAAGAGCAAAAGGAGGCAGACCATGCAGGTGATCCAGGGCCGTGGGTTAGTGGTACGAGATCGACAAAGGGATAGGGGAGCGAGTGAGTTGAGTTCAGTAGAGAGGGTGGTGTTGAGAGCATCTATTTGGCCATCAAGGGAGGGTAGTTTGGGTATGGAGGCTAAGTGGGGCAAGATGAGTTGAAAAAATTGGAAGGAGGCAAAAGATTGGAGGTCTCTGTGGGAGAATAGTACAGATTTACAGGGGAAAGGTGTGTGGGAGAGGAGGCATGTGAGAAAGTCATGATCAGATAGAGGGATTTCAGAGTTAGGGTGGGTAGAGATTGTGCAGTGCTAAGAGTTGTTGAGGTTGAGTGTGTGTCCACATTGGTGAGGGGGCAAGATGGGGTGGAGCAGGAAGTCAGCAGAGCTGAGGAGTGATAGAAGGCAGGCAGCAGAAGGGTCAGCAGGAACATCTAAGTGGCTACTGAAGTCCCCAAGGCTCAATGTGGGCCAGAGAAAGAGAGAAGGAATGTGAGAAAGGGATCAGAATAGTTAAAGAAGTTGGAGGTGGGATACAGGGGGTGGTAGATGACAGCTACTAGAAACTGGAGTCACTTCCTGTCTCTCAAGTCAGAGTCCCACATTCCTCTTCACTCCTCTAATGCCAATCTTAATGATTATGGTATTTGTTAAGTGCTTACTATGTGCCAAGCACTGTTCCAAGCACGGGGGTAGAAACAGGGTAATCAGGTTGTCCCACGTGGGACTCACACTTTTAATCCCCATTTTACAGCTGAGGTAACTGAGGCACAGAGAAATTAAGTGACTTTCCCAAAATCACACAGCAGACAAGTGGCGGAGCGGAATTAGAACTTATGTCCTCTGACTCCCAAGACCGTGCTCTTTCCACTAAGACACGCTGCTTCTCACTGTACCTTAATTCCATCTATCTCGCCGCCAGCCTCTCTCCCACGTCCTGCCTCTGGCCTGGAAAGCCATGCGTCCTCATACTCGACAGACAATTACTCTTCCCTGCTACAAAGTTTTATTGACAACATATCTCCTCCAAGAGGCCTTCCCTGACTAAGCTCTCTTTTCCATTTCTTCAACTCCCTTCTGCGTCACCCTGACTTGCTCCTTTTATCAATCAATCAATCAATCAATCAATCAATCATATTTATTGAGCGCTTACTATGTGCAGAGCACTGTACTAAGCCCTTGGGAAGTACAAATTGGCAACATATAGAGACAGTCCCTACCCAACATTGGGCTCACAGTCTAAAAGGGGGAGACAGAGAACAAAACCAAACATACTAACAAAATAAAATAAATAGAATAGATATGCACAAGTAAAATAAATAAATAAATGTATATTGTATATGTTATTATTCATCCCTTCTCCCAACCTCACAGCACTTATATGCATATCTGTAATTTTTTATCTATATTCATGTCTGTCTCCCCCTCTAGACTGGAAGTTCATTATTGGCCGGGAATGTGTCTTTGTATTGTTACACTGTGCTTTCCCAAGTGCTTAATACAGTTCTCTGCACATAGTAAGCGCTCACTAAATAAGGTTGACTGACTGACTGACTGACTCTCTCCAGGGTGCCAGAGGCAAGAGCCAGGCATAAACCAATCTCTTCTGCTCCGGGCTCTTTTACTCTCTGTCTTCTCCAGGAAATGGTCAGAGGCAGTGCTTGATACAGTGTTTGGCCCAGAGAAAATGTTTAAATGCCACAATTATCTTTATTATTATTATTCCTATTATTAAAAATGAAAATTACTGGACCCAAAGACATCTGGTGCTGTTTCAGTAGTGGGCAAGGGCTAGCCCAACTGAAAACCGGATGATTTGGTAAGAAGTTGGACAAAGGCCAGTGACGGAAAGGGGATAGTCCAGGCCTACCAAGAGGAGAGATGAGCAGTGAGCTTTCACTACCTGTCAAGCCGCTTGGTTTAGTGGATAGAACACGGGCCTGGGAGTCAGAAGGATTTGGGTTCTAATCCTGGCTCACCAGCTTGTCTGTTGTGTGACCTTGGACAAGTCACTTCACTTCTCTATGCATCAGTTACCTCACCTGTAAAATAGGGATTGAGACTGTGAGCCCCGTATGGGACAGGGACTGTATCCAACCCTATTTTCCTGCATCCACCCCAAGGCTTAGATCAGTGCCTGGCACATAGTAAACACTTAACAAATACCATAATTATTAGTAGTAGTATTTTATGGTTTGAGGACCACTGTAGCCTGAGAAAGAAATAGCTGAATAATACATTAAAAATCAAATGATCTCATGTCTTATGATACGTGGGAGACAGAGGAGGTCATGACCCTCATCAACTTGGATGTGCAGAGTGAACCGGAGAGATTTCTAAAAATTCCACTTTTAAACGGAGACAAAAGAATGACCCTAGAAATACCAGGGAAAAACCTAGAAAAATGGTACAGCCAAGCAAATGATCCATTTACAGCCAGCTAGAAGAACGGTGGATTTGACTTGAAATGAAATGTACCTAAATCAGGATTAAAATCACAGTGTCTTTTACTGGACAGGAAGCCTCAATTTAATCATCGTTTTTTTCAAAGCATATGCATTATTCCTGTTGTTTGGTGTAACCTTAATATGTGTTATTCGTAACATGGAGATAGATGAAAATCTCATTTTAAGAAGCTGTCCAGGGAACATATTTTAAAGAAGTGATTTATTTGATGCTTTTCCAGATTAATTTTGCTAACTCAGAAAGTTGAATTATGATTTGATTATTTTAATTAGCTGAACTAATTGAAACATATATTTGGGAAGGCACTGGGAAATGACCTATCTAAAATTCACTAGATTATTTGTGGTGTTTGAGGGATGTTTTTGCCAGCCTTTCTGTTAGAAGGACAATAAGGACAAAAGGCATTTAAATTATTTTGACGAAATCAGCAAGATGAAATCTTTGGGGTATTTTTCATCAACAGAGTTGTGCCTGCTTCTTTTCAGCAAACACCTTGTGTTTGTCTTCGTTATTTAACTGTTTTACTTGTAAATATGAAATGTGCATTTAACTAGTAATAAGGATGCTCAAATAAATGCTTGGGTAAGCTATCTGTTCATACTTTATCTTTATTTCCTTCTTTATTGATTGATCAAGAATAATAATAATGATAATAAGAATAATGACAATGATATTTGGTAAATGCTTACTAAGCTTCTAGAATATAAGCACCTTCAAGGTAGTGATCATGTCTACCAACTCTATTGGATTGTAGTTTCCCCAGCACCTAGTACAGTGCTCTCCACATAATAAGAGCTCAATAAATGCCATTGATTGACTGACAGTTGCCAAGCCCTATAATAAACATTGGGGTAGATATAAAGTAGTTTAGATTAGACACTGTCTCTTTCTCAGGTGGGGCTCAGTCTAGCGGGGAGGAATTTGATCCCCATTTTACAAATGAGGAAACTGAGGCCCAGAGAAGTGAAATGACTTCCCCAAGGTCTCCCACCAGGCTCAGGAAAGAGCCAGGATGAGAATGCAGGTCTCCTGACCACCAGGCCTGCTTTAATTCCTCTAGACCATGCTGCTTCTTGATATCCAACATTCCTGCTTTTTCAGAATCCAAATGATTTCACCATTTTTTTCCATTTACAGTAAAATCATCCCCAGCAAGAAAATATTCTTTCAGCTCTTGGAGGGAGTTCCTAGCATCGAAAACCGGATCTTCACTTTAGTAGGCTTTTATGGAGCCGGCTGCTTAAGTGGTTTTCACCAGTTCTCTGATTGGACTTCCTTTAAAACTCATTTGCAAAACTACTCTTTGGTTTATCATGCTTCCCTCAAGACAGTGCAGTGATCATCACTAACAGGATCCATAGTTAGTGGAAACCTCCTACGGGCCGAGCACTGGACTAAGGGGTTTGGGAGTGTACAGTAAAAACAGAAGTCACAGTCCCTGCCATCAAATCGCTTACAGTCGATGCTACTCTTAACAGTTTGCTTTCTGTTTAATTGTATCATGAATTGTAGTTTGAGAGATGAGGACTTGTCTTTGTGACTGCCAGTTTTCAGAGAGATGATTTCAGTTTAGCGGGCTGTTAATCAGCTGCGCTATCTTTCAGACTACCTCTATTGGCTATATCATATACAGATATGTATATATACGATAAAAACGTGGTGTGTATATATATATATCATATAGATACATGCACATACATATATATCTATTGTTAAATTAGAATTATGTTTATAAAATATAGTATATGAACTTGATTATCGAGAATACAAACATAGATTTTTTAAAAAAACTGGTTTTCCAAAGTGAAGATTCCACTATTTTCAGTTCAAATTTTTAAGTGTGCAGGTTACCCCATGTCAGCTCTCCCAGGAAGAATGGTATAGGCATGCTGTTCTTCTTCATTTTCCTCACACTCCTCTCCTGGTGAATGATTGATGGATTGAGCAATGCTTCAAAACTCTTGATTGTAAAGAGCTTGGCCTAATGGAAAAAAACATGGGCCTGGGAGTCAAAGGATCTGGGTTCCAATCCGGGCTCTGCCTCTCATCTGTTGTGTGACCTTGGGCAGGTCACTTCTCTTCTCTGTGCCTCAGTTTCCTCCTCTGTAAAATGGGGATGAGATCTCACTCCCTCCTGCCTAGACCATGAGCCCCAAAGTCAACTGGGTCTGTACCCAACCTCATTATCTTGTATTGTCCTTTAGACTGTAAGCTCACTGTAGGCAGGGAATGTGTCTGTTTCTTGTTGTATTGCACTCTCCCAAGTGCTTAGTAGAGTGCTCTGCACACAGTAAGTGCTCAATAAATATGAATGAATAAATGAACAAATCTATCCTATGCTTAAGTGCTTTAAGTACTGTAATTATTCATTTTAATAATGATTTTTATTATTCTAGGCAGGGATCATGTCTACCAACTGTATTTCATTGAACTCTTCCAGGTGTCCAGGACAGTATTCTGCACACAGTAAGCACTCAATTGATTGGTTGATTAATTGGTGGACTGATCCCCCCAACACCCCAGCCTGCCATATTTAACGTTCATTGGCAAGGCAGTCATCAGTGATGAACAAAGTTGGCTGCAACAAATTTCCACATGAAGGGCAGAGTGGAGAGGTTGGTGGGCTCTCCAACCTTTGTTCAGCCATATTTAATGAGTGCCTACTGTATGCAGAGCACTGTACTAAGTGCCTGGGAGAGTACAATATAACAATGAACAGACACATTCCCTGCCACCAGTGAGGTTACCGGGTTGCCTTATATCTACCCTAGTGCTTAGAACAGTGCTTGGCACATAGCAAACGCTTAATAAATGCCACAGTTACCATTATTATATGTTGTCCTATGTCTTTAGCTGAGCACTGAATGTCCATTAAGTGCTTAAAACACTGCTTGGCACATAATAAGAGCCTAACAAATACCATCATCATCATCATCATCACCCCCAGCAAGCGGGGCAAGGATTAGAACCCAGGTCTCCTGACTTCCAGAGCAGTCTTCTTTCCACCGGACCTGTAGCTGGACTGTTCAGAAGGAACTCCGCGGAACTCTGGGGGTTAAAATCCTGGGCCAGCTCCAGAGAGGGGCTGGGGAGTTTCCATTCCTGGAAATTTAATATACGGTAATAAGACAACTCTCTGCCTTGGAAAGTTGAGTCATGCACATCCCTGGGACCCTTCCAACTCTATAATTCTATGGAATTCGAGTCTGACCTAACTACCTTAATCTGATTTGCCTGAATCAAACTGGCCAAGCCTCGCACTGGAAGAGCTTCACTCCACTGAAGGAAGAAATTATCCAGGCTGGCCTTGCTAAGGAAGCCATCTTGAAAATTGCATTAGTGCAAGTGATCCTGTGAAACATTGTGGCCTAGAGGAAGGAAAGTGAGATTGGGAATCAAGAGACCCAGAGCTTTGGCTCTGGCCTGATGCTGTGTGAACTTGGGCAAGTTGCATAACCTTCTTTGGCCTCAGTTTCCTCAACCATAATGTGGGAATTATAATACCTACTTCACAGAGCTGGTGTGAAGGTAAAATGAGATTACTCTCATATTCGGTCTGTGGAAAACATGGGACAAATTCCACATAATATTATCTTTATAAAAATACAAATGGATTCATCTAATCTCTGAAATTAACTCTCCCTCTCTCCCCCATCACTCTACCGTTATCAAATAATTTACAGGATCCATCCTCTTTCCCCCTTTGGGTGTAGCTCAATTTTTTATAATTTCATTTCTTTTTGAAATGAGGACCAGTGATGTGGCATTCTGAGATGGCAGTGTAGTGGAGAGATGGTGGTGAATGGAACTCAGAAACACATGAGAAGCAGCTTAGTGGAAAGAGCACAGGCTTGGGAGTCAGAGGACCTGGGTTCTAATCCTGACCCCACCACATGTCTGCTGTGGGGCCTTGGGAAAATCACTTAACTTCTCTGTGCCTCAATAACTGCATCTGTAAAATGAGAATTAATGCTGTCCTACTAGGTGGGATGAGGACCGTGTCCAACCAGATTAGTTTTTGTCTACCCCGGTGCTTAGTAGAATGCCTGGCACACAGTAAATGTTTAATGAATACTATTAAAAAACAAAACAAAAGGTGGAAACAGTCCCTGTAGTTTGGCTGTCTGAGGTGTCTCTCTTCAGCCTCAGCAGAGGGAAGACCACCTGCCTAATAGCTGGTGGAGAAAGAGAGAGTTTTTATGTCAGCAGACACCAAAACACTTCCAAGCTGTTGATTTTCCAAATGTAAAACCCAATCTATCTCTCGCTCGGTCAGTCGGTTCAGCACCAAGAAGAGACCCCCTTGTCTGTCTCGTAGGGTGCCGCAACTCAGCTGGGTCAGAGAAGCAGCATTGCGTAGTGGATAGAGCATGGTTCTGGGAGTCTGAGGAATAGGGAAATGAAGTGACTTGCCCAAGTTCACACAGCAGATGAGTGGTAGAGCCAGGATTAGAACCCTTGACCTTCCGTTACCTCATCTGTAAAATGGGGATTGAGACTTTGAGCCCCACTTGGGACAGGGACTGTGTCCAAATAAATCTGCTTATATCCACCCTAGCGCTTAGTACAGTGCCTGGCACACAGTTAAGCATTTAAGAAATACCATTATCGTTATTATTGTTATGAATGTCAGGGATGGAAATGAATGCCCTGAGCAAATCAGGGAGTTCTCTCCATGAGGCAGAAGCGGCTGCAGAGAAATTCCCTTCAGTGGGGAATAGTTTTACCATAGACCAAGGTGAGACAGCAGAAGGAGCTGAAGAGGACAATGAAGCCAGCATGGTCAGGTGAAGAGGTCAGATCTGCTTGGGTTCTTGCCTCAGTCTCAGAAATCCCGTTGACCCATGCTGCATTTTTTTATGGCATCTGTTAAACACATATTCTGTACCAGGCACTGTACTAAGCACAGGAGTAGATACAAACAAATCAGTCTGGATACAGTCCCACTTCACACATGGGAACCACACCCTTAATCATCAATTTACAGATAAGGAAACTGAAGCATGGAGAAGTTAAATGACTTTCCCAAGGTCATACAGCAGACAAATGGCTGAGCCAGGATTAGAACCCAAGATTAGAACCCAAGCTTGTGCTCTTTCCACTAGGCTACACTCCTTCTCGTCTCGACTCCAGTGTTTGACACATAATAGGTGTTCAACAGACATGAAGTAAGAACAATGTCCTGCCTGCTGTAAGCTTCCAATCTAATTGAGGGGATAACTGGTATCATCTTCCACAATCCAAGTCCCCCACATCCAGGCTGACCCACAGGAGAACTTCTTTAAAGGCTAAATAATCATTCTGGTACTTGATAAGTGCTTACTGTGTGCCAGGCACTGTACTAAGCACTGGGATGGATACAAATAAATCGGGTTGGGCCCAGTCCATGTCCCCCACCAGGCTCACAGTCTTAACCCCATTTTACAAATGAGGTAACTGAGGCCCAGAGAAGTCAAGTTACTTGCCTAAGGTCACCCAGCAGACAAGTGGTGGAGGTGGGACTAGAAGCCAGGTCCTCTGAGTCCCAGGCCTGGGATCTTTCCGCTAGGCCATGCCACATAACGGAGCGCTTCCCCAGTTCTCGAAGCGACATAATTGTACCTCCAAAAGCCCAAGATTTGACCCTCCTCTCTGCATCGCCAGTATCATCGTCAAATGTATTTATTGAGCACTTCCTGTGTGCAGCACACTGTACTGAGCTCTTGGGAGAGAACAAAACAAGCAGAGTAGAAATTGAATTCTGGGTTCATTAGCTACAAGAAAATATTGTAGTAGTTCTACAATTCCATTTTCACCAGCCATGAAGGGTCCAGACCCACCTTCTTCATCTGTGCCACAATAACAAATAGTCATAGCACTCAAACATCGCTTTGGCCCTTTCCTAGGTTTTTCCCCGTAAATGTGCTCTATGATGCCTGACTAATACAGCATCCCGTCCCTGAAAGGAGAACAGTTTCTAGGCGGAACTTTCCCCTCAGTCAGCTCAGTTGAGGGACATGAAGTAGTTTGGAGCAGATGGAACTTTCCACCCCCAGTTTGGAAGGATGAAGTCAGCGGGACTGTCATTGCCGTTAGGGCAAGGCAGCTGAAAGCTATTTCCAAAGCTCCAGGAAAGACAATGGTCCAGTTGGGATCTAAGGTCTGTCGTGTGCTTAGAGATCTCTCAGGATGGAAAATTCTAGGGAGCTTCCTACAGTCAATCATTGCTGTTTTTGCCAGGTCCTAGGGAAGACCATTAGGGAGAACGCCAGAGACTTTAACTTCTTTTTAGAAATTATATTTTTCGAAGGTTTTTTCCATGTAGTTTGCATTACAGAATGATATCAACACCCCATTGGCCAGAAAACCCCCGGTAAAGCTAGCAAGTTTTGGGCACGATTCAAATGCTTAGAGGGATTTTGCATTTTTATTTTAGAAATACTCTCCCATTCCTCTCGATCCCTATGTCCAATGTGCTGTCACTCTATTCTGAGGGCTTTATTGTTTATCGCTGCTGGCTAAATTACCCAAGCATTCTGCATTAAATTCAAGTATTAAAGCAACAATTTGGACTGGAGATGAAAACCATGAAATGCTCTGGACAGTTAACTCTTTACATTCCCTGGCAGTGCTATGAGTTCTGGGATGATCCTTGTAAATCCATGGCTGTGGGTGGAAAGAACAGAATGATTTTTTTTAAACATGCATAAACATTGCTAGAGAATGCATGCACAAATCCACATTCATATGGGCAAATGGGCACATAGATATTCTCTGTACCAGTATAAGAGAGTTAGATCTCTCTCTCTCTTTTTCCCTTTATCTCTCTCTCTCTCTCTCTCTCTCTCTCTCTCTCTCTCTCTCTCTCCCTCCCTCTCTCTCTCTCTCTCTCTCCCTCCCTCCCTCCCTTTCTTTAGCATCGTGTAGTGTACAAAGTCTGAAACTTGGAGTCAGGAGATCCTAGTTCTAGCCTCAGCTTTACCACTGGTGTATTATGTGAACTTGGACTTAACCTCTGTGTACAGTTAAGAAGACAAAGGAAGAGCCAGCAAAAAAGACCAAGAAAGAGCTGTCAGAGGGATAGGAGGAAAACCGGGAGACAACTGTATCAGAGAAACCAAGTTCAGATAGCGCTTCCAGGAGAAGGGATTGGTCCCCTTGTCAAAAGCAGCCGAGAGGTCGAGGAAGATTAAGTCAGATTCTCTGGCTGCCAGCTCAGCACTGTCATGCATTGTTTCTTCAGTCTGAACAGTTCTGGCGACCCCTATTTCCTTAACAAGAAACCAGAAGCCAGAGAAGTTCAGCACAAAGCCCAAGGTCACACAGCAGGCTGGGAATGGAGCCCGGGAGAGGATTCAAGACTCCTGAATCCCAGGTGCCTGTTCTTTCCGCTTGGTCGACATGGTTAGAACGTTTCCTGCTGAAGGCCACGAGTGTAATTCTCAGCAGCAAATCTGCCCAGCTGGTCCTCTAAGACCTCTTCATATAGGTCCACCTGTGGTCCCTGCAGGAAGTGGTGGAGAGGGCAGCCATGGTGACTCTGCAGGCCAGTGGCCTGCAAATGTTCCACGTGAGATGCCAGTCCCACCACCACCTGGCTGCTTTGCCCTGGAAATGGGCTTGCGGAGAGGGGTGGGACCAACAGAGCCCACTCAGCTTTCAAAACCCAGGCACCGTGAGCCTCGGTTGATGAAAATGGTGTTAGTTAAGTGGGTACTATGTGCCAAGCACTGTTCTAAGTGCTGAGGTAGATACAAGTTAATCATTAATATACACAAATAATTTGTAATATATAATTTATATATATGAACACAAGTGCTGCAGGGATTATTATCCTCATCATCCTTTCCTCCCTTGTGCTGCATATCAACCTCTTTGGATACCTCCCCTCTCCACTGCCATTCACTGAAACAATATGAAAATTCCTCTTATCTCTTTTAACACCAGAGAAACAGACCCAGGATATCAATGACCCAGGAGGAACAGCAAGAGCAAGGAACCAGATAACCCAAACCCCCTACCCTAGGTATCACCCCCGGACACAAACGATAATTCGCCCAGATCACCAGGCCCACAATGAACTCCGAGGACTGGTGCCCGGATTCATCACCTGGATTTGTGGGAGAGCAGATGAAATTCTGATCGAGCACTTAATCCATCCCATCCTGACTCTCTGGGAAAAGTGAAGGGAAATTGGGACGAGGTGAAATGAAGACATTATCTGAAAGCATTAGTTAAGTGAGGATTTCTAGGAATCCCTTGCCTGGTTGTTGAATTTGTGAACAGGGGAGGAGGAAGCTCAATCTCTGTGGTGTCAGATCCCAGGCTCAGATCAGTTGATGCTGAGGCAAAGTCTGTTTCCTGGCTTCCCCTGGGATTTTTTTTGGGGGGGTGGGTGGGGGAAGCAGGAGGGTCTGAGAGACAAATTTACTGAGCACTTACTGTGTGCAGAGCACTCTGCTAATCAATTGGGAGAGTTCAGTAGAACAAAGCTGGTAGACACATTCCCTGCCCTCAATGAGTTACAGCCTAGAAGGGGAGACAAAGATTAAAACAGATTACCGTATGTCCATAAGTGCTTTGGGGCTGAGGGTAAGGTGAATTAAGTGCTTAATTCATCAATCATTCAATCGTATTTATTGAGCGCTAATTCTGTGCTGTGCACTACACTAAGCACCTGGATGAGTACTATATAACAGAGTTGGTAGACGTGTCCTTTCCCACAACAAGCTTAAAGATTAAGTACGCCATGATGCTGCTATCCAGCCCGTGGGTGCTGGTCTCCCACAGGCCATCCCCGGGTTTAGAATCTGGAAATCAGTGGAACAGCTGAAGTTTCTAGAACTTCAGGGCCTTGAAACCAGCCTTACTGAAAGCATGTCTCCTTCAAGAGGCCTTCCCTGGCAAAGCCCCCGTTTCCTCTTCTCCCACTCCCTCCTGCATCTCCCTGACTTGCTCCCTTTATTCACCCCCACTCCCAGCCCCACAGCACTTTATGTACATAGCTAATGTCACCTATCTACTTGTTTTGTTTTGCTGTCTGTCTCCCCCTTCTAGACTGTGAGCCCATGGTTGAGTAGGGAACGTCTGTATATGTTGCCGACTTGTACTTCCCAAGCGCTCAGTACAGTGCTCTGCACACAGGAAGTGCTCAATAAATATGATTGAATGAATGAGAAACGAGGTCCTAGCTGGGGAAGGCCTCTAAGCACTTACTATGGGCAGAGTACTGAGCACTTGGAAGAGTACAATAGAGTTAAAAGATATGATCCCAGACCTCAAGGAGTTTACATTCCATATCGAAAGACAGCCCCCAAGATCAATTACAAATAGACGAGAAAGCAAAATTGGAAATGCTTAAATAGTGAGGTGATCACTATGCACAAAAGTGCTAGTGGTTTGTGTGTGTGTGTATGTGTGTGTGTGTGTGTGTGCGCGCACATGCCCACGCGCAGGGGTGCAGAGGGTGCTTATGTGTGTGTAAGTGTGTATTCGGTGCAGGAGAACCAAGGTATGAACAGGAGAAAAGAACAATTAATCAGGGAAGTCTTCTTAGAGAATTTCAGAAGGGTTTGAAGACGGAAAGGCCTGAGGTCCAGAGGATTGGAGGCGGAGAGGGATTGGGTCTGTAGGGATGGTGGAAGGTATCTGCGGTGGGAGGGATGAGAAGGACTGATTGAGTGGAAAACCTTCAAAGCCTTATTGAAGGCACATCTCCAAGATCATGAGCCTAGGAGTCAGAGAACCTGGGTTCTAATCCTGACTCCAACACTTACCTGTTGTTTGAATTTGGGCAAGTCGCTTCACTTCTCTGTGATTTAGCTACCTCATCTGTTAATTAGGAATTAAGACTGTGAGCCCTATATGGGACAGGGACTGTGTCCAATCCAATTATCTAGAATCTTGAGTCTAGATTATATCTTGAATCTAAAAGCAGCATGGCCCACTGGATAGAACATGAGCCTGGGAGTCAGAAGGACTTGGGTTCTAATCCTGACTCTGCCACTGGTCTGCTGTGTGACCTTGGACAATCATTTAGCTTCTCTCTGCCTCAGTTACCTCATCTGTAAAATGGGAATTAAGACTGTGAGCCCTCCATGGGACAGGGACTGTGTTCAAACTGATTAGCTTGTTTCTAGCCCAGCACTTAGTACAGTGCCTGGCACATAGTAATCATTTATCAAATACTACAAAATAAAATTCTACCCCAGCACTTAGCACAAAGCCAGGCAGAATTGGGTGCTTAAAAATTGCCATTATAAAAAGCAACTATTCATTCATTCATTCAATCCTTCTTCTCAGGTCACATCCTTCTATCATCTCAGCACTTTTATACCCTCTATGTCCCTACGTCCTTCTGTACATATCGACTCACACATGCTATTATTTACATACTTCCTCTTTCTAGGTGTAAATCATTCTACATCTTTGTCTGCCAACGGACTGTAAGTTCCTCCTGGATGGGGAATGCATCTTCTACATCTCTGGTACCCTCTCAAGTGCTTAGTACCAAACTCTACCCACAAGCAGTGTGGCTCAATGGAAAGAGCACGGGCTTGAGAGTCAGAGGTCATGGGTTCTAATTCCGACTCTGCCACTTGTCAGCTGTGTGACTTTGGGAAAGTCACTTAACTTCTCTGTGACTCAGTTACCTCATCTGTAAAATGGGGATTAAGATTGTGAGCCCCACATGGGACAACCTGATCACCTTGTATCCCCCCAGTGCTTAGAACAGTGCTTTGTACATAGTAAGTGCTTAACAAATACTATCATTATTATTATTAATAGGCACTAGAAAGACACCATTGTTTAATTGACTGTTTAATATCCTAACCAATATCTCTTCCTGTTACCAACAAAACTCCTTTTTCCCATCATGCCCCCACTGTGTAACATTTCCTTGCATTATTTTACCTTAGACTGTAAGTTTCCTGAGGGAAAGGATTATGTCTACTAACTCAAATATATCATCTACAATGATATTGAGCACTTACTATGTGAAAATTCAGAGCACTGTGCTAAACTCTTGTACTGTGCTAATTGCTTATTTGTACTCTTCCACATCCTTAGTGCAGTGCTCTGCACTCAGTAGGCATTCATTAAATACAATGGATTTACTTTATCATTCGAGCCGATCCCATGCACATGAATCTCGCTACTGGCTTCCTCCTCCAATAGGCAGGAAGAAAAACGGGTGCCCCTATTCTCTTTCATATCATGCTTTAATTTATTTATTTATTTAAGAATCACAGGGGAAAACAATTAAAACCTCTTAAAAAACCACCATGAAACCTGAGTCCATATTTAATCTGAAGCCTTCAAAATTTTCTTGGAAAGCTTAATTAAATGGTAATTCATCTGTGCATTCCGCTCTGTCTTCTGAAGCCTGATAATGCCAGAGTCTTAATTAAAAAAAAAAACAACAGCAACAACCACAAAAAAAAAACAGTGCAGCTTTTAGTTTTCATTCTGCTAGTTCAAGAGGAAAAATACACCCAGCATGACTGTCAATACTGCCCAATGTGACTTCTCTGCAGCATCGATTTTAGTCTGTTAGTATTCTGGGTCCATCCAGGTAATCATATTAAAAAGATATTTTGTATTTATTTATTCTCTTTTAGACAAGATATGAATGTGGGGATTCAGACACTGGAAATCCACAACAGTCAAATCTTAGGCCTGGGATGGAGGGGGGCTGTGGAAGGCATCAGACTGAAGTGGAGACTAGCCCTGATTCAACAATTAGTGCTATTTATAGAGTTCTTACTATGTTCAGAGCACTGTAGTAAGTGCTTGGGAGAGTACAATTCAGCAGAATTAGTGGACATGTTCTCTACCCATAACTAGCTGGAGGGTAAGCTCCCTGTGGGCAGGGACTACATCTATCAACACAGTTGTACAGTGTTATCAACACAGTTGTACAGTGCTCCGCGTACAGTAAGTGTTCAATAAAAATGACTGATTGAGAGTCCCAAGGCTCTGTGTCTGGGTGAAGTCCTTTTGTCTACTGGAATAATCTTAGATCAGACTTCTCCCCCTCTTTCTTCTTCCACTCAACCTCTTTCTTGACCTACTCCTTCATCACCATCATCATCATCTTCTTCTCCTCCTTCACCGTCTTCTCCTTCTCCTTCTTCTTCTTCTTCTTCTTCTTCTTCTTCTTCTTCTTCTTCTTCTTCTTCTTCTTCTTCTTCTTCTTCTTCTTCTTCTTCTTCTTCTTCTCCCCCCTTCACTGCAATCACCATTCTCTCCACCACCACCATTATCCTCCCCCTCCATCATCATAATCATCACCATCACCTCCACTGCCATCACCATCTTCTCTTTCTTCATTTCCTCATCCATCATCTTAATCATTTTTGATCTCCCCGCATTTTCTCCTCCCTCTCATCCACCCTCAACCCACTCCTCCCGCTTTTCCTCTTATTCCTCAATGATGGCATGGTTTCACTGTAAAAAAAATAAATATAAATAAATTATGGTACTTGTTAAGCTTTTACTGTGTACCAGCCGCTATTCTAAGTGCTGGGTAAATACAAGTTAATCAGGTTGGAAACAGTTCCTACCCCACATGGGGCTCACACTCTTATCCCCATTTTACAGGTAAGGTAACTGGAGCACAGAGAAGTGAAGTGACTTGACCAAGGTCACACAGTAGACATGTGGCAGAGCCAGGACTTGAACCCAGGTCCTTCTGACTCTCAGGCCTGTGCCTTCTCAAAGAGGCATTGGATAGAAGGAGGCAAGGTATAAGGACAGGAGAGCTGCCTTTTCTCTAAGCAACCTAGAGAGAGATGGATTAGCATTAGCATTTAGGATTTTGACAACAAGCCTTTCGTTTGAAAGGTAATCATTTCCCTTAAAATGATTGTTAGTTGTCGGGGGCCTATTGGTGATGCATCACCTCAATCAATCAATGGTATTTATTGAACGCTTTCTAAGTGCAGAGTACTGTACCACCTCCAAGGTTAGAACAAGAAGAAATCAATTTAAATGAAACAGGAGGGACTTAGGCTAGACCTTAAGCTAAAAGACTGAAAGACTAGGCAGTGAGTGGAGAAGGGAATTTTAAAAAGAAATGGAGACACTCACTCTGCCCTCCTCACTGCCTGGGCGAGGTTGGGGGAAGATTTGTTAGGAGACGGGGAAAGGATGAGATGATCTCTGGACGCTCTTCCACATTTAAGTTTTGATTCCCTTTCAAACAAAAGGTTTGTTGTCAAAATCCTAAATGCTCTAATCTGTCCCTTCACTTCTCTGGGCTTCATTTCCTCAACTGTAAAATGAGGATTAAGACTGGAAGTCCCATGTGGGACAGGGATTGTGTCCAACCTGATTATCTTGTGTGTACCCCAGAGCTTAGACAGTGTCTGGTACATAGTAAACCCTTAACAAATACCATAATAGTTATTATTACTTGCCTGCTGCCTGGCCCTGGGCAAGTCATTCACTTCTCTGGGCCTCAGTTTCCTTATCTGTAGAAGGGAGATTCAGTACCTCTTCCCCTGCTGACCTAACTTAGATTGGGAGCCCCCTGTGGGACAGGGACTGTCTTGGTCTGACTGTATCTACCTCAACATTCAGCACAGTGTTTGGCACATTGTAGGAACAGTGCTTCGCATATATTACATAATAAGCGCTTAACAAATACCATAATAATAAAAAAACCCCAAATATCAAAATTATTATTGTCATTATGAGCCCACTAGCTCCAGTCAGTGAAGTTCACTTACATGGAAGAACTGGGGGGAGGGGAGATCGCTAAAACCACCAGAAGAACAATGCTAAGACAAGAAAATAAGCCACATTTCTTAAAAAGGGGACCCAGACTCCCTACTTCTTCATGAAGAAGCTCACTTGCCTTTTCTGTTAGGTTCTCCTGCGAAACCTGTCTGCTTGTCAGCTTTCCTAGGCTTCTCTGGAGGACTCAATCGATCACTGGTAAATGAGTTGACAGGGCTGGTTTAAGTGGGGCCTGCTTGGAGGCAGGGGAGGGATTAGATGACCTCTGCAGGTCCTTTCCAGCCTGAAGTTTTCCTTTTATTTGTTTATTTTGTGGAGATCTAAAAATGACTTTCTGTGAAAAAACCTTAAGGCACAACAATCAATCCATGGTATTTATTGAGCACTTTCTGTTTGCAGAGCACTGTAACAAGGGCTTAAAGCACAGGACATGAAGACACAGTGAATTCCAAGACATAGGTGTGGTCTTGCCCTACTGCTGCCTTGAACTCAGAAGATGAATATCTGAAGACAGAGACTTTTATCTCTTGATTGCCTCCCCTCAGGAGTTTGCCAACGTGAGGTAAGGGGGGTATGGTTCTCTCTCCTGGTCCCCAAATTTCATGGGCATGATGCTGTTCCTGCCCTTTGACAAGGTGTTCAGTGGTGGAGTCAATCAATCAATCAATGGTACTTATTGAGCGCTTAGGTGGTTGGGAGAGTATAGTCTGACAGAGTGGGTAGACCCATTCTCAGCCCACAAGCCAATCCAACCATATTTTCATTGTTCATGAGGACAGGGGATGAGGGATCCCAGTCTTGATTGCAGCCCAACATTGGGAGACCTGAAGCCTGGTTCCCAAGTCACTCAATAAATACCCTGGATAGATTGACTGATTTATTTCCAAGCCCAGTACTTTGGACATTGATGCTAGCTAGACAAGTGTTGTGTTTAGCTGTTTTCTCTAGGCTGAACCTGTGTGTTTTATGTTCTCCTCATGGCTATGCACTTGCTTAAAAAAAAATCCTTGAAAAGACTTCGCCTCTTGGTTTCACCTGCCCCGAGAGAAAGGATGCCATTTGGGATTTATTTGGTGGATCCAGCCAGGTTTCCCTGTAAGATGGAAGTGATGCCATTCTGGTTTTTTTTGTTTTTTGATTTTTTTAAATGTCATTTGTTAGGCACTTACTCTGGGCCAGGCACTGAACTGTGCTCTGTGGTAGATACAAGATAATCAGGTTGGACCCAGCCCAGGTCCCACATGGGGCTCACAGTCTTCATCCCCAATATACAGGTGAGGTAACTGAGGCAGAGAGAAGTTAGGTGACCTCTCTAAGGTCACATAGCAGGCCCGGAATTAGAGCGCTGGTCCTCCGACTCACAGGCCTGCATTTTTTCCCCTACACCACACTGCTTCTCTTGGAAATGTGTCTGACTGGAGACTTCCGTCACATACTTAAGGGAGAAACTGTGACTGAGAGTAAGACAACTACTACTGCCACCTCTATGACTATACCCCCTTTTCATTATTTGACTCTACTCGGTCACTGTTTCAATTACTGTAGAGATTCCAATGTACTTCTTCTACCTCACTTATTGGACTTTTAACTCCTTTCAGGCTGGGATTGTGTCTTGTATTTCTTCTGTTGGTTCCCCAAGTACTTCTTAGAGTCAGGGAAAGTGTCTGCTAATTCTACTGTATTGTACTCTCCCAAACATTCATTCATTCATTCATTCAATCACATTTATTGAGCTCTTATTGTGTGCAGAGCACTGTACTAAGTACTTGGGGGAGTACAATATAACAACAAACTGACACATTCCCTGCCCACAGTGCTCTGCACAGAGTAAGCACTCAATAAATACCTTTGATTGATTGATTACAGCCCTCAGCCTGTACTATTGTTCCTGAACCAGATACTGACCTCAAGGACTACCTGAAAGCTCCTCCAATCAGTAGATTCTAGAAAGAACCTACCACACACACACACACACACACACACACACACACACAACCCTGGAGTTTTTACATCCCTAATTTTTACATCCACAGGGACTCCGCTGCCCCCCCTTGTAACTCCTTAACAGTAGTGATAACTGTTGATTCTGGCCAGGCCACTGTAATGGCCATCTCTCCCCCAATCCAAGGGTCCCTCTTGAAGGCCACTGCTCTTAGTGGCACCAGAGCACCAAGGCTGTGGACCAGGCCCTTGTCCATCATCCTGGTTGCTACGTTACAGCCGGTCTCCGTCCCGAGGAAGCCAGAAGTCTATTTTATTTCCCTGCCCTGGACTCCCTGCTCTCATCCCGACCGAGCCAACAGGATCATAAATGGACACCCTCTCGGCCTTTGGAAACCTGAGGGAAATCTACAGATTGAGTCCCTTTTACAGGGGTTGGAGAAAGGTCACGGCCAGGGGTCACTGCTGCTCCAGATGAATGAAAGTTAATAGGCTGAGGGGAAAAAGGACAAAGCTTCCCACACAAGGCTGGAGAAGACCTTCTCTGACTCCCCTCAGGGGGCTATGCCTGAGATAGCTTTAAAAAGGATCAGGGCAGGAGTTTCTCAGACTGTGTGGAGAAGCTGAGCTGAAACTGTCAGATCTGTTAGCAATCACTTGAGTCCGCATGGAACAATGTATCCACAGCGGAACAGCGCTGACTCAAAAGGGTTGGGTTTCTCACTGTTCGGAAGGCAAACACTACTAATGCACACATTTCTTTAATCAATCAATCCATCCATGATATTTATTGAGTGCTTTCCTGGGGCAAAAACTGTACTGAGTGCTTGGGAGAGTACAATGCAGTTGGTATATAAGATCCCTTCACTCAAGGAACTTGTACTGTAATGGAGCTTGCAGTTCCTATTTCATTCAGAACGTGTGGAGAAGAAAGCCCGGAATGTTCTGGTGAAAATGTCAAAACATGCTGACATTGTACTGTCCACCAGCTCTTTCCAGTTTATGAGTCAGCTGTCTTCCCCTATTACTCCCAGGCTTGTATTCTCTCCTTCCATGCTCCACTTCAAATTGATCCCTCTCTTGACATTTCCACCTTTGACCCCTTCCCCTCCCAGTCTGGATTTCCCTCCTCTCTCGAATCTGCCAGACCACACCGCTCCCCATCTTTAAAACCCTCCTGAAACCCCACCTCCTCCAGGAAGCCTTCCCTATTAATTACAACAACCCAGTAACATTGCTGGCAGGGAATGGGTCGGTTATACCATTATGCTGTACTCTCCCAAATGCTTAGTCAATTCTGTTCACATAGTAAGCACTCAGTAAATCAGCCCAACACCCCCTTCAGCCCTATTTGTAAGTCATTTTTCTCTGTCTCTCCTATTAGATTGTAAAGACCTCAACTCTATTGTACTCAAATCTTTTGTATCGTACTCTTCTAAGAACTTAGTACAGTGCAGAGCACCCAGAAAGTGCTCAATTAAATACCCCTGACTGACGGAGGGCAGGGATTCATTCATTCATTCAATTGTATTTATTGAGCGCTTACTGTGTGCAGAGCACTGGACTAAGCACTTGGGAAAGTACAACACAACAATAAACAGACACATTTTCTGCCCACAGTGAGCTTACAATCACAGCGTGGCTCAGTGGAAAGAGCACGGGCTTTGGAGTCAGAGGTCATGGGTTCAAATCCTGGCTCCGCCAATTGTCAGCTGTGTGACTTTGGGCAAGTCACTTCACTCTCTGTGCTTCAGTTACCTCATCTGTAAAATGGGGATTAAGACTGTGAGCCCCCCAAGGGACAACCTGATCACCTTGTAACCTCCCCAGCACTTAGAACAGTGCTTTGCACATAGTAAGTGCTTAATAAATGTCATTATTATTATTATAATTATAATAAGAGGATGGACACTCTTACTACTGTTGTACTCTCCTAGGCACTTAGTTTACTCCATAGACAGTCAGTGAATTCCAGTGACTCATGGATGATTGTCAGGAGGAGATAGAGTCCTAATGGAGCTTCCGATGTGGAATGGTTGATGGTCCAGCTCTCTGTCTTGGGCTGCAACCAGCGGATGGACCTCTCTCTCAGTAGTGATCTATCCACCGTTAGCCAGTTGTATTTCAAAGACCTCAAGTAACTCCATTACCTCCCAGCTCCTAAGGACCACCCAGGGATTCCAACTTGCCGTTCTGGAAGCTGTAATTGGAAAGGATCAGAGACTCATTATTGCCAGGGGCTCCAGTTTAACACGCCTTTTCTAAATCTTCACCAATTACCCATGGGAATTATCGACTCCTCTAGGAGGTCTGAGTTTCTCAAGGATAGGCGGGGAGGGGATATCCAACCCTTAGTCCCGAGAGGGTCAATAGATGCTCTCTATTTTGGCCAAATGCCTCTCCTGGAAATGGAAAAATTTTTACTCCAGGTGGCTCCTGGGAAGGTGTCCTCCCCAGAACAACAGTGGTAAGGAGGAACAAAATTGGTTGAAAACCCAGTGATCGACACATGGTAAAGGCTTAATTGAAACCCAAACTACTAAACACTATGACTAATGAATACCATAACTATCCCCGAGATGGACCAAAGTGTCAGCTCCTTCTGTTGTTACCTGGTATATTTCCCTAGCAAGTACTATAGTGCACCGTGTTCAGTGGGCCCTCAATAAATGCTGCGGCTGCTACTATTGTTGTTGATGTCTTATGCTATCGAGTCATGTCTGACCCATAGCGATGCCAAAGACACATCTCTCCCAGAATGCCCCACTTCCATCTGCAGAGGCACCCGTGGGAGGGGTAAGTTTGTAAATCCAAAACAAACGAAAGGAAACTTCAGCACCGAATGAGGGATCAATGTAAGGAATTCATTCCCACAGGAAGTTTTGCATGCTGAATATCACAGTATGTTTGAAAAAGGTTTGTATAAGCCTCAGCATGAAGGGTCCTTAATGGGTTACTAGAGGAAAATTAGGCAGGGTAGTAAAAGAGATTTCAAGATAGCATATTTCTCATATGGTTCCATCCCAGGCTACAAGTAGAGAACGTTTCCTTGGCTAGATTTGCAAGAACCACCATAATCGGGAGCTTTTTGCTTTCATCGAGCTCTTTAAAGTGACAGAATCAGGTGTCCGTATGCAGTAGGTACCTGATAAATACCACCAATGATATTAAGCCCTTCTGAGGATGATGACAGTGGCATTGAAAAGCAGCAGGGCCTAGTGGAAAGAAAACAGACCTGAGCATCAGAGGACCTGGGCTACAATACCAGTTCTGCCACTTTTCTACTGTGTGACCTTAGGTAAATTACTTCACTTCCTTGGGCCTCAGTTCCCTCATCTGTAAAACGGTGATGAAGACTGTGAACCTTATTGTTGGACAGGTACTCTGTCCAACCCAATTACCTTGTATTTACCCCAGTGCTTAGTACAGTACCTAGTGTTTAACAGATCCCACAGTTATTAATGATGAAGATGATGATGACAACGATGAGAATGACGCTGCAGAATAAAACAGAGGAACCAAATCTTAGACTATAAGCTCTTTTTGGGCAGGGAATGGGTTTTTTATATTGTTGTGCTGTCCTCTCTCAAGCCCTTAGTACAGTGCTCTGCACACAGTAAGCACTTAATAAAATACAATTGATTTATTTCATAAAGGAACAAGTCATTTTCCATTCATCCAAGATTCCATTGCGCTTCTGCATATCAAACCATTGATGGCTACATTAAAGCTCTGGAAATGCCTTGATGGGGTGATATCGGGATCAGGGATTTCAAGCCAAGAATAATTTGGTTTGGAAATCTCTGACTTTTAAATTATTAACATAAGAGCTCTCCAGGAAAAGGAGGATTTTCTCAGAAAAATGCTCTCCTTGCAGTGCCTTTTATGAAGATATCACCATGTACACCATGAAGGATTGTTTGATGGGGTCGAGGCTGAGACAATTTCACTCTTTCCTTCCCCTGCCTCCCAAAAGAACAGGCTTAATTTGATCTTTTTCATGAATAACTGGAGCTAAGAAAATTGAAGTAGGATGTTTGTCTTTGGCTAAAATGAAGGGGCAAGTATTAATAAAACCAAAACCCTCAGAATAGTGTGTCTTCTATTTTGTTTTGTTTTTAGTTTTTAATTGCTACAGCTGATACTGGGTATGCAGGACCCCCTAAATGTTAGTAAAAAGAAGCTGTCCTGACCTCTGTGGGGAGTTTCTGGGGCAGATGCCAGACCGAGATTTGGTCACCGCAACAAAATAGCTTTCTTTGAGTCCAGGAGTCAGAAGATGAGATCCAAATTCCAGCTCTGCCACTGTCCAGGGTGACCTTGGGTTAGTCACTTCACCTCTGTTCCTTGGTTTCCTCATGTATGCAATATGTACATTGTATACATAATCCCTCTCTTGACCTCCCAGAGATATTATGAATATGAAAATGAGATGAAAACAACCCTTCCCCAAATTTGAAGTGGATTATCATTAGTGAGGGGCTAGGGCAGCCTCTAGTACTTCTGGATTATGGGCCTGGGGGAGCCCTAGTTCATTCATTCATTCATTCAATCGTATTTATTGAGCACTTACTGTGTGCAGAGCACTGTACTAAGCACTTGGGAAGTACCCTACAACAGGGACCCCATTCTAGGGGTGAGTTTAAAAAGAGAGGCTGTGAACAAGATAGGCCTGCACTCTCCCCATTCTGGATTATTATGATAGATGCATTTATTATACCATCTGCCTTCACCACTAGATTTTAAGTTCTTTTAGGGCAGGGATTGTGTCTACTCTATCGTAGTACTCTCCCCGTGCTTGCTTGATATTGAATAAACACTCAATAAACCCTATTAAAGGTTTGATCCATCAGTCAATTTCTATTTCAATTTCTGGCTGACACACTGTCTGGCTGGATTATCTTGTAACTACCCCGGAGTATAGTACAGCAATTGGCACATTGTTTAAGTGCTTAACAAATACCACTATTTTTATTATTATTATTGTTAGTATTATTAGCAGTATTATTTTATTGTTATTATTATCTGTCAGAAGAGGGCAGGATTTTCACAGACATATAAAGTTTTGGGTGGCTTCTCTACCCTCTATTTCTGGTCTTCCTTGCATGATCAGTGAGAGTTTTCGAGGCCCACCCTTCTGATCGGTTGACAGCGGGTTCCCATCTGAGAATTTGGGATGGCACTATCCAGAAAAAATATTTCAGAACACACGCTCACCCAAAGACCTCTGGAAAAAATACTCTGGGCCCTCTGTGGAGATTAACCTTAGCCAGGGTCTCAAGAAAGGGAGAAGTGGAGGGAAGGCAAATTTTTCAGAATGGGATGCAGGGAGAGGTTGGAGAAGTGGGGAGGGCAGAAAGTAAGATTTATGGGCCTATGGATCAGGCTTGGAGCCTCCTGTCCACTCATTCTCGGGGCTACAGGTGGTCAGGGTGGCTAGGTAGCCACAAAGTGTGGCACAGGGGGCTGTTCCAAAGACTGAACCCCACAACCCAGGGCTTCCATGGAGGGTTCTACATCTCTGCCATCTCCAGGATCGTCCAGCTGGCCCACTGGGCTCTGCTGAGAAGCCAGAGGTCAGGAAGTTGGCAGCCTGGCCCAGAGGGCTGGACACAGGATGCTTAGTTTTGGGGCTGTGGGGTGCAGTCTGTGTGGAGGATAGGTGTGATAGGAGGGGCAGAGAGTGGGTTGGGGAGTCCAAGAGGTGAGAGGAGAGATTGTGACTGACTGACCCCCCGGAACTGTGGGGGTAATTTCCAAGTGCTTAGTACAGTGCTCTGCACACAGTAAGAGCTCAGTAAATACAATTGAATGAATGAATGAAGGGATGGAAACTGCTCTAGACTGTGAGCTCAACTTGGGCAGAGATTGTCACCCTTTATTGCTGCACTATGCTTTTCCAAGCATTTAGTACAGGGCCTGCACACAGTAAGTATTCAATAAATATGGGGTAGGATAAATATGGAGGAGAACTCTTTGGCATCAATCCAAATATTTATGGCGGTATCACCTATAGCATAGCCCAAGTTATTCCTTTCTATCTTTCTCAACTTTCCCTCTAGTAACCCATTTTGGATCACTTATCCATAAATTGACCCAAGCTCCTTTCTATGGGTTCACGTCTTGTTCTAATAAATTCTGTATGCTTTCCACACACTGGGTGAAAACAAAGTGTTTCCTTTTTTTTGCTTTGACTTTACCACACTCAAGCATTAGTAAGTGTCCCGCTTATCTTGATATTGTGAAGTCTGGTGACAAGTTGGCCCTGTACATGTCCTGTGTGATTTTGTAGATTTCATTTAGTCAATCCATCAATGGTATGTATTGAGCACTCACTGTGTGCAGAGAATTTGGGAGAATTCAGTACAATAGCCATCCAAACTTCCACCACATTAATACAGTCACTTATCCTATCCCACTTTGGGATACTGTATCAGCCTTCTTGCTGACCTCCAAGCCTCCTGTCTCGCCCCACTCCAGTCCACACTTCACTCTGCTGCCTGGATCATTTTTCTACAAAAACGTTCAGGACATGTTTCCCCACACCTCAAGAAATTCTAATGGTTGCCCACCTGCTTACGCATACATCAAAAACTCACCATTATCTTAAAACATTCAATCACCTTGCCCCCTCCTACCTCACCTCGCTACTCCCTTACTACAACCCAGCCCACTCCCCTTGTTTCTCTAATGCTAACCTTCTCACTCCAACTCTTATCTTATCTAACTCACCACCAACCCCTCACCCACATCCTCCCTCTGGCCTGGATTGCCCACACTCCTCAAATCCGACAGACAATTACTCTCCCCCACTTCAAAACTTTATTGACGGCTCATCTCCTCCAAGAGGCTTTCCCTAACTAAGCCCTTTTTTCCCCCTTTTCCACTCCCTTCTGTGTCTCCCTGACTTGCTGTCTTTATTCATCCCTGCTCCCAGCCCCAAAGCACTTTAAGTAAATATCTGTAAGTTATTTATTTTATATTAGTTTCTGTCTCCCTGTCTAGACAGTAATCTTGTTGTGGACAGGGAATATGTCTGTTCATTGTTATATTGTATGCTCCCAAGAGATTAGTTTAGTTGTCTAAACAGAGTAAGTGCTCAATAAATATGATTGAATAAATGAATGAATCAGGATGCTTAGCTTAAAAGAACCATATCATAGATGACAAAGAATGATCAATCAATGGGATTTATTAAGTACTTACTTTGTGCAGAGCACCTGGTAGAGTACAGTACAACAGTATTGGTAAACATGTTCCCTTCCCATGAGGAGCTTACAGTGTACAGGATGATCTCCTCTAGATGTCACTCCTCTAATACCAGCCTCAATCTCATCTATTTCTCCACTGATCTCTGGCCCATGACCTGTGTCTGGCCTGGAATGTCCTCCCTTTTCATATTCAAGAAACCATTACTCTTCCCTCCTTCAAAGCTTTATTGAAGACACATCTCCTCCAAGAGGTCTTCCCTAACCAAGCCCTCATTTCCTCTTCTACATTGCCCTTGCATTTGGGTTAGTTCTTTTTATTCACCCTTTCCTCAGCCCCTCCACATTTATGTACATATCTGTAATTTATTTCTTTATTTATTTTAATGTCTATCTTCCCCTCTAAACTGTAATCTTGTTGTGGGAAGGGAATCATGAATTTACATAAATGTGAAGTGCTTGCCCCCTCACTTCTTCCCTCCCTGCCCTCCATCTTCAACTGTTCACTGTCCAAAAATTCTTCCCCACGGCTTTCAAAATGGATATAACGCAACTGCTAAGACTGCTAAGACTGCTATGACTACTATACCTGCTCAAATACTATTACTATTACTACTATTACAACTACTACTACAACTTCCACCCAGATCTGATTTTCCCCACAGGAAAAGGGGCCAGTGACCCAATTCAGGGAAATTGGCAAGAGACCGGCCAGAGGGTGTTTTGAGAAGTGTACAGCGTAGGGGTTCCATAAAAGTGAAGCTCTATTATCAATGTAGCTCCAAAAGACGCGAGGCTTATGAATCCCGGGAACCCATCCAGAATTAAGTGGGCTCTTCTGTTTCTCCCAACAGTTTAACTGTGGCCATTCATCTCACGCTCCAGAAATAATTTCTCCATCCCCGTGTGCTACGGGTGCAGATTAGTCAGAGGCTGCCCAGGTAATTACTATAATCAGACGCTCTTGTGCTTAACAAGAAACGGTGAAACAGGGAAAACCTCTCAACGTGGCCAGGACCACAGGTCAGCGGGGTGGTCAGCGGCTGGCCACAGAGCCCTCCCTGTTGACTTGTGCCAGCTACCAGGGCAGTGACAGAGGCACTCAGCATCAGAATCATGCCATGGACAGAAAGGGGAGGGGGCTTTCACCAGGGCCATGACTGTTTGTTTGGAGCTTTCTATATGTCAAGCTCTGTATTAAGTATTGGGATAGATCCAAGATAAGCACGTTGGACCCAGTCCCTATCCCACATGAGGCTCCCAGTCTAAAGTGGAAAGAGAACAGGTCTTGAATCCCCATTTTGTAGAGGAGGAAACTGAGGCCCAGAGAACTTAAGCAATTTGTCCGAGGTCATGCGGCAAACAGCTGAGATGGGATTAGAACCCGGGACCTCTGTCTCCTAGGTGTAGGTTATTTCCACTAAGTCATGAGATAGTATTTACAGAGCACTTCTTGGATATGATGCAGCTTACTAAAGTCTGGGGAAAGGATAACACAAAGTGTATATTGTCCTTTGTATTTGAAGAAGACACCACGATAGTGAAGTTGACCCATGAATGGATGTGTGTGCGAAAAGGCCATTGAGGAACTCACAGTTCCAGTCACAATGGTCACCAAAAAGGCAATCCCTTGTTGTGTTGTTGTGTTTAGTGTACATCAAGAAGAGATGCATTTCTTACCCACAAGGAGCTTACATTCTAAACATATTTGCTGCAGAAGAAATCAAAATTAACAAGCACACCTACGTAAGCTCGGCCTCTAGACTGTAAACTCATTATGAACAGGGCAAGTGTCTGCTAATTTTGTTGTGCCATACTTTCCCAAGTGTTTAGTACAGTGCTCTGCACACAGTAAGTGCTCAATAAATACTACTGAGTGACTGAGTAAGATGTGATTGGGAGAGCCTCTAGGGGAAGGGATGAAGGAGGCAGGGGTAGGGGCACGCCTGGGTTCTCCCAGCCTAGTGGTCCTCTCCCATGACATGGGGGAAGCAGCACGAAGTGAGAGCAGGCTTCTGGCATGCACATGATTCAAGAGCCAGCTGTTTTGAGCTTTTTATGGTGTTTGTAAAGTGTTTACTATGAACCAGGCACTGTACTAAGCTCTGGTGCAGAAACAAGCTAATCAGGTTGGACACAGTTTTTGTCCCACATGGGGCTCACAGTTTATTTTTTGCAATGGCATTTGTTAAGCACTTACTATATGCCAGGCACTCTACTATGTTCTGGGGTAAGTGCATGCTAATCAGGGAGGACAAATCCATCTCCCCAATGGGGCTCACAGTCTTATATCACCATTTTACAGATGTGGTAACTGTGGCCCAGAGAAGTTAAATCACTTATCCAAGACCACTCAGCACTCAAGTGGCGGAACCGGAATTGGAACCCAGTTCCTCTGACTCCGAGGTCCGTGCTCTTTCCCCTAGACCACACTGCTTCTGTGTTGCCATTCTCTCTACCCAGGATAGAAAAGTGCTCAGTACAGTGCTCTGCAAACAGTAAGCACTTAATAAATATAATCGAATGAATGAATGAATGAAAAGAAAGATTTTCCTAGTTTCCATTGTGTGACTGTGCAGCCAGGCTTCAAATGAATGCGCCCCAGGTTCTTAGCTTTTAATTTACATTTAGTGAGACAATTAGTATTATTAATAGTAATACCACTTGTGTAGCTCAGGCGTGCCCTATAAACATCACTTCCCAAATAATTAATGCAAGAACGTGGAGAAATATCCCCTGGGAATTGGCTGAAAAGGTGTTGTTTCGGAGTCCAAGTAGTAACAGCTCACAATCATCTAGCAGTTTCAGTTTCCAGAATGGCTTTCACATTAATCATCTCCTTTTACTTTCACATCATCCCTATGACTGAGGGAGAGGCAGGCATGAATATTCCCATTTTGCAGGTGAGAAAACTGAGGCCCAGAGAGGCAAGGTCACTCAGCAGGCCAGGGTGCAAACAGGGACCAGAACCCAGATCTCCTGATTATCACTCTTTCCACCAGGCTACTCTGCCTCCCCACATTCGCTCTCTTCCAGGCTTTCCATCCCAGACAGCGACCCCACTTCCCTGCATGAGAAAAGAGGATTAGAATGGTAGCGTGTGTGTGGAGGGTTTAAGTCATGTTTAGTCACTGATGAAGGGAAGCATTAACTGCCTGCTCAGTATTCATCATCCTGTATGATGAGAAGTCAAATAAATATTTCTGGAATTTGAATTTTTCACCCGGTGCTGAATCCATATGGGTTCATTACGGACTGCTAGGTCCATCTTTGTTAATAGGTTGGGGTTTGAGGACTGGCCATCTGATCTGAACAATAAGATTCGATTTGACAGCTATCTCCCGGGCCCTGCCATTCCTGGAGTGTATTCACATTCTTCCTGTTTGAGAAGGCTGGGCATGATCCAGGGTCCTTATTGTGCCAGGTCGCTACTGATGCTGCTGTCCAGGTGCCAGCAGACGCCTAACGTGGCAACCCCCCAGGCAGCTCTGGTCCAGTCTGGACAGTGAGCAGAAACCAGCTTGGATGAGGAAAGCAGCATGGCCTCGAGGCAAGAGAAAAGGCCCGGGAGGCGGGAGACCTGGGTTCTAATCCCAGATCTGCCACTTGTTGACTGCGTGACCTTGGACAAGTCACTTGACTTCTCTGGCCCTCCATTTTCTGATTTGAAAAATGGTGATAATTACGGACAAAAATCCAATATAGCCAACATAATTCACTTGGGCAATAGGGTATATGAAGTCAATTGTTTCAGTTTATAGACTGGCAAGAATTAAACAACTTGCAAAGAGTGACAGAGTGAACCTATGGTAGAGCAGGAAAAACCGAGCCTTAAGGTCGACCTCCAAAATCAATAGTTGCTCCCAGTGGGAGAACAATGGGCAACAGGGAGAGGGGGGAGTAGAGGCGGACTAGCAACCTAAACGAACCAGAGAGGTAGAGACAACCATGATTTTAACTGGGGGTCTTGAATCCAACTGCTAAAGTAGAGATCATTCCAAATAAACTCAATAAATGAGGCTGTTTACAATTTCCATGGAAACTTAGGTAGTAAATAAATCCCACTCAATCAATGGGTGAGTGCCCACTGTGTGCAAAGTATTGCACTAAGCAGTTAAGAGAGGAGAACAGAGGCAAAATGCATTTTCCAATCAGCCAATCAATCAGCAGTATTATTTGAGCTTCTACCGAATACAAAGCTCTAAGCTCAGTGCTTGGAAGATGAAGCAATCCCTCTGTGCCTCAGTTATCTGTAAAATGGGGATTGAGACTGTGAGCCCAAGGGGGGACAGGGACTGGGTCCAACCCGATTTGATTGCATCCACTCCAGAGCTTAGTACAATGCCTGGCACAAAGTAAGCGCTTAAGAAATACCACAATTATTATTTAATGGAAGGACAGAAGAATCATCAGTGCACCTGAAGGCCTCTCCCACCTCTCTCCCCAGTCCCATGATCCTGGGGGCTTCCTTCACAGCCCACCTTGCTTCCTCACAACAGCAAGGAGACAAGAGTAGTAGTAGCAGCAGCGGCAGCAGTGAACCGCAGCTTTGTCAGTTATCGTGGCTAATGCCGCTGGACTTCAAGCTGTGAGAATCTTGAAATTCTGCTCTTTAAACCCCAGCAACCTGCAACTTCTATTTTATTTTCTATTTTTCCCTGTCTTTTATGTTCTTTCAATGTTTTTGCTTCCCTTTAGACACCTCTCCCCTTTCTCCCTTTATTCTTCGACCCTTGGGGACCAGGGATCCTATCAAATGTTCACCCATCTTTTCCCAGCACTAAGAACAGTGATTTGCACACAGGAAGTGCTTAATAAATGCCATGTTTACCTATCAGTCGATCAACCAATCAGTGGTATTTAGTCAGTCAATCATATTTATTTATTTATTGGGGAAACAGCATGGCTCAGTGGAAAGAACATGGGCTTTGGAGTCAGAGGTCAGGGGCTCAAATCCTGGCTCCACCGGTTGTCAGCTGTGTGGCTTTGGGCAAGCCACTTAACTTCCCTGGGCCTCAGTTACCTCATCTGTAAAATGGGGATTAAGACTGTAAGCCCCCTGTGGGACAACCTGATCACCTTGTAACCTCCTCAGCGCTCAGAAGAGTGCTTTGCACATAGTAAGTGCTTAGTAAATGCAATCATTATTATTATTATTTAGTGCTTAGTGTGTGCAGAGCTCTTTCATTCATTCATTCAATCATATTTATTGAGCACTTACTGTGTGCAAAACACTGTACTAAGCACTTGGGTGAGTATGATATGACAATAAACAGACACACTCTCTGCCCACAACAAGCTTACAGTCTAGAGGGGGAGATAGACAGTAATGTAAATGAATAAATTAGAGATATGTACATAAGAGCTGTGGAGCTGGGAGGGGAATGGATAAAGGGAGCAATCAGGGTAACTGCAGAAGCGAGTGGGAGAAGAGGAAAGGAGAGCTTTGTTAGGGAAGGACTCTTGGAGGAGGTGTGCCTTCAATAAAACTCTGAAGAAGGAGACACAATTGTCTGTAGGATATAAGGAGGGAGGGCATTCCAGGACAGAAGCAGGATGTGGGTGAGGGGTTGGGGAGGAGAGTGAGGTAAAGTGAGAAGGTTAACATTAGAGGAGAAAAGTGTGCAGGCTGGGTTGGAGTAGGAGAGAACTGAGCAATGACTCTGTGTACAACACTATGCTAAGCCCTTGGCAGAATACAACAGAGTAGGTGGGCATGATCCCTGCCTTTAGGAAACTGACAATTCAGCAGCAAAGACAGACAGATTACAGATAGGAGGAGGCAGAATAGTGTAAAACATGCATAGGTTTCCTACCCTCAGGGAACTTACATTCTTAGGGAAAGCCAGGGAGGGGAGCTTAGACAAGCTCACTGTGGGCAGGGGATGTGTTAGTTATTTTGTTATATTGTAGTCTCCCCAGTGCTTAGTACAGTGCTCTGCATACAGTAACTGCTCACTAAATACCATTGACTGACTGACTGATTAAAGTATTCTGTCTTTTTGGGGTTCCCATCAAGAGCTAGAGAACCAGGAGAATCACCAGTGAAAATCCCTGGATCTGGGAGGTTTTGGGGACCTTTTTGTCATAACCAACAGACATTAACTCTCCCACCCTTCAAAGCCTTATTAAAGGCACATCTCCAAGAGGACTTCCCTAAGCCCTCCATTCCTCTTCTCCCATTCGCTTCTGTGTTACTCTAACTTGCTCCCTTTATTCATTCCCCTTCCCAGCCACACAAGATCTATAGCTAGATCTGCAATATATCTATTTACTTACATATATGTGTCTGTCTCTCCCTCTGGATTGTAAACTTGTGGGCAGGGATTGTGTCATTTAATAATAATAATCATATTTGTTAAGTGCTTACTATGTGTTACGAACACTACTAAATGCTGGGGTGAATACAAGCGATTCAGATTGGACAATCCCAGTCCCACATGGAGCTCACAGTCTTAATCCTCATTTTACAGATGAGGGAACTGAGGCCCAGAGAAGTGAAGTGATTTGCCCAAGGACATACAGCAGACAAGCGGCAGAGCTGGGATTAGGACCCATGAGCTTCTGACTCCCCAGGCCCTGCTCTATCCACTAGGCCATGCTTCTGTTTATCGTACTCACCCAAGTGCTAAGTACAGTGCTCTGCACAGAGTACTCAGTAAATATCATTGAGTGAATGAATGAATGAACTTTTCCAGGCACCGGTGTCTGTCACGTAGACCCAGTCGGGCACACGTCCGCCCGGCAGACGCTTCGTCCTCCTCCCGAGCCGCGGGTCAGCTCTGTTCATAATCTTTTACCGGATTTTTCTTCCAGGCTTCTCTCCGACAGAAGATTACAACCCTGTAATATCTTTCTCCGATCCTCTGTTTACTATGGGGGCTGTGGCTGGATGTGATTAGATTCGGCCCTCACTGGCAGTTCTAGGAGACAGAAATCCGAGCCGCTGAAAGGCAGATCGGAGAGATTCGCGACACTGTTCCCTTTCCATTTGGCCTCCTTATTTTCCTCCGAGGCCAAACACCGTGAGTTAAAACCAATTTATTTTCTTTCCAGACAGGAGCTGCAGCCATTACACTAGGGGTTAAGTGGCTTTCACTCTCCTAAAATGGTTAAGATGCCTGTGTTATTGGGTTACTCCAGCTCCTGGGAATCTGTGGCCTCCAGCCCAAAGAGGTCGGGGGTGTTCAGAAACGGTAACGGAGTCATGGGGCTGGAGTTGTACATTAGAAGTCTCCGTGGAGCCGGCCACCAGAAAAAAAACACAGGTGTAAGAACCCGCCCCTCCAAGATCACAGGGCTAAAAAACAGCATTTTTCCTCCTCTAGAAACAGCTTCCTATCTTAGGGTCACTCTGAATCATGTCATCTTGGACCTGCCAGTGTCCTCGGGGGATCATCGGGTCTATTCCCCAGCCTCTGGACATCTAAGCTACTTCTTTTTTTAAGGTACTTATAAACTGCTATGTGCAAAGCATTGTGCTAAGTGCTGAGGTAGATACAAGATAATCAGGTTGGACAGAGTCTCTGTCCCCCTTAGGGCTTACAGTCTAAGCAGGAGGGCTTAGGATTCGATTTCCATTTTGCAGTTGAGTTAACTGAGGCACAGAACAGTTAAGGGAGTTACCCAAGATCACCCAGCAGCTAAGCGGTGGAACCAGGATTAGGAACCAGGTCCTCTGACTTCCAATCCGGTGCTCTGTTGGCTCCTTCCCATTTTTAGGAGAGGGATACCTCTCCCCTTTCATGCTGTGAGCCCACTGAGGGACAAGGACCATATCTAATTCCTACCTGTGTATTCTTTCCCAGTAAGCTCTTAACAAATACCACAATGATCACTTTTATTTCTGAGGCACAGAGAAATCAAGTGACATTGCCAAAGGTCACATAACAGGCAAGTGGCAGAGCTGGAATTAATACCTAAGTCCCCTCACTTTCAGTCTTGAACTCTTTCCACTAGACCAAACTGCTCCTCTCCACTTCCATACATACAGATGTATTAACATACATGTAGCTACACACATAGTCACACCTTTTTGCCCATATATATATATACGTACACATATAAGTGTATTTGTGTACCTATGCAGACAGATCAATCAATGACATTTATTGATTTGTTTTTTAAAATATTTAAGTACTTACAATGTGTCAAAACTGTTTTAAGCGCTGAGGTAGATACAAATTTATCAGGTTGGACACAGTCCCTGTCCCACATGGGGCTCACAGTCTAAGTAATAATAATAATAATAATAATGATGATGATGATGATAAATAGTTATGGCCTTTGTTAAGTGCTTACTATGTGCCAGGCATTGTACTAAGCACTGGGGTGAATATAAGCAAACCGGGTTGTATGCATTCCCTGTCCTACATGGGGCTCACAGTTTCTGTTCCCATTTTACAGATGAGGGGATAACAGGTATTACTGCATACAGAGCACTGTATTAAGCTTTTGGGAGAGTACAGTACAAAAGAGTTGTAGACACGTTCTCAGCCCACAAGGAGTTTACATTCTAGAGGGGAGACAGACAGAATAAATTATGTACTTGTACAGAAGTGCTGTGGGGCTAATGGTGGGTGACTGTCAAGTGTTTTAAGGGATTAAATATATGTAAAATACTAAATATGTTAAATATATTTAAAATACACTTACATATAATAATAATAATGGCATTTGTTGAGCGCTTACTATGTGCAAAGCACTGTACTAGGCACTGGGGAGGATGCAAGGTGATCAGGTTGTCCCACGTGGGGCTCACAGTCTTAATCCCCATTTTACAGATAAGGTAACTGAGGCACAGAGAAGTTAAGTGACTTGCCCAAAGTCACACAGCTGACAATTGGTGGAGCCGGGATTTGAACCCATGAGCTCTGACTCCCAAGCCAGGGCTCTTTCCACTGAGCCACGCTGCTGCATATTTTTGACACTACCCTCTGCTATTGTGAAACTCTGCACTAGAACCCGTGCCTGAAGCAATCAAGAAACCGTAATACCTTCTTGGCCTGGACAGAGACTGCCAGTGTGAGCAGTTCCCTTTCTCCTCAAGGGTAGAATCAGCCGCATTATCTAGTGGATGTGTTTTATTTTACAGATGAGTCAAGGAAGGCACAGAGAGGTTAAGTGACTTTAAATAATTATGCTTTTGGATTTTTTAATAACCCCAGGGCATAAATACAATTGAACAAATAAGTAACAGCCCAAGGGGGTAAGCACAATTAAAAATACAATGAAACCCCATATAAGCAATTGCACAATGTTAGCATCTTCTTTTTTCTTCTTCCTTTCTCAGATGTTTATTTTCTGAGGTGCTAATTGCAGAGGGGAGGTGTTTATTCAGCAGTGACTATTATGCCCTTGGTTCTCTTCATCTTCTCCCAATAATATCATCATTTATTTATCCATTCCTTTTCAACAATACTTCTTCTGGATGGCTGATTTGAGAGATAGGACAGAACTCTGAGCTTTCTCCCATTTGTCAGTGACCTATATCCTAGGCTCACCAAACTTGGGATGAACTCTACCTGTGGTGCTGGGAAGGCATCACCAGATCAACTAATCTATACTGGGCAAAGCTTTGGCACAAGGAAGAGCGTCTAGGCCATGATTGGGCCTGAGTGGGAAGGACACATCACCTCTGTTCACTTTATCATCTCCACTCCCCACCACCTACCTGCCATCCTCCCCAGCCCTGCTGACAGGGCAGCTCTGTGCCCAGGGCAGAGGAGAATCATAGAAGGCCAAGAAGGGAGAAGGGGCAAGAAAGAGGGCTGGCTTGGTCATATGCCCCCACTTCCACTCCTCACCTGAGCTCCAGCTCCAGCCCATGGCTTGTTGCTGTTTCTTAGGCCATGGAGGAACTGAGGAAGAGGAAGCCTTCTAGAATGGATGCAGAATGGATGAGGGAGAGAATTTAGGTTCACAGGTTCTTAACACATCTTATTAAATTCCCAAGTCTTATCAACTCTCTGGCCACCTCTCATTTTCCCGAATTGATGTGTCACCTCCATTAGAAGGAAAATTTCATGTGAGCAGGGAACTTATCTGGACCTCCCTCTAGACTGTAACCTCATTTTGGGCAGAGAACATGTCTGCTAATTCTATTATATATTATACTCTACCAAGAGCTTAGTTCAGAGCTCTGCACAAAGCAAGTGCCCAATAAATAATAGTAATTATTATTATTATGGTATTTCATAAGCACTTACTATGTGCCAGGCACTGTAGAAAGCACTGGGTTGGATACAAGCAAATCGGGTTGGAGACAGTTCCTGTCCCACGTGGAACTTACAGCCTCAATCCCCATTTTACAGATGAGGTAACTGACGCACAGTGGAGTGACTTGCCCCAGGTCACATAGTAGATGAGTGGCAGAGCTGAGATTAGAACCCATGACCTTTTGACTCCCAGGACCATGCTCTATCCACTATGCCATACTGCTCCTGGGGCCTGATTGATTGATAGATGGATTCCCAAATAGCCTAGTGAAAGCCTGGAGCTGGAAGTCAGGAGACGAGGGTTCTAATGCTGGCTCTGCTACTTGCGTGACGTGTGACCTTGGGCACATCACTCAATCACTCTGTGCCTCAGTTTCCCCATCATAATGGTGGTAAGATCGTGATGGTCAAGGAACATATCCACTAATTCTGTTGTATTGTACTTTCACAGGTGCTTAGTACAGTACACTGCACATAGTAAGCACTCAATAAATACCAATGACTGATTGATCTGCAACTGTTAATTGTTTACTACTATGTGCCTAGTGATCAGGGTATTTTGCTATTTTAGACTTGCCCCAAAGCTGTCAGAAGCCCTGTCTGCCCTGGGATGGTGGGAAAGAGAATTCCCTCAAATAGAAAATGAGGGTGATACTGATCTCATTTTGTTCTTTCCAATCTTCTTCTGGATCTAGCCTTCCTCCTATCTGTCAATTACCTCAGTGTAGGTCTCCCCTGCCAGATTGAAAGCTCCTTCGGAGGTGGAATCCTGTCTACTCACTCACTTCAACTCTTCCAAGCGCTCTGTTCAGCTACGGTCATATTTGCGATCCTGGGGTCTAATCTCTTCCTGTGGTAAAACAGTTTAGACTAAAGTCTTCCTCTTAAAAAAAATCGGTCCCCTCCTTGGTAGTGCCCCAGTTTTCCCTCCTCTAAAGTCGAGATAATAGCACTTACCTGGTAGCTCATCAGGGGGTTACTAGGATTAATTAAAGTTCTTTGAAGATGGAGCCTACGGGCCTGGTTATTATCATTCATGCAAACTGCCTATTGAATGGCCTAGGTCTTAGAGAAAGTCAAGCTCAGACTCCAGTAAGCACAAAACATAAGCATCAGCTCCTTGGTTTCAGACAAGGGATGCAGTGTACATTACCTGGGGGTGTTCTTGGGAGAAAGTGCTTTATGGGTGAGATTAAACTGTATAAATAATTGAAAAGGGCCATTGTGCCTGAAGGGTGTGGTGTTTTTTTCTCCTGCCTAGGGAAGCACGGCCCCATTATGACCTTCCTGAGATGATAAGCAGCCTGTGGGTCCCTGCTAATGAATTTTATGGCATTTGTTTGACCTTTCCCATCTTGAAAACATTTTACAGAATCCTTTCTGCACAGGCTGAGCCAGTGTCCCTAATCCTGTTTTACTAATTGAGAAAGTCGGGCCCAGAGAGGTTAAGGAATTTTCCAGAAACCTCACAGCAATTTACTATTCCCGGACTGCACCGATTTCAGTTTGGTGCTTGGTCCACGCAGCACCTCTGAGGCTGAGGTGGTGAGTGATACCTCACAACCAGGAAGTCACAGATCAGTGCTATTTATTTAGAGTCTACTGTGTGCAGAGCACTGATCTAAATGCTTAGGAGAGCACAAGTGAGTGAGTAGACAAGATTCCAGCTTTGGAAAAGCTGTCAGTCCAGCAGGGGATACCTACACTGAGGTAACTGACAGACAGACAGAAGGAAGAAGCAATCAAAAAGAAGATCTGAAAGAACAAAATGAGATCACTATCACCCCTATTGAAGGGAATTCTCTTTCCCACTATCCCAGGGCAAAGTAACAGCCAAACCAGGACGGGAACTTAAGATTGTGAGACCCCTGTTAGATTCTCCGGCTCCAGGATCGTCCCAGGTCCCAGGTTCATCCCAGGAATGAACAAGACTATTCCTGGATTAGATCCAGGGAGATCATTAGCTCTTCCTGGACAGGGAACGGGCCTATCAATTCTGATGTATTGTACTCTGGTGTATTGAACTATATTGTAGTCAATCAATCCATCAGTCACTGGTATTAATTGAGCCTTTACTGTGTGCAGAGTACTGAACTAAGTGCTTGGGAAATTACAACGCAACAATATAACAGAGTCCTTGCCCACTGCGAGCTTATAGAGGGGGAGACAGGCATTAATATAAAAAATAAAATTACAGATACATACATAAGTGCCATGGGGCTGGGAGGGGGGATGAATAAAGGGAGCAAGTCAGGGCAAGGGAATGGGAGAAGTGGAAAGGAGGGCTCTGTCAGGGAAGCCTCTTGGAGAAGTCATGTCTTCAACAAGGCTTTGAAAGTGGGGATATCTGTCGGATATGAAGAGGGAGGGCTCCAGATCAGAGGTAGGGTGAGGGCAAAAGTTTGGCGGTGAGATAGATGAGATGGACATACAATGAAAGGTTAGCATTAGAAAAGCAAAGTGGGTAGGCTGGGTTACAGTAGGGTAACTGTGATATTAGAAAGGAGGAGGCAAGATGACTGAGTGCTTTAAAGCTCATGGTGAGGAGTTTCTGTTTGATGAGGAGGTGGATGGGCAACTGCTGGAGTTTCTTGAGGAGTAGGGAAATACGGTCTGAACACTTTTGTAGAAAAATGATCAGGGCAGCATGAATGGGCTGGAGTGGGGAGAGACAGGAGGCAGGGAGGCCAGCAAGGGGGCTGATCCAGTAATCAAGGTGGGATAGGATAAGTGCTTGGACTAATGTGGTAGCAGAAGTAACAGAGTCTGAATGAAGAGAAAAGGGGGGATTTTAGAGATCTTGTGAAGGTGGAACTGACCTAATTTAGTAATGGATTGAATATGTGGGCTGAATTAAAGAGAGAGCGAGAGAGGAGTCAAGGATAACGCTAAGGTTGAGGAGTTGTGAGACTGGAAGGATGGTGGTGCCGTTATGCTTGTGAAGGCCTCTTGCAACCTCTGACCCAAACCCATCTGCTTTCCATCGATGCACTGGGTGCCACAGGTGAAGAGGAGGGCAGGGGTGCAATGCACTGGGAAAGCTGTGAGCCCTATGCAGGACAGGGACTGTGTCCAACCTAATTCACTTGTACCCGCCCCAGCACTTAGAACAGTATTTGGCACATAATAAGTGCTTAACAGGTACCATTTAAAAACAAAGTGCCCACAAAGGGTTCCTGTATGCCCAGAACACATTGGTGGCTGAAGGAGCCATCGCACTGTGCTAATTCTGTGCCACAACCCCAGGACCCGGCAGGTGGATGTCATGGTAGTCATTGTGGTCTTTGTTGCTCACATCATCCAGCTACTTTCTTAATCCCATCTCCCCACTTGTCTGCTGTGTGACCTTGGGCATGTCACTTAATTTATCTGTACCTCAGGTCCCTCATCTATAAAACAGGGATTAAAACTGCGAGCCCCATGTGGGGCAGGGACTTTGTCCAATCTGATTTGTTTGTATCTCCCCAGTGCTTAGTACAGTGCCTGGCATTTAGTAAGAGCTTAACAAATGCCACAACTATTATTATCACTAGTATTATTATTATTACTTTTCAGGGTTTCTGCTGAGCCCATTCATCTAGCAGAACATCCCAGGTGGTTTGAGAACTTCACCCCTGATTGTCTGATCACCAAGTTGGGACTAGAACCCGGGTCTCCCAATTCCCAGGGCTGTGGTCTTTCACTTGGACTAGAAGCTGAGTTTCTCTCCTTTTAGAAGCCCACAAAAGACATGCTCATTGATGAACAGCAAGCCTGACTTCCTTCCACCGGCCTCCAGTCCCTTCTTTTATATTGCCCCCCTCAAAACACTTAGTAGGGCACTCTGCACACAGTAAGCCCTCAACAAATACCATTGATTGATTGAATTCCCCCCCCCCCCCCCCCAGCATTCAATTCCTATCACCAGCCCACCAGGTTATATCGCTCTGATGACTTACCATTCTGGGCACATGACTGTCTATTTTCAGAACCTTCTCTCCCCACCCAGGTTCATACTTCACTCTGCTGCCTGGATCAATTTTCTAAAAAAGTGTTTTGCACATATCTCCCTGCTCCTCAAAAACCTCTAATGGTTTTGCATCCATCTGTGCATCAAGCAGAAACTCCTCACCTTCAGGCTCAAGCACTCAATCAGCTCTCTCCCTCTTACTTATCTTGCTTATCTCCTACTACAACCCAGCCTGCCCACTTTGCTCCCCCAAGACTAACCTTCACTCTCACCTTAACTCACAACAGATGTCTTCCTCACATCCTCCCTCCTCCCTGGAACTCTCTCCCACGATATTTCTGACAGACCGCCTCTCTTCCCATCTTCAAAGCCCTACTGAAATCATATCTCCTCCAGGAAGCCTTCTCTAATAATGCTTAGCATGTGTCAATCACTGTTCTAAACATTGGGGTAGAGACAAGTTAATCAGGTAGGATACAGTCCCTGGCCAACATGGGGCTCACGACCTAAGAATTAGAGAGAACAAGTATTGAATCCCCATTTTTCAGTTGAGGAAACTGAGGCACAGAAAAGTTAAGTAATTTGCCCAATATCACACAGCAGACAGGTTGCAGGGATTGGATTAGAACCCAGGTCCTCTGTCTCCCAGGCCAGTGTGCTGTCTAGTAGGCCAGGCTGTTTCATCCCTACATTCTCATTCCCCACCATATTTTCCCTCCCTCCCTTCTCTCCCATGCTCTTAATCCCACCCCCTAGGTACTGAGATATTCCTCTGCCCCCACAGTATTTATGCACATATTCTTATACTCTACTGCTTCCCCTCTCTGCAATTCATTTTAATCTCTATCTCGCCTACTCGATTGTAAACTCCTTAATGAAAAAATAATAATAATGGCACTTTTGATTCAGTGTTTACTATGTCCCAAGGACTGCACTAAACACTTGGGGTAGATACAAGAGAATCAGGTCAGATACAGTGTCCCCACTACCTGGGGCACACCGCCTAAGAGGGAAGGAGAACAGGCATTGAAACCCCAATTTTACAGATAAACCAAGGAGACAGAGAAGCTAAGTGACTTAGTCAAGGTCACCCAGTAGGCAGGTGATGGAGCCAGGGTTAGAACCCAGGTCATCTGACCCCCAGGCCTGGGTTCTTTCCACCTAGTCCATGCTGCTTCTTAGTCATTAGTTATGGGATTACTGGGCTCCTTTTAGCTATAAAATCCCACCACCCTGTCCCGTTTATGGAAGTGTTGCTAAGGGAATCATCGTTCATTTCTATTTTTATTAAAAATGTAATGTAATGCCATCTTCCCCTCTTGCCTTCCATGATTGCAAAAAGAGCTGCAGCAGAGAAGAGTCTTAAGTAATCTCCAGAGAAATAAGTGAAACTGTATTTGAATAATTTGCAACCACCAATTACTATTGGGGTTAAGGTCTTTCAGAGCTCGAATTGTCACCAGCAGAGAGAGATTTAAAGAGCTGTGTACATCGGGAAAAGGAGCAGGGAGGGCAGGGAGAGGGTTGGGGGAAAAGCCGCTTTATGAAATTAAAACTGCAATGGCAAAGGCGTCGTTCCTGCTGTTGTACAAAGGGGAGTGTGTTCTGCCAAAATCCGGATTGCATGGCTGACCTGAGGAAAAATCTCTGCTTCAATTGTCTGGGGGTAGGAATTAGATCAGAACGGCTTTTGCCAGAGGCTTTTGCAAAAGCTCAGTGTGATTGTAACAGTGATAATAAAGGAGAAGGAGGTGGTGGAGGAGGGGGGGAATAATAATAATGGCATTTATTAAGTGTTTACTATGTGTAAAGCACTGTTCTAAGCACTGGGGAGGTTACAAGGTGATCAGATTGTCCCACGGGGGGCTCACAGTCTTAATCCCCATTTTACAGATGAGGTAACTGAGGCACAGAGAAGTAAAGTGACTTGCCCAAAGTCATGCGGCTGACAATTGGCAGAGCCGGGATTTGAACCCATGAATCTCTGAGTCCATTCTACGGGGGCCACGTGGGTGTGTGGGGCAAAGCCTGGGCATGGGAAAACAACCAGGCTGTCCCACTTCACCCCAGCCAGACTCCTCCCTGGACCCCCTCAGCCCAGCAGAAGAGGAGGAGGAGGAGGAGTAGAAGGAAGACGAGGTAGGGTTTAAGGGTTTAACTACAATAGATGACACTAGAAAGCAGAGGTAGTCAATCGCTTCCTTCTGAGCTCACGAGGCCCCACAGCAGGCAACAAAGCTGAAGAGATGGCAATGGACTTCTAACCAGGAGGCTGTGCAGGTCAGTTGTATGGGCCCTTAACCTGGGGGGCACCCTGACAAGGTGATTCAAAGCAACATCACAAGTGTCATCATAGGCCAGCGGTGGGGCGTGATGACCTCAACCATGCTCTCTTGTGGAATCCCCTGTGAGTCTGCCCTCACCAGAGCATTACTCCCATGCCCACCCAACTCTCCAGACCCCACGGAAACAGCACCGCTTCCAAGCTGCAGCGCTTGGTGAAGAGAGCCAGGGTGGAGGGATGCTGGGCTAATAACAATAATGACAGTATTTGTTAGGTGCTTACTATGTGTCAAGCACCATTCTAAATCCCGGGATCATTACTAATCAGGTTGGACGCAGTCCCTGTCCCACGTGGGACTCACAGTTTTCATCCCCATTCTACAGATGAGATAACTGAGGCACAGAGAAGTGAAATGACACACCCAAGTTCATGCAGCAGGTAAGTGTCGGAGCTGAAATTAGAACCCAGATCCTTCTTACTGCTAGGTCCTTGCTCTATCCACTAGGCCATGCTGCTTCTCTGAGAAGCCCTGAGATGAAAAATACTAGGTAGACACAAAGGCGCCTTATCAGTACCAGGTAAAGGATGGTCTGGCAGCAAATCAGACTGTCCAGGATAAAATGGGATAACTGGTCACTTGAGGAATTCCCACCTCCTTCAGGAGGCCTTCCTCACCTAAACCTTCTCAAGCTGCATCAATCCAATTTGCATACTATGTTGTACATGTTTACCTCTACTTAATGATTTACACTTCTGTCATCTATGTCATCTTCTATCACATATACACCTGTATATATGTATATATGTTTGTACATATTTATTTCTCTATTTTACTTGTACATATTTATTCTATTTATTTTATTTTGTTAATATGTTATGTTTTGTTGTCTGTCTCCCCCTTCTAGACCGTGAGCCCGCTGTTGGGTAGGGACCATCTCTATATGTTGCCAACTTGTACTTCCCAAGCGCTTAGTACAGTGCTGTGCACACAGTAAGCACTCAATAAATATGATTGAATGAATGAATGAATGAATCAGCAACAGGAGCAGAGTTTCCTTCTCCAACTACTTGGCTTGGGTCCATCAATCGATTCATTCATTCAGTTGTATTTATTAAAGGCTTACTGTGTGCAAAGCACTGTACTAAGTGCTTGGGAGAGTACAAAAACAGACACATTCCCTGCCCACAGTGAGCTCACAATCCAGAAGAAATCAATAGATGGCATTTATTGAGCACTTACTGTGTGCAGAGCACTGTACTAAGCAGTTAAGAGAGTACAATACAAGAGTAGAATACAACTGTGAGCTTCTCAAGGGCACGGATCCTGTCTCTTATTTTGTTGAAGACTCCTAAACAATGAGCTCAGCGTTTTGCACACAATAGGTGCTCAATAAATGCTATCAATTGATTGGTTGAATATGGACATGAAAGAGTCCCCACAACTGGGGTAGGGAGGAGGCCCCAAAATATTCAGTCAGGTATCTCACAGATTTCCAGGATGTTCTAAAATCAACATTAGATCAGTTAGGGATGATTGGATGTGCCTGATTAGAATCGTTATTGTAATTATGATTTTTTCTCAGATTCATCTTCTTGTAAGAAATTGTAATGATACGAGCATTTAGGTCATTACCTCTAATCCTCTACCCACATGCATTCGTAATTTGTTTTAATGTCTGTCTCTCTGTTTAGACTGTAAGCTCCTTTGGGCATTCAGCCAGTCAGTCGTATTCAATGAGTGCTTACTATGTGCAGAGCACTAAGCTCTTGGGACAGTTCAATATAACAATAGACACATTACCTGCCCACAACGAGTTTACAGCCTAGAATGAATCTATCCCTACAGTAAGAGCTGTAGACTGTAAGTTTGTTGCAGGCAGTTGAACGTGATTACCAACTCTGTTGCATCCTACTATCCCAAGCACTTAATTCAGTGTTTGGCACACAGTAGGCACTCAATAAACACTACTGATTAACCGAGAGATAAAAATCACCTGGTTATTCGATAGGTAATCAGAAGTAGAGATCACCCAGTTCCTGAGCTATAAAACGCGCACCAAAATGATAATTGGCTTTAATAATAACAATACTAATAATAATGTTGGTATTTGTTAAGCACTTACTAAGTGCAAAACACGGTTCCAAGCTCTGGGGATGTTATAAGGTGATCAGGTTGTCCCACGGAGGGCTCACAATTTTAATCTCCATTTTACAGATGAGGTAACTGAAGCACAGAGAAGTTAAGTGACTTGCCCAAAGTCACACAGCTGACAATTGGCAGAGCTGGGATTTGAACCCATGACCTCTGACTCCAAAGCCCATGCTCTTTCCACTGAGCCACGCTGCTTACTTTTCAGTACTTCAAATTCACAAGTGAATTTCACCTAAGAGCCCCTGTCTCCCTCTCTCTTAGATTGTATGTCCTGTATGGGACAGGGTATTATCTGATTGTCTTGGATCAAGCTTTGTGCTTAGCTCAGTGCTGTGGCACCCAGAGAGTGCTCAGCATATATCGCAATGAATGTGAGTGGAGGATGCGGATTTCCCTCCTCAACTGTACTTTATTTTCTTTGCCCACATCTCTAGGATATTTTGCTTAAGGGGAGCATCACTATCCACAAACTATAAGGCTGTATTACGTTGATCTAACAGTGAGAGAGAATTTATGAATCAGATGGCAGTTTTGCTCAAATCTGAACATTTTGTCTAAAAACCTCACTCTTGTTGCAAAATCTTCGAAAGTGAATTTCAACTTATCAGCACTTCTGAGGAAAGACCCTTTAAGAGACAGCCTGTCTTGCCCCCTAATCAGTCAACTAATGGTATTTATTTTTCTTTCTTTTATGGTATTTGTTAAATGGGAAATGCCAGGCATTGTACTAAGCCCTGGGTAAATACAAGCTTATCAAGGTGGACAAAGTCCCTGTCCCACATGGGGCTCACAGTCTTAATCCCCATTTTATAGATGAGTAAACTGAGGCACAGAGAAGTGAAGTGACTTGGCCGAGGTCACATAGCAGATATGTGGCTGAGGTGGAATTAGAACCCAGATCCTTCTGACTCCCAGGCCTGTCCTCTTCATTATTAAGCACCTATTGTGCTGTATGCTTGGGAAAGTCAATAGAGATAGAAGACAGTATCCTGGCCCTCAAAAAACTGACAAACTATTGTGGGAGATAGCAAAATAAATTTCAGGTGAGGGATGCAACCAAGTACGAAGATATGGACATAAGGCTCCACTGGTCTTTTCTCTCAGTCCACACGTGACCTGGGTCCCAATCAGGATTTGAGTGTCTCAACCTTTTTCACTCGATTTAAAAGCCCTGCTCAGATACGGAGTGATTCAAAGGGGTGGTCAGAATCCAAACTCATGTCCCACATCTTTGCTTCCAACCAAATGCCTTAAAAAAATAAATCCAATCAAAATTCCCTCAGATTTATTTGTGCCAGTGCAACAAGTTCTACTGTATTGGTGGCTTTTTTTTGTCCCTTTTGTGGGCGGTGGAAGATGTATTCAAGTTGGAAAGGAGAGAGGAATATGGTTTTTATTAACCTGAATTTTTCAGAAAAATAAGCTTGCCTGTTATCATGCAAGGCAGACAGAAATGTCCATGCTAATGATCTTCCACAAGGAGGCTCTGACAGCATCAATCATGGGGCTTTGAAAGAGATGATGATGAATTCCTTTGAACGGTTTGCCAGGGTGAGCGGTGCTCAGAATGGCACCCTGGCTGATGCAAAGCTGGGGTTTGGGGAAGCAGAAAACTTTCCACTAGGCAGAAAAAGGGCTTACAGTGGTAGTAGGGGAGGGGGAATGGGGTGGAGGAGGGGAGATAAGGGGAATCAGAGATCAGGAACTGTCCAGGAATCGGAATGAGGGACTGACTTTATCGAGATGAATATATGCTGTGGGTGATGATGGCGGAGTTGATGGCAGTGATGATTAAGAATGATAGTTATGGTAGAGGTGGCATTGATGGTGGCAGTGATGGTGGTGGTGAGGATGATAATGATAATAGTAATAATGGTAGTTTGTTAAACACTATGTGCCAAGCACTGTTCTAAGTGCTGAGGGGGATATGAGGTAATCGGGTTGTTCCACGTGGGGCTCACAGTCAATCCCCATTTTACAGATGAGATAACTGAGTCACAGAGAAGTGAAGTAACTTGCCCAAAGTCACACAGCTGACAAGTGGTGGAGCTGGGATGAGAACTCATGACCTCTGACTCCCAAGCCCATGCTTTGTCCACTGAGCCACACTGCTTCTCTATTGATGATAATGGTGATCTAATGATGATAACGGTGGTAATGATGGTAATGATGATGCTGATGAGTCAGAGATCTGAGTTCTAATCCCATCTCTGACTTTTGTCTGCTGTGTGACCCTGGGTATGTCACTAACTTCTCTAGGCCTCAGTTCTCTCATCTGGAAAATGGGGATTCAATACCTGCTTTCCGTTCTACTTAGACTGTGAATCTCACATGGGACCTGATTATGCTATATCTACCCCAGCACTTAGTAGAGTGCTTGACCCGTAGTAGGCATTTAACAAATGCCACAGTGATTATTATTAGGATAATAATAGTGGTGGTGGTAATGATGATGGTGATGATTATGATGATGCGCTTGATGGTGATTAGGATGATGCCGACATCAGTGATGATTTGAAGATTATAATGATGTTGATGATAATGTTGATGATGAAGGTAATATCCTTCCCTCCCTCTGAGGGTGTTCATCTAGGGTCGCCAGTAGCCCAGGTCTGGGAGTCAGAAGGTTTTGGGTTCTCACCCCGGCTCTACCATTTGCATGCTGTGTGACCTTGGGCAAGTCACTTTACTCCTACACATCTCAGTTACCTCATCTGTAAAATTGGAATTGAGACTGAGAGCCCCATGTGGGCAGGGACTATGTCCAGCCCCATTTGCTTGTATTTACCCTGTGCTTAGTACAGTGCCTGGCACATAGTAGGCGCTTAACAAATACCATAATCATTATTAGTAGTAGTAGTCTAAGAGCTGAATACATTTGGGCCTGAAGCATTGTTGGCTGGTGCCACCCTTTGTGAGGTGATCGTACTAGACAGTCTGACTTTCAGCCAGTCTGCCCTCACAGGCTATGGATATGACAACGGGGTGTGTTCAAATTTTCCTGGATCAGTTTCCACCTGCCTTGGTCCCGAGCCAGATGGAGCTCCAGAAAGCCCAGTGGCTCCAGAGGGGAGCACAGGAGCCCGATCGCCGGCGGGGGGTCAGGGGTCACCCCCGAGAAACGCTCTTGCTTCAGGTGGACCCAGCTGACTCCCGCCCACAAAATTACATATATAATAATAATAATGGTATTTGTTAAAGTGCTTACTATGTGCCAGGCAATGTACTAAGCACTAGATCTTCTGCTCTGCCTTGTGTTCGGTGGCACATAAAGGGCTTCACATGCATCTCCTGGTCCATCTCTGCCCCCTTCCCACTTAAGGGAGTGGTCTTAAGACCCTGCTGACAGACAGATGGCCCGTGGCGTGGAGCCCTGGGGCAGCTTCTTGGGCTTGGCCAGAAGCTCTTCGGGAACCAGGGCCCAGCCTCTGTGGGGAAATAATACTAGTAATAACAATTAACAATAATTACATGCTTGCTGTGCATAAAGCATTGCCCTGTGCCCTACGGTTGCTGCACTATTGGACCCACTCCCCATCTCACATAGGGCTCACTAATAAGGAGAGAGAACTGCTATTATATCCCCATTTTGCAGATGAGGGAACTGAGGCCCAGAGAAGTGAAACTACTCACCCCAGGTCCCCCAGTAGTGGAACTGGGATTAGAACCCTGCTCCCAGGCCGCGACTCCATCCCTTAGGTCACACCGCTTCTCCACAAGATAGGCCCGCATCCTCGATATAGCCGCGGGCCCTAGCATTGCCATCTGTGTCCCCATTCACTCCCATAGCCCTGCCGCCTAGGGAAAGGGAATGTGATTTCTCTTAAGAAGGCACGGTGAATTTTCCTCTCATTAAAACCTGCTCTTTCTTCATTTTATTGACAGCTCAAGATGATACTGGTCCCATCGAGAGGGCCATCAGGTGTGGAAGTTTCTTATTATCAGCCTTTATGTTTTTTGAACTTCTTTTTCAAGTGTCGGCTGGTTCTGGGGAATTGAATTAACCACCTAATGCATTTGCATAATGTGAATCCATAATGCTCCCTCAAAACACCCCGGGGAAGCCCTTATAGACTGCCATGACTGAGGCCACCCTGTCTAAGCCACTAATGCTGTGGAGGGCGACGGCAGCTGTAAAGTCTCCTGCAGGGAGAGCCGTGGCTTCCACAACACTGAGGAGACCGAGAGTAGCAAGTGTCCCTTTGCTTCTTGGAGCCATTTGGTACTTTGTTCTAAGTCTTTCATGATAAAGCCATGTGGCCTAGTGGAAAGACCTCAGTTTTGGGAGTTAGAGGATCTGGGCTTGTGGCCTAGTGGATAGAGCTCAAGCTTGGGAGTCAGGAGGACCTGGGTTCTAATTCCAGCTCTACCACTTGTCTGCTGTGTGACTTTAGGAAGTCACTTTACTTCTCTGTGCCTCAGTTACCTCATCTGCAAAATGGGGATGAATACTGAGAGCGCTATATGGGATAAGGACTGTACCCAACCCAATTATCTTGTATCCATCCCAGCACTTAGTACAGTACCTGACATAAGCACTTAAATATCACAATTATTATTATTAATTCCAGCCCTACCACCTACCTACTGTGGTACTATGGGTAAGTCACTTCTTTCATTCATTCAATCAATCATATTTATTGAGCGCTTACTGTGTGCAGAGCACTGTACTAAGCGCTTGGGAAGTACAATCCTCTGTGCTTCAGTTTTCCCATCTGTAAAATGGGGATTAAATTCCTATGTCCTCCAATTCAGACTATGAGCCCCACGTGAGCCTGGACTATTTCCAATGTATTATCGTGACTACTCCAGTCCTTAATAGAATGCTTGGCACATTGTAAGCACTTGATAAATACATAATTATTCTTAATCATCATTATTCTTAGATAACAGTTTGGCTTTCTATAGAGAGGGGAAGCAGTGTTGCCTAGTAGAAAATGTGTGGTCCTGGAAGTCAGAGGACCTGGGTTCCAATCACAGTTCTGCCTCTTATCTGCTGTGTGAACCTAGGTAAGTCACTTAACACCTCTGTGCCTTAATTACATCATCTGTAAAATAGGGATTAGGACTGTGAGATGGGAGAAGAACTTTGCCCAACCTGACTATCTTGCTTCTTTCCCAGTGCTTAGTACAGTCCCTGGCACATAGTAAGCATTTTGCAATTACCATTTAAAAAAATAGATCTTAGATTTTTACCCAAAGAAACTCACATCAGGTATTCCATTTTGTCCTCATCATGTCCCTATGAGGTATAGAGAGGCAAGTGCTATTATGAGGAAATTAAATTGAGGAACAGAGAAGTCAAGTAACTTGCATAAGGTCACACAGCAAGTTAGTAACAGAATTTGGGTTCAGCCTAGTGAAGAGAACATGGGATTGCAAATCAGAATACCCTGGTTCCAAACCCCAATCTGTTGTGTGACCTTGGTTGTATCATTTAACTTTTCTGTGCCTCAGTTTCTTCTTTGAAGAAATGTGAATAACTTCTCTACCCTCCCTCTGTCTTAGACTGTGAGTCCCATGTGAAACAGGAACTCTCTCTGATCTGATTATCTTGTACCTGCCTCAGTGCTTAGTACAGTGCTTGGCACATAAGGGCTTAACACTATTATTATTATTACTACAATTATTATTATCCCACAGTACATACCATCTTTACTAAAACCCAGTTTCCTGCTGACCAGATCCAACTGTGTCCCTCATAATAGTCTGAAATTTTCTCTGCTGGGATGGGGAAGACAAGCGTCTGGGCTTGAAGACTTCTCTAGGTCTCTTCCATCACTAAGCATGATTGGGGTACCAAGAACACATCTCCACTTTGTAGGCCGGGACAGGACTGGAAAAGAGTCAGAGTGAACAAAAACTTTAGTCTTCTTGGGGATGATGGAGGTGATACTATCCAAACAAAGGCAAGCCACAGCCAAAGAGGGCTGAGGGGTTTGGGTGAACCCTAGGCTAACTGCATCATTCGATCGGGGGAATGGTAGGTGATTTAACCAGACTTTAGGGAGAGAGAAAAGGACAGACTAAGAAGTCTGCCCCCCCATTAGATGGGAGGTTCCATGAGGGCAGGACCTGTTTTTATCCTTTTTCTTAATGGTATTTGTTTAGCTCTTACTTTGTGCTAGGCACTGTACTAAGTGCTGGGGTGAATGCAAGCTAATCAAATGGGACACAGTCCCTGTCCACTGGGGGCTCCCAATTTAACCCCCATTTTAAAGATGAGGTAACTGAGGCCCAGAGAAGTGAAGTGGGTTGCCCAAGGTTACACAGCAGGCAAGTGGCAGAGCCAGTATTAGAAGACAGGTCCTTCTGACTCCCAAGCCCCTGCTCCAACCATTGCAGCACACTGCTTCTCTTTTCCTAAGTGCTTAGTAAAGTTCTCTGTGCACAGTTGCTTTTCAATAAATACCAATAAACATCACTTCTGGGTGTCTTTACCCTTAGATAGTAAGTTCTTTCAGGAGAGGGAATCGTTTGTTATTATTGTTCTCTCCCTGGCACTCAGTACTGTGCCAAACATTCAGCACACATTCCATAAATACCACTGATTGATCAACTTAAGAGGTTGTGACTGCATGGAGAACTCCCTTTCCAATATTTTTTTTATTCAGTCATTTACTAAGCACTTATTGCGCACAGAGCACTGTACTAAGCGCTTGGGAGAGTGCAGTATAATAGAGTTGGTCAACATGGTCCCTTCCCACAACAATTTATTCTTCTTGACCCCACTGCCTCCATTACTCATTGTTCTCCGCAAACCATTGTTAAAATTCTGTGTCTCTCAACTCTTAGATTGTGCTTCCTGCTTTGTTTGTCTTTTCCCTAGTGGTTAGCATAGTGCTTTGGCACAACGAAAGCTTTCAATAAGCACCATAACCACACGACCAATCAGGAGCAGAGTAGAAAAGGCTCATGTGGAGGTTTTTGTTTTTATGGGGTGCTGCCATAAACCAGGGAGAAGCAGATTTTATATCGGTGACTAGGGGAAGCAGGCGATTAACTTGATTACAGTGCTGCTGCTCAGAGTCGTGTCTGCATGGAAAATCTGTTCAGGCGCTAACTGGGGACTTGAGTAAACCGTCGGGCTCTGCCTGCAGGGGAGGGAGAGGTGCTATTTTGAGGGTCCAGGCAGGGCTGAATCGACCCTCGAATTTTTCCAGGAGCAGGTGCCTGAATACAAGATAATAATAACTATGGAATCTGTTAAGTGCTTACTATGTGCCAGACACTGTACTTAGCGCTGGGGTAGATACAAGCAAATTAGGTTGGACACCGTCCCTGTTCCCTTGGGGCTCACAGCCTCAATCCCCATTTTACTGATGAGGTAACTGAGGCAAAGTGAAGTGACTTGCCCAAGGTCACACAACAAACAAGTGGCAGAGCTGGGATTAGAAGCCATGACCTCTCTGATTCCCAGGTCCATGCTCTAGCTGCTATGCCATGCTGCTTCCCTGTCCCACATGGGCCTCACAATCTAACTGGGAGGGAGAACAAGGATTGGATCTCCGTTTTATCCTTGAGGCAACTCAGCCCCAGAGAAGATCAGTGACTTATTGAACGTCACTGACTGGGCAGTTGGTGAAGTCGTGACTTGGACCATGGTCTCAGTCCTATGAGCCGTGCTGGCTTCTCAGGAATACAGACATTATAATAATAATTAATAATTGTGGTGTTAGGCACTTACTGTGTGTCAAGCACTGTACTAAGTGCTGGGGTGGATACAAACAAATCGGGTTGGACACAGTCCCTTTCCCATTTGGGGCTCACAGTCTCAATCCCTGCTTTATAGAAGTGAAGTTACTTGCCCAAGGTCACAGCAGACGAGTGGCAGGTCTGAGATTAGAACCCACGACCTTCTGAGTCCCAGGCCTGTGCTTTATCCAATTCTCCATGCTGCTTCTATGAAGTGCTTGTAAGTGCCAAGCACTGTGCAAAGCCCTGGGTTAGGTCCAAGATGATCATATCAGACACAGTCCCTGTCTCATGCATTACTCCCAGGCTAAGGTGGAGGGAGAGTAGAGGAGGAAATGCCCAGAGAGGTTTCTTGAGTCTCCCAAGGTCACACAGCAGACCAGTGGCAGAGTGGGGATCTGAACTGAGATCTTCTGATGCCCAAAGCTAAGCAGTTTCCACCCGGCTCTCCTGTGGCTCTCTGTCCTTCTCTGATCCTGAGAGAAGCTTGTCAGATCTGTGGATATTCATTTGGTCTGCAACCTCACCCTGGGTTGGTCCGATGGAGCTGAATCCTGGCTATCTTTGGGTTTTGCTTTTGGCTTGCCCATCTGAGGACCAAAAGACACTGGGGCATGGGGGAGGGCAAGCAGCATTTGAGCCAACCTGTCAGATGAAGCCTGGGATCCAAGTGTCAGAAACCGGCACCCTCCCCAAATATAAGAAACAATTAACTTTCCAATTTTCCAGATTGGAAAAAAAAATCATTTAAATGAATCGAGCGATGAGACAGCCAGGGTGGAGGGGGCTCCGCAGATACAACGGTGCCAACTGCCAAATGTCGGCAAGACCCCAGGGAAGCGAAAAACTCCCCCATCCCCCCACCCCCAAACCCCATGGAGTTACTTTATTGCCTGCACAGAGCTCGGTTCCTGGGTGGGAGAGAGAGGACTGTTTTTAGATCTGGAATGAGATGATGCTGACAGCTGAACTTCACGGCTGTACTCTGCTCGCTGCTCTGAAAAATGAGATGGAATTATTCACTGGAAAAATCCTGCACTGGAAAAAAATCTCCTTTCAGGGGACACGGAAAGACCGATGAGATAGGGGTCGGGGATCCTATTGGAGATGTCCCGATCCTTCCCACAGGTGGGGCTGGATCACTTCCACACAGAAGGAGGGGCCAGTTCCCAAGATAATGATGATAATAATAACAATAATAATGATAATGGTGGTAACTTAAGGACTTACCATGTTCCAAACACTGTGTGCTAAGCACTGGGGTAGAGATGAGATAATCAGGTTGGACACAGTCTCTGTCCCCATTTGGGACCTGGGGAATACGTACTTAATTCTCATTTTACAGATGAGGAAGCTGAGACATAAGGAAGTTAAATGACTTTCCCAAGTTCACACAGCAGGCAAGTTGTGTTGGGTGGAGTGATATGGTGGGGAGGCTTCTGGTGGTTGGAGACATCTCCAGTGACATCTCAAGGGGGCAGGTCTTGGGGCAGTATCTTGGCATCCTTTCCCATTCTTCCTCTGGGAAAGTAAGAACAATAGTTATGATAATTGTAGTATTTGTTAAGCGTTTACTATATGCCAGACACTCTACTAATTGCTGGGACAGATACAAGGTAATCAGGTTAGACACAGACCCCTGTCCCACATGGGGCTCACAGTCTTTACCCATATTTTATGGATGAGGTAACCGGCACAAAGAAGTGAAGTGACCTGCCTAAGTTCAAACAGCAGACAAGTAGCAGAGCCCGAATTAGAGCCCAGATCTTTCTTACTCCCAGGTCTGAGCTCTTTCCACTAGGCCACAGTGGTTCTCAGCACAGTCCAGTGCAATGATGTTTCCCATCAGTTCCACCACAGATTGGCATATTTCATAGCACAGTGTGTTAATTAGTGAAACCCTTCTTGGTGATGCAGTAAACGAGTTGTTTATATCAGCTCCTGATTGCAGTAGACTTCATAGTTTATATTACTCAGTCGCCTGATCTTGTGTCCTGTGAGAGGCTTGGGGAAAGGGGAAGCATAGCTTTCCATGACCCTGGGCGGCCACTTGCCCCCACCAACACCATGGAGGTTCAGCTCCAGAAGACGGGACCTTGGGTAAGTCATTTAAATTCTCTGTGCCTCAGTTCTCTTGTCTTCCCTCCTACTTAGACCGTGAGCCCAATACAGAACAGGGACTGTGTCCAACCTAATTAACTGGTATCTACCCCAGAGCTTAGAACAGTGTTTGACACATAGTAAGCGGTTAACAAATACCATTAAAAATAGTGAGAAGTAGCTCCTGCAAACATCTGGAAACTGTAGGGAGATAAAAAAATATAATTGTTTGTGTAGCTATTAGTGCTCTGGGCAAAGGAGGTAGCTGAAATAACACTTCCTTTTCTTATTACTACCAAACTGGTTGCCAGGAGAGTTGGATTAAATAATAAAGGCTTTTTCCCAACCATAACTTAATCCTTTCCATTACACATCATCCTCATTATATGGCAAATACACCCCAGCCTGAACCCTGTTTTTCTTTATCTCGCAGTCCCAGAATACCATCAGCTCCCTGACCCTGAAGCAAAATGTTAGCCACACAGCTGCACTGGGGAGGATGTGTGAAAAGGATGGATCACAGCAGGATACTCAAACAACTGCTTTGTGGCTCTGTGAGAGGGGACACAAGCAAGTACTCTTCACTCTTGGCTTAAAAGCTCTCCATCACCTTGCCCCCTCTTACCTCACCTCCCTTCTCTCCTTCTACATCCCAGTCTGCACACTCTGCTACTCTGGTGCTAACCTTCTCACTGTGCCTCATTCTCACCTGTCCTGCTGTCTACCCCTGGCCCATGTCCTACCTTTGGCCTGAAACGCCCTCCCTCCTCAAATCTGCCAATCACACTTTTCCTGTTCAAAGCCCTACAGAAGTCTCACCTCCTCCAAGAGGCCTTCCCAGATTGAGCCCCTCTTTTCCTCAGCTCTCCCTCCCCGCCACATCACCCCCAGCTCTCTCTTTTTGCTCTACATCCCCTTCCCACAGCACTTGTGTATACATACATATCTAGAATTCTATTTACATTAATACCCATTTCCTTGTTTTGATGTGTATATATCTATAATTCTATTTATATTGATGCCTGTTTACTTGCTTTGATCTCTGTCTCCCCCTTCTAGACTGTAAACTCTGTGTGCTCAGGGGTTGTCTTTATTGCTGAATTGTACTTTCCAAGCATTTAGTACAGTGCTCTGCACCCAGTAAGCACTCAATTACTACAGTTGGATGACTGTATTATTGGAAGAATCAACAGTAGACAGACTCGATGAAGTCCCGTTTCTAAAATGGTGAAATAAAGGTGGGCTGCTGGGAAACCACTGTAGGAGATAGACTGGCCTGGTGGGCAGCAGTTGGGAGAGGAGTTACCCTCCTTAAGCAAATGTTTTGCTGAGACTGGAATGCCAAGGGAAATACTGGAAAAGAGGCAGACTAACCAGAAATGTCACACGGTAAGGATTGATCCTGGTATTCCGTACCCAGTGTCCTGCATTTGAATTTGCACCCTTTATTTTCCCCTCCCTCAGCCTCTCAGCAATTATGTACGTCAGTAACGTATTAATTGGTATTAATGTATATCTCCCCATTTAGACTGTAAACTCATTGTGATCTTCCACCAAGAAGCTTTTTTTCTCTGGGTTGACTGCCAACTTCCTTCCACCCTTGGCTACTAAGTCAGTGCTAGAAATTGTCTCTGGAAAAGCCACTTTAAGCAATCATGAATGAAGAGTTCTTGTTTTTCTAATAATCTCCTTGAGTTTTTCCAAAAACCAGAGGTGATATTTGGAGCCCAAGAAAACCTTGGAATTTTAGCCAGAGATAAAACACCGTTTTTCCGGCTCTCACAGATACTATAATCATTTTCCAGAGGCTGAATCTCCCCAGTCTCTATACCTGGGTTTAGTCCTAGAAATAGCTGCTGTTCTGGGATCCAGTCACATGATTTTCTTCAGCAGGTTGATACTACTCACAGTAAATGTGTGCAGGTGTATTCACAACACAACCAGTAAATGGTATTTAGTGAGTACTTACTGTCAATCATATTTATTGATCACTTATTGTCAATCAATCATTTGGTGATCGCTTACTGTGTGCAGAGAACTGTACTAAGCATTTGGGTGAGTTCAATATAACAGTAATAATAATTGTGGTATTTGTTAAACGTTATGTGCCAGGCACTGTGGTGAATATAAGCAAATTGGGTTGAAACACAGTCTCTGTCCCCATGGGGTTCACAGTCTCACTCCCCATTTTATTGATGAGATAACTGAGGCCCAGAGAAGTTCAGTGACTTGCCCCAGGCCACACAGCAGACAAGTGGCAGAACTGGGATTAGAACCCGTGACCTTCTGATTTCTAGGCCCAAACTCTATGCATTACGCCCACATCTCTTCATTTATAATTTCACAAAGAGGCTTTTCCACAGAGACAAATGCTATCTCTTGGCTCTAGCAATGACTTAGGACCAAAGGGTGGAAGGAAGTTGTCAGTCTACCAGAAGGCAGGAAGTTTCTTCATGGGAGATCAGTCTGGCGGCACCTCAGCTTACAATCAACTTCAAGCATTTGGGTCACCTGATTCTATGTGCCCCTCCCATTTTGTACAATTTTAGCCCACTACCCTGTTCATGGAGCACAGGATTCGGTCAGATGTCCCCCCTCTTTGTGGCCTGTTTTAATTTTTTTTAATTTTATGGTATTAAGTGCATATTCTATGCCCTGCACTGAACTAAACACTGGGGTAGATACAAACTAGTCAGCATGGACACAATCCCTTGTCCCACATGAGGTTCTCGGTCTTTATCCCCATTTCAAGGATGAGGTAACTGATGCCCAGAGAAGTGAAGTGACTTACCCAGGGTCACACAGCAGACAAGTGGCAGAGCCGGGTTTTAAGTCCAGATCCTTCTCACTCCCAGGCCCATGCTTTACCCACTAGACCATGCTGCTTCAGTATGCCTATGCTCCCCAAAATTCCTCATGACCTCAAGTCGAGCCTATGGTATTTCTCCAGGAAAACCCCTGACTCTTCCCTCCTAACCCCTGGTTATAGAGCTATTGGGATTCCCCCACCTCAGACCCCTATTCCCCCCATAGGCCATACACCCCCTGGTGTTACCCCCAGAGGCAGTGACTTGGCCTCAGTTTCCTCAACTGTAAAATGGGGATGAAGACTGTGAGCCCCAAGTGGGACAACCTGATTACCTTGTATCCACCCCAGCACTTAGAACAGTGCTTGGTACATAGTAAGTGCTTAACAAATACCAACACTGATGTTATTATTACCTTGTACACTATCTGAATTCTGCTCTGCCTCTCAACTGAAAGGGACTCTTCACATAATCAATCCATCAATAAATCAATGGTATTATTGAGCACTTACAGTGGGATGAACACTGTACTCAGTGCTGGGGAGAACAGAATCCAATAGAGCTGGTAGATAGATTCCCCGTACTCAAGGAGCTTGCAATCTACAGAGTTCAAGGGTGCACAGGCACTAACTGAACCAGAGAACCCAATGTTCACCTGAAAATCTGGGGGTGGATATTTCATTTGAAACTCATTTTTATTCTCGACTATCAGGGCAATCGAAGCCGTAGTGTGGATTTTTGGACTTTCCCAACAATTTGTTGGTGTAGAATTAATAGAAGTAGTGATGTTAGTAGTAATAGGAGGAGGAGGAAATGTCCTGGTTACCAAATCCTGTGGATTCTACTTTCAAAACATTGCCCAACTTTTCCCTTTCTTCTTGAACCAAACTGTAATGACACTGATTCAAACACTTATCCTATTATTCCATAACTACTGCATCAGCCTGCTTGCTGACCTTCCTGATCCTCTCCCCATTCCAGTCCAAACTTCACTCTGCTACCCAAATTATTTTTAAAAACCAAAAACACATTAAATCCACCTCTCTCCACTCTTCAAAAATCCCCAGTGGTTGTCCATCCACCTCCGCACCGAACAGAAATTTCTTTCTATTGGCTTTTAAGCAATCAGCTCACCTCCCCTTAGCTTACCTCTCTAATTTCTACTATACCCCAGCCCACACACTCTGCTCTTCCAATGCCAACCAACTCACTGTGCCTCGATCTTGTCTCTCACCTCCGATCCCTTGCTCACATCCTGCTTCTGGCCTAGAATTCCCTCCCTGCTTCATATCTGTCAGATCATGGCTCTCCCCACTTGCAAAGCCTTATTCTAATCACATCTCCTCCAAGAGGCTTTCCCGACTCTCATTTTCTCTACTCTGTCCCACATCACCCTTGCACTTGGATCCGTCCTCTTAAAGCAGTTGATATCCCCCCACCCTCAGCCCCACAACACTTATGTCCGTATCCATAGAGCATTTTAATGTCTATCTGTCCTACAGACTGAAAAATCCCATGGGCAGGGAACTTATCTACCAACTCCATTGTATTATACCCTCCCACACACTCAGTACAGTGCTCTGCACCCAGTAAGCACTCAATAACTATCACAAATTGATTGCTTATTAAGCACTCATCTTGTACAAAGCCCACAAGGTAGAGGGGCAATTTCACCTGGTGACTTCTAGACTGATCAAGGGCTGAGTGTGACCCAAGTTGTAAGTGCCTCAGCCTCCAGCAGATCAAAGTGTAAAACCAACACTTTCCCCATAACTGCCATAGCTCTCAATCCCTTCAGACCAGAAGGAAGCCCCTTGGACCAGTGGCTTCCATAAGGGTCCAGGCACCTATGAACCTGTGGGGGCCCACAGTGAACTGTGGGAGCCTGGAGGGAGTTGTGGGTGATTGCAGAGAGCTAAGGGGGCCTACAGTGAGCCATTGGAGCCTGCAGTGAATTATGAACCATAGGTGCCCTTGGTGTATCATGGGAGCCTGCAGGGGACCGCGGGTGCCTCCGATGAATCACGAGAGGTTGCAATGAACATGGGAGCCTGATCAGGACAGGGGAACAGAGGACCGCTGACATGAAGTAGCAGCGGAAGACCAATCTCCTTCGTGGCAGTTTTCAAAGGGCAGGGATGGTGCAGGGTGACGTGCCCAGAGGAAGGAAAGGATAGTCCGGCGGGCAGAGTCAAGACCAGAAACAGGTGCCTGAAGTGGCAAGAACATGCTGTCTCGCATAAGCTGTTTGATACCACCATACTGGCACAAGGGCAGAAGGCCTCACATCCTGCAGCCCATCTAAGATAGTGCCATCTCTCTCACCTATCATTTCTCTCTCTCAGCCTCCAACTATTTCAGTTTCTCTTTTTTTCTCTGTCTCTCTGTTTCCATACCTCAGTCTCTCTAGGTCTCATTTCTCTCAGTCTCTGTGAGTCCCTTCCTCATACTCTCCTCTCTGATCCTCACTTTTCCCCCAGGCTCACTCTCTCAGTGTCTCTCTTTTCTCTCAATCGCTCTGCCTCAGTGTCTCAGTCTCTCAGAGTTTCTCATTTCACTCAGTCTCTTGGTCTCTTTCTTTTAGTCACCCCTCTGATCTGGCTCTCATTTCTTCCCCAGTCTCTCTTTCTCAATCTCTCAGAGTCTCTTATTTCTCTCAGTCTAATAATAATTATGGTATTAGTTAAGGATTTACTGTGTGCCAAGCACTGTACCAAGAGCTGGGGTAGATCCAAGTTAATCAGGTTGGAAACAGTCCCTTTCCCACCTGGGGCTCACAGTTTAACCAGGTGGGAATAGGAGTTAATCCCTGTTTTACAGATGAGGCAACTGAGGCACAGAGAAGTAACTTACCCAAGGTCACACAATCAATACACAGCAGAGCTGAGATTAGAACCCAGGTTCTCTGTCTCCCAGGCTCATGCTCTTTCCACTAGACCACACTGCTTCTCAATGAATGCTAATTATGATGATTCAAAATAAAACCAACCCCCTTTATAAGGCCCTTCTTTGAAAGCTCTTTCCTTATGGTGCTATGGCATTTTAATGCTTGTATTGCTTAGGGTCTCTCTCACTTTAAGGAAGTTGTGAAGTTTACCGTGGCCTAAAAATATTCAGTCTGACTTGGAGTGATGAAAACCCACTTCAATTAGCATTTGACAATGACAGCTCTATTAATCATTGATAAGTGCAGATCTCAGGTACAATAACACAGGATGATAAAAAATCCCACTTGGAAAATGAAAGGCAGTATTTACATCCGTGCATGAACAGAGATTCAAAGTCTTTCATTATTTGTGCATACTTAGATTGCTCTTTAAATGTGTAACTGTATTTCTTGTATTTTTATTACTGTTATCAATTGTTTGGATCTTGGAAACGCGTTAAGGCACTTAGAATTTCCTATGGGAAAATGTGCTTTTTTTAGGTACTCTTTTCCTTTATACTCTATTCTGATGGAGCCAATTAGGTGCTCTGAGGTGTAACAGATTTCTAAGCACATCAAAAACAGTTACTGGAATACAGAAAGTCTCTTTTGCCTGCACTCAAAATACATGAGTTGCACTGTCCAGGATAGTTTTTCAATGCCTTAGAGTGATCGGTGTCATTTAGCCCATTGTGCAGATGAGCAAACTGAGGCAGCAAGGGCCACATAAGTCACAAGAGATCCATGAACAGTGGAGAACTCAGCTGGTAGACCAGTTATTTAGCTCAGTCAATGGTATTGATTAACAGAAGAGCAGTATGACCTAGTGGAAAGAACGTAGACCTGGAAATCAGTCAAGTTAATCATATTTATTGAGTGCTTACTGTGTGCAGAACATCATACTAAGTGCTTAGGAGAGTTCAGTATAACACTAACAGACACATTCTCTGTCCACGACTATCTTACAGACTAGAGGGGGAGACAGACATTAATATAAATGAAGAAAATATAGACATGTACATATATGGTGTGAGGCTGGAAGTGGGAATGAATTAAGAGAACAAGTCAGGGTGATGCAAAAAGTAGTTGAAGAAAAGGTAAAGAGGGCTTAGTCAGGGAAGGCCTCGGAGAATATGTGCCTTCAATGTGGCTTTGAAGGTGGGGAGAGTCATTGATGGATATTTATTCATTCAGTCATATTTATTGAGTGCTTATTGTGTGCAGAGCACTGTATTAAGCGTTTGGGAGACTACAACAAGCAACAGGCACATTTGCTAACACAATGAGCATACAGTCTAGAGGATTAGGGGAAAGGATATTCCAGGCCAGAGGAAGGATGTGGGTGAAAGGCTGATGATGAGATAGATGAGATTGAGATACAGTGAGAAGGTTAGCATTAGGAGCAAAATGTGTGAACTGGTTTTAGTAGGAGAGTAGTGAGGTGCAATAGGAGGAGGCAAAGTGATTAAATGCTCTAAAACCAATGGTGAGGAGTTTTTGTTTGATGTGGTGGTGGATGCACAAGGTTCTTGAGGTGTGAGGAAACATGGACTGAATGTTTCTGTAGAAAAATGATCTGGGCAGCAAAGTGAGGTATGGATTGGAGTAGGGAGAGACAGGAGGCTGGAAGGTCAGCAGGGAGTTTGATACAGTAATCAAGGAAGGATAGTATGAGTGATTGGATTAACATGGTAGTAGTTTGTATGGAGAGGAAAGGTTGGATTTTGGCGATGCTGTGAAGTTCGAACCAACAGGATTTAGTGATGGATTGAATACGTGACTTGGATGAGAGAGGAGTCAAGGAGAGCACCAAAGTTACAGGCCTGTGAGACAGTAAGGATGGTGGGGCCATCTACAGTGAAGGGAAAGTCATGGGGAGGACAGGGTTTGGGTGGGAAGATAAGGAGCTCTGTTTTAGATATGTTTGAGGTGATAGGAAGTAGAGATGTCGGAGGCAGGAGGAAACGCAAGACCGCAGAGAGGGAGAACGATCAAGCCTGGAGATGTAGATTTGGGTAGCATCCACGTAGAAGTGGTAATTGAATCCATGTGAGTGAATGAGTTCTCCAAGGGAGTGGGTGTAGATGGAAAATAGAAGGGGACCCAGAACTGAACCTTGAGAGACCCCCATCCCCACCCCCACCCCCGCCACCACCAATTAGGGGCTGGGAGGAAGATGAGAAGCCCATGAAAGGGACTGAGAATGAGTGGCCAGAGAGATAGGAGAACCAGGAGAGGACAGCGTCAGTGAAGCTGAAGTTGGATAACGTTTCCAAAAGAAGGGGGTGGTCAATAGTGTCAAAGGCAGCTGAGAGATTGAGGAAAATTAGGATGGAGTAAAGGCCATTGCATGTGTCAAGAAGAAAAGCACTTAACCAATATCACAATTATCATTATTATTAGGATCTCAGTGGCACCACTGCCTCCAGCCCCAGACAAATCTGCTCTTCGAAAGGAAGTTGAAATCAGAATTCTCCCCCTAGACTGTAAGCTTGTTGCGGGAAGAATGTCTACCAGCTCTATCATATTGTACTCTCCCAAGCACTTAGTATGCTGCTCCACACAGAGTAAGCCCTCAGTATAAATACCACTGAATGACTGACAATCTTAGGAACTTAGGCGACATAACTCAACAAATCATAGAATCGAATAACTATTACTTCGATTAGGGCATCGCACACAACCTGTTGATATTATCATTACGTTTGTTAAACAGTTATTTGTGAAACACCGTTCTAAATGTCAGGGTTCATACAAGATAATCAGGTTAGACACAGTCCCTGTCCCACATGGGCCTCACCGTCAATAGGAGGGAGAACGCACACTGAAACCCTATTTTACAGATGAGGAAACAGGGACACAAAGAAATTAAGTGACTTATCCAAAGTCACACAGCAGGCAATTTGAATAAATGGGATTAGAACCCACATCCTCTGGCTGCCAGGCCCACGTTCTTTCCGCTAGGCCATGCTAATTCTCTGGAGAGATCCCAGGTAAGATCAATGGGGAGAGAGTAATGGAATGCATTAGAGTTTACTACAGAGAACTCCATTCTTCTTCTTGCAACTCTGAGACGTTCCCATGGCAATTGATGATGATATCCTTGTCACGGGGATTGGAAGTGATCACGCTGCCTGACTGGGAATGGGAGAAGATGGACTGAGAGATAACAGCTTTTGCTGTCCAAACACAGATAAGTTGAAAGATTAGGCCGGCTCACCAGGCAGAGCACGCTGTTAAATGGACTTCAAATAGATCGCTTAATAATATTGACGTCGCCGTCCTTATTGGGAACAAACATATGCCTTTCACTTTCCAAGAAGAGGTGGAGTTAATAGGGAAACAACATGACCTAGTGGATATAGCATGGGCCTGGGTGTCAGGAGGTGGATTCTAATCCTGGCTCCGCCATTTCTCTGCTATGGGCCAGTCACTTAACTTCTCTATGCCTCAGTTACCACATCTGTAAAATGGGGATTAAGACAGAGTCCCTTGTAGGACAGGGACTGTGTCCAACCTGCTTAGCTTGTACCTTCCCCAGTGCTAAGAATAGTGCCTGACACATAGTAAGCTCTTAAATTATTATAATTATCGTCATCAAGTCATTTCCGATTCATGGCGACTATGGATATATTTTCTCCAGAACGTCCTGTCTTCTGCCACAGTCCGTAACCTTGCTAATGGTTCTTCCATTATCATTATATGGTTTCTATCCATCTAGCTGCTCGTCTGCCTCTCCCATGTTTTCCCTGGACTTTTTCTAGCATTAGTGTCTTCTTCAGAGAATTAGTCCTCCTGATGATGGGTCCAAAAAACGCTAATCTAAATCGAGTCATTTGGCCTTCCACATTGGCTTAATTTGCTCCAAAACCCATTTGTTTCTCAGGCAGCCCATGACATATGCAACAGCCTTCTGTAACACCACATTTCAAAAGAATCAATGCTCTTTCTATCCTGTTTTTTTTACTGTACAGTCATCATCATTATTATTATTATTATTATACGAGAAGCTATTCTGTACCACCTTCACCAGATGCTAATGTAAGGCTTTTGTGAGCTTGAAAAGCTTCTCCTCTTTAGCAGGTCACATTGGATATCCACTGAGTTGGTCAACTGGGTGCAGTGTCCCCTTTCGTAAGTTCTTTGAAACAGGGAGAAAGGTTCTCTGATTCCAGCCCAGTGCCGACTTCCCAAACTTGAGTTCATTCTGTGCTCTTCCGAAGGGGAATACCAAGCCGTGGATGTTCACTGTGTATGCCCTGTGCTCTAAGTGCCAGGGTGTGGAAGTTGAGTTCAGTACACTTGGGGTCGGGACTCCGAGGATCATGGAGGATTTCTGAAGGCTTAACCATTAGCCTACTGTGTCACCTTGGGTGAGTCACTTCAACTCTCTATGCTTCTGTTTCCTTACCTGTAAAATGATGAAAAGACACCTGATCTTCCTCCTTCTTGGATTTTGAGTCCAACATGGGACTGAGATTGTGTCTTATCTGATTGTATTGAATCTTCCCCAATGCTGGATACATACTAAATGCTTGACAAATGCCATTATTATTGATAATAATGATGAAATAACATGACTAGTACTGTTATTTATCAATAACAATAATAACAATGCAATTTGTTAAGCACTATGTGCCAGGCACTGTACTAAGCGCTGGTGCGGTACAAGCAAACCGGGTTGGACACAGTCCCTTGTCCCATGTGGGGCTCACAATCTCAATCCCCATTTTACAGATGAGGTAACTAAGGCCCAGAGAAATGAAGTGACTTGCCCAGGATCACACAACAGACAAGTGGCAGAGCTGGGATTAGACCCAGTGACCTTCTGATTCCCAGGCTCATGCTCTGTCCACTACATCATGATTGTTTCTGCTGCTAATAGTACTGAGTACTGGACTGTAATCTCACTTTGAGCAGGGAATGTGTCTACCAACTCTGTTGTACTGTATGCTCCCAGGCACTGAGTACAGTGCTCTGTACACAGTAAGTACTCAGATGCTACTGAGAGTGATGATGTTGCAGCTCTCTAACTGATATTATTTTTATATTAGTGATAATGATAATAATACTAACAATGTATTTCTATGGTCCTCTGCCCCTGGGCCTCTGACTAGGATCAGCCATCCTGGTAGCAGAAAATGCCAACATCCACCACATTCACCTCAAATCAGTCGATCAGTCATATTTATTGAGTGCTTACTGTGTGTACAACACTGTACAAAGCACTTGGGAGAGTACAACACAATATAACGGACACATTCCCTGCCCACGACGAGTTTACGGTCTAGGGTACCCACGCCTGGATGCTTTAATCAATCAATCATATTTATTGAGCGCTTACTGTGTGCAGAGCACTTTACTAAGTGCTTGGGAAGTACAAGTTGGCAACATGTAGAGACAGTCCCTACCCAACAGTGGGCTCACAGTCTAAAAGGGGGAGACAGAGAACAAAACCAAACATATTAACAAAATGAAATAGAATAGATATGTACAAGTAAAATAGAGTAATAAATATGTACAAACATATATACATATACATATATATACATATATACAGGTGCTGTGGGGAAGGGAAGGACTGCTTCAAGCAGTCAGACGTATTTATTGAGCACTTATTGTATTCAGAGCACTGTACTAAGTACTTGGGAGAGTACAATTTAGCAATATAACAAACATTACCTGTCCACAGGCGAAATTCACTCCCATCAGATGCTCTCCCATCAGAGTTTCAAACCTGACCCTCAAGCTGGCACAGCTGCTTTGACCAGTGGGAGAACCCCCCCCCCCCCCCTCCAGCCCCACATATCCTCCCGGAATTCTAAGGCCCTGCAGCACGTACCGAACTACCGGATCTGGGAACGGGCCTGGGACACTTACAGGTGGTGAGTGGGAGCCACCGACTGATCCCCTCCCACCATGGGTGGCCCATCAGGGCCTAAGGAGAAGCAGTGTGGCTTAATGGAAAGAGCACGGGCTTGGGTTCTAATTCCGGCTCTGCCACTTATCAACTGTGTGACTTTGGACAAGTCACTTACCTTCTCTGTGCCTCAGTTATATCACTTGTAAAATGGGGATTAAGACTGTGAGCCTCACGTGGGACAACCTGATTACGTTCTATCTACCCTGGTGCTTAGAACAGTGCTTGGCACATAAGAAGTGCTTAGAAAATACCATCATTATAATTATTATTGTTACTATTAAGGACCCCATTTGATGTCTGGGGCTATGAACACCCATGTATCAGGGAAGAAAGTATATGTATGCCCGGATCTCGTTCTGAGGTGAGGAGGCACCGGACTTCCACGAGCAGAATCGCCATCACCATTCCTGCCTCTGGCCACTTCCATTCCCTCACCACTTTCATCCCATGCCAATCAAGTCAGTCAGTGGTATTTATTGAGCACTTGCTGTGTGCAGAGCACTGAACTAAGTGCTTGGGAGAGTACCATGTAAGAATAAAGAGACACATTCCCTGTTGTCCATTCCCTTCCTTGGCCATTTCCATGAGCACTGCAGGCCGGGATTCAGTGACAGAGGACAAACCTGGATTGTATCCTGCTTCTCCATCTCACTCTTGGGATTCTGGGCTCCTCCAATGTCTCACAGCCCCTTATTCCCCTTGCGTCAGGATCGGGATTGATTAATCTGAATTCTGCCAATTAGACTTTAAGCCCACTGGGCATGGAACCATATTCTCCTATATATTCTGTATCATGTTCAATAAATGTTTAATAAACTTCTAATTCTACTTGGGACTTCTGGAGTTCCTTTCATTTGATTGTCTCCAAGTGCTTCAGAGATATTAGCTCATTAATTCACCCGATCCCCTCGGGATATAGGAAGGTGGTACATATTAAAGCCATCTTCTCTGTGTGTTGCTTTAATCCCTTTTTGCTTCTTGTCACCTACCCAACTCTTCAAATCCTTGGGTGATTTCCTCTCTAACTCCCTGCCTCCCTGCTCTGTATACAATAAATTCTCAGCATGGTCTCGTGGATAGAGATCGGGCCTGGAGTCAGAAGAACCTGGGTTCTAAACCCAGCTCCACCACTTGTCTGCTGTGTGACCCTGGACAGGTCACAACTTCTCTGTGCCTCAGTGACCTCATCTGTAAAATGGGGATTGAGACCATGTTCAACCTGATTACCTTGTATAATAATAATAGTTGCGGTATTTGTTAAGCGCTTACTATGTGCCAAGCACTGTACTAAGTGCTGGAGTGGATACAAATTGGGTTGGACACAATTCCTGTCCCGCATGGGGCTCACAGTCCTAATCCCCATTTTACAGATGAGGTAACAGGCACAGAGAAGTTAAGTGACTTACCCAAGGCCGCACAGCAGACAAGTGGTGGAACTGGGATTTGAACTCATGACCTTCTGATTCCCAGGCCCATTCTCTATCTACCACATCATGCTGGTTATCTATCACAGTGCTTAGAACTGGCTGGTACATAGTTAGTGTTTAACAAATACCTTAAAATGTACCCTTGATGCATTGATTGACCAAGCCCCTCCTCTTCCCGACCTCTCTTGGGTTTTTCCCACCTTCTAACTTTCCATCCTCCATCAGGCCCTTCCCTTCACCCCAGCTGGCCGATGGTTTGTTGGCTGAAGATGGTTGTTGACCCAGATGGTAAGCCATTTTGGCTCAGAACCCAGTAACTAAGAGATAAAGGCAGCCAACGAATTGAATGAACAAACACTCTAAAGAGCTCGCACAGCACTCTGGAAGTGCTCTCTCATTAGGGCAACAAGGAACTGACATGTAGCAGGGACAGGTGGAGGAAGACTAGCCCTCTGCTAGTGTGGGTGGCATGAGGGGACAGAAATGCGATCCAATTCTGCCGCTCCCTTACCCTTCTCAACCCATCAGATTCAATCAAGCCATTGATGGTATTTATAGAGCACTTACCGTGTTCAGAGCACTGTACTAAGTGCTTGGAAGAATACAACACAATAGTTGATAGACATGATCCCTGTCCTTAAGGAGTTAATCTGAGGAAGACAGACATTAAAATAAAACATAGAAAGGGGGAGCGGCAGAGTGTAAAGATAGAGACATAAGTGCTCTGGAGCTGAAGGTGGAAGTCAGTTCAAAATGTTTGAGTTTCAGACACAAGTACTCAGGCAATACAGACGGGAGGGAAAATAGTGTGGGGAAACAAGAGGTTAATAATAATAATAATAATATTTGTGTTTGTTAAGCGCTTACTATGTGCCAAGCACTGTTCTAAGTGCTGGGGTAGAAACAAGGTAATCAGGTTGTCCCACATGGGGCTCAGTCTTAATCCCCATTTTACAGATGAGGTAACTGAGGCACAGAGAAGTTAAGTGACTTGCCCAAAGTCACACAGCTGATAAGTGGTGGAGCCAGGATTAGAACCCACAACCTCTGACTCCTAAGCCCATGCTTTTTCCACTAAGCACCGCTGCTTCTCTAGGTTAGTCAGGGAAGGCTTCCTGCTGAAGATGTGATTTTTAGTAGGGTCCTGGAGGTGGGGAGAGCAAGGGGTGTTCTGTCGGATGTGAAGGCGTGGGGAGTTCCAGGTAGAAGCGGGGACGTGAACAAAAAGTCTGAGGTGAGACAGGAGAGTTGGAGGTTCCAAGAGAGGGCTGATAATGATGACGATAAATCCCTTTCGGCAAAACGCTCTGAGTGCCTGTTAGCTCTTCCAGCTCACTCCTTGAATCCCAATAAACATGGGGTTTATTACCTCCAGCGACTCCATCCTCAGAGCACATGAAAGAAACCGTTCCTTTCACAGAATATCAGAGGCCGATGCTGCTATTAGCGTTGTTAACCCAGCCTTTGGCTCAGCCACCTGAGCGATAAGTGTGTTTTTGCTTTCATGGAGCTAAAGCCTGTACACAATAAGAACATCCAAGCTGACTGACAGTTCCCCCCTCTTGCTTTTCTAATGAAAAAGAGAGGCAGATAAAATGAATCATTGCCTCTTTTACGGGGTGACCGGAGCCATTACCAGAAAGGACTCAAAAGTAGAAATAAGAGGGCTGCATTAGCGGCCGTTCGAATAGCTTGTTGTTGTGGGGAGGCGGGGGAGGTGGACATAGAGTTGAGAAGAAATGTAGGACTGCTAATAGCGATGGGGCAAGTAGTAGCAGTATTTTTTGAGCACCCACTTAGTACTATGCACTGTACCAAGCCTTGGAAAGAATGGCATAAGGTAGTGACATCTCATCTGTAGTGTGGGGGTTTAGATTGTGAGCTCCTAGTGGGACGTGGACTGTGCCCAACCTGATTAACTTGCATATACCCCAGTGCTTAGTAATAATAATAATAATAATAATAATAATGGTATAAGTTAAATGCTTACTATGTGCAAAGCACTGTTCTAAGCACTGGGGGGATACAAGGTGATCAGGTTGTCCTATGTGGGGCTCATAGTCTTAATCAGCATTTTACAGATGGGGTAACTGAGGCACAGAAAAGTGACTTGCCCAAAGTCACACAGCTGACAATTGGCAGAGCTGGGATTTGAACCCATGACCTCTGACTCCAAAGCCCGGGCTTTTTCTACTGAGCCAAGCTGCTTCTCTAATACAGTGCATGGCAGATAGTAAGTACCTAACAAATACTATTTAAAAAAACTAAGAATAAGGTAATGACATGTTTCCCGCCCAGTGGAGTACACACTCTTTATGGGGTAGCAACATGATACATGTCTGACAGACAGAATTTTAGAGAGGGGCTATTGAGACCGTGAATACTGTGTGGGACAGAGACTGTATCTGACTTGATTATCTTGAAAATCTACTCCAGAACTTAGAACACTGCCTGGCACATAGCAATCACTTAGCAATCAGGACATGTTTCCCCCATTCCTTCAGAACTGTCAAGTTTCCCATCCACCTCTACAAACAGAAACTCCTTTAAATCACTCAATCACCGCGTCCCCTCCTAAGTCACCTCAACAGCAGGTCAGTGGCACACTGGGATTAAAGCCCAGGTCTCTTGCCAAGCCCCAGGTTCTTCCCACTAGGCCATACTGCCTCCCTTGAGAAGATTGCTAATCTGGCAGTGGTACTCACTAAAGCACTCACTCATCCCCTAATTGTAGGGGCTCCCTCAAGGATCAGTTCTTGGCCCCCTTCTAATTCTCCATTTACATTAACTCCCTTGGTAAACTCGTTCGCTCCCACGGCTTCAACTATTATCTCTATACGGATGACACCCAAATCTAAGTCTCCTCCCCTGTTCTCTCTCCCTCCCTCCAGGCTCGCATCTCCTCCTGCCTTCAGGATATCTCTACTTGGATGTCCTCCTGCCACTTCAAACTCAACATGCCCAGGACAGAGCTCCTTAGCTTCCCTCCCAAACTTTCCCATCACTGTGGACGTCACAACCATCCTTCCCATCTCACAAGTCTACAACCTTGGTGTCATCCTTGACTCCACTCTCTCATTCACCCCACATATCCAATCTGTCACCAATGCCTGCCAGCCTCACCTTCACATCACCAAGATCTGCCCTTTCCTCTCCATCCAAACTGCTACCCTGCTGGTACAATCTCTCATTCTACCCCGACTGGATTACTGCATCAGCCTCCTTTCTGGCCTCCCAACCTCCTGCCTCTCCCCACTTCAGTTTATATTTGACTCTGCTGCCCATATTATCTTTCTACAGAAACTCTCTGGGCATGTCACCCCCCTCCTCAAAAATCTCCAGTGGTTGCCTATCAACCTTCGCATGAAGCGAAAACTCCTCACTATTGGCTTCAAAGCTCTCCATCACCTTACCCCTTCTTACCTCACCTCCCTTCTCTCCTTCTTCATCCCAGCCCACACATTCCACTCCCCTGACGCGAACCTTCTCACCTGTCCCACTGTTGACCCCTGGCCTGCATCCCACCTCCTCAAATCCACCAAACAACCACACTTCCCCCCTTCAAAGCCCTACTGAAGGTTCACCTACTCCAAGAGGCCTTCCCAGACTAAGCCCCCCTTTTCCTCAGCTCTCCCTTCCCTCCCCATCACTGCAACTCACTCCCTTACCAATACCCCAGCTCTCCGTCCCACAGCACATGTGTATCTATGTACGTATCTATAATTCTATTTATATTATTGCCAGTTCATGTTTTGATGTGTATATAACTATATTTATATTGATGACTGTTTTCTTGTTTTGATGTCTGTCTCCCCACTTCTAGACATTAAGCCCGATGTTGGCAGGGATTGTCTCTATTGCTGAATTGTGCTTTTCAAGCAGTATAGTGCTCTGCAGTGAGTCAGTGCTCAATGAATACAATTTACTGACTGAATGGGGAGGGTAGATCCAGTGACCTCAGCATTCTCATCATCTTTAGCATCATCAGAATGAGGGCAACATACTGAACTGGACATGCAGTGGTCAAGGGGGTTTGAAAGGTTCCTTTCCCCCTCCCATCTAAGTGCATTGCCCACTGGATCCCAGGACTGATTAGACCTCCTGAATGCAAATTCCCTTGGATAATAATAATGATGGTATTTGTTAAGCACTTACTATGTGCAAAGCACTGTTTTAAGCACTGGGCACTGTTCTAAGCGCTGGGCACTGTTCTTGGATCTTAGAACAGTGCTCTGCACACAGTAAGTACAATTAATTGATTGACTGGCACCTCCTCAAGGGAGGCAATGTGACCTACTGGAATCAGAAGACCTAGGTTCTAATCCCATTGATGCCACTGACTTACTCTGTAACTTTGGACAAGACTTCTAATCCCTACACCCCCAACCCTGAGAGCATAAAGACTTATTTTTCCTAAACAGGAATGATTCCTTGGTGTCTGGCTTGGAATAGCTTAATGGAGGTAGGATTGATCACATCTTGTCAATCAATCACATTTATTAAGCATTTACTGTGTGAATAGCACTGTACTAAGCTCTTGGGAGAGTACAATATAGCAGAGTGGGTAGACACATTCCCTGCCCACAGTGAGCTTACAGTCTAGAGGGGGAGACAGACATCTATGAGTACCTTTATACCTCCAGTCTCTTCTCCTTGCAGCCTCCCTGGGGCAGGTCTCATCCCCATTTCAGTGGAACACTGAGGCCCAGAGAGGTTAAGTGACTCACTCCAGGTCACACAGGAGGCCAGAGCTGGAATTCGAACCCAGGTCTTCCACCTCCCATTTCTATGCTATTCCCCCTAGAGGACATTTCTCACCTCAAATTATTTTGGGGATATTTTTGAAGTCACACACCCTCAAAAGGCCCTCCCAGCTAGGAATGGCACAAATAAGTTTTGAAAGAAAAAAAAGATTAAAACCCTATATCCATCGATCTAATGACATAATGTTGTTCCACTATTACCCCCTTCCACCTCCAACTTTTCTTTCAAATGACTCAGTTGTTGATTAGGTATTGAAAAATTTGATGGGTATAATACCACTTAAAAATCTTATTTCCAAAATTACTTTCATTAATATTTCAAGACATATTGACATTGATGTTGCCTTTCCCTGCCCTACTTGGTATCTGTATTAATCAAAGTCAATCCACTGAGTTTCTGATTTGTTTTGCTGAAAGCTGTTGCCACTGCCAGTCTGAGGGGAGTGAGGTGGGGGGCCTGCTGAAAAGAGCATCAACTATGGCTGGGGTGCTGGTGGGAGGCCCTCACTGCTATCCGGGGGGTCTTCAGGTGCCCATCCATGAGGGCTGGTATGGTTGAAGACACTGGAGGAGGAAGGACACATAAACAACATTCATGCCCCTGCATGCTTCTCAGCTTGGGGGTCCCCAATAGATGAAATCAAAAGAAGCCTGTACCAGCTGCAGAAATAGCCAGGGTAGATCCGCCTTCTTCAAATCAGTCAATTGTATTTATTGAGCACTTACTTTGTGCAAAGCACTGTACTAAGTGCTTGGGAGAGTTCAGTATAACAGTAACAAACATAGTCCCTGCCAATATCGATCTTACGGTTGTCTCTGTGCCTCAGTTTCCTCATCTGGAAAATGGTGATCAACTTCTGCCCCTCTAGAATGCAATCTCCTTGTAGGTAAGGAACGTGTCTGCCAACTCTGTTGTATTGTACTCTCCCAAGTGTTTAGTACAGTTCTCTGCACACAGTAAGTGCTCAATACATATCAGTGGTTGATGGTTGATTGATACTCCCTGTGCTACCCAAGCACTTAGTACAGTGCTCTGCACACAGTAAGCATTCAACAAATGTGATTGAATATGAGCCCCAAAAGGAATTCAGACTGACCCACTCTTCCTCCTCGTTCTGCTCTTTCAACAGCTTTTTGGATCCCCTTTATGCCATCCCCTATCATCTGCCTATCAATGACAATAGTAATTGCAGTATTCTTTAAGCACTAGCTTTGTGCTAAGCAATGTAGCAGCTTGGACAAGTGGATAAAGCATGGTACTGGGAGTGAGAAGGACCTGGGTTCTAATCCCTCTAGTTGGCTCTAAGACCTTGGTCTGCATTTGTGACCTCCTTTGTGAATTAGCACATTTGGACAGAGAATGGTTTAATAACCCAAAGATATAGATATTGATGAGGTTTATTTGGTTCTGCAAAACCATAAAAGAACTATAGAAGCAGTGTGGTCTAGTGGACAGAGCACGGGGCTGGGAATCAGAGGGATCTGGGTTCTAATCTTGCATCTGCTACTTGTCTGCTGTGTGATCTTGGGCAAGTCACTTCACTTCTCTGGGCCTCAGTTACCTCATCTGTAAAATGGGGACTAATACTGTGAGCCCCATCTGGGACAGGGACATGATTACCTTGTGTATACCCCAGCACTTAGGACAACATCTGGCACATAGTAGGAACTTAAATGCCACAATTATTATAATTATTATTCTGTCAATCAATGGCATTTATTCAAACATTTATTGAACACTTACAGTGTGCAAAGAAATGTAGTAAGTGCTTGGGAAAGTACAATAAAATAACAACAGACACATTCCCTGTCCACAACGAACACTTACTGTGCACAACACTGAAGTAAGCACTTTGGAGAGTAAAATACGACAGAGTTGGTACATATGTTCCCCATCCCTTGTGGTCATAGTATATTTTAAAGCAATACCTGTACACCTAATTAGATGGTCAGTGCTTCAGGGACTTTTCCTTCAATCAATCAATGGCATTTTTAAGAACCGGTTGGGTGCAAAGCTTGGGTGAGTTACAATAGAGAAGAGTTGACCCCTTGTCTACAGGCTCTCAGTGAAGACACACAGAGTAATACCCAGATGGGACGAAGGAACAAATGGAAAGATGGATAGGTGAGTGGGGAAGTACTTAATTAGCAGAGTACATAAATCAATACATACATGTGGTTGTGAGTTCCTAAGTGCTGAAGTGGTAGTTAAGAGGATATGACCTGAGGAGAAGATCATTAATCAGGGAAAAGTTCCCATAGGATGTGGGATTTTCAAAGGGTTAAGGGGTAGGGAGCTCCAGACACAGAGGAAGGGGTCAGAGGGTGGGGAGAGTCAGGATCAGCCACAATACCTATATCACTGTGCAATAATAACAACTGATAATAATACTATTAAGGGTAATGATAGTAATACATGACTTGGATATTTGATAAGCATTTATGTGCCAAACACCAAGCTAAGCAATGGGGTAAACATAACACAATCAGATACAATTTCTCTCCCACACAGGGCTCACGGTCTAAGTGGGAGGCAGAAGAGGTATTCAATCACCCTTTTGCAGATGAATAAACTGAGGCACAGAGAAGATTAGTGAATTGCGATGTTTGCTCAGCAAGGTGGTGTTGAGTGAGAGATACCAGAACCTGCCAGGGAGAGATCAGGAAGGTGGAAGTATCGGACCCTCCCCAAAACAGTGTGGAAAGACCCTTGTCATGGGCCTCAGTTTTCCCTGGGCCCTTGAATTTCTGTATTACAGCAGAGACACAATCCCTGTCTAAAATGACCTCACACTCTGGAGTCTGTTATATTGTACTCTCCCAAGCGCTTTGTGCAGTGTTCTGCACCCAGTAAGTGCTCAAATACCACTGACTGACTGACCTGCATGGCAACTTGGGGCAAGCCACTTGACCTCCCGATGGCTCAGTTTACTCATCTGTAAAATGAGGCCAATCAATCATATTTGAGGACTTACTGTGTGCAGGTCATTGTACTAAGTGCTTGGCAGGGTACACTACAAAAGACACATTCCCTGTCTGTAACAAGCTTATAATCTAGAGGGGGAGATAGGCATTAATATAAATAAATTACAGATACAGACATAGGTGCTGTGGGGCTTAGGGTGGGGGTGGAAAGTAAGGAGAGTAAGTCAGGGTGATGATGAAGGGAGTGAAAAAGATAAATTATGGGCCTGAATGTGTTCGCTAGAATAAACTTTTATCTTATAAATACTATCATTACTCATAAAGGACATAGAACTTGGGTTCTAATGCCAGCTCCACCACTTGTCTGCTGTGTGTCCTTGGGCAAGCCACTTCACTTTTCTGTACCTCAATTATCTCATCTACAAAATGGGTATTAAAACTGAGAACCCAAAGTGGGATAGTGACAGTTTCCAACCTTGTATCTACTCCAGCACTTAGTACAGTCCTTGGCACATAGTAAGCACTTAACAAAAACCATAAACAAAAAAAGAAATATGAAGGCCATATCAATCATTGAGCACTTTTGTGCAGAGCACTGTACTAAGCACTTAGGAGAGTACAATAGAACATACACATTCCCTGCCTACAATGAGCTCAGTCTAAAGGGGAAGACAGACATCAAAATAAATAAAATTACAAATCTGCATAAGTGATCTGGGGCTGGGTTGGGAGTGGTAAAGAAAGGGAGCAAGTCAGGGTGACGCCGAAGGGAGATGAGGAAAAGGGGAGCTTAGTCAGGGAAGTCCTCTTAGAGGAGATGTGTCTTCAGTAAGGCTTTGAAGGAGGGAGAGATTAACTGTCTGTTGGACATGAAGAGGGAGGGCATTCTTCTCAGTCTTTCTCCTCTGTCCCCTTCCCCAACCACTTCCATCCAGATTCATCCCAGTTCCTTCTTCTGGTGTCCCCTTAAGAGAGACTTCATCTGATACACAAGGTAATTGCAGGGTCTAGAAATCAAGATAGGTGGCTTCTGGATTGGTTTTCCTGATATAGATCCTGCCTCTGAACCTACTGGGGGTCAGCAGATCTGTGAGGTGAAGTTAAAACCATGGGCTACTGAGTAAATGAGCACCTGGGGGATGGTTCCTAAATTAAATAGGAAGTTCTGCTCCGGGAGTCAATCGATGGCATATATTGAGCACTTACAGTTGCAGAGCACTGGATTAAGTGTTTTTGTATGGAAGATAGCATGATATGAGAAATAGCTTGACCTAATGGACAGAGCACAGGCCGGGAGTCAAGAGGTCTTGTGTTCTAATCCTTGCTCTGGTGCTTGTCTGCTGTGTAACCTTGGGTAAGCCCCTTCACTTCTCTCTGCCTCAGTTACTCCCTCTGTAAAATGGGGATTAAGACTATGAGCCCCTTATGAATCACGGACTATTTCCAACCTGATTAGCTTGTATCTATCCAAGCACTGAGTATGGTACATGGCACATGGTAAGTGCTTTACAAGTACTATTTTTTTAAAAGGAAAGATAGAGCTTAGTATGTGTTAGTTTTTTTCCCCCCATTTTTGAACACCTAGAATGGCTGAACCCAACATTTTCACAGAGGAAAGGGCAGGGAGTATTTGACGGGCTGCTGAATCTGCCTCCTTTTCCTCTTCCTCCAGCCTACACAAACAGAGCCTTCCCTCTCTTACCTCAGAGCTTCAGGGGATGTGGTAAGCTAATTAATGACCTGCACAATTAATGAACCACACTGTGGACATTATCCAAACTATACGCCTTAGTCGGTTCAGGTTTTTTCCCTACTTTTTCTTCATTGATTTCAACTTAAACAAAACTTCAAAATGGCAGAATTAGTGTTTCCATCACCTTGCAAAGAAAGAAATAAGAAAGGATAAAATCCACTCAGCTTCTGGCATCAAGCCAAGACCACTTACTACTTTGGTCCCTCCTCCTCCTTTTTGAGCATGTCTACCCACTCTGTTCTATTATAGTCTCCCAAGCAGTTAGTATAGTGCTCTGCACAGAGTCAGCACTCAATAAATGATTGATTGATTTGAACAGCCGTTTGGATTCTCTTTGTGTTTTCCTCTACCACCCACCAATCAATAAAAATAATAGTAATTGTGGTGCTAAGTACTGGCTCTTTGCCAAGCAATAAACACTGGGGCAGATATTAGGAAATCCAGTGAGACACGGACGCTGTCCTCTGTGGGCTCAGAGTCAACAGGACAGGAGTACAAGGATTTATTCTACATTTTACAGATGAGGAAACTGAGGCAGAAAGAAGCTGAGTGCTTAGAGAAGCAGTGTGGCCTAGAGGATAAAGCATGGGAGTCTGAACAACTTGGGTTTTAATGCCAGCTCTGCCACTTGTCTGCTGTGTGACTTTGGACAAGTCACTTGACTTCTCTGTTCCTCAGTTGCCTCATCTGTAAAATGGGGATTAAGATTGTGAACCCCATGTGGGGCAAGTGGCAGATCTGGGATTAGAATACAGGTCCCCTAACTCCAGGCCTTTGTTCTTTCCAATAGGCCATGCTCATGACACCAAAGTTACAGGTTATCTTGCCCATTCAAAGTATACTGCCCCACACCACTTTGATAATGCTCTTTCTCTTTTAAATCCTATTGGTTAGGTGCCTACTCTGTGCCAGACACCATTCTAAGTGCTGGGGCAGATACAAGCTAATCAGGTAGGACACATCCCATGGCCCACCTGGGGCTCACAGTCTTTATCCCCATTTTACAGATGAGGGAACTGAGGCCCAGAGAAGTGAAGTGACTTGCCCAAGGTCACACAGCAGATAAGTGCAGATCTGGGATTAGAACCCAGGTCCTTGTGACTCCTAGGCCTCAACTCTAACCACTAGGCAATGCTGCTTCTCAGTAGTTCCTCCTACTGTTTAGCCAGAATAGGATTTGGGCTTACCCACCCACTAATCAGTCAATTAATCACTGGTATTTATTGAGCACCTACTGGGGGCAGAGCACTGTTCTAAACTCTTGGGAGAGTCATTAAATTTAGAAGAGATCATCCATGCCTTCAGGGAATATACAGTCCAACTAGGGGAGACCAGCATTAAAATAATTTACACGTAAGGGAAGCAACAGAGTATGAAGATCAACTCATTGTCTTCAGGTAATGCATCTATCAACCCTGTTATGTTGTACTCTCCCAAGCACTTCGTACAGTGCTCTGCACACTAAGTGCTCAACGAATGATTCACTAATTGATTGTACAAGTCCTAATAAGGCAAAATCTCTAACCAATCAATGAGTCAAGAGTAACCATTGAGCACATGCTGGGTTCAGAGCTCTGTTCTAAGTGCCGGGATTGTACAATAAAATAGTTTCGCCTGCTCACGAGGAGATTATATTCTAGTAGGATTATCCAATCTGGTGCTGGGTGGGCTACATCCAGGAAGGGCATGTTACCCCCTCTAGACTCTAAGCTCCTTGTGGATTGGGAACATATCTACCAACTCTCTTATACTGTAGTCCCCAAGTGCTTAGTATGGTCCTTTGCAACCAATAAATGCTCATAAATATAATCGATTGCTTAATTGATTGACCCTGCTACCCTCAAGCATAAAGGAGAAACTTCTCCATGCTTTCCACTCAATCATAATAATAATAATAATAATAATCAATCAATCAATCAATCGTATTTATTGAGCGCTTACTATGTGCAGAGCACTGTACTAAGCGCTTGGGAAGTACAAATTGGCATCACATAGAGACAGTCCCTACCCAACAGTGGGCTCACAGTCTAAAAGGGGGAGACAGAGAACAGAACCAAACATACCAACAAAATAAAATAAGTAGGATAGAAATGTACAAGTAAAATAAATAAATAAATAAATAAATAAATAGAGTAATAAATATGTACAACCATATATACATATATACAGGTGCTGTGGGGAAGGGAAGGAGGTAAGACGGGGGGATGGAGAGGGGGACGAGGGGGGAGAGGAAAGAAGGGGCTCAGCCTGGGAAGGCCTCCTGGAGGAGGTGAGCTCTCAGCAGGGCCTTGAAGGGAGGAAGAGAGCTAGCTTGGCAGATGGGCAGAGGGAGGGCATTCCAGGCCCGGGGGATGACGTGGGCCGGGGGTCGATGGCGGGACAGGCGAGAGCGAGGTACAGTGAGGAGATTAGTGGTGGAGGAGCGGAGGGTGCGGGCTGGGCAGTAGAAGGAGAGAAGGGAGGTGAGGTAGGAGGGGGCGAGGTGATGGAGAGCCTTGAAGCCCAGGGTGAGGAGTTTCTGCTTGATGCGCAGATTGATCGGTAGCCATTGGCGGTTTTTGAGGAGGGCATTTATTAAGCGCTTACTATGTGCAAAGCACTGTTCTAAGCGCTGGGGAGGTTACAAGTTGATCAGGTTGTCCCACTGGGGGCTCACAGTCTTAATCCCCATTTTAAAGATGAGGGAACTGAGGCACAGAGAAGTTAAGTGACTTGCCCAAAGTCACACAGCTCACAATTGGCAGAGCCAATCATCATCCACTCATCATCCATCCATTCCATATAGACGTAGCCACCCTGAAGTGGGAAAATGTTTTCCTCCTCACCTCTAGGGAGGCCACGATGACACGTGACACCACATGTGTTACTTTGGCCACAGAGTATCATGTAGCAGCACTACACTGGATGTACTCCTAAGAGAAGCAGTGTGGTCTGGTGGATAGACCACAGGTCTGGGAGTTAGAAGGACCTGGGTTCTAATTCCAACTCCTCCATTTGCCTACTGTGTGACATGAGCAAGTCGCTTCCCTTCTCTGTTCCTTAGGTACCTCATCTGTAAAATGGGGATTAAGAATGTGCAGCCCCATGTGGGGCAGGGACTGTGTCAAACCTGATCTGCTTGTATCCACCACGGTGCTGAGTACAGTTCCTGGCACATGGTAAGTGCTTAACAAGTACCATAATTATCATTATTATTGTTCTTTGACCTTGGGCAAGTCCCTTCTCTTCTCTGTGCCTCAGTACCTCATCTGAAAGAGGGGGATTAAGACTATGAGCTCCATATGGGACCTCGGCTGTGTCCAACCTGTTTCGCTTGTATCTACCTTAACACTAGAGCAGTGCCTGGCACATACTAGTTGCTTATCAAATACCATTTTTTAAAAAATACTCTCCAGGAATGTACAATTTAGCCAGGGGAGATAGGCATGGATATAGTTTACAGGTAAGGGAAACAGCAGAGTTTCAAGATCAGCTCCTTATGTTAAGGTAACACGTATTCCTACTCTTCTTATTCTGTTCTCTTCCAAGGCTTAATACAGCCAAACTCACCAGAACCCCACCTTACAGGGCACATCCCCTGATGTTGTACCCCCCCCACCACCCCGAGGCAGTTTACTATCTGAAACCAGCTTGGTTGTACTCCGGGCAGACCGAGGGTTCACAGGGTGGGATCACCCCAGCATCCCCAGATTTTGGGCCCCATCAAGGGACCATACCTAATCTTCCAAGCTTTTCCACTACGGCGCCGTGGGCCAGAGAGAAAGTCCTCCAAGGAGCCACCCACAGAAGTATTCCCCAACTCAACTGGGTAACTCCTTACCCCCCTCATGTGCCATCTGGCTCTCACTGTTTACCTGGCACCCGGAGGACGGATGGCTTGAAGTCAGCTGTGCTGTTAGAGGCGAGAACAGCAATTCCTGTCCAAAGCACAGGAAAACGTAATTAAAGGCATGCAGCTCTCCAAGGCCTTTTCTAGAGACAAGGTTCAGAACTTATAGGCTTGCAAAATGCAGTCACGATTCTTTGTGAATTGACCCTTGGGTCTCGGCAGCATGAATATGGATTCATCCTCCTCCCCAGCTTAAGACCGAGATAGAAAACCTCAGGCTCTCTGCGTATTTTACTCTGATTCTCTCCCTGGAACTCCCATAGTTCCATGCTTCTTTCTCTCTGCCCTTTGACCCCACTAGGAAAGGGAGGATTCTTTGACCAGCCCCGATCCCCGACATTCATGGTTGGCAGGTGGTTTCTGGGGATGAGATGATGATTTATTTGCTGGCTGGTGGGAGTAGGAAGGTATGAAGCAGGAAGTTTATCAGATACAGTCACATAATCACAGCCTGGCCGCTCACCCTCACCCTGCACCACGGAAAGGGACTAGCACACCATTTGGCCAAGTTTTCCTCCTCCTCAAGAACCTCCAGTTGTTGCCCATCCACTTCCACATTAAACAAAAATTCCTCACTATCAGCTTTAAATGATTCAGTCAGCTCAGCCCTCCCTGATTTCCTAATACAGCCCAGCCTGCGCACTTTCCTCCTCAAATCCAACCTGCTCACTGTCTTTTGGCTATCTGGCCACTGACCCCTTGCCCACATCCTCCCTCTCCCCACCTTATTAAAATCACATCTCCAAAAATCCTTCCCTGACTAACCCCTGGTTTTCTTCCACTCCCCCGGCTTCTGTGTCACCTGTGCACATAGATCTGTCCCCTTTAAGGAATTGATATTCCCCCCACCCTCAGTCCCACAGCACTTATGTACTTATCTCTAATTTATTTTATTGTCCATCACCTCCTTTAGATTGTAAATTCCTGGTGGGCAGGGAATGTGTATTCCAACTTTGTTACATTGTGCTCTCCCAAGCACTTAGTCCAGTGCTGTGCATACAGCAAGTGCTCAAGAAATACCATTGATTGATTAATGCACACACACACCACACACACACAATTTTCAGTCTGCTCTTTGTCATGTCCACTATCCCAGTCAAGTTTCCTTTATTCTGTGAGAATGTCCCATTGGGTTTTAAAGCTCCTGAGATGCACCCAGCCTCCTGCTTCTAGCCCTCTGCAATCTCCACCAAAACCTTGGGTCTTATAGGGTCTGATTTACTGGTTTCCCCTGCTGGATAGTCACTCCAGGCCTGGTCCCAGCAGACAGCAGCATGGCCTAATGGATAGAGAATGGACTTGGGAGTCAGAAGGACCTGGGTTCTAATCCTAGCTCCGCCACTTGTCAGCTGCGTGACCTTGGACAAATAGCTTTCCTTCTCTGTGCTTCAGTTACTTCATCTTTAAAATGAAGATTAATGCTGTGAGCCCCATGTGAAATATGGACACTGTCTAATCTGATTAGCTTGTATCTACCCCAGTGCTTACAACAATGACAAGCACATAGCACTTAACAAATATCACCATCAGCTTTCAGTGGTGCCTCCAGGAGACCACAGGCCTTCAGCTACAAATCACCTCTTAGGGCTCGTGGAATTCTTCAATTAATCAAATCTACTTATTGAACACTTACTGTGTTCAGAGCACTGTACTAAGCTCTTGGGGGAGTACAATATAGCAGCAATGGTAGACACATTCCCTGCTCTCAGTGAGCTTACATCCTAGAAGGGGAGACAGATATAACACAAATAAATAAATTATGGATATGTCCATAAGTGCTGTGGAGCTGAGGGAGGGGTGAATAGAGAGAGCAAATCCAAGTTCAAGGATGACAAGGGAGGGAGTGGGAGACTGAAAATGAGGGTTTAGGGAAGGTCTCTTGGAGGATATGTTCCTTCAGTAAGGCTTTGAAGCTGTGCTGGGGGGTTAGCATACCAGAGTCTCTCCCCACTGGACTCTGAACTGGCCACCCTCTGAGAACCTACCAGTCCTGGATGCCAGCAGGGATGGAGGTGAGTACGCTGAGCTGAGCTTCTTGGGCTTTCATAGCAAAGGGGCTAAACTCTCTCATCAGTTTTTTCATTGTCCTCTGATGCAAAGGCCCTGGAATCTTCCAAACACTCACATACAATCCCTCCCCATCCTGCCCATTCCCTTGACTGATACAATGATGGCATTTGTTAAGCGCTTATTATGTGCAAAGCACTGTTCTAAGCGCTGGATGGTGTTGGGTAGACAGGAATGCTGCATCTAAAGAGTGAAAACACTTTAGTAAAAGGGAGAAGTTGCCCCCAAAACCTTGAACCCAATCAGTCAATCAAAGGTAATTATTGAGAACTTGCTGTGCTTGGAGCATTGTACTAAGAACTAGAGAGTACAGTACAGTAGAGTTGGGAGACATGATACCTATTGTTTATTGTTTGTTTTATGATATTTATTAAGTGCCTGCTACATGTCAAACACTGTTCTATGTGCAGGGCCGGTATATAGGGCAGGTTGGACAAAGTCTCTGTTCCACATGGGGCTCACAGTCTAAGAAGGAGACCAGGTAATCCCCATTTTACAGGTGAGGAAACTGAGGCACAGAAAGTTGAAAGGTCTTGTCCAACATCACAGAGCAAGCAGCTGGCAGAGCCAGAATTAGAACCCAACAATTAGTACAGTGTCTGGCACATAGTAAGCACTTAAAAGACACCATTATTATTATTATTAACTCAATTCCATTGACTCACAGGCTCATGTTCTTTCAACTAGACCTAGCTGCTTCTTCAGTAAGTAGCATTTCCTGGTCTCTCCTCCTCACAATCCTAGTTATTTTTATGATATTTGTTACACTCTTACTATGTATCAAACACTGTTCTAAACACTGGAGTAGATGTAAGCTAATCAGGCCAGATACAGTCCCTACCAACTTGAGGTTATCACAGTCTAAGTAGGAGGGGGAACAGGTATTGAATCCCCATTTTATAGTTGAGGAAACTGAGGCACAGAGAAGTTAAGTGACTTGGCCACAGTCATATAGCAGGATTAGAACACAGGTCCTATGGTTCCCAGGCCCGTGCTCTATCTAGTAGGACACAAAGTTCCCCTACAACCACTGTGGTTAGCAACAGTGGTGGGGAGAGTACAGACCCCAAGCAAAGTCAAGTTCAGGTGAGGGAGCCCCCCACCCATCCTCTCCAAGCAGCCACTGTCAATCAAGAAGACTACAGACCAGCTGATCACCTTTTATCCTCCCCAGCACTTAGAACAGTGCTTTGCACATAGTAAGTGCTTAACAAATGCCATTATTATTATTATTTATTACCCTCTTGCTTCTGGGCTCTTCCACCCAGAAAAGATACTCCCTCTTCATGGTCTTCAATAATGAGTTACTACTAAAAGCCTTAGAGCTAAGCCCCCTTGTGTTTCTGGTTAATGAGACAGATATCAGCTGGGTTGCTAACTTGCAGTGTGAAAACCAGCAGGATTTCCACATGCAGGGAAGTAGTATTGGTATTTATTAAGTAAGAGAAGTAAGGAGTGTGGCTCAGTAGAAATGGTATGGGTTTGGGATTACAAGACCAGAGTTCTAAATCCAGCTGTCACTGATTTGCTGTGCACTCTTGGGCAAGTCTCTGGGCCCCAATTTCCTCAACTCAGCATGGCCTAGTGGATAGATCCTGGGCCTGGGGCTCAGAAGGACCTGGGTTCTAAACCTGACTCCACCATTTGCCTGCTATGTGACCTAGGGCAAGTCACTTAACCTCTCTGTGCCTCAGTTACCTCATCTGTAAAATGGGGATTAAGACTGTGAGCCCAGTGTGGGACAAGAACTGTGTCCAAGGGACTGTCTCTATATGTTGCCAACTTGTACTTCCCAAGTGCTTAGTACAGTGCTCTGCACACAGTAAGCGCTCAATAAATACGATTGATGATGATGATTTGCTTGTACCCACCCCAGTGTTTAGTATGGTGCCCAGTTCACAGTAAGCTCCTTCCCCTCCCCACTGCACTTGTATATATATTTGTACAGATTTATTACTCTATTTTACTTGTACGTATTTACTACTCTATTTTGTTAATGATGTGCATATAGCTTTAATTCTATTTGTTCTGATGATTTTGATGCCTGTCTACATGTTGTGTTTTGTTGTCTGTCTCCCACATCTAGCCTGCAAACCCGTTGCTGGGTAGGGACTGTCTCTATATGTTACCAACTTGTACTTCCCAAGTGCTTAGTACAGTGCTCTGCACACAGTAAGCGCTCACTAAATACGACTGAATGAATAGATGAATGAAACACCACAATTATTATTACTGTCCTTGGTTTCCCTTCCACAGTATGGGGTGGGTATCCTGCCAGTTATAATGATCTCACATCTATAACTTATTTATTTTAATATCTGTCTCCCTTTCTGTAAGCTTGTTGCAGGCAGAGTATGTGTCTGTCTTTTGTTATTTTGTACTCTCCCAAGTGCTCAGTACAGTGCTCTGCAACAGTAAGTGCTCAATAAATGCAATTGAATGACTGAGTGAATCAATTTGACACAGTGCTTGGGCACTTAGTAAGCATTTGATGAATACCCGAAGAACATTTTAAAAAACTAGCACAAGGCATTTAACTGCTCTCCAGGAGCTTGCATTTATTCACATTTTCTTTGGAGGCTTAAAAGCTAAGGATCAAGGGGGATTCTGGAGTCCCTTATCAGTGAGCCAGTCAATAGTATTTACTGAGTGCTTACTGTGTGTAGAACACCATACTAAGCATTTGGGAAAGTACAGTACAACAATAAAAAGGCACATTCTATGCCCACAATGAGCTTACAGTCCAGAGGGGGGGGGACAGAAATTAATATGAGTGAATCTATTACACCAAAGATTTAAAAGTGTCTGAATTTGGCATTCTCTTATTCTCCAGCAGGCCCAGAAGGTTAGGGTCAATCTTGGGAGATTATGGGGTGCACAAATGTGGTCCAGAGGAATGGGGGCAGTGGGTGGTTGTTGAGAGTATGTAACCTCTCTGCCCTCCCAGCTCATCTCCCTCAGGAAGAGCCAGCGTGGAGACAGGGCACTGTGGACTACCTGATTTACTTGCATCCATCCCAGCCCTTAGAACAGTGCTTAGCACATAGTTAACACTGAACAGGTACCACAGTAAGTATAAGGCATTGGACCAAGGACCCTCTTCCAGCTCTATGTCAACTTATTTAAAGCAACTCTTGTAATGAGGCTGACCAGGAGCTCTGAGTCTTCCTCTGAGCCCCATGTGAGACAAGAACTGTGTCCACCTTGATCTTCCTGCATCTCTCCTATGATAATAATAATAATAATAATTACGGTATTTGGTAGCGCTTACTATGTGTCAAGCACTGTTTTAACTGCTGCGGTACACACAAGCTAATCAGGTTGGACACTGCCCCTGTCCCACATTGGGCTCGCTGTCTTATTTCTCCCCCTTTTCCTCAGCTCCCCTTCCTCTCTGCGTCTCCTTGACTTGCTCCCTTTGCTCTACCCCCTCTCCCCACCCCACAGCACTTATGTAAATATGTATGCATCTATAATTCTATTTATTTATTCATTCAATCGTATTTATTTATTTTGATGCCCGTGTACCTGTTTTGATGTGTATATACCTAGAATTCTATTTACTTATACTGATGCCTGTTTACTTGTTTTGATGTCTGTCTCCCCCATTCTAGACTGTATGCCCAGTGTGGGCAGGGATTGTCTCTCTTCATTGCTGAATTGTACTTTCCAAATGCTTAGTACCGTGCTTTGCACACAGCAAGTGCTCAATAATTCCGGTTGAATGAATGAATGAATTCTCATTTTACAAATGAGGTAACTGAGGCACAGAGAAATGAAGTGACTTGCCCAAAGTCAAACAGCAGACAGTGGAGGAGGCAGGGTTAGGCTCTACGACCTTCTGTTTCCCAGACCCGTGCTCTTTCCAGTAGGCCACACTGCTTCCCTTGTTGCTTAATGCTTAGTACAGTGCTTGGCACATAGTAAGCACTTAACAAGTATCTGCGATCATCCTGTTAAAAACAACCTGTTCTCAATCCAAGGCTCAGGTATAATCCCCCCACGGCCCCCTCCACATCGCCACACTGACCATTCACTGACCTTAGAGATATAATTCAGAGTCGGAGCTAATGAAAACCAACAGCTCCCTAAACTCTTAATTGAATCTCTGGCTCTTTATTGACTTTTCTTCCCCCCTCTCGACTCCCTCCCAACCCCTCTCTGGCTCTCTTATTTTAAAGAAGTTTTTCATTAGCGAATACAAAATATTTAGGGGTCTGACACCTCCGCAGAGGTAGTGATCGTGCTGTGCATTAGCTGGAAAGTTCATCCCAGCCTTAATAGGCCTGAAGAGGAATGGATGCACTTTGGCTAAACCGGGAAAGCTGATTGCTTGCTCATTCATCTTCATAGTGGATGCATGTCAAAGATATCCAGAAACCGCTGCTCCCAAGGTCGTCCCAATTAGGCGCAGAGGAGAGCTCACCTGAGAGGATCCTGCAGCATATAAGCTGCGCTCGCCAAACCCTCCCCACAGTGTCCTTGGGGTGCCGAACCCGCTCCTGACTGGTGGGAGGTTAAAGGTCACCCCCATGTAGTGTGAGGCGATCTCATTGTAGCAGAGCTCTCAGTCAGTTGTGGGCAGTGAGGGGAAAGAGGCAAGGGTGTTTTCTTCTTTTAACTCTTCCACTGCTGCTTCTATGGACAGGGAACATGTCTACCAACTCTGTTACCCTGTACCCTCCCAAGCACTTAGTGCCGTGCTCCACACACAGGAAACACTCAATAAATACGATTGAGTGATTGACTGATTACTGTGTACTGAACACTGTACTAAGCACAAGGGAGAGTACAATGTAGTTGGTAGACAGCTTCCAGTCCAATGAAGTACTGCAATCAATCAGTGGTATTTACTGAACTCATTCCTGTGTGTGGACAGCTGTACTAAACACTTGAGAGTGTACACTGCCACTTGCTTGCTCTGTAACACTGGGCAGGTCTCTGGGCCTCAGTTTCCTCATTTGTGAAATGGAGATTCAATACCTTTTCTCCCTTCTTCTTCTACTATGAGCTCAATGTGTGACAGAGACTGTGTCCAAACTGATCAACTTGTATCTACCTCAGCACTTGGTAAAGTGCTTGCATATAATAAAGGCCTCTGGCCTGAAACACCCTCCCTCTTCATATCTTACAGACAATTACTCTCCTGAACTTCAAAGCCTTATTGAAGCCACATCTCTTCCAAGAGGGCTTCCCTGATTAAGCCCTCCTTTCCTTTTCTCCCACTCCCTTCTTTGTTGCCTTGACATGCTCCTTTCATTCATCTCTCCTCCCAGCCCAACAGCACTTACGTTCATATCTGTAATTTTATTTTTTTTATTCATATTAATGTCTGTCTCCCCCTACCCAGCTACTAGACTGTGAGCTCATTGTGTACAGGGAATGTGTCTGTGTTATTGTTCTACTGTTTTGTGCAAACAGTAAATATTCAGTTAACACAACTGACTGGCAAATGCGTACCAAATACCATTATTATTATTATTTCTACTACCAATATTATTATTTTCATTACAATGGAGTTTGTAGATACTATTCCTGCCTTCAGGGATCTTACACCTCTGGAGTATCAGAAGGCCCTTTAGGGATTATTTCCTGTTGGGAACCCAATACGGATTGAGCCTGCATTTTGACATTTTTCTGGGAGCTTTTCTAGGCTAATTTGATATTTTAAAGCTCTGTCCCCACTGTTCTTATTTAATAAGTAGTTAATCAGTTCTGCAGTACTGCTATGTTTTGCCGCTGCTAGCAATGCTAAAATGGGACATTTTGATTAATTTTTTGTTTTCAAGCAATACATTCTGATAACCTCTAATATTTTAACTCGGGGATATTTGAATGCGCATTCTGAGTTGGCTGTTGTGCCCTGTGGCAGGAGTTGAGTTGGGAAGACAATACATTTCCAAGATGAAAATGTCACCGGTGTAAAGCGTGTGTGTGAACTCCCTTGAAAAGCACTGTACACCCTGAGCAGTGGACTTGGAGAGGATCTGGCTGGGTAGCAGACTCCCAGATTTGAAAACTCTTCTGGGAGTTTTCTGTAGCTAAAACCTGGGCAGAAATATCTGTCTTTGACCAACCACCTGATCACCTCCTGTTTGCACTTAGAGCTTTTAGACCCCTGCCTCATCCCTTTCTCCAGACCTCCGGGCCCAGAGGGAGGAGGAAGAGGTGGAAGAAGAAGCAGAGAAGGAGGAGAAGAAATGTGGCCTAGTGCAAAGAGTAGGGATCTGGGAATGAAAGGACCTGGGTTCTAATCTCAGCTCTGACAATTACCTGGTGCGTGACCTTGGACAGGTCACATAACTTTTCTGTGTCTCAGTTCCCTCAACTGTAAAATGGGAATTATATACCTGTTATCCCTCCTACTTGGACTGAGAGCTCCACGTGGGAAGGAGACTATGTCCATCCTGATAAACCTGTATCTACTCCAGGGATTAGAACAGTGTTTGACACGCAGTATGCTCTTAATAAATACCATTACAAGGAAAATGAAATCAATTAAAAAAAAGAGAAAGACGATCTTTGGAAAGACTGACTGAGAGAGAGTCAATCCAAGAAGAGGCAGGAAGTCCAGAAGAGGTTAAGGATGATTAGGTGATGTTCTCGTGGACCCTCACTCCAGTGGATGGCATATTGAGGGATGGTAGAAGTGCACCATGCACAAGAACGCCTAGAGGTCAATGTAACCCAGTGGAAAGAGCTTGGGACTGGAGTCACAGGACTTGGGTTCTAATCGTTCTCAGTGACCTTGAGCAAGTCCCTTCACTTCTCTGTACCTCCATTTCTTCATAGGGAAAATGGAGATTCAGTACCTTTTGTCCCTCCCACTTAGTCCGAGAGACCCATGTTGGACAGGGAATGGGGCCGACCGGATTATCTTGTAGCCACCCTAGGGTTGGGCACATAGTAAGTGCCAAACAAATCCTGCTATGGTCATTATTAAAACCTTAACCTGCAGAATCGCGTAGGTGTCTATCTGATCGTTAGAATTTTCATCCCATTGTTATTTCTGAATCCGTATCTTCCAGGTCTTGACTGCATGTTAGGAGGAGATCAGGATTGGGGTGTGGGTGGGAGGAACAGTCATCAATCTCAGCTGAGACTGATCGAGTTCTCCTCTTCTCCTGGCACAATGCTGGGACCTTTTCAACCCGCACAATCAGTCCGTCTCCAAATCCCATCAGTCTACCGGCTCAACATCTCTAGAATCTGTCCCTTTCCTCTCCATCCAAACTGCTACCACTATAATCCAAGCACTTTTCCTATGCTGCCTTAAATACTGCATCAGCCTCTAGAATCCTCCCCTTCCTCTCCATCCAAACTGCTACTACTGTTTTCCAAGCACTTTTCCTATCCTGCCTTAATTATTGCATCAGCCTCCTCACTGACCTCCCTGCCTCCGGCCTCTTAGGCATTTCAGTCCATACTTGGGAGAATACAATACCCTAGAGTTAGTAAACCTGTTCCTTGCCTACAATGAACTCACAGTATAGAGGGGGAGACAGACACTATATAGCTAAATAATTTATAATGTAATTCATAGATACATATATAAGTGCTGTGGGGCGAATATGAAATGCCAAAAGCTCACAGATCTGAATGCATAGATGCCACAGAAGGGAGAGAGAGCCAGGAAAAGAGGGTTTAATTGGGGCAGCCTTTGGGAAAAATAATAATAATGATAAACAATAGTAATCATTGCCGCATTTGTTAAACACCTACTACGTGCCAATCACTGTACTATGGGTTGGGGTAGAACAGCACAGTCAGGTCAGAAAATATTTACTCCCAGCAGAGAAAATAGCAACAGGATCCTGTCTCCCAGACAAATAGCTACTGTGACATCTTGTCTTCTGTACAGCTAAGCTTCTCTCTCTCTTATGACAATGCCAAGCACTTAGTACAGTGCTCTGCTCATAGTAAGTGCTCAATAAATATAATTGATTGATTCATTGTTGAACTTACTTATCAATATGTTAATTATTGAATTGCATTTACAATGATTGTAATAGGAAGAATGGTAGTATTTGTTAAGCACTTAATCTATGCAAAGAACTGTATTATTATTATCTATTGTGTATTCAGAAATGTGTGTCTGCTTAACTCCCTACTGTCAGATCATAAGCCCCTAGAGGGCATGGACCACAGATTTCTATTTAGTGTTTCTCATAACTGCTTTGTTTGGTGCTCCATATCCTGAAAGGATCAAAACTTTGGATGATCACTTCAATATCCAGCGTTCCTGTTCCCACCTCTGCTGAAATGTCCATCCAATTTCCTCCTGTAAATGCACAGATAAGCAGAGAAGGGCTCTCTCTATTAACTTGGGAAAAGGAAATGATAATGATCCTCTATTATGTAATTTGCAAGTGCATATTATGTACCACACACTGTACTAAGAGCTGGGATAGATACAACCTTGTCAGGTTGGACACAGTCTTTATCTCACGTGGGGCTCACAGCCTTAATCCCCATTTTATAGATGAGGCACAGAGAAGTGAGTGACTTGCCTAAGGTCCCACAGCAGACAAGTGGCAAACCCGGAATTAGAACCCACATCCTCTGACTCTCAAATCCATTCTCTTGCCACTAGGCAGATTGTTAGCTCCTTGAGGGTAGGGAACATGAGTCTTGCTACCAATTGGTGATATTTGTTGAGTTCTGACTGTGTGTGGAGCACTGTACTAAGTGTTTGGGGGAGTCCAATATGTGGCTAGACATGATTCCTACTCTCAATTATCTTTCAGTCAAGTGGGAGTGACAGACACATAAATTAATTACAGATGGGGAGGTAAACTAGTATAAAGATACTAATATAAATGCTGTGGGGTGAGAGATAGGGTGAGTAATAATAATAATAAAATAATAATGATAATGGCATTTATTAAGCATTTACTATGTGCAAAGCACTATTCTAAGCGCTGTGGAGGTTACAAGGTGATCAGGTTGTCCCACGGGGGGCTCACAGTCTTAATCCCCATTTTACAGATGAGGTAACTGAGGCCCAGAGAAGTGAAGTGACTTGCCCAAAGTCACACAGCTGACAGATGGCAGAGCCGGGATTTGAACCCATGACCTCTGACTCCAAAGCCCATGCTCTTTCCACTGAACCAAGGAGAAAATCATCATCATCAATGGTATTTATTGAATGTTTACTATATGCAGAGCACTGTACTAAGTGTTTGGGGGAGTACAACCTAACAGAGTTAGTAGATACATTCCCTGCTCAAAACAAGCTTCAAGTTGAGGGGTTGGGGCAATGAGACTACTACTGTAGTACTCTGCAGAGCGCTTAGTACAGTGCCTCTGGGTGATTGGGATAAGAGCCCAGAGACGCACCTCCAAAGCAGATGTTCCTCTCCCCACTCTGCCTAACTTTCATCCATAAGTAGCTGACTAGATCACACACACCCAATTTGGAAACCTTCCGCTGAATTAACCAACCAATCCCGGAAGGTTCAGGATTTGGGGAATCAGTTTTCACTTTCAGTTAAATATCATCCATCCTTCCTCTTAACGCAGCAATTTAAATGGGAAAAGCCATGATTAGTCCTCTGGGGAAGAGCCCCCTGATTAAATTGAGACATTATTTTGAGAGAACCAATATCTAATTAATGAGTTTCACTGCAGCATGAAGTTAATGCAATTTCTTCCCCAAACTTGATGGATCGAGGAGGGAGAAAAGGGAATTTTCTGCTATTTCTTTCTCTACTGGGGGCTTAATCAGGGTCTAGGGATTTTGTTTTGGGGTGTCCGCTTACAGCCCTCACAAATCCCAGAGGTAGCATGTGAAGACGCACGTGTTATGCTGAGCATGCAGCGTAGCATGAAGATGTCCCAGGCACCATTTTACAGAAGTTCATGTACATTTCCCAGTCTTAGAACTTTCTCGGGGGAATGCCGATCTCCTCCCTCACTCCAGAGGTGTTGCGTTCCTCCCCTGGGACCCTGTGAATATTGGGACCCTGTGAACATTGGTGCTATGTCAGAGCCAGGGGACTCAATGGCAGGTGGGAGGCTGGGCATTGAAATTATAAATAAATGACATCTAAATGTCAGGAATGGTAACTATGGTAGACTGGGGCCAGTTGTTAGACCATGTGGCTGACCACTGTGGTCTAGTACCATGGCTGGTGGAAAGAACGAAGAACTAAGAGTCAAGAGACCCGGGTTCTAATTCTGACTCTACCACTGTCCTGTTGACATTCGGGGAGGTATTTAACTTCTCTGGGCTTCTGCTTCCTCCCCTTGAAAATGGTTACAGGTTACCAGCTCTTTCTCTCTCTTAGTATGTGGACCCTTTGTGGGACAGAGACTGTTTTCGATCTGATGATCTTGTTTCCACCCCACTGCTTAAAGCAGTGTTCACCATATGGTAAGCACCTTTCAAATATGATAATAATAATAAAAATAGAAGCTGTGTGGCCTGATGGAAAGAGCCCAAGCCTGGGAATCAGAGGACCTGGATTATAATCCCAGCCCCGCCACTTACCTGCTGTGTGATCTTCGATGCTTTGGACTCAACTTTAAAATGTGGTTTAAAATCCTATTCTCCTTCCTACTTAGTGTGAGCCCCACGTTGGACAAAGACTGTGTCTGACTCTGTTTACTCCAGAGCTTAGAACAATGCTTGCCACATAGTAAGTACTTAACAAATACCATTAAATAATAGTAATGGTAATAATGATGATGATGATGTTGATGACTATGATAATGGTATTAATAAGGATAATGATAGGTGCCAGGAGAGGGTCAGAAAAGCTTCCACCACAGGTCAGATTACATCCCCATGGCAAAGTCTAAGAAATGAGAAGCAGCACGCATGGCTCAGTAGCAAGAGCACAGGCTTTGGAGTCAGAGGTCATGGGTTCAAATCCCGGCTCCGCCAACTGTCAGCTGTGTGACTTTGGGCAAGTCACTTAACTTCTCTGGGCCTCAGTTCCCACATCTGTAAAATGGCGATTAAGACTGTAAGCCCCCCGTGGGACAACCTGATTACCTTCTAACCTCCCCAGCGCTTAGAACAGTGCTTTGCACATAGTAAGCACTTAATAAATGCCATAAAAAAAAATGGATAGAACACAGACCAGGGAGTCAGAAGGACCTGGGTTCTAATTCCGACCCTGGCACTTGGTCTGTTGTGTGACCTCAGGCAAGTCACTTCACTTCTCTGGGCCTCAGTTCCTTCATCTGTAAAATGGGGATTAGGACTGTGAGCCCCACATGGAACATGGACTACGTCCAACCTGATTGGCTTGTATCTACCCCAGGTCTTAGTACAGTGCCTGGCACATAGTGAGTGCTTAATGAGAAGCAGCGTGGTTGAGAAGGAGCATGGCTCAGTGGAAAGAGCTCGAGCTTGGGAGTCAGAGGTCATGGGTTCTAATCCCGGCTCCTCCACGTCTGCTGTGTGACCTTGGGCAAGTCACTTAACTTCTCTGAGCTTCTGTTACCTCATCTGTAAAATGGGAATTAAGACTGTGAGCCCCACGTGGGACAATGTGATCACATTGTATTCTCCCCAGAGCTTAGAACAGTGCTTTGCACATAGTAAGCACTTAACAAATGCCATTATTATTATTATTATGATTAATAATAATAATAATAAACAAAAAAGAGTGACAAGATAGCAGCAGAGAGCCTCCATCTAGTGTCTGTATGTGGTATTGGCAAGGCCTCCTCTTTCCACAAACATCTCCGGAACCCCCGGACTTTTGGGCAGGTCTCCCCATAGAAGATGCAGTCTTCAAGCCCAGCAGAGATTTTTCCAATTATTCCCAAGAAACGCCTTCGGGGACCTGGAATCGCTGCAAATAGTTAGCCTCCCACGGAGACCAAAATACCATTTGCGGAGATTATTAAGCGTGATAAGATCACCTAGGTTTGGGTTTTTTTTTTTATTCATTTGGCGAGGGATTTCAATTCTCTCACCCCGGTACATGAATATCCCGATTATTTTGTTTCCTAAGGGGCTCAGCTAATACAAATAGGACTCGCAGCCACATTAGGTTGGGAATTCAAAAAAATAGCTGAGGTAATGAAATAATTATAAAGTACTTTCTTTGTGAAGGGGACTTTCCCATTTCCTTTTCAGAAGATCAGGGCCTACTGTCACATTCCAGTGAGCTAAGAACGCAGAGCTTAAATGAAACTTTAAAATGACATTAGCCATACCGTGTAAGGTTTGTTTAAAGTAGACATAGTACCTGGCATTTATCAAGTGGGATCATTTGCATTCATTCATTCATTCATTCATTCATTCATTCATTCGTATTTATTGAGCGCTTACTGTGTGCAGAACACTGCACTAAGCTTTTGGAAAGTACAATTTGGCAACAAATAGAGACAATCCCTACGCTACAACGGGCTCACAGTCTAGAAGGGGGGAGACAGACAACAAAACAAAACAAGTCAAGTAAACAGGCATCAATAGCATCAATATAAATAAGTAGAATTATAGGTATATAATTTACAACTCTGATGTACAATTTTTCCAACTCACTCTCCCACCAGTTTACCCGGAACTGGAAGAGGTAACTACTTATTATCCCCATTTTACAGAGGATGAAACTGAGGGCCAAAGAGTTTAAGTGACTTGTCCTAGAACCCACAGCAGGTCTGAGGGGATAGAACAGTTACCTGATTCCAAGTACCATATTCTTTCCACTAAGTCACGCTGCCTCACTATAGGAATATTTGTGGTTCAGACCTATTTGCATTACCAACTTTTGGTTCCTTGAGGGTTTAGTACATGTCTACTTACTCTTTTGTACTCTCCCAAGCATTTAGTACAGTGCTCTGCAGAGAATAAGCGCTCAGTAAATACCGTTCATTGATTGATTGGCTGACTGTGGTCAACCTTCTGCCTCTTCTTTTGATCTCTATGGCCTGGGTTTCTCCTGGAGTGAAAGACAGAGACAAGAATGGCTACAGCACACTTGCCTGGCAGGGATTTTATTATTTGCTAAGGGCTTACTTTGTGCCAAGCACTGTACTAAACTCTGGGATAGAAACATGGTAATCAGGTTGGACACTGTTCCTATCCCACAGTCTAAGTAAAAGGGAGAAGCAGGTATTCAATCCCCATTTTACAGATGAGGACACTGAGGCACAGAGATGTCTCAAAAGCAGTGTTGCCTAGAGGAAAGAGGTCAGGACAGGGAGTCAGAGGACCTGAGTTCTAGTTCTGATCCAGCTCCGCCACTTGTCTGCTGAGTTACCTTGGGCAAATCACTTAATTTCTCTGTGCCTCAGTTACCTCCTTGGTAAAATGGGGGTTAAGACTGTGAGCCGATGTGGGACAGGGATTGTGTCCAACCTGATTCTTGTGTATCTATCCCAGTGCTTAGTACATTGCCTGGCACAGAGTAAGTTCTTAATAAATAGCACTTACAAGAAAAAGTCAAGTAACTTGCCCAGGCTCCCGCAGCAGGCAAGTGGCAGAGCTGAGATTAATAATAATAATAATAATAATAATAATAATAATAATAATAATATTTGATAAGTGCTTACTGTGTTCCAAGAACTGTTCTAAGCACTGGGGTAGATACAAGGGAATGAGGTTGTCCCACGTGGGGCTCACAGACTTAGTCCCCATTTTACAGATGAGTTAACTGAGGCACAGAGAAGTTAACTGGCTTGCCCAAGGTCACACTGCTGACAAGTGACGGAGCCAGGCTTCGAACCCACGACCACTGACTCCCAAGCCCAGGCTCTTTCCACTGAGCCATGGAAGTTAAGTGGCTTGCCCAAGGTCACACAGCAGACAAGTAGCAGAGCTGGGATTAGAACCCAGGTCCTCTGATTCCCGGGCTCATGCTTTTTCCACTAGGCTGCACTATTTCCCTAATGAGACTTAACACTGTGTTTTTTGTTAAACACTTGGTATGTGTCAAGCACTGTATAGATACAAGATAATCAGGTCTCACATAGAGCTCACAGTCTAAGTAGTAGGAAGTACAGAGAGTTAATTCCCATTTTGCAGATGAGGAAACTGAGGTACAGAGGAGTTAAGTAACTTGCCCAAGGTGATACAGCAAGTCTGTGGCAGATCTAGAATTAGAACCCAGGTCCTCTGACCCCCAGGCCCATGGTCTTTCCACTAGGCCATGCTGCTTCTCTGTGTGGAAAGACTGATTCTGATGTCCATGGTTTGCCCAGTCCCTCTCATTTTCCCACTCATGCCCTCCATGTTCCCACTGGGGCCTGGAGAGCAACAAGCGAGTGGGCGGAAGGACGTCTGCAGGAATTCCCTCTAGACTGTAAGCTCGTTGTGGGTAGGGAATGTGTCTGTTTATTGCTATATTGTACTCCCCCAAGTGCTTACACACAAACCCTTTGGTGGGCAAAGTGAGTGCAGCCCAATGCCACTGCTGTGCTTTTGGTGCGGTGACCAGTGAGGTAGTTGCCTTGGCAACTATTGCGGTCTTCTCCACCGCCTTTGCCCAGTTATTTAAAAAACTTCTGCTGAGCCTCTCTGTTGTCCCTCACTGCCACTGGAGACACAGAACATCAGGCACCACCAGATTCCAGGCAGTGATGATGATTTATTGAATCCTGCTGGTCTCGGGTCCACACTGGAATACCCGGGACTGTTAGCATAGAGAGTTCTCCTGCCCTCTAGGCTGTAAGTTTGTTGTGGGCAGGGAATGTGTCTGTTTATTGTCGTGTTGTACTCTCCCAAGTGCTTAGTATTGTGCTCTGCGCACAGTAAGCACTCAATAAATACAATTGAATGAACTGAATAAATGAAGTTCAAGACTCAGTTCCGGCCCTTAAGGAGGTTCACTCTAATAATCACAACAATCCCCTCTCAGGATCACAACTGGAGAGTTTCCAGTACTCTACCAGAGTTGTCTAAAGTAATTATCTTCTATCTAACTCAGAGCTCATTAGAGTAACTGGCATATAGTAAGCACTTAGCAAATACCATTAAAAACCAACACACCATACTAAGGACTTGGGTAGATACAAGATCATCAGTCTGGAGGCGGTAACTAAGAATAGACGACTGTCCAATAGCCAAGAGTAAGAGAACAGAAACAAATAGGAAACATTGTCCTGGGTATGGGTGCTCAATAAATATCATTACTGCTCCATTCATTGAATCGTATTTATTGAGTGCTTACTGGGTGCAGAGCACTGTACTAAGCAACAATACAACAATAAACAGTGTTCCTTGTCCATAAAAAAGCTTACAGTCTAGAGGCAGGGAGACACATCAATACAAATAAATAAAATTACAAATTTGTACATAAGCATTGTGGGACTCGGGGCTGGGCAGAGAGCAAAGGAGCAAGTCAGGGTGACGCAGAAGGGATTGGGAGATGAGGAAAAGTGAGGTATAGTCTGGGAAGGCCTCTTGGAAGAGATGTGCCTTCAATAAGGCTTTAAAGGTGGGGAGAGTAATTGTTTTTCAGATTTGAAGAAGGTGGGTGTTCCAGGCCAGAGGAAGGACATGGGCGAGGGGTTGGCAGTGAGACAGGTGAGACTGAGGCCCAGTGAGAAGGTTAGCACTAGAGGAGTAAACTGTGTGGGTTGGGTTGTAGGAGAGAAGTGAGGTGAGGTAGGAGCGGGCAAGGTGATGGTGTGCTTTAAAACCAATGGTGAGGAGTTTTCATTTTATGTGGAGGTGGATGGGCAACCACTGGAGTTTTTGGAGGAGGGGCGTGACATGTCCTGAGCATTTTTGTAGACAAATGATCCGGGCAGCAGAGTGAAGTATGGACTGGAGTAGGGAGAGACAGAAGGCTGTGAGATCAGCAAGGAGGTGGGATAGGATGAGTGATTGTAGTAACGTGGTAGCAGTTTGGACGGAGAGGAAAAGGGTGGATTTTAGCGATGTTGTGAAGGTGGGACCAACAGGATTTGGTGATGAATTGAATATGTGGTAATACATGTTATTACTACTACTACTACTACTACTACTGCTGCTGCTGCTGCTGCTGCTGGTACTACTACAGTGCTTGGCACATAGTAAGCGCTTAATACCATCATTATTATTACTACTACCACCACAAACACCACCACTAATTAGGGCATTTATGAAGCACTTACTATGTGCAAAGCACTGTTCTAAGTGCTGGGGAGGTTACAAGGTGATCAGGTTGTCCCACGGGGGGCTCACAGTCTTAATCCCCATTTTACAGATGAGGGAACTGAGACCCAGAGAAGTGAAGTGACTTGCCCAAAATCACACAGCTGACAATTGGCAGAGCTGGGATTTGAACCCATGACCTCTGACTCCAAAGCCCTAGCTCTTTCCACTGGGCCACACTGCTTCACTACTACTACTACTACTACTACTACTACTACTACTACTACTACTACTACTACTGCTACTACTACTACTACTGCTCTACACCACTACTACTACAGCAAGAGAGAAGGTCATGCAACTCACATCTTCTCCCCACTCCTCCCTGAGTGCCTGCCCCTGAAGTCCAGATTGAGGCAGTCTCACAGGGGCTGACTAAATATTGCATTTGTTAAGAGTGGTGGAAGGGCTGCATCATTGCTGTTCCAGAAAGGAAAGATTTATGGTCACACTTAATGCATGCTAATAGTATCCTTATCAGTGGATAGCACTACAAACATTTTTGTGTATGGTGGGGGGGAGGGGGTTAAAGTAAACCTTCAGAGTCGCCTTACAAAGCTTGAAAGCTGGTGATTAGTTCTTGACAAGACTGGCTAATAACCCGGAGCTTTTAGAAAGCTGGGGTCTCCTGGAGCCAGCATATATTAGGGTTGAGAGAGCTTTCCTATTTCACATCTGTCCTCTCCGAGCAGGGCTGTCACATGAATACATGAGGCTTTTGTGCTTTTCTTGAAACCCCAAGGCACTTGTAATCTAGAAGTTGGAGGAGAAAAGCCAAAAGGCTTTCTTAATGAGAAAATAAAGCATCACCAACCGAATGCAGCTTCGGAGAGAACATGGGAAGTTCATTCATTTGATTGTATTTATTGAGCACTTACTATGTGCAGAGCACTGTAGTAAACACTTGGGAGAGTACAATACAACAATAAACCGACACATTCCTTGCCCACAACCGGCTTACCTGCTTCTCCCCTGGAAAACCAGAGAGGTACAGCCACAGCATGGGAGTTGGGACCTGGAAGGAGGGGCTTGTGGTGCAGGGGTTGAGGTGAACTGGGGGTCCCCGAGTCGTGCTGGGGAGAAGAGATAAACTCTGCACTAGAGGCACAGGTCTGATAAGGAGGTACTTGGCTAGAGATGAGGGCTGGAACTAATCTATCACCTCACCCCCTACTATCTTATCTAGCTGATTTCCATCACAGCACTTCATTTCTCTAACCCAACCTACTCACTCTACCTCGATCTCATCCACTGACCCTTCACCCACATCCTCCTGCTGGGACTCCCTTTCCCTCCATAAATGACAGACCACCACTCTCCCTCCCTTATTAAAAATCAGATCTCTTAGTCAGTTGATCAGTCATATTTATTGAACACTTACTGTGCACAGAGCAATATGCTAAGTGTGGGTCTGCCACTTGTCAGCTGTGTGACTTTGGGCAAGTCACTTAACTTCTCTGGGCCTCAGTTATTTCATCTGTAAAATGGGGATTAAGACTGTGAGCCCCATGTGGGACAACTTGATTACCTTATATCTACACCAGTGCTAAGAACAGTGCTTGGAACATAGTAAGTGCTTAACAAATACCATCACTATTTATTTATTTATTTATTTATTATTACAATGCAACATTATAACAGACACATTCCCTGCACGCAACGAGCTGACAGGCCTTCTTCGACTAAGCCCATGTTTCCCATATTCCTCTCTTTCTGTGTCGCCCTTGTATTTGGATTTATGCCCCTTATTCACCCTGCCTTCAGCAGCACAGCACTTATGTCCATATCCATAATGTATTGATTTATTTATATTATCGTCTGTCTCCCTGTCTAGACTGTAAGCTCCTTGTCTTCAGGGAATATGTCTACCCACTCTGTTGTATTGTACTCTCCCAAGCCCTTAGTACAGTGCTCTGCACACAGTTAGCCCATAAATATGATTGATAGATTGATTTGCAAAGCTGAATTGAAGTTCCAAGCTGAACTGAAATGAGCTATCGCACAAAGAGCTGGGGTTTCCATGGCCTCTGTTGTAGTGGATAGAGCATGGGCCTGGAGGTCAGGAGGTCATGGGTTCTAATCCCGGCTCCTCCACTTGTCTGCTGTGTGATCTTGGGCAAGTCACTTCATTTGACTGGGTCTCAGTTACCTCACCTGTAAAATGGGAATTGAGACTGTGAGCTCCACATGGGACAGAGACTATGTCCAATCTGATTTGCTCATATCCACCCCGGCACTTAATACGGTGCCTAGCACATAGTAAATTCTTAACAAATACCACAATTATTAGACTGTAAGCTTCTTGAGCTCCAGGCATGTGTGCTTTGTTAGTGGTGTGCTATTTCATGCGATTAGAAGGCATTAGGGGCCCATGAGAACTTTAGCTGAAGGAGAGAATTCGGGAAGGGAAAAGTAGGGATATGACCGACAATCTCCTTACACAGGTAAGAGGATTGAACAAAACAGGAAGAAGACGTGGGATTTTCCAAAGTTAACATTTGGGATCTGTAGAGTGTAGAAACCCTCAAGAGGATATAATCCAATCAATTACAGTGCTCCAGCACTTAGAACAGGGCTCCAGAACTTACAACAGTGCTTGGCACATAGTAAGCTCAGTAAACACTGTTGATTGATTGATTGATTAATAATAATAATGGCATTTTATTAAGTGCTTACTATGTGCAAAGCACCGTTCGAAGCATTGGGGAGGTTACAAGGTGATCAGGTTGTCCCACGGGGGGCTCACAGTCTTAATCCCCTTTTTATAGATGAGATAACTGAGGCACAAAGAAGTTAAGTGACTTGCCCAAAGTCACACAGCTGACAGTTGGCAGAGCTGGGATTCGAACCCATGACCTCTGACTCCAAAGCCCAAAGCCCGTATTCTTTCTACTGAGGCAAGCTTGATTGATTGCTTCAGCAATGCTGCCCATACAGGCATTCTGACCCCAGGGGTTGGTCAGGATTTTGTCTCTGTGATATTCCTTGCTGTTTGACCTTGGGTAAGTCATTTACCATTTTTGGGTGTCTGCTACAGGTGATTAGGCCGAAGTTGAGGGGCAAGGCTGACAGGCAGATTTCCGCACTGAAAGGTCTGCGCTGAACACTGGCCCTGAATTCTGCTACCTGAGTGGGGACCCGCGGAATGATGATGTACAGAGAGACCAAGAAAGGAGAGAAGTGATCCCAGGAGGTCAGAATTTGGTGAGAAGTGGACTCACCCTTCAAACCAGGCTTTGGAACTCAGTCAGTTTCACTCACATCACTGCCAGCCCCACTCACGAGAGATGCAGACAAGAGCATCATTGGTGAAGCTCTGCAGCTAGGTCAGCTCTCCATCCCTAAAGAGATGCTCACAGCCACCTGACTCCACGGAGAGGAGAAGGATGACAGCAGGAGGACAGCACAGCCACTGAACAGGCAAGGGGGGATGGGCAGAGCTCAAGCAGGGAGGGCAAAACAAACATTTAAAAGACATAGCGAAACTGAGTCCCAAATAATGAGGCAGAACGGCAGACTGCTGGGAGCAAAGTGTGGCAGGCAATGAGGGGAAGGGAGCAGAGTCATTAGGGAAATGGAAAGTCCAACTGGAAGATTTGAAAACAGCAAGGAGAGCTTCAAATGGGGAACACAACGGCCCAGAAAAGGACGGACTATATGAACGCAGCATGGAAAGTGGAGGTCGCTGATTCTGCTCTCGACTCTCCCGCCCCATCCTCTCCCTCCCCACGTCAGAGAGATCACAGCTTTCCCCACTTCATAGCCCTCCTAAAATCCCACCTCCTCCAACCAGCCTTCCCTGATTTTTCTCCCAGCCCCTAATCCAAATCACCTGTTCAGCCAACTCTAGGATTTATAGTTATTTACAATCTTCTTAACACTCACGTGGATGCATCCATTATATTTCTTTGGTTTGATAGTGTTGTTGTTATTTTTATATTTAACCACCCTGTTCAAAGAGAAGCAGTGTGGCTTAGCTGACAGAGCATGAGCCTGGGGGTCAGAAGGACTTGAGGGCTAATCCTGACTCTGTCACTTGTCTGCTGTGAGTCCTTGGGCAAGTCGCTTCACTTCTCTGATCCTCAGTTACCTCATGTGCAAAAATGGGGGTTAAGAGTGTGAGGGACTGTGTCCAACCTGATTGACTTGTATCTACTTCAACATTCAGAACAGTGCTTGGCACATAGCGCTTAACAAGTACCATAATTATTATTATTGATTAAATGTAAGTTCCTTAATAATGATTATAATAATAATATATGTGGTATTTGTTAATCACTTGCTAAAATTAGCCAAGCACTGTTTTAAATTCTGGGGTAGAGTCAAGATAATCAGATCGAATGCAATCCCTATCCCTCATGGAGCTCACAGTTTAAGAGGGAGGGAGAACAGGTATTGAATCCTCATTTTCAGATGAGGAAACTGAAGCAAAGAAAGGTGAAGTGACTTGCCCCAGGTCACCCAGCAGACAAATAACAGAGCCAGTACTGGAATCTAGATCCTCTGACCCTCAGGTCCCTCCACTTCCCTTTAGACTACACTGCTTCCCCTCCTATTAGGCAGGAATGATGCCAACCAAATCTAATGAATTGTACATTCCAAAGCAGATAGTACGATGTGCTGCCCAGAGCAAGCACTCAATAAATACCATTTATTGATTGTTTGATTGATGGATTAATTTCAGAGAGCACGGGCCGGAGAGTCAGAAAGACCTGGGTTCTAATTCCTGCTGTGCTATGTGACCTTGGGCAAGTCACTTCACTTATCTGGGCTTCATTTACCTTAACTGTAAAATGGGCATTAGGACTGTGAGCCCCTTGTGGGACATGAACTGTATTCAACTTGAATAGTTTGTATCTACCTTAGCACTTAGCACAGTGCCTGTCACAGAGTAAGTGCTTAACAAATACCATAAAAAAGTGTGTGTGGGGGGGGGGGCTATGTCTCTTTTTTATTCTATGCTTTCTAAGTCCCTAATACAGTACACTGCCCAAGAGGGTGCTCAATAAATGCTATGACTACTAATACTGCTACAATTACTACTACTTGTAGTACTTCAACTGTTATTGCTACTACTACTATCACCGCTACTACTACTACTTGGGAAACAGTGTAGCCTAATGGAAAGAGCACAGGCCTGGGAGTCAGGGGACCTGGGTTCTAATCCCAGCTCTGCCACTTGTCTGCTGTGTGACCCTGGGCAAGTCCCTAAACATCTCTGTGCCTCAGTTCCATCATCTCCAAAATGGGGATTCCATACCTGTTCTCCCTCCTACTTAGACTCTGTAGGTCCACTCTAGCTGTCCCAATACACTGCCCAGCCTCACTCAACCTAATTGAAAAGGGCAGTGTCTCCGGGTTGCCTGAAGGCAGATAAACACCTTTTTTTCCGTATCTAAACAGGCTGGGTGGGAGGAAGGGAGGCAACCTCTAATGTACAAAGGCAGCGATAATAACAAAGTGCCCTGTCAACCGCCAGAGATACTTGGTTATTAATGGAAATAATAACAGATTACACTAGCTTTGTTTGCACACTGTAATCAAAAGCAAGATCAAAGAAAACTAATATTGTAAATAGTTAACAGCAAAGACATGCTAATGAGATAAAAACACTTTCCTCTCCCCTTTCCAAAAGCTTCAATGGAACAATTATTGATAATAAAATATGTCAGGCACCAAGTGTGCCTTATTATTAGGTGGAAAGGGTTTGTGGGGATTTCAAAGTCATGAATCGTGTTCTTTTGGGAAGGTTAGAACACGCTCGCAGCCCAGCCCCTCATCTCCCCTGGCTCAAGGGAACAGCTGTTATCTTTGTTTGCCTGCTCATCTGCCCATGGGGTAGTACTAATGATAATAATAATAATGAAATAGTGCTTATTAATCACTTACTATGCACCAAGCACTCATGCATGGGCTTTGGAGTCAGATGTCATGGGTTCAAACCCCGGCTCCGCCAACTGTCAGCTGTGTGACTTTGGGCAAATCACTTAACTTCTCTGTGCCTCAGTTCCCTCATCTGTAAAATGGGGATTAAGACTGTGAACCCCCCACCCCCACCCCGGGACAACCTGATCACCTTGTAACCTCCCCAGCGCTTAGAACAGTGTGTTGCACAAAGTAAGCCCTTAATAAATGCCATCATCATTATTATTATTACTATGCACTGGGATAGATGCGATATAATCAGGTCAAATAGAGTCCCATCCCGTGGGGCTCACGGAGGCTGTCCTATAATGACACATTTGTTAGTCAGTTGTATTTATTGCGAGGTTACTATGTGCAAAGCATTGTGCTAAGCGCCAGGGAGAGTACCCTACAAAACTGAACAGACATGTTCCCTGACCACAAAGAGCTGGTTTCTGTGTCTGGATGATCAGGGCAATGTTGCCATTGATCAACTAGCCCACCTCAGGTAGGATGATCCCTGAATCTAGGGTCCCACCCCACCCCCCAAATCAATACGAATCAATCATTCATTCATTCAGTCGTATTTATTGAGCTCTTACTGCATGCCGAGCACTCTACAAGGCTCTTGGAAAGTACAATTCGGCAATCAATCCATCAATCAAGTACCGTGAGGTTCACATGAAGCAGGATCTGATTTTTTTTGGATTGTATCTACCCCAGCACTTAACAGAATGCCTGGGGTATAGTAAGCACTTAACAAACAACACAATTATATAATAATTAATATTATTTTATAATTCTAATAAAAATATCATGTAGTTGTTTTTTATTTATGCTTTATTGTGTCCCTCTACCTGTAATTTACCTTAGTGTCTGCCTCCCCTGGTAGATTGTGAGCTTCTTGAAGACAAAGATCATGTCTACTACCTCTATTGTACTCTCCCAAGTGCTTGTCACAGGGATCAGCACAGAGTAAGTGCTCAATAACTACTTTTGCTCTCTTGTTTGCTTGCTTGCTTGATTATTTGTATGAAAATGAACTAAATCCGGAGGCAGCAGCTTTTTCTGCTGGTACATCCTGAACAGGGTGGGAGGGGAATGGATGAGAGGAGGTGGCAAGAGGGTAAAGGTATTTTATTTTCTATCTTTTTTTCCTGGACGAATTCACCCACTCTTCCAGGGAAGAACAATCCCTCTTGGTAAAAGGGAAAGTAAATGCAGAGGACCAAGTGAAATGTTTTTGTATTTCAGAATACACTGAAATCAGTATTTCACTGATTGGTGTCGAATAAAATCACCCAGGCTAAATTAAGAATAATTCTCCCATCTCTATTCTAAAGCAACTCTGCATCACTGGGCCACTTCAGATTTCACCCTGAGGGGAAGGAGGTCAGGAAAGAAGTCCGTGTCCCTGAGCTTCTGGAACTTTGAGAGTCTCAAGTGCTGCCAGAACTCTTCATTCATCTGATGGCCAAAATCCAAAATCCAGCCAATGGAGATGGGATGGACAAATGGAGTCCCAAAGGAAGTAGCATGGCCTAGTGGATAAAGTACGGGCCTGGGAGTTGGAAGGAGCTGGGTTCTAATCCCGTGTCTGCCGCTTGTCTGCTGTGTGACCTTGGGCCAGTCACTTCACTTCTCTGCACCTCAGTGACCTCATCTGTGTAATGGGGATTACGACTGTGAGACAGGAACTGTGTCCAGTCTGATTGATTTGTATGTACTCTGGTGCTTTTAACAGTACTTGATACATAGTGAGTGCTTAATAAATACCGTCATCATCATCATCATCCCATGCCCAGGAGAATGTTGAAGGGAAGGAAAATGAAGTTGGCAACAGCTCCACAGGGGAAATGGAGCTGAGGGTGGAGACCTATCAATCAGTCAATCAGTGGTATTTACTGAGCACTTATTGGGGTACTGCACTAAGCACCTGGGAGAGTCCAAGAGACTCAAATTGGTAGATACAATCTCCCAAAGATTTTACAAGCTTCCTGGGCTCAATCCCCAATGGCTGAAAACCTGGTGGTCCTCAAACTGTCTCCAGGGTGGGTTTTTTTTTGGGGGGGGGTGGCTTTGGTATTTGTTAAACCCTGACTATATGCCAGGCACTGCTCTAAGCACTGGGGTAGATACAAATTAATCAAGTTGGACAAAATCTATGTTCCACATGGGGCTTATACTCTTAATCTCCATTTTACAGATGAGGAACAGAGGCCCAGAGAAGTGAAATTACTTGCCTAAGGTCACACACCAGACATGTGGCAGAGCCAGGATTAGAACCCAGATCCTTATAACTCCTAGGCCTATGCTTTTTCCACTAAGTGACACTGCTTCTCTAGATAGACAAGATAGATGAGTTTGAGGTACAGTGCCTAAGTTGGTGTAAGAGAAGTGAAACTTGGGGAATGGATGCACTGACTGGCTTGAGAGGAACTCTTGGGTGGGTCGGTAAGGACCGATTTTGCTGTGCTCCACTGCGCTGTGTCTCCCTGAACTCCATTTAGCTCATCAGTAAAAATGATAATACTACTACTATGAATAACAGTATTAACTATGGCATTTGTTAAGTGCTTACCCCCTCTAGACTGTAAGATCATTATGGGCAGGGAATATGTCTGTTTATTGTTATATTGTACTCTCTCAAGTACTTAATATAGTGCTTTTCTCACAGTAAGTGCTCGATAAATATGATTGAATTAATGAATGAATGCTATGAGTCAAACACTTTACTAAGTACTGGGGTAGATACAAGGTAATCAGGTGGGACATAGTCCCTGTCCCACATGAAGCTCACAGTCTAGGTTGGAAGGAGTAGGATTTAGTTCCCATTTTACAAATGAGGAAACTGAGGCACAGAGAAGTGAAGAGACTTGCCATGCCTCCATGTCAGAGGTCCAATGTCCTAGTTTTTTGGAGGAACTTAGTCAGTGGTCAGAGGGCTTCCAGTTGTTTACAATCTCACCTTGATTTGTGTCCTTATAATAATAATAATAATGATTATAATAATAATGATTGTGACATTTGTTAAGCACTTTCTATGTGTCAGAAACTATACTAAGCATTGGAGTGGATACAAACTTACTGGGTTGGATCCAGTCCCTGTTCGACATGGGGCTCACTGTCTTAATTCCCATGTTACAGATAAGGTAACAGAGGACCCGAAAAGCTAAGTGACTTGCCCAAGGTCACACAGCAGATGATTGGCACCCAAAGTGTGTCTAGACTTCACACACTGGACACCCACTGCCCCACCCTGAAATGCTTTAATCATGGAATTGCTCTCCTTTAGCCAAGATTTGGAGAGGTTCAGGAGACAAGCCAAGGCAATCTCTGCCTGTTCACAGCCTAGATTGGCATTTTCAGCCCCTCCACTCTCACTTGCCTACAAAAGATCTCTTTCATGACAGCTACATATTGATACTTGGAATTCTGATCAATACCCAGGGTGATGGGAATGTTACCATGTCTATAAAGATCTGATGTCATTTGAATCCATTGATAGTGCAAGTATTTTTGATAGATTTCTTATTTTTTCTGTTCTTCATTAATCCCCTGGTCAACTGGCACCAGCTAGGCACTGTCCACCATTACTATAAAAACCAGGGATTTTGGTTTGAACTGCAGCCTCAGTAGCCCTGGTTCCCGGGCATTTTCTTGAGTCCCGGATTTTCCTGATCTTTGGTACACAATCCATCACCGATCTCAGTTTCTAGATGCTTATCCTGGCAGGAAATGTTTTATATAAAAAATTAATCAACAGGCAATGTGGAGGAATCATTTAATCTCTCCTTTTGCCTGCATGCTCTGGCTTGCTTGGAGTTTGAATTTTCTAAACTCCTAACCTTGGTTGTTGGGGTGTTTGGAGGTGAATGGAGCTCTTCGAAGGCTGAGATAAAATGCTTTGCACATAGTAAGTGCCTAACAAATGCCATCATTATTATAAAGCACTTAGAACAGTGCTTTAAACATAGTAAGTGCTTAACAAATACTATCATTATAAAGGACAGAAAAACTGCCTCCTAGCAGGATATTTCCCACTTCTGACACTGAGGTTCCAATGGGGAGAAGGAATAACACCACTTCCAAACTCAGTATTCTATATTCTCTCCCTCCTCCTTATACTTCCATTGTCTTTTCCTTATTATTATGGTATTTGTTAAATCCCACTATGTATCAAGCACTAAGTGCTGTGGTGGATACAAGCAAACCAGGTCAGACACAGTCCCTGTCCTATGTGAGATTCAAAATCTAAGTAGGAGGGAGAACAGGTATTGTATATCCATTGTACAGATGAGGAAATTGAGGCACAGGTCACCCAACGGGCAATTAGCGGAGTCCAAATTAAAACACAGGTCCTCTGACTCGCAGGCCTGGGCTTGTTTCACTAGGCCATACTGCTTCTACTGTAGTCACCTCTGACGTTAATAATAATAACAATAATAATAATGGCATTTATTAAGTGCTTACTATGTGCAAAGCACTGTTCTAAGCAACATTCTACCCTTAGCTTCATGCCCTCCCTCTCTCTTACCCACTGCCAATCAGAAGAGACCATGGAGAGCGAAAGTCCACCAACCAGAGTTCTCCCCATCTTTAAAGGGCAACTAAAAATTCCACCTCCTCCAGGAAGCCTTCCCTTATTAATCTACAACACCTAAGTCACGTAACATTCACAGTTAGCATATGTATATTCTATCCCATCTGTGTTCATAGATATCGGCAATGGTATATCCAATTAATCATTCAGCTATCATCCTGATACATTTGCACCACAACTTGTAATTTCTCTTTTCTCCCTCCACTTCCCAATTTTTAATTACTTTCATCTGTTTATAGTCGCCCACTAGATTGTCAGCTCTCGGCAAATTCTTCATTTTAGAGCCCCTCAGGGGCAGGGATTCTAATCGGATTGTCTAGAATTTACCCCAGCCCTTTGAACAGTGCTTAACATATTGTAAACAATTAGTACACTACCACAGTTGCTGAGGGCAGCCTGTGTTTTGCTTCTATTGAACTCTCTCCAGCACTTAGAATAGTGTTTTTCACTCAGTGAGCACTCAATAAATGCTATTGATCGACTGATGTCAATTCCCTTTAACTGGTGCTAGTTCGCCTCTTTCAGGAGAGAAAGGCCAGTTGATGGCCCTGCTCCATCCTTGTTTTCCACCTGACTTCAGTCTAGCAGCCCAAGCCTCCTGTGGCGAGAGAAACCCTATCCACCGGGAAACCAGGCTTCAGTTTTCCAGCACTTTTTGTAAGTCTAAAACCTAGGTGTCAGCCAGGAATAATGGACTGTGTCACCCAGAATACCTAGATAGTTGAGCCTAAAATATGATTTGACCTAAATTACCAGGGGAAACTGTATTTCTCTGGAAATACTTGAGTCCAAAGGCTGCTTATTCAATTCATTCATTCATTCATTCATTCATTCAGTCAGTCAGTCGCATTTATTGAGTGCTTACTGTGTGCAAAGCACTGTACTAAGTGCTTGGGAGAGGACACTATAACAGCAAACAGACATGTTCCCTGTCCATGAGCTTTAATTTGTTGAGAATCTACTGTGTGCAGAGAACTATTCTAGGCTATCAGTCATGAGGCTTCATAGACCCAAGATCAAGCACTTGCTGAAATTATATTAATGATAATAGTAATAATAATAACGGTGCTTCATTCATCCATTCAATCATATTTATTGAGGACTTACTCTGTGCAAAGCACTGTACCAAGCACGTGGGAGAGTACAATATAACAATAAACAGATACATTAGCTTCCCACAACGAGCTTACAGTTATTCACTTACTATGTGCCAAGTAACATTCTAAGTGCTATAGTAAATACAAATTAATCAGATTGGATACAGTCCCTGTCCCACACGGGACTCACATTCTTAATCCCCATTTTACAGATGAGGTAATTGAGGCCCAGAGAAATGAAGTAAGTTGTCCTAGGTCACACAGCGGACAAGTGGCAGAGACAGGATTAGAACTCAGGTACCTCCAGCTCTCAGACCCCTGCTGTATCCCCTAAGCTTCGCGGCTCGACATCGCAGATGATCTGCCTTACAAAGATGAGAACAGCGTCTTTCCCTGCACAACTAAATGGTGTGTGTGCTTTGGCTCCTCTCCAGTGTTCACCCAGAACAGACAGCGCGTCCTGCGTGTTTATACTGTGGGGTTTGTCGTGGGACCTGAGCCAAGGTTGGAAAATGTCCAGGACTCAGCATTTTGATCTGCACGTTCAACATTCAGAGGTGCAGCCCTCTTTGCCCAGTCATCTTGTGGGTACGAGACTGGTTTCTACTGGGAGGAAAAGAACTCTCCCATCCCCCCCCGCCTTACCTCCTTCCCCTCCCCACAGCACCTGTATATATGTATATATGTTTGTACGTATTTATTACTCTATTTATTTATTTATTTATTCTATTTGTACATATTTATTCTATTTATTTTATTTTGTTAATATGTTTTGTTTTGTTGTCTGTCTCCCCCTTCTAGACTGTGAGCCCGCTGTTGGGTAGGGACCGTCTCTATATGTTGCCAACTTGTACTTCCCAAGCGCTTAGTGCAGTGCTCTGCACACGGTAAGTGCTCAATAAATACGATTGAATGAATGAATGAACCAATTGGAAGCTCCTTGGAGGTAGGCTGCAACTCTGGACTTTCTTTCTGGAATGCTCTAGCCTTCCCATGGCCGCTCATCCCCCACAGCCCCTGCCACCCCAGCTCACTCCCATCTAACCCTCAATACCACCTCAGTCAAGTGTATCTGTGGAACCCCCTACTCTATCTTGGGAAAATTTCCCTTCATCCCTGACCTGTTTCTGACCCAATCACTGCTCCTCCTCACCATTACCAAAACTTAGCTCTCCCCAGACAACACTGTCTCTCAGGAGGACCTCATCTCCCCTCCCCAAGACTCACCTGGAGAGGGGGAAGAGCTGGCATCCTTCTTGCCCTCCAATACTACTTCCATACAATCCATCCCTCGCTTTCCTTTCCTTTGAAGCCCACGCCAACTGTCTCTACTGCCCATGCCAATTATTTGTTATCTGTTCTCACTCCAATTTACTCTGTGAGCCCCGTGTGGGACCTGATTATCCTGTATCTACCTCAACGATTTGTACAGAGCTTGGCATATAGTAAGCACTAAACAAATACCACAATTATTATTATCATGTCTTCTCATTCTATGGTGCTCTTCCAAGTGCTTAATCTTGTTCCCCAACTTGGCCCTCCTTTCCTCTTCTCCCACTCCCTTTTGCATCACCCTGACTTGCTCCCTTTATTCAGCGTGGCTCAATGGAAAGAGCATGGGCTTGGGAGTCAGAGGTCATGGGATCAAATCCGTGCTACGCCAGTTTTCAGCTGTGTGACTTTGGGCAAGTCACTTCACTTCTCTGTGCCTCAGTTAACTCATCTGTTAAATGGGGATGAAGACTGTGAGCCCCACGTGGGACAATCTGATCACCTTGTTTCCTCCCCAGCACTTAGACCAGTGCTTTGCACATAGTAAGCACTTAAATGTCATTATTACTATTATTATTCATTCTCCCTCCCAGCCCCATGGCGCTTATGGATATATCCGTAATTTATTTGTTTATATTAATGTTTGTCTCCCCCTCTAGACTGTAAGCCCACTGTGGGCAGGGAATGTGTCTGTTCTACTGTTATACTGCAGTCTCCCAAGTACTTAGTACAGTGCTCTGCATGCAGTAAGCACTTAATAAATGTGATTGACTAACTGACTGACATTTCAGTGCTTCGCACCCAGTAGATGCTCAAAATATTCCAACGATTGATTGATTCGTCACCTGGCGTTTTTCCAACCAGATTCCACTGAATTCATGTTCAGGGAAAGCTTCAGAAGTGGAGAAATGGGTCAGAGAAATGGTTGTCCAGTTCTATGTGATTAGAATCTGAATGGCTGAGCTATAAATCCCGCCAAATACAAGCGCCGACGGACTCTCAACTACCAAGAGGCCTCTCGGCGCTAGTGTGAATGAACTCATCATTGGTGAGGGGTGAGGGGGATGGATTAGCAGGGAGAAATCTATCCTGGTCTCCGATGTTATTATAAATGGCCCCGCATTTTGGCTCATACTTCTTGAGAGTCTCCGAACAGGAGATGCTGATTTAGAAGCTCACCCCAGTAATCCATCTGCTGTCTTCTTTCCTGTCACCTGGGCATTTTTTTATGAGATCGGAGGAGTTCTGTTTATTGCATTGTGCTCTGGGCTGGGAATCGGGCCACCTGGTTTCCCTTTTTCCAGAGTAAGCCTGAGTCTAGATTGTAAGCGTGTTGTGGGCAGGGAATGTGTCCACCACCTCTGTTCTATTGTACTCCCCCAAGCGCTTAGTACAATGCTCTGCACACAGTAAGCACTCAATAAATATGATTGTTGGATTGATTGAGTCTTTGTTGCTTAGAACGGTGAGTTCAGGCAGGTCTAAGGGAAGGAATCTGTGAGGTTTTTGTGGTTGTGGTTGTGGTCCTCAGAGCCTCGAGGAGGCTGAAATTCTGCTTTTCCCCATGGAAAGCTGTGTGGCCTAGTGGCTCAATTTAAGCTAGGTTTTAGAGTTCAGTCCTGTATCTGTCCTATTGAACGTCTCATCACTTCCGCATTTATCTGTTTACTCACAGATGATTTGCCCTTTCTTGATCATGGTTTATCCATCCATTCTCATCTCTTCTTCTCCCTTCCCAGTAGCACTGGATGGTAAGCTATTGGTAGACAAGGACCACATGTTTTTCTTCTTTGGTATGTTCCCCAAGAGCTTAGTAGAGTGCCTAGCACATAGTTAATGCTTAATGAATGCCACAGTCATTATCATTATTATTAAGAAGTAATACTATTATTGCTATCACTACTACTATTATTATTATTGCTACTTTTTCTATTACTATTAGTACTACTACTATTACTGCTACTACTAATAGTATTTTGTAATAGTATTTCTTAAACATTTACTATGCACCAGACTCTGTTCTAAGTGCTGGGATAGATACATGCTAATCAGACTGAACACAGTCCCTTTCCCATAAGGGGCTCACAGTCTTAATCCCCAAAGAAGGTAAATTAATCCCCATTTTACAGATGAGGCAACTGAGGCACAGAGAAGTTAAGTGACTTACCCAAGGGCACACAGAGGACAAATGGTGGAGCTGGAATTGGAACCCAGGTCCTTCTAACTCCCAGGCCCAGGTTCTTTCCACAAGGCCAGGCTGCTTCTGCTCCTACTACTATTATGGCTGCTACTACTATTACTAAGACTACTACTACTACCACTCTTACTACCACTACTATCTTATTACTACTACTATTGCTGCTGCTGCTGCTGCTGCTGCTGCTGCTGCTGCTGCTGCTGCTACTACTACTACTACTACTACTACTACTACTACTGCTACTACTACTAATCTAGAGTAATAGCCTAGCCCCGGCTGATACTATTGAAGTCTCCACTAGAAGCTGCTAAGATTTAGGAGGTAAAATCCAAGGGATTGCAAAAGCTGCTAGGATTTAGGGAGTAAAAAGGTATAGCAAGAGCGGATTTCTTCTGCTCAAAAACCCAGGTAGCAGATAGCATCTGACTCTGTAGAGGCTCAATAGATTCTGTTGTCTACCAGTGATCAGAACATGTCTTTCTCCTGTTTCTCCCACATTCTTCTCTTCCTGCCCCAACACCCTGTTGAATGACATTCTCAAACCTTCCCCAGGCGAAACTTCTTTTGGCCGCTTTGACGTGTGGCGGTGCATAACATCTGCTGTTGATCGTGGTGATTTCTAATCTGACTAAATCCTGTCCAATCCTACCGATGTCAGTGAGACAGAATGACCATCCCAGTGGCTTCCTGTTCTTAGCACATGAAGACCTCCTGGGATTGATTCTGTCCTACCAGACATTCAAATACAGTGTCAGGAACTGGTTTAACCTCAATTCTAAGCTCTCCGAGCCCCTGAGGAGACCAGCTGCCGGGTTCTCTGAAATAGTTCCCACAATGCTCTGCAGGCAGGACTACCAAATAGGAGGGGAGGTGCCTTTCCCTAGTGCGGAGTCTGGTCCAAGTCTAATTAGCCAAAGTCTCCCAAGCACCCAACAGTGTGTTCCCTCCCCCATTCCAAGTTAAATCAAGAAATGGAGAGGCCCGATTCAAACTCACTCCCGGACTGTCTAATTACGGAACGAATCCCCAGTGCCTCGGATTGGTGCTCTGAATGGCTTCTACGGTTTCCGAGTCCCAGAATTGAAACGTCCTGAACTGTTACTAATTCCCAGGATCTTGAGGAGACTGAAATTAAGACTGGGCCTCAACCCATTACATTACAATAATGCTGGTCGCTCCTTTCTTTCAGGGCTCCCGCAGGACTGGAAAAAAAAGAAAACAACCAAAGTGTTCAATTTCACTCCCTCCCGGGCCGAGTAGAGGAAGTCTGTGCCATCTCCCATTCGGAACGGGGTCGGGAAACGGGGGTGACGGCCGATGGAGCTGTCAGAGGGCTCAGGGACCGAGTCTGAGGGAAAGCAAGAAAAATATGCCCGTCTCCCTCTCCCCCAGAGGAATGGTCACTCCCAACTCCTGGTGGTCTCCCCCCAGGCTATGCTCCCGGTGAGCTGAGCCTGACAGTATTTTAGGATGTTTTGGTTCAGTAACGCCGCAAAATGGGTTTTGCTAAGAGCACCTTTCCCATTCATTTGAAAGGAAATGGAAGCCACATATTTCTGATTCATTCACACTTAAATCATCAAAATGTTGGTTTGTCGGAGTTTCCGAAGCCCAGCAAGACTGGGTTCCCTGTTAATGAGCTTCTAAAATCCATTTCCTTTGAAAAACAGGAATGCGCAGAGTGCTGGCCCATCTAATCTATTATGCAAAAGTAAGTTGAGTCAGAAAGAGCAGTAATCACCGCAAATCCTCCGTCCAGACTATTCTCTGAAAAGCCTACTCGCTCTAACCCATAAAGCATTTGCTGCTAAGCTTTCCCCTCGTGGTCTTTGCCATCTATCTTCAGCTTGCTTTTGGCATTTCTGACTAAAATTTAATGCTCCCTTCTGCCTTCTGTCAACTGTTTCAGATGTTTTCGCATCAGGGACAAAATACCTAGATTCAGTCAAAGCTCGGGTTCAGGGTCTGAAGGGGGTCACCCAGGACTGGCCAATTCTTGCGGTCCGGTGGGGGGGTTCTCGGTGACCGTCCTTGGCCGGGATCTCCCCCTCACCGGGTCGTCCTGACCTTTCGGATCCGCTCACCTGACTGGCTGTGGAGTCACAAAGTGATTGCGCTTAGTACAGTGCTAAGCGCTTAGTACAGTGCTCTGCACACAGTAAGTGCTCAATAAATATGATTGATTGATTGTTTGGACTGATCTCGTTGTGGGCAGGGAGCATAAATACCAACTCTGTTGCATCGTACTCTTCGAAGCGCTTAACACAGTGCTCTGAGCAGATTAAGTGCTCAGTATAGAGCATCGATCGATTGAGGGTCATCCCTCGTGGCAGAGCCAGCCTACACCCTGGGCTCCATTCTCGTCTCTCTCTACATTGTTGTCCACCTCTTGTTTATGCTCTCCCTCCTGCCTGGGCCTCCCTTCCACTCCACATCTGATAGATTCCCCCCTCCCTCTCTTCAAACCCTTCTGAAATCCCATCTCCTCCAGGAGGCCTTTCTTGATTAGTCCCCACCCCACCCTCTACTGCCACTTCTGCATTTCCACACCACCTGTACTTGAGGGGAGAAGCAGGGCCTAGCGGAGAAAGAAAGCAAAGGCCTGAGACTCAGAAGAACATGGGTTCTAATCACAGCTCTGCCGCTTGTCTGCTGTGTGACCTTGGGGAAGTCTTTTAACTTGTCTGTGCATCAGCGACCTCATCTGTAAAATGTGGATTAAGACTGTGAGCTCTGGGTGGGACAAGGACTGTGCCCAACCTGATTAACTTGTATCTACTCCAGTGCTCAGAACAGTGCTTGACACATAATAAGTGCTTAACAAATACCATTATTATTATTATTATTATTAATAAGCACTGCTGTACCCCCATTCCCTAAACATCCCCACAACTCCTTGAAGACAGGGGTTGTGTCCTCCAATGCCATTGAATTATTCTTTCCCAACATCCAGTAACTGCTCAGTAAATACAATGATTGATTAATCAACTCCATTCCATTTTGAAGATCTACCAGACCCATGAGCCATTTTCAACGTTAAAGATATAGAAAGGACCCCAACTAAGTGGTTCTGGGATAGAGTCAGCCTAACTGCATTGAAACCCAGGTCATATCTGCTGGACAGGACATGTTAGGAGAATAGAAGACAACACCTTACCCAATCAGCCGCCACAGGGGGAACCAGGAAGGGGCATGTTTGAGGCAGAGGGTACGGAAGGGAATCACCGTCTCAAACAGCATAACAACAGCAATCTAACACTGGGAGAACATGGCAGCAGGCCTGGAGGCATTCAGCCCAGCCTGGTGAGCTGTTTTACTTGAGAAACAACACTTTGGGAAGATCTGGATGTAGGGAGGCAGGCAGAACCAGTGTGGGACAAACCAATGAGCAGAATATTGACCAGTGGAGAGGGGGAATCAATCCCACGTTGGTCTTTTCAGTTGCTCACACTCAGGGATGAGATCTCTTCATCCATGTAACCCTCAAACACAGAGATCCTTCCCTTGACCCTCTAAAGTGGACTTGAATGAAAATCCCTCAGCTCACAATTCGCTGTTCAAGCTCTTTGTACAGTGCTCTGCACACTGTAAGTGCTCAATAAATACGATTGAAGAAGAATGGACTCAATTGATATCCATATGCTACTTATCCCATCACAATTTCTTCATCTAGTTCATCTTCCTTGCTCTTGCTTCTCCCACTTTTATCCTTATTCTCCCTGCTGCTCCCACTATAAGTAATTAATATGGAGCTTCTTTTCTCTATTAGATTGGAAGCACCTTGAAGGCACAGGGCCCTGTTGTCATTTATTGCATCTGTGGTATTTTCCCTAGAGTTTCGTGTAGTGTTCTGTTCTCAGTGATGTTCAATCAATACTGCTGATTGATTGGTGGACCGTGGGGCTCCAGTAGAGTGCTACTGTGGCATGGTGTGTGAAGCTTTTGAGGATGGATTTTGCCTTCCCCATGGGAACTGTTGAGGCAAAGAACCCTCAGAAACCTGAGTGGTTCATTTGGCCAAAGAGAATGAAGGGTTTGGAATAAGCCCTAGCAACCAATTAGAATTAAGCTCTTTCCACCTGGCTGTCTCTCAACCTGCCTCTCCCACGTTGAAAGGAAGAGAGAACCCCAAGCCAAGATGACCCTCATCATCCCTCCCCACAAAATTCACTTTCCGTCTTGCTGATTTTTCCAGTTTCATGCTTCCCTCCGAGGTATATTTGCGGTAGCACAAGGCATGGGGTTAGGAAGGTAAATGGAACTCATAATGACCTCATTTACATTCTTTTCTTCATGGAAATAGAGTTCTTAACGACTTTTATGGGGAAGTGGATAATCAATGCGAATGAAGCAGTCTGCGGCTGGCTCTAAGGGCTTCGTGGTGCTCAGCGTGGCGGGTGTGGGAGGGGGAGGGCCTGATGAGTGGGATGGCGGCAGGAAGGGGTTGGGAATCTTGGCCACAGGAGTTGAGAGATCAGACAAAGCTGCCGGTCTTCACCCACTTCTGCCATGGCCCATGTAGTCATCACATCGTAATTACTGTAGCATGTATTAAGCACTTACTAGAGAAGCAGCATGGCATAGTGGATAGAGCACGAGCCTAGGAGCCAGAAGGCCATGGGTTCTAATCCTGGCTGCACCGCTTCTCTGCTGTGTGACCTTGGGCACGTCACTTCACTTCTCTGTGCCTCAGTTACCGCATCATTAAAATGGGGATTAAGACTGTGAGTCTTATGTGGGACAGGGACTGTGTCCAACACAGTTTGCTTGTACCCAACCCAGCACTTAGTACAGCGTCTGGCACATATTAAGTGCTTAAAAATGCCATAATCATTAGTATTATGTGCCAGGAACTGTACTAGGTGCTGGGATCTATAAAGCTAATTAGGTTGGGCACAGTCCCTGCCCCACATAAGGCTCAGAGTCTTAATCCTCGTTATGAGCAGGGAACGCATCCACTAATTCTGATGTATAGTACACTCCTAGGTGCTCAGTACAGTGCTCAGCACATAGTAAGTGCTCAATAAATATCATTGATTGGTTGATTAATCCCCGTTTTATAGATAAGGTAACTGAGGCACAGAGAAGTGAAGTGACTTACCCTAGGTCACATTGTAGACAAGTGGTAGAGTCAGTATTAGAACCTGGGCACTCTTGACTCTCCGGTCCAAGATCTATCCACCAGGCCACACTGCTTCCCAATAGAAAGTGATGGAAGAATTAGGGGAGGTTATATCCACAGGGTGAGTCTTTCCTGCTCTAACATTATGTGTAGCTGCCTGGAGCAGTCATGTGTGATGGAGGGGAGTGGCCTTGTTCAAGCTTGGGGCGATGGTCAAATCTGTATCTGCCTCAGCCTGACAGGACGGTTCCACACAGGACTTGATGATTTCTTGGAATTTTAGCAACTTTAAAGGTAAAACAGCAATGGGTGGCAAGGGTATAAATCATTCTGCTAGTGGTGGATGTAACAAAACCATAGGAATTGGTATCCCAAAGTGTCAGCTGAGGTGGAAGCTTCTAACCAGCTCAGGCCTGCCTGATCCATCGTACCCCTGAACTAATTCACCGTTGACCCATCTCACTCCAGACTCAGGTCAGCTCTGACCCAACTCACCCCTGATCCATCTCACCCCAGATTCAGGTCAGCCCTGACCTATAGATTCCCACTGAATCTATGGTTACTAAAATGTGACTTTTCCACCAAATGAGACACTTCCAGAAACCAACTCCCATGTTACAGAAGTACCTGGATTTCACTGTTTTTTCTAATAATTTGGATATTATAGACCAATGTGAGAGTCTGGGGGCCAAATGATTAGGATCCTTGCCTTAGTTCCCCTATTTTCCTTTGTTGAGATAGTTGGGGAGGACCATTCCTTAGGCCAGTAAAATCTCAACCGGATTTGCTTGTATCCACTGCAGCAGTTAGTACAGTGCCTAGAACATAGTAAGCACTTAACAAATACCATAATTATTCATCCAAAACTGGGTGGAGATGTGAAAGACAAATTGGAATGCTGAAAAAGGGGAAGCAGTGCAGTCTAATGGAAAGAGAAAGGGAAAGAGGATGGGCCTGGCCTGCTGGGTGACCTTGGAGAAGTTGATCAATGATTCTGGACTCTAGTTTCTTCATCTATACAATGGAAAGAAGATACCAGCTCCCTTCCATATCTGCTAGTGAATAGTGTATTCATAGTGAATCTCCATAGTTAAACAGGGTGGGAACCGCAAGCTGGGCATTGTAGACCGTCTAACTCAGTTTTGAAGAAATCATTCAAGTGTTGATTATAGTACCTGGAAGAATAACCAGAAGCAGTGTGTACTAATGGAAAGAGCCCCGGCCTGGGTGTCAGAGGACCTGGATTCTGAATCTCAGCTCCACAACTTACCTGTTGTGTGACCCTGGGCAAGTCACTCAACTCATCTATGCTTCAGTTTCCTCCACTTGAAAATGAGGATTCACCACCTAATCTCTCTCCTTCTTAGACTGTGAGGCACACCATCACCTTCATCAGTGGTATTTATTGAGCACTTACCCTGTGCAGAGCATTTTAATAATAATAACTGTAATATTAGTTAAGGACTTTCTATGTGCCAGGCACTGTTCTAAGTGCTGGAGTAGATAAAAGTTAGTCAAGTTGGAGGCAGTCCCTATCCCATATGGGGCTCACAGTCTTAATCCCCATTTTGCAGATGAGGTGTGACTGAGTCTCAGAGAAGTGAAGTGACTTGCCCAAGGTTACACAGGAGACAAGAGGCGGAGCCGGGATTAGAACCCAGGGCCTTCTGAATTCCAGGCCCATGCTCTATCCACTAGGGCACAGCTGCTTCTAGAACATGTGTCTACCCCAGAACTTTAAGCAGTGCTTGACACATAGTAAGTTCTTATCAAATACCATTAAAAAAAATAGCCACTTTTGTTCTGGGAAGATCGTATCTGACCAACTTAATTTATTTCTATAATAGCTAGGCCTGAGGGCAGAAATGAAAGCCTAGATGAAATCCATTTATGCTTCAGAGGGGATTTTGATCATGCCCTACAAATTTCATCATCAAGGTAGGGAGAAATAGTCTAATCTAAGTTGCTGTGGCCTTAGTAGCAGTAAAGAAATAATAATAGCATTCCATTCAGCACCCACAGGGTGCAATAGATTGTGCTCAATGCTTGGGAAGCCCGAACTCAGACGTGACAATTCCCTGTCCGCAAGAAGCTTACCTTCTATCCCTCTAGGATTATCCATGCTTTTTAGAGTCTAGATCCAGCTCCCCTCCACACTTACTTACCAGTTTCTTTGAGAATGAGGGCCAACTTGAAGTGAAAAGCTGTAAGCTCCTTGTGGGCAGGGAATTAATCTACCATCTCCATTGTGTTGTACTCTCCCAAGTGCTTAGTACAGTATTCCATACACAGTAGACACTCAATAAATATCACTGCTTGAAGACTTTGCCTCTACGAAAAAAAATCATTTATGGACGAGAGTGAGGACGAAAACATCCTTGCCGACCAACCCGTGTCGATACCAAGTCGGTCCATTCTCTGAGTGCAGCCCCTACCACCAATTCCTAGCCCTCCCAGTCTGGATCCTCCTCCCACTCCCCAAAACCACCTCTGCCCCTCATCCGCCATCGTAAAAGCTTTGGGCTTTGGCAGTTGGTGGCAGTTAAAAGGGTGGAGAGTCCTGCAAGAGGACAGGGTAGAGATTGGGAGAGTGAATGGTCCAAATAGCTGCTTCTCCCACTCAGGGTACTGGGGTGATGATAATAATAATAATAATAATAATAGTATTTATTAAGTGCTTACTATATGCAAAGAACTGTTCTAAGCACTGGGGAGGTCACAAGGTGATGAGGTTGTCCCATGGGGGGCTCACAGTCTTCATCCCCATTTTACAGATGAGGGAACTGAGGCCCAGAGAAGTTAAGTGACTTGCCCAAAGTCACACAGCTGAAATGTGGTGGAGGCAGAATTTGAACCCATGACCTCTGACTCCAAAGCCTGGGTTCTTTTCACTGAGCCATGCTGCTTCTCTGAACATACTAATGGCATCTCCTACTGGGAAGACTAGGTACCTGGGAGTCAGAAGAACTGGGTTCTAATTCAATCAATCAATCCTATTTCCTGCTCCTCCACTTATCTGCTGTGTAACCTTGGGCAAGTCGCTTCACTTCTCTATGCCTCAGCTGTAAAATAGGGACTCAATACCTGTTCTCCCTCATGTAAGCTCGTTGTGGGCAGGGAATATGTCTGGTTATTGTTTATTGTTATAGTGTACTCTCCCAAGTGCTTAGAGAAGCAGCATGGCTCAGTGGAAAGAGCCCGGGTTCTGGAGTCATAGGTCATGGGTTCAAATCCCAGCTCTGTCAATTGTCAGCTGTGTGACTTTGGGCAAGTCACTTAACTTATCTGGGCCTCAGTTACATCATCTGTAAAATGGGGATGAAGACTGTGAGCCCCCCGTGGGACAACCTGATTGCCTTGTAACCTCACCAGCGCTTAGAACAGTGCTTTGCACATAGTAAGCACTTAATAAATGCCATCATCATTATTATTATTACAGTGCTCTGCACACAGTAAGTGCTCAATAAATATAACTGAATGAATGAGACACTGAAAGGAGTGGGAGAAGAGGTAAGGGGGGCTGAGTCAGGGAAGGCCTCTTGGAGGAGATGTGCCCTCAATAAGGACTTGAAGAGGGGGAAAGTAGTTGTCTGTTGGATAGGGAAGGTGTACCAGGCCAAAGGCAGGGTGTGCGTGAGAGGTTGGTGGGGAGGTAGATGAGATTGAGGCACAGTGAGAAGGTTAGCGTTAGAGGAGTGAAGTGGGTGGGCTGGATTGTAGTAGGAGAGTAGGGAGTTGAGGTAGGAGGAGGCAAGGTGATTGAGTGCTTTAAAGCCACTGGTGAGAAGTTTTTGTTCCTTCTCCCAGAGAAGAAAGCTGTGTGGGATGGGAGGGGGGCCAGTCTGATCAGATAATCTTGTGCCCATAGCAAGGCTAAGCACAGAGCTTGGGCATAACTAGCAAGCCCGGAGCAGAGGAAGAGAGAGAGGTGACGGTGCAAATACCCACATCATCATTCCTCTGGCCTGGGTTTGTTCTGATAAGGTGGGGGGTGGGGGGGCTGTGTAGCCCTTCCATCTCCCACCTGGCCTGCTTGCCTGTTGGGTCTGCCATCAGGGCCTGTGGGGAGGATCAGTCCTGAGGGGCGGGGAGAAAGGAGGTCGCAGGATCAAACAAAGCAATTTAGAGCAAATTGCATCCACTTCATCTGTCCGCATTAAACTCTGAACTTGAGGAGCTCCACTGTTCTGAAGCCATTACCGATCCAGTCCTGGGGGACTCACATTCATTTCCCAGCTGACACCGACCTCCCCAAGCCAACGACTACTTCTCCTCAGTCACTCCTGGGCTGGTACCACCTGTCCACAGCCCATCTCTCCCTCCTGCTCCCTCTCCCTATCGGTGGGCAGGGATGCTCTCTGATGCATTGTGCAGTGATGCCATAAATGCCATCTTTCAGAAGTCTGCGGGGCCATATAGATAATAATAATAATAATAATAATGGCATTTATTAAGTTCTTACTATGTGCAAAGCACTGTTCTAAGCGTTGGGGAGATTATAAGGTGATCAGATTGTCCCACAGGGGGCTCACAGTCCTAATCCCCATTTTACAGATGAGGTAACTGAGGCCCAGAGAAGTTGTGACTTGCCCAAAGTCACACAGCTGACAATTGGCAGGGCCAGGATTCAAACCCATGAGCTCTGACTCCAAAGCCCATGCTCTTTCCACTGAGCCATGCAGCTTCTCTAAATCTATATCTAGATCTACAGCATTTCTCAGGGCAGACTCTCGATCTCCTTCCTAACCTGAAAGATAGCGGTGTCTTGTCCCAGCTCCCCCGGACATGGACCAGGGATGTCATAACCCTTCACTGGGAGGGCAGGGGTCAAAAGGCGAAGGCAAAAGGAGTCGGGTAGGGAGGGGTGTGGGGAGAGACTGGGGGCTGACAGGTTTTAAAAAGCTAACAGACTCGAAAGCCACCATCTTGGGTCTTTTCATCCCTGATGGGGCCTTCTCTTGTCATGTCAGAGAGTGGGGATGAACAAGATTGGGGGCCCAGCTCAGACCTCTGTGGGGGCCATCACCCCACCCATCATCACCGTGGAATGGACATCTATGATACGGGCACCACTTCCAAACCACGGGACTTGGCGCACGGACACAGACAGACCTTGATTGTTCGGCACAAAACCAGGTCAAACGACCACCCAACAACTGGAATTTGGAATAGAGCTTCCAAAATAGAGGCTCTCATCCAGCCCCGTCCATTCTCCTTGGCTCCCTGCCACAGCAGGGAGAGCGGATGGCTGCCTCCTCTGTTTTAGGCCAAAGAATGACCCCTTTCCGACTACCCGGAATGCAGTTGTCACAGCCCCATGAGCAAAAAAGTGTGCAACTGAGGACGGAGCTATCCTAGTGAACCATCCCAAGGACATTTAACCCACAGGGACAAAACAGTGCAGAGAATTTATCCTTCCTCCCTGGTGGTGACACAGTCAGGGTGCCTCTTCAGGATTCAGTCACATTCTCACCATAAAAATGGATTCTCTCATGACAGTTTTGAAGATCACCAGACTGGAAACCTTCAGTGACCGGGACTGATGCAAATTCGTTAGGTTTTTGAGAGAGCTCATTGGGAAAGCAGTGAACCTCAGTGGGTTCTCCCCAAAAAAGAGTCAGGGCAGAGATGACCCATAGTTCCACTAGTCCCAAGGACAACCCTGTCACTTTTCTGTTCAATCAATGATCATGATGGTGATGATGGTGGCAGCAGCAAGGGGGATGGAGTCTTCGGTCGAAAATGTAAGAGCAGCCTCGGCAGTCACAAAGGCTTCTGGGCAGAGACCCTGAGAGGAAGAATTGATTCTAGCAATATTGGTTTTTTGCACTCTCCCCTCGCTGATGTCCATGTTACCCTCAGAGCTCGGAGCGCCATGAGCCAGAAAAGGGGCAGGGATGTGATGCACTTCAAAACGCACGCAAAGCCTTTTATGGACAGAGACCAGCAGACGGTTATATTAGGTTTCAGGCTGCAGCCTTATGGATTGGGTTCCATTGACAGAATGCGCCAGGAAATCAGACAATTCTGAGAGAAAACCAGACTAAACAGGATAAAATAACCCCTTTCTTTTGGCTTCAGCCAAACACACAAGCACTAAAGTTGTTAAATAACAACTCACAAAGGCATTTAGGTGATTACACTGGAATTTGCCAGGAAATTACCCATTAGCCCACTCATAATTTGAACTTCAAGGTCCTGGAAAATGATTTTTGGCCCCTTGCTAGTTTCTTCCAGGGAGAGGCAGCAGAGACTGAACTGTAACTTTGGATCACAGGGGAGACGAAAGGGTGTTTCTGACTTAGGCAAACCCGAACCATCTCAAGTCAGGTTTTGGGGAAAATGTTTCTTTTCTGCAGTGAATTTTTCACCCGCTCGATGAAATCGCCTTCATTTAAGAGAAACTTAATTATCTTTTTTTTCCCTAACAGAATTGAAGCCGCGATGTTTTCTTACCTTTAATTCAAACCCTGCTGAGGAAAAAGCATGAGAAAAGTACATACTGGCTGTCTTGATGAACCAGACCTGGGGAAGCTCTTGGGTTTGCGTCCCTAATTAGAAATAGTTGAGCTTTGAATCGGACACCCCCTGGCTTTGCAATTCTGAAATTAGCTACCAAATCATATGGGCCCTGAATCTGGGAAGAAGTTTGTCAGGATCACAAGAACCGGACCCAAGGACCAAGGGAAACAGTGTAGTCTAGTGGAAAAGAGCACAGGCCTGAGAGTCATTGTGAGCAGGAGATGTGTCGGTTTATTGTTTAGTGTTACAGTGCCCTGTACACTGTAAGTGTTCAATGAATGAGACTGACTGACTGAGTCAGAAGACCTGGGTTCTAATCCTGACTCTGCCACTTGCCTGCTGTGTGACCTTGAGCAAATCACTTAACTTCGTTCTGTCTCAGTTTCCTCGACTGCACGAGGGGGATTCAATACCTATATTCCCCCTCTTATTTAGACCATGAGCTCCTTGTGGGACAGGACTGTGTTCAATCTGATTAACTCATTTCTACCCCAGTGCTTAGAACGCAAGTAATGTGTGGGACCTGATTATGTTGTAGCTATCCCAGCGCTTAGTAAAGTGCTTGGTACACAGTAGCACTGTGAGCCCGTTGTTGGATAGGGTTCGTCTCTATATGTTGCCAACTTGTTCTTCCCAAGTGCTTAGTACAGTGCTCTGCACACAGTAATCACTCAATAAATATGATTGAATGAATGAATGAATAGCAAACATATTATCATCATTATAAAGATGTAACTATTGTACACTGGAAGACAAAGTTTGAGCCCAGTGTTTCAGGTTCACTCTGGTGCCCACTCTGGTGTCCACATGGACAATGGGGTGATGACCCCACAGCTGTATGAGATGGACACCCAGCTGGGTTTGTTTTGGCAAAGCCTAAGGCTATAACCTGAGGCGGCTTGCCATACAGGCTGAAAAGACCCAAAATGGCAGCTTCCAGCCTATAATGAGGATAATAATAATTACTACTAATAATAAACAATGGTATTTGCTAAACATTTATTATGTGTCAATCATTGTACTAAGCAGGGGATAGTTTCAAGGAAATCAGGGTAGATATAGTCCCTTTTCCTCACTGGGCTCATGGTCCAAGGAGGAGGGAGAGCAGGCATCGAATCCCCATTTTGCAGACAAATCCCAGAGAAGTGAAGTGACCCGCCCCAGATCACAGAGCAGGTAAGCGGAGGAACCGGAATTAGAACACACGTCCTCTGATTCCTGTGCTCTATCCACCAGGCCCGACTGCCTTTCCAAAGTTGCCACCTAGCTTTCTTTGAAGCCAGCCCCCTAACCAACTCTCAGTAAAATCCCTGCCTCCTTCTCACTCAGATTCAAAATGAAAAGTTAGCAACTCTGACCACTCCTTGCTCTTTCTCAGCTTTCCCGTGCTAAGCAAGAGCAGAAGCTTTAATCCCAGCTCTGCCACTTGTTTGCTGTGTGACCTGGGGCAAGTAGCTTAACTTCTCTGTGCTTCAATTACCTCATTTGTAAAACGGGGACAGAGATTGTGAGCCCCATGGGGAACAGGGATTGTGTTCAACCTGATTAGTTTGTATCTATCTCAATAAATGCCATTTTTTTTTAAAAAAAAACAGATTATCTGAAAATCCTCTCCAGCCCTAAAACAGATATCCACATTGGAAAGGGCTTTGAGATCAGTTCATGGGAGGTATGCAACTAGTGTTATGTTCTTACTGCATCTATGAAAAGCAGTCCGGAGGTGATAATTAAGCTAATTAGCAATTAGATGATCTTAATGAATCTTGAATTGGTGACTAATGACTTTTCACCTTTTCCGTGTGTTACTGGTACAGTGTATTGCACACTGTTGGGGAGTCAGAAATGCTGACAGACTTTGGTGAACTGAATCCCTGTGAATAGCAGACACATGAGCAATGCCAATAATGTTATTGAATGTATCAATATATCCGTTGCTATACAATGTAGTTAGGAATGTATCATTTATTTCTGTTAAAATTTAAATTGTTATGCTTACTAAGTGTTTAATTTGTGCCCAGCACTATGTTAAGACCCTAAGGTAGATCTGAGATAGTCACTACTCTGACATGGAACTAGCCCGACATGGGACTCACAATCCAAGAGTTCGGGAAAGCTCATAGCCTCTCTTTATTTTACAGATGAGGAAACTGAGACATGGTAAGGTGAGGCAATTTATCTAAGGTCACAGGGAAGGCCGGGGCAGAGCCCACCTCTCCTGATTCTCCATCTCATGTTCTTTGCATTAGTAGGAGGGAGAGAAGGTATTTGAACTCCATTTTGCAAAGTGTACAGACTGAGGCACAAAGACTTGCCCAAGGTCACACAGCAGGCAAGTGGAAGAGCCAAGTGCCAAGACAGATGAGGTACTGAGGAACAGAGAAATGAAGTGACTTGCTCAAAGTCACACAGCAAACAAGTGGCGGAGGCAGAATTAGAACCCATGAACTTCTGATTTCCAGGCCCAGGCTCTAACCACTATCATATGCTGTTTTTCCTGCACCACCCTCTGTCTTGCCATCTTCTGGCCTCTTTTTGATTCAATCAATCTATCTATCCTTCTGTCAGAAGGACCCGAGTTCTAATCCTGATGCCGACACTTGTCTGCTGTGCGACCTAGGACAAGTCACAAATTCTCTGTGCCTCTGTTACCTCATCTGTAAAATGGGGATTTAGACTGTGAGTCCTGTGTAGGACAGGGACTGTGACCAAGCTGATGAGTCTGTATCTACCCCAGTGCTTTGTACAGTGCCTGGCACATAATAAGAGCTCACCAAATACCATTTTTTGAAAATACAACCGATCTATCGTATTTATTGAGCACTTATTCCATGCTGAGCACCGTACTAACCACTTGGGAGGATTCAATTGAGCTAGTAGACACAATCCCTGCCCTCAAGATGCTTACAATCTCACGGGATTTTGATTTTGTTTTTGATCTCATTGATCCGTGCATCATTGGATAGTGAATCAGGAGGTAAGAGGGAGAGATGGCTCTTCACAGGATTTGGTTTTTGCAGCAATGGGATGATTTATACTGAGATATCCACAATCTTCTGCCAAGTCCATGCAGAGGAGTAGTGTGGTCTAGTGAATGGAAATGGGCCTGGGTGTCAGAAGGACCTGGGTTCTAATTCCAGCTCTGCTACTTTTTTTTTAATGGCATTTTATTAAGCGCTTACTATGTGCAAAGCACTGTTTTAAGTGCTCGGGAGGTTACAAGGTGATCAGGTTGTCTCACAGGGGGCTCACAGTCTTCATCCCCATTGTACAGATGAGGGAACTAAGGCACAGAGAAGTTAAGTGACTTGCCCAAAGTCACACAGCTGACAAGTGGCAGAGCTGGGATTCAAACCCATGACCTCTGCCTCCAAACCCTGTGCTCTTTCCACTGAGCCATGCTGCTTCTCTACTTAGCTTACTACTTGGCTGCCGTTTGATCTGGGGTAAGTCACTTAACATCTCTGTGCCTTAGTTACCTCATCTGTGAAATGGGGGTTAAGACTAGTAGCCCCATGTGGGACATGGACTGTGTCCAACCTGATTAGCCTGTATCTGTCTGCTTATGTCTGATCGTGTCTGCTAATTCATTCATTCAAACATATTTATTGAGCACTTACTGTGTGCAGAGCACCGTACTAAGCGTTTGGAAAGTACAATTTGGCAACAGATAGAGACAGTCCTACACGACAAAGGCTCACAGTCTAGAAGGGGGGATAGACAATAAAGCAAGCAGACAAATGTCAATACCATCAAAATAATAATTCTTTTGTATTGTAGTCTCCCAAATGCTTAGAGCAGTTCTCTGTACATAGTAAGTACTCAATAAATACCACGGATTGATTGAATCTGATTCAAATGAGAAGCAGCATAGCCTAGTGGAAAGAGCACAGGCCTGGGAATCCGAGGACCTGGGTTCCCAGGCTGGCTCTGCCACTTACCTGCTGTGTAAACTTGGTCAAGTCACTTGACTTATTTGTGCCTCAGTTACTTTATCTGTAAAATGGGGATTTAAACTATAAGCCCTAAGTGGGGCATGGGCTGTATCCAACCCGATGAGCTTGGATCTACCCCAGTGTTTAGTATAGTTCCTGGCACAAGTAAGTGCTTAACAAATACGATTAAAAAAAATCCAAAGGACGAGACGACTGCTGGGAAGATGGGGAAAGGACACCCCTGATTTCTAGATAATACTATTGCTACTCTTACTACTACTACACTACTACTATGTAATTCTATTATAGCTGTAACTCTATTTAGTCTGACAGTTTTGACACCTGTCTACATGTTCTGTTTTGTTGTCTGTCTCCCCATTCTAGACTGTGAACCTGTTGTTGGGTAGGGATCATCTCTAAATGTTGCCAACTTGTACTTCCCAAGCATTTAGTTCAGTGCTCTTTACACAGTGAGCACTCAATAAATATGGTTGAATGAATCTACTACCCCTACTACTATGATAATAATAGTACAATAATAATAATCAAGCAGGAAAAGCTTCTTAGATGGCAAAGCCCTTAGTAGCTGCAGAACTGGGTGACAGGCAACAGCCTGAGATTAACAAAGTGTGGCACCACAAATTGCTCGCTTTAATGTCTTCATGTTTCAGCTGATTAGTGATCAGACAGGCCCTGGCGGCTCTCCTGGCAGATCAGGCTGGGTGCTGCTGTGGACACAGCGGCTCTGACTCCATGAGGGCAGGACTTGGAGGTAGCATGGGGACCTGGTCTGATGCCCCACTGTATGCTCTTCCTCAGGTCTTAGCACAGTGCTCTGTTCTCAGTAAGTACTTAATAGATACCCTAATGCTACTACATATCCTGCTGTGTCCTCCTAGCATGGCCATCCCCAGAATCTTGGGACAGGTAGTTCTGGGCCCTTCCCAGATCAAGAAGGAGGAAGGGGAACTGAAGCATCCTCAGTAGAATGATAGGAGTCAGATCTGTGTCAGTTCAAGCCAATTGTGTGTCCGACAAGAAGGAACCTGAGTAGTGAAACTCCAGGGCTGCGGCCCGTAACCCGGAGTGATATTTTTTTAATGGCAAATATTAAGCACTTACCTATGTGCCAGCTACTGTACCAAGCCCCGGGGCAGATTCAAGATTATCAGGTTAGACTCAGTTTCTCTCCCACATGGGGCTCGCAGTCTTAATCCCCATTTTGCAGATGAGGTAACTGAGGCAAAGAGAAGTGAAGTCACTTCCCCAAGGCCACACAGCAGATCAGTGGCAAAGCTGCCATAAGAACCCAGGCCCTCTGATTCTCAGGCCCGTACTCTTTCCACTAGACCATACTGCTCCTCAAACTGCTTGTATCCAGTCAGAGCTGCCCATCAGAGGAAGGGCAGTGGGATGGCCGAACTGGTCCCTGGGGCTGGCAGCAATCTCAGAGCAGCAGCTGGGGCCTCTTCTCCCCAACAGCTGGACCACTTCATTCAGTTAATCCCTCAAGTCTGATTCAATCTGCCCTTAGCCCATCCCTCCCACCGCCCTCCTCCCTGGACCACCAGTCAATCATCTCTCTGGGCCAAGCCGTCCGGGTACAGCTATTTGTGAGCCTGTAGTGTGAACGTCCAGGGACGTTGAATGTCTAGCAGTCCCCCCTGTATAAGTCACATCTCTTAAATTAGCTTCAGAAACCTTTGGGATTGCTTATAACTCTGCTAGCATCCCCCGCCATTTGAACCCTACACAAGGATAGCATTCTAAATTAGACTGGAAATAAACTAGAGTCTTACAAATGTAATGATTCTATGTCCCACTCACTCTGCCTCCAACTCTCCTGCAATTCATGAATTTACATAATTGATGAACCCTAAATATCCTGCATCTCCTCCGATACCATGACTCATGCTCACCGAGTCACTTCACTCACCATTCCCTAGCTGCTCTGTGCCTTTTTGTCTGCCACTCCCCCCCCCTCCCCCCCCGCCACCAAACTGGAATGCCTTCCCCTCTTCTCTGTAAAACTTTCTCTCTCATTCTTAAAAACTCAGAAAACCTGGTTGGTCCACAAGGCCTCTTGAGTTTGCCTCGTAGGATTCCCTCCTTACCCATCAATCCAGAGTCCCTAAACACTTCCACCTGCCTTAGCACATTTCTGTTATTTGAGTTATCGTGAATTGTTTGATGATTGGGTCCTCACTCCTATTGATCAACGGTAATCAATAGTATTTATTCAGCACCAACTATGCGCCAACAGAGCCCTTTCCTATGCACTTGAGAGGATATGATAAAACTAGTAGCCCCAATCCCTACCTTGAAGAAGCTTACAATCTAATGGAGGAGAAAACATGAGAATAAATTCAGTTGGGTGGATGTAATGGAGTAAAAATGGTATGGACTCAGGTTATAAGTGCTGAGGTGAAAGCTGGTGACCAAATGAAGGAGTGAGATGAGAGTTCAATCAAGGAAGGCTTCCTGGAAGAGATGTGATTTCAGAACGGCTTTGAAGATGGGGCAAGCAATGGACTAGCATAACCAAAGGGTGAGAAAATTTCAGGCAGAAGGGAGGCTATGAGCAAGAGGTCGACAGTGAGATGCAAGGGTGAGGTACAGTGAGTAGGGTGGCTTGATAAGAATGAGGAGTAGGTGTTGGGGTGTAGTGAGAAAAGAGGCAGGATGAATGGAGGGGAGAGCTGATTGAGTGCCTTAAAGCCAACAGTCAGGAGTTTCTCCTTGATGTGGAGAGGAATGGGTAAACATTGGAGGTTTTTGAGGAGTGGAATGACATGTACTGAAAGATGTTTGAGAAAAAATGATCTGGGGAGAAGAATGAAGTAGGGACCCGAGAGGGGAGAGACTGGAGGAGGGAAGCCAGCAAAGAGGTTGAGGCATTAGTCAAAGATGACAAGTTCCTGAACCAACTTGGTCACCATTTGGATGGAGAGGACGGGGCAGATTCTAAAGATGATGTGAAGGTAGGACTGACAGGATTTGATGGCCAGTGGAATGTGAAGGTGAAAAAGAGGGTGGGATCAAGGATAATGCTGAGTATGTGGTTTGAGAGACAGAGAGCATGGTGGTTTTGTCAAATGTGATGGGAATGTTAAACGGAAGAGAGGATTTGGAAGGGAAGATGAAGAGTACAGTTTGGGATATGTTGAGCTTGAGGTGCTGGTGGGACATTCATGTACAGGTGTCCTGAGGACAGGAGGAATTGGAGATTGCAAAGGAGGAGAGAGGTCAGGGCTAGCAATCTGAATATTTTGTTAAAGGATTGTGGCTTTCTAACTACTGTATTTCCTTCACCATACTACTAGCCTCTTAAGGGCTGGAATTCTTTACTCTTTCCTCTACTTTCCCCTGCCCACCTCCCAATCTCTCCATTAATCAATCAATGATACTTATTGAGCACTTGCTTTGTGCAAGGCACTGGACTAAGCTCCCAATATCTAGTTACTCGCCTTGTTCCCGTTCATTCATTGTCTTACTGACCATAGTCAATATATGCTAAATAAAAACCAAGCATTGGAATTTTGTGTGATAGAATACTCCGATATTACCTTCTTCCAAAATATAATCTACATTCTCAATACAATATAATAACATTCTATATTATTATATTGTATATTCTTTTATATGTTATAATATAATATTCTTAACTCTCAAGGGTTGGGAAAGCAGAAGAGTAAGGAGGGTATAATGATAATAATAATAATAAAAAAGAATAGTATTTGTTGAGCACTTACTATGTGCTAAGCTCAACGCTGTACTAATAGCTAGGGTGGATACAAGATGATCAAGTTGGAAACAGTTCCTGTCCCACAGAGGATCCCACCCTAGGGTTGGGGGAGAACAGATATCGAATCCATATTCTACAACTCAGCACCAGCAAACCAGGGAGAGTGGAAAGCTATACATTCTGCCCAACTGGGCACTGAAGCCTGGAATCCTTTAGATTGGAAGCTCCTTGTGTACAGGGAATGAAGCTCTTCTAGTTCTATCATCAATTCCCAATTCACAGTCTTCCACTGCCTAGTCAGTGACTAGTCTTCCAGTGCAGGACACCGCACCCAGTAGGGGCTCAGAAAATGTCCATGGAAAACCCCGGGCTCTAACAAGAAGCAGTGTGGCCTAGTGGAAAGAGCATGGGCTTGAGAGTCAGAGGACCTTGTTTCCAATCCCATCTCTGCCATTTGTTTCATTTGTGTCCTTGGGCAAGTCACTTCACTCCTCTGTGCCTCAGTTATCTCATCTATAAAATGGGGATTGAATACCTGTTCTCACTCCTACTTAGACTTGTGAGTCCCATGTGGGACAGGGACTGTTTCCGACCTGCTTATCTTGTATCTACCCCAGTGCTTAGTATAGTGTTGGGCTTGGCATATAGCGCTTAACAAACACCACTATTATCATATTAGTAATACATAATCATTAGATATTAAATATTATGAAATATTATTATACTGTTAATAACCTAAAAACAACCTAAAACATCTCTCATGTCCAACAGGGGTACTTTAAGCATATCATATCCCACCCAAGAATCTGTGATACCTCTTGACAGATAGCTGATGCTCCCTGCCCCACACACCAACGCTGGGAGAACCCAGATGCCTTTTAGCATCTGTGCATTCTCCCTTCCATGCAATCAGAGCATTCCCTCTTCTGTTCCATCTGCCCCTCCCTACAGGCAAAGGGGACAACCCACCCCACTAATTAAGACAAACTCCACCCCAGAAGCGTTCACCTGGAGGAAGAGCAGCTTTTTAAGGTCAGCAAGGATGTGCCCCCTACCAGCCCCTTGTTGACAGAGTTTCAATTTCCTGAATCACGCTCTGAGACCCTCCGTGGGCTCGTGGCGTCACGTCTCTCCAGACACAATGCTTCAGACGACAGCCCTCGGCAATTCCACCGTCTAATTTCCTTACCAGGCTACATTTTCTCTTCCTTTCCCCTTCAGCCTAAATCTTGCCGCTGGAGTCTGTGGGGAGCCGGTCGTGATTAGTTGGAATTCCATAGGCAGCTGCTGTCTATTCAGACGGGAGTCGAATACGGCTGGGGATATGTATTTTTTTTTCTTTTAAATTGAATTTTCAAAGCCCCTTCTTAGGCATTGCTGTCACCGAGCTAAACATATCCACCAGCTGGAGTGGTGATCGTGTCTCACTTTGTCAGTGTTATTTCACCGAGAAGTGTCAGAATATTGGGTTCAAGGTTCCAGCTCCTTTGAGGCCGATCTCTTTTCAAAGTCACGGGATGCGGAGAGGGTCGGGGACACTCAGCATCGATCAGCATGCAACCTCCATCCCCCCAGCCCCAGTCTGATGAGCAGCCCATCTTAACTCTGTTCCCCAATCCCCAGACGGCCCCATCACTATCCATCCACCCATCACTGTGGAGATGGAAGCCCCATCCCTGCCACCTCAGGAATGAGGGCGGGGGGTCGTGTCTCCAGGGATCATGAGGCAGTGTGGCCTAGTGGAAAGAGACCAGGACTGGGAGTTGCAGGACCTAATTCTAATCCCAGCTCTGCCACGTCTGCTGGGTGAGCTTGAGTAGACACATAATAATAATAACGATGGTGTTTATTAAGCGCTTACTATGTGCAAAGCACTGTTCTCAGTGCTGGGGAGGTTACAAGGTGATCAGGTTGTCCCACGGGGGGCTCACAGTCTTATTCCCCATTTTACAGACGAGGTATCTGAGGCCCAGAGAAGTTAAGTGACTTGCCCAAAGTCACACAGCTGACAATTGGCGGAGCTCAAATTTGAACCCATGACCTCTGACTCCAAAGCCCGGGCTCTTTCCACTGAGCCATGCTGCTTCTCTGCTTCACATGCCCAGCCCACAGTGAGCTTACCATCTAGGAGGGGAGATAGATATTAACATAAATGAGTAAATTACAAATACGTACACAAGTGCTGTGGGGCTGAGGGAAGGGAGAATAAACGGTGCAAATCCAAGTTCAAAGGCATCACAGAAGGAAGTGGAAGAAGACAAAATGAGGTTGTAGTCAGGGAAAGCTTCATGGAGGAGATGTGGTTTCAATAAGACTTCAAAAGTGACTGTATATTTCCTTCCCCACTAATTAGAATGCAAGCTTCCCAAAGGCAGGGATCATGTCTTTAGATAAAACATTCCCTAATGGAAAGAATACAGAAAAGAAAGTCAGGGGGTTCTCATCCCATCTTGGCCACTTGCGTGCTGTGTGACCTTGGGCAAGTTGCTCAAGTTTTCTGAACCTCAGTTTCCTCATCTGTAAAATGGGGCTATCTCTTCTTCCTCCCCCATAGACTTTGAACCACCATGTGGAGTTAGGACTGAACCTGATCAACTTATCCTGTACCTACCTCGGCCCCTAGAACAGTGCTGGGCACATAGTAAGTACTTAACTAATGCCACATATTTTCATTTTTATTATTCTCATTATTATCTTCTTCATTTGCCCGTCAAGTACCCAGAACAGTGCTCAGTCCCCTTCATGTGCTCTGTCAATGTCTTTTGTTCAAATAAGGGTCAGCTCCAATCTGAACCTAATAATAATAATAATAATAATAATAGTATTTGTTAAGTACTTACTATGCGTCAACCACTGTTCTAAGCAATGGGGTAGATACAAACAAATCAGGTTGGACACAGTCCCTGTCTCACATGGGACTCACAGTCTTGGTCCTCATCTATAAGTATTCACTTCACTTCTCTTACCCCGTCTGTAAAATGGGGATAAAGATAAAGACTGTGGGCCCCATGTGGGACAGGGGCTGTGTCTAACCCAATTTGCTTGTATCCATCCCATTGCTTAGTACAGTGCCTGACACATAGTAAGCACTTAACAAGTACCATTATAATAATAATAGTTATTATTATTTTCCCCCCACAGGACCCATTACTGAGTGCCTGGCCTAGAGGCTTGAAATATTCAAGGCAGCATCCAAGGGCACTGTACCCACCTTGCATCATGATAACAAAAGCTAGCCCTCTCTTCTTCCATCCCCCACTTTTCTGGAACCACCTGACCCCTACACTTTCGAGGGAAGTTTGGGGTTGGAAAGAGCCAGGGACTGTGTGACCCAGTTCTCCACTGGCCCTGGCCCTTGGGTCTCTCTTGCCCATTTGAACATTGTTGTATCTTACTCTCCTAAGCGCTTAGTACAGTGCTCTGCACATACTAAGCATTCAATTAATACGATTGAATGAATGAAGTGGATGCCAAGACCACTGCCATGTTAACTGGATCAATCAATCAGTCAATCAGTGTTATTAATTGAGTACTTACTATGTGCAGAGCACTGTTCTAAGTGCTTGGGAGAGCACAATGCAGAGGAGTTGATAGATACATTCCCTGTACATGAAGAATTCCCTGTACATCTTCCTCCCTTTAAGGCCCTACTGAGAGCTCACCTCCTCCAGGAAGCCTTCCCAGACTGAGCCCCCTCCTTCGTCTCCCCCTCCTCCCCCCTCCATCCCCCCCGCCTTACCTCCTTCCCCTCCCCACAGCAACTGTATATATGTATATATGTTTGTATGTATTTATTACTCTATTTTATTTGTACATATTTATTCTATTTATTTTATTTTGTTAATATGTTTTGTTTTGTTCTCTGTCTCCTCCTAGACTGTGAGCCCCCTGTTGGGTAGGGACCGTCTCTATGTGTTGCCAACTTGTACTTCCCAAGCGCTTAGTACAGTGCTCTGCACACAGTAAGCGCTCAATAAATACGATTGAATGAATGAATGAATGAAGAGCTCACAGTCTAGAGACGAGCTTAGGGGTGGAAGGAGCGGTCTTCATGTCAAAATAAGTTGAGAGGTACCTAAAGAGTTTCTACATCTTCACCCTCTGTCACTTTAACAACCCTGACCCCCTTTAAGGTACCAGTTTGGGGATGGGGATGGGGCATGGGGGATCATGGGAGCAGAGGGAAATTGGGGAATCAAAGCCCCTAATGTTTGATAGAGAAAATTCAAAGCTGGGATAGAGTTGAGCAAAACGTTTAAAGATGGAAGGGCTGGGGGTGGTGATGAAAGAGGAGAGGCTAGGGGGACTAGGGGATAGGGAAGGGGGAGGGGGAGTTTGTCTCCTCCTCCTCTACCAGGCTGAGTCACTAGGGAGGGTTGACGTCCATTTTTCTTATGATGAAGAATTGCTCCTACTGGCTATTAATTGAAGCGTGACTCTTCTGCAATTGATCGAGCACACAGTTCTGGGTCAACTAGGGGCTGAGTGGCCTAGAAGAAGAGCACAGGACTGGGAGTCAGAATCAACTAATCAATAGTATTGATTGAGAGTTTACTCTGTGCAGGGCCCTGGACTTACTAGGCGCTTGGGAAATTATAAAGGAGTTAGTAGACATTTTTCTGGCACGAAGGAGCTTACAAGATCCAGGTTCTAGTACCAGCTAAACCTCTGACCTGCTGCCTGACGACAAGTCCGTTGATGCTTATGGGACTCAGTTTTCTCACCTATAAAATGGGGCGATGACTCCTACTATCCCTCCCTCTTTTTTTTTTAATATGGGATTTGTTAAACATGTACTATGTGTCAGGCACTGTACTAAGCAGTGGGGTAGATACAAACTAGTCTGGTAGGACACAGTCCGTGTTCCACATAGAGTTCACAATCTTCATCTCCATTTTACAGATGGAGTGATTGAGGCATAGATAAGTTAAGTGACTTGCCCAAGGTCACACAGCAGACAAATGGCAGAGCCTGGATTAGAATCTAGGTCCTTCTGGCTTCCAGACCCGGGCTCTATCCATTCGGTTAAATCGTGTGTTTTCACTGGACATTTAGGGAACATTCTTCCCACAACACCAAGCAGTTATGATATAACATAATCCACAAATTGGCCAAGTCCACTGGGCATAGAAGGAAGGAGTTGTATGAATGGGAGTGATGTTGGGCAAGGTGTGAGGCTGTCAAACTTTCCAATCTCTCCCTCGGTCTTGTCTTATCATATTAGCCATGGAATTTCTTAAGCACTTATTAAGTGCCAGAGCCCTATGCTAAACCCTGGGGTAGATAAAAGACAATCAAATCGGACCCAACCCTTGTTCCACAAAAGGCTCACCATGTAAAAGGTGAGGCGAAACAGACACTTTGCTGCCATTTTGCAGATGAGGAAACTGAGGCCCAGAGAGAGTCAGCAACTTGTTCAGGTTTGCATAGCAGGCAAATGGCAGAGCTGGGATCGGAACTCAGGTCTCGACTCCCACTCCAGTCACTGTTTATTGTTGTAGTGTACTTTCCCAAACACTTAGTTCACTGCTCTGCACACAGAAAGCACTCAATAAATAGGATTGAATGAATGAATCTTCCTATTGGGTTATGCTGTCTCCTATCCTGTATGTAGCATGAAGTGCTTTATCTTTTTCCAGGGAACAATGCTGAATTCAGTAAATTAACAGCACAGGCCTAGGGTCTAAAATTTTTTCCTCAAGATGGACATAGCAATGATAGTAGATCAACAAATACCAGGCACAAAGGTATTGAATTCTCTAGCCCCTAATCCATAAATTCCCACTCAAGCAATAGCTACTGTAATGCCACCGTCCCTAATAGTGAGGTGCTGTCAGGACATAACTTCCTCAGTGCGTCTGTGTACTGTTGTCTCAGGAACCCCGAAGCCAAACTTTTGCTCCTCTGATTCTGAAAAGCACACACACAAACTCACACCACGTACACACACCCACACACTCCTCTGAGGGCCTTTAGACTTGACTAAAAATTATTCTGGAGGGAAGAAGGATTAAAAGCAAACACAAAACTAAACATTTTACTTATGCAGTCTTGTGCCTGCACATCTAACTGGCCCTCTTGTTTTTCTCCACGATTACAAGTCAGATATTTCAGCACCATGGCTATCGGCTTCTTGTGTTAGGTTACATTAACCGCACTGTGGGGACATGAGTAGATAAACTCACTGTTTCAATGAGATGTCAGGATGAATCGAAAGCTTCAGGAAAGAAAAAAAAAAGCATCTCCCCCTCTCCACTTTTGTCTCTTGGGCTACACAGAAATTAAGTTCAGGAGAGGAACAGATTTAGGCTCTTTTCCTTCCCCTTTTCTAAAACAAATTATGCCCTCAGCCAAACATAGACCGATATTCCTGATTAGTCGCTAGCGCCAGTGTCCTGTCCTCAAGGTTTAGTCAAAGATAGAAGATGCCACACAGAGAAACAATGCATTCCTGGCACACCCTGGTGTCAGGTGAGAAGGTAGGAGCCTTGGTTTTGTTGGAGAGTGGAATTAGGGTCACTTCGGTCTAAAGGGAAGAGCACAGGGATGGGACTCAAAAGACCAGAGTCCCAGTCCCAACCCAATGGGTGACGTCGGGCAAGTCATTAATCTCTCTGGGCCCCAGCTTTCTCACCAGTAAAATAGAGATCAGATCCCCACTCTCCTCAAATCATGAGTCACACGTGGGACAGGGACTGTGGGCAATCTGATTATCATGTATCAAACCCTGAGCTTAGCACAGTGTTCAGTACAGGGTTTGTCCTTAATAAATACCATCACTAACCCACTAACTGATGTTATCTGGGTTACGATGGCTTCCCCAGGTAGAATTGGGACTTATATCAGCAGAGAGGTGTTGTACTGTTCTGAGTGGGAGGGAGGGATATCTGTAGCACCTGCTTCCTAGTAGGGATAGCAGAGACTCTATGGGTAGACTCTCACTCCTGGCAAGCTCTTCTTTGCATCAAAGAACTCATGTCGTCATGGAAAAAGCATGGGCCTAAGAGGCAGAACGACCTGGGTTCTAAACCCACCTCTTCCACATGTCTGCTGTGTGACCTTGGGCTAGTGGCTTCATTTCTCTGGGCCTCAGTTACCTCATCTGTAAAATGGGTATTACTACTGTGAGCCCCACTGGGAACATGGACTGTGTCAAACCTGGTTAGCTAGTATCTACCCTAGCACTCATACAATGCCTGGCACATACTAAGCGCTTCACACACAAAAAAATCAGTGCCCAGAATTCCCTTCCCAAAGTCGTGGTACAGCAGTTACCCCTGCTTCCCCCAACCACATAATGATGATGATGCCCACTGTTGGGTAGGGACTGTCTCTATATGTTGCCAATTTGTACTTCCCAAGCGCTTAGTACAGTGCTCTGCACATAGTAAGCACTCAATAAATATGATTGATGATGATGATGATGGCATTTATCGAGTGCTTCCTTTATTCAAAGCACTGTGGGTAGATCCAAGGTAATCAGGTTGGACACAGTCCCTGTCCCACATGGGGCTCACAGTAACTGTCCTTTTACACCCCTGGAGGGTTTCTATCAGAGAAGGGAGGGGAAAACTGGCATTTTACCCCCACTTTCAAGATGAAGATGAAGAAACTGAGACTCGGTGAGATGAAATGACTTGCCAACGGGGTTCCCCACCAGACTGGTTGTGGAATTGGAACTAGCATCAGGATCTCCTGATTTCCGGCCCTGTGAGCTTTCCACTAAGCCGTGCTGGCTCTCCTCTGCAAATTCTCCCAAGTCCCTTGCCATGATTTCACCACAGAGCCTAACCTTTCTCTTTCCAAAAGATTTTGGCTTTGGAACTTAAACCACCACCTATCTGACCTCAGAATGACAAGAGATGAGCGTGATCTCAACCCCAAATTTCCAACACTTACATGGGGAACTAGGTTCTTTTTTAGGTTATGTACTATTAGGGTTTAAGCATCGCTGAGGATACCAAGCAGAATTTGAGTCCAGGGATTATAACCAGCAGCTGGTGTAGTCTCTGCCCTGTCACAATGTCTTGTGTTCTGTGTGATGTCCTTTGTGCTCCAAACTGTTATCACATTGCTGCATTCATTTTATCCTCACATTATCCCTGTAGGGAAGGGAGAGGCAGATGTTATTATCCCTTTCGTGCAGAGGAGAAAACTGAGGCTCAGGGGCAGCTGGGTACCTTATCCCAGGTCACAGAGTAGGCTTAGTGGCAGACCTGGGACGTTGTCGGATTTGCTGATGCTCAGACCCATACTCGGCCTGCTAGAAAAAATGACCAAATGGTGGTATTTGATATATGCTTACTATGTGCCCAATACCATGCTGAAGCAATGGGAGAAAAACAAGATAATCAGGTCAGACACAGTCCCTGTCCCCCCTGGAGTTCAAAGTCTAAGGGTGAGGGAGAACACAGAATGAACCTCTATCTTACAGATGAGAAAACTGAGGCACAGAAGTTAAGTGACTCACCCAAGGTCACACAGCAAATAGGTGGCAGAACTGGGATGAGAAACCCCGCCTTCTGACTCCCAGTCCTGCTCTCCCTCCTCTAGGCCATGCTACTTTTAATATATTCTTTTCCACTTCTATGCAAATTCTTGTCCTAGCCTGCTTTCTTTTAGGCTCTGGATAATTCCTCTCTGACTCTGACCCTTGGGACTCTTGCTAAAAGCTCATCATGGTCAGGGAATGTGTTTACCAACTCTGTTGTATGGTAATTGGCCAACTGCTGTGGACAGTGCTCTACATAGGTAAGCACTCAATAAATACCATTATCTTTACTGGTTGACCCCCTCCTCTCCTTCCCCACCACACATCAGAAGCAGCATGGCCTAGTGGAAAGAGAACAGCCCTGGCAGTCAGAGGATGTGAGTTCTAATGCCGGCTCTGCCACATGTCCTCTGTGGGACCTTGGGAAAATCACTCCACTTCTTGGGGCCTCAGTTCCCTCATCTGTAAAATGGGGATTAAAACTGTGAGCCCCATGTGGGAAAGGGACTGTGCCCTACCTGATTACCTCGTATCTACACCAGTGCTTAGAAGAGTGCTTGACACAAAGTGCTAAATAAATACTACAGTTATTATTGTTATTATAATTATCCCTCCTACACACACACACACACACACACACACACACACACATAGTACAGACTGCAGAGAAAAAAGATCCCTAAAGGTTCAAATGTTGCCGAGACTAGCACTGCATACACAAATTCTCCAAAAGCGAGTTATGAGCTGACACATTCAGCCCTTTGTATTGATTAGCTTGGAACATTCAGTGCATTCACCCACACGCTCCATCACCCTCACAGGTGCCCAAACCACAAAGGGCCAAGGTCAAGAGATGCCTGGACAGACACAGTGTTTCTGTATATCACAAACATCTTGACCTTTCCAGACACCTCCATGAAGTGTGGCAGATACCACTCAAACACCCAGCCCGAGAGGGCTGGCCGTCAACTGGGGATTCCGAATGGAAGAAGGGAAAAATCCTCTTTTGCTTTCTGAAACCAGCCAGAGAGAGGCCAACATCTCATTAAAACGATACAGCCAAACTGTGCTGACACCTTCTTTGCACCAAACATGAATTCCTGCCTCAAAAGAATCGTCTGAAGCCGAACGGGACCAGAATCCAGAGCTCTTCTTTCTATCGCCCACTCATTTCAGTGAGGCATTGACTTCAAACCCACGGACGTCCTTTCACGGGGGAAAGCGCTGAGGAGCTGAAGTTATTCAACTTTCTGAAAAAAGACAAGAGTGCTAAAGCATTAAGCAACTCTATAAATACTGCGACCAATTAAAACGTACGGAACTGAGTCGAGATGAAAGGTCTTCTTAGCACTTCAGCCGCCCCAGATTACACCTACCTGTATGGTCTATGATCGTGACTAATCATTTTTTTTTCCATCCTCAATATTGAGAATCTTCAACTTCTGCAGATTCGGACGTGGGTGGGTTCTGGTTTGTGTCCTCACCAGCTCACGTGTCGGGGCGGGTGGGTAGATGGGGAGGTCACACAGAAGCTGATATATGGAAAGATTAATACAAACCAATTCCAAAATGTTAATAGAAGGTATTAGGTGTATGAATAATGTATTTACAGAATGCTTCAATAGAACAACATGTTTCATTTTGTCAATATGATAAATGTAGGGAGCTGGATCTGGGGGGACATATATAGTTGTAGTGAAGCCGTTAATTAAAACACACTGGCAGTTAGCCTTAGAAAATGTTATTTGGCTCAAAGTTGCAACTTTAACATTTTTAGTCTGTTAATGGTGTTCTCATTATAAAAATTGTGGTATTCATTAAGCACTTACTCTGTACTAAGTGCTGGGCTAGATACAAGTTAATCAGGTCTCCCTTGGTGCTCACAGTCTAAGTAGGTAAGAGAACAGATTTTGTATCCCCATTTTGCAGATGAGGGAACAGAGACACAGAGAAGTTAAGTGACTTGTCCAAGGGCATCCAGACGACAAGTGGCAGAGCTGGAGTTAGAACTCAGAGTTCCCCAACTCCCAGCCCACCCTCTTTCCACTAGGCAACACTGCTTCTTTATTCCCTACTCCCATTTCATCTAAGACTGTATTTTAAGTTGTTTAACTTCCACCACAGGCTCCTTAGACAGGGGTAGGAAAGGGTAAGTTAAATGCAATTATCAGTCCTCAGACTATCACTGAGAAGTGATCTGGAGAGTTCCCTCCCGTTTACCATGAGGAGGATTGAGGCATGTTTCAAAGAGCAAGGTCAGTCTCCTATATCTCAGGTTTTCTCCTTTCGCTCTGCTAATTATTATTGATCGGTAGAAACGTTCCCCTTCCAGGACCGCTGGGAGGATTGACAAAATGAAGAGACCATGAATTCCTTGAGAAAAATCCACAGCTGGTCTTCTGACGTCAATACTCTGCTCCATTTGCTGGTTAAGACTGGGAAATTCTTCCTCAGAGGTCACCCATCTTCTCCTAGGACTCTATCCAGCAGGTGAAAGTGAACACAATAGTCACTCAAGAGCATCCTGGGTAATGAGGTGGGCCACGCTTGGAATTCCAGATGATTTCGGGAAGATTGTTAAGCAACAGCACCATGTTCCGGAGGTGGGGTTGGGTGTAAACTTGTTCCTCTAGACTGTAAGCTCATTGTGGGCAGGAGATGTGTCTGTTTATTGTTGGAATGAACTCTTCCACTGTGCCCTGAACACAATGCTCTGCATATAGTAAGCACTCAATACATATGATTGACTGACTGACTAGCCAGACAACCAAACAGGGGCTAGGCATGCATTTCTGGAGCATCTGAACAGTTTAGGGGTAAATGTCTCATTTAGGATTGTCTACCACGCTGCCACTACCACACTGCTCTGCTCACATGATCCCTTGGCACCAAAGGGAGTCTGGATGGCCTTTGCAGCATGGATTTGGCCTCAGAAATAATGATGATGATGATGGTATTCGTTAAGCACTTCCTATGTGTCAAGCACTGTTCTAAGCAATGGAGTAGAATCAAGCCAATGTGGTTGGACACAGCCCACATGGGGCTCATAGTTTTAATCCTCAGTTTACAGATGAGGTCACTGAGGCACAGAGAAGTGAAGTGACTTGCCCAAGATCACACACCAGACAAGTGGCAGAATGGGGATTAGAACCCAGGTCACTTTGACTCCCAGACTCATACTCTAGCCAGTAGGCCATGCTGCTTTCTAAGAGAGTTTTGCTCTTTTCCTTTCTTCTTCTCATTCTTCTCCACTTGCTTGGCGGGGCTCTGAACTTCAGTCTTACCTCCAGTTCTCTCTTTGCCTTCACTAGCCCATTCTTCAGTGTTAGTGAGAAGATGGAGAGGGATTCAGTCTGTCTCCCTGCTGCCTAGAGAAACAGCGTGGCTCAGTGGAAAGAAAATGGACTTTGAAGTCAGAGGTCATGGATTCAAATCTCAGCTCTGCCAATTGTCAGCTGGGTGACTTTGCGCAAGTCACTTAACTTCTCTGGGCCTCAGTTACCTCATCTGTAAAATGGGGATTAAGACTGTGAGCCCCCCATGGCACAACCCGATCACCTTGTAACCTTCCCAGCACTTAGAACAGTGCTTTGCACATAGTAAGCGCTTAATAAATGCTATCATTATTATTATTATTATAGAGAAACAACCACGTGGAGGATGGATTGCCCTCCCTCCACACATCCGCCAAGCTACAAAGCCCTACTGAGAGCTCACCTCCTCCAGGAGGCCTTCCCAGACTTTGTCCCCTTTTTCTTCTCCTCCTCCCCATCCCCCCAACCCTACCTCCTTCCCCTCCATACAGCACTTGTATATATCTGTACAGATTTATTACTCTATTTATTTTACTTGTACATATTTACTATTCTATTTATTTTGTTAAGATGTGCATATAGCTTTAATTCTATTTGTTCTGATGATTTTGACACCGGTGTACATGTTTTGTTTTGTTGTCTGTCTCCCCCTTGTAGACTGTGAGCCTGTTGTTGGGTAGGGACCGTCTCTATATGTTGCCGACTTGTACTTCCCAAGCGCTTAGTACAGTACTCTGTGCACAGTAAGCGCTCAATAAATGCGATTGAATGAATGAATGATAAGGCTGACTTGGAACAGAAGCAGGGTTGCCTAGTGGAAAGAGCATGGGATGAAGATTTAGGGAGCCCGAATTCTGAACCCAGCTCTACCACTTGTCTGCCTCATCACCTCAGGAAAGTCAATCAGTCAGTCAGTCAGTCAGTGAATCATATTTATTGAGCACTTACTGTGTGCAGAGCATGGTACTGAGCTCTGGAGAGAGTACAATACAACTATAAACAGACACATTTCCTGCTGACAATGAGCTTACAGTCTAGAGGGGGAGACAGACATTAATATAAATAAATAAATTGCAGATCTGTAAATACATTGCAGTGCTGTGGGGCTGGGAGGGGAGATGAAGCAAGGGAGCAAGTCAGGATGACACAGAAGGGAGTGGGAGAAGAGGAAAGAAGGGCTTATTCAGGGAAGGCCTCTTGAAGGAGATGTGACTTCAATAAGGCTTTGAAGGGGGAGAGAGTAATCTCCTGTCAAATATAAGGAGGGAGGGCATTCCAGGCCAGAGGTAGGATGTGGGCAAGAGGACAGCAGTGAGATAGATGAGGTGGAGGTACGGTGAGAAGGTTAGCATTAGAGAACTGAAGTGTGTGGGTTCCGTTTTAGTGGGAGTAGCGAGGCTAGGTAGGAGGGGGCAAGGTGATGGAGTGCTTTTAAGCCCTTGGTGAGGAGTTTCTGTTTACATAGAAGTAGTTGAGTAACCACTGGAGGTTCTTGAAGAGAGGGGAACCTGGATTGAATGTTTCAGTAGAAAAATGATCCAGGCAGCAGGGTGAAGTATGGACCTCTCTGGGTCTCATTTTTCTCAACTCTTAAATATTCATTCAATCATTCGTTCAGTCATATTTATTAAGCGCTTATTGTGTGCAGAGCACTGTACTAAGCACTTGGAAAAACACAACACAAAAATAAACAGTGACATTCCCTGTCCAAAGCAAGCTTACAGTTTAGAGGGAGGGGGACAGACGTCAGTACAAATAAATAAAATTACAGATATGTACATAAGTGCTGAGGGGCTGAGAGGGGAGAAGAATAATGGGAGCAAGTTAGGCCATTGTAGAAGTGAGTGGGAGATGGGAAAAGTGGATAAGACACCTTTGCTCTCTCTCCTCACCCCTTAGACTGAGAGACCCACGTAGGGCGAGAACTATGTCCGACCTGGCTATCTTCTCTCGGCCCCAGTATTGGGCACAGTGTAGATGCTTAGTAGGCACAACAACCAAGAGAATGGAGCATTCTTGGCATCCAACTCCTCCAGAGCTCGAACAGCCTGGTCATCATACGCCTTAGAAGCTATAGTTTGAGCAGGAGAGATAGTTTTCCACCCCTCCTCCACCTCCCCTAATGGGATCACAAATGTGACTCAGCTACTAATTGTCTAAATGTTTATGCAGAAGGCCGGGGAGAAGATACGATAACTGTTTAACTGATCATTATCCAGTGATTAGGCATGACATTTGATGAGCATTAGGTGGAAAACTTACCCGACTTCCATAGGGTCAAAAGATTAGGAATTATGATGAATCCTGATACCGTAACACTTTTCAGGGCTGCTGAAATGAGGGCGATGGGAAAATATTTCCATCTTGGAAAAAAAAAGGTTTTATGCTAATGGCCTATTAAACATTTAATGTTCTGTTAACAAATGGTTATTTCTCCATTAAGCACTCTCATGACCTATGCATAGTTTATGAACAATCTTTGTGTCCTTGAAACAAGATTGCCTACTGTAAAAGAGTAAAAATAGCCGATAAGTGACCTTTGAGCCAAAACGAATGTGCGAAATTCGGTTTAAATTTGGTTTACGTCACCGACCCCAAGCACTGAGGGCCTGAGGGATTTCGGCGGCGAATTCTAACTCTGAGAGTTCTCGCAGCTTTTAGCGGGAGCCATAAATTGTGGTATTTAACAAGTGCTGATCAAGTGCCAAGTACTCTACTAGGCGCTGGGATCGAGCCAAGATAAACAGAGAGGAAGTAGTCCCTGTCCCCTGTCAGCTTGTCATACAAGAAGGAGGGAGGGCAGGACACTTGCCACCATTTTGCAGGTGAGGAAAACGAACCCCAGACTTACCCTAGATCACCTAACAGACCGGTGGCAGAGTTGGGATTAGAACCCATCTCCAAGCACTCAATCACCTTACCCTTCTTACCTCACCTCACTACTTTCCTACTACAAACCAGCCAGCACACTTCACTCCTCTAATGCTAACACATTCTCACCGTACCTCAATCTCATCTATTTTGTCACCAATCTCTCACTTATGTCCTGCCCCCGGCCTGGAACGCCCTCTCTCCTCAAATCCATCAGACAATTGTCTCTCCTTCTTCAGAGTTTTATTGAAGGCACACCTCCTCCAAGAGGCCTTCCCTGGAAAATCCCTCCTTTCCTCTTCTCCCTCTCCATTCTGCGTCACCCTGATTGGCTGCCTTCATTTCTCCCCCTCCCACAGAAGTTTTATCCTTATTTGTAATTCATTTACTTATATCAATGTCTGTCTGTCTCTCCCTCTAGACTGTAGGCTTGTTGTGGGCAGAGAATGTGCCTGTTATACTGTTACATTGTACTCTCCCAAGCGCTTAGTACAGTGCTCTGCACACAGTAAGGGCTCAATGAATATGACTGACAGACTGGTTCTGTGCAGACTACTGAGAGCTAATAGGCCACAAATCCTCCATTTTGTAACTTTTCAGAGAGCTCTTTTTAGAAGGAGCATTGTCTAATGGAGAGAGCACAGGCCTGGGAATCAGAGGACCTGGGTTCTAACCCCACACCTTCCTGATGTGTGACCTTGGGCAAGTCACTTAATTTCTCTAGGCCTCAATCTCCTCATCTGTGAAATGGGGATTAAATCCCACTCCCTCCTATTTAGGTCGTGTGCCCCATGTGGAATTGTTTCCAGTCTAATTGTCTGCTATCACCTTAGTACAGTGCTTTACACACAGTAAGGATTCAACATGGTATATGTTAAGCATTTTCTATGTGCCAGGCACTGTACTAAGCACTGGAGTAGATACAAGCTAGACAGGCTGGACACAATCCTTGTCCCACAAGGGGCTTAAAATATTTATCCCCATTTTACAGATGATGTAACTGAGTCACAGAGAAATGAAGTGACTTGCCCAAGGACACAGAGCAGGTAGGTGGCATAGCTGGGATTAGGACCCAGGACCATGCTCTATTCTTTTGGCCATGTAGCTGCTTCTTCTATTATTATTATTATAATTATTATTATAGTTATCATCATCATTATCATTATGATTATGATTAGTATTGTTATCATTATTGTTGTTATTTTTTATCAATATTATTGTTGTTATTGTTATTTCAGCTTCTGCTGGGGAAATTTTGGGTTTTGTTAAAGAGCCACGAGAAGCAAGATGGGAATCCCAGCTCACAATGCCGTGGAGACCACCACAGCCCTCGTAGCCCCCCATGGAGAGAACACCCATGGTGGCCAGAGTCAGTGGACATCCTGCCCTACCATCACATGACTCCAATAATCCTAGTCTCCAAATACTCCTGATTTTACCATTCCCGAATTAAGCGGGCCGGAGTCCGAGTGGATGCAGGCAAGGGCCCTACTTCCCCATCACAAACTGAAATGTTATATATTCTGAACGCTGGCCAGTTTTTGTAACAATTTCCATCTTAAGCCTGCTCAGTACATATTTAATGAAATCTTCTATAAAACCTTGAACAACCCTCAATTCATTTCGAGTGGAAAATCAGTCAACAGTTGGAAATAATGAGCTGGACCTCGACACTATGTTAGTTACTTAAGGAGAAAAAGTGATTTTTAATGACTCTTCCAAAACAAGGTTTTCTCCTTGGGTTTTTTTTTATGCTATTTGTTAAGCACTTACTCTGCACCAGACACTGTACTAAGTGCTGGGGGTAGATATAAACTAATTCATTTGCATATGGTCCACGTCTCTCGTGCCCAATCCCCTCCATTATTATCCACCCTTCAGGAAACCTGACCCCAGATAGGAAGAAACATCAGAGCACGGGCAAATGGGAGACAAAATACTCTCCTCTGACTGTCGAGCTCCTCCAGTGATCACAGGATGGTCTGAAGAAGATGAATAGCAGAGGGTCCTTCTCCTCTCCCTTCAATCACCCTGCTGAAGCATGCCTTTTGCTTGCTCTTTATTTTTTTAATGGTATTTATTAAGCTCTTACCATGTGCAAAGCACTGTTCTAAATGCTGGGGAGATTACAAGGTGATCAGGTTGTCCCACTGGGGGCTCACAGTCTTAATCCCCATTTTGCAGATGAGGTAACTGAGGCCCAGAGAAGTTAAGTGACTTGCCCAAAGTCACACAGCTGACAATTCGCGGAGCCGGAATTTGAATCCGTGACCTGTGACTCCAAAGCCTGTGCTCTTTCCACTGAGCCACGCTGCTCTTCCCGCCATCACACCTCCCAGCTGCATCCATGAGGCGGAAGGATGGGAAAGACTACACATGTAACATCACCCAGGAAGGTGCTCCTGGCATCTGCTGGAAGCTTCTGGATCAGACCAGAACCACGACAAGCTCTTCCCCGGTATCTTCCCAAACTCACCTCAGCGCTCTCTGGGAGCTGAGCTGAATTTGGAGGAGTGTTTAGGCCACTCCAGGTTATCCAGACCACAGCATCATAAACACAGGCTGCATGTCTTATAAATCCCTAATCTTCCTTGAAACAAATCGGCAAAAAGTGCATCTGTCGAAGCCCGGTTGTCTCTGACCTCGCTGTGTTGACTTTTCACAGGTGAATGGAGGGGCTGCCACATCCAGCGGAGAAGCGTCACTTTGAGGAAACCCAAAAGGATCTCGCTCCGCGATCTCCCTCATTTACTGGCATCTCTGCAATCGCTCTCCCCGGTCACGTGACCCCTAATGGACAAATATCTGGGAACCGACGTAGAAGAAAAGTTCATTCAACCTGGTTAAAAATGAATCAAATTCAGAATCAATTCCCATTAGCGAAAGGACTGATATTTTACATGTCTTGAGGAGTTTTATTATAAATTCATGCCTCAGCCACATCACACCATGGTGAGCCCACGTCTCCCATCTTAATAGAAAGGGGCAGGAGACAGCATTTTGTACTTTCTTATTATATGAAATATTTAAAAGCTGTCGTCTGCTCCTCGTGGTCTTGCCCTGATTGTGTCAGCTCATATTAGTAAAGGGTGCAAATGAGGATAAACAAAAGCGACAGATAAGTGAAACTTAGGGTAACCAAAGTGTCAGTTCTGGTCACTCTCTGCCCTAGAAGGGTCTCATATGTCGCCATCTGCATCCCCGGAGGCGGAGCGATCAGAACTGCCGACCCTACGCTATCGGTTGGCAGGGATCACTTCTTCCTTCTCTCCACCACCCCCTACAATTAAAGAGAGTCAGCCCAAGGGTGAGAAACCCCCAGAATTTAGGGAGGAGGGGTGTTAACTTGACTGTAAACTCATTCTGGGCCAGGAATGTGTCTGTTTATTGTTATAGTATACTCTCCCAAGTGCTTAGTACAATGCTCTGCATATGGTAAGCCCACAAAAAATATGATTGAATGAAAGTAAGGGTGGCCTAGTGTAAAGAGCATGGAACTGGGAATCGTGTGTCTCGGATTCTGATCCCAGTTCTGCCACTTGCCTACCGTGTGAATTTGGGTGGGTCATAAACCCCTCCAGACTCTAGTTTCTTCCTCCATAAATGGATTTATTGATGCTTCCCCACCCTTTCCTTTTAGATTTGGAGTTTTTCATTCATTCATTCAATCAAATTTATTAAGCGCTTACTGTGTGCAGAGCACTGTACTATCCCTGCTCCTCTCTCACTGAAACTCAGCTTGAATATTTCACTCCTCTGAAACCAACCTATGCATGTGCCCCTCTCTCCTCTCTCTCACCCCAAGTGTCTTAGTCATGACCTCCTTCTTGCTTGGGCCACTATCCCCCTTCATATCTGGCAGATCCCTGCACTCCTCATCTTCAGGACCCTTCTGAAATCACATCCCTTCTCATCTCTCCATTGAAATTACCTGCAATGGCTACTTCAGTCCTTCAGCACCTCATCTAAGCTTTTGGAGATTCAGCCCACTGCCACCCCGACTCCAGTGGTTCTTTATAAACCTTGTTGCTTCTCCTACCTGAAATGCATTTTTACTGTCGATCTCCCCTACTAGCCTGAAAGCTCCTTGAGAGGGGTGAGAGGAATTAATTGTATTATTAATTCTATTAGAAGCAGCTCAGTGGAAAGAGCACGGGCTTGGGAGTCAGAGGTCATGGGTTCAAATCCCGGTTCCGCCAATTGTCAGCTGTGTGACTTCGGGCAAGTCACTTAACTTCTCTGTGCCTCAGTTACCTCATCTGTAAAATGGGGATTAAGACTGTGAGCCCCACGTGGGGCAACCTGATCACCTTGTATCCTCCCCAGTGCTTAGAACAGTGCTTTGCACATAGTAAGCACTTAACAAATGCCATCATTATTATTATTATTGCTCCAAAGCTCTGATTATAATGCTCTGCATAGACTAAGCACTCAATAAATACTACCAATTAGCAAATACTGTGACTAAGTTAAAGGAACCCATGGTCCTCCTCACCTCCCACTGTTCTGGTCATTGAAGTGAGATCCTGAGAGCCAAAGATGTGCCTGAAGGAAAAAAAAACAAAACCAATAACTTTTCTCAGCAGGGATCTCCAGTGACATAGGGAAAGGAGTGCTCTCAGCTAGCTGGTCTCAACTCAGCCAGGTGTTTCCCAGCCAGTCCTGGTGGAGGCTGTAGTTGTGGAGGCCAAACAGGTGGAGGCCAGCCTTCTGTAGACGTGCGGAGTCAGAAAAGTGGAATGGCAGCTACCAATTCCCTGGTCAGCCCACATGAGCCTGGGCACCCCAAATAGTGCCAGCTGATCACTCTGCCCAGGCCCCGTGACGGATCCTGGGCCAGGAGAGACACCCTGCCCTCAGCCCAAGACCCGTGAGTCCACTCACCACCTAGAGCCGGGGCCTTGGGCCCAGAGTCTGCCGGTACTTAACAGGAATAACGAGCAGCCGGTGAGAATTAATGGTCTCTTTATTATGAAAGATGGAGTGCCGTGTTCAGTACTTCCCAAAAGAAAAAACTGTTTCATAGGCATATATTAATGGGGGGCAGGGGACGGAGGCTTGTTTTGCCAATTTTAAGGTAATGGATTTTGGCTCTGGAGTTGATGGGAGCCAACTGGCTTGCCCTCTCCTCACACTCTGCATCCTCTCCTCTGTGTGATCTACTTTAATTTGTACCCTTTCCTAGGCACTAAGCTCCTGGAGAGCACCAATCATGCCTACCTACCCTCAAAGGAATGGTTCTAATTCAGGGAGACTGCAGAACCTTCCAGATTTCATGTGCCCTGGGTGCCCAGTCTGGTCCTGTATGGGTCACTGTCTGGACACCCCGAGGGAGGCAGCTCCCTCTGCTCAGAGAGAAGCAGCGTGGCTCAGTGGAAAGAGCCCAGGCTTTGGAGTCAGAGGTTCATGGGTTCAAATCCCGGCTCTGCCAAGTGTCAGCTGTGTGACTTTGGGCAAGTCACTTCACTTCTCTGGGCCTCAGTTACCTCATCAGTAAAATGAGGATTATGACTGTGAGCCCCCTTTGGGACAACCTGATCACCTTGTAACCTCCCCAGCACTTAGAACAGTGCTTTGCACATAGTAAGCGCTTAATAAGTGCCATTATTATTATTATTATTATTATTATTATTATTAAGTCCCAGAGGAAGCTCAAAGTGGAGGCCAGATGGCATGGGCTGTGGGCCAGATGGCAGCCCCGTAGCTGATGGATTCACCAATGGAAGCAGAGTAGCCTAATGGATAGGGCACGGGATTGGGAGTCAGAAGTACCTGGCTTCTAATCCCAGCTCTGCCACTTGTCTGCTGGGTGACTTGAGTCACAACTTCTCTGTGCCTCAGTTACCTCATCTGTAAACTGTAAATTAAGACAGTGAGCCCTTTGTGGGACATGGACTGTGTCCAACCTGAGAAGCTTGAATTTACCTCAGCACTTAGAATTGTGCCTGGCTCATAGTAAATGCTTTACAAATATCATCATTATTATCATCATTATTATATGCCCAGGACGTAATGCTAGAGTCACCTGGATCCTCTGGGGTAGTACACACCCTCCTGCGGCATCCTGGGGCACCCACTGGGGGCCCAGGCATTGACCGGTGGGGACATGGGGAGAGAGGGAGATGAAGCTAAAATCTGTGGGCAGAAGCTGGGGTTCCTGCAGCTGCAAAATTACCAGGAAGTTGAGGGGTGAGAGGAACCCTTGAGAGTCTGACAAATTATTCATTTTATGTTATTTTTTAAACACAATATGTTCTGGGCACTGCTCTAAGCACCAGGGAAGATACAAGCTAATCAGGCTGGATTCATTCCCTGTGCCACATGAGATTCATGGTCTTAAACCCCATTTTACAGATGAGGTAACAAGAGCAGAGAAATTAAGTAATTTGCCCAAGGTCACACAGCAGACAAGTGGCAGAGCTGGGATTAGGACCCAAGTCCTCTGACTCCAGGCCTGTGCTCTTTCTACTACCCCAGGCTGCTTCTCAAATGTCTCCAGCTGCAATGAGGGGCTTGAATTAGTGACACAATATCTGACTTCCATAGCTCCTCTCCCTCCGTGGCCTTGTCCAACATCACCCCTTGAAAATGATCTCAGAACCACAATGAATTACTCAATCAATCAATTAGTAGCATTTATTGAGAGCTTACTTTGTGCCGAGCACCGTACCAAGAGCTGGAGAGGTCCAGTACAATAGAGTTGGTAGATGAGAACCCTGCTCACTAAGACCCGATGATCCTGAATCTACCCCAACACTTAGTACAGTGCTTCGAACATAGTAAGCATTTCAGAAATACCATTATTGTTACTGTTATTATCATTATTATTATTCAGTTAGAAGGGTTGGGGAGCAGGTTAGCTTAGAAAGAAATGAAGATTGTGAGCTGGAGTGTAGTGACAGGAGAGAGTGGATAAGTGGAATTCCTTGAAGAGAGGGGTCAAGGGTCTCTGCTTGATGTGGAGAGGGGTGTGTGACCAGAGGAGGTTTCGGAGGAGTGGAAATCAATGTTCTAGGAAAAAATGATCCAGGTTGCAATGGCTTCCAAAAAAGGAATTAGGATCCTGTGCGTCACCACCAACTAACAGGAATTTTTGATTATCCCATGAAGTTGTCAGACCTGGAAAGAAACCAGATGGAGGATATCCATAGGAAGAAGATCAGACAGATGAAGATCCTGAGCCCAGAGCGTTCCTGGCAAGCATCTTAGCCACCACCGGAACCCAGAAACCATATTCATTCAAGTCAGCTTCAAAGGGGCCTTCTAAGACTTTAATGTTCTTCAAACATTTGGGGGTCCTCAGTTCTCCAAGAGTGGGAAATGTTCACAGTCTTTCCCACCCAGCTGGGCATCAGAAGCCTCAAAAGAATAATAATAATAATAATTTTGGTATTTGTTAAGCGCTTACTATGTGCAAAGCACTGTTCTAAGCACTGAGAAGGATACAAGGTGATCAGGTTGTTCCATGTGGGGCTCACAATCTTGACCCTCTTTTACAGATGAGGTAACTGAGGCACAGAGAATTTAAGTGACTTGCCCAAAGTCACACAGCTGACAAGCAGCGGAGCTGGGATTTGAACCCATGACCTCTGACTCCCAAGTCCGGGCTCTTTCCCCTGAGCCATGCTGCTTCTCTAAGAAGTCAGGGATAAGTCATCATTTTAATGTCCACTAATTCAACACCCCCTTTCTCCAAGAAGACAACTGTCCCTCCGACATAGAGTCTCTGGTTGCCCCTCCTGTGACATGTTCTGTCATAGAGTTGAGGATTTCTTCCACTGGGGAGAGGAAGGTGGATTGTGAGCCCACAGAAGTGGGATGATGAGAGCTCCAGAGAGGTGAAGGTCATAGAAAAGCTGCGTGGCTTAGTGGAAAGAGCAAGGGCTTGAGAGTCAGAGGTCGTGGGTTCTAATCCCAGCTCCGCCACTTATCAGCTGTGTGATTTGGGGCAAGTCACTTAACTTCTCTGTGCTTCAGTTACCTCATCTGTCAAATGGGGATTAAGACAGTGAACCCCATGTGGGACAACCTGAATACTTTATATCTATCCCAGCACTCAGAGCAGTGCTTGGCACATAGTAAGTGCTTAACAAATACTATCATCATTATTATAATTATAGGGAGGCAGCTGACCCCGGGGAAAAGGCACAGGACTAGGAATCAGGCTGTATCCCAGCTCTGCCACTGGCCCGCTATGTGAACTTAGGCAAGGCACTCAACCCCTCTGGGCCTCAGTTTTTTCATCTGTAATGCAGGCATAAAATATCACTGCTCCCTTCCCAGACAAATTAGATATTGAATAAATACCATCATGGCTTCTACCTCTTAGAAAGTGAGTCCGTGAGGGACAGGGACTGTGTCTGAGCTGATGATCTCAAATCAAATTCAGCACTGAGTACAACGTGTTGCCCTAGTAAACATGGTAAATACCAAAACCGAATAACTTGTCCCGGTAAACCTGTCTGATTCACCTGGCCAAGAGCACTGAGGAGGTGAAACTGAGGTAAGAGTCACCTGGCAAGAAGCCACGAGTCACAAAATCATCGATGGTAAGGGGTGCTATGTCCGAGTCAGCCCATTGGACCATCTGGTCCAGGATTCAGCCTTCCACAGGGACACCTAAAGAAGAGGAAGATTAAGAAATGAGCTGAGATCCCCAATTTCTCCTTCTCTCTCCTTCCTTTCTCTCCTTCCTTCCTCCCTTCCTACTGTCCTTCCTTCCTTCCTTCCTTATTTTCTTCCTCTCTCCTTCCTTCCCTCCCTCCATCCCTCCCTCCTTTTCCTTCCATTTGTTAAGTGCTTTCTATGTGTCAGGTACTTTACTAAGCACTTGGGTAAATACAAGCAAATCAGGTTAGACACGGTTGTTGTCCCACGTGGGACTCATAGTCTTAATCCCCATTTTACAGATGAGAGAACTGAGGGAAGTAAAGTGAAGCCTCATGGTTAGAGGCATAAACAGCCAAGATTCCTATGTTTCCCTCTCGCAGTTTAATCGGGACTTGCTGTCTGGGAATATCTTCAATTCTCTCTTGGACTTGATATATTTGCCCCATTCCATTTCTTGGACAAAAAGATTCCCTAAATTCTCAGCCCAACATGGTTCTGTTAGGCTCCAAGGAGCAACATTCCCATTCCCTTTGAGGACAGTGAGGTGGAGGGACACTGAAAGATGTCCCAAGATCCCATAATAAACAAAGTGAAAGATCCCAGGCGTGAGAGTCAGGGGATCTGGGTTCTGATACCAGCTCCTCCATTTTTTTTCTATGGTATTAGTGAACCGCTTACTAGGTGCCAGGAACTGGGGTAGATACAAGCTAACCAGGTTGGACATAGTCCCTGTCCCACACAGGGCTCACAGTCTTAATCCCCATTTTACAGATGAGATAACTGGGGCACAGGGAAATAAAGTGACTTGCCCAAGGTCACACAGCAGACAAGTGGTGGAGCCGCATTTAGAATGCAGGTCCTTCCAAGTCCCAGGCTCCAGCTCTTTTCACTAGGCCATGCTTCTTCTCACAGTTGCCTTTCGTGTGACTATGGACAAGTCACTTTACTTCTCAGGTCCTCAGTTTCATCATCTATAAAATGGGGATTTAATAGCTCTGATCAGGATTATTTTGCATCTACTCCAGCATTTAGTACAATCCCTGGCACCAGTATGCACTTAAACAAATCCCACAGTTATATTATTAGCAGTCTAGGGTCGAGACATCAGCACTCTGTCCGGTAATCACCTTAAGCAACCCTCGGCCTAATTCAGAAGTTCAAGAGCTCTTGCTTAGCACTGGCCTAACTAGCTCTCAGCCGATCTGAGGTGCGTCAGGGTGCTCATGACACTTGATTGTCACTCTTCACCTCATTAAACCTCTCCAGATCAACACGGGCCCAGTGGCAAAAAAACCAACCAACTTCCCAGTAGCACGCTTGACCTCTTACCAAATCCTTCCAGTTTATTACTTTGCATGATTGCGTGTTTCAATATATTGCACTAATGACTTACCTTGTACCACTCTATGTTCAATTATGGATTTCCTCTTCTCATTACAGACCTTCCAAAGGCCGCAAAAATAGATTCATTTAATGCTTTCCCTGTCCTTGTTAAATTTTTATCGCACGGCAAAGAAGAGGAAAATGGTCTGAGTATTAGCAGAGGGCGTTCAACTCCATGGAAGGTAAGGAGGAGATATTCCAATTAAAACTCTTCCACACCTGGGCCGGAGGAGGGGGACTTTTTGCTGTGCTCTGGAGGGCTGAGTCATCTCCGATTTGGGTTGAAAGCCAGGGAAGAATGACAATAAAGGAAAGACTCCAAGTCTGTGCCACAAAGGACTTGAGGGTGAGGTAAACCACTCTGGGGCTGGAGGGAGAGTTATTGGGCTGGTTCTAAATAAGAATGCCCTGCCTGGAAGAGGGAATCTGGGGAGGCTGTGGAGTTTCTGTCCTAGGAGACCTATAAAAATGGAAGAGGCAACCACTTGTCTGGATCACAGGTGTTCACCTACCTGACAGTCCTTCCCAAGTTTCTAAGCTGCCCAGGATGGAACCATTTCAATTTTAAAATATACTCCTCGAATGCTTTACCCCATCCAATGACAATCCCCAGCAAGTGGAAAGTGGCTGATCCACCTCTGGAGCTGACATTCTCATTGTGTTCCAGCACTTTCTTGTCCTCCACCCGACAGGTCTCCATTGCCATTACCCAGACTCCTTTGCTTCCTCACCTCATTCCCTAGGCACAGTCTTTTCCCTGGGGGTGTTTCTCTATATGTTACTGAATTGTACTTTCCAAGCGCTTAATACAGTGCTCAATAAGTACAACTGAATGAATGAATGAAATAGAGTCCTGTAGGGCAACATGGCTGAGCCCACTGTTGGGTAGGGACTGTCTCTATATGTTGCCAACTTGTACTTCCCAAGGGCTTAGTACAGTGCTCTGCACACAGTAAGTGCTCAATAAATACGATTGATTGACTGATTGATTGGATAGAGATGGGGCCTGGGACTCAGAAGTACCTGGGTTCTAATTCTGGCTCTACCACATGTCTGCTGCAAGTTATTTCCCTTCTCTGTGCCTCATTTTCCTCATCTGCAAAATAGGGATTAAGAATGTGAGCCCCTTGTGTGGAGCAGGGACCGTGTCCAATCCCAGCAGTTATAACAGTGCTTGAAACACAGTAAGCACTTAACGAGTACCATTATTATTATCATTATCATTATCGTTAATAATAATAATTATCATTATTATTAGAGCTGAGGTGCCATCCTCACCTGCCCTGGCTGAGGAAATCTCCTCATCACAAAGCTCCTGAGAATCTATTTTGAAATATGAAGAAAGGTCTTTCAAGCAGCAGTTAAAAGATCTAAGGTTTCAGTCCTGGGACCTAGGCATCTTCTCTCGGGACCTACGAGGGGAATCCTTCAGTGTCGAGAGAGCAAGAGGAGGCACATTCGCTCTTGCTTTCTTCCGTGGCCTTGAGGTTACCGTAGGGGGCAACTTCTAAGGGCCTCACTTGAGTAAACTCCTCTCAACCTTCTGCTTGCTGAGCTTGACAGGGCTTTTATCCTGAAAAGATGCATGCTGCCTGACATGGTAGATGCCAAGGACCAAAGGTTTATACATTCTCCTGTGTTCCCTGATGGCACAGCCTGGAAGAAGATTCTAAACTGCAGTAAGAGGGATTTAGGGTAGACATTAGGATAAATTTCCTGACCATAGGGCTTGTGAGATACTGGACCCAATCCCAAAAGAAGTGAGAAAACTGTCTCCCCTGGAGATTGAAAACTGAAAAGGTGGATGGACAATTATCTTTCTTAAAGATATAGTCAGCCTGGAGGCAAGGGACTGATTCAGTGATGTTTCAGTGACCTGACCAGTTCTGAGGTGCTCTCACTATTGTCCTGTTGCTTGAGGAAGCCATGAGAATGAACCTTTGAAAGTGGAAGGAGGATTTGCTCACCCTAGAGAGATGCACGGTTGGGGGAACCCTTTCCCATTTTTTTATGGTACTTGTTAAGAGCTTATCATGTGCCAGGCTTACTGTACTTAGCGCTGAGGTAGATACGAACTAATCAGGTTGGACACAGTGTCCCATATGGGGCTCAGTCTTAAACTCCATTTTACAGATGAGGTAACTGAGGCACAGAGAAGTGAATGACTTCTAAGGTCATATAGTAGACAAGTGGTGGAGCTGAAATAAGACCCCAGGTTCTTTTGACTCTCAGGCCCGTGTACTAACCATTAGACTGTGCAGTTTCTCTCCCATGATGCTGTGATAAGGTTGTGGCTTCGAAGTAGCTGCCGTAGATCCAACAGAGCAGGTGCAGATACACCACCCTAAGACTTCTGACTCACAGTCTAGTGGCTAGAGCCCGAGCCTGGGAATCAGAAGGATCTGGGTTCTAATTCTGGCCCCACCACTTGGATGCTGAGTGACTTTGGACAAACCACTTCACTTCTCTCCGCCTCAGTCACTTTATTTGTAAAACGGGAATTAAGACTGTGAGCTCTGTGTGGGACAGGGACAGTGTCCAACCCGATTTGCTTGTATCCACCCCAGGGCTTAGTACAGTGCCTGGCACAAAGTAAGCACTTAGCAAATACCACAGTTAATCATTAATTCTCCATCCCTGCTTTCTATCCCAGCTCCACCTACTCCTTCATATTGCAGGTGAAGGCTTGGGGACCCGCTGAGGGAATGGGAATTTACAGAGAACTTACAGGGAATGGGGTAAACTGTGCCTGGATCCAAAAAAGAGCAATGTCCAGCCATTTCGAGGGTGGCTCTTTGAGAGAAACCCAGGCCACCCCTGCCCTGGACACTGAAGACACAAGTGATCCATAGACTAGAAACCCTGTGAGAGCTGATTAGTCATGTCCACCCCTTCCCACTGGGCACTTGGAAAAAAATATACCAGAGAAGCATAAATCATTATTATTATTGTTACATTTGTTTTGTTTTTAATGGTATTTGTTAGGAGCTTACTATGTGCACCATATTAAGCTCTGAACTTGTCTTGTCTTATGCCATCAAGTCGTTTCTGACCCGTAGCGACACCATGGAAACCTCTCACCCAGAACGCCCAGCTCTCCATTTGTGATCGTTCTGACGTATCCATAGAGTTTTCTGGGTAAAAATATCCAAGTGGTTTAGTATTTCCACCGTCCGCGCAGTGAACTTGAGTCTCCTCCCTCGACTCTCTCCGATGCTACTGCTGCCCAGCGTGGGTGAGTTTTGACTTGTAGCAGATTGCCTTTCACTCCCTACTCACTTCCCTAGCCAGGAATGGAATGAGTAGACCTCTGCTTTTCTCTCCCTCCCATAGCCGAGACTAGAAGAGTACTGGAAACTCTCCAGGTGCAACCCTGAGAGGGGAAGCACTGAACTAGATACAAGCTAATCAAGTTGGACACAGTCCCTGTCCCACATGGGGGACACACTCAATCCCCATTTCACAGATGAGGAAACTGAGGCATAGAGAAGTTAAGTGACTTGTCCAAGGTCACATAGCAGGCAAGGGGAGGGACTGTGATTAGAACATGGGACCTCTGATTCCCAGATGCATGTTCTTTCCACTAGGCCATTCTGCTTTTCAAATGCTTAGGAGCTTACTTTTTAAATTATTTAATATGTGTCAAGCACTGTTTTAAACAATGGGGAAGATACAAGTCAATGATAATTGTACTATTTATTGAGTGCTTAATAGGTGCCAAACAGTATGCTAAGCACTGGAGTTTATACATATAAGCGGGTCAGACACAGTCCCTTTCCCCATGGGGCTCTCAGTCTACGTAGGAGGATATTTAGAGAGAATTTCACCCCAAGCTCCAGTGAAGGAACCAGAATGTGACTCACAGGGCTTAAATTCCAAGCTCAGTCCTTTTTCCACTATCTTGGATGTGGTGTTCAAGGGAAAAGCCAAGAGATATGGACCATCTCCCTCATTTTCCTGAATCCTCTTGGACAGCTGCTTCTGAAATTGCCATCTAGAGAAGTCAAATGTTCCATATGAATAATATTTAGATGCACAATGATTCTGGGTTTGGGTTGGCATTTGTTGCATCATTCTCATCCTCTCTCCTGACAGGGATCTTTCCATCCCTCCAGGAGACAACCCAACATTCCACCAATTTCCCAACTTACGTCAATGGCAGGTATCTGTTCTCCTGACTCTCTGTTCTTCCCAAGAAAGTGGGAGTTGTGGTTAATTGTTATCTGAAACCTGTTCAATTTGAGCAAACAGGAGACCCCCAGAAGAACAAGTTCTCTGCTAAATGAAGAGAACATTTCATTGTCAGGGTTTAAGCAGAGTTCATGGCCAGGTTCTCTCTGTCCAGGGCTTTAAAGCAATTTCTGTGAATCAAAGTGAACTTAATCGAGCTTAGATCCAATTTGCTTCCATTCTGCAGAGGAAGGTGAGAGCGAACTTGTCAGCCACTGTCCTGTTGGTTCAAACTTCACAACATTGCTAAATCTGCCCTTTCCTCTCCATCTGAACTGCTATCCCATTAATCCAAGCTTTTTTCCTAACCCGCCTTGATTCCTGCATCAGCCTCATGCTGACCTTCAAGCCTCAAGTCTCTCTCACTACAGATCTCTCACTCTGCCATCCAGATCATTTTCTACAAAAATGTTCAGTCCGTGTTTCCCCACTCCTCAAGAACCTCCAGTGGTTGCCCATCCACCTGTGTATCAAACAGAAACTCCTTACCATTGGCTTTAAAATACTTATTCACCCTGTCCCTTCCTATCTTACCTCCCTGATTTGCTAGTGCAACCCAGCCCACAAACTTCACTTCTCTAATGTCATGGACCTCGATTTCATCTATCTTACCTCTGACCCCTCACCCACATCCTGCCTCTGGCCTGAAATGCCCTCCCTCTTCATATCTGACAGATGATCATTCTCGCCACCTTCTAATCCCTACTGATGGCACATCTCCTCCAAGGGTCCTTCCCCACAGGGCCCATATTTCCTCTTCTCCCACTCTCTTCTGCATCACTTCACATTTGGGTTTGCCCCTTTTATTCACCACTGCAATCCCCACAGCGCTTACATACATATCCGTAATATTTATTTACATTATCATTTTCTCCCACTCTAGACTGTAAGCTCCATGTGGTCAGGAAAGGTCTCTACCAACTCTGTTATATTGTACTCTCCCAACCACTTAGTACAATGCTCTGCACACAGTAAACACCCAATAAATATGATTGATTGACTGATTGATCTACTGTCTTTCCTGTTTGGCCGAGCTTTGTTGAATAATAATAATATTTAAGTGCTTACTATGTGCCAGGCACTGTACTAAGAGCTGGGGTGGATACAAGCTAATCAGGTTGGACACAGTCCCTGTCCCATATGGGGCTCACAGCCTTAATCCCCATTTTACAGATGAGATAACTGAAGAACAGAGAAGTTAAGTGACTTGCCTAAATTCATACAACCAACAAGTGGCTGAGTTGGGAATAGAACCCAGGTCCTTCTGATTCCCAGGCCCTTGCTCTATCCACTAGGCCATTCTGCTTCTCTATTTGGTTGCCACTAAAGTCTTCCCTGCTCTCAGTCCTTGTCTCCTGTTCATTTTCTCCCCTGGAATCTCTGCTTCACTTCTCGGGCAGCAACCTGGGTGGGAAGAAGGAGACACTGGCTGTCTCTATCAATCAATCGATGGATTGTGTGAGTTGATAGACACATTCTCTACTCTCAACGAGCTTACAGTCTAGGGGGGTAAGAGCTTGTGGGAAATGATGAGGGCATTTATTAAGCGCTTACTATGTGCAAAGCACTGTTCTAAGCACTGGGGAGATTACAAGGTGATCAGGTTGTCCCATGGGGGGCTCACAGTCTTAATCGCCATTTTACAGATGAGGTCACTGAGGCACAGAGAAGTGAAGTGACTTGCCCAAAGTCACACAGCTGACAGTTGGCAGAGCTGGGATTTGAACCCCTGACCTCTGAATCCAAAGCCTGGGCTTTTTCCACTGAGACACGCTGCTTCTGGTTCAATCCCACCCTCAATTCCTCAGGTCAGAGTCGTAGCTAAAAGCAAGGTCCGGTTTCAAGCCTTCCCCATTTCATCAACTTCAGGAGAGATTTGCAAGCATTCAGTCCAAATTAGACTGGGCAATCATCTCTGTTGGTTCTCTGCCTTGTGACTCCTCCCTTTAGATGGGCCAGACTGCCGAGTCAGCTCCATGTTCTACCTCACCCAGGATTATTAATAATAATAATCATGGTATTTATTAAGTACTATGTGCGAAGCACGATACTAAACAAATAGGGTTGTACCGAGCCCCTGTCCCACATGGGCCTCACAGTCTTAATCCCCATTTTATAGATGAGGGAACTGAGGCACAGAAAAGTGAAGTGACTTGCCCAAGGTCAAGCAAAAGATTGTCTCTGACATCGGCTCCAGGACACCGGGAGGAACCATGTGATGTCTGAACTCACAACCTTGTAGTTAAGAATATTCCAGCCAACATTCCAAAATTTCCACGCTTCATAAATAGCTTTGCCTAGAGAAGCAGTGTGGCCTCGTGGAAAGTGCACGAGCCTAGGAGTCAGAGGACCCAGCTCTGCCACTTGCCTGCTGTGTGACCTTGGGCAGGTCAGTTCATTTCTCTGGGCCTCAGTTTCCTCATCTGTAAAATGGGAATTCAATACCTGTCCTACCCTCTATTTAGAATGTGAGCCCCAGGGACTGTGTCCAACATGATTAACTTGTCCCTACTCCAGAACTTGGAACAGTGCTTTATACAGAGTAACAAATACCATTATTATGATGATGGTGGCTTCTAATCCCCCTTTACCAATCTGCCTTTTTCTTTAAAAATCCCCCTTGGTCAAACTGAAACAGTTATCACCCTAAAAGAAACCATTGTTTTGCTATTTTCCAAGAGGGTCTAGAAGCAGTCTGTTTCATAGTATTTAAACACTTACTCGTGTACAAACTAGTTTTCCTTTCTCTTCTTCAATCTGTAAATGATTGAAGGGATGTCTCCTTTGATAGATTGAAAGCTAAATGAGGGTAGAAACTCTGCCTTCTAACTTTACTTTACTTTCCCAAGTGCTTAGTACAGCACTCAGCACCCAGAAGATGATCAATAAATCCTACTGATTGATGGATTGGTGGAGATGATCAGATGAGCTTGAAGCTAATAATAATGATAATGGAATGTGCTAAGCACTAACTATATGCTAAGCACTGGGGAAGATCATGGTAAATTTAGCTCAGACACGGAGGACACGGACTAAAAGGAAGGGAGAATGGTATTTAATTCCCATTTTACAGAAGGGAACGCTGAGACTCTAAATTGAATGGTTTGCCCAAAATCACCCAGGAGAAAACTGCCAGAGTCAGGATTAGAACCCAGGTCCACTGACTCCTAAACCTCTGCTCTTTCCACTGGGTCACACTGCTCCCACGATGGGAAATTGTAAATTTGTTGTGGGCAGAGAATGTGTCTGTTTATTGCTGTATTATACTCTCCCAAGTGCTTTGTACAGTGCTCTGCACACAGTAAGCATTCAATAAATACAGTTAACTGACTGACTGGTGACCATGGTTCATCCATAAAGACAGCTCGTCTTCCCAGCTCAACAGAGCCTCACTTCTATGAGAAGCAGCTTGGCTTAGTGGCAAGAACATGGGCTTGGGAGTGAGAGGTAGTGGGTTCTAATCTCGGCTCCACTTATTAGCTGTGTGACTTTGGGGACATCACTTCATTTCTCTGGGCCTCAGTTAGCTCATCTGCAAAATGGGGATTAAGAGTATAAACCCCATATGGGACAGGGACTGTGTCGAACCAGGTTATCTTTCATCTACCCCAGGGCTTAGAACAATGCTTGACACACAGTTAAGTGCTTCACAAGAACCATTATTATTACTATGGGGACTCTCAGCCTCCATGGGTCTCGTTCCATGGGGGAAGGAGAAATGTGTCCCTTTCGTGGGGACTTCAGAACGGTGGGAAAGACCATCTCCGGGTGGTCTGTCTGCAACCTGCATCTGCATAGAGAAGCAGCATGGCTCAGTGGAAAGAGCATGGGCTTTGGAGTCAGAGGTCATGGGCTCAAATCCTGGATCCTCCAATTGCCAGTTGTGTGACTTTGGGCAAGTCACTTAACTTCTCTGTGCCTCAGTTACCTCATCTGTAAAACGGGGATTAAGACTGTGAGCCCCCCATGGGACAACTTGATCATTTTGTAACCTCCCCAGCACTTAGAACAGTGCTTTGCACATAGTGAGTGCTTAATAAATGCCATTATTATTATTATTATTAATATTATTATTATTATCCTGTCCCAGTGAGAATTCATGCATCCTTTGGGCAGCGCCTGTACCGATCCTAGCATTTACCACCGTAATATTTTCCAGAAATGGAAGACAAAGCTCCCCAGCATGTCTGACTGAAGGCTCGATATTCCCCAATTCATAACCATTTGCCTGAAACTCTCTGGAGGAAGACTATTAACAGCAGCTTAGTCCTTGATAAATGACTGTGTTTCTAAGGTGCTGGTTTATAGCTGGACTCCCAAATACACATCATTTAAATGAACCCGGACAGCCAGGTGTCAAATAAACAATAATCGATGATTAAGAATACACCACATCACCGCAGAGAGACTGTAGCACAGCGCTGCGTGGTCTACCCGGATGCCTGACTTGAAATAGGTACTGGCTTCCTTCCAAAGATATAATCAATGGTATCGTAAGCTCCCTCTAGACTGTAAACCCCTTGTGGGCAGGGAACATTTCGACCAAATCTGTCATATAGTACTCGCCCAAGCACTTAATAGAGTGCTTTGCACATATTAATGCTCAGTAAATTTTGTTGATTGATTATTTACTATCTAGGGATAAACCGTGAGATATCCTCCTCCAGGAAGTCTTCCCTGATTAGTCCCCAACAGCCACACTTAGTACTTGTATTCCCTATTCCCTCCCTCAGTACCTATGGACAAGTGTATATTTATGACAGAGATGGGAGTCAGTTTTGGCCTATTGTGTGGCCTTGAGCCAGTCATATAACCTCTCAGAGCCTAACTTTCCTCATAACATCATCATCAATTGTATTTATTGAGCGCTTACTGTGTGCAGAGCACTGTGCTAAGCGCTTGGGAAGTACAAGTTGGCAACATATAGAGACAGTCCCTACCCAACAGTGGGCTCACAGTCTAAAAGGGGGAGACAGAGAACAAAACCAAACATACTAACAAAATAAAATAAATAGAATAGATATCATCATCATCATCATCAATCGTATTTATTGAGTGCTTACTATGTGCAGAGCACTGTACTAAGCGCTTGGGAAATACATGGAAAATGAGGAGAAGCAACATGGCGTAGTGGATACAGCGCAGGCCTGAGAGTAAGAAGGTCATGGGTTCTAATCCCGGCTCCACCATTTGTCTGCTGTGTGACCTTGGGCAAGTCACTTTACTTCTCTGTGCCTCAGTTACCTCATCTATAAAATGGGAATTGAGACTGTGTGTCCCATATGGGACAGGGACTGTGTCCAACCTGATTAGCCTGTGTCTACCTCAGCACTTAGAACAGTGCTTGACACCTAGGAAGTGCTTAACAAATGTCATTATTATTATTATCATTATTACTATTATTTTTAAATGGTACCACCCCCATCCACCCCTGGGGTATCTCCCAGGATCCTCCTACTCCATCCTAAAAGCTGTCCAAGCCCTGACTGACACTGTCCCTTCAACCTGTCCAGCTGGGACTGGAGCTTCCCCTTGAGGATCAATAAATCAATCATATTTAGTGAGCGCTTATGTGCAGAGCACTGTACTAAGTGCTTGGGAGAGTACAATGAGATGAAACTCCCAGCCACAGGTCGGCCTAACCACCCAGGGGCCAGGATGTGGGTGGGAGCTGAACAAGGCCATGAAACGTGGGGCCTGAATTTTTGAAACTCAACCATGAGCCCCCTCCAAAATCTGAATGCCATTTTTCTCCCTTCCTAGTTCATTCAATCGTATTTATTGAGCGCTTACTGTGTGCAAAGCACTGTACTAAGCGCTTGGGAAGTACAAGTTGGCAACATATAGAGACGGTCCCTACCCAACAGTGGGCTCACAGTCTAGAAGAAGTAGGTGGTGAGAAGTAGCATGACAAAGTGGAAAGAGCCCGGGGCTGGAAGTCAGAAGGACCAGGTCTCCAATCCCGGCAAGGCCACTGATTTTCTGTAAGACCTTGGGCAAGTCACTTCACTTCTCTGGGCCTCAGTTACCTCATCTGTAAAATGAAGATTAAGACGGTGAGCCCCACGTGGGACAGGGACTGTGTACAACCTGATTAGTTAGTTCTACCCCCGAGTTTAGAGCCATACCTGGCATATAGTAAGCGCTTAAACAGAATGAAAAAGGGATCAGTTAATTTCTCTGGGCCCATTACCTCATTCGTAAAACGGGGATTAAGATGGTAAGCCCCATGTGGGACACGGACTGTGTTCAGTCTGATGAATTTGGATTTACCCCAGTGTTTAGTACAGCGCTTGGCACTTGAGAAGCAGCATGGCTTAGTGGGAAGAGCCCAGGCTTTGGAGTCAGAGGTCATGGGTTCAAATCCTGGCTCTGCCAATTGTCAGCTGTGTGACTTTGGGCAAGTCACTTCACTTCTCTGTGTCTCAGTTACCTCATCTGTAAAATGGGGATTAAGACTGTGAGCCTCCCGTGGGACTACCTGATCACCTTGTAACTTCCCCAATGCTTAGAACAGTGCTTTGCATATAGTAAGCACTTAGTAAATGTCATTATTGTAGTAAATCCTTAATTATCACAGGAAAAAAATAGCTTTACCTTCCTTGAAGGCTCACCTGGGAAAGGACTGAGCCCTCCTTGGCTCTGAGATGTGGGAAGTATCTTTCCCTTCTGTAGGCTGGGCCCTGGGGAGGCAGCCTGGCTCTCATCATGGTGTCGCTTGGGTCTGATGAATCGTTTCACGGTGGCAAAGGGATCGTCGGAAACTCGGCGTAATGAGGCCGCAATGACCTAAGAGGGGACGAGCTTGGGGAGGTTTTTCAGGCTAGATGAGCTGCAGTGTGCAGTCTGCCAGCAATTCTGCTGAAAGAGATCAGAGCAATGACTCGGGGGTTGGGGGGGGGGGGGGGGCTGCCGTCTGCTCTCCGCCCTGGGGAAGCTGAATCCTTTCACCTTTCCTGAATCCTTGCACTTTTCTTGCAAACTCTCCACTGCTGGGTATTGGCCATAAAATGGAAACACTCTCTAACTCTCTCTCTCTCCTCCCCCTCCCCACTAGTGGAATATTAACAGGGCGACAATGCCGTTCTGGTGGAGAGTACATGAGATTGCGGGGGGGCGGGAGGGTGTCAGGACAGCTCAGCCTCTATTCCTGGCTCTGCCACTGGCCTGCTGGATCATCCAGGGCAAGTCACTTCAGTCAGTCAGTCAGTCAATTCTATTTATTGAGCGCTTACTGTGTGCAGAGGACCGCACTAAGTCATTTAACTTCTCTGTGCCTCAGTTACTGCATTTGTAAAATGGGGATTAAGACTGTGAACCCCACGTGGGAAAGCCTGATTACCTTACATCTACCCCACCACTTAGAACAGTGCTTGGCATGTAGTAAGCACTTAACAAATACCATTATTATCATGATATCATCATTATCATTATTATTATAAAATACACATTCCCTGCCCACAGTGAGCTTACCTCTTGACCTCCCTTTCCTCATGCTTACACTGAAGATAGCAATCCATGCCTCTCCCTCCCACATGAAAATGTGATGTGGGTGAAGTGAGATAAGTGATGTAAAAATCCTTAGGAAAAATAAATGAACTATACACATATGCGGGGTCATTATTATTATGATCATTATGATCGCTATCATAATTATGATCATTACTTTCATTTTTAATAGATAACAAATCAATAATTTTTATAATAATGATATTAACTCTTCAGGGGCATTCTCTGGACATCTCTGAGCTCCCACAGGGGTGGGCTGGGGCACCTGCTGAGATCATATTAACCACATCCATAGCCATTTCCCCACCACGGTCTGGTCCATTATCCTTATAGGGGCAGGACAATTAGCTCAGATCGCTTTGGCCCAGAAATGATCTCGTTTAGCATGATCCATCACACTGGGAAAGGACAACTGGGTCAGAAGGAGTAAATGGCAACAGCTGCTACAATGGATTCTCAAACCCCAGGGGTCACGGGCCAGGGAGGAATGTTTTCCCAGGGGTCTTGATCTTCTCCAGAGTGTCGAATAGTAAGAGGGTGGTAACACATTATGGTGGAGAGTACACGAGGTTGGGGGGTTAAGACATCTGGGTCATCTCAGCATGTCACTTCAGTCGGTCAGTCGGTCCTATTCATTGAGTGCATACTATGTGCAGAATACTGCGCTGAGTGCAAGTCACTTAACTTCTCCGAGAAGAGACTCTGGAGAAGAGTTCCACAATGAACCCCGAAGTTTTTGTTCCTCAGGAAGAGTTAGAGGTTAACCCATATCAAGGGCTGGGTGGTGGAACTAGCTGAGCTCTATCCAGTCTTCAGGATCTAATCTCCACCCTTCCCCTAATAGTATTCATTGGGCACTAACTGTGTGCAAAGTACTGTACTTAGCACTTGGGAGAGTACAATACAATAATAGTAAGGGTGATAATTGTGGAATCTGATAGGAGCTTATTATATGCCAAGCAGCAGTTTAGATATAACCCACTCAGATCAGTCACAATCCCTGTTCCACAGCTTGTAAAGGAGGGAGAACAGGTAATTTATCCCCATTTTTTTAGGTGAGAAAGCTGAAGCTCAGAGACATTAATGACTTGCCCAGCATCACACAGCAGGCAAGCGGCAGAGCCAGGATTAGAACCCAGGTCCTCTGACAGCCCGGTCAGTGTTCTTCCTACTAAGCCACACTGCCTTCCTTGTGGGCTCTCTCCAATGTGTCTGACATCTCGTACTCTCTCAAGAGCTTAGTACAGTGCTTTGTACACAGTAAGTGCTCAATAAGTGTGATTAATAATAATTCTGTGCTCATGCTCCTTTCTGTTTCCCTTCATTCCACCCTTTCTGCTCCGTCTAGCCACCTCCCGTCTCCCCACACGGCTTTATGGTGCTGATTAACATATGCCAAGCACTGAGATAGATAGAAAATATGAGATAATTAGATCAGACACAGGCCCAGTCCCCAAAATGGAGGGGAAGCAGGTATCTTATTCCCATTTTACAGATGAGGAAACTGAGGTCTGGAGAGGTCAGGTGACTTGTCTGAGGTCCATACTCTACTGACCACAATCGACCCTCTATCCTCTAGGCCAAATTGCACTACCTAGTTCCTGTGATATCCTCCCAAAGGGTTCTTAGTCCCTAGAAACAAAAATAATAATAATGGCATTTGGTAAGCGCTTACCTCTGGGGTGGATACAAGGTAAGTAGTATGAGAAGCAATGTGGCCTAGTGGGAAGTCTGTCAGTCAGTCCATTGTATTTATTGAGCGCTTTCTGTGTGCAGAGCAATATGCTAAGTACTTGGGAGAGTACAATATAATAATAAACAGACACATTCCCTACCTGCTACAAGCTTGGAGGGCCCGGGCCTGGGAATCAGAAGACCTGGGTTCTAATTCCATCTTTACCACTTCTCTGCTGTGTGAACTTGAGCAAGTCACTTAATTTATCTGTGCTTCAGTTACCTCATCTGTAAAATGGGGACATGAGGGACATGGTCTAGTTATCATGTATCTACTTGAGCACTCTGTACAGTGCCTGGCACATAGGAAGCACTTTGCAAATACCATTAAATAATGGTATTTATGTCCCAGATCAGACACAGTCACTGTTCCACATGGGGCTCATAGTTAGGAGGGAGGACAGATTTTGAATCTTCATTTTAGAGAAGACAGAGAAGCAAGGTGGCCTAATGGATAGAGCATAGGCTCTCAAAGTAAGATGCACCTGGATTCTAAACCAAGCTCAGCCACTTGCCAGCCACTGTGCCAGCCAGTCAATTCACTTCTCTTTGCTTCATTTACTTCATTTGCAAAATGGGGATTGAGACTATAAGCCATGTGGGACATGGACTGTGTCTAAAATGATTAGCCTTTATCTACTCCAGACCTTAGTACAGTGCCTGGCACAGAGTAAATGCTTAACAAATACCATTTAAAAAACAAAAACAAACAAAAAACTGAAGCACAGGGAACTTAAGTGACTTGCTCAACGTCACACAGCAGATAAGTGGTGAAGCCCAAATTAGCACCTAGGTCCTCTGGCTCCCGGGCCCATGTTCTTTCCACCAAGTGACACTGTTTCTCAACCCACACCCCTCTGCCTCTCCCCAGCACAATTTTCTGATCTGCCATAGGGTAGGCCGATTCCCCCATCTCCCCCACACTCAGCCTTGAGTTTAAACCACAACTCATACCCATAGAAACAATCTCCTCCAGGCAGGAGGGGAATTGTTCCTTCTGCGCACATTCAGTAGACTACTCTAATCCCACCCTGACCCAGACATCAGGATCTTCTTGGTCAGTATTTGCCAGATCTCTCCAGGAGTATCAGCTGGAGAGCAGAAATGGATTCCGGCCTGGACTCTGAACCTCCTGGCTCCCATTCTGAGAATGGATAATCCCCGGCTGAGAGACAGCTGTAGAATTCAATGCCCACTCTACTAACTCAAGAACATCCCTAATGGGGGCTGGTGGCTACGGGATGCTTGGGCAAAGGCATGCTGTGTTTGCCTCCCTGGACACCTATTTTCCTGGTTTGGGAATTGGGCTACACCCTACACTTCCTGGTTTTGACTGCCCAATGTCCCAAACGTTTCCTTCCATAACCCTAACGTTCCCTCTGCCAACCCATTATGGATTTCTCTTCCAGGAATTTATCACTTCATTTCTTCAGTTTTTAAAACTCCTGATATTGCCACCTGTACACTTCCTGAGGGCAAGGAATGTGTACCTCCAATCCATTGTATTTATTAAGCACTTTATGTCTGCTGAGCACTGTTCTAAGCACTTGGGAAAGTACAGTGTAACAGATTGAGTACATATGTCCCTGCACACAAGGAGTTTACAGTCTAGAGGGACTTGTACCTTGTATCCATTGAACCCTCCCAAGCTTTTAGTACAGTGTTTTGATCAATCAATGGTATTTTTTGACCACTTTCTACGTGCAGAGCATTTTACTACATGCTTGAGAGAGTACAATATAAAAGAATTAGCAGTCACGTTCCCTGCCCATAATGAGCTAAAAAACTGGTAATATAAATAATATAAATGAATATTTTATAATATATAATTTAAAGATACAATTAATACCACTGATTCAGTAGTAGGGAAGCAGCACGGCATAGTGGATAAAGCACAGGCCTAGAAGTCAGAAGGTCAATGGCTCTGCCACTTGTCTGCTGTGTGACCTTGGGTAAGTCACTTAACTCCTCTGTGCCTCAGTTACCTCATCTGAAAAATGAGAATTGAGGCCGTGAGCCCCACAAGGGACAGGGACTGTGTCCAACCCCATTTGCTTGTATCCATCCCAGTGATTAGTTCACAGCCTGGCACATATAAGTGCTTAACAAATGCCATAATTATTAATTATTATAAACGTAATCAATCAATGGTATTTAATGAACACTTACTCTGTGCAAAGCACCATACTAATTGCTCAGAAGAGTACAATGCAACAGAATTAGCAAAAACATTCCCTTCCCATAGTGAGCTCAAAGTCTAGAAGGGGATATGGACATTAATATGATATAAAGATATGATGAATACCATTGATTGATCATGTTTTTTTCTAAGATACAGACCCGAAGGAGGAACATGCGGTGCACCCGATGGAAGGTGGCCAGGCCCACTCCAAGATTGGCTCTGTAAGTTCGAAAAGCTCTTCGGAATTCTGCTAGAGGGAAGACGCTAGAAAAAATAATAAAAAAGGAAAGCAAAGACATCATTACGCCACATACATTTTGAAAAATCCTCCTGACAAGTTAACCATATTTGATCCATTTTCAATCTCTCGGTTGCCTCAACCACAGTAGGGTTTACCGTTTTCTCATTATACAGTGCAGGAAACAGGTTAGCTCACACACAGAGAGAAACACCGGAGTTTGAGGATGAGGAGTGATACCATTACAGCTAGCTGGGTGGACGCCTGGGCCAGACTCATTACTCCTTAGCATGCAGCGTCAATACTCAGGGTTAAAAATAGTCCACCCTGATGTCTCTTAATGGAATCAACCTTCCCTCGGCAGTAATAGAAAGCAAACTGCACGAGATGCTAATACGATTGAGTGATTTGCAATCTGCATCGGCAGTTTCTGGAGGGCTGGTTGTCGATTTGAATTTGATAAATACCTGCAGATTCTTTCCCAGGGCAGGCCCCTGGGGCAGACGTGACGGACAGCTGTCAGGTCCAATTGCAGAGAGGGGCCGTCTTCCGGAAGAAGCATGATCTGTTGCCCTCATTACAGGTGAATGGGTGGTAATATGCAAACCCATGGTGGGGCTCTGAGTATTCAATTCCCTGCGATGCCAGTGAGGGAATTCACTCTATAAAAGTGACCAAGTTGATGCTATCTAACTCCTGAATCTAATTTCCCACCATTCATGGGCTAGATGTTGGTTTGCCTTCCAACCAAACTTGTAGACTCCAATCTCTAGCTGCACATTCTGAAATTGCTCATCTCTGGTCTCATTTATTAGCTGTGTGCCTGTCCCTTGCTGCATGCCTTGCCCTGTTGCAGGTCCAGAGGGAAGAACGCTGCTCTGGCAATCAGGGACTTCTGCCTATTTCTGGATACTGTGTTCAGTGTGCTGAATGACAATGAGAAGCGGTGTGATCTAGTGGATAGAGCACGGGCTTGGGAGTTAGAAGGATCTGGCTTCTAATTCCGGCTCTGCCACTTGTCTGCTGTGTGACCATGGACGAGTCACTTAACTTCTCGGAGACCCAGTTAACTCCTCTGTAAAAAATGGGGATTAAGACTGTGAGCCCCATGTGGGATGTGGACTGGTCCAACCTGATTAGATGGTTTCTACCCCATTTTAAATATGAGGTAACTGAGGCACAGAGAAGTTAAGTGGCTTGCCCAAAGTCACACAGCTGCTAAATTGTGGAGCTGGGATTAGAACCCTAGCCTACGCTCTTTCCACTAAGCTGTGTGACTTTGGGCAAGGCACTTAACTTCTCTGTGTCTCAGTTACCTCATCTGTGAAATGAGGATTAGGACTGTGAGTTTCATGTGGAACAGGAACTGAGTCCAATCTGATTACCTAGTATCTTCCCCAGTGCTTAGAAGAGTGCCTGGAATATAGTAAGCACTTAACAAATACCATTTAAAAAAACCTCCATTATATTCTTTCCCAACCATTTAGTATGATGCTGTGCATACAGCAAATGCTCAATGAATACCACTGATTGATTGATTAATTTTCTTGCCGCTTGTTCAACTCTTTACTACCCCTATTTGGAACCTGATTTACTGGGATGAGGTAATCCGAGGGGTATTGTGCAAACCACCACCATTATATTTGGGGCCAAGGTTCTTTGATCATTTTTGAAGGAATACTCCATCATGTCAGTACTTAATACAGTGCCCAGTGCTTAGTACAGTGCCTGGCACATAGTAAGCACTTAACAAATACCATAGTAATAATAATTATTATGTTCATCATCATCACAATCTTCATCACTGTCACTACCATCCTCAACATCATCATCACTATACCACTGCTGAGCTCCAGTACCACCCTATCCAGCTCCAAGCTACCCACCAATGAGCCTAGCCAGTTTGTCCAGTCCCAGTACAATGGGGAAACTGGACAATTGGCCAAAATGGTAAGGAAAAAAAATCCAATCGGGGTGGAGAGATCAATAGTTCAAGTCATCCCATACACTTTTAATTTCTGGATTTTTTTTTTTATGGTGGTGTCTGAGGCAGTTGACATGGATGCTATTTAAACTGTCCAAATGATTAATGAATAAGAAAAGAAATGTGTACCCGGCTGGCAGGAGGGAGAGGAAACTGATCCAGATTTCTCAGGGCACATCCCCACCCTGGGAAGAATCAGTCACAGAGCTCTTATTAAACCTCCCCGGAGGGTGTGGGAGCATAGCCACACTCCGAGCCAATGGGAGAGTGAGAAATTCCTCTAAGGACCAGTCTGGAGCAGCCATTTCAATGATATATTTTTCTTCCCCTCTGATTAGACAAAAAAAACCATGCAATCCATGCATATTCAAGAATATTTTCCCACCCATCACAAGGTACTTTGAGCAGTTGTCCCTGGTTCCCACCCAATCACAAGACACTTTGGGCATTGGTCCCTGCCCAGTCACAGGCTGGGTTGGGTGGCTGACCCTGAATTCATCATTTCAGGCAGCTGCTCACAAATGTTTGTCTGAGGTAATTGTGGTCATTGGGTCAACCCAGGAATTCATTTTTCTGAGTGTCCTGAGGACATGAGAGGCTGAGGCAATCAATCAATCAACTGTATTTACTGAGTGCTAACTGTGTGTAGAGCACTGTATTAAGCTCCTGGGAGATTACACTATCACAAAAGCAATGTGTTTTAGCGGATAGGGCAGAGGCTTGGGCGTCAGAAGGACCTGCATTCTAATCCCAGCTCTGCCACATCTGCCGCGTGACCTTGGACAAGTCTTTGAATTTCTCTGTGCTTCAGTTACCTCATCTGTAAAATATGGATAAGAGTGTGAGCCCCACATGGGGCAGGGACTGCGTCCAATATGATTTACTTTTTTCTACCTGTGCTGGGCAGCAGCGGCATAGCAGAGAGTCGAGAGCAGAGATTCAAATTTATTGTGCAAAAAGAAGAAATGGTAAACCACCTCCATATTTTTACCAAGAAAACTCTGTGGACACACTATCGGAATGATTGCTGATGAGGTGGGGTGTTCAGGAAGGGATGTGTCCATGGCGTCGCTGTGGTCAGAGTTGACTCGATAGCAGAAGGCAAGAAAAGACCCTAATGCTTAGAATAGTGCTAGGCACATTGTAAGTGTTTAACAAGTACCATTATTATTATTATTGTTATTATTATTATAATGATCAACAGAGCTGGGAGACATGTTCCCTACCCACAGTAAGCTCACAATCTAGGCAGGGGTGGGATTCTCTAAACCCTTGTGAGCTGAGTATACCTCATAAACGCTGCTCACCAGATCTGTTTATCCCATCACGTGCCCTGTTTGAAGGTGAAGAATTATTCCCTGTCATGTGTCTAACTCCCCCTAATAACGTCAGTCGTGGAAGGGTGAGGCTGAGTGGTTGTTATGCATCAATAATTTTCCCCATATTTCCATTTCTCACATGTCTCATAAGCCTCTGGCTCAGATGCTTCTACGACAATCAGTCAATGGTATTTATTGAGCACTTACTGTATGCCAAGCACTGCATTAAGGGCTTTGGAAAGTATGATGCAGCAGAGTTGGAAGATGTGATCCCTGCCAACAAGGAGTTTACAGACTACTGCAAGACAACCTGGGCCTTAATTTGTCAATCAATCAATAGTATTGGTCGGAACACTGTTCTAAGCATTTAAGAGAGTACAATAGCAGAATAAGACACAATCCCTCTCTTAAAGAGTTCAGAATCAAATGGGATAGCTTGGATATCAGGGGCATCCTGAGTGACTGTGGCTCAGTAGGAATATTTCACGTGCCTAGATACTGTGAACGTTTCATTGGTCAAAAAACTACAGGTTGACTTGGGTAAAATGTACTTTGTGATGAGGGGTAGAACTGGAAATGTATGATCTGCAAGATGCAGGGCTGAGACTATTAGCATTTTATTTCAATATCAGTCTCCTCCTAAGGACTGTACGCTCCTTGTAGTCAGGGATAACATCTACCAACTTTATTATATTGGGCTTTCCTGAGAGCTTAGTACATTGCTCTGCACATAGCAAACACTCAATAAAATACCAATCAATCGATCAGTGGTATTTATTGAGTGTTGTCTGTGTGCAGAGCACTGTCTTAAGTGCTTGGCAGAGTATAATACAATAGATGTGGAAGACCCATTCCTTGCCCACAAGGAGTTTACAGTTCAGAAGAGGAGTTTACAAGCTATTTCACCTCATTAATCTCCGACTGCTTCCCAGCCTGCCCACTCCGTTCCTTAAGGGCAGCTTACTCACCATGCCCCGATCATGTCTATCTCACCACCAACCCCTTTCCCACTTCCTCCACTTAGTCTGGAATTCTCTCCCACTCCAAATATGCCAGATCCCACTCTCTCCACCTCCAAAGCATTATTAGAGTCCCATCTTCTCCAAGAGATCCTCTCAAATTAAATCCTCTTTTCCCCAGTTTACTCTCCCTTCTGTGTCATCTTTGTATTTTGATCTGGAACCTTACGACATTTGATATTCACCCCAATCCCAACCCCAAAGACCTTAGTAACATATCTTTAAATTATTATAAATTACTTATTTATTTTTATTAATGTATGTCTCTCCCTCTAGACTGTAAGTTCATTATGGACAGGGGACAAGTCTGCTAATTCTGTTGACTCTCCTAAGTGCTTAGTACAGTGTTCTGCCCATAGTAAGAACTCAATAAAATACCATTGATTGATTGATTGAGACCATGGATTAATTAATTGACAACAAAAGTGGCAACTTGCTATAATGGAAAAGGGCACTGGTCTGTGAATTTGAATCTAGCCTTGCCCTGGCCTTTCTGCGAGACTCTGGACTAGCCACTTAGCCTGTCTAGGCTTCAGTTTCTTCATCTTTAAATGGGGATAAAACCCCTACTTTCCCTTCTTCTTAAACTGTGGATCTGGACAGGATAGTATCTGACCTGATTATCTTGTACCTACCCCCAATCAATTAATCCATCAGTGGTATTTATTGAGTGTTTACTATGTGCAGAGCACTGTAATAATAGCTTGAGAAAGTACAGCCTGGCTTAGTGGAAAGAGCATGGACTTGGGAGTCAGAGGTCATGGGTTCTAATCCTGGGTCTGCCACTTATCAGCTGTGTGACTTTGGGCAAGTCAGTTAACTTCTCTGTGCCTCAGTTACCTCATCTGTAAAATAGGGATTAAGACCATGAGTCTCACATGGGACAACCTGACTACCTTGTATCTACCCCAGCACTTAGAACATAGTAAGCATTTAGCAAATACCATCATTATTACAATACAACAGAGTTGGGAGACATACTTTCTGCCCACTCTGTGCTTACAGCCAAGAGCTTCACACCTAATAAGCTCTTAATAAATATCAAAATTGTTCTGTAGATAGTGTGCTGGGAACCAGGACTTTGGGCATCACTGCCCCCCCCCCCCCCAAGATAGCAGGACAGTTCCTGGGTCAGTCAGTGCTCTCCCAAGATTGCCCCACTGTCACCCTGAGATTCATTCAGCTACTTCGGAAACCAAATCCTAAACAGGCCCAACCACCGCCTCTGGGACCACTAGCATCCCAACTCCATCTCACACAGGGGAAGGATCTGAATGGACTCCATTCCAATTTAATCTTCTCGACGACATATCCATAGACAATCCGCTAGGGCTTTGAGGAAAATGTTTGCAATGTCTATTTGCCATCAGAGCTCGATTGTTTGAAGAAGCCCCAACATGACATTTCAGACATCTCTTCATAGTAATGGAGTCATCTAGCTTTTAAGTCCTTCGCCAGAGCAAGCAAAAACTACCTTATATCTATCCATGTAGGGGGGTGGTGAGGGGGAAGGTGTGAGATCAGGCCAATGACTCAAACAAATTAGATAATCGCCTCTGTACAGCTATGTTACTTACCACTCTGGTCACAGCTTCGAAATTACAAAGACTCTCTTCCCTCAAGGATTCATGCTTGTATGTTTAATAAAACAACCGAACCAGGTCTCTGACTTCCTTGTTGTCATGAAAAATTCATTGCTGATGGCCTCCTGTAAATGTTCACTTGTGTCTTCAGCCTTTATGTGAGATCCCCTGGAGCTGAAGCTCTGTGAATATCAGGAAGTGGGAAAAGGTGCAAAGCGTCCAGCTCTCCAATCCATTCATGAATTCAACATTCACCACCCTCTCCCTCTCACCTTACTCTCTCTGGTCCCACCTCCAGTTCCCTTACCAGAAGATCTCCTCTGTAATAGACTCCTCAATTTTAAATATGGTATTTAATAATCATGGTATTTGTTAAGCATTTACTACATGCCAAGCAATGTACTAAGTTCTGGACTAGATACAAGTTCAACAGGTCCCACACGGGGCTCCCATTCTAAGTAGGAGGGAGAACAGGTGTTGAATCCCCATTCGCAGATGAGGAAACTGAGACACAGAGAAGTGAAGCGACTTGCCCAAGGCCATGCAACAGAAAAGTGGCAGAGCCGAGATTAGAACCCAGGTCCTTTGGACTTTATCCATTAAGCCACCTGCTCTACCCCAGCACTTAACACAGTGCCTGGCACATAGAAAGTGTTTAACAGATACCATTAAAAAATCCATTTTATTTAGCATTGCATCAACAGTATAAACAATCACTGCCCTCAGGGATCTGACTGACCATCCTATGGGATGAGACAGATAGACGATAAATTACAAGAAGGAGGAAGAAGAGAATGGAAAGATAGTTGGACAGGAAAGTGTTAACCCAGTAGACTTGTGGAATCTTTGAGAGGAAGGATCACATCTACCAAGTCTGTTGTACTGTACTTTCCCAAGTGTTTAGTATAGCACCCTGCCCACAGTAAGGGCTCAATAAATGTCATTTGATTGATCGATTGGTAGAGTGCACACATTGCTAATTAAGTTCGTGAACAGGGAACGTGTCTACCAACACTGTTTTTACTGTGCTCTCGCCAATGCTTAGTACAGTAGCCTGCACTCAGGAAGAGCTCAGTACATACCACTGATGGATTGATGTACAGAGGCAGGTTGGAAGGCAGGAGGGCTGCCCTCACATTATTTGGATAAAACTTCCAGGATGACATATGAGTTTGATGATAATAATGGGTTTTCTTGCCTTCTCCACCTGGGGTGAAGAAGGGAAGTTTGGCGGAGGAAGTGGATTGATGCAGAAATTGCAAGCTGGTAAGAGGCCGGAGACTGCTGTGCTGATTGGAGCCTTGCATCATCAAACTAAGTGGCTTCAAACTCAGAGTTACACCTTTCTTCCCAAATGGCCAGTGATCAGCAAAAACAGAAAGTCAATGTGATCAAAAAAACCAAAAACCAATCCCTGCTCTGGTTGACAAAATCCCAGATAAACTGGAGCATCTGACAAAATCCCAGATAAACTGGAGCATCTCCCTTTATTAGGGCTTGAATAGTGGGAAGGATAGGGTTATGGTGCAGCATTTCCATTTTAAGCTTCTTGGGTTATTTTTCAGTTACTATAATTTATCCTTGTAAGGCTGTCCATGTTTCTGGAAGTTAATACTCCAACCCAGAAGTAGTTGTGTCTTGGTGGCAAGAAGCCTTCAATTGATTTTCATTGTCGTTTGGGTGCTGAAATTCAAGAAATCTACCGGTTTACAAGGGCTTCCGTCCTTTTATCTTTTATCTACTAATCAATCTATCCATCTTTCCACCTACCTAGCAATCAATCAATCTATCAAGATTGAAAAACCGACAGAGAGAGCTTGAGAGGAATTGAGAGACACAGGACCCTAGAGATATTAAGAGAGATATAGAGAGAGATTGAGGTAGAAGGAAGCAGAGGCTTCACATTATTTGGATAAAACTTCCAGGATGACATATGAGTTTGATGATAAAAATGGGTTTTCTTGCTCATTGAAGTTGAATTTTAAATCTCATTGAATTTGGAGGAATGGGTACCACCGGGCATCCATGAATCACTCAGGAGTCAGACAATGGGAAATCCAAGGAAGCTGACTCTCCATCTCTCTCCCTGCCAACTACAACTGGGAGAACAAGCCAACGGAACAAATGGCTGTGAGCAAATCAGCTCCTTTGCTAAATTCTTTAAGTTTTAATAACTCCAGAAAGAATCTTGTTTTTAAATATATGATTTTCATCATGTCATTAGGTCTCTAAGGGAGAATAACTTATTTAGAATCTTCTCTTTGCTTCTAACTTCAGCCTTTTCCTGCCTCCTGTGATCTCCCTTTCAGCTAGAACAATAGAACTTAGAAGATAGATACACAGGGAGGGTCGCAGTCTCGTTTTCTCTGACTCCTCATTATAAGGTTATTTTCTTGTGTTTTGAAATAGAAATGCTGCCTTTGATGTCTCCATTTCCATTTCCTTTTCTTCTTTTTCTAAAAGAAATTCTCTGCCCCCCTCCTCTAAACCCGTCCCCACGCTTTCGTGTCTTTCAGTAAATACTATCCTAAATAAATATTTTCTAATAGGCCTTTGAGTTTAACTGTTGTTTCTGAGTGTGAATAGGATCACTGGAGAGAGGGGGAAAGCCATTGTGGAGGAAAGAAAGAGAAATGGAAGAATTTGTGTTCATCGGCTCTAAAATAGAACTCGTCTGCGGGTTTTAGGAAGGCCTTTGCAAATCTATGCATTTTTTAAAGCACTTTGGCTATCATCTGGGAATTGCAGATTAGTGTCCTCATCCCTTGGGTATATCTGTATCTCATCATTTGGATATTCATTTGATTATTTAATTCCTTTATTTTATGCTGGCATACTGTTCATGCATTTTATCCCGTTCTACCCTCCTGCTCCCACTCTTTGTAAATAATTCTGATCTTGCTGTCTCCCCCCAGAGATTGGAAGCTCCTTGAGGGCAGGAGAAGTATGCCTGGTATCTGGTGTTCTCTCCCAAGTGCTTAAGTTCCTCCTAGAACGTAAGCTCCCTGTGGGCAGGGATCACATTTACCAACACTCTCATGTTGTACTCTCCCAAGTGCTCTGCACACGGTAAGCGTTAGATCAATACCATGGATCGACTGATGGATTGCTGATCCTCAGTAAATATGACAGATTACGGTAATCTCATTGCAGGCAGGAAATGTGCCTGTTTATTGCAATACTGTATTCTCCCAGGTGCTTAGTACAGTGCTGAGCTCACAGTAAGCACTCAGTAAATATGACTGACTGACTGACTAACTGATGATGGCAGACCTTAATTATCCTCATCGTTTCCCGGCTTGTCTTTGGTTAACTTTCTCCAGCTGGTTTCTGATTTCCCAGTCTCTTTTTTCCCTCACTGGGTTCCCTACTCCACCCACATCCCTCTTTCCCCCCTCTCCTTGCACTTTTAGGTGGCTCTGCTTCATTCATTTCTAGGGAAGCTTCTCGGGACAAAATCAAGGAGGCTTAGGCCCTTCTTTTTACTCCTTCCAGGCCCCTGGCAGTTACACTCAGACAGGAGCTGATGTCTGTTCAGATGAGGGAGGACAGGGAACAGGTAAATAGTTGTCAGCCTCTGGAATAATTTACCAAACTAAAGGCCCAGGTCTCCCACCTCTGCATTTCATTTTCCTCATCTCGATACATTTCTAACTCTTAGGTGTCAGGGCTTCAGAACAACTGCCTCCTGCCCTTTCTGCTCTGGGCGATTCCTTCCCAGCCTTCCCTGCTGACAGGTTAAAGGAGGAGGAGAAGAATACCTGGAGAGGAACTCAAAATCTGGAAGTGACCAGAGTCAAGTGCTCTGGGATTAAGGTGGGGCAGGGAGGCCAGGAGGGGAAGGGACTGATCCCCTGATGACAGAGTCTGGCTCCATGCTTTTGGTCTCCTGAACCCTGGCTCGGGATTTGAGTCCCTCAGAGAGGAGAGTGAAGCCCAATCCTCTATGATCAATTGAGCTGACTGAGCAACTACTGGGGGCCGAGGACTATACTAGCGCTTGGGAGAGTACTACAGATTTAGAAGACACAATCCTTGCCCTCAAGGAGCATACAAACTAACAGTACCTACTGAGTACCTACATTAGGGAGGGCAATGTACTAACCACCACTGGTAGTATTATAGCATTAGAAGTCGCAGTTCCTGTCTTCAAAGAGCTTACAGTGGAGGGAAGGAGAAAAACATCAAATATCTTACCGATAGAAGAGAAAGGAAAAGTGGATCTGTAGATGAATGAATACTTAAGCAATAGAGTTTGAAAGTCAATATGTACAGAAGTGATTTGGGTGGGAGAGACTGCATACATGGATAATTGACACAAGAGTGCAGAGATGGTATGATCTGGGGATGAGATAATTGAATCAGGGAAGGCCTCCTGGAGGAGATGGGACTCCAGAAAGTCTTGGAAGATGGGGAGAGCAGTGTGTGGAGGATTCCCTTAGATTGTAGGCTCCTTTAGACTATAAACTCCTTGTGGGCTTATAGTGGGCTACGTTCATTCTCCCTCCCAGCCCTACAGCACTTATGAATGTATCTATGCTTTATTTATATTAATGTCTGTCTCCCCCTCTAGACTGTAAGCTTGTTGTTGGCAGGGAATGTGTTTATCATATTGTTATATTATACTCTCATTCATTAATTCAATTGTATTTATTGAGCACTTACTGTGTGCAGAGCACTGTTCTAAGTGCTTGGGAAGTACAAGTTGGCAACATATAGAGACGGTCCCTACCCAACAGTGGGCTCACAGTCTAGAGTGTGTTAGGAGAACACACTCTCCTAACTGCTTAGTACAGTGCTCTGCACACAGTAAGTGCTCGATAAATACAAATGACTGAAAGGGATTGTTTCTGCCATTTCTGTTGTTCTGTATTCTCCCACATACTTAATGCTCAATTAATACTATTGGTCGACTGATTGATTAATTCCATACAAGGCTCTATTTCCTTACAAGACTCAGACTGTGAGCCCTGTGTGGGATGAGCACTATGTCCAACCTAATTAACTTCTATGTACCCCAGTGCTTAGAACAGTGTTTGACAAGTAGTAAGCCCTTAACAAATGCCTTTAAAAAAAGAGCTTGCTTCCCAAATGGCAACTACTGCGTTCACCTAAATGGCAAGTCTGAAGCTGAATGGGGAAGGAACGTCAAGCTATTGCAGAGCAGAATTGTGGGTTGGTTCCAAAGGAGGGGGACATCAGATCTGATGATCAGAGGACAGAGAAGCTTCCTCATGAGGGCAGACGGAAAGAGTTAGGACTTTTCAAGCTGCAAAGATGGAAGTAAAGAAGGACCATGATTGACGTTTACAAAACTCTGCAGCGGGTGGAAACATTGACACAGAATTGTTATTTATCAAATCCCAGAGCTACAGAACTAGGGGAAATTGAGGGTGACAGGGTCAGGACCAACAAAAGGAAACATGTCTTTACCCAGTGGAAATGAACGCACAGATTCATTACCCAGGAAGATGTGCAGGCAGTAGGTTTCAGAAGGGGGTGGAAAAAAGCATGGATGAGTAGTCTATGTAGGGTGACCAAAGGGAAGGTTCAAGATTTTGGATGGTCCATTCTGAGACATTAAAATGGACATCCCACAGGTTAACCATAACACAGTTCTCCAAAAGACCTGAGAGCACTGTCAGAGAGTTAATCCTGGGCTGGATGGGCAACTGAGGTGACCCAGAAATGACACTGATTATGGGCTCAAGTTCTCTGAACTAGGGAGAAGGATGCCAGTGGGTTGTACTTTCTATGTCCCCTGTTTACACCAAGGAATTATAGAAAATGTATTGGGCAGGGTCATCTTCCACCTGGACAGTTAAAATGCACCCTGGCACCCTCTCTCAGCCCTTCCCTGCCCATTGCCTTCCCAGTCCAAGATGAGGATATTTCAGGGGGCTATAGCCACCCACTGGGAGGAGCAGAAATAATGGCATGACGCCTCAACAGGGGTGGCCCGTGAAGATTTTGAACTATGGAGCCATGGGTGAAGTCCCAAGGATAGAGGCAACTGAGACAATACTTCTGGACATGGAGCCAAAACAAAATGGAGGCTTTCAGGGTTTCGATAGAACCCCCCCAGGGCCATCCAGCCATGATTGAATGATAGGAAAACCCAAGCCCTTGGCTGAGAAACGGACTGAGTCATCCCAGTTCCAGTCGAGAGCTACATTTACAGAGCTCCAAACACTTCAGAGTTAAACAGAAAATTTCCCCTGTAACCTGCCAGCTTTTCATTGCGTATAATAACGGCTTCCCATTCAGCTTTTTCAAGAGTTAAGGGACACATTTGTCACGGCACAGCTCTTAGCGGAGGGAGCATAAAGGGACTACGGAGTTAGAAATTGCTCCTGCATTCTCAAAATACTTAGGATGACCAAGTCTGTTATTAGCTGGGAAGAACAGACTACCCTAGCCACCTTTTCAAATGGCAGAGGGACCTCACGAATCTGATAAGAATATCTAGAAACCTAGGGAGGAGGAGGAGAAGGAGAACAAAGAGGTGGAGGAAGAGAGGAGGGAAAAATGGAGGTGGGAGAAAAAAGGAGGAGGAGAAAGAGGAAGAAGAAGATGATGAAGGGAAGCAGAGAAGAATAGGAAAAATAAGAGGAGGAGGACAAAGAGGAAGAAGGAAAGAGGAGGTGAAGAGGAGATATGGGAAGAGGAAGAGGAGGAGAAGGAAGAAAGGAGGAGGGTGAGGAGAAAGGAAGAGGATAGAAAAGAGGAGAAGAATGCAGAAGGGAGGAGAGGAGAATGGAGGGGCAAAGGGGAAGGAGGAGGAAAGAGAGGAAGAGGATGGGAGGAGAAAGAGGAGGAGGATAGAAAGGAGTAGGATGCAAAAGAGAAGGAGAGGATGGGGAGGAGGAGGAAGGGGATAAGGAAAGGAGAAAGAAGGAGAGGAAGAGGAGGATGAGGAGAAGACAGAAGTCGAGGAAAAAACTAATAGAAGTGGGAGGAGAAGAGGAAGAGGAGGAGAAGAGGGCAAAAAGCCTGGTGAGCTCCCAGAGAGATGACCCAATGCCCAGTGGTCTGTCCTAGGCAATCCAAGGCAGGAGTCGATGGAAAAGGGAGGGATTATGTGGGCTAAGCATAAAAAGCTGATTGAAGGGCTGAGGGGCTGGGCAGAAGGTCAGGGTTATTTGTAGGACAGAAGAGAAAACCCTTCCAACTCTCCTCCTGCCAGCTGCTAACTCCCTAAACCTTCTGGTAGAATTCAGTAATAGCTCTGGGGAAACAGCCAACAGCACTAACTGGAAGCTCAGAAGGCTTCATTTCTCTGGTCAACACTAGGGCAGAAGAGCCAGGCAAAAATGACAGCAGAAAGAAAAAAACTCAGCTCTCCCTCTTTCCCAACCTATTCCCTATTTTTCCCCCTTCAGACAAATAGAAATTTTAAAAAGAAAAAAATAGATCAATACAGCACTGTAAGCTCAAAATTATCGATCCTCCTCCAACACTTCACTTGCCATCAACTGAAATTTATGACATAGAAGGGAGAAAACAAGAGGGAAAATGTCTAAATAGTTGAGGGAAATTAAGTCCCCACTGTGCCTTTCCTTAGAAACTCTCTAACCTTTGCCTCCAGGAGTTCACAAAAATTATTTCCCATTTTCTCACCTTCATTTCCTTTGGGTTGTTTCAGAAGGTTAGAAATGGGATCCTTGGGCGTTGGTGTAAATGTGCTGTTTGGTTTTCTGCTTTGTCATGCCAAGGTCCAGAGGAGAACTCTCAGACATTAGGAGCAGGAGAGTGACCATTTGTCCAGTTGAATACTGGACAGTCTGATATTTTCCTTGGCCGGTCCCCTACCCCATTCGGCTGTGCCAAGCAACACCTTTATGTCAAGGATTTTTATTTTCAGCTCCCAAACTTCCTCAGTCATAGCTCCTGCTGCTGAGTTCCATGACTCGGAGCGGGGGTCTGCTTCGGCACAGACCTCGGAAGGGAACAAAACAGTTCTGATGGAAGTTGGGTAGTCAGGGGTCTCCCCCGGAGAAATCTGCTCTGATGGTGTGAAATGGGCAGACCTCCACAAAATGGCACCAGTCACATCATCTGGTTGCGGGCCCAGCCTAACCCAGGTGGAGTCCTATGCTTCTCCTCATCCCGTTTTCCCCAGTGCCATTGGTGGCCATTCTTCACAGTAGTGGGAGCAGATGTTAAGGAGATAGGGCAGAGGAGTCCATCCAAGTTCACCAAGTCACAAAGATGGGTCTGTGAGGTGTGGAAAAGCCACAAGGTGAGGAACACCCACCCTCCCTGTCACCCCCATCGTGGGGTTCATCCTTCCTCCCACCCTGCCCACTGTCACTATCCCTGCTGGAAGAACAGTCATAAGAAGATCCATCCCTGCTGGAAGAACAGGAATAAGACTCTGTGTATCTTGAGGAACAGGGGAAAGCTGTGATGGCTTAGAGACCACTAGTAGATATAGTATGGGTCTGGGAGTTAGAAAGAATTGGGTTCTAGTCCTGGCTCCACCACTTGTCTTTTGTGGGACCTTCGGCAAGTTCCTTCCCTTCTCTGTGCCTCAGGTATCTCATCTGTAAAATGGGGATTAAGACTGTGAGCCCCATGTAGGGCAGGATCAGTGCCCAACCTGACACTTGTATCTACCCCATCCTTTAGTACAGTGCCTGGCACCTAGTAGGAGCTTAATAAATACGATTGAATGAATGATAAAAAATAAGGAAGGATGACCTGCCTGAGGACTAGTTGGGAGCAGTTCATGGTGTTGGCCATTTTGTACTCTCCACTGGGAGGTGAAGCCTCCCTATCACCATGGAGCTTGGGAGAAAAATCTGCCTCTCGCCATTGCCAGGAAAGTCCCTCCGCAGCTTAAGGATTAGTGACAAAGCTGTAACAAAGTGTTTGTAATTCCAAACTAATCTTGGAGTCTAGGTGTGGATTTCCAAAGTACAAATCTTGGGCCTGTTGAGCAATCTTCCAGTCGATCGTTGTGTTCTCCCCACCGGAGCTGAGGATTCTGGGGAAATGGGGAAGCGTCGTCTTCTTGCCAATATTACTCCAGCTGAAGGGTGAATGCAATCTAGAGTAGACAGACACTGAAATGAAATACAGGAGTGAGAAGTAATAGAGTACAAGGATGCATGCATAATCACTTTGAGTGGGAGTAAGCAACCAATCAATCAATCGATGGGATTTATTGAGCATTTACTACATACACAGCAATGTACAAAATACTTGGGATCAATCAATTAATCAATCATATTTATTGAGCGTTTACTATATGGAGGCCCAAGAGTGACGCAGAAAGGATGGAAGCTGAGAAAACGAGGGCTTAATCTTGGAAGGCCTCTTGGAGGAGGTAAGTCTTCACTAAGGCTTTGAAGTGGGGAAGAGTGATTGTTTGGCAGATTTGAGAAGGGAGGGCATTCCAGGACAGAGGTAAGACATGGCCAGGGGTTGGTGGCAAGTGAGATCGAGGCACAGTGAGAAGGTTAGCATCAGAGGAGCAGAGTGGGCAGGGGCAGTGTGGCTCAGTGGAAAGAGTACGGGCTTTGGAGTCAGAGGTCATGGGTTCAAACCTCAGCTCTGCCAATTGTCAGCTGTGTGACTTTGGGCAAGTCACTTAACTTCTCTGGGCCTCAGTCCCCTCATCTGTAAAATGGGGATTAAGACTGTGAGCCCCCCGTGAGACAACCTGATCACCTTGTAACCTCCCCAGTGCTTAGAACAGTGCTTTGCACATACTAAGTGCTTAATAAATGCCATTATTATTATTATTACTATTATTATGATGATGATGATGATGATGATGTAGAAGGAGAGAAGGGAGGTTAGGTAAGAAAGAATATGGTGATGGAGAGCTTTGAAGCCAATAATGAGGAGTTTTTGTTTGATGCACTGGAGATTTTTGAGGAGTGGGTGACATGCCCTGAACGTTTCTGTGGAAAGATAATCCGGGCAGCACAGTGAAGTATGGTCTGAAGTGGAGAAGGCAGGAGGTTGGGAGATAAGAAAGGAGACTGATGCAGTAATCCAGTCAGGATAGGATGAATGATTGTACTAATGTGGTAGCAGTTTGACTGGAGAGGAAGGGGTGGATCTTGGCGATGTTGTGAAGTGAGAACGACAGGCTTTGGTGATGGATTGGAAATGTGGGGTGAATGAGGGAGCAGAGTCAAGGATGACATCAAGGTTGCGGGACTGTGAGACGGGAAGAATGGTTGTGCCGTCCACAGTGACAGGAAAGGTCGGGAGAGACAGGGAGGGAACATAAGGAGCTCTGTCTTGGACATGTTGAGTTTCAAGTGGCAGGAGGACATCCAAGTAGAGATGTCCTGAAGGGAGGAGGAGATGTGAGCCTGGAAGGAGGGAAAGAGAATGGGGAGGAGATATAGATTTGGGTGTCATCCACATAGACAGTTGAAGCCATGGTAGCGAATGAGTTCTCCAAGGGAGTGAGTGTAGATGGAGAATAGAAGAGGACCAAGAACTGAACCTTGAGGGAACCTTACAGTTAAGGAATGGGAGGGGGAGGAGGAGCCTGCAAAGGAAACTGAGAATGAACAGACAGAGGGATAAGAGGAGAACCAGGAGAGGATGGAGTCAGCGAAGCCAAGGTTGGATAATGTATTGAGTAGAAGGGGATAATCCATTGTGTCAAAGGCAGCTGAGAGGTCGAGGAGGATTATAATGGAGTAGAAGCCGATGGATTTGGCAAGAAGCAGGTTATTGGAGACCTTTGAGAGGGTGGTTTCATTGGAGTGAAGGGAGCAGAAGCCAGAGTGGACGGCATCCAGGAGAGAGTTGGAGGAGAGGAATTTGAGGCAGCGAGTATAGGAGTTTGGAAAGGAAGGGTAGGAGGAAGTTGGTGCAAAAACATGAGGGGGCAGTGAGGTCAAGGGAAGGTTTTTTTAGGATGGGGGAGAAGTGAGCACGTTTGAAGGCAGTGGGGAAGAAGCCATTGGAGAGTTAGGGGGTCTACCCCCAAAAATGTCTGTCTCTGGTGTTAGGGGGCTTACAATCCATCAGTCAATCAATCATATTTATTGAGTACTTACAGTGTGCAGAACACTGTACCAAGGGTTTGGGAGAGTACAATATAATGGAGTCAATAAACACGTTCTCTGCCCAAAACATACAGAAGATCTGTCTCCCATATCTCCATATACTCTAGAGCTTCACAAGAATGGATTTTGATCAGGGCTTCTTGTAAAGTTTTTTACCAGGAAAACTCTATGGAAGAAATGTCCATAAAGCATAAAGTCCATAAATTGGAAATGACAATGGCATTTTTTATATATATATATATGTATATATATATATATATATATATATATATATATATACACAATATATTATTGTAAATTATGGGCAAAATAAACCCTAACAGAAGCATCCACCCTCCTTAGTAAACACAGCAATACTGGAGTCAGAAAAATTAGTGCCCTCACTAATGCCATGGGAAAATATGAGCTTGGTTTCCATTCCTTAATGAGGAGGCCCACAGAGACGCAGTGAGGTTCAGAGAGGCTACACTTCGGCTCACAGACTGAAGCTTTTCCGGGAGCCATTGCAGAGTCGCGGGGCTACTCTGCACACAGTAAGCATTCAGGAAATACCATTGCTGGATTGACTGATGGATAATTTACACACAGGAGGAAGAAGTGTATACATGTATGTGTGTGTTCGTGCATGTGTATGTTGATGCGAATGTAGTTGGGTATCTAAGTCAATAAGAACAGAATTGCTGCGGATTGTTGTGGATCATTTATCCTATTGTGCCTTGATTACTGCATTAGCGTCCTTGCTGACCTCCCAGCCTCCTATCTCTCTACACTCCAGTCCATACTTCACTCTGCTGCCTGGATCATTTCTCTACAAAAATATTCAGGCCATGTTTCCCCACTCCTCAAGAAACTCCAGTGATTGCACTTCCACCTCTGCATCACACAGAAGCTCCTCACCACTGGCTTAAAGCCCCCCACCACCTTGCCCCTTCTTACTTCACCTCGCTACTCTCCTACTACAACCCAGCCCACACGCTTCACTCCTCTAATGCTAAACTTGTCAATGTACCTCAGGGTCATTTAGGTTTCCTCCGACCTCCGGCCCACATCCTCTCTCTGGCCTGAAATGCCCTCCCTCCTAATATCCGAGAGACAATGACTCTCCCCTCCTTCAAAGCCTTATAGTAGGCCCATCTCCTCCAAGAGGCCTTCCCCGACTAAACCGTCCTTCCCTCTTCTCGGACTTCCTTCTGCGTCACCCTGACTTGCTCCCTTTATTCATCCCCCATCCCAGTCCCACAGCACATATGGATATATCTGTAAATTATTTATTTATGCGAATGTCTATCTCCTCCTCAAGATGGTAAGCTCATTGTGAGCAGGGAACATGGCTGTTTATTATTCTATTGTACTCTCCATAGCACTTAGTATAGTGCTCTGCACACAATAAACACTCAATAAATACAACTGATTGACTGGATCCTTAAGTGTATAGTTGGAGGCAATGTTTTCAAGTAGTAGTTGAAAACAATGTGATCTGCAATATGGTCCTCAGCATAGGAGACAGCATGATCCCCAATAAAAATGGTACCCAGCCTGTTACCCAATTGCATCTATAAAGCAAGAATCACTCAGGATCACAGATTTGCTCTCAAGAATCCCCAATCATCAACCACTTTTTACCAAGAAAACTCAATGGAAGAAATGCCTATAAAGTCCTTAAATTGGAAATGACTCAATGGCATTTTATATATATACACAAATATACAATATACATTATTGTAAATTCACCCCTTTAGCTTCTTGACCTCCTCCCCGATTCAGAGTTCCAGTGTCAATTCCCTTTTCCCCTGGGTTATGGGAAAGTTGCTCCCAGAGCAGGTCTTACTGGCTAAGGAGAGGCAAACTACCCAAAGAGTCTCAGAGACGACAGAGACACAGAGAGAGACAGCGAGCAGGGAGCTGATGCCTTGATACCAGCGATAAAATCCCGTTGTGGGAAGTTTAATTAAAAACCATTAGAGCCGCGTGTCGTGAGCTCGGCCTTCAATGGAGAAATCAATTTCAGATGGATCCGTTCTAATAAGTCCACTGATGTGAATAATATTGAAATAGCAATTAATGGAGAGAGGGAACAGAAAAGAGAGCTTCAGGGAGAAATGGAACAAAGCAGGCAGCTAACATTCTTTACTTGAGAGAGTCAGTGAAAAAGAAAAAAAATATGAAGATAATTCCGTAACAGCAGGACAGGGCTTCTGCCAGGACTGATAAGTCAACGGAATGAAGTTCTGCTTTTTAACCTTTCCTGGGCTGAATCCTTTCTCTAAATTCCGTGCAGCCGTGTTTCACATGCTTCCTTCTCCCCGAGAAACCACCGTGATTATCCCTAAGCGGGCTCACTACTCTCCATCTGCTTAGGTCTTCAGTGGCTGCAGCCCAAGAGCCAGTTGTCATTAGCCAATCAAGGGACAGTGAGAGCGAGGGCAGAGGCTGGACGTAGGGGATCAGTGTTCTGTCTCGAAGGTACCTGGACCCAATCTCCATTTTCCCGATTACAAGTTCTCGGTTGGAGCTGTTCAATTCTCCCAAAAAGCATGGGGGGAGGGGGCCGGGGAAGGAGGGGCTCTGGGAGAGAAAAGCTCAGATTTTAGCCCTTACTCCAATTTCTCCTCACAATACAAAAATTCACAAAGGAGGATACATTTGCATTGGCTTTGTCTGCTGGAACGGAAGCGGGCATTTTGTTTCTCTCCGACTGGGGCTGGGACCCTGCTCAATCTGTGGCTGGAGGGAGGTGGCAGGAGACATGAATTGATGAATGCACCAAGGATGAGAGAGAAACACTACCAATTACAGACAAAGGCAGGTAAACAAATAAGTTAGTAACAAGCATAGCTTCCCGGTTGGTCCTGGTCCTCTATGGTACTTGCGGATGCTTTTGGGTCTCCATTCTGGATGAAACCACCACCAACTCTGACCCATAACACTAAGGCTTTGAAGTCACAGAGTGCTTTTATGTCCCCCACCTTGTTACATGCCTTAGGTCACTTCTATCCTCACAACATCCTTGTGCTTTAGGAGAAGGGAGGTATCCCTATTTTACAGGTGGAGAAACTGAAGTCCAGCAGCATGGCCTAGTGGATAGAGCACAGGCCCGGGAGTCAGAAGGACCTGGGTTCTAATTCCAACTCCACCGTGTATCTGCTGTGAGACCTTACACAAGTCACTTCACTTCTCAGGGCCTCAATTTCCCCATCCATAAAATGGGGATTGAGACTGTGAGCCCCATGTGGAACAGGGACTGTCCACCCCGATTAGCTTGTGTCTACCGCAGTGCTTAGAACAGTGCCTGGCACATAGTGGGCACTTAAGAAATACCACAGTTGTTATTAATAATAAAGATAAGGGTTTGTTATCATTATTATTAATTCACCCCAAATCACCCAGCAGATCAGTGGTGGAGCTGGGATTAGAACCCATGTCTTCCGACTGCTAGACTCAGATTCTCTCTACCTTCCCACTCATCTTCACCCCTTGGGCATCTGGAGGGGTTGAACAATTAGGTTGTGATTGGGAAAGCTAATGAACCCACAGTGAGCTTATAGCCTACAGGGGGAAGTAGACATTAGTATACATAAATAAATACGTTATGGATATGTACATAAGTGCCACGGGCCGAGGGAGGGATGAATAAAAGGTGCAAATCCAACTGCAACAGCAATGCAAAAGGGAGTGGGAGAAGAGGAAATGAGGGCTTAGTCAGGGAAGGCCTCTTGGAGGAGATGAACCTTCAATAAAGCTTTAAAGGTGAGGAGAGTGATCATCTGTGAGATTTGAAGAGGGAAGCATTCCAGGCCAGAAGCAGGACCTCTCAACTCCAAACATTGCTCCCTCCCAACCATCGGAGAGTGTGAGCAGGACCCTTATTCCACAGTTAACTGACCACTGTCAGGGTTCAGGATTTGTGTTGTCCAGAAACATGAGTTCATTGGAAAGAACCCTGGGGGAAGGGAGGAGGGTGGTGCCATCAGCGTGGCTGCAGGGGGCTGGTGCTTTTTCCTCAAAAAAGGAAGAGATGATCATCATCGTTCTCATCCTTATCATCATCATCATTTTCATCAGCATAATAATAATAATAATGGTACTTGTTAAATGCTTACTATATGCCAAGCACTGTTCTGAGCACTGGGGTAGATACAAGGTAATCAGGTTGTCCCGTGTGGGATTCACAGTCTTAATCCTCATTTTACAGGTGAGGTAACTGAGGCCCAGAGAAGTTAAGTGACTTGCCCAGAGTCACACAGCAGACTAGTGGCAGAGTCAGGATTAGAACCCACGACTTCTGACTCCCAAACCCATGCTCTTTCCACTAGGCAACACTGCCGCATCCTATTCCTCTTCCTCTTCCTCCTTGTCCTTCTCTTCCTCCTGCTCCTCTTTATCATAATCATCATCATCACCTAAGCCCTAATGTGCAAAGAGCAATGCACTGAATGAAGACCACTATTTGGGTACTGGACAGTTCTGCTGCTTGCTAACCTACAACTTCAACAGTTAATGAAAGTCTTCTAGGAGACCTTCGTGTTTGGATTCTTCCGATTAGAACATTGGTGTATGATCTACCTCTACCTACCCCTCCTCTGATTTGGTTCCTCCAGGCAAGATCCAAAGGTACATATTGAACATTTATCCCAATCTGATTAGTGGGAAAACCTGCTTAGTGAGTCCCCCACTCCAGTGATGCATTCCCCTCCGTTTTTGTCCTTGGTAGGGTGGCTACAGTGAGTACTCAGCACCAACTGCCTCTTGCTTCTCATGGCAGCAGAAACTATGTTTCCCAGATCTCCCAACTTCCTGTCTTGTGCTCTTTCCATAGCCAAAGCAGAAACTGTGAGAGATGTGATGGGGAAGGGCAGGAGCAGTTTGGTTACAATCAGAAGGGTGTCTGAGGAGGGTCAGCTCACTGCTGCTTATCCCGTGCTATTGATCCCGACTCTGCCTCAGATCCACAGGGTTGGGAAATGGGAAAGCAACAATCCAGAGGCCTAGGTGGGTGTAAAGAGGACCATGGGACAGAAGTAAATTCCCCAGGAAGTACAGGGCTCAGAGAAGCAGCGTGGCTCAGGGGAAAGAGCCCGGGCTTGGGAGCCAGAGGTCACGGGCTTTAATTCCGGCTCCACCACATGTCTGCTGTGTGACCTTGGGCAAGTCACTTAAATTCTCTAAGCCTCAGTTCCCTCATCTGTAAAATGGGGATTAAGACTGTGAGCCCCACGTGGGACAACATGATCACCTTGTATCCCCCCCTCCAGCGCTTAGAACGGTGTTTTGCACACAGTAAGTGCTTAACAAATGCCATTATTATTATTATTATTATCCCTAACCTGTTCCTCTCCTGCCACCTCCATCACAACCAAAACCTCACCCTGCCCCCTCTTTGCGAGCAACGATGAACAAAGCCTTAGCACACTTGGGAAAGGTGGTACTTGCTTTGAGATCCGCCTTGAAAATGGTCAGTTATTCACTCAATTCATTCAATGGTATTCATTGAGTCCCTACTGTGTGCAAAGCACTGTACTAAGTTCTTGGGAGAGTATAATATAACAATAAATAGATACATTCCCCACCCACAACAAGCTTACAATTCTTGGGGCATCCTCCAAAGAGGAAGATCCCCATCCATAAAGTTGGATTGACACCACAGTGCAATGTATTGTATTAAGCACCTAATATATGTGAAATACTGTACTGGTTGGGACAGAGTACCAGACACTGGTTTGTATGCAAAATAGAGGAAACAGACAAGGATCCTGCCCTCAAGCTGATTTCATTCTAATCGGGGAGATGAGAAAACTCAAGTTGGTAAAACAGTAAAATCAGAGAGACAAATGACCAATTAATCAAATCAATAGTATTTACTGAGCACTACTGTGTACAGATCACTAAACGAATGTTAATCATTCTGAGAAGATTTTCTCCAAGCTCTAGGTTTGATTTCAAGGCCCTGGGGAGATTTTTTTTTTTCTGATTCCCTTAGCTCCTTGAAATTGATTAACTGGCTGATTGAGAGTCTTCTGATGCCCTGTACCCAAAGTTTAAAACTGATTAAGCCAGCTCCAGTTTCTTCCTGATTGTATGAGCTAGATTGGTGAAATGGCATCTGGGTCCAACAGCATTCATGCCTTCCTGACTCTAAGGAAGCTTGCCAAGCTAATAATATTATTTTATATTGCCTCTATCTTCTTTGAGGATTAAACTCAACAAAGCCCAATTTCAACTTCCTCCACAAATGTAAATGGCTTAATTGTGGGGAAAAATCTGGATCAGGATTTCACAGTCCATTTGGTTCAACTTCAGTTTAGCCCTTAAGAAGATTTCCTCTACTGAGCCTGTGAAACAGCATTAATTGTTGCTGTTGTTGTTGATGATGATGATGATGATGATGATGACGATGATGACAGGTGAGCCTGTGACCTGAAAGCTCAGGAACAAGACCCCATGTGGAGGCATTCATTCTGGGGCCGTTGGTCTGCAGAGCTCCATATGGACTCTCTGGCCCCTTTCCTGCCAAGGTCCTGAGCGCAACAACTGAATAGGCAGGCAGGGGTGCTGCACACGGTGAAGTGGCAATGAACGGGCTTTCCATGAAGGAGCCATATGTGGCTGAAGTGACCTCAGCATAGAGCCTGTTATATAGCTCCGTGATCCATCAGATGACTGTGTCAGTAGCCAGAGTGGTCCCCCCTGCCCATGTTATCTAGATATTTTTCAGAATTAACACAATGCTTCGCACAGAAGAAGCACTGAAATAACAAGCTCGTTATTATCGTGACTATCAGGTATTGATACTGTTCTGGACATAATAATAATAATAACTTTGGTATTAGTTAAGCACTTAGTATGTGCCAGGCACTATACTAAGCACTGGGGTGGATACAAGCATGTTGAGTAGGACACAGTCCCTGCCCCACACAGGGCTCACAGTCTTAATCCCCATTTTACAGATAAGGTAACTGAGGTCCACAGGAGTGAAGTGATTTGCCCAAGGTCAAACAGCACACAAGTGGTGGAGGCAGGATTAGAACCCATGACCTTCTGACTGCCAGGCCTGTGCTCTATCCACTAGGCCATTTTTTGTCCAGGATACAGACTCTCAGCACCTCCCTTTTTCGGCCATAGCACTGACCAGTACTATGCAGTACTAGTACAGTGCTCTGCACATAGTAAGCACTCAATAAATACGATTGATTGATTGACCAGCAGGACCGGTGGCTGGGACACCGCATCTCTGTTCATCCAGAACAAGGCGGGGAGCTCGATGTCTCTGAAACAAAAGGTGGGACCCCAGAGAAAAACTCTCATTTGGGGCCCATTCTAACTGAATCATTGAACTTCAATCAATGAATCATTCAATCATATTTATTGAGCCTTTACTCTGTGCAGAGCACTGAATTAAGTGCTTGGGTGGGTACAATAGAGCAAAAAAGCAGAGTTGGTAGACACATTCCCTGCCCCCAGTGAAATTACAGCATAGAGGGGAAGACAGACATTAATACAAATAAAGAAATTATGGATATGTACGTAAGTGCTGCAGGGCTGAGTCAGGGGTGAATTAAGGGAAGGAGAGAAGAAGAAATGAATGCTTAGCCAGGAAAAGCCTCTTGGAGGAGACATATCTTCAACAAGGCTTTGAAGGAGGGGAAAGTAATGGTTTATTGGATATGAAGAGGGAGGGAGGTCCAGGCCAGAGGCAGGATGTGGGCAAGTGGTCGACTTCCTTAATAATGACGACTGTGTAATGTAATCCCCTCAGGCTGAGTGCTGATGTGACAGATGAAAATTCCTCTGCAGCTTGGAAGTCTATGCTTATTTGTTCTTTGTATTTTGTTTTGCATTTTTTTTTATTGTATCTGTTAAGTGCTTATTATGCTCCAGGTACTAAGCACTAGTACTAAGCACTAGTACTACTAGTACTGTACTACTGTACTAAGCACTAGTAGATGCTAGTAGATCTACTACTAGTAGATGGAGTAGATGCAAGCTAATCAGATTGGACACAGTTCCTGCCCCACATGGGGCTCACAGTCTTAATAAAGAAGCAGCATCACTCAGTGGAAAGAGCATGGGCTTTGGAGTCAGAAGTCATAGGTTCAAATCCCGGCTCCACCAGATGTCAGCTGTGTGACTTTGGGCAAGTCACTTCACTTCTCTGGGCCTCAGTTACCTCATCTGTAGAATGAGGATTAAGACTGTGAGCCCCCTGTGGGACAAACTATCACTTTGTAACCTCCCCAGTGCTTAGAACAGTGCTTTGCACATAGTAAGTGCTTAATAAATGCCATTATTATTATTATTATTATTATTATTATTATTATTATTATTATTAATCCCCATTTTACAGATGAGGTAATGAGGCACAGAAAAGTGAAGTGACTTACTCAAGGTCACACAGCAGACAAATGGCAGAGCCGGGATCAGAATTTATGAACTTCTGACTCCCGGCCCCATGCTCTAACCACTAGGTCACACTACTTCTCGTGTACTTCCCGTGCTATTGTGGGCCACCCTAGACTGAGTGATTGGTTATCTGGTACCTGTCCCGGTTCTTAGCCCACTGCTTAGCACAGAGTAAGCACTTAATTATATCAGAATCATTATTGCCCTTGATGGTTAGGGAGGGGTATCAGACAGCTAGAAATGGACCAGGAATAGAAGCCCCTTCCCTACCCTACAGGGGCCCCCTCCCCAGTAGCCATCTGCCATCTGTCTACATCTTCTGTGGGAGCCGGGACAAGGAAAAATGGAGGCAGGGAGGAGTAGAATAACATAAGGGAAGCCTACCTCTTTGGGAAGAGAGAGGGCAGAACTGGATTCCCATTTGCCCCTTGACCTCTGACCCGGAAGAGCCATTGGCCAAGCCTGGTTTGACCCCGACTGGGCAGGGATCCTATGAGGTCCCTCCCAGGGGTCTCTAGCCATGTCACGTTTCCACACATTAATAATCTAATCTTCTGTCTAGTGAGACAGAGAGCAGACAGAATAAAGTCTTAGCTCCTCATTATAGTCAATCCCGCTCCCTTCACCCGAGTTTGCCCTGACCATGAAGTGTTTCAGGCCTGCAGAACAGAGTTTCTCTCACTCTCCACGTCTGGAATGAAACAGGGTTCGCAGCGGGCAGTCCAGTCCCCAACACCCTGCCTCCCGGCCCCCCGGCTCCCAGCCCCACAACATAACTGGCCAGCGATTCCCTCAGCACCCATGAGCTTTCTTGAACTCTGCTGCTCCAGGGACAGCTAGCTTCGCTCCTCTCCTGCTACACACCAACCCACACATTTTGCCCTACCAACCCCAACCTACTCACTGTTCCTTGCTCTCTTCTCTCTCACCATTGAGCCGTTGTTCATGCCCTACCTCTGGTTTGGAAACCCTCCCCTCTCCACGTCTGACAGAACACTGCTCTCCCCACCTTCACTTATTAAAATCACATTTCCACTAAGAAGCCTTCCCAAACTAATCCCTCGTCTCCTCATCCTATTTTCCCTCTCTACTGTGTCACTCGGCATTTATGGCCACCCCTTAAGCACGTAAGAACTGACCCCACCCTCATTCCCACAGCATTTATGTATGTCATTTTGATTTCCGTTGCTTCTCCTACCTGTAACTGATTTCCATGTCTGTCTTCCCCATTAGATTGTGTGCTCCTTGAGGTCAGGGATTTTGTCTACAAATTCTTGCTGAACTCTCTCAAGTGTTGAATACAGTGCTCGGCACCCAGTGAATGTTCAGTAAATAGCCTTGATTGACTGACTGGGCTTGAAGGAATGAAGATTCCTTAATGGAGGTGCCTCAAGGGAAAGGGCAAGGAGAGTTTGGGAAGTTAGAGGTGAGTCAATGGCAGAGGTCGTCGCAGGTGCATTGTGGGAGTTGGGACAGAGGGATGAACTATATATCCATCATTTTAAACTGATCTTCCCCTCTTGTGCAGTGCTTGGCACAAAGTAAGCACTTAAATACCATTATCATTATTATTATTATTATGTACATATCTACAAAATATTTACAAATCTACAAATTATACCTTCTAAATTACTTTTTTATATTAATGTCCGTTTCCTCCTCTAAAGTGTAAGCTCACTGTGAGAAGGGAGCATGTCTACCAACTCTGTTGTGTTGTACTCTCCCGAGCGCTTAGTACAGTGCTCAGTGCACAGTAAATGCTTAATAAATACCACTGATTGACTGACTGTTCTCCACTCAGAAAGCTAAAGCAAGTTTTCTCCATTCACCGAATACACCTGACGCAGAGAAGAAAACAGAGCTCTCAACCTCTATTCTCAACCAGACACCATGGGGCTCTTAGACTTTTGAGCTTTTTTCATCTTCTACCCTCTTTTTCAATGACAGCCAAGTGCGAGGGCTGAAATAAGCGACTAGACTCCCCTCTAAAACTCTCTCAAGGACCCTGCCACTGCATCATGCCAGGAACATAATAGTACAGGGAGGAGGCAGGCCCCATAACTCACTCGATGTGGTGGAGCTGGACAAGAGATCCATAATTTATACAGGCAATTACACATCAATTGGTTATTAAAAGTGCCCTCATTGAGATGTACTGTATTAAGGACACAGAGATAAATCTGGTTCCCCAGGTAACCAGCTCCAGCTCACGGATTGGAGGCAAAAATCTGATTTCGGGCTGGCACGACGCCTCTCGACCCCGTGAGCCTGTTCCCACGCATGAGAGGCAGGGGCAGAGCTGCAAGGGGAGACTGGTCTGCTCGAAAACGGATGGAGACCCAGGGACCGGGGGCGGCAGGGGAGGGGATTCTCTGGCCAATTCTCCATGTCCCTGGGGATGTCCGTGTGGAGGGCTGGTGGGGGGCAGCGTCCCCTCCCTCTGGGAAGGGCGGGTGGGCAGAGGTTCGATGTAGCGCTCTGCCGATTGAGAGTGATCGATCGAACCCACTGAATGGATGAGTGGTTGATGAATAAATGATGAATGAGTATCCATCTAAACCTCGGAGCCTTTCCACTCTGGCCCACCGGAGCACCTACTAATCAAGATTGACAGCTTGGATGGGGTCTATATTGGGGGGCGGGGCCCTGGTCCTGAGGGGCAGGCAGAAGAAATCAAGGGGGCAATTTCTGCCACGGAGGAGCTGACTCGCTATCAGAGGCGGGAACAGTAAACATAGATTGGTAGATTCACTGTGGGTCAGAGAGAAGAAATACGTATTAATGACAGACACAAGTGGTTAAATGCATAAATGAGAAGCAAACAAACAGATCAATCTATTTGAGTTGAGGCCATTGCCATGTTGGGATTGACTGGGGTGTAGCTCCCTCAGAGGTGGTGACCAATCAATCATTCAATCAATTGTATTTATTGAGCACTTACTGTGTGCAGAGCACTGTACTGAGTGCTTGAGAGAGTACCATACAACAGAATTGGTAGACATGTTCCCTGCCCACAACGAGCAGCAGCTTGGCACAGTGGATAGAGCATAAGCCTGGGAGTCAGAAGGTCATGGGTTCTAATCCTGGCTCTACCACTTGTCTGCTGAGTGACCTTGGAGAAGTCACTTAACTTTTCTGGGCCTCAGTTACCTCATCTGTAAAATGACTCTGACCCCCTCATGGGTCTAACCCAACTTGCTTGTATCTACCGCGGTGCTTAGTACAGTGCCTAGCACATAGTTAAGCCCTTAACAAATACCATTAACAACAATAATGAGCTTACAATCTAGGAAGGGAGACAGACAATGCCAGAATACTGGGAGGTTGAGGCTTCTGAGCATCGGTTAAACCCTATGTGATGTCACCCCTGGATGGGTTAGGGGTGGGGTTAAAATAAATTTTGCATTTGGCTTCTTCTTGCTCCTCGGCAACCCTGGGAAAGTGCGGGCTGTTGCCCGGATGTCTCCTGAGGGAGTCCAACCCTGTGGGTCTAGTCAGCTGCCACAGGAGCCCATCATGCTTTGCAGGGAGACCCCACGGCTTTGTCTGCCCAGCACATCTACTCGGCCTCTTAAAAGGCCCATTTTGTCATCAGGTCCCCAGTCAGTCTGTTACACATCATTTAGTCTATTGGATCCCTGGAAGAGGCTAATGTTTTTCTAGTTGTGTTTAAGTTTTGGGCCGCTGCCCAGATCCGCTGGCAGTCTCCTGGCAAAGCTCCTCGCCTCCGCGCACCTCCTCAGCCACCTGACCACGGCACTGCTGCCCGCACCAACCAGTAACCCTCCCGGGCATGGTGGGCCAGCCCCTGCGCCCTCGGCACTCCCACTTTTGAGAACGATTGACTGGGAGAAAGCCCTGGAATTACACAAACCAACGCTGCCACCACCTCATGGCTTCAGGATAATCATCAAAATGATAATGATGATGATATTTGTTAAGCGCTTACTATATGTCAAGCACCATTCTAAGCATTGGAGTAGATACAAGTGACTCTAATTGGACGCAGTCCCAGTTCCACATGGGGCTCACCATCTTAATCCCTGTTTTACAGTTAACTGAGGCAAAGAGAACTGAATTGACTAGCCCAAGGACACCCAGAAACCAAGACGCAGAGCTGGGATTAGAAATCAGGTCGTTTTGGCTCCCAGGAGCATGCTCTATCCACTAAACCTTGCTGTTTTATTACTACTAGTCATAATAGTATCTACTGAGCAATCATTGGGTGCAGTGCACTGTACTAAGTGCTTGGGAAAGTACAAAACAACAAAGTAGGCTGCCAGGAAGCAATGACTGGGGTGGGAGGAGTTTATTAGAGAAGCAGCTTGGCCTAGTAGACAGAGCACAGTCCTGGGACTCAGAAGAACCTGGGTTCTAATCCCAGCTCTGCCACCTGTCTGCTGTGTGACCTTGAGCAAGTCATTTCACTTCTCTGCACTTCAGTTAGCTCATTTATAAAGTGGACGTTAAAACTGTGAGCCCCATGTGGGACAGGGACTGTGTCCAACCAGATTAGTTTATATCTACCCCAGCACTTAGAGCAGTGCTTGTCACATAGTAAGTGTTTAACATATACCACAAATGTTGTTATTATTACTATTACAGTATAACCTATACACTAGTCTACCTAATTTATTTCAATGTCTGTCTCCCCCTGTAGACTGTAAGCTCCTTGTGGGCAGGGAATGTGTCTAACCAACTCCTATCTAACCAACTCTGATACAGTGCACTCTCCCAAGCGCTTAGTACAGTGCTCTGCACACAGTCAGCACACAATAAATGCCACTGATTGACTGATCGGTTGGCAAATGAACTGCCGGGTCTGATTCCAGAGTAGGAAGCTGTGTTTTAACGAGGTTATGAATGGGATGGTCTTGGTCAGGGGGTCAGTGTCCAGGATCCTGATTCTTGTGCACTTTGAGAAAAGAGATTATGCCTTCGGGCTAAAGGTAGTTCAGGTGATAGGTAAAACCCCAAACAGCGATCAGTGTGGAACAAGCTTAGAGTAGATAACAGGGATGTAGGGGGAACAGTCAAAGGAACAGATAATCAAATCCAGTCCCAGAACACAGATCTTTTCCTGGTCCTCTTCTTCTCCCTGAGCTAGAAGCCGGGTTCAAAACCTGTCCACCTAGGCTCCATATCCACCCAGGCACTGTCACCGGAGCTCTGCTTTCTCTCCAGGTGACTTTTTTTGTTGTTTATATGGGATTTGTTATGCACTTACTAGGTGCCAGGCAGCATACTAAGCTTAGGGTAGATACAAGCTAATCAGGTTAGACACAGTCCATGTCCCACAAGGTACAAGGTAATCAGGTTGTCCCACGTGGGGCTCAGAGCCTTTATCCCCATTTTACAGCGAAGCAGCATGGCCCAGTGGAAAGAGCACGGGTTTAGGAGTCAGAGGTCATGGGTTCAAATCCCAGCTCCGCCAGTTGTCATCTGTGTGACTTTGGGCAAGTCACTTAACTTCTCTGGGCCTCAGTTACCTCATCTGTAAAATGGGGATTAAGACTGTGAGTCCCCCTTGGGACAACCTGATCACCTTGTAACCTCCCCAGTGCTTAGAACAGTGCTTTGCACATAGTAAGAGCTTAATAAATGCCATCATCATTATTATTATTATTAAAGATGAGAGAACTGAGGCCCAGAGAAGTGAAGCGACTTACCCCAAATCACCCAGCAGACAAGTGGTGGAGCAGGATTTAGAACCCGGGTCCTTCTGACTCCCAAGCTCATGCTCTGTCCACTAGGCCATGCTTCTTCTCTTTCCCCTCTGCCACCACTACATGGATGTTTCTGGCAGCTCTTCCCGGCTTTCAACATGAGGACTTTTAAAACTGGTCCTACTCCTAGCCCCCATTCAGTGCCCAAGCCGAAATTGGTCTGGCTCTGAGCTGGGTTAGGTGGAGGGCCTGCCTCAGTGAGGTGATCTTCCACATTCCCCAGACTAATCAATAGAGACTGGAGAAAGAGGAATGGACACCTTTTGCTGGATATCAGCAATATCTGGTCTGCAGGAGGGACCAAGAGTGAGTTCAGTTTGGCAGGGAAGGCCAGTTCAAATATTACAGCCATTAGAGCCCAGGAATATCTACACCAAGATGGGAAAGAAGTCGACTCTGAAAGAGTGGCCTGCTCACCGCAAAGCCAATGACAATGACAATGACAAGCCAATTGGCCTAAAGTGGGATGGGAATCCACTTCTCCCTTCCTCATCCCACTCTCATGCTGATAAGGGAACAGACCTCTACTATCTAGACAGTGATTTGTCAAGAATCTTTCTGGAAGCTGGAGGAAGAAAGGGAATGTGAATCCTGGGATCTTGAGGGTTTTTGACACTGACCCCTCAGGGGTCTGTTGAAGGACGGGTGGATCAGCAGACAACCTTGCTCATGACAGTGATATTTCAAGGTCATTGACAGAGCATGTTTGATGCCTGGGTTTCAGATTCACTCACTGAGCATGCTCAAGGTCACTCACTGAATGTGCTTAATGAGAGAATTTCAGTGTCACTCACTAAGTATGCTTGATGACAGGGTTTCAAGGCCATTCATTGAGTGTGCTCAATGACAAGATTTCAAGGTCATCCACTGATCATACTCAATGAAAGGGTTTCAGTGTCATCACTGAGCATGCTTGATGACAGGATTTCAGAATCACTCACGTGTCCTCGATGACAAGGTTTCAAGGTCATTTATTAAGCATGTTCAATGATAGAATTTCAAGGTCTCTCACTGAACATGTTCGATGACAGGGTTTCCAGGTCACTTATTGAGGCTGCTCAATGACAGGATTTCAAGGTCACTCACTGAATACACTCAATGACAAGGTTTCAAGGTCACTCACTGAGCAAAGTTTTGCTATTTGTTAGGCACTTACTATTTTGCCGAGCACTGTTGGAGTGGATACAAGATAATCAGGTCAGACACAATCCCTATGCTTAATGGGATTAGAAGCCAGGTACTCCAACTTTCACATCTGTGATCTTTCCACTAGTCCAAGATGGTTTACACTAAGCATGTTTGATGACATCCGGGTCATCAAGCCGGTCATCCGCCTCCCCTCGAGGAGCGTCAATCTAATAGTAATTATTGAGCATCTACTGTGGGCAGAGTCTAGTACTGAGCATTTAGGAGAGTACAATGGAATAAGTAGGAATAATTCCTCCCCTCAAGGAGCTTACAATCAATCAATTAATTGTATTTATTGAGCACTTACTGTGTGCAGAGCACTGTTCTAACTGCTTGGCAGAGTTCCCTATAATGGAGCTGGTAGATACGTTCCCTGCCCACAATGAGCTTACAGTCCATCAATCAATCATTTAAATTGAGTGCTTACTATGTGCAAAGCACTGTACTACGCACTTGGGAGAGTAAAATTCAGCAGAATTGGTAGATATGCTCCCTGACCATATAGAGCTTACAGTCTAGAGGGGGAGACAGACACTATTTGAATAAATAATTCATAATATACAATTTAAAGATATTTACATAAGTGCTTTGAGTTTGGGAGTGGGGAGAATATCACGAGTCCGAAGGTCACAGATTGATGTGCATAGGTGATGCAGAAGGGAAAGAAGGCTGGAAAAAGAAAGCTTAGTCGGGGAAGACCTCTTGGAGGAGTATAACGGGGGAGACAGGCATTAATATAAGTAGATCAATTATGGATTTACAGACACTGATATAAATAAATTACAGATATGAGAGATAAATTATGAAATGATAAATTACAAATATGGTAATAGTATCTTTTGATCACCGACTGTGTGCAGAGCTCTTGTACTAAGCACCTGGAAGAGTACCATGGGATAGTAGAAACAATCTCATCCCTCATAGAATTTGCAATCTAATAGCACTGATTGAATGTCTTCTGTGTACAGGCCACAGTATTGAACACTTGGGAGAGTTTGATAGAGTTAGTAGCTTCCAATCCAGTAGGGGAGGCAGATGTCCAATATGACAGTCCCTATCTTCTCATGATGCTGATTTCAGATTTCACTCCTCACCATGGCAATGCTCCCACGGATCCATCTCCCCCAAGCACGATAAGCATCAGCAGCCCCAGATGAGTGGCAGAAAGAGGAGGATGGGGACGGGCAGCAGAGTGGGAGTCAAAGGACCTGGCTTCTAATCCTGGCTCTACCATTTGTCTCCTGGGTTACCTTGAGAAACTCACTTAACTGCTTTGTGCCTCAGTTCCCTCATCTGCAAAATAGGGATTCAATCTCTGTTCTCCCTCTATTTAGACTGTGAGCCCTGTGTGGGTTCTGATTATCTTGACTCTACTGTCGCTTTTAGTACATAGTAAGTGCTTAACACAAACCACAATTATCATTCTTTTATTATCGTTATCACCAGACATCTGCAAGACCACTTTCTCTGCCCAAACAGGCAGTGACAAGCAGCCCATGGGGAGTGCGGAGGAGGAGAAGACAGATTATTCCCATGGACTTTTTCCTGATAATCAGAATCCCTCCACTGGAATGCTGGCAGCGAGAGAATCACCTCCATTTCCCCTAGCACCAATCTCTGGCATGACTTTTCCTGGGGACTCACCCGAGCTCCAGAGAATGGGGTGGTTTTTGTAGGATGCAGTGATGCAAAGTCTGGTGGGGGTGAATATTTGAGAGTGTGTGGGGGTGTGTTTGTGCGTGTGTGTGTGTGTATATGTATGTGTGGTGGGAGGAGGGGGTACGATCCAGCACTTAGAACAGTGCTTTGCACATAATAAGAGCTGAATAAACGCCATCATTATTATTATTATCCAGCTCACCACCCCACCCACCTCCATTCCTCAGAACTAAAATCTGCTATGGGGCATGGCCCAAGACTGATAACCCTGCCACTAACCTCCTCACTGTACCTCGTTCTTGCCTGTCCCGCCGTCAACCCCCAGCCCACGTCCTTCCCCTGGCCTGGAACGCCCTCCCTCCGCACATCCACCAAGCTAGCTCTCTTCCTCCCTTCAAAGCCCTACTGAGAGCTCACCTCCTCCAGGAGGCCTTCCCACACTGAGCCCCCTTTTTCCTCTCCTCCTCCCCAGCTCCCTGCCCTACCTCCTTCCCCTCCCCACAGCACCTGTATATATGTTTGTACAGATTTATTACTCTATTTATTTTACTTGTACATATTTACTATTCTATTTATTTTGTTAATGATGTGCATCTAGCTTTAATTCAATTTGTTCTGACGACTTGACATCTGTCCACATGTTTGGTTTCATTGTCTGTCTCCCCCTTCTAGACTGTGAGCCCATTGTTGAGTAGGGACTGTCTCTACATGTTGCCAACTTGTACTTCCCAAGTGCTTAGTACAGTGCTCTGCACGCAGTAAGTGCTCAATAAATATGATTGAATGAATGAATGAATGAACCCTGCCCTGAATCTCTCAGTCAGCTAGATTGAACTCTCCTTGGTGGCAAAGATTGCATCTTTTATACTATATTGCTCTCTTCCAAGCAGAAGCAGCATAGCCTAGTGGATAGAGCACAGGACAGGGAGTCAGAAGGACCTGGGTTCTAATCCCAGTTCTGCCACTTTGTCTGCTGCGTGACCTTGGGCAAGTCACTTAATTTATTTGGGCCTCAGTGCCCTTATTTATAAAATGGGGATTAAGACTGTGAGCCCTATGTGGGACAGGGACTGTGTCCCATCTGATTAGTCTGTCTGCTCTGCACACAGTAAGCGCTCAATAAATACGATTGATGATGATGATTAGTACGGTTCCTGACACATAGTAAGCATAGTAAGGATCTAAGAAAGGCTCTTAGTACAGTGTTCGGCACACAGGAGGCACTCACCCCATACTAGTGATTGACTGATTTCTTGAAACGGTTTCTTAATATTGCTGCTTTCCCTTTCGAGCAATCCATCTTACTGATTGAGTGCTAGGCATATCTATAGCACTGTACTAAATGCTTAATAGAAAACAAATCAACAATATAACAGACATATTCCCTGTCCACAATGAGTTTGCAGTCCAAGGCCTGCTTGCATAAAGTCCTGCAAGAAGAGGTGTGTTTGTTCATCTCCCTCTTCCTTCTAGGGCTAACTTAGGGCCTGGTATAGCTGGGGTGGCTACTGAGGGCCCTGAAGAATCTCAGAAATCTCTGAGCCAGCCCAGAAGGAAATTTAGGCCTGAAGCTAAGCCACTATAAGGGCACAAACAAGACATGCCTTACTGAAGCTCACAGAAACCGCAGTCCTCCCCATAACTCCAGAGTTGCTGTGTTGATAACTGTGATGTTTGTTAAGTGATTTCTTTGAGCTAAGCACTGTGCTAAGCACCAGAGTTAATATGGTATAATTAAATGAGACAAAGTCCCCATCCCACATAGAGCTCACAGGTGGAGGGAGAAAGGGTATTTTATCCCCATTTTTATAGCTATGGACACAAGAATAGAGAAGTTTAAGTGACTTACCAAAGATTACCCAGCAGATGAGTAAGTGCTGGAGCAAGATTTGAACCCAGGCCCCCTGACTCCAGGTTCCATGATCTCTCCACTAGGACACATGACTTCTGAGGTTAGGAGCTCCCTCCCACCCCGGGGACACATTCTAGTTTTCTCAGTTTCCTCATCTGTACAATGGGCATGAATTTATTTATTTATTTATATTAATGGCAGTCTCTCCCTCTAAACTGTTAAGTTCATTGTGAGCACATTGTTATAGTGACTCTCCCAAGCGCTTAGTACAGTGCTTTACACACAGTAAGTGTTCAATAAATGCAATTGAATGAATGAATGAAATACCTGTCTTCCCTCCTACTTAGACTGTGAAGCCCCAACTGGGACGGGACTGTGTCCAACCTGATTATTTTACATCTGCCTCAATTTTTGGCACGTAGTAAGTGTTTAACAAATACCACAATCGTTATCATTCCTTACTGACTACAGAGAAGCTACGTCCCCCTCCCAGTCCTCGTGGACAGGGGTGCCGCTTCTGAGCCTCGGAACTGGACAGCCGGAATGGAAGAGGAAGGAGATTGATGCTAAGACTGAAAACACTGGTCCCAAAAGTTCATTCAGTTGTATCTATTGAGGGTTTAAGTGAGCACTGTACCGAGCACTTGGGAGAGTACAATTTAGCGGTAAACCAACACATTCCCAGACCATAACAAGCCATATCTGTAGTGTACAGGGGCAGACTAGCAGCAAACCAGTGGACTGGCCTTTCTATTTCTCCCCAGCCCCTCTCTCTCTCTCTCTCTCTCTCTCTCTCTCTCTCTCTCTCTCTCTCTCTCTCTCTCTCTCTCTCTCTCTCTCTTCTCTCTCTGGTTCTCCCTGCGTTTTCAGCCTGATTATTTTGAAAGAAGGAAGAAGTGGTGGGTAAATAGCTCACACTGTACAGATGGCCCCAGATATGCACTTCTCCTTGGTTATCAGCAGACTTCGCTCCGGGAATGATCAACTCAGCAATTTGTTTGGCAAAGACCCATTTTTGAAACCAAACTAGTTATTATCGCAGAGGCTCCCGCTTTGAACAACCGTCGGAATCGTTTTCTCCCCGAAACCGAAAAGTATTCATCAAATCACATTGCGCTCCTGGACTCGCAATTAATCACGGCTCGTTTCAAGCTTTCTTAATTAATACTAGGGCCAGGCAGGCAGCAGAGGCCGCAAATTTAATCTGCAGGGCTTTAGAATGATTATAATTGGGGACGAGGGAGATCGCTGTATTTTAAATAACGATTTTTACCAAAAAATTCCAGCCCTGCCTTGCCAAAAAATTAAAAGAAATAATATGATAGTTGGAGGGAATTAATGCCAAAATAACTACGTCTTGCTGTTGCAGAAGGAGCATCTGGCCAGCAGAGGGTGGAGGATTAAAATGAAAAGCCTTCATTTTCCAGCTCAGGCCTCTAATTTTTTACATAAATATGGAAGTTTGAAGGCAACATATGTTGCATAGTGCTCCCACATAAACTGGGTGGGTCCCAGAGTGAACTAAAACAGAGTTCCTAGGCTATCCTGCTGAAACACAAACACTTAACGCCTCCTAGACCTCAGTATACCAACCTGCAAAATGGGGCCACTCCTTCAAGATGATGCCCCGGGGATGTTGCTGGCAGCAGTGGGTACCACAGAGCTAATCCGACTGTATGGACAGAGATTTACCTGTCGGGCAAATTCTCCAAAGAATGACCATTTCTGAGGTGATTTATCAAAGCCTTTCTCAGATGTACTAAGACTCAGGTTCACGCAGTCTAATGGAGGAGATAGACACAGAATAATTTACAGTAGAAAAAGAGAAAGGAAAGGTGGACAGGTGAAGAGGTGCTCAAAATGAGTAAATAAATATCTCTGTGCGACAGTGCCGTGGGTGGTTGAAGTGGTCACTGGGAGGCGATAACTTGGGGAGGAAAATTAAGCTGCAAAAGCCTCCTCGAGGAGATGGGATTTTAGGAGGGTTTAGAAGATAGGGAGATCTGTGGTCTGCTGGATTTGAGGAAGGAGTTCTATCCAGGGGGAAGGATTCACTGACGCAATGTGGGATTGAGTATAGGGTGTGAAGGAAGGGAAACTGAGACTGATGGACGTATTTAAGAACAGGAAACGAAACTACGAATTCCACACTGGGTGAGACTGATTGTCCATCCCATGTTCGAGCCTGTCTCTGTCAATGGCACTAAAGGATGACGGGAAAGATGGTCTCCCAACATCCATCCCGACAGTGTTTCCTTGGTGAAGCCCCTTCCCCAAGAGCTGATCACTTAATTAGCAAGGGAAGACATACTTTCAACCTACAAATACATTTTTGAACCTTTAACCTCCAAGGAGATGTCATGAGAAGAGGGTTTTTGTCCCTGAATGTTTCTGAGGATCCCTCATTTTCTGATGAATAAGGCTGATGCTTAATCACCAATCCCTTCTGCTTCCTATGCATGAAAAGATCAGCCCCGTTACACTGTTGCAACTGTAATCCACAGTGCCTGGTACTGTCTTCTTTTTTCCCTAGCAGGAGGAAAATGCTTGTATCTACCCCAGTGCATGACATAGCATTTAACAAATACTGCACATGTGCACATATATACACATACATATACTTACATATAAATACATTTATAAACATAAAAACAGACACACACACACACATATATATATATATACATACACAAAATAATAATGATTGTGATATTTGTTAAGTGCTTACTATGTGTTAGGCACTGTCTTGAGCTCTGGGGTAGATGCACGGTAATTGAGTTGGCGACAGTCCCAAATGCGGCTCACAGTGTCAATGCCCAGTTTACAAATGAGGTAACTGAGGCCCAGAGAAGTGAAGTGACTTTCCCAAGGTCACCCAGCAGATAAGTGGCAGAGCCAGGATTAGAACCCAGGTCCATTTGACTCCCATTCCCGTGCTCTAGACACTAAGCCATGGCTATATCTGGAGACAGAAGAGCTACACAGAAAGGCTGGCCCTAGAAACACTGGATGAGATGGCACATGCTCCATGTGCCCTGTTAGTCACGGAGCAATGTTGACTTGGCTGGCCAGTGAGTAGGCAGCATTGTTACCCAAATCAACCCTGGAAGCTAGGAACATTAAATCTCCCTCCCAGTCACGGATCAGTTCTCTGGGCTCCGTGGAAATCAAATGAACCTCAGGAGGGTGGAATGGGCTGTACGATGGCCCTTCCCAGACGCTTTTCAATGCATTCTTACTGCAGGTTGACAACCTATTACATTTCCTGAGCTTCTCGCATTAGGGTATTGGGTATTATCACATGAGTAATATCCCAATACATAACCGCACGGTATTTTGCCTGATAGAATAGTGTGTCAATACAACCTGTTCTCTCCAGTCATTCATTCTACGGGATTCGGGTCTTGAGCCGCGGGGGCTGTCACAGCTAGACACTGTTACACAATTGGAGAGATGGATACGTAATCCAGAGTAAATTCCAACACTGCCCTTCACCGATGGGTGGGCTACTGAATGAATTTCCTCCCTCTTCCGACTTCCCCTAAATGACCAACCACAGGCAAGGAGCCACATTAGGGTATAAATTGTAAAAGGAGATATCCTCTACAAGTCAGGTTTTTTGTTTTGCCTGTTGTTTTTTTTTCCAGTAGCATTTGTTAAGCGCATTCTATGTGCCAGGCACTGGACTACGTGCTGGGGTAGATACAAGACAATCAAGTTGGACATAGTTGTTGTCCCACATGGGTAGTAGTAGTAGTAGTAGTAGTAGTAGTAGTAGTAGTAGTAGTAGTAGTAGTAGCAGTAGTAGTAGTAGTGTAAGTGTATAATGAGCATCACTTGGTTTGGAGCATTGAGCTAAGCAATTAGAAAGTAAAGAATAATGTAAAACATTTCTTGCCCTCAAGGAGCTTCCACTTTAACTGGGGAGACACACACTCACACCAGCCCAAAGCCAGGCATGGAAAATCCTCCATTAGAGTATAAGTTCCTTCTAGTCAGGGAATGTGGATTGTGCTACCATTGTTCTTCCCAATGCTTAACATATTACTTCCCACTAGACGGGGGTCCCCTCATAGGGTCACACCTTGGGAGTTCCCAGTACTCTACCAATCTCGACTACAGGAGGGAGAATCAGGTAGAGGCATATCCATTCCATTCCTAGACTGGGCAGTGGCTAGCGAGTGGAAGGCAATCGGCTACAGGTCAAAACTCACCTGTGCTGGGCAGCAGCGGCATGGGAGAAAATCAAGGGAGAAGATTTAAGTTTACTGTGTGGAAGGAGGCAATGGTAAACAATTTCCACATTTTTGCTAAGAAAACTCTGTGGATACACTACCAGAAGGATTGTAGATGGAAGCGGGGTGTTCTGGGAGAGATGTGTCCATGGCGTCACTTTGGGCAAAAGACACCTCAATGGCATAAGACAAAAAAACATGGGGGTGGGGAAGTCTCAGTAAATACTATTGCTGCTACTTCCACAGATGTTAAAAACAGTATGATATCCTTCTTTTGTCTTCCCTCCCGAGCGCCCTTCTATATGACCTGTGAGTGAGGTGTCACCTGTCAGTGAGTGTTGAGTCCGGAAGGAGAGATAGGGGTTTATGTAGGATTTATGTCTGTATACAGTGTCGAGACTGGATCAGACCAGTGGTCCATCCCTTCCAGGATTAGTTCTCTGACAGTGGTGACAGGATGCCTGGAGGACCTTGTGGTAGTTGCCTTTCTCGCCATCCATTCTTGTATTCAGGGATCAATCATCCACCACAGGAGTTTCTCCATGCTCCATCCTGACTTTTGTAATGCAGAATGGACCACCCATCACTCCTAACTCTCTCCTTTCTCTCCCTGACTCTCCCTCAGTGACCCAGCACAGACCACCCGACACCCCTAACTCACCCCTCTCCCTCCCTGATTTTCCCTCCTGTGCTCCAGCTTCAACTCAGCCCTCACACCTCACTCCTCTAATGCCAACTTCACTGTACCTCAAGCTCGTTTATTTTGCCACCAACGTCTTGCCCACACACTGCTGCTGGCCTGGAGCTCCCTCCCTCTTCATATCCAACAGCCGATTCCTCTCCCCACCTTCAAAGTCTAATAAAAGCTCATCTCCTCCAAGAGGCCTTCCCTGATTAAGCCCTCAATCCCTCTTCTCATCTTCCCTACTGTGTTACCCTTGCACTTATATATGAATTCTTCTTCACCCCTCCCTCAGCCCCAGAGCACTATCCGTAATTTATTTATTTAATAAATGTCTGTGTCACCCTCCAGACTGTAAGCTTGTTATGAGCAGGGAACATGTCTACCGAAGCTATTAAATTGTACTCTCCCAAGCACTTAGGACAGTGCTCTGCACACAACAAGTGCTCAGAAAATATGATTGATTTATTGATTTAGTGATTCACTCTCCCTCCTTTTTTTTCTCCTTTCTGAGACCCAGCATGGACCACCCAACACCCCTAACTCTCTCCTTTCCTTCCTGACTCTCCCTCCCATGACCCACCATGAATCACTGACTACTTCTACATCTCTCCTTTTCATCCCTGACTTTTCGCACAATAACCCTTCAGGGATTTCTCATCCAAAGATGCAGATGAACCCCTCTTGAACCTACTGACATCCCAGACCAGTCTCCTAGACATATTCTATGCCACCTTCCTCTTAGAGCCCCTTCCTGGCAGAGTCCCTGGAGGGAGCCCCCTCTTCAGTGAACATTTACCAGGCTGGGATTCATATTTCTGACTCTGTGCAGAATTCCCTCTGTTGCTTTAGAGTCATTATCCCTTTTCTGGGATCCCTGATGATCTGTGCCTTCTTCCACCTATCTGATGGTGCCATGTCTCATTATTTTCCCACTGGCATCACCTTCCCCGCTGAGACACCATGCGTGTGTTCAGAGTCACAGCCCATATCATTTCCAAATGAAATGACCTCACTGTGCCCAGACCTGCTCTCTTGTAGACGGGCCTTGACTGAGGAGTAGAGAACTCCACAGAGTGTGTCCGAGCCCTGCCACTGAGAATGGAGCCACGTGCCCTCAGGAACTCAATCGTTTCACAACGCAATCCCTGCCGTGGGGCGTGGGGGCAAGAGGCGGGGGTTGCAGAGGTGGAAGAGCTGAGTTTGAGTCCCAGCTCTGCCACTGGCCTGCTGTGTGACACTGAACAAGTCACTTAACCTCTCTGAGCCTCTGTTTCCTCAACTCCATCTCTCCCTACAGCTCAGGGAGGCTCTGAGAACAAAAGTGAGATATAATGTGGAAAAGCGCTTTAGAAAATAAAGAGTATCATATAAAACATCCAGGTATTATTGCCAGAAAACAGTTAGAAAAGGGAATTTTCAAATCTGCAGCTGGGGGAGTGGTGAGAGTAGAAATTATATTTCACTGATTTGAACACTTTGGTAAGTACACATCACAACACACACACATACATGAATGCACACACCCTCTCCAGCCCATCCAAATATTGTATTAGGGGAAATGCTTATTAATCGGTTTAGCCCATGTTGACCCACAAAATTATCCAGTTAATTTAGGTTAAGAAAATATCTAGTGAGGGAAATGTGTCAAAATAAATACAACCCCTCAGAACTTATGTATTCACAACCACCCTTAGCCCTTTTGTATAAAGCAACTTATCTCCCTTGTGAGCTAAACATTTATTCATCCTCATACCAACTTTCATTCTCTTCCTCCTCCTAACAGGAAATGATTTTGTGCCCACCTCTCCCATTAGATTGGGGAGGGCAGGGATATTGCCAACTTTTGCTCTGCATAAAGGAGGCACAGTTGGTTGACAGATTGACTATTTGTAAATTATTTTGTACCTATATCCCTATTAGACCTCAAGCTCCATGAGAACAAGGAACCATATCTTCTAAGTCCTTTCCACAGTCCCAAGTGCTGAAGCAGCAGGGCCTAGTGGATAAAGCACAGGCCTGGGAATTAGAAAGACCTGGGTTCTAATCCCGGCTCCACCACTTGCCTCCTGTGTGACCCTGGGTGAGTCATTTAGCTTCTCTGTGCCTCAGTTCCCTCATCTGTAAAACGAAGATTAAGACTGTAAGCCCCATGTTGGACATTGATTGTGTTCAACCTGATTTGCTTATATCTTCTCCAGCACTTAGTAAAATGCCTGGCACATAGCGCTTAACAAGTATCATAAAAAAGTGTTTAGTACAGTGCTCTGAGACAGTAATAATAAGAATAATGATGGTATTTGTTAAGCACTTACTATGTGCAAAGCACTGTTCTAAGCGCGGGGGGGATACTAGGTGATCAGGTTGTCCCATGTGGGGCTCACAATCTTCATCCCCATTTTACAGATGAGGGAACTGAGGCACAGAGAAGTTAAGTGACTTGCCCAAAGTCACACAGCTGACAAGTGGTAGAGCCAGGAATTGAACCCATGACCTCTGACTCCAAAGCCCTTGCTCCTTCCACTGAGCCACACCGCTTCTCTGTAGGTGCTTGAATAATACTTCCCCAGTCTGTGTAGGACTGAGTTTAGTCACACCTGTCCAGTAGGGCAAGAAAGGCAAGCTTGAAGATGGCAGAACCCGGCAAAGCCACAACTTGTCGCAGACTGGCCGGACATATCCGAGTTCCCAGACTCCCCGGGAACCAATCGGAAGGGGCAGCTTTGCCCCTACCTGCCCGCCTCAAGGACCACTTCATCCAGCCTCCGGGGGCAAGTTCGGAGGAGCAAAACAGGGAAGAAATTGTTTTATCTCGACAGTTCAGGTCAGTTTCAACCAGGTCACAAGGATATGTGTATCTTCAGAATAAGTCTTTAATCGGCTGATGGATATGAAAAAATAAATTACTGTGGCAAAATGTAATAAACGTTAAAGGGAAAATGATGAGGGTAATATAACTCCATTGATTTAACTAGGATGATATAGAGGAATTGTCTGTTTTATAGGTTTCTAGATGTCTATTAGTGGCTCTGTATTAAGGGATAGGGTTGTTCTCCTGATCTACTTAAGAGCTGTCAGTAATTCCTATTTCACAGTCGGCTGCTTCAATTCAGAAGGTGAGTCCCGGCTCCTGGTGACCCCATCCCAGAGGCACTGAAGGGTGACCGGCTACCAGACGTTTGTGTTTAGCCAGCTCCTGGGCAAGCAGCTCTATTATTCCAAATTGGGCTGTATTTAAGAAGAACCAATTGCTTCTACTTTCCTCTTCCTCCCCGCTCCCCCCAGCACCCTGGGAGTCTGCTGAGCTTTAAATGCATGGTCTAGTGGAAAGAGCATGACCCTGGGAGCCAGGAGAGCTGGGTTCTCATCTCAGCCCTGCTACCTGCATTCTGTGTGACCTTGGACAAGGTGCTTAACTTCTCTGGGCCTCGGTTTCCTCATCTGTAAAATAGGGATTCAATACCCATTTACTTAGACTGTGAGCTGCATCCGAGCCAATTGTATTTTAACTGCTCATTCTCTCTCCGCTGCCTGGGCCTTCCTCCCACTTCATTCAGAACACTGCTGAAAGCCCATTTCTTCCACGTGGACTTCCATGATTTATTTTTAATCTCCCTACTTTATATCCTCCAACTCCTACCTCAGCACCTCCAGGCCACCTAAAGATGTATAGAACCATAACCCCTTATAGCACTTATGTATATTATCTTGTATGGTCTAATATTTTCCTTATCTCCACTATTTAAGTGCTGGCCTTTCCCACTGAACTGTATGGCCCTTGAAGGCAGAGAGTGTGCCTCCCAAATGCTTAGTACAGTGCTCTGTACCCAGTACTCAATAAATAGTATTGACGATGATGATGACTGATGACATCATTTCTTTCTCACCAAATATATATCTTAATGACTATCTCCTCAGATAGATTGTCACTGAGTGTTGGGATCACATCTAATAACTCTATTTCACTCTCCCAAGCACTTTGACAATTTGAAGAGTAGTGTTCCCACAGTATGTGCTCTATAAATGCAACTGATGATGATATATTATTTCTTCCTATCTGTAATGATGATAATAATAAAAATATTTGTTAAATGTGTATTATCTACCAATTGGCAGGGTGAGAATAAGCAAGAGGTTGGTGGAGGAAGGGATGAGAATGAGGCACACTTGAGCGGGTTGGCCTGAGAGTGTGAGCTGGGGTGTAGTAAGCATAATGAGTGGATAAGAAGGAGGAAGAGAGCTGAAGAAGTACCTCAAAGCCGATGTACAAATCTTTTGTCCTGCATGGACCCCCATTTTCTCTCAAATCTGCCAGACCACAGCCGTCTTAATCTACAAATCCCTTCAGAAACCAAACCTCTGGAGTGACTCCCCCAGCTAATTTCCACCCCACCGATGTTGAATCATCCTAAGACTTATGGATGTATTGAGGTATGTTCTCCATGAATTTATTCATGAACTCATTTTTCCATGTAAAGCAGAAATTTTCCATTAATATATTTCCATGTTAAAATAAAACTTACCAATTGCACTGGCATTTTTCTTCTCGCTCCTACGGCATGTATTCAACTTAAGCCTGGCTGTCTCCTCCATCAGGTGGGAAGTTCCTTAGGAGCAGAGACTGTGTTTCTAACTTATTATATCCCTCCAAGCCTCTGGTACAGTGATCTGCCCAAAGCGATGCTTAATAAATCATAATAAATGAATGAATAAGTATGAATGAATGAATGTAAACACTGGTCAAGTAGAGAGTCATGCTAGCTTTGTTCACTTCCCTCTGTCAAGGAGGGAACACATTTACGTGGGCTGGTAGAGTGTGTGGTTGTCTGCAAGGCTGCTGTAATCTGACCCCTGGGCTTTATTCTCAGGAATGAGGTGATTTCCCTCCCCTCCCATAAGTGCAGATGGCTAGATGGACTTATTTCAATGAGACCCTTTCAGGAATTCAGCCTCAAATTCCTACCCCAAGCCTGTGACGTGCCCGGGTCAGGGCTATTGTTGACCAGGAGGTTGGGTGGGATGGCCACACAACCTGCAAGATTTCACATTTGCACCCTTGAATTAAGAGTTGGAGTGGCTTTACAGTTGGCTCCTTTTTTCCTGGGGGAAAAAAGCACAGGACCAACTGGCTGTAACTTTCCTCCAGCCACAAACGGGATTTCTGCCAGGGCAGGGAGGCTGGCACCAGTTAGGCTGCTTTTCCTATCTTCCAAAACCACCCAGGAAACATTTCAAAGTTCCATTTAACGTCTCCAGCAGATTCAGAATTATACCGACACGAGGGGCTGAGTTCCTCAGCTTTGCTCTCTGCCCAGCCCCTCCCGGGCTTCGTTATAAATAGATTTTTCCACTTTCTGCTTTTGGACTTGAGTTGCTCCATGCTAAACCGATCAAAGGACACTGACAATAACCTCTCAGCCACTTGGTCGGAGTGGTCAGGGATTTTCCTGCGATCACTACTGGTCTCTCATCTTGGTCTTCTTAGCAAACGCGGAGTGTCTTTTCCACCTGACTGGACGCAGAGTGCTAACAGCAGAGAGGGGCGACGGGACCCTCTCCCAAGCTAAGTTCAGTGTCCTCCATCCCCTCCCATCAGATGTGAACTGGACATGATCTTGAGAGATCAATAGATCCATCTCCCTACCTCTATGTCTTAGAACACTGTATGAGACAGCGAACCAGGGTGTATCCCACCTTGGTCATCCCTAATTCCTGGCTGTTATTAGAATCAATCAATCAATTGCATTGAGTGCTTACTATGTGCAGAGAACTGTTCAAAGCACATGGAAAAATACAACCAAATTAGCAGAAACATTCCCTGCCCATAACGAGCTTACAGTCTAGAGGAATGAGCTTAATAATGATAATCGTGGCATTTATTAAGCACTCACTATGTGTCAGGCACTGTACTATGCACTGGGGTGGATACAACCAAATCAAGTTGGACACAGTTCCTGTCCCACCTGGGGCTCATCATCTTAATCCCCATTTTTAAAGATGAGGGAACTGAGGCACAGAGAAGTGAAGAGACTTGCCCAAGGTCACACAGCAGACATACATACAACAGAGCTGGGATTAGAACCCAGATCCTTCTGTCTCCTGTGTCAGCCTTGCTGGGGTGTAAAGAGAGAGGCGGAATACCACGGTCGGGGATGAAAGTATGAGTGGGGCAGCACAAGCCAGTGATCCTAGAAGCAATTCCTTCGAGCCAGTTCTGTCTTTAGTCTCAAGACAGAGGCTCGACTGATGTGTATCCAGTTGCCTTCATAGCTGTGAAATAATAATGATAATGCTGATGATAATTATGATAATTATGATGATAATGATGATAATAATGCTGATGATGATAATAATGATGATAATGGTATTTGTTAAGCACCCTACTAATAACTTTCTCTTCCTTACCCTGCCCCTGGGATGACCCCCAGGTGCTGAATGCAAAGATCCACTCAGGAAATAATGTTAAGGATAGGAAAGGATATGCCTAGTGGATAGAGTTTGGGCATGGAAGTCAGAAGCACCTGGGTTCTAATCCCAGTTCTGCCACTTTTCTGTTGTGAGACCTTAGGCAAGTCACTTAACTCAGTTTTCTCACCTGTAAAATGGGGATTAAGCTAGTGTGGATCATGGACCCTGTCCAAACTGATTAACTTGTATCAACCCCGGTGCTTAATATCGTACCTGGTACATAGTAAGCACTTAAATAGTTTTTTAAAAAGGGGGAAAGAAAAAAAGGAGCACAAGTGGTCAGGAAACATGGATGCTAGACAAGATTGTGTGACCTGAGACAAGCCACACTTCTCTGAGACTCAGTATTCTCATCTGCAGAATGGGGATTCAATCCCTGTTCTCCCTCCCGGTTAGACTGTGAGCCCCATATGGGATGGAGACTGTGCCTGATCTGATTATCCTGTATCTTTTCAGTGTTTGTCATTCATTCATTCAATCAGATTTATTGAGCACTTACTGTGTGCAGAGCACTGTACTAAGTGCTTGGGAAGTCCAAGTCGGCAACATATAGAGACGGTCCCTACTCAACAATGGGCTCACAGTCTAGAAGGGGGAGACAGATAACAAAACGAAACATGTGGACAGGTGTCAAGTTGTCAGAGCAAATAGAATTAAAGCTAAATGCACATCATTAACAAAATAAATAGAATAGTAAATATGTACAAGTAAAATAGAGTAATAAATCTGTACAAATATATATATATATATATATATATATATATATATATATATATATATATATATATAATGTATACAGGTGCTATGGGGAGGGGAAGGAGGTAGGGCGGGGGGATGGGGAGGAGGAGAGGAAAAAGTCTGGTAAACCCTTAAATATCATTATCATTATTACTATTTATTATTGTTACGGGACGGGGTATTGAGAGTGGAGTCTTGTCTTATACTGTCTTATCTCCGACCCATAGCATCACCATGATCACATCTCTGTGGCTTAGTGGAAAGAGCACAGGCTTGGGAGTCAGAGGTCATGGGTTCTAATCCCGGCACCACCACTTGTCAGCTGTGTGACTTTGGGCAAGTCACTTCACTTCTCTGGGCCTCAGCTAGCTCATCTGTAGAATGGAGATGAAGACTCTGAGCCCCACGTGGGGCAACCTGATTACCTTGTATTTACCCAGTGCTTATAACAGTCCTTTGCACTTAGTAAGCACTTAACAGATACCATTATTAGAGAAGCAGTGTGGCTTAGTGGAAAGAGAATGGGCTTGGAAGTCAGAGGGCGTGGATTCTAATCCTGGATCTGCCGCTTGTCAGCTGTGTGACCTTGGGCAAGTCACTTAACTTCTCTGTGCCTCAGTTACCTCATCTGTAAAATGGGGAAGACTGTGAGCCCCATATGGGACAACCTGATTACCTTGTTATCTACCCCAGCGCTTAGAACAGTGCTTGGCTAATAGTAACTGCTTAACCAGTACCAACATTATTATTGTTATTATTATTGTCTCTTCTAGAATTTCCCACCTTTATCTGTAATCATTCTGGTATTGTATCCATAGAGTTTTCTTGGTAAAAATATGGAAGTGGTTTATCATTGCCTCCTTCCGCGTAGTAAATTTGAGTCTCCAGCCTTGATTCTCTCCCATGCCGCTGCTGCCCAATGCAGGGGAATTTTGACTTGTAGCAGATTACTTTCCCATCCCTAACCACTGCCCAAACTAGGAATGGAATGGATATGCCTCTGCTTCACTCTCCCTCCCGTATTCGGGACAGGTTGAGTACTGGAAATTCTCCAGGAGAGAGTGGAGTGGGGAAAATGAATTCACAGTGACCACAACCAAGACGGCCCAAGTAACAGGAACCCAGAGGGGCTCGTCTGATTGGCTATGTGGCTTTTTGGAAAGAGCCCGGGCTTGAGAATCAGGGGTTGTGGGTTCTAATCCCGGCTCCACCACTTGTCAGCTGTGTGACTTTGGGCAAGAAACTTCACTTCTCTGTGCCTAAGTTACCTCATCTGTAAAATGGGGATTAAGACTGTGAGCCCCACGTGGGACAACATGATTACCTTGTATGTACCTCAGTACTTAGAACAGTGCTCGGCACACGCTAAGTGCTTAACAAATGCCATTATTATTATTATTATTATTATTACCAGAGTTTTTGATAACCAGTCAACACTCACGCAGGGTTAGTACAGTGGATGACACTGCAAACATCATCATCATCATCACTGCCACATGTTGTTGAATCCTGGCAGAGGGCCAGGCCCTGAGTCTGGAGAGAGAGAGAATTTCTTGGAAAGTAAGGCTGAGCTTTGGCCCACTCCATTCCCTTTCAGAAACTTCCAGCGAAGAGCCCTTCGACCATGGCCCCAGGCTGACCTCGAGCTCTGCAGATACTTTCCGAATTAACAGCTGGCCAGCCCCAGCAGGATGCCTCTGGAGCTATTAGGCAGCCATGAATATGCATCTTCGATCAATAACCTAGAATCCATTAGGCAGCACAGCGGGCAGGCAAGGTTTGCTGCTCTTCCATTTTCCTGGAGACTGGGTCAGAATCCTCATCCCTCAGGCTGTGCCTGGCCCCGGGGCAGGGTCTCCACAGAGTTGTCCAGAGGAGGAAGATGTGGAGCTTCAAACTCTGGTGCCTGCAGAGGCCTTGTAATCTAATGGGGGCCTTGATGGTGGGAATGAAGGGGAAGACCAACAGGGCAAGCCAGCAGAAATGTTAAATTGACTATAACTGAAGGAGTACTGTGACCCAGTGGAAAGACCATGGGTCTGGGATTCAGAGGACCTGGGTTCTAATCCCAGATCCTCCACATATCCGTTGGGTGACCTTGGACACTTAACTTTTCCGCGTCTCAGTTTCCTCAACTGTAAAATGGGGTTGCAATACCTGGTCTCCCCCCTACTCCCCTGTCCTTCTCTTTCTCCCCTGTGACCTTTCTCCAACTCCCCCTCCTCACTGGAAATAGAGAGGACATTAACCCCTTATTCCCCAGTTAAAGGTAGGGCAGGTAGAAAAGAAAGTCTGATGGGCTGAGTTCAAACACAAGTAGCAGGGAATCGAGGGCCTGAGAGGTTGATAGGGTAAGTGCCTCAAAACCATGATGTTCAGACCATTAATGGGGGGTACAGAATGCCCCAGTTTGTGGCAAAGTAAGGTTTGCAGGGGCGGGGGGGAGTGCCCCACAAGGCTCTAGGGGGCCACACTGGAGGAGGGGAGAAAATTGTGCTGGTTTGAAAGAACAACCACAGAGTAGCATAGATGCCCCCCAGGGTTAAGAAGGGAAGACAGTCTGACAGCTCCCTCTAGACAGACCATAATCTCCTAGTGGGCAGGGAACACTTCTACCAACTCTGCTACACTGTACTCTCCCAAGCGCTAAATACAGTGCCCGGCGCACAGTAAGCACTCAATAAATATGATTGAGCCATTGGAAGTTACCTAAACACTCAGAAACTACTACTGATCATGACAATGGTGATGATATAATCTGGAAGATGATCATGATATTGATGACTACCAAGCTGACGAGAATGATGACGATGATAGAGTTGATGAAAAGGGTGAGGAGGACAATGAAGATAACGATGATGAAGGTGACAATGGTGTTGATGAGAACAATTAAGATCATAATGATAATGACGATGCTGATCAAAATAACGATAGCGATGATGATGATGTTGATGCCTTAACGATGTCAACGATGCTGCCGATGACAGCGCTTAGAACAGTGTTTGGCACATAGTAAGCGCTAAACAAACACCATTAAAAAATGAAGAAAATGATGATTAGGATTCATTCATTCATTCAATCGCATTTATTGAATGCTTAATGTGTACAGAACACTGTACTAAGCGCTTGGAAAGTACAATTTGATAATAATGATGATGGCATTTGTTAATCACTTACTAAGTGTCAAGCACTGTTCTAAGCACTGGGGTAGATACAACATAATCAGATTGTCCCACGTGGGGCTCACAGTTGAAATCCCCATTTTACGGATGAGGGAACTGAGGTACAGAGAAGTTAAGTGGCTTTTCCAAAGTCACACAGCAGACAAGCAGCAGAGCCGGGATTAGAACCCACGTTCTCTGGCTCCCAAGCCCGTGCTCTTTCCACTAAGCCATGCTGCCTCTCAATGATGACAATGTTGAGGATGATGACAGTGTTGAGAATGAAGGCGATTGTGTTTGCCTCTGACCTTCCTCCAGGAGTGCAGGCCTGTGAGCCTTGAACTAATTGAGCTTTGGCACGTACCCGTGGAAACCAAGACCAAGAGTTTCACAAAATGTAGAGAGCATCTGAAGCCAAGCCAATGTCATGCCCCCACCTCCTTCCTGTCATCCCACTCCCAACTCCTCTCCCGTCTAACATCTCAGGATCCCCTGGAGACAGACCACTCCAGCCCTAGTCAAAGACCAGAGTCAATCATTCAGCACTAGACTCACCTACTCCTTGTCTGGGGCCCACTGACCACACCGAGATAGGCCATTAATGGGGGAGAATCCGGGAACCAAGACCTGCTCTATCCCCCTACCATAATTACGTGAACCAGAGGTTAACAGGCTGAGAATCTCAAGTCCTGAAATATTGCCTTCGTTGCCTAAATTAAGTGGAATCTAATGAAACAGAGAACCGGGTCAACGGAGGTCACCATCCGACTTTCGGCGCTTTCAAAGCAAGCTGCTCCTCTTGCAAATAATTAAACCGAAAGTCATATACAGGCGGTGGAGAAATCCATTGCTGATCTGGTCCCCTCATCAGCCTAGCTTCCTAAATGTCCCTTAATTAAGGTTTCTAACTGCTTCTGCAAGTCCCTTAGGGGCCTGGTACCAAAATAAAGAAGATTGCTTGAGGGAGACTCTAAAACCAGAGGCAGAAGGTCCTGGCGGATGAATGTCTCATCCAGCATAATAAAAAATGAACGAGGCAACAAATAAAGAAAATACATGCGGGCGGGGTGGAAATCTGGGGGAAGGAGGGAGCCCAGGATAAGGGGAATCATGTTCATTTATTTATTTTTTTTGTTCAGAGGATTTCATTTTAAGGATTCCGGAGGCGTATCACCGGCTTTATCACGGCTTCTCCAGCACACCAGGGAGTGAATGAAACAGCTGTCGCATTTAAACACACACAGCAGTAATCCTCCACTGAACACAATGCCAGGATAAAACAGAAAATCTATCAACACTTACAATGCGTTCTATTTATTTAGCAACTCTCCCCCCACCTTACGAATGGTTCCGTTATCTGTGGAGTGGGAGGCCAGACCATGCTGTACCAGGTGTTTCTTTGGGGAAATGGGAGGAGCTTCCCAGAGGGTCTCTGGTCACTCCACAGAGAGAGGAGAGGCCCCATACTCCAACAGAGGTGAAGCAGTATGGCCTAATGGATAGAGCACAGGCATTAGCCTTCCCACACTAAGCCCCACTTTTCCTCATCTCCCACTCCCTTCTGTATCACCCTGACTTGCTCCCGTTTCTCTCCCCCCAACCCCCAGCCCTACAGCACTTATATTTATATGTCATTTTATTTATTTGTTTTGATGTCTGTCTCCCCCCACCTAGACTGTGAGCTCATTGTGGGCAGGAAATATCACTGTTTATTGTTGCATTGTACTTTCCCAAGCACTTAGAACAGTGCTCTGCACACAGTAAGGGCTTAATAAATACGATTGAATGAATTAAGTCAGAAGAACCTGTGTTGTAATCCTGGCTTTACCGCTCATCTTCTGTGTGACCTTGGACAAGTCATTTCATTTCTCCGTGCCTCAGTTTCCTCATCTGTAAACTGGAAATTAGGACTGTGAGCCCCATGTGGACAGGGATCGTGTTCAATTTTAACAGCTGGTATCTACCCCAGTGCTGAGAACTGTGTTTGACACATAATAAGTGCTTAATAAATTCCATGATTATAATTGTGATTACGATAGAGGCATGGGTGTTCCTCATCCTTGGCTCCCCAGGTCCCCCTGCATCAAGCAAAAATTCTCCCCTGTTGACTTCCAGGTTCTCCGCCAACTTCTCTCCTCACCCACTTTTCTCCACCCTGTTCTCTTCGCTCCTGCCTAGCCAACCTTCAAGCTGTATCTTGCTCTCAATCAATTGTATTTATTGAGCACCTCCTGTGTGCAGAGCACTATACTAAGCACTTGGGAGAATACAAGAGAGCAGAGTTCATAGAGTTATTCCCTGCCCACATAAAGCTTACAGTCCAGAGACTCTCAATTCTCCCATCTCAGTCCCGTCCCTAGCACTGTCCTTACCCACTAAACAGTTTGATCCTCTCTCCACTCCCAGCCCCACAGCACTTAGAACTATACTCTTATTCTCTGCCTTACTTGTAACTTATAGGTCTTCCCTTCTATACTTCACCCTCCTCGAGGCCAGGGATTGTTTACCAACTGCATAATATCCTCCTAAACTCTTAAGACAATGTTCGGCAAAGAGTAAGCACTCAATAAATGCCATTGATTAACTGCTGATTGTTATTCCCTCCACCCCAAAACCTGTCAGACTACAACAGTTCCCCTATTCAAAGCCCTGCTAAAAGTCTACCACTTCCAAAAGCCTTCTCCAATTAACACCCAGCCTTCCAAGTCACCTAAATCCGTCAGCCCCTTCTAGCATTTATGGACATACACATACTCAATCTCAGGACTTAGGTATATGTGCTTGTTCAACTGTACAATCAATAATTTATTTTGAATATTCTGTTTGTAAATACTCTTATGTTTGCCTCCTCCATTAAATTGTAAATTCCTTGGGTACAGGGAATGCCTCACTTGCTTGTTTTATACTCTAGGCTGTTCCCTTGTTGTCGGAAGGGAACATATCTACCAACTCTCTTGTACTGCACTCTCCCAAGCTCTTAGCACACAGTAAGTGCTCCATAAATACATAGATAATAATGATAATAATTATTATGGTATTTTCTAAACATTTACTATATTTACTAGTACCGTGCAAGACAATGTACTAAGCACTGGGGAGGATACAAGCAAATGAACACATTCCCTGTCCCATTTGGGGCTCACAGTCTTCATCTCCTTTTTACAGATGAGGAAACTAAGGCCCAGAGAAGTGAAGTGACTTGCCCAAGGTCATACAGCAGGCAAGTGGTGGAGCTGAGATTGGAACCCATGACCTTCTGACTCCCAGGACCATTCTGTAGTTACTACGCCACACTGCTTCTGACGACATGCTGCTTCTGATAGATGATCATCATAGATGATGATGATACTTCTCGAGCATCAAGTACGATTGAATCAGTCAATAAATCAGTGGGATTTATTGAGTTCTTACTGGGTACAGAGCACTGTACTAAGTGCTTGGGAGAACACAATAGGGTAAGTAGACATGGTACTACAATCTAATGTCCAGTGCTCCCAATGGATGCTCAATAAATGCAACTACTACTACAACTACTATTACTACTATAATCACCATGGCTATTATTATGATTACTACTACTATTTCTACTACTTCTACTATTGCTACTAATGATAATTATGGTATTTTTTAAGCACTTACTATGTGCCAAACACTTTTCTAAGTGCTGGGGTAGATACAAAGTAATCAGGTTGTTCCATGTGGGGCCCATAGTCTTCATCCCCATTTTACAGATGAGGTAACTGAGGACAGAGAAGTTAAGTGACTTGCCCAATGTCACACAGCAGACACGTGGTGGAGCCAGGATTAGAACCATGTCCTCTGACTCCCAAGCCTGGGCTTTTTCCACTAAGCCACGCTGCTTCTCCTGCCTTTACCACTAATACTACTCCTACAACTACTACAGCTATTACTACTACTGCTACTACTTCCTCTATAACTTCAAATATTTCTACTACTTCTACTACTACAACAACTACTACTACTTTTCCTGTCTGTAGGCCATAATGGGGGATGGGTAGGATCTCGATTTTGGGGTTTTGGAGCCATCTAGGCATAGAGCTGGATTGGTTGGTAATGGGGGTAGGGAGTGAAGATGGGGATTGGTCTCCAGAGATTGATTGATTTGATGGATTGACTAGTAGTAATAACTAGTAGAGAAGCAGTGTGGCCTAGTGGATAGAGCATGTGCCTGGGAGTCAGAATGACCTGGGTTCTAATCCCAGCTCCCTCACTCTTCTGCTGTGTGACCTTGGGCAAGTCATTTCACTTCTCCGGGCCACAGTTATCTCATCCATAAAATGGGGATGAAGACTGTGAGCCCCATGTGGGACATGGACTGTGTCCAACCTGATTACTTTGGATCTACCCCAGTGCTTAAAACACAGGGTTAGCATTTAACAAATACCATTTTTAAAAAAACAGCAGTAATAGTACAGATTGTGCACCTGCTGACCACAGTGCATTTTACTGAGCACTTGGGAAAAACCAGAAGGATTACGAAACATCTTCCCTTCTTACCACTCAAGTCAGAGAAACCTTTACAAAGAGTGGGAAGGGAATAAATCATTGAATGTACAGTAGAATAGACCTTTAGACCCAAGTTTTGAGGATGGGTTTTAATAAAAATATAGATGTTACAGGTGGCTATTGGCTTAGCATAGGATTGAGAGTTCTCATCTCTCCAGCCTTCATTCTAACAATAATAGCTGGGGTATTTATTAAGCATTTACCATGTGCCCAGCACTGTGCTAAGAAAAAGGATACGTATGATATAATCAGATCACACTGCTTGGAAAAGCAGCGTGGCTCAGTGGAAAGAGCTCGGGCTTTGGACTCAGAGGTCATGGGTTCAAATCTCAGCTCCGCCAGCTGTCAGCTGTGTTACTTTGGACAGGTCACTTATCTTCTCTGTGGCTCAGTTACCTCATTTGTAAAATAGGGATTAAGACTGTGAGCCCCCCGTGGGACCACCTGATCACCTTGTAACCTCCCCAGCACTTAGAACAGTGCTTTGCACATAGTAAGCGCTTAACAAATAGCATTATTATTATTATTATTAGCACACACAGAATCAGTTCCACATGAGACTCATGGTCTAGCTGTGGTATTTTTTAAGCACTTGTTATGTGTTAAGTATTTTTCTATGTTCTAGGGTAGATATGAGTTAATCAGGTTGGACCCAGTCCCCGTTCCACATTCATTCATTCAATCATATTTATTGAGCGCTTACTGTGTGCGGGGCACTGTACTAAGCGCTTGGGAAGTACAAGTTGGCAACATATAGAGACGGTCCCTACCCAACAGCGGGCTCACAGTCTAAGTAGGAGGAAAACTGGTATTAAATCTCCATTTTATAGATGAGGAAACTGTGGCACAGGGAGGTTAAGGAATTTGCTCAAAGTCACGCAACCGATAAGTGGCATGTGGTAAAGAAGCAGTGTGGTCTAGTGGAAGGAGCACAGGCCTGGAAGTTAAAGCACTTGACTTCTCTGGGCCTCAGTTACCTCAGCTGTAAAATGGGGATTAAGATTGTGAGCCCCATGTGGGGACAGAGACTGTGTCCAATCTGATTAGCTTGTATCTACCCCAAGCGATTAGTACAGTGCCACCCACAGTTAGTGTTGAACAAATACTGTAAAATAAAAAATATCATTAAAAAAGAAGAGTGGTGGAGCCAGTATCAGAAACCTGATCCTCTGATTCCCAGTCCTGTGTTCTTGTTATTAGCCCATGTAGCTTCTCAAGATACAAGCCCTCAAAGCAGGAATAAGAACGGGTATTGAATTCCCATTTTACAGATGAGGCAACTGAGGAATGGAGAAGTTAAGTGACTTTTATTTTTAATGGTGCTTGTTAAGCACTCTCTGTGTGCCAGGCACTGTACTAAGTATAAGACAGTCAGAATCAGAAATCCCTATCCCATATGGGGCCACAGTCTTAGCCCCTGTTTTACAGATGAGTGAAGTGAAGGACAGAGAAGAGATTGTTTAAGCAGGCAAGCAGTGGAACTGGGATTCAAAACCAGATCTACTGATTCCCAGCCCAGTGCCCTTTCCACCTGGTTATGCTACTTCTAATGGCTGACCCTCTGAAGCCGAGCCTGACCCTTGAGTCTCCTGAAGGAAGAACTGCTCAGTTGCCAGGCTCCTTGAGGCGGTGGATTTCATCTGTCTCAGGTTTCTGTCCCCTCTCTCCTGCGTCTCCCCCATTAGCAGCTTCGAAAATGTGGAACACGATGTAATCCTTAACACCACTGTTTTGAAATGTCCCTGCAATGGCTATAATAATCATCTTACAAACAGCCTAGAACAGGCTCTAATTGCTTCTAATGTTGTATTACGGCTGGGATGTGGGGAGAGCAGAGACATGCTGGCTGTCACAGCACAACTCTGATTATACGTTTCCTCCGGGAGTGTTTGGTGAAAGAAAAAGGCTGCACATGGATGTTTTTCCTAACACACACCCCAGTACCCCTCTGCACCGTGACCATGGGGAAAGGGGAGATGGTCTCAGCCTCATCACCCCAGATGGGTAAAGGGAAGATCGCATCAGCTTCATCCCCCCTACTGGTAGGGAAAGGGGAGATTGGGTCAGACTTGTCCTCCGAGAACAGAAAGAGGCAACTGTGTCAGCTTTGTCCAGGCCCCCCTTCCCAGGAAGAAAAGGGGAGATTGTGTCAGCATTGTCCCCCCTAGCAGGGAAAGAGGAGATCATGTCAGCCTTGCCCCCAATGCAGAGAAAGGGGAAATGTGTCAGCCTTGTCCCCACCTGCAGGGAAAGGGGAGATCGTTTCAGCCTTGTCCCACAAGCAGAGAAAGGGGCAATTGTGTCAATCTCGTCATCCCCCTTCCCCCACTCAAGGTGGAGAAAGGGGAGATTGAGTCAGCCTTATCCCTCTGGCAGGAAAAAGAGAGATCATTACAGTCTCGTGCCCCTGGTAGCGAAAGGGGAGATCTAGTCAGCCTTATCCCTCTGGCAGGGAAAGGGGAGATCATGTCAGGTTTATCCCCTTGGCAGGGAAAGGAGAGATCATGTCAGTCTCATCTCTCCGGCGGGGAAAGGGGAGATCATGTGATTGTGGGGAAAGGGGAGATCATACAATTGTGATGCCAATTTGTACTTCCCAAGCGCTTAGTACAGTGCTCTGCACATAGTAAGCGCTCAATAAATACGATTGATCATGTCAGCCTCAGCCCCTCAGCGGTGAAAGGGGAGATTGCGTTAGCCTAATCCCCCTGGCAGGGAAGAGGAAGATCATGTCAGCGTCATCCCCACTGGTGGGAAAGGGGGCCATCATGTCAGCTTAATCTCCCAGGTGGCGAAAGGGCAAACTGTGTCACCCTTTGCGGGCAGGGAGTAATATGTCTTTGATGCCCCATCTCGAGAGATAAAATGGCTGAACAGGGTGTTCAGACAGCTTCTTCTGGGCAGTCTCTCACGTAGAGAAATAACAGTGGCACTTATAGAGTGCTCACCAGAAATAGTGTACTGTATTAAGCACTTGGAAATGTACCAGAGGCGAAACATACATTCTCAGCACTCAAGGAGCTTACCATCTAATGGAGAGCACTGGACTTCCTCAGGCAGTAAAAGCAGTAGTAACAGCCTTTATTGAGCATCTTCAGAGTGTAAGGTCACATATTAAGCTCTTGGGAGAGTACACCAAAGTGACACCTACATTCCCTGCTCACCAAGAGCTTCCAATCTATGGTGGAGGAATGAGATTCAAGACTCCGATCCTTCTCCAGCCCTAGTTTCCTTCTTTAAATTCCAATACATTCCCCAGCCAATTACTTCCCAAAGGCCAAACCGTGCCCACTTTAAGGATCGGCACACATTCTCTGTAATGTTGGTCTGAAAAGAAAGCCCAAGTTGGCTTTTGTTTTCACTGGATTTACTTTTCCCCATCAATTTGGACTTGGGTCATTGCTGTTTTTCCCCAATCCCAATAAAATTATCACTATTATTGTTGCCGTTGTGGCTGTTCAGAAAGGCTTAGGCCCTTCTTTGCAACTAGATTGCAAACTCCTTGAGGGCAAGGATTGTGTCTACTAACTCTACTGTATTGTAGTTTCCCAAGTGTTTAATACAGTGCCTTGCACATGGTAAGAGCTAAATAAATACCACACTGATTAATTTATGTTGACACACAGTTCACCTCTTTCCCATGATGTTCTCTATGAAGCTCGCCATCTGATGGGTTATCTGTCTCCCCTTCCAGACTGTAAACTTGCTGTGGGCGAGGAATGTGTCTGTTATATCGTTACATTGTACTCTCCCAAGTGCTTAGTACAGTGCTCTACACACAGTAAATGCTTAATAAATACTGACTGACTGGAAGCACTTTGAGGACAGGAAATATATGCCTTGTTCCTGTTGAAATCAAGTTATCATCTAGCACTTGCTGGATGAGGATCACTGTATCAAACTCCAGGGAGCATATGCTAGAATAGGAAGACACGATCCCTGTCTCTTCCAAGTATCCAAGGTTTGGGTGTATTTAGGAGTTGGGGGAGGATAAATTGCCTGGGGTACTGTCTGGTTTCTACAGTAAATCTTGCAATCAATTCATTCATTCAATCGTATTTATTGAGTGCTTATTGTGTGCAGAGTACTGTACTAAGTGCTTAGGAAGTACAAGTTGGCAACACATAGAGATGGTCCCTACCAAACAATGGGCTCACAGTCTAGAAGGGAGAGACAGACAACAAAACAAAACATGTGGACAGATGTCAAGTCATCAGAAGAAGTAGAAATCAATCACCATACTAAGGATCCCTGCCCTCAAGGAATTTACAATTAGCAGGGAAAGTCAAATGCTGAAGTAATTTACAGTGAGGAGTAATCAATCAATCAGCGATATTTATTAAGCACTTACCATGTTCAGAGTACTGTAGTAAGAGATTGGGAGAGAGCAATACAATAAGAAACTTGAAAAAGGTAAAAGGGGAGACGTACATGAGTCTTACATTCAAGTAAGAAGGTACCTGGAGAGCTCCTCAAGAGCTCCCGGTGGTGGTGAGCATGTACATTAATGCTTACATAGTGTGGAAATGGCAGTTGGGGAGAATATAATCGGGTGAGATTGGAGACTAATCAGGGAAGGCCTCCTGGCGGAGCTGTGATTTCAGATTTCAGTGAAAATAGGGAGAAAAGCTGCCTCTCAGATTTACAGTGGGAGGCAGTTCCAGGAATTTGGAAGGGTTCAAAAATGAGATCACCAGTGGGAGAAATGAGAATGAGGCCCACTTGGCTTGAGAGGAACAAAGAGTGAAATTTGGAAAGTAGCAAGATGAGAGCATAGATAAATAAGAGGCATAGAACTGACTCAGTGCCTTAAAGCCGATGGTCAGGTTGATATGGAGAGGAATGGGAGGATTTTGAGGAGTGAGTAGACAACAGTCCTTCAGGGAACCTTTAGGGAGGCAATGTAGCCTAATAGAAAGAGCCCAAGACTGGGAATCAGGAGTCCCGGCTTCTAGTTCCAGCTCTGCCACTGCCCTGCTGGGTGATGCTGGGCTAGTTTCTCAACCTTTTGGGTCTCAGTTTCCTCAACTGTGAAATGGAGATGACACCTGCTGTCCCTCCCTCTTCTACTGTGAGTCCTGTGTTGGGCAGGAACTGTGTCTGATCTGAGACTTCTGGAACTACCCAGTGCCTGGCTCAGAGGAGAAGTTTAACAAATTCAATTACCCAGTTTTCCCTGGGGCAGGTTGTGCCAGAGGCTAAAAGACTCAATCCTGGGCGTACATTTGTAAGCCCTGAGGCTGAACCTATCTTTCCTGCATTTCAAATCCTTACTGAGGTGCTGTGTCCTCTGCCCTCTTCTGGAAAGCCTGGCTTTGTCCAATTCCTGAGAATGAAGGACTTCGTTCCCCTCTAGACTGTAAACTTGTTGTGCTTAGAACAATGCTTGGTACATAGTAAGTGTTTAACAACTACCATCATCATCATTTTCACCACTTAAGCTGCAAATATTTTTAAGTTTGTCTCCCCCTTTAGAGTGAAAGCTCCTTGTGGGCAGAGAATGTAAAACTTTGCTAGTTGGTACTTGTCAAGTGGCCAGAATAGTGCTTGGCATGTAGTAAGTGCTTAACAAATGCCATCATTATATTTATTATTTTTGCTATTATCCCTTCTACTACCACTATTGCTACTACTGCCATTACTGTCTACAACGCTATTATTGTTACTACTATTCATTCAACCATATTTAACGAGCACTTACTGTGTAAAGACCACTGTACTAAGCATTTGGGAGAGTACAATATAAGAATAAACAGATTCATTTCCTGCCCATAACGAGCTTACAGTCAAGCCAAGGTAGCTCTCTTCCTCCCTTCAAAGCCCTACTGAGAGCTTACCTCCTCCAGGATGCCTTCCCAGACTGAGCCCCCTCCTTATTCTCCCCCTGCCCTACCTCCTTCCCCTCCCCACCTGTATATATGTTTGTACAGATTTATTACTCTATTTATTTTACTTGTACATATTTACTCTTCTATTTATTTTATTTTGTTAATATGTTTTGTTTTGTTCTCTGTCTCCCCCTTCTAGAATGAGCCCACTGTTGGGTAGGGACCATCTCTATATGTTGCCAACTTGTACTTCCCAAGCGCTTAGTACAGTGCTCTGCACACAGTAAGCGCTCAATAAATACAGTTGAATGAATGAATGAATGAAGAGGACTACTGCTACTATTACTACTCAGCATCTGGTCCAATGGCAAGGGACCCATTTAAAGCAGATCCTGTTTAAGCCAACCCTGCATTTAAGAAGGTACCCTGGGATCACACCCGTGGTATAGAGGGGGAAACTGAGGTTCAAAGCCCTGAAGGCCATTTGCCTAATGCTTCTGGGCAAGTTGGTTAGCATAATGTGGCCCAAAACCCATTTACCCAGTCTCGATATTCAACCTTCCAGCACTTTAATGTTTTAATTGCTGCCGGGAGGCTGGAGCCTTCCTCAGATGTTGGTCAGTGGCTTAGAACCAGTCTGCCCGCCTACCCCATGGGAACAGACAATCCGTAGGAAGCTGCGTACACAATCTTGGAAGCAATAACTCGTCGACCATGGACGAGTAAATTCTCAGTCTGACTGCAAAGCCAAAGCAAATCAAAGAACAAACAGTGCAAAAGAAAAAAAAAACAACAAACAAAAAAATCCCAAACTAACTCAAGAAATCCAAATCAGTTGACACCTCCCACAGTGCACTGCAAAGTCAATTTGTATAGGCACGCTCAGAAGAACTATCTCCACTCTCCGTCGCGGATCATGAAAAACTCCACGTTTCATTCGTGTGTAATTAAGCTAACGTATCACAATAATTACCTCTCAGAGATATGGACCGGCACCGTCCCCGCTTCCAATTTATTTCCACGGAGGAGAGCGTCGGGGGGAGCCTAATCTGGGGCGAAGGAAGGGGAGGATGGGGGCTTAGTTCAGAACCCTGAACCATGGCTTCCCAGGGACTGGGCTCCAGGCAGGCTGATATTCTGGGCCGAGGGGGCAAAGGTTGGGAACCAGAGCAGGGTTACCGACGTTACCTGCTGTAAGTGCTACCTGGCAGCAATTTTGCCAACCATCTGGAAAGCAATCCCTTGGTAAATGAACACCTGCCGCCCCCACCCCACCCCGCCGCCCCGGAAGAAAGAGTGGCAGAACATCGCTGTAGATGAAGAGGCTGCCCCGTCAGACTGAAGAGTTTTGACATGAGGCTATGAATGCGACAACAATCCATTACCTGGAAGCGTCCCTGGTGCTGGGTGTTTGTTTGCTATAAATCAGCCTCACTCCATTCCTTTCTTTTGAAGTTAATACATTTCTCTTTCGTCAAATATGATTTGCTGCACATTACCAGCTCGGTTCAGCTGTTAACATCTCTGCCTGTAGTTAGCATTTTTATTCAGTTAATATTTTCATTCAGTAACACTCACCGGGAGTCAGTTTTACTTCCATCAGACTTGCCAGGACTATTTTACTCAGTTAACACTTGTTTTTCTCGTTAAGATTTCCTTTTTTTTTTCTTTTTTTTAATCCTGTCATGAGTGTCGTCTTCAGCTACTGCAGTGGAGGCAGCTCTCATGCACTTAGTACCAAGTGTCTTGGTTGAGGGAAATGGTTCTTTAACTTTCCTTCCACAGGCTCCCTAGAGACCCCCAAAGCCCTTCAAGTTTCCCATCTATTTTGACCCTGGAGTTCATCTCCTCCTTGGAATCCCCGCCCATCTTTACATTGTGGGGAGAGGCAGAGGGGGATAGAGTGAGAGAGGGAGGTGGAGGAGGCTGGTTTGTCTCACTCACATGGCCCACAATCCACCACTACCCCACCCAAGCACTTTAGCTCAGCTGTCTTCAGCCTTCTGAGGCTCCCCCAGTTCATCATCTCTGCCCCTGCTCTCTCCCCCTCCCTCCAGGCTCACATCTCCTCCTGCCTTCAGGACATCTCCATCTGGATGTCTGCCCACCACCTAAAACTCAATATGTCCAAGACTGAACTCCTTGTCTTCCCTCCCAAACCCTGCCCTCTCCCTGAATTTCCCATCACTGTTGACGGCACTACCATCCTTCCTGTCTCACAAGCCCGCAACCTTGGTGTCATCCTCGACTCTGCTCTCTCATTCACCCCTCACATCCAAGCCGTCACCAAAACCTGCCGGTCTCAGCTCCGCAACATTGCCAAGATTCGCCCTTTCCTCTCCATCCAAACCGCTACCCTGCTCGTTCAAGCTCTAATCCTATCCCGTCTGGACTACTGCATCAGCCTCCTCTCTGATCTCCCATCCTCGTGTCTCTCCACACTTCAATCCATACTTCACGCCGCTGCCCGGATTGTGTTTGTCCAGAAATGCTCTGGGCATGTTACTCCCCTCCTCAAAAATCTCCAGTGGCTACCAATCAATCTGCGCATCAGGCAGAAACTCCTCACCCTCGGATTCAAGGCTCTCCATCCCCTCGGCCCCTCCTACCTCACCTCCCTTCTCTCCTTCTACTGCCCAGCCCGCACCCTCAGCTCCTCTGGCGTTAATCTCCTCACCGTGCCTCGTTCTCGCCTGTCCCGCCGTTGACCCCCAGCCCACATCATCCCCCTGGCCTGGAATGCCCTCCCTCCCAACATCCGCCAAGCTAGCTTTCTTCCGCCCTTCAAGGCCCTGCTGAGAGCTCACCTCCTCCAGGAGGCCTTCCCAGACTGAGCCCCCTCCATCCTCTCCCCTTCGCCCCCCTCTCCTTCCCCTCTTACCTCCTTCCTTTCCCCACAGCACCTGTATATATGTATATATGTTTGTACATATTTATTACTCTATTTATTTATTTATTTTACTTCTACATATCTATTCTATTTATTTTATTTTGTTAATATGTTTGGTTTTGTTCTCTGTCTCCCCCTTCTAGACTGTGAGCCCACTGTTGGGTAGGGACTGTCTCTATATGTTGCCAACTTGTACTTCCCAAGCATTTAGTACAGTGCTCTGCACACAGTAAGCACTCAATAAATATGATTGATTGATTGATGCCCCAGGTACCCTGATCCTTAGTGACATAAGAATAATTGTGGAATTTGTACAGTGCTTACTATGTTACTAAGCACTGGGGTAGACACAAAATAATCAAATTTGACACAGTCCCTGTCCCACATGGTGCTCACAGTCTTAATCCCCATTTACAGGTGAGGAAACTGAGGCTCAGAGAAGATAACTTGCCCAAGGTCACACAGCAAACAAGTGGCAGAGCCAGGATTAAAACACAGGTCCTCTGATTCTCAGGCCCGGGTTCTTTCCACTAGGCCACACTGCATCTCGTAAAGCTAGTGTGCGGATTCCCCTTTTAAAGATGAGGAAACCAAGGCTCAGAGAATGCGGGTCTCCTGACTCCCAGTACCACAGTCTGTCTGCTAGCCCTCGTTCCCTAAATCATGCCACTTTCTCCAGTTCATCAGGGAGATCCCAAACCCCTGCCATCTCTGATATGAGCCCCACTGCTGAAGGGGGGAAAAGTCTCTGGGGAGGATCTCAGGTGGACTGGGGCCCCTTGCTGACAGAGGCCCAAGAGGAGACAGTCTAAGGAGTAGATGGCACTGGTGTTTAATTGGATGAACAGGATCCAATCTTCCCCCGTTGCTCTTGACGCTGATGAATGCAGAGAAGCAATTTCATCTCAGCAGCAAACCTAATGCTTGAAGAACCCAGGTGTACCAGGGGGCTATCCGCCCCCTCCACCTCGCTGGGGATCTGAGTTCTAGAAACCCAGCTGCTAGACCTTCCAATCCTGTCTCTGCCCCTTGCCTGCTGGGTGGCCCTGGATGAGTCCCTTCACCTCTCTAGGCTTCAGTTCCCTCATCTCTAAATTGGGGGTTCGATACCTGTTCTCTCTCCCCGTTAGACTGTGAGACCCAGTGGGACAGCATCTGGGTCCCGCTTGATGATCTTGAATCTACCCCAGCATGTAGCACAATGCTTAACAAATATTATTGTCTGGCACCTCTCCTCTGCCCTCCTCTTAGTCTTGTTGCCCAATACCAGGCCCTTTGCCACTCCAGAACACCTAACCCTTTCAGTCTGGGTTCGTTGGTGAGCTTACCTTTCCAATTCCACCATCACATTCCAGATCCTCTCCTCAGGTCCAAAATGGAATCAGTCTGGCCTTTCTCATTAGGAGCCGAGCTGACATTCAACCTCAAATATCATCCTCCTCTCCTCTCAAGGAAACTGAGGCTCCAAGAAGTTAAGGCCAAGGTCCCCCTGTAGGCTAGTGGCAGAGCTGGGGTTAGAACCAGGGATTTGGGACTCCCTGTACTGTTCTCTTCCCATTAATAATAATAATTGTGGTATTTGTTAAACACTTATTATGTGCCACTGTACTAAACTCTGAGGTGCATACAAGAAAATCGGGTTGGACACCACCCCTGGACACAAACCAGGGATTAGAGCCCACCGAGAAGCAGTGTGGTTTAGAAGATAGAGCACGGGCCTGGAAATTCATTCACTGATTCAATCATATTTATTGAGCACTTACTGTGTGCAGAGCACTGAACTAAGCGCTGGGGAAGTGCAAGTCGGCAACGTATAGAGATGGTCCCTACCCAACAATGGGCTCACAGTCTAGAAGGGGGAGACAGACAACAAAACAAAGCATGTAGACAGGTGTCAAAATCATCAGAACAAATAGAATTAAAGCTATAAAGATGGGTCTGGAAATCAGAAGGACCTGCATTCTAAACACAGTTCCACCGCACGTCTTCTATGTGACCTTAGGCAAGTCACTTCACTTCTCTGGCCCTCAGTTACCTCATCTGTAAAAATGGGGATTAAAAATGTGAGCCCCATGTGGTACAGGGACTATGTCCAACCTGATTAACTTGCATCTACTCTGGCCTTAGAACAGTGCTTGCCACCTAATGAGTACTTAGCAAGTACCGTAATTATTATTAATATTATTCTGACTCGCAGGTCCAAGCTCCACCCCGCTTACCCAGCTCACAGGCGGGACACCGAGGCAGAGTAAGGGGACCGGCCTGTGTCTCCCATGCTTCCCCAACCTCTGACCTCGTCTGCCTCAGTTGGGGAGGATCGACTGTGAGTGGAGAAGCCTCACTGGCCTCTTCTCATGCCTCCAGTCCAAGGCCTCCCAAGCCAGAGCGATCCCGGCCAGCGCTAACCTGCTCTCGTCTCACTCTGGGGTTGGGCTCCCTGGAGGAGACTCCAGAATTGGTTTCTAGTTCTGGTTTATTAGTTCACAGCACACTCAAGCCGTACAAATGTACCAGCAGCTTCCAGGGGCTTAGCTGGATTTACAAGCAATTACTGAAGTTCCACAGACAGCGGGAGCCGCTGAAGAGGGGCCCTTCCGACAAACTCGGAACACTTTTAGCAGTTCAAAGAGAGTGGGGTTTCTGCTGTTTGAGTTCTTAGCTTGGAGGAAAGGGAACAAAGGACAAGGAAGAGGAGGGCAACCACGGTGGTGAAACTCCAATTTGGGCTCATGGCCCTCCTGAAACTCCTCTGGTAAGCCTTCCCTAATTAATAATAATGATGATCGCATTTGTTAAGCGCTTACTATGTGCCAAGCACTGTTATAAGCGCAGGGGAGGATACAAGGTGATCACGTTGTCCCACATGGTGCTCACAGTCTTAATCCCTATTTTACAGATGAGGTAACTGAGGCTCAGAGAAGTTAAGTGACTTGCCCAAGGTTACACAGCAGACAAGTGGGGGAGCCAGGATTAGAACCCATGACCTCTGACTCCCGGGCCTGTGCTCATTCCAACTGCCTCTCACTTGTGAACTCCTTTCTCAGGGCTGAGTAAAGTACTTTGCATTCAGTAATAAAAACTATTAACTGCTGGAAAGTTCATCAAGGCTCCAAAGAGCTCCAGTCAACTCCAGAGCCCGAGAAAGTTGTCCTCAATTAAGTTGTGGAGCACAGTCATTTGAGTTGTGGTGCTCCTGGGATCACTGGTGAAATGGTTAGCAGTGGCAGTGACATTCCCCAACAACTGAGGCCCTGCTCAGCTGAGAAAGACAGGGGACGAGAGCCCAGAACATCCTCCCTCTTCATATTTGACAGTTATTCTCCCCCACTGCAAAGCCTTATCGAAGGCACATCTCCTCCGAGAGGCCTTCCCTGACTAAGCCCTCCTTTCCTCTTCTCCCTGACTTGTTCCCTTTATTCATCTCCTCCCCCCAACCCCACAGCACTTTTATATATCTCTGTAATTTTATTTATTTATATTTATGTCTGTCTCTCCCTCTAGACCGCAAACTCACTGTGGGCAGGGAATGTGTCTGTCTATTGTTATATTCATTCATTCATTCATTCAATCATATTTATTGAGCGCTCACTGTGTGCAGAGCACTGTACTAAGCACTTATTCTACTCTCACAAGCATTTAGTACTCACAGTAAGTGTTCAGTAAATATGATTGACCGACTGACTGTCCAGGACAAGCCAGGAGGCCAGGAGAAATAAAGACACGGTAAATTCTGGGCTGGGATGGGACACCCAGCTATAACTGCTGGGAAACCCTGCCAGAGTAATAATAACGATGACATTTATTAAGCAAAGCACTGTTCAAAGCACTGGAGAGGTTACAAGGTGATCAGGTTGTCCCATGGGGGGCTCACAGTCTTAAACCCCATTTTACAGATGAGGTAACTGAGGCATAGACAAGTTAAGTGACTTGCCCAATGTCATACATCTGATAATTGGTGGAGCAGGGATTTGAACCCATGACCTCTGACTCCAAAGCCCAGGCTCCTTGCACTGAGCCATGCTGCTTCTATAGGAAGACCAGCTTGGCAGGCAGATTTATGCATTAAGCTCTCACTGTGTGCAGAGCTCAGGTCTGAGCACTGAATAAAAATACCTGGATTTATTTTGTTATTTTAATGGTATTTGTGATTGACAAATTACCATATGCCAGGCACTGTAATAAGTGCTGGATAGATACAAGCTCACCAAGTTAGACACTGTCCATGTCCCACATGGAATTCACAGTCTCAATCCTCAGTTTACATGAGTTAGCTGAGGCATAGAGAGGTGAAGTGACTTGTCCAAGGACACACAACAGACAAGTGGTAGAGCTGGGATTAGAACCCAGCCAGGGCCTTCTGAGTCCCAGATCTTTGCTCTATCCACTAAGCCACACTGCTTTTGGGTCCGCCATCCTCGGTTCCTGGATCTTAAGAATCAAACAATCTAAGAATAGCCGAGTGGGGAAGGTGGGGCTGGCGAGGAGTTAGCGAAGGACACCAGAAGAAGGCGAAATGAAAAACAGAGAACAACAATAAAAATATAGAGGCAAGACCAGAAACTGTAGGCTAAAATCAAATTGGTATCACTTGGGAAAGGGTCTGGCAATGAAGAAGAGGGTTGTCACCCTAATCTTAACATTCCACTGCCTGACTCTCTGTGGTCACAAGCTTTGGGCAGAGTTGGTTGCAGAGAAGCGGACTCAAAGAAAATGAGGTAGGGAGGTTCATCATCAAATTCCTCTACAGAAAAAAGCCTTCATCTTTCCGGGCACATGAGTGGAATAGACTGTCAGCCACACTCGTGGTTATTCAGCACAAACTCTGAACTAAGCACTGTGCCGTAAGCTGGGATAGCTTCAAGAAGCCCCAAGAAGCAGTTTCACTTAGTATGAAACAGAGGCCCTGGGTTCTAATCCCAACTCTGCCACTTGACTGCTCTGTGACCTTAAACAGGTTCCTTCACCTCTCTGGGTGCCAGTTTGCTCTTCTGTAAAATGGGGATTCCATATTTTTTCTCCCTCCCACTTAGACTGTGAGCCCCAGATTACTATTATGTTTAAGTGCTCAAACATAATTGTCAATCAGTGTTTTAAATCTGGGATAAATGTGAGTTAATCAAGTCTAGTACCGTCCCCATCCTACAAGGTGCTCAGAGTCTAAGTAAGGGGTGAGCAGTCTAAGTAACCCCATATAGGACAAGTAGAGAAGGAGCATGGCCTAGTGGCAAGACCATGGGCTTGGGAGTCAGAGGTCGTGTGTTCTAATCCCAGCTCTGCCACTTGTCTGCTGTGTGACCTTGGGCAAGTCACATAACTTCACTGTGCCTCCGTTACCTCATCTGTAGAATGGGGGTAGAAACTGTGAGCCCCACTTGGGACAACCTGATTACCTTGTATCTACCCCAGCACTTTGAACAGTGCTTGCAAATAGTAAGCCCTTAACAAATACCATAATAATTATTATTACTGTTTCTGCCCTAATAATTTTGAATCAACCCCAGCACAGCATGGCATAGTGGATAGAGCACGGACCTGGGAGTCATGTGGTCATGGGTTCTAATCCCGACTCCATCACATGTCTGCTGTGTGACCTTGGGCAAGCCACTTCACTTCTCTGTACCTCAGTTACCTCATCTGTAAAATGGGGATTAAGACTTTGAGCCCCACATGGGACAGGGACTCTGACCAACCCAATTTGCTTGTATCCATCCCAGTGCTTAGTACAGTGCCTGGCACATAGTAAAAACACTTAAATACAGTAATTATAATTATTATTATAGTGCTTGGCACATAGTAAGGGCTTATTAAATACCACAACTATTATTATGAGAGGATCAAGTGGGGTACACCCTAGGGCCACACAAGGCTTACTATCTAAGAAGGAGGGAGAACAGGAATTTTAGTGACATTTTACAGGTGGGGAAACTGAGGTGCAGAGAGGTTATGTGGATTGACCAAGTCCCAACAGCAGGCCAGGGGTTTACCTGGTCCTTAAGCCCTGGTCTCCTAAATCCCAATTTCATACTCTAGGCTTTACTACCTCTCTGCTCATCCATCTTTCAATGTTTTTCAGTTCTTGATAGTTCCTTCCCAGCTGTGGAGGAAAAGAACCTATTCATAAGGGGAATGTTTTCTAAAACGAATAATTAAGCATCTGAATTTCCCTTCCATTCCCCTCCCACCCACCTTTCTCCCCACAGTGCGGCAGAAACCAGAGAGGGTATCCAAACACCCACCAGCCAGCTCCTCCCGTCCCTCTGAACCTCAAAGGACCAGCTCTAGGATTCTGTATGCCTGGGTCCCCTCCACTGTACCAGGCTGATTTTACGAATGATCTCTTAATGGGTTGTTAATTGCTTATTCAAATTGGTAGGGCCTGGGTGCTTTGCAGGTGCTGGAGCTGGAGAGAAGGCTGATGGAGATCAAATCTTCCCATTCCCTTCCTACAGAATGGGTTCCTCCCTGCTCCAGCCTGAGTACTGGCAATGAGTGTGTCTTCTTGACTCTCCCTCCAGAAGCTGAGACTGGTAGAGGACTGGAAACTCTCCAGGTGCGGTCCTGAAAGGGGGCTAGATAGATGTACACATCTTTAAATTATATGTATTATAGATTACTTATTAATTTCCATTAATACCTGCCCCCATCTCCCAGACAATAAGCTCTTTATGGTCTGGGAACGTGTCTGCTAATTCTGATGAACTGACCTCTCCCAAGCACTTAGTATCATGCTCTGTACATAGTAAGTACTCACTGATGGATTGATTGATTGATAGACTGCAAGCTTGTTGTGGCAGGGAATATATCTACCAACTCCCAGTGCATTGTACTCCTCCAAGCACTTTATACAGTACTCTGCACATAGTAAGTATTCAATAAATACTATTGATTGATTGATAGACTGGGTACACCAGAACACCACTCTCTCTAGCTTCAAAGCATTGTTATGGTCACATCTCCTTCAAGAGACCTTCCCCGATTAAGGTCTCTCTTCTCCAGCTCCCTCTCCTGTCTGTGCCACATATTCACTTGGATCTGTGACCCTTGGACATTTGCATTTACCCCAACCCCACAGCACCTATGTACAGATTTTTAAATTATATTTTATAAACGACTTATTTATTTATATTCATGTCTGTCTCCCCCTCTAGATGTAAGCTTGTCCTGGGCAGGATCTGCTAGCTCTGTTGTATTCTACTCTCCCAAACTCTTATTACGATGTTCTTTCTGCACATAGTAAGTGCTTAATAAATACCACTGATGGACTGACAAGCAGGCCTAGGTGGAGGCTTCCAAAGGAGCCCCTATCTTGTCTCTGGGGCCCCAGAGTAAAAGAAACCTCAGAACTGGACAGTGCTGTGGTAACACGAGCCCCATTACCTCACTTCCCCTTAATGGACTGGGGTAAGGCGATACCCAGACATAGAGTTGTGTTCCTGCAAGAGAACGGCCAGGGAATTCCACCTAAATGGAAGGTTATTAAAAAGCCATTTGGATTGAAATATGTTCTCCATGCTGAGACAGCTTTGCCTGTGACGTGGTGAATGGGGGAGTAGAGGGACTCATTGACCAGTGGCGGGGGTGGTTGGATGGACAGGCCAGCAGCTCCGCAGGCATAGGCCTCAGGACTAGCCGATAGCCGGGGTGGGCATTTCTGCTCCGGGGGACGATGAAGACAAGCTGATACAACCTCAAAACCCCTCTTACCTCTAGAAAGCTTCTGATGGGGCAAGAATTCAGGTGACCTGCCAGCAGCTGACCCGCCCAATCACACTCCCAAGAGTGCTCCATTTACAGTCTAGTTCAATATATATTAATGACTTTTTTTGTTGCTTTTTGGTACTTCTTAAGCACTTACAATGTGGCAAGCACTGTGCTAAGCTCTGGGGTAGGTACAAGGTAATCAGGTTGGGCACAGTCGCTGTCCCACATGGGGCTTACAGTCTAAGTAGGAGGGAATAGGATTTAATCCCATTTTATAGATGAGGTAACTGAGGCCCAGAGTAGTGAAGTGACCTGCCCGAAGTCACATAGCCTACATGTGGCAGAGCCGGTATTAGCATCCAGGTCCTCTGATTCCCAGGCCCGGGCTGTTTCCACTAGGCTACACTGCTTCTCTGGTTCATCGATGGAGCAAAATACGCTCCGACTTTCTTCCACTGATCTCAAAGCTCCCTGTTTTCCCCTGGGGGGCAAGGGGAAAAAATCCTGTTTCTTCTGAAATCCTCCCCAGAGAGCATTGTCTCTGTGTCCTACAGTGAAGGGCAGATCCAACATTGAGCACTTTCATCCCAACAAGTCTTCCCTCAGTTGGCTTTGCTCCCAAAATCCAAATTAACCTCCCAGAAGTCCCCTCTCCTTACCCCTCCCCAACGCCCTTGTTCTAAAATGTTAATAACTGGTCAGTGACAGGCTTGATAAAGCCTTCCCTTCTCCCTTATTTAGATTGGTGTCCTGTGCCTGTGTTAACAGGGTCGTAAAGAACATCACCATCTTCTCTCCAGTGACAGCCCCCACATCGGCCAGAAATTGATAGCGGCCTCCTCTGGAAACTGATTTGGCATTGGCCAAACAAACGCAGAGTCTCCACGCCATTCATCTTCCTTCCTTTAATAACCTGCATTAGTTTCCCCAGACCCCCAGATCCGATTGCTGTAATGAATGCGTTTATCTTTGAGGGATCAGGGGGCCGGCTGAAGTTTCCTTTGCTCAACAGAAAGTCAAATGCCGACTCCCTTGGCTCCATTCCGGACTTTCTGAGGGGCAGGCCACACTTCCTGGTTTGATTCTGGAAATGTAGCTGGGCTAGTGGAGAAACTGGAAGCCAAAGTGACTTTCTGACCTGGGATTGCCTCGAGGCAGCTGTGATTAGCGAAGCAGCTGTCAGAATGGGCCCATGCTCTTTGTGGACTAAAATACTTCCCTACATGACCATTGTTTAGGCTGCAGATCCAAAGCTCTACAGTAGACTGTAGACTCTAGACTGGAAGCTCACTGTGGGAGGGGAATGTGCCTACCAACTCTGTTGTACTGTGCTCTCCCAAGCACTTAGTACAGTGCTCTGCACACAGTAAACACTCATTAAATACTATGGATTGTTTGTAAATATGAGTCTTCATTCCCATCTGTGAGGCAGGGCAGAAGAGAGAGAAGAGAACAAGATTGGGAGTCAGGAGCCAAGTTCTAAACCTGGCTCCAATCCTGGCCTGTCGTGTCATCTTGGGCAAGTCATTTACTCTTTTTGATTGTCAGTTTCCTCATCTGAAAAATGATGATAATGGTATGGTGCAGGTGAGGAGCCTGTTTCGTTTTTTGGAACTCGGTAGGAGCTGCAGGGGTGCCAGGAGGCTGGGCACTAAAAATTAAAATTCCAGGTTTAAGTGGGGATTCAATACTGGTTCTCCCTCCACCTTAGACTGAGAACCCCGGGTGAATTATGGACTGTGTCCAACCTGATTATCGTGAACGTGATACAGCCCTTGACCCTTAGTAAGCTCGAAGGACTCCTTACTGAGCATGGGCCTGGGAGTCAGAAGGACCTGGATTCTAATCCTGGCTCCACTTCTTGTCTGCTGTGTGACCTTGGGCAAGTCATTTCACTTCCTCGATGCCTCAGTTACCTCATCTGTAAAATGGGGATTAAGGCTGTGAGCCCCATGTGGGACAGGTACTGTATCCAACCCTATTTAATTGTATCCACCCCAGCACTTAGTACAATGCCTGGCAGATAGTAAGTATTTAACGAATACCACAATTACTACTATTATTATTAATAAATACCACTGTTATTCTCATCTCCTCATCTTGCCACCCAAATGGTGCCCTCCTCCTGACTTTCCCGTCACCATAGACAGCAGCACCATGGTCCCTGTCTCACAAGTTCATCTTGTCTTATGCTGTCGACTCGTTTCCAACCCATAGTGACTCCATGGACACCTCTCTCCCAGAACGCCTGACGTCCACCTGCAATCCTTCTGATATGTGTATCCATAGAGTTTTCTTGGTAAAAATACAGAGGTGATTTACCATTGCCTTCTTCCACCCAGTAAACTTGAGTCTCTTTCCTCGAGTCTCTCCCATGTTGCCACTGCCCAGCACAGGTGAGTTTTGACTTGTAGCTGATTGCCTTCAACTCCTTAGCCACTGCCAAAGCTAGGCATGGAATGGGTGCACCTCTGCTTAACTTTCCCTCTGTAGCCGAGACTGGTAGAGTACTGGAAACTCTCCAGTTGCGATCCTGAAAGGGGCACAAGCCCTTAACCCCGGCTTTATCCTCAATATATCTCTCTCATTCAACCCATATATTCAATTTGCTATGAAATCCTGTTGGTCCTATTTTTACAACATCTCTAGTCTCTGCCATTTCCTCTCCCTTCAAGCTGCTACCACGCTGATCTAAACACGTCTCATTTCCTTCCTTGATTACTGCATCAGCCTCTGACCTCCCTACCTCCTGTCTTTCCCTGCTCTCCAGTCCATACTTCACTCTGCTGCTTGGATCATTTTTCTGGAAAATCATTCAGTCCACAGCTCCCCCCTCCTCAAAAAGCTCCAGCAGTTGCCCAGCCACCTCCACATCAAACAGAAACTCCTTTCCAAAGGCTGTAAGGCACAACAAGATGCAGCGTGGCTTAGTGGAAAGAGCACAGGCGTGGGAGTCAGATGATATGCGTTCTAATCCCAGCTCCGCCACTTGTCTGCTGTGTGACTTTGGGCAAGTCACTTAACTTCTCTGTGCCTCAGTTACCTCACCTGTAAAATGGGGATTAAAAGTGTGAGCCCCACATGTATCTACCCCAGTGCTTAGAACAGTGCCTGGCACATAGTAAGCAGTTAGCAAATACCATAATTATTATTATTATACATTCAGCTTGCTCCCTCCCACTTCACCTGGCTGATCTCCTGTCTCAGCCAAAACCACTCTGGACTCCTCTAATGCAAACCTCCTATTTTTAATTCTAACAGTCAAGCAATCAATCTCATTTATTGAGCACTTACTATGTGTAGAGCACTCTACTAAGTGTTTGAGAGAGTACTATCTATCTCATCTATCCCGCCACTAACTCCTAGCTCATGTCCTCCCTCGGGTCTGGAACTCTCACTTTTTGTATTCTACAGTCCAATACTCTCTCCAGTTTTAAAACCCTCCTAAAATCACATCTTCTCCAAGAGGCCTTCCCACATTAAGCCCTTCATTTCCCCTAACAGCCCTCCACTCGCATTGACTATGAACTTGGCTGTTCAATACTTTGTTACACATCCCAGCCCCACACCATTTATGTAATTATCCCTATACCTCGCCTCTGATCTCTCACCCACGTCCTGCCTCTGGCCTGGAATGCCCTCCCTCTTCAAATCTCACAGATTATCATTCTCCCCACCTTCGAAGTCTTACTGAAGGCATACATCCTCCAAGAGGCCTTCCCTGACCATGCCCTCATTTCCTCTTCTCCCGCTCCATTTTGTATCACCCTCGCACTTGGATTTAGTCCCTTTATTCACCCCTCCCTCAGCCCCAGAGCACTTATTACATATCTATAATTTAATTAACTTATTTTAATGCCTGTTTCCCCCTCTAAACTGCACATTCACTGTGGGCAGGGAACGTGTCTATAACTCTGTTACATTGTACTCTCCCAAGGGCTTAGTACAGTGCTCTGCACAAAGTCAATTTGACTGATTGATGGATCCTAATACTCTACTATTTCTCTTATCTCTGATTTATTTTATTTTCTCCCCCTGTAGATTGTAAGCTCTTTATGGGGAGCAATAGCAGCTACCAACTGTATTCCTTGTACTTTCCCAAGTGCTTAGTATGCACAGCAGCACACAGTATGTTCTCAATGAATACCATTGATTGACTGATTGATTTTATCATCATTGTTATTATTATTATCATTATTATAAACAGCACCATATTTCTGCAAGATGGATAAGACGATGTCCACATGTTACATGTGAAACCAAGGGCTTCTGTTTTTCTGGAACCACACCTTGTTTTTTTTTAATGGCATTTTATTAAGCGCTTACTATGTGCAAAGCACTGTTCTAAGCACTGGGGCGGTTACAAGGTGATCAGGTTGTCCCCCAGGGGGCTCATGGTCTTAATCCCCATTTTACAGATGAGGTAACTGAGGCACAGAGAAGTGAAGTGACTTGCCCAAAGTCACACAGCTGACAATTGGCAGAGCTGGAATTTGAACCCATGACCTCTGACTCCAAAGCCCGTGCTCTTTCCAATGAGCCACACTGCTTTTCTGCTTCTGTTGGTGGATACCCTTCTGAAGATCCACATCTCTGGATCCAAATCAATCAATCCATTGCATTTATTGAATGCTCACTGTGTGCAGAGAAATGTGCTAAGCACCTGGAAGAGAACAATATAACAGACCTCAACGCACTTACAGTCTAATATCTAATCATCAAAGAGTAGGTAATGAGAAATATGCTGGAAAATTGGATGGAAGATGTCAGAGTCCAAGTCCCATGAAGTCATCACTCTCTCAAGCCTCGGTGTCCCCGAAGCAGGAGCCTCAGAGCAAGGAATGTGCAATGGTCAACAAACGCAGGGGGACATCAACCTGGGATGTTCTCCAAGATTCTTGAAACCAGTGGGTGAAGGCAACAGTGCTTTTCTCCCCCATTAGTTTTATCAACAATTTCTCTGCCTACAGCACATAGTCCATTAAAGGAGCTGTGTGATGTCTTGGAGAGGAGCAAAACAACTATGAGATGACAGCGGTGACAGCGCTGAACATAACTGATACATTTCCTCGGGAAAAAGAGCCCACCGCCTTCAAAGTCAAGAGGGCTAATTTCTCATTTCAGAAAAGTGAGAGGGAGTTTAGTTAACTCTAATCATTACTCACACCACAGGAGTTTTATTAAGAAGATGAGGGGGGAAGACTTACCATGGAGTCCACTGAGTCCTCTTTCACAGGAAGCCATGTGGCCTGGTGGTTAGAGCGCAGGCCTGGGAGTCAGAGGGACCTGGGTTCTAATCCCTGCTCTGCCACTTGTCTGCTGTGGAACTTTGGGCAGGTCATTTCACTTCTCTGCCCCTCAGATGCTTCATCTGTAAAATGGGGATTAAGATGGTGAGCCCCATGTGGGACTGGGTTGTGTCCAACCTTATTACCTAGCACTTTGTAAAGTGCCTGGTATATAGTAAGTGATTAGCAAATACCATTAGAAAAAAGAAAAGGAAATGGATTCCGTCTCTTTCCCACGCTGGTACCAGATTCCCAGAGTAACCTCAAGGAGCTATAGGGACATGTTCCTGCCAGGGTAATGGAGATGGGAACTGGTAGTGTCACGTGTGAGAGTAGGCATCACTTCTGTTTCCCCTGGGCTGAGGCTAGAACATTTCTGGAATTTCCCAATGGATCCCAACGAGATGTACCAGCCTGAGCAGACTCAATCCTAGCTCCGTGGTCCTTAGCGGGGAAACCAACTCCAAATCCCACACAAGGTTTTGGTGATAGCCTGGGTTGCTCATGGCCTGCTGCTTCAACTATGAGACAGATTGTTGTGCTCTAGCAACTTCAGGGTCAGGGAAAGTGTTGGCATGTGGTCACCTCAGCTTGGGAAGGACAGTTATCTCCCTGTGGGCAAGGACGTGGCTTCTTTCACTGAACCCTTTCAACTGCCCAGTAGAGTGCTCTGCATACAGTAGGTGCTCAATAAATCCTGTCAATTGAGCGAATGAGGGTAGAGCTGTAGAAGGTCAGAAAAGGACCACCGAGATCATCAAGGTAATGGATTAAGTGGATGGAGGGTGGGGAGAGATTGCAAAAATTAGAATGCCTCTCCCTGGGAGGAACAGGAGGTGGGGTTAAAGTATATGCAGTTAATGAAGGTGTTAAATCAGGGGAGAAATAATTCCGTGTTTGTGCTTCAAGACTATGCTTCTGTCGGGCTTTCCCAAGCATTTAGTTCAGGGTGCTGTTCCCAGTGTGACTCAATAAATACTATTACTAGCATTACCACTAATAACAAATACTATTACTAGCATTAGAGAAGCAGCGTGGCTCAGTGGAAAGAGCATGGGCTTTGGAGTCAGAGGTCATGGGTTCAAATCCCGGCTCCACCCACTGTCATCTGTGTGACTTTGGGCAAGTCACTTAACTTCTCTGTGCCTCAGTTCCCTCATCTGTAAAATGGGGATTAAGACTGTGAGCCCTACATGGGACAACCTGATCACCTTGTATCCCCCCAGTGCTTAGAACAGTGCTTTGCACATAGTAAGTGCTTAACAAATACCATTATTATTATTATTATTATTATTATTATTACCACTGCTGGGAAGACAGTGTAGTCTATAGGGGAATAACATGGCCTAGTGAAAAGAGCCCGGGGCATGGAAGTCAGTTAATTCTCATCCTGGCTCTGCCATTAGACTTTGAGCATGTTGTTGGGCAGGGATTTTCTCTATTTGTTGCCAAATTGTACTTTCCAAGCACTTAGTACAGAGCTCTGCACACAGTAAGTGCTCCATAAATACGATTGAATGAGTGAATGAATGAATGAGGTAAATCACTAAACTTCTCTTGGCCTTGGTTTCCCCAACAGTAAAATGGGGATTCAATATCCATTCTCCCACCTACTTAGACTGTGAGTCCCAGGTGGCACAGAGATTGGGTCCAACCTGATTATCACGATTCTTCTCCAGTGCTTAAAACAGTGCTTGACATATAGTAAGTGCTTAACAAATGTAATCACAGCAATGACAATAATAACGATGACCACACCCTTTATGGATTCTGTAATCCTGCCCCTCTCACTCCTAGACTGAATAGTCTCACCCCTCCAAGGGAAGGGGGCACCCACTGGAGCTGGAAGATGGTAGGTTCAAATCAACAAAAAGGAACCGGGGACTAAAAATATGGAAATCTGTGTCCGAGAAAGTCAGTCAGTCGGTCAGTCAATCATATTTATTGAGCACTTATTGTGTGCAGAGCACTGTGCTATGATTGAATGAATGAATAAGCACTTGGGAGAGTACAATATAATAATAAACAGACACATTCCCTGCCCACAGTGAGCTTACGGCCTAGCCGGGGAGTCAAACGTTAATATAAGTAAGTAAATTACTGTGCCAACAGGACATAACAGCAGCCTTGGTGGGGTGGTGGGTGGGGGTTTTGCACAGAGAAGCAGCGTGGCTTAGTGGGAAGAGCATTGGCTTGGGAGTCAGAGGTTGTGGGTTCTAATCCTGACTCCACCACTTATCAGCTGAGTGACTTTGGGCACATCACATCAGATAACTTCTCTGGGCCTTAGTTACCTCATCTGTGAAATGAGGATTAAGACTCTGAGCCCCAGGTGGGACAACCTGACTACCTTGTATCTCCCCCAGTGCTTAGAACAGTTTTTGACACATAGTAAACACTTAACAAAAACCATTACAGCTATTGTTATTATTATTATCATTATCCATTCAAGGATGAATGATTTAGAAGTCCATAAAGAGCTCTGTGAGGAAAGAGAGAGAGGTAGAGAGGAAAATTGAGGGATGTAATATGATCAAGCCCTAGACCGTAAAGGTGGCCTTCCATGATTCGACTCCTCCAATCATCCTGATCCTACTGTGAATAATAATAATTATGGCATTTGTTAAGCGCTTCCTATGTGTGCAACACTGTTCTAAGCACTGGGGGAGATACAGGGTGATCAGGTTGTCCCACGTGGGGCTCACAGTCTTAATCCCCATTTTACAGATGAGATAACTGAGGCACAGAGAAGTGAATTGACCTGCCCAAAGTCATACAGCTGGCAAGTGGCAGAGTCAGGATTAGAACACATGACCTCTGGCTCCCAAGCCCGTGCTCTTTCCACTGAGCCATGCTGCTTCTCTATGACAGAATCAATGAATTAATGGTATTCCTTGAACACTTATTATGTGCAGAGCACTGTACTAAGCACTTGGGAGAGAACAATGCAACAGAATTAGGGGTCATGATTGCGAGCTTAGGTTGTTAACTATTTCCCAAGTTGCTTCTCTTTAGGGACTGGAGTCTGAGGGATGTTTCATTCATTCATTCATTCAATTGTATCTATTGAGCGCTTACTGTGTGTAGAACACTGTACTAAGCGCTTGGAAAGTACAAATCGGCAACATATAGAGATGATCCCTACCCAACAGTGGGCTCTCATTGATCCATAAATCGCAAAGTGAGCATAGAACACAGACCTCCAGACCAAGGGAAAGTTTCCATTGGTTTGGGAAAGGACCTTGAGGGTAGAGGGGCCATTTATTTGGTTTCATTTCAGGGAGTTCAGTTTCCACCTCCCCTGGGCTGTCTGGCACCTGGCACAATCCCCCATCAGCTGTCTCTACCACGTAGGAACCTCTACCATCTATTCATCCTGCCACTCATCACTTTTCTGTGTACTTTGGTTCAGTTGCACATTCAGTTATTCACCTTGGGTACTCTACTTCCAGATACTTTTATGCCTACCACCCCTGTGCGCTTTTGTGGGAGGGGAGGTATCACTTTTTCATTTTGTACTTCTCAAGCACTTTGTTCAGTGCACCACACCAAGCTCATGCTCAATAAATACTACTACTGCTACTGTTACTGCAACTACTATTATTACTACCACTACTAACTTCTTACTCCTCCTCCTCCTCCTCCCATTATTCCTACTACTCTTACAATTACTAATCTTACTTTTCCTACTATTATTACTACCTTACTACTACTACCACTATTACAACTACCACTGGAGCTGCTATTACTGTTACCATTCTTACTCCTCCTCCTTGTACTACTGTTAGTCTTACTACTTCTACTATTGCAATTATTCTTCCGAGGACTATTACTTCTATTCTTACTCCACCACCTCCTACTATTCTTACTTCTACTATTACCATTCTTACCCCTCCTTCTTCTACTATTACTATTCAGACTCGTCCTACTATTGCTATCATTTCTACTACTACTGCTGCTATGACCATTCTTACTCTGCCTCTTTGTACTCTTACTATTCTTACTCCTTGTACTATTATTATTCTTATTACTACCACTGCTACTGCCGCTGATATTATCACTACCATTCTTACTCATCCTTCTACTACTATTATTCTTGCTACTCCTATTACTATCATTGTTCTTACTACTATGACTATTCCTCCTCCTCACTTCTTCTGATACAGCTTTTCTGTCTGTCATTTTCTTTAGCAGCAACTATGGTTTTGCACATTCCTGGAAAAACCTGTATGTGTGTGCATACACCCTGGGTCCCCACGATGCCTGTTTTGAACCCCTGTAGCCTAAATCACAGTACTCCTGCTGCTTGGGCCACTGAAAGTGAGAGGACTCTTTTTTTTAAAGTTTCAAAGCAAAATCCTTATGAATGTCCCCATAAGGGTCAGACGTACAGACGCCAGTCGCTACCCCAAGATCAATGCCCACTAGTTTTAATTTTTGATATCTTTAATGGCTATTACTGTATATTTATTTATTTAAATAACTGTAGTGGGAGTGGGAAGTTGAAGCGGGGTGGAGATTTCAATCAGAAATTTGGGCCTCAAACTCTGCTGCTCATCCTCTAGACTGTAAGTTCTTTGTGGGCAGGGAATTCATTCATTCATTCGTTCAATCACATTTATTGAGTGCTTACTGTGTGCAGAGCCCTGTAGTAAGCTCTTGGGAAGTACAAGTTAATGTGTCTATTATATTGTTCTATTGTACTCTCCCAAGCACTTACTACAGGGTTCTGCACACAGTAAGCTCCAATCAATACCATCAACTGATTAATTGAGGGGGCTCTGTACAATTGGCTGAAATCGAAAGAGGGATCTTTGTTTCAGGAGAAACGGAGAACCCTGGAACTGCATCCTTCCCCCTCCCTATGCTAAGAGGAAACATTAATCATGATGAATCTTTTGTGAGGGCTACAGCAGGTAACTTCTGAGGTGTCCCTCGGCTATTTGCTATCAATCATTGTCTACTTAGCATAAATTAGGGACAAGAGTCTGTTGCCATATTCAATGCTCATTATCCAGATTTAGAGGTTGTTGTTGTTGGGCTTTTTAAAAATATATTAAATTATGTTTTTAAAGGGTCTTGGTTGCTGTTTAGCTGGGATTAGCACCCTGGTTACCATGGAGACTTTCCTTGCCAGAATATAACAGGATGTCCCGCCTCTCAGGAGGATGTACTGTACTTCCCGAGTGACTTTGTGGGTGGACAATATGGAGGATGGAGTACCCTCCAAGCAAACCAAGCAGAGCTGTCAAGTTTCCCAAACGGATCAGTTTTTCCAACTTTCTCACTTCGCAGCTTCATTCAACATCGATTACCGTTCCCCAAGCCCATCCCTCTGTTGCGATCAATTGATCCCCTACTCAGTGAGATGCTTTTTGAAGAGCACTGTATTAGGCACTTGACGGATTAAAATAGAGTTGGTAGACAAGATCCTTGCCCACAAGGAGCTTACAATCTAGTACGGGAAACTGACAGGCATGAAGCATTCACAAATAGGAGCAGGAGGAGAAGAGAGAAACAATTTTATTGTTATTGCTATTATTATTATCACATTTGTTTAGCTCTTACTATGTATCAAGCACTGTTTTAAATCCTGGGTTAGATACAAGTTAATCAGATCAGACACAGTCCCTGTCCCAAAAGGGGCTCCTAGCCCAAGTAGGACAGGTTGAGGGAGAACACCTGGGAAGGGGGTGTTTAATCTGGGAGGGATTCCTGGAGGTGCTGTGTCTTCATAAGGACTCTGAAAATGTGGAGAACATTCTCTGGACCGATTGAAGAGGGAAGGAGCTAAAGGCTAGAGGAAGTACCCTTTAAACACTTGATATTCTCTCTACCGAACTTAAGTACATACTCATAACATTTATTTCTTTTAATGTCTGTCATTCCCTCTAGACTATAAACTCATTGTGGGCAGGGAACATGTCTCTCAACTCTGCTGTGGGTACTCTCCCAAGTACTTAGCACCACACTCTGCATACTATAAGCGCTTAATAAATACCATTTTTTTGATGGATTGATTACCTTCCATCTAGCCCAGCATTTAGCACAGAGAAAGTGCTTAACAAATACCATGTTTATGTATGTGTATATTAAAGAGATCAGAGCTGCAGGTCCCCAGATTCAGGCAGGGGTGGAAGGGAGGCTGCCCAAACTCCTTCCCCCTCCCTCTGGAAGTCAGTTCGGAGGAACCACTGATTGGGTGAGGCGGTGGGAAATGTTTCAGTGGCGGGGGGTTACCCCCTTCCCTGCTAGATCCTGGATTTGAGGAGCTCCCATCCCTGTCACTCCCATCTCTGTCACTCCCATCCCTGTCCTCCAACCCCATAGAGGGGGTGAGGAGAGGGCTCCTCACCAGCAGGAAATGCACAGATCATTATTAGCACTATTATAGTACTTATTAAACACTTACTATGTGCCAAGCACTGTACAAAGCACCAGGGTAGATACAAGATCATCAGGTTGGACTGTCCCAAATAGTCTTCACATTCTAAATAGGAAGGAATTGGAGGGAAGTTTCCATTTTTATGGGGCATCAAGGAAAGCAGTGTGGCCTAGTGGAAAGAGCACAGCCTGCGATTCAGAGGACCTCGTTCTAATCCCTGCTCTGCCCCATGTCTGGTGTGGGACCTCGGGCAAGTCACTTAACTTCTCTCTGCCTCTGTTATTCCATCTCTAAAATGGAGATGAAGACTGGGAGCCCGATGTGGGACACGGACTCTGTCCAACCTGAGTAACTTGTATTTACTCCAGTGCTTAGTACAGTACTTGGTAAATAGCAAGTGCTTAACTAATACCATTTAAAAACAAACCAACACAAATAAAACCTGCTGCAGAAGAGACTGTAAGTTTATTGTGGGCAGGGAACTTGACCACCAACTCTGTTATAGTGTACTCTCCCAAGCACTTAATACAGTGCTCTGCACACAGCAAGTGCTCAATCAATCATTCCATCAATCATATTGGTTAAGCACTTACTGTGTGCAAAACACTGTATTAAGCTCTTGAGAGAGTTCAATATAACAAACTGAAGAGTTGGTAGACACATTCCCTGCCCATGATGAGCTTAGAGTCTAGAGGGGCAGACAGACATTACTATAAGTACATAAATTACAGATACGTGTGTAAGTGCTATGGGGTTGAGGGAAGAGTAAATGAAGGGAGAAATTATCATTTATTGATTGAGGCTGGGGCTGACTGATAGGACTGGTGTTTCTCCTGCTAACTGGAGGGTGGTGGCTGTGGCTCACTGTGGGCAGGGAATGTGTCTATTTATTGTTAAATTGTACTCTCCCAAGTGCTTAATACAGTGTTTTGCATACAGTAAGCACTCAATAAATACAGCTGAAGAAATGAATGAATGAAATGGCTCTGGGACTCTCCCTTCCCATTCCCATCACGAACGCCCCCGAAGGCAGGCTGGCCTTAACCCCTGGAAGAAGCCCCCTGAGCACTGCTCCAGGCAGGCCTGAGGGAATCCATCTCCCTTACACCCGGCCCATCTTTTTCCATTAGAGGGACAGTACCAGGATGGGAGAGGTGGACTTCCTGGCAGAAAACACCTCCGCTACAGAGAGTGTGATTCTGGGCACGCGGTAGATGAATCTCCTGGCTCCTTAAATGAGACCATCCAGGGAGTGAACTGAGCGTGACTGAGGCTGAAGAGATTCGAGGTGGTGTGTGTATGTATTTGTGTGTGTGTGTTTCTGTGTGTGTGCACAGCCAGGAAGCAGAGGTGCATACAGGCCTGTCTGAGTCAGGGGAGAAAGGAGGAAGAGGCAGACCAGATGCTATTTATTGAAATGGGGATATTGGCTCACCATTTGAGTTTGGGTGCTTTAATTAATTACTTATAGTGTTTGTTAAGTGCTTACTATGTGCCAAGCATTGTTCTAAACACTGGGGCAGATGAAAAATAATCAGGTTGTCCCACGTGGGGCTCACAGTCATAATCTGCATTTTACAGAGGAGGTAGCTGAGGAACAGAGAAGTTAAGTGGCTTGCCCAAGGTCAGAGAGCAGACAAGTGGCAGACCCGGGATTAGAACCCACGACCTCTTACTCCCAAGCCTGGGCTCTTTCCACTAAGCCATGCTACTTTCAACTGTGTCTAACCTGATTGCCTTCTATCCACCCTAGTACATAATAAGCTTTGAACATAGCATGCACTAAACAAATGTATTCTAAAATAGGCTGTTAAGCTCTTACTATCATCATCCACCGTATTTACTAAGCACTTAATGTGCACAGAGCACTGTACTAAACGCTTGGGACACTCCAATATAACAGGGTTGTTGACCTATTCCCTGACCACAGGGAGAGCTTACTGTGTGCCAAGCATTGTTCTAATTGCTGGAGTAGATTCAAGTTAATCAGATCGGACACAATCCCTGTCTCACATCGGGCTCAGAGTCTAAGTAAGAAGGAGAACTGATATTCATTATGATTATTGTTGTTGTAATTATTATGTAATTATTATTGACCTGATCATTTTTTATCTAGCCCAGTACTTACTACAGTGCCTGACACATGAAGAGGGTTTAACAAATATCACAATTACAATGACTTTAACTTCTCTTTCTGCAAAGGTTAGGGTGAAAGCAAGAGGGAAGGAGAAAGATGATTGAAATTAAGTGACCCCACCAAATGGGAGTCTGAACTATGAGTCCCAGACTGCCCGTAGGGCCCCAGCGAAAGTGTATGGAGCAGGCTCCAGCCCATGGACAGGGAATGTGTCAATTTATTGTTATATTGTACTCTCCCAAGCTCTCAGTACAGTGCTCTGTACACAAAAAGTGCTCAATAAATATGACAATGAATGAAAGTGTGGCCAGAATGGGAAGAGGGGTCCAGGTAGGGTAACCACTGATACCATTCAAGAATACTGGATGGACCCTTTGCCAAACTGGAAAGGGAAGCAAAAAGAAGCAGTGTGGCCTAGCGGATAGAGCCCAGGCCTCAGGAGTCAGAGGACTTGGGTTTTAAACCTGACTCTGCCACGTATGTGCTGTTGTGACTTGGGGCAAGTGACATCACTTCTCTGTGACTCAGTTACCTCGTCTTAGACTGTGAACCCCATATTGGGCAGGCACTGTGTCCGATCTGATTGTCTTGTATCTACTCCAGTGCTTAGAACAGTACTGGCCACATAATAGGTATTTAACAAATACCATAAGAAAGCCCAAAAACCTGGAAGCTGCAGACTTGTGTTAATAATAATAATGATGGCATTTATTTTGTGTGGGTTATGAAGTGGGATGTGATGATATCACAAAAACGCCTACAGAAGCTAAGTAATTACCAAGGGGAAACCTTGTTCCTTTTTTTAAAAAAAAACAGGGTATTTGTTAAGCTCTTACTACGTGCCAGGCAGTATGCTAAGCGCTGGCTTAGATAAAAGCTAATTTGATTGGACACAGTCCATGTCCCACATGGGGCTCACAGTCTTAATCCCCATTTTGCAGATAACTGAGGCACAGAAAAGTGAAGTAGCTTGCCCAATGTAACACAAAGACAAGTGGTGGAGCAAGGTTTTGAAACCAGATCCTCTGCCTCCCTTCTGCCATCCACTAAATTATGCTGCTGCTTTGTTTGGGAGGAGTCATAAAGCTGATAGTGAATAGAAAGGAAAAAGATGCAATTGATGTTTATGCAGATTCGGGTGGTCAGTAGATAGCCAAGTGTCTCTAAGTGGGGCCTGGAACCACTGCCTCTTTAAGGCCCCAGAGGCTGCTGGGCCTTTCCCTACCTTATATAAGGCTCCTGAAGGGGAGCTTGGCTTGGTTTGCAAGTGGAAACGAGGCAGAACATGTCCCAACCAGGGCTTTGGTGAGTAGGGGGCTCTGTCTGCTTCAGTTACTCCCCCTACTTTTTTTAGGGTGGGTCTGGGCCTGTGGTTGCTGGGTTTATTGATGCCCATTGATTTGGTGGTTGTGATGATGAGGATAGATTGTCAGGGTTATCAGTGTTGGGCTGGTTGCCTGAAGAGGTGTTGCCTCCAGGGTTTCAGAAATGACTTAGGGGTACACCCTGAACTGTGGGGGTTGGGGCAGGTTGGGGGTTTAAGGTTGGGAGCGCCAGAGGTGCTGGAATGTTTGATACTGATGGGTTTTGACATGGATAATGATGTGTTTGTGTATTGTGCATTGTCTGTTTTGGGGGGCACTAGGGAAAGTGGGGAGGGACTGGGGTGGTAATGATTGTGCTGGGAGTTTCTGATTATGTTTCCGATATTGCTACTGGGCTGGGGGAAGGGTCTGAGGGAGGAAGGGGTGGTGGCAGAAAGCTGTTCTTAATTAGGCAGGCTGGGGGAGGAGGGCAAAAACAGGTGGGAAGATTTTGGGATCAGATGGCCTTGGACTTGGAGAAGACTAGGCTTGGTTTAGGGGTTGGGGTTGAGGGTCCTGGAGGGCTGGGACAGATTCGCCTTACTGACAACACATGGGATGTGGGATGTATTTATGAGGTGGTTGTCTCTGGGGGCCCCCTGCTTCCACTAGTTTGAGAACTGGGGCAGTCTGCTCTCCATCTTCCCAAAATTCAGTGCAGTGCTGGTTGTCCAGAGCAATCTGGTCAAGGTTGGGGAGGGCCTGCTGCTGCAGTGCTCAGTCCACTCTTCCTACTTACACCTGCAGGGCAGTAGGTAAAGATGCAGTGCATGTAGGCAGAGACTGTATCTCTCCCTTGGGGCTGTTTCCTGCTTTATCTCTTGTCTCACTCCTTCATCTCCCCCAAGTTACAAGGAACTCCAACATTTGTCTCCATCCAAATCAATTGATGGTATTTATTGAGCACTTGCTGTGCAGGGCACTGTTCTATATCATATCGTGAGCTGCTGAAGAGCAACGATAGTGTCTTTTTTCTGCTGAATCCTGCCAAAGGTTTAGCAGACAGCTGAGCTCATCAAATGCCCTTAAGGTGAAACTGTAATCACTCTGCTGCTCTGCACAGTAAATGACAGACCATAGGTCAGTCCACAGGGCCCCATCCAACACAGTGAGCCCACTAAGGGCAAGGCCACTGTGATCATGCAGTTATCGGATACTATGAGCCCCCTGAGGGCAGGGCTACCACAACCTTGGGCATGACTACCATAGTGAGCTCCCTGAGGGCTAGACAGGCCCAAGGTTTTTTTTGTATATATATAATGACATTTATTAAGCACTTACTATGTGCAAAGCACTGTTCTAAGTGCTGGGGAGGTTACAAGGTGATCAGGTTGTCCCACTGGGGGCTCACAGTCTTAATCCCCATTTTACAGATGAGGTAATTGAGACACAGAGAAGTTAAGTGACTTGCCCAAAGTCACACAGCTGACAATGGGCAGAGCCAGGATTTGAACGCATGACCTCTTACTCCAAAGCCTGAGCTATTTCCACTGAGCCACACTGAGCCTCTGATACCGTATCAGAGGGGGGCATGGGAGGAAGGGGGTGACAGGAGTTGGGGGGAGGGAAAAGAGGGAGGAAAGAAGTGGGGAGGAGGAGGAATAAAGTGGGGAGAGGAAGGAGGGAAAAGGTAGGGATGGAAAGAAGGAGAAAGGGATGGGAGAGAGGGAGGAGCCTGCTGGGTGCTTGCCTAAACAGAACAATTTCCATCACTATGGAAAGTCACCACTAAGGCATCAGAATTTTGAGTGATCACCACCCTGTAGGCTCCCACTTGGAAAATTTTAATCCTTGAAAAATGGTTTTAATACAAAATGTGCTGTGGGGATATTTGTTTGGACCAGACTGAGCTGAAGTCAAATTCTTTGCATTGACAAATCCAACTGATTAATAGGCCGCTGGAAAATTTTCCTTTCCCCCCCTCGATCCATCCTGGAGAGCAGATGGATAGGGTCGGGCTCCTTATTTTTATCAGCCAAGGAAGCGGCTTTCCCCTTCCCAAACTCAAAGCTTTGAGAGTCGGAAAGAGATGTAATTGCGGTGAGGTATAAATCATTTCCTTTTGTTGGGTTGTTTTGTTTCTAATACGGAGGGTGAAAAATTTGCCATAATTTGTGTTCCATAACCTGTAGAACATGAGAGAAGAGTTGAAGATGTATTAACAAGAAGGAAGGGTGCACCTTTTTATGGAGAGCCAAGGAGAAACCTAGGGCTTTTGGGTGTGCTTCTGCCTCCCCAGATGCCTTTGATCCAATTGGCAGATTCCTTTCTCAATTACTATCTGATTCTGTAAATGTTCCTAAAAAATAATGACTCAGTACCCAGTTCCCCACATAATCATCATAAATGACATTCACTGAGGAGCAGGGTGGCTTATGGAAAGAACAAGAGACTGGGAGTCAAAGGACCTGGGTTCTAATCCCAATTCCTCCGCTTGTCTGCTGTGTGACCTTTGGCCAGGTTTTTTTCTTTTTAAATGGTAATTTTCTTTTAAATGGTAATTTAGTGTTTTCTGTATAATAATAATGATGGCATTTATTAAGTGCTTACTACGTGCAATGCACTGTTATAAGCACTTAATGCTCAGGCCCCCCACCCCTAAAATAGAGAACTGATCTATCAGTGGAGAGACCTAGGCCAAGCCAGAGATCACCTGGCTTGGTGAGTAGGAGAAGGGGGGAGAGAAGAGAGGGAGAGGAGAGGCTTAGTACCCATGTCACTGCTGGCCACTCACCCCCTTCCCTGTTTATCCCTGGCCGTCAGACCCAGGAGGCTCCAGGGATTGCATGGAGAGCGATAACCACAAGGCCCCATCATTTTACGGTGAGAAGCAGAGTGGCTCAGTGGAAACAGCACGGGCTTTGGAGTCAGACGTCAAGGGTTCAAATCCCAGCTCCACCAACTGTCAGCTGTGTGACTTTGGGCAAGTCACTTAACTTCTCTGTGCCTCAGTTACCTCATCTGGAAAATGGGGATTAAGACTGTGAGAGCCCCCGTGGGACAACCTGATCACCCTGTAACCTCCCCAGTGCTTAGAACTGTGCTTTGCACATAGTAAGTGCTTAATAAATGCCATCATTATTATTATTATTGTACGCCACCCACCAGGTGCCAATGTGCATCCGGGTTCTATCTGTCTCTCTATCTGGATTTAAAATCACAGCCATTTATCGAAGCATCACTGTTCCTCCCAGGCAAATGTGCGATAACACAGTTGGCCCATTCACATTGCAGCTGTGTAGCCAATTAGTCATATTGTGCCACAGATCCTGGTGGAATTTCCTCCAGGCACTCGGCAAATCAGAGGCCAGCCTTTCAGCGCTCTCTGCCATCTACTTCCACAGAGACCTATCCACCTGACTCCCCTGAGGGGTGGGAGAAGGCTGAAGGGATGGGGAGGTGGGCTTGAAGAGAAGCAGTGTAGCCTCATGGATGGGGGATGGGCCTGGGAATCAGAAGGACCTGGGTTCTAATCCCATTCCATCCTGGTCTGCTGTGAGCCCTTGGGCCAGACACTTTGCTTCTCTTTGTCTCAGTTCCCTCATCTGTAAAATGGGGATTAAGACTGTTAGAGTTTGTAGGTTCTAATTGTGACTCTGCCGCTTGTCTGCTGTGTGACCTGGGGCAAGTCCTTTCACTTCTCTGTGCCTCAGTTACCTCATCTGCAAAATGGTTATTAAGAGTTGTCTCTTGTGGAACAGGGACTGTGTCCAAACTGATTACTTTGTATCTACCCTAGCACTTAGAACAGTACTTTGTGCATAGAAAATGCTTAACAAAGACCATAATAATAATAATAAGCACTTGGGTACTCACCCCAACCTCACAGCACTTATTTCCATATACTCTACCCATTCCCCTCTCTGTAAGTTATCCCCCCATACACTTTAAACTCCTTTTGGGAAGGAATTACATTTATCAACTCTGTTGTACTTTCCCAAGCACTCCACCCACAATATATGCTTAATAAATGCAATTAAATGATTGATGAAGAACACCCTATTGTCCCATAATAATGATGGTATTTGTTAAGCGCTTACTATATGCCAGGCATTGTACTAAGCACCGAGGTGGATAAAAGCAATCAAGTTGGTCACATGTAAGGCTCACAGTCTCAATCCCCATTTTACAGATGAGCTAACTGAAGCCCAGAGAAGTGAAGTGCAGAGCTCTGGACTTCCAGAAAACTCTGTGATCCCAAAATATCCTGGAGTACCGGAGCACCCTTACGGTTGGTCTATCAATCAATTGTACTAATTGAGCACTTCCTGTGTGCAAAGCATTGTACTAAACACTTGAGAGAATACAGTATAACAGGTGGTAAACATGTTTCCTGCTCACAACAAGCTTACAGTCTAGAAGGGGAGGCAGACATTAATATAAATAAATGAAATTGTAGATATGTCCATAAGTGTTGTGGGGTTGGGGGGGTGTGAATAAAGGGTGCAAAACTAAGTATAAGGGTTACACTGAAGGGAGAGGGAGAAGAGGAAATGAGGGCTTAGGGAAAGTCTCTTGGAAGAGATACGCTTTTAACAAGACTTTGACCTTGGGGAGAGGGATCGTCTGTCAGATATGAAAAAGGAGGGAGTTCCAGACCAGAGGCAGTTAAGTGACATACCCAAAGTCACACAGCTGACAAGTGGCGGAGCTGGGATTTGAACCAATGACCTCTGACTCCAAAGCCCATGCTCTTTCCACCAAGTCACACTGCTAGAGGAGGAGAGGAGTGGGTTGTAGTAGGGAATCAGGGAGCCAAAGTAGGAGCAGGACAAGGTGATTGAGGGCTTTAAAGTCAATGGTAAGGAGTTGAGGAGGTGGATGGACAACCTTCTTGAGGAATAGGGAAACATGGACTGAATCATTTTGTAGAAAAATAAACCAGGCATCAGAATGGAAGATAGACTAAAGTGGAGAAAGACATGAGGCAGGGAGGTCAGTGAGAAGGCTGGTGCAGTAATCAAGGCAGGATAGGATAAATTTTTGAATTAGCAAAGCAGCGGTTTGGATGGAGAGAGCATCTTCTGGGACTCTAGCATCTTCTGGGAAGCAGCATGGCCTAGTGGAAAGAGCATAGGCCTGAGAGGCAGATTACCTGACTTATCCAGTTCTGCCAATTGCTTGCTGTGTGACCTTTGGCAAGTCACTTAACTTCTCTGTGCCTCAGTTCCCCTGTTCTCCCATCTACTAAGACAGTGAGCCTTATGTGGCACAGGGATTGTGCTCAACCTAATTAATTTTTATTAGTTTTTACCTACTCCAATACTTCAAACAGTTCTTGACATATAATAAGTTCACTGAATACAGCGTGGGCTTGGGAGTCAGAAAGTCATGGGTTTTAATCCTGGCTCTGCCATTTGTCTGCTGTGTGGCTTTGGGTGAGTCACTTTACTTCTCTGTGCTTTAATTACCTCATCTGTAAAATGGGGATTAAGACTCCGAGCCCCATGTGTGTCCAACCCAATTTGCTTGTATCCACCTCAGTGTTTAGTACAGTGTTTGGCACATAGTAAGTGCTTAACAAATACCTCAGTTAAATACCACAATTCACAAACACCGTAAAAAAGCTAGAGTCCCAGAACACTCTATAATCTCAAAATATCCTAGAGCCCCAAAACTCTCTAGAGTAAAAGAAGACTGTATAAAGTCCCAGAACACTCAAGAGTACCAGAATCCTCTAGAGAGTCCCAAAAGATCCCAGAATACCAGATCGAGAAGCCACATGTCCTGGTGAGAAGCAGTATTGCCTAGTGGATAGAGCATGGGCCTGGGAGCCAGAAAGCTCTGGGTTCTAATTCTGGCTCCATCACTGGTCTGCTGTGTGACCTTGGGCAAGTTACTTCACTTCTCTAGACCTCAGTTCCTTCATCTGTAAAATGGAGTTTATGACTGTGAGCCCCATGTGGGATATAGGCTGTGCCCAACCTGATTACTTTGAATCTACCTCAGAGCTTAGAACAGTATTTACTATTCTATTTATTTTGGTAATGTTGTGCATATAGCTATAATTATATTTGTTCTGATGATTTTGATACTTGTCTACATGTTTTGTTGTCTGTCTCCACCTTCTAGACGGTGAGCCCGTTTGTTGGGTAGGGACTGTCTCTATATGTTGCCTCATTGTACTTTCCAAGCACTTAGTACAGTGCTCTGCACACAGTAAGTGCTCAATAAATACAATTGAATGAATGAATGAACAGTACCTGGCACATAGTAAGCACTTAACAAATACCATAGTAAAAAAAAGATCATCCTAGAGTTACCAGAAGACTCTAGAGAGTCCCAGAATACCATTAAAGAAGATTCCTCTGATAGGGGAGAGAGGGAAGCATGATAAATCTACTCTTTCTGATTCTAGGTGCCTCAAATCTAACTTCCTATCACCTCAGATCAACCTGGGTTCCCCAACCAGAGAGGGAGTGGGGGACTCCCAGCAGAGCCCAGCTAGATCCTGAGGGGAAGCTGAGAGAACTACACAGGCACGGGACTCCATAAACAGTGGCTTTGGATTGCCAGCATCTGGCAGCCGCCGGCGGTTGTCAAAGTTGAGGTTAAGTAAGGTTTAATTGCGATCGAAGAGGAACTCACCAGGGAGTCACAGTACATAATGACACGCAGTCAGACAAAAAAAAAAATCCAATCTGCAAAATAGTGATAGTCATGGTATGTACTGAGAAGCTACCCATTGTGACACCCTATACGGAAATCCTGGGAAAGTTCAGGCTAAGCACACGTGCCCTGCTTTCAAGGAGCTTAAAATCTTACTGGAGGAGACAGCCCAAATATTTGTAAGTAAGCAAGAACTAGAAAGGAAAATCGATCAATTATACTTGAGTGCTTACTGGGTGAAGAACGCTGTACTAAATACTTCTCTCATTCCTTTCTGCGTCGCCCTTTCATTTGGGTTTGCATCTTTTATTCACCTCCCTATCAGCCCCACAGCACTTCTGTACGGATCTGTAATTTATTCAGTTACATTAATGTCTGACCCCTTCTATACTGTAAGCTCCTTATGGACAGGGAGCGTGGCTACCAACTCTTGGTATATTGTACTCTCCCAAGGGCTTAATACAATGCTCTGTAAACAGTAAATGCTCAATAGCTTTGATTGATTGACTGGGAAAACACAACTAAGTCAGTAGGCATATTCCTTGCCCACAGCAACCTTACAGGCTTGAGAATCAGATAGAGAGTAAATAGATTTGCCAAGATGAAGCCTCAGAATAGATCAGAACTGAATGTACAAGTGACAAGATGAACACTCACTGCCTTCAAGGAGATTCCAGTGTAAATAGAAAGAGAACAAAGGATCAGACTGCATTATAGGTGTAGAAAAGAGTGAAACAGTAGCAAATCTGTCCCGGCTTCTTCTTTGAGGGATGAATTTCATTTGCTCCTTAAAATGGTGTAAATAGATGAGATACTTTCAAAAAGAAGGCAAATGTGTAAAGAGAGAGAAAATTGACCCTATGAGGAAAGGCAGGATGAAAGAACTAGAGTTATGTCGCCTACCGGAGAAAAGGATGGTAGGGGGCTTTGAACGTGTCTTCACGAGAGTGGCCACTGCGGTCACAAGAATACCAGAAGTTGACACACCTTATCTCATGCAAGCTGTGCCGAGGCCCTGGCATAGTGTCATTTTGTATGTTGGCCCAAATCTGGAAACTGGGCTCTGGGCGATCTCTGACCCCTGCCCTCTTCAGTCAATCATATTTATTGAGTACTTACTGTGTGAAGAGCATTGTATTGAGCACTTGTAAGAGTACAGGATAACAATATGTCACATTCCCTGCCCACAACGAGCTTACAATCTTGTGGAGACAGATTTTAATATAAATAAATTAAATTACACATTGACATAAGTGCTGTAGGGCTGGGATGGGGGGATGAATGAAGGGAGCAAGTCAGGGCAATGTAGAAGGGAGTGGAAGAAGAGGAAAAGGGGGCTTAGTCAGGGAAGGTCTCTGGGCAGAGATGGGCCTTCAATAAGGCTGTGAAGATGGGAGAATAATTGTCAGATGTGAAGAGGGAGGGAGTTCTAAGCCTGAGGCAGGATGTGGGTAACCTGAGGCCAGAGTCACTGCTATAGTCCCTTCCCTGGTCCCTGTGAACATGGGCGCTACTTCTGAGCCATGGAACTCAGCAGGCAGGCTAGGTTGGAGGGAAACTGGGAGCTGAAAAGATCAACACTGGCCGTAGTAATAATTGTGATATTGGTTAAGCACTTTATATGTGCCAGGCATTGTACTAAGCGCTGATGGAGGGGATATAAGCAAATAAGATTGGAGACAGTCCTTGTCCCACAACAGACTCACAGTCCTCATCCCCATTTCACAGATGAGGTAACTGAAGTACAGAGAAGTGAAGTGATTTGCCCAAGGTCACGCAGCAAAATGGGAAAATCTGGATGAGAATCCCGGTCCTTCCGCGACCATTGCCAGATCTGTACTAGATGGAGGACGGACCCGAAAACAGCGCCCACCGGTATTAAACCAGATGAAAGACCACCCCACTCTTAAAACACACCAGGAGTTTTTGTGGGGAGGATCTGACCAGCTGTTTCCTATGCATATGAATCACTAAGCAGAAAACCCACTTTAATTAAAGCAGAAGAGATTTTGACTGGTCCGAAAGACTATCCCTCCCCCGCCACCTCCCCACCAGGCTTCGACTGGAATTGAGAGCTTGAATTCCCTTTCTGTTCCCTGGACTCCTCCGGCCACCGAATCTGAATTCTGAGCAGATGTTCCGCGTGTCAGGAATCCCCCGTAGTGAACAAATTCTCTTCCCTGGCTCCACTATGGCTCAGCTGCCTCTGAGAAGCTATCACTAAGCTTTTCTACTGGTTCAGCGGAACCACCACCTTGTGTGAATTGTCTGGAGATACTGATCTCCTGTTACATTATTCATGAGCATGTGCTCTCATCCTTATGCTAATTCCTGGCAGCCAATTTATGTTAATAATAGCAACAATGATAATAATGATAATGGTGGCGATTACTATGTGCTAAGCGCCGGGGCAGATACAAAATAATCAGGTCAGACACAGTCCCTGTCCCACACTGGGGGTTCAAAATCTAGGAGGAGGGAGAATGAGTATTCTATTCCCATTTCACGGATGAGGTCATGGAGACCCAGAGAATTTAAGTGATCTGCCTTAGGTCACCCAGCAGGCAAGGGGCAAAGGCAGGATTAGAACCCAAGTCCTCAGACTCCCAGGCCCAAAACCTTTCCACTAGGCCATATGCTTCATTAAAACACCCAGCCTTTGAACATAACACAGTGGAAGGCTCTGTTAAGAAGTGCGACTTGAGTTGAAAGTGCACAGTAGAAGTTAGATCTGGGGTCTAATCCCATCTCTGCCACTCTGCTGTTGTGTTACCTGAAGTAAGTCATTTCACATCTCTTGGCCTCAGTTTCCTCCTCTGTAAAAAAACAAACAAAAAAATGGGAATTAGTGACCTGTTTCCCCCCTCCCTTAAACTGTGAACTATCCATGAAACAGGGGCTACGTCTCATCTGCCTATATTGTATCTTGGCCCATGGCAGACGCTTAACAAATACTGCTTATTATTACTTTGGGCACCTGCTGGGTCGGCCCCCTCCCTCCGACCCCATGCAGAGTCCTGCCCAGCCTTCAAAGTGGAACTGAAGCGTTTCTTACCGGTTGGCGCTGAGGGCGAGGCGGCCTATGATTGGGTGTTCATTTCAAAACCTCATAGGTTGCCATCAATGGAAACTCCCTGGGATGACGTGACTTTTGTAGCCTGAGATCTTTCTAGAAGTGCTGCAGGAGATGGGAGGAGCAACAGATCCAGGAAAAAAAAATATCTTAAAACTCTATTTTTTTCCGCTCTGCGTGCTCATGCAGTTTTAATTCCAACTCTGTTCTATGAATCTCTGATTTTAATTAGAATAGCTTTAATGTTTTCTTTTTGCCTTTGGACATTTGAAATAACCCTAATGCAAAAGGGATCAGTGTGAAATTTCTGCTATTACCTCATTTACCTACCAGTGTTTGACCTAACCGTATTTTTTCATTTTAGGCAGTCCTCTCACTCAGCGTTCCAAACTTTTCCATCCTCTGTTTTTGTTCACTCCCTCGTCTCCTCATCCAACCATCACCATAAATATCAAAAGGAGAATACTGTGACCTATTGTAAAGAGTTTGAGAATGGAAGTCAGGAGACACGGCCTCTAATCTGAGCTCTGCCACTGACCTGTGATCAACTGTATTTGAGTGCTTACTACTATTTGAGCACTGTACTACCTGCTTGGGAGAGTGTACTATAATCAAATTAGAAGACGTGCTCCCTGCCCGTAACAAGCTTACGGACTAGAGAGGGAGACTGACATTAATATGAATAAGTAATTTACAATATATAATTTAAAGATACGTTCCTAAGTGTTGTGGAGTTGAGAGTGGGGTGGATAGCGGATGTCCAAAGGTCACAGATCAAATTGCATAGATGACACAGAAGGGAGAGGGAGCCAGAGGAAGAGAGGGTTCTACTGGGAAAGGCCTCTTGGAAGAGATGTGATTTTTAATAAGGTTTTGAAGATGGAAAGGGTGGTGGTCTGTCAGATGTACTCTCCCAAGTGCTTAGTGCAGTGCTCTGCACACAGTAAGCCCTCAAGGAACATGATTGAATGAATGAATATGAATTAGGAAGGAGTTTCAGGTCACAGAGAGGAAATAGCAAAGGGGTCAGCAGCAAGGTAGATGAGATCGAGGTATACTGTGGAGGTTGGCGTTGGAGTAGCTAAGCGTGAGGGCTGGGCTGTAGTAGAAAATTAGCGATGTCGAGTAGGAGGGGTGAGCAGAATGAGTGCTTTAAAGACAATGGTAAAGAGTTTCTGTTGGATGCAGGAATAGATTGGAGGTTTTTGAGGAGTGGGGAGATGTGGACTGAACTCTTTAAAAAAAAAAATGATGTGGGCAGCAGAGTGAAATATGGCCTGGTGCAGGAAGAGACAGGAGGCCAGAAAGTCAGTGACCTTGGCATCTATCTACCCCACTGCTTAGTACCAGGCTCAGCTCAGAAGAGTTACTTCATGAAGACCATAATTATCATAAGAGTTTGCCAGAGGGGTTCAGATATGTCAAGCACTTCTTCTGTACCAAGCACTGTTCTAAATGCTGGAGTAAATGTAAAATAATCAGGTTGGACATGGTCCTTATTCCTCATGGGGCTCAAAATCTAAGGGAAATAGAGAGCAGAGGCACAGAGAAGTTGAGGGACTTATTCAGAGTGTCACAGAAGCCAAACAACAATGCTGGCATTAGAACCCAGGTACTCTGTCTTCCAAAACTGTGCTTGTTCCAGTACACAATGCTGCTTCTCTCTTCCTCAGGGTCAGGGAAGTTCCCAGATCCCCTACCCTCTCTGGGCAACAGGAACCCCAGCAGTTCAGGGGGCTAAGTGTCCTGCGGATAGCATCCTCTCCACCCCACCATTCCAGGAGGTAGCCTGGACAGACTATGTGCTCTGACTTTCTCCCAAGAGCTAAGTACAGTGCTCTGCACGTAGTAAGTGCTTAAAAAATATGATTGAATGTGTTGAATGGGTGTCTATTACCCTCCAAACCCAACCAGAATCAGCTGGGCCAGGGAAAACGATTACCCCAGGACCCCACCCCCAAACATCTCCCCACCCACCAATGGTCCAAATAAAGACCTCACATCAGAACTCCAGTTTCCCTTCTATCTTCGGCTTGGAAATTTTTTTTTCCTCTAGACAATAAGCATCTTGCAGGTGGGGATCTTGTCCCCCACCTCTATCATATGGTACCTCAGTACAGGGCTCAGCACACAGCTAGCCCTCAAATGCCTTTGATTGTTTCATTCATTCAATTGTGTTTATTGAGTGCTTACTGTGCACAGAGCACTGTACTAAGTGCTTGGGAAAGTACAGTACAACAATAAACAGTGACATTACCTGCCCACAACGAGCTTACAGTCTAGAGGTGGGGAGACAGACATCAAAACAAAATTGCAGGTATGTTTTATGATACTTGTTAAGCACTTAATGTGTGTCAACACTGTTCTAAGTGCTGGGGGAGGTACAGGTCAATTAGATTGGACACAGTCCCTGTCCCATATGGGTCTTAGTCTTAAGTAGGAGGGAGAACAGGTATTGAATCCTATTTTACAGTTGAAAAAACTGAGGCCCAGAGCAGTTAAATGACTTGCCCAAGGTCACACAGCTTGCTATTGGCAGAACTGTGATTAGAACCCAGGTCCTCTGACTTCCAGCCCACACTTTTTTCAATAGGTCATGCTGCTTCTCTGATTGATTTACTAATTTACTGACACATCCCCTCCTTCCCCCAGTGCGGAGTTCAAAAAGACAGACGAGAAGGGAAAAAAAATGAAGGGAAAAGAACCCAAACTATAAGATTATCAATATTTAATCTCTGGAGAAGCCAGAGCTATTAAATGTTATTGAAACAAAGCACTTTCATTCCCAACGTAGCAGTCGTTGGGGGAAAATGCTTGTTCTTGTCTGAATCTCAACCATCAGTGGGTTGGAGAGCTGACATATCTGGTTGGGACTTATTAAGAGCCTTTCAAATCAACTTCCTAGTAGGGTTTAGTGCATGCAGGAGGGAGAGGAATACCTCAGGTAATTTTACCTCATGTAACAAATCAAACTCCATGATGCATCATAGAGGAATATTTTCTGTCTGAAAAGGAGGACAGGTCCAGAGAATAATCTTGGTAGAATGCTAATAACAGGAAATAGATGTGTTGGGAAAAATTATTTGAAGCTCAATGGCTAATTTGGGACACCTAGGCTTTGGCGACTGGAGAGATGCTGCAAAGACAAGATTAAGCAACTTTAATTCATTAAATATTTCGCCTGCGGAGCCTGAGAGGATGGACTTTAATAGTGATGATTGCCACTTCCCTAAAGCCTTTAATCCAACATCGTAGCCTTGCCAACCATCTAGTGAAAAGAGCACTGGTCTGGGAATCAGAGGACCCAGGTTCTAGTCCCGGTTCTGCCACAATCTGGCTAATGTGGGAAGCACACTGGGAAGCAGCGTGGGAAGCATGCTGGGAAGCAGTGTGGCTCAGTGGCAAGAGCCCAGGCTTGGGAGTCAGAGGTCATGGGTTCTAATCCTGACTCCACTACTTACTTGTCAGTTGTTTGACCTTGGGCAAGTCACTTAGCTTCTCTGGGCCTCAGTTACCTCATCTGTAAAATGGAGATGAGGACTGTGAGCCCCATGTGGGACAACCTGATTATTTTGTATCCCCCCAGAGTTTAGAACAGTGCTTGGCACATTGCAAGCGCTTAACAAATGCCATTATTATTATTATTATTATTATGTCAGTCAAGGCCACACAGGTACTTTGTAGTGTGCTACACTCCTGCCTGCCTATCCCCTGTCAATCAATCAATGATATTTATTCATTTATATTTATGCTATTTTTTTAAGCACTTACTATGTGTCAAACACTGTTGTATGTGCCAGGGAAGATCCAAGTTAATTAGATTGGACACAATCCCTGTCCAGCATGGGGCTCACAGTCTAATTAGGAGGGAGAACAAGAGAACTGAAGTACAGAGAAGTTAAGTGACTTGCCCAAGGTCATACAGCAAACAATTGGCAGAGGTGGGATTAGAACCTGGGTCCTCTGACTCTCAGGCCTGTGCAATTTCCACTGGGCCATCATGCACACTGTCAGTCAGTCAAATATATTTATTGAGCACTTTACTGTGAGCAGAGCACCATGCTAAGCACTTGGGAGAGTCCAATATAACAGACACATTCTCTGCCCACAACAAGCTTATGGTGTCCAGGGTACAGTGTTGTACTGAGCGTTTAGGAGAGTAGAACATAACAGAGTTGGTAGAAGTGTCTGCGGCCCATAAGGAACTTACAGTTTACAGGACATAGTAATGATTTTCTGGGCAAGAAGGAAATATGACCCTGCATTCCACAACTCCAACCCTGAGCCAGTTTCACTGGAGTCAAATGCCCTCCTTTCTACCCTCCCCATGGGGGCAAAGTTCTCAGTTTATGCTAGGGATACTGGTCCTCCCCAGAGGCAAATTGCAGTTAAGCAGAATGGCAGCAATCAGCACCATGATGGAGCTGTCAGTCTCCCTCACAGCTAGGGCTGAGAAATCACTCTTGCCTGCACTGAGCTGTAATTTTAGATTCAAAACGCTCCAGGTAAGTACTGTCGCCATTGGAGATTGTTTTGAGCCAAAATGTGGTGAAATTTGAGGTTGATTTAAGGGATTATAGAAGAGGGGGACTCAGTCCTGCCCTACCTGACCATTAATCCAGCTTTCACCAGATGCCTTGATGGCCGGTGGTTTTCAGAACCTGGACTCTCTCTGCTGCCATGGCTCTTGCTGCTTAGTGCCATGGCTCGGAAGTGGTGTCCATGCCTGAAAGGTCTGAGGAAAGGAAATAATAATAACGATGATGGCATTTAAGTGCTTACTACGTGCAAAGCACTGTTCTAAGCACTGGGGAGGTTACCAGGTGATCAGGTTGTCCCACAGGGGGCTCACAGTCTTCATCCCCATTTTACAAATGAGGTAACTGAGGTACAGAGAAGTTAAGTGACTCGCCCAAAGTCACACAGCTGACAAGTAGCAGAGCTGAGATTTGAACCCATGACCTCTGACTCCAAAGCCCGTGCTCTTTCCACTGAGCCACACTGCTTCTCTAGAAAGAAGCAGCTTTAAAGCCAGTTCAGGGGGCAGGGGTAGGTTTGGTTTGAGCGACTTCAGTCAGGCTTCTCCAAAATGGAGAAAATGAGGTAAAGGCCATTACACTGTGTGTCCCAGTTCACTTCAATTCTCCGTTCCTCAGTTTGTAAAATGGGGATTAAGAGTGTGAGCCCCATGTGGGACAGGGACTGTGTCCAACCCGAGTAGCTTGTGTCTACTCCAGCGTTTAGAACAGTGCTTGGCACAGAGTGAGCACTTAACAAATACCAATATTATTATGTTCAGAAACCTATGGAGTTGCTGAGAGTGTCTCTGGGTGGGGGCACATTGGCTCTAGAGCTTCTGCTGTATTCTCCTTCCAGGAGTTCTTCCAGGAATTCCTTCCAGGAATTCTCCTTCCAGGTCCCCATGGATACAGAAACCCCCTCTGAGCCATGGCACTCTATGGCTGGAGGAAGGCTGGACGTTGAAATAAAAATACCTGACGTAGAGGTCACAGGAACTGGATCAAGACTGGACATGGGAACCATGTATTAAAGCAAGACTGTCTAGTACAAAACCTGAAGAATGGTCATGTACATACTGGTCTCCTGAGGCTAACTCGGTGAAGTATCCAAAGTTTGAGATAAATACATCTAGTCCAATTGTCAAAGACTTGGAAGGGTGAAATGGGTTGATTCATACCAACACCCAATTTTCCTGTTTCCTTTGCTAAGGGTCTGGGAGATGATGATGATGATAATAACAATAATAATGATAGTAGTGGCATTTTTTAAGCACTCGGCATATGTAAAACACTGTTTTAAGTGCTGGGGTAGATACGAGGTAATCAGGTTAGACACAGTCCCTGGCCCACATAGGGCTCATGATCTAAGTAAAGGGGAGAACGGGGATTGAATGCCCATTTTACAGTTGAGGAAACTGAGACAGAGAGAACTTAACTGTCTTGCCCAAGGTAGCACAGCAGACAAGACGTAGAGCCGGAATTAGAATCCAGGTCCTCTGACTCCCAGGCCTGTGACTCCTTTATGTCACTATGGCACTCTGTTTCGGCTAGCTCTACTCTCCTTTCTTGGCCCTCCTCTGGGCTCATTTTAATCTCCCGGCAATCATAAACTATAATTTGGGGATAAAGAAGAGAAATTTCCCATCACCCCGCAGTTCCCGCTCCCTGTCCACCGTCTCCGTCCCCCAAGGCCCCAGCTAGCAGCGGCGCCTTCAAGCCGTCGCAATCAGTGCTCCGGTTAAGCGTCAAAACCTAATCAATTAAGCCTCGATGTATGACGATCACACGATCCGCCGGCCACCTCTGAGGCCCCGGGATGCGGAGGAGAATCAAGTCCTCATTACTGGACTGGAGCTTTTGGAAAATTCCTGAATAAGCAGCCCAGGGAATGTCTGCAGAAGGGTTGGATTTTTCTGCCTAACAACTGCTTTTATGGACAATTTAGCACCGGGGCGGCCAGCTGTGTTAATGCCTGACCCCTGCTCGCTCCTGTGCAGTGGCCGACAGGCAGGTACACAGTCTGACCTCTCTTCCTCTCTTTCGGTGCACCCCTGCAGAGACTGACCTGCCTTTCACACACCCCCAAACCAGGGGCTCTTGCTGTAGACATGTGTTCTCGTTAGAAACGCTAATTGCATTAAAGGGGAGGGTGGGCGGACCTGCACTCTTTGGTCAGTGGTGGAAATTCAATCGATCAGTCACAAGTAATGGTATTGATTGGATGCTTATTTAAATGCCTACCACATGCCTGGCACTGTACTAAGTTATGAGGTAGATACAAGCTAATCAGGTTGGACCCAATCCCTGTCCCACAGGGGGCTCCCAGTCTTAATCCCTGTTGGACAGATGAGGTAACTGAGGCCCAGAGCAGTGAAGTGACTTGTTCAGCAGATGAGTGGTGGAGCCGGGATTGGAACCCAGGTCCTTCTGAGTCCTAGGTCCATCTTCTATCCATTAGGCCATGCTGGTTCCCAGTTGGCTGTCCATCCCACCATTGCCCACTGCCTTCTCCAGTCCACACTGGGAGGCTGGATCAACATGACAATTGCTCTAGTGCTGTCCATCTGACAGGATCACGGCACTAATGGCCTGGGATTATATCGACCTCCCGACAGTGAGCCTGATGCCCCCGTCTCCTGCCGCCAGCCTCCCAGAAGCTGGGCTGGCCTTCTCAATCCTTTTGCCCATTTCTTTGTCCACTCAGACATTTTTGGAATGCTTGCTTCCTGGCTGAAGGCAGTGATAACATTCAGCTGGGTTTCACCCGTGAGAAGCCAGGAATTGTGTGCAGGCTTTCGCTGGTACGGATGCCCGGTGCTCATTCATCTGGACTGCTCTGTTCCTTCGGAAAAACCAGCCGGAATGAATTGAATGACTTCTTGTTAGAGAAGCGCAGGCATCAGCACAGAGCAGCTTCTTTTGGAGGGATTCCAGGAGCAGGAAGGCCTTTCTAAGCCTGTTGCGGTAAAAGAGTTTGGGGGCGGGGAGGACTGGGAACAAAAGCAGCATAGCACGCTCTTGCTTTGTGGTCAAATCCAGCTGCCCAGCCCACGTTGACCTTTATGCATCCCTCCTGGATCCTGCTGGTGATAGAAATGGGTCAGATAAGGCATCTTGCAATCAATCCATCAAATGACGCTATTCAATAATAAAAAAAATGTTGATATTTGTTAAGCACTTACTACGTGCCAGGCACTGTACTAAGGGCTGGGGTGGATGCAAACTAATAGGGTTGGACACAGTCCCTGTCCCATGTGGGGCTCGCAGTCTCAATCCACATTTTACAGATGAGACACTGAAGTGACTTGCCCAAGTCCACACAGCAGACAAGTAAGGAGTCAGGATTAAAACCCATAACCTTCTGACTCCCAAGCCCCTGCTCTATCCCCTACACTATGCTACTTCCCCAGGCCATCAATCAATCAAGGGTATCTATTTAGCACTTACTATGTGCAGAGCACTGCACTAATGCTCTGCACTAAGCACTTAGGAAAGTAGAAAACAGAGTTCTTGGACAGTTTCCTGTCCAGAAGCATTTCATCTCTGGCTCAGATTGTTGATCCAGCCAACCTAGTTTTCCATCTCCAAAATTGACAATATGACTGGCACAATACTTAATCTCACCTTGACTGAGATTGTGCTTCACTGTCACTATGATGCTCATTCTCCCTTCCCTGTTTAATTGTTTCCCCTTTCATTTGCTTTAAGGTCTCCGTATGTCATCCATTCTCCCCCCATGTCTAGCCCTGCCAAGTGCTGTTGGAACAAAATGATGGACTTCAATCAACCTCTTTGACTGTGGTGTTGGTGGTGGCTTCCATGTTGTAGTAGTAGTAATGGTGTACTAAGCCTTTGGGAAAACATGTCAGAAACAGATGTGCCCTCCAGGATCTCTCAATTTAATGGCAGAGACAGACCACATTCCCACCCACTCCTTTATTCTGTCTTTGACCTTTTTTTGCAATCTTGAACAGATCCTCCTTGTTATCCCAGCTGTACACTCTTACAAAGAGTGGGAGCAGGAGAGAGTACAGGAATCAGATAGGAGCAGCATTGCCTAGTGGTTAGAACACATGCCTGGGAATCAGAAGGACCTGGGTTCTAATTCTGGCTCCACCACTTGTCTGCTGAGTGATCTTGGGCAAATCAGTTCACTTCTTTGGGCCTCATTCCCCTCACCTGTAAAATGGGTATTCAAACTGGAAGTCCTATGAGAGGCAGGGACTGTATCCAACCTGATTAGCTCATATCTACCCCAGTGCTTAGTACAGTGCCTTGCACATAGTAAGCCCTTAATGAATACCGTTAAAAAAAAACAGGCAAACAGGAAATTCCAGAATAAATCATGGGTCAGTAATTGATGTTCAGCTGACTATATATTCATACCTAACTCCTCGAGTGGGTGATTTGGGGCTACTGAGTGGGCAAGATGGGAATTAATCTGGGAAGGCTTCCTGAAGGGGGTGAGATTTCCAGAGAACTGTGAAGATTGTAGTGGGAGGTGGGAGCCTGAAATCTGATGGATTTGAGGGGAGACCAGGGGAGAATTCCTGGCTAGGGTATCAGTGGGAGGGAGTTGTTGGAAATGTGTGAATGGAGAACAGGATTCAGTGAGAAGAGCAGCTGGAAAGTAGCTAGTGAAACCAGCCAAAGACTTGAACTCAGTGCTCTATCTGTTGGAAACTCTGCAGGTGCCTGGATAGCAATCTGCTCAGAAAGGTGAGTTTGGTAAAGTGCTATCAAATCTGGAAGTTTTGTATAATTTCTATGCACCCCAGGAATAATGATATTAGTGATATTTAAGGGTTTACTGTGTGCTGAGCTCTGTATCAGGCACTGGGGTAGATATGAGGTAATCAGACCTGATGTAGTGTGTCCTACATGGGGATCACAGTCTAAGGGGCAGAGAGAATAGGTATTTCATTCTCATTTTACAGATGAAAAAACTGAGGCAGGGGGAAGATAAGTGACTTACCCAAGGTCACAAAGCAGGTCTCCTAACTCCTAGGCCCTTTGTCTTTCCCACAGGCCATTCTGCTTCTCTGTCCAGAGAGCACTACAGATGGAGAAGTGTTTTAAATGGGGCAACCTGCCAGCTGGTGATTTAGGGCAGACGTCTGAGGGACAATCTCACATGTAGGGAAAACATCACAAAGGTAATTCAGGGCAGAGACGCATAGAATCAGTCCGTGTTGAGAAAATAGGTCGGCCTGAAAGTTTCCACGGTCTCATCCATTCAAACAGAGGATCTAAGGAAGGAAAATAGGTGGAGGAGCCAGGCGTTCCTGGGACACGCAAGGAGATTAAAGATGAGATGCCCACAGGATGGAAATCAAAACATAGCCCACATTCTCATTCCTTATGGGTCTAGGTTCCTAGTAGAATTACTGAAGCGTCCAGTGTTTTTATTCTAGCATTGTCCACAAGAATATCAAAAACTCTGAAACGGCAGAAAGCTTCTCCGCTTTACCAGGGCACGAACGGTGATTTTTTTTTCGACTTTATAAAAAGAGAAAAGATTTCTGCAACCAGTCAGCTGTAAATGCAAAAGGCCAACTTGGTCTGAATCTGTCATTCTTTGCCAACGACACTGAGGGATATTGAAACGCGACACAAGTGGAGGAAGGAACTTTGAAGGAACAGCTCCCAGATCCGACAGGTTTCCTCGGTTCAGTTTTCCCCTCCCCTTTGGCATCCTCTGCCCGGGGAGCCTGTTAATTCCGACTCTTTGCCGAGTCATTCTTTCTGGGGGAGACGCAATCCAGGCTGGAGGCTGGGGTCCTGGAAGAGGAGTGACTTTGAGGGAAGTGAGAGTGAGCCAGATGTGGAGCGGGGAGGTTGTGCGTGGGCTCTTAATCATTTCAAGCGGGGCATCCCTGCAGACAACGGCCTTTGACTGTTTTGGGCTGCTGCGGAGCCACCAGGTGGCAATATGACAGACAGTATCCAGCACCCTGGATACTGAAAAGAGAAGAGAAGCAGCGTGCCCCAGTGGAAAGAGCCCGGGCTTTGGAGTCAGAGGTCAAGGGTTCAAATCCCGCCTCTGCCAACTATCAGCTGTGTGACTTTGGACAAGTCACTTCACTTCTCTGGGCCTCAGTTACCTCATCTGTAAAATGGGGATTAAAACTGTGAGCCCCCCGTGGAACAACCTGATCACCTTGTAACCTCCCCTGCGCTTGGAACAGTGTTTTGCATATAGTAAGCGCTTAATAAATGCCATTATTATTATTATTATTAATGCCCTAGGTTTAAAGGTCGCCGGAGTCAGGGTTCAGAAAGACTGACAGGCTCTGATTTTGTACAGCCTCGGTTTGACAAATTGAACCACCCAAACCCAGGAACGATTCAGAAAATAGCAGGTCTCTCAAGCTATTATTTTTAATTTTGAGCTTAGCCTAATTTAATTAATGGTGGTATTAATATTTGAGGTGCTGGAGTGGATACAAGGCAATAAGATCGGACACAGTCTGGTGACTCACAAGGGGCTCATGCAATAAGGGGGACAGAGGACTGATATTGTATCCCTGCTTTACAGATGAGTCAACAGAGGTCCTGAGAGGTTAAGCAGCTTGCCCATGGTCACATAGCAGGCCAGTGGCAGAGCTGGGACTAGAAACTGAGTCTCCTGACCGATGGTGCTGTTTTGTCTTATCCTAAGTGTTGTCTCTTGGAGGAGGAATAAAACCATAAACCAGGTCATTATTGGATCGAAACCATCCAGCCCAGTGTTCTGCCTTTAAACAAGGGGCAGCAGAGTGCTTAGGAGAAACCATCGATGGTGTTTATTTAATACCAGCTGAATGCAGAGCACTGTACTGAGTACTTCAGAATGTACATCAGAAGCAAAAACGCACCACCGTCAAAGAACTTACAGTCTAATGATTACCTTCTGGGGCAATTAATAGACATTGAGAATTATTTCATTGAGACAATAGAAGCAATAGAAGCTGTGGGCAGGGAATGTGCCTACCGCCTGTCGTATTGTACTCTCCCAAGTGATTAGTACAGTCCTCTGCAACAGTAAGAGCTCAATAAATGCATTGATGATAAAATAGAATCATTTTGTGTAATAAGGAAATAGGTGTCAGTCTGTAGCAACTCTATTTAACAGAAGAATCCTTTACCTCTTCCCTTTATGAAACTGAACTCGGCTTCAAAGTTTTACTGAAGGCACATCTCCTCCAAGAGGCCTTCTCACACTAAGCCCCATTTTTCCTCATCTCCCACTCCCTTCTGTTTCACTCTGACTTTCCCCACAGCACTTATGTATATATCTGTCATTTTATTCATTTATATTGATATCTGTCTCTCCCCAACCCTCTAGACTGTGAGCTCGTTGTGGGCAGGGATTGTCACTCTTTATCGTTGTATTGTACTTTCCCAGGTGCTTAGTTCAGTGCTCTGCACACAGTAAGCACTTAATAAATATGATTGAATGAATATTGAAATCCTCTAAATTTAGATTTGTTAAAACCCTGGCCACACACTTCGCTCCTCCCTTCATGTCAGAAGACACAAATCAATCAGTGGTATTTATGGAGTGCTTACTGTGTGCAGAGCAGTGAACTAATCACTTGGGAAAGTACAACAGAGGTGGTAGATGCAATCCCTGCCCGCAGGGAGCTTACGGTCCATCCATAAGTGGTATTGATTGAGTACATAGGTGCAGAGGACCGTACTAAGAGCTTGGGAGAGTACAATGGAATAGTTGGTAGACATGATCCCTGCTCTCAAGGATGTCCGGCCTTCACCTCAAACTTAACTTGTCAAAAACAGAACTCCTTAGCTGTCCACCCAAACCCGGTCCTCCCCCTGAGTTTTCCATCACTGTAGACAGAACCACCATCCTTCTTGTCTGACAAGCCCATAACCTTGACGTTATCCTTGACTCGTCTCTCCCATTCAACCCACATATTCAATGCATCACTAATTCCCATCAGTTCCACTACTACTGTGACCACTGCTGCTGCTACTACTACTAAAATTAGCTCAGGCCTCTGTTCTCTGGCTGATTTTAATCTATCATGGAAGAACACATCAAGTCTTCCTCTTTTGGAAGAAAGATGCATGGTAGCTTCTGGCTCTGCCTAGGTTGATCATATTATCTTGTTGGCATCTGAGGCACCTCAGTGAGCTAGAGCTCTGGGTGAATAGAAAGGGAAAGGTGAGAAGTTAGAAACTTTTCTACCTTCCCTACTGTTCCATCATTATTACAAGACCCAGGATGCTGACTGGACTTATACTGAGCATGCTCCAACCAGATTGGGCAGTCCAATTGTCTGCTCCAGCAAAGTAGAGGACTGTGTCAGCCAAGACGGGGCCTGTCATCAGTCTAACTAAAGCTCCTGGTTCTATCTAGATCCAGATCCTGGGTTCCCTTGTCCTCTCACACTCCAGACTCTTCCCTCTCCCCTCCCATTACTGGCCAGAAGCTCATCTTCCTCTCAGGTACCCTTCTGTCCTGTTCAAACAGAAAAAAAAAATCCTTCATGACTTTGCCAGGAGGCAGTTTCTGCTCAGAATTGTGCCATCTCTTTGCCCTGAATAGAGCACTTTCAGCACAAAGGTTTATTTTTGCTTAATTATCCAGATATCTAGAAGTTGACCTATTTAAAGTGTGACCTTTTTATTGCTGTGGACTTCAAATGAGTATGTCTTTAAATGAGCCACCTTGCATTTGACTCAACCTCCTGTATTTCTTAGTTCTTAGTCTTAATTGCCATTTTACAGATGAGGTAACTGAGGCACAGAGAAGTTGTGACTTGCCCAAAGTCACACAGCTGACATTTGTTGGAGCAGGATTTGAACCCAAGACCTCTGACTCCAAAGCCCGTGCTCTTTCCACTGAGCCACGCTGCTTCTAGTCTAGAGGGGGAGACAAGCACTACAATAAATTCCAGAAAGGAAGAAGGCGGAAGAGAGACTATATTAAACACTTACTATGTGCCTAGCACTGCTCTAAGCTCTGGGGTAGATACAAGTTAATTAGGTCAAGTAGAGTCCCTGTCCCTTACAGTATAAGTAAGAGGGAGAACAGGTATTGAATCCCCATTTTACAATTTAGAAAATTGAGGCACAGAGAAGTGAAATGACTTGACCAAGGTCACACTGCAGGTAGGTGGCAGAACCAGGATTAGACCCCAGGTTCTCTGACTTCCAGGACTGGGTGTTTACTACTTCAGCAATACAGGTTGTAAGACATGTCCGTAAGTGCTTCAGGAGGTAGTGATGAGAACTTAGGTTACAGACTGTGAGCTCCTTGTGGCAGGGAATGTGTCTATCAACTCTACAGTATTCAGTGCTTACTACGCTCTAAGTGCTCATTAAATATCCTGGATTGAATGATGGACTGATGACATAGAAATGCTGGTGATAATTGGGAGAGAGAAGAAATTAATCTCATCTCTGGGGAAGAGGAGATTTCAGAAGAGCTTTGAGGATGGGAAGAGCTGTGTCCCATTGAATTGGAAGGAAGATGGAGTTCCTGACAGGGGGAAGGGCTGATAAGAGGGCTGAATAAAAGGTCAGTGATGGCGGAAGAGGAGAATGAGGTACAAGTAAGCTGATGAGGAATGAAGAATGTATAGTTGGGGAAGAGAGAGGATCGGTAGGAATGAGAGAGCTGATTGAGAGGGTAAATAATGCATCATTGTATGGTTAAATTGTCTCCACTTTGTCACCGCAGTCTCTTGGGGAGACCAGACAGAGTTGCAGAGTCAAGGGGAAGCAGCCAGGCTCAATGGAAAGAGCTTGGGCTTGGGAGTCAGAGGTCGTGGGTTCGAATTCTGCTCTGCCACTTGTCAGCTGTGTGACCTTCGGCAAGCCACTTAACTTCCCTGTGCCTCAGTTACCTCATCTGCAAAATGGGGATTAAGACTGTGAGCCCTGCTTGGGACAACCTGATCACCTTTTATCCCCTGTAGCGATTAGAACAGTGCTTTGCACGTAGTAAGCAGTTAACAAATACCATCATCATTATTATTATTAAAAGGCAGAGAAACAACATGACCTAGTGGATAAAACCCAAGGTTGGGAATGAGAAGGACCCATGTTCTAGTTCCAGCCCTGCCAGTTGTCTACTGTGTGACCTTGGGCAAGTCATTTCACTTCCTCTGGGCCTCAGTTAACTCATCTGTAAAATGGAGGTTGACAGTAAGTCCCACATGGGACATTGTGTTCAACCTGATTAGGTTGAATCTACCCCAGCACTTAGTACATTGCCTGTCATGTAACAAGTACTTAACAAATACTGTGAAATAAAAGAATATGATAAAAAGAGTCCTAAACTTTTGATTCTTCTCCACTGACAATGGCTAGAAAAATGTGGCTGACCAAAGGCGTTGCCTCTCCAGGACGAGTTAGGGGTAGAGAGACACTTTTAGAGTCCAGGCCAGAGCCTAGGAGTGTCAGAAAATCTACTCTACTCAAGCTGCTTCTCTGACATATTCGATGCCCTGGAAAGTCTGAATCCTATTTGACAAGCCTTATTTAATTCTGAAACCCTCACTTCCTTTTCCCCCTCTCCACCCACCCCCACACAACCCAATTTCTTTGAAATGTCCCCGAAAGGCAAAGGAAACTCAGAGCAAAAAGTGACTGTCATGATTTGTGAATAGCTCAAGCAGGATATTTTTTCCAACCTCCACTCAATCTAATTCTTTATAGGCTATAGCTCATTAAGAAAAAATAAAAACTCCCAGTTTACCACCGTTCTCAAATGATAAGGTATTTGCTTTCTCAAAAGTCTTCATCCAAGTAGCAAAACCACACTCCTGCTTCCTTTTGTAAGCACCCAAGTGAAATAATGAGTAGAGATTGGATGGCCAAATATCCTAACATCACAAACCTAACAGTGCCAGTTTATTGTGTGGCCAAGGAATTAATTAGAAGCGCACTAATCTCTAGTCTAAGAAAAGATGATAGTATCGCTCGCTTTAATATGATGGCACTTTGACTGACATCTCATTTGTTCTGGAGGGTTTTTTGCTCTCTCCTGTCAAGAGACGTTGGCAAAGCTGTGTGTAATCAACTTTTTCATTCTGACTGGCAAGAGCCATTAGATGTTAAGACAGAGATGGGCTGTATCACTGTCAAAGATTTGGATATGTGGAATTTGGTTATACGGTATTAAAAGTTTTAACGAGACTAGTTCAGCATCCAAAGTTCACCTGGTAGAAAACCATTCTGAGGCCAACTTTTTATTTCATTGTCTGTCTTCCCGACTAGATTTTAAGCTTCTTGGGGAGGGGATCAAATGTAACAACTCTATTGTACTCACTCAAGCACTTAGTACAGAGCTTGCCATACAGTAAGAGCCTAATAAATACCATGATTGATTGATCTAGGCTGCTTAGTATAAGGGCAAAGGAAGTCACATGGTGTTCTTTATTTGGGGGCATTCCTTGAAATGGAAGATTCTTCAGTTTCCATCAGTCAGCCATATTTATTCATTCAATCGTATTTATTGAGCCCCATGTGGGACAGAGACTGTGTCCAGCCCAATTATCTTATATCTACCTCAGTGCTTAGAACTGTGTCTGGCACATAGTAAGCACTTTACAAATACTACTATATTATTATTATCTTCAATATTTCTACATCACCTAAGCATTTGTACTCACCCTTGCCCCCAGCCACTCAGCACTCATGTACAAGTCTTGATAGTCTATAACTTCCTTCAATCTTTAATTTATTTTAGTGTCTCCCCCCCCTCCCCGCCCCACCAGATGGCTAAGCTCCATGAGGGCAAGGATTACATCTTCTAAATCTATTTTACTTTCCCAAAGGCTTAGTAGAGTGCTCTTCAAGGAGTAATGCTCAGTAAATCCTGGCTCCACCAATTGTCAGCTGTGTGACTTTGGGCAAGTCACTTGGAGAAGCAGCGTGGCTCAGTGTAAAGAGCACGGGCTTCTTTGGAGTCAGAGGTCAGGGGTTCAAATCCCAGCTCCACCAACTGTCAGCTGTGTGACTTTGGGCAAGTCACTTCACTTCTCCGGGCCTCAGTTACCTCAACTGTAAAATGGGGACTAAAACTGTGAGCCCCCCATTGGACAACCTGATCACCATAAGTGTGAGAATTTCAGGTCATCCCTTTTCTGATCCCTCTTTATCACACAGAGAGGCTCAGAATAGGCTGATGAGTAGGCCTTGGAGTGCTGAGAATCCTGATTGGTTGGAAATAAATCAGTCAATCCATCCCAGGAAAGGAAAGGGCAACACATGGGTCCCTGGGTTTGGGGCTGTGGGGCCTAAGGTTGGGAATACAAGCCCATGAGAAATATCCAACACTGGTAATTGCTGATCACCTCTATTATTAGTGAATTCTACCTGACCTTCTGGCAACCTCATTTAGCTGGCATAAAGGTCAAATTCCAAGGTGGCCACATTGGCTGCCCCAGTGCAACTTGGGAATGACAGAAATTCCACCCAAAAAGAGATGAGTGTAAAATCTTTGCCACTGAGCCTAAAGAAATGGATGGACCAGAGCAGATTGAAACTGTTTGGTTTGTCATTCTGTGCACTCCCACTTGCCTGTGAAGACGTGGCCTGAGGGTATTTGATAAATGCTAAATATTAGTCACAAGGAAGAATATAAATGAATTCCCAGCAGAGCCAGCGTAGAGAGAACACCCCTAATTATAGATTACCATCACCCCTGGACCATGGCCCTGTTTACGGTTAGAGCTGAGGAAGGCGAAGAGGGCAGAATCCAGCAGAGCAGAAATCACCCCTGAATCTCCTAGAAATCAGGTTGTGCAAATGTGGAAATTCATCTTGATGTCAGCCCGTGGTCGATAGCAAAAAAAATTCAGGAGGCAAGATTACCGCTGTGTGGTCCCATTGGAATTGTGGAAGCATTACAGAGAGGGAAGGGAACCTCGAGAGGTCAACCGGTAGAGCCCCCTGCCTCCAGGCAGATGAAGGTCTATTCCATCTAGTAGAGGGCTTGTCTCAGCTTTCCGAGCCACGTTCTCTCATCGCGCCACTGTGTAGGTTAATAATCAGTAAAAAAAATAATAACTGTGGTATTTAAGCTCTTACTCTGTGACCGCTCTGTTCTTAGCACTGGGGTAGATACAAGGCAGTCAGATTGAACCCAGTCCCTGTACCACATGGAGCTCACAGTCTCAATCCTCACTTTATAGATGAAGTAACTGAGGTTCAGAGAAGTGAAGTGACCTTCCCAAGGTCACACAGCAAGCATGTGGCAGAGCCAGGATTAGAACCCACGTCTTCTGACTCCCAGGCCCTTTCTGCTGACTGAGTCTCCTAGAATAAACTGACAGCCCACAAGGCCTCAGTTTACTCTCAGCTCTGAGCCTGCTTCCCCTAAAGCCTGCAGCCCAGCCCCTGCTAATGAACGTGTGGCCCATTTCCACCTAAGCTGCTAGGAAACACCCGTGGAGCCCGGGCATGGAGTTCACTTTCAGTAGGTTCCCTTTCTCCTCATTTGTCTATGCACTGCCACATAAAAAATTAAAAAGGATTAAATTCATGAATGAAGTCTTATTCTACTCTACGGTTTTCGAATGTCAAATCCAGAAAATCACGATGACTTAAGATGACAGATCTTAGAGCCAATCCACGTGCCCCACTTTGTGCCTTTGGTAAGGCCTATGTCAATCAATCAATTGACTGGTGGTGCTACTGAGAGTCCATCAATGTGCAGAGACTATACTAAGTGCCTGGAAGAGCTCAACGGGAAGTGTGGCCTGATGGAAATAACACAGGATTGAGGGCCAGAAGAGCTGGACTCATGTCTGCCACTTGTCTTTTAGCAGTGTAGCTCAGTGGAAAGAGCACGGGCTTTGGAGTCAGAAGTCAGGGGTTCAAATTCCGGCTCCACCAGCTGTCAGCTGTGTGACTTTGGGCAAGTCACTTAACTTCTCTGGGCCTCAGTTATCTCATCTGTAAAATGGGGATTAAGACTGTGAGCCCCCCATGGGACAACCTGATCACCTTGTAACCTCCCCAGTGCTTAGAACAGTACTTTGCACATAGTAAGTGCTTAATAAATGCCATCATAATTATTATTTATTATTATTTGACCTTAGGCAAGTCACTGGATTGCTTTTGGGCCTCGGTTTTCCCATCTGTATAATGGGTAAAGTACTCATTCTCCCTGTCTCTTAGACTGTAAACCCCACATGGGACAGGAAGTGGATCTCACTCACGGTGGGCAGAGAATGTGTCCATTTATTGTTCTATTGGGATCTCCCAAGCTCTCAGTGCTCTGCACACAGTATGCGCTCAATAAATACAATTGAATGAATGAGTCTTAAATAGTTGCTTAAATAGTAGAGTATGTAAATAGATGGATACTTAGGCAGGAGTCTCTGGGAAAACCTCTTGGGAGCAGGTTTCCCCTTGTCCTTTAGGGTGGAAGATAATGGTAGTTTTTTGGCTAGCAATAGGAGAACTTGGGCACGTGGATACAGGGCCAGTTTAAAACTTCGTTCAGTGAAGCTATTCAGTCAATCAATAGTATTTAGTGAACTGTTACAGATTGCAGAGCACCAAACTAAGCACTTGGAAGAGAACACCAGAGGCAAATGACATACTGCCCCTGCCCTTGAAGAGCTTACAGTCTAATGGGGAAGACAGGAAAACAGACCAAAATCTAATGGGGGAGACAGGAAAAAAAGACCATAACTGTTTACCAGTAGTAGGACTGGGGTGAAAACCAAGCTATCCTTCATGTTAAACAATGTTTTAAGTTCAAGCCCAGAAAACACATTAGCCCTTCACTCTCCAAAGTCAAGCATTTTTTAGAAAAATGGTATTTCACTCTGACAAAGAAATAGAGGTTTCATTCTTACAGAAAAGAGCATTTATCTGATCAGATGTGGGCCATGACTTAGTGGGTGTACCATCCTGTTTAGTAAAACACCCTTGGAAATCCCACTTCTGTAGCCATCTGCACTCACAGAAAAGAATCAATCAACATCTCAGCAATTGCATTAAGTGCTTACTGTGTACAGAGCACTGTACTAAGTGCTTGGGAAAGTGCAGTGCAATAGAGTTGTTATTATTATTATAATACTTGTTAAGCACTTACTATGTTTCTAGCACTGTTTTAAGTGCTGAGGTAGATGCACGATAATCAGGTTGGATTCAGCCCCTGACCCACTTAGGGCTCATACTCTAAGTAATACAATAGACTTGGCAGACAGGACTTCAATTCCACAAAGGGTTAGAAGGGGGAAAAGAAATTAAAATACAGAAGCCCCTTCTAGACTGTAAGCTCACTGTAGCCAGGGAACATGTTCTGGGCATGTCACCCCCCTCCCTCAAAAGTCACCAATGGTTGCCTATCAACCTCCATATCAGACAAAAACTCCTCACTCTTGGCTTCAAAGCTCTCCATCACCTTGCCCCTTCTTACCTCACCTCCCTTTTCTCTTTCTACATCCCAGCCCACACACTCTTCTCCTCTGTTGCTAACCTTCTAACTGTGCCTCTGTCTCGCCTGTCTCACCTCTGACCCCTGGCCCATATCCTACCTCTGGCCTGGAATGCCCTCCCTTCTCAAATCCACCGAACAATCAGTCTTCTCCCCCTTCAAAGCCCTACTGAAGGTGTAGCTCCTCCAAGAGGTCTTCCCAGACTAAGCCCCCTTTTCCTCAGCTTCCTCTCCCTTCTGCATCACCTCGACTCACTCCCTTTGTTCTTCCCCCCCACCCCACAGCTCTTACATATGTATATAATTCTATTTATATTGATGCCTGTTTACTTGTTTTGATGTCTCCCCACATACCCTCCAGACTGTAAGCCCATTGTGAGCAGGGATTTTCTCTCACTGTATTGTACTTTCCAAGCGCTTTGTACAGTGCTCTGCACACAGTAAGCATGCAATAATATGACTGAAAGACTAATTACTACTATCAGTTTTAGAACTATCGAAACTACTAGAGCTGCACTACTACTACTATTGCGACAAACACTACTGCTACCCCTATTGTCATCGGTATTATCATGACAATTCAACTCAACAAACTTGGTGCCCCTTACCGAGTCCTAGAAACAGTCATTTAAGAATGACTTCAACTGAAGGAGTCACCCCTGAGAGGAAAAGCAAATGATTGTAAACCATTTCCCTGATCAACAAGTATCACAGGCTGATGATAAGATAATCAGAGAGACGGGTTAGTCTAAAGCAAGGAAGACATGCACACGTAGCTGTGGGTATTTGTGCTTTCACTGGCCTGTAAGTGGTGATGTGGAAGTTATGGGGTTGTAGAGTGGTGATATTAGAAATTAATCTGGGAAAGCCCCCTTAAGGAGATGTGATTTGAGAACCATCGTCCAAGATGATTTGGAACAGACAAGGAAAATCTCTGAAATTCTCCATCCCACATTGGTGGTATGTAAATGTATATGTGTACAATATAATATATATGTGCACGTGTATACATACAAGATACATGTATAAACTAGTGTAATAGTGGAATTTTTTAAGCACTTAGTGCCAAGCGCTGTTCTAAACTCTGGAGGAGATATAGGAACAGGTTGGAAACAGTCCCAGTTCCACATGGGGCTCATATCCTAAGTAGGAGAGAGAACAGTATTGAATCACCATCTTACAGATGAGGAAACTGAGGCACAAAGCAGCTAAGCCACTTGCCTGGCATCTCACAGCAGGCGAGTAGCGGAGTCAGGATTAATACTAAAGTTCTCTGACTTCCAAGTCAGTGCTCTCTCCAGTAAGACACACTTACTAAGTGGACGTCTTCTGTATTCTGTGAAAGAAAATGTTACATTTTCCTGGGCTGAGCAAGAGTGGTTACTCAATAAATATTAATTGATGATGATGACAGCATTTGACTGGCTTTTGAGCTCCAAGCAACAAGCATGTCGGTTGGTTGGTTTGCCTACCTGATAGGCGCCAGCTTTCTGCTCTTATTGCTGTTTCATAATTTAAAGTTTAATTATTTGTATTATTTTACAATATGCTTCTGTACCCCCAGGCCTCATGTTCAGAGAGCAGATCTGACAAAACCTAATAAATAAAGAAATAAAACTTTGCGTTCCTTTATAACAAGGAAGCTGTGTTTTCCCCTGCCTGCTTGGAGCTCAGGGGAATGCAGTCTTGTTTTGCCAAGATTTTGGATGCTCCAGAAGGGGAGATGAAGGAGAGAAAAGAGGTTCAGGAAAGGGGTGACGGAGTTTCCCAGCAGGAATGACAGGCAAGGCTCCATTCTGATATTCCAGGCCTGAGTTTCTACAGGGAAGACCTGATTCTGATGTTGGAGGCTTGCGTAGAGCCACTCACGCTCTCTGGTCACTGCCTGTAGTATTCCCTCTGAGATCCTGAGTGCCACAGGAGGTGGGCAGGGATGTAGCATGTTAATAATGATATTTGTTGGGTGCCAACCATGTGCCACGTACTGTACTAAGTGCCTAGGTGGATACAAGCCAATTGGATTGGACACGGCTCCTGTGCCACGTGGGGCTCTGTCTCAATCCCCATTTTTCAGAAGAGGTAACTGAGGCACAGAGAAGGGAAGTGATTTGCCCAAGGTCATACAGCGGACAAGTGGAGGAGTCTGGTTTAGAACCCATGACCTTCTGACTCCCAGCCTTGTGCTCTATCCACTAGGCCATTCTGCTCCCCAGAGGGCATGCAGAAGTTTTCGGTGGGCAGGACACACTTCCTGTCATACTGACTGTAGCACAGTGTCGATGCCGGGCCGTGGGCTTGGTAACCTCTGCAGTCTTCACTGCTCATGTTGGTCGGTGTTTTTTACAGGATTTCTGCTGGGTCTGTCCACCTCACCGAACACCCTAGGTCATTCTTTGGCCCTATGGTCCGGCTCCAGGGAGCAAAGTCAGAACCAGAACCACCTCTCCTGGTTCCCAGAGCAGTGCTCTCTGCTTTTTTTTTTTTTAATAGCATTTATTTAACATTCACTATTTGCCAGGTGATGTTCTAAGCACTGGGGTAGAGACAAGGTAATAATAATAATAATGGTATTATTGAAGTGTTTACTATGTGTCAAGCACTGTTCTAAGCTCTGGGGTAGATACTAACTAATCAGGTTGGACACAGTCCCTGTCCCACATGGGGCTCACAGTCTTGATCCCCATTTTACAGGTGAGAGAACTGAGGCACAGAGAAGTGAGATGGCTTGCCCCGGGTCACACAGCAGACAAGCGACTGAGCCAGGACTAGAACCCAAATCCTTCTGACGCCTAGGCCCATCCTCGATCCGCTATGCCCGTTGCTTTTCTTGATGGCCAAAAGGCCTGGATGTGCCCATGGGAACCCATTCCCGCTCCTAACTCCCACCCCTCAACTCTGCTCCAGGCTACAGTGTCTGTGGATCTATTCTTGAATCACCTCGAGGCGTATCCCATTTCCCTTCAGTTCTGCCTGTTCAGAGGAAGGGCTGTGGAATAAGAATCTGAGCAGTGAGTTCTTTCAACCACTTAGACATTCTTTCTTCCCAATTGTTTTCTTTATTGAAGATTTCAATAGCCATAGAATTACAGCAGAGCAGGGACAATACACAGCCTGGAAGAGATGAGCCTGTACTGTTGAGAGCAATGGTGAAGTCAGGCATCAGGGCCAATCTTGTATAATGAGCAAGAAGAGTTTGAAATCACTGCACACTCCACTCCTCTAGCACTAGCTTACTCACTGTGCCCCGATTTCACAAATCGACTCCTTTCCCACACCCTCACCTGGAACTTCCTCTTCCTCCTCCATGTAACCCAGACCTCCACTCTCTCCACCTTCAAAGCATTCCTAGGATTGCATCTCCTCCGAGAGGCCTTCCCTGATTAAGCCTTCTTTTCCCTGGCTCGCTCTCCCTTCTGCGTCGTCTATAAGAGGTTATCAGTTTGGAAACAATCCCGTCCTGCATGGGGCTCTCAGTCTAGTTAGGAGGGAGTAATAATAATTACAGAATTTAAGTGCTTACCATGTGCCAGGCACTGTACTAAGCTCTGGAGTAGATACAAGCAAATCAGGTTGGACACAGTCCCTGTCCCACGTGGGGCTCCCAATCTCAATTTTCATTTTACAGATGATGCAACTGAGACACAGAGGTTAAGTGACTTGTGCAAGGTCACACAGTAATAATAATAATAATGGGATTTATTAAGTGCTTACTACATGCAAAGCACTGTTCTAAGCGCTGGAGAGGTTACAAGGTGATCAGGTTGTCCCACGGGGGGCTCACAGTCTTCATCCCCATTTTCCAGTTGAGGTAACTGAGGCACAGAGAAGTTAAGTGATTTGCCCAAAGTCACACAGCTGACAATTGGCGGAGCTGGGATTTGAACCCCGACCTCTGACTCCAAAGCCCGTACTCTTTCCATTGAGCCACGCTGCTTCTCTAGTAGACAAGTGGTGGAGCAGTGATTAGAACCCATGACCTTCTAAGTCCCAGGTCTGAAGTAGGATTTAACCCCCAGCTCTCAGGTGAAAAAGCTGAGCCACTGAGGAGTTAAATGAATTGCCCAAGGTCTCACAATGGGAGTGTGGCAGAGTTGGGATTAGAACCTAAATCCTCTGACACCCGGGCCCGTAGTCTTTCCACTAGGCCACACTGCTTCTCTAAATTAGAACCCAGGCCTGGGAGTCAGAAGGACCTAGTCCACTATTGGGTAGGGACTGTCTCTATATGTTGCCAAATTGTACTTCCCAAGCGCTTAGTACAGTGCTCTGCACACAGTAAGCACTCAATAAATACGATTGATGATGATGACCTGGTCCCTATCATGAGAAACAGCGTGGGTTGGTGGATAGAGCACAGGACTGGGAGTCAGAAGGACCTGGTTCCTAATCCTGCCTCTGCCACGTGTCTGATGTACGACCTTGGGCAAGTCAAGTACCCCAGTGCTTTGAACAATGCTTAGTAAGCACTTAATAAGTACCATAATTATTATCACTCAATTGTGAGCTCTTTGTGAGAGGGGTTCTGGCGATCTTTTTATTTCGTATCTGCCTCAGGGCTTAGCCCAGTGCTTGGCACTTAGCTCTTAACAAATACCATGATAACAGTAATGATGATAATAACAATAATAATAATTATAATAACTTGCCCAAAACCACATAGGAGAGTGGCAGAGGCAGGACTAGAATGTAGATCTCCTGACTCCATCCCAAATCCTTTCCGCACTTGTCTCATCTCTCTCCTCCCAACACTGCCGTGAGGTGGGTAGACACAGGTATCAATAACCCCATTTTATAATCCCATTTAAAGAAACAAGCCCAGAGAGTGTAAGTGACCTGCTCAAGGTGACCCACCAGACCAGTGACAGCATGCTGGGACAAAACCTCAGGCACCATTCCCTTCCCAATAGACTACGCTCTGGCCATTCTGTTGGGAATTGGGGACATGGAGCTCTGAAAGGCACAGTTCCTGAACGGATGCAGCCTGGATTCCCATTAAGTGCCTCCAGCTAAAAAATGCCCTCATTTGGAACAGGTGCTCAGAAGAAAACAAGTTAACCCTGCACACTGATAAACACAAAACCAACTGCTTCTACCATCAGATGGAAGAGAAGGAGCACACAGATAAGCACACATGTAAACACATAGATATGCACACAGAAGCACAGATTTTTGAAAAGGAAGGCAGGGCAAAGAGTAAGTGGTGGTAAGACTCTTTTCTTCCTTGGATGGACTATATTTCATCCAATTAATCTGGTCTCTGCTCCAGAAGAAAATGTGCAGGGAAATAGAGTATGTATTATTATTATTATGGTATTTAAGTACTTACTATGTGCCAAGCACTGTTCTAAGCACTGGCAAAGACACAAGGCAATTGGGCTGTTCCATATGGGGCTCACAGTCTTAATCCCCATTTTACAGATGAGGTAACTGAGGCCCAGAGAAGTGAAGCAACTTGCCCAAGGTCACACAGCAGACAAGGGGCAGAGCAGGGATTAGAACCCACATCCTCTGACTCCCAAACCCGAGCTCTTTCCACTAAACTATGCTGCTTCTCACTAAGCCACGCTGCTTCTCATGGCATGGCTTGGAATGGGCCGGAAAAGAAGGATTGGCAGCCAGAAAGAAGGGGTTGGCATCAGGAAGCTCTTCCTATTGGTGCTTTTGGGCTCCTTGTAGCTTTAGGTCTTCAATTACATCACTTGACCTGCAGCCCAGAGTCACCGAGCCAGGATCTATATGTGTTTGGTATTTTGCCAAGAGCTTACTAAGTGCCAGGCACTGTACTAAGCACTGGGGTAGAGATAAACTGATTGGGCTGGACTCAATCCCTGTCCCAGCTCACCATCTGAATCCTCATTTTTCAGATGAGGTAACTGGGGCCCAGTAAAGTGACCTGCCCAAGGTCACACAGCAGACAAGTGGAAGAGCCAGGGCTGTAGCCCAGACCTACAGTTCATTGTCTACTGAGCCAGGGTCAGAGCATCTGAGTCATCTCCACATGCCTGTAGTGGGAATGCCAGTGGGGGACCCACCAGGGGAGCTCTCCACGGCACAGTTACTCCCTCCACTACCAAAAAGGGTTTCTGCTCTGTGAGTTACCACTGCACAGTTACACCCTCCACTACCTAAAAGGGTTTCTGCTCTGTGAGTTCTCCCCCTGGGAGGATCCCTGCCTCTGGTTGGCCCTGAGCTCAGTCCAAGTCAGGGAACATGGGTGAGGAACTCACATTTGGGCATAGCAATAGGAGGAGGAGGAGGTTGGAGGGGTGTGTGTATACAAACACACACACACACAAACACCCAGTCACATTCACTCCTACACATTCACCCACAAACACACACACATTCACATATATGCCCTTTCCCCTCCATCTAAATAAACTGCTAGCATGTTAATACAATCACTCAGCCCATCCTGCCTGGATTACTGCATCTACCTCTTTGCTGACCTTGCAGCCTCCTGTCTCTCCCCACTCCAGTCCATACTTCACTCTGCTGCCTGGATCATTTTTCTACAAAAAAACATTCATGAAATGTCACCCCCCTCCTCAAAAAACTCCAGTGGTTGCCCATCCCCACCTCCATATCAAACAAAAACTCCTCACCATTGACTTTAAAGCACTCCATCACTTTGCCCCCTCCAACCTTACCGTGCTTCTCTCCTACGACCCAGCCCTCACACTTCCCTCCTCTAGAGCTAACCTTCTCAATGTGCCTAAATCTCACCTGTCTCACTGCCGACCCCTAGTCCACATCCTGCCTCTGGCCTGGAACGCCCTCCCTTCTCAGATCCAACAGCTAATTACTCTCTCTCTCTTCAAAGCCTTATTGAAGGCACATCTCCTCTAAGAGGCCTTCCCCCACTCAGCCCCACTTTTCCTCATCTCCCACTCCCTTCTGCATCACCCTGACTTGCTCCCTTTGTTCTTCTCCCCTCCCAGCCCTACAACACTTATTTATGTATCTGTAATTTTATTTATTTGTATTGATTTCTGTCTCCCCTCTTCTAGACTGTAAATGTATTGTGGGCATGTCACTCTTTATTGTTATATTGTACTTTCCCAAGCACTTAGTATAGTGCTCTGCACACAGTAAGCACTCAATAAATATGACTCAATGAATGAATATACCCAGACATTCACACACATCTCACATGGGCACACCCACACAGATTCACACATATGCCCAGACACACATTCATATTCATTCTCTCTCTCTCTCTCTCTCTCTCTCTCTCTCTCTCTCTCTCTCTCAGAGTCAAGAAGACTGGCCTCATGCTCTCCCCCTGAGGCCATGGTGCCACAGCCAGTGGTGGCTTTGGGGCTCTCCTGCTCCCTCCTAACCCCGGTCTCAAGGGAGCATCATCAACCAACCTTCTATGCAAACTTTTCTGCCCTCCGGATCCACCTTGACTTGCCTTATGCCATTGAGTCATCTCCGACCCATAGCGACATCATAGACACATCACTCCCAGAATGCCCCACCTCCATCTGCAATCATTCTGGTAGCGTATCCATAGATTTTTCCTTGGTGAAAATACAGAAGTGGTTTACCATTGCCACCTTCCGTGCAGTAAACTCTAGTCTCCACCCTCTACTCTCTCCCATGCCACTGCTGCCCAGCGTGGGTGAGTTTTGACTTGTAGCAGATTGCCTTCCACTTGTTAGCCACTTCCCAAGCTAGGAATGGATATGCTTCTGCTTTACTCTCCCTCCCATAGTCAAGACTGGTAGAGGACTGGAAACTCTCCAGGTGTGACCCTGAGAGGGAACTGGATCCACCTGGAGAGAGTCATGTCTCCATGGTGGCCCAGGGCACCATTCTGCCTTCAGACAACTCTGAGCCCTTCCCTTTCTGCCACCCAAGCTGATGGTCCTAATGTCAAATGGAGCCCCAGAAAGCTGGAAACGACCTTGGGTTTCCTTCTCCCAAAGGTCAATGAGGCTGGGGGCACTGGGGGGATGATGGAGACCCAGTCCTGGATGCCTCCTTTGCCTCCAGCCACTCTCCCCATGACCCCAGTGGTAATGAGGAAGCCCCTGGACTGGCTCTCATTCCTGCTCCCTGGAATGGGCAGTTTCCTTCCCTCATCGTCACCCCTCCCCACGTTGTCCTGGTGGAGGCTGATGTGGCGGGCGGAAAACATAGCACGCCAAACACCACAGGCATAAATTTCACTTACATCTAGAGAAACGTGGCCATCCAATTAAACCTATAATCCTATCAACCTGCCAGCAATCAAACATTCAGTTCCAAATGAAGAGCGACAGGAGCACTCAATCAATGGGCTGAGGTAACAACTCGTAGTGAGTTGCTTGTCCTGTCATGGTATCTTCTTTTAGCACTGCTGCTCTTTTCTCTCAGTAGAAATAAGACCGCTCTCAGTGAGTTTTTCCTTCCCTTTCTGAGGGAGCTCTGAGAGGTAGCCACAATAGAGTCCTGGGGTTCACCCCCCACCCTCCATGCTACCCCTCCCAATCTCCAATCACAAATGGCAGAACTGGGATGGACCCAAGAACCAACTGGTGTTCCCCAGAGTGTCTGACTTGTGGAGAATCCATGTGCTGGCTGTCCCCCCGACAGGACCACAGTCTTCGTGGGAAGGTGGCCATTTCCAGTTCTCAGATGGTCCGTCCCCTGTCTGTTATGGATGTGGCTTCTACCATTTTTATTTCGTCAGTACCCAGTTTCCTTTCTCCACCTCAGCTCCTGCCGCTGAGGGTCATGATTCAGATATGATGCCCACATTCATGGGTTCCCAGAGGGGCAACATGGCAGCAGCAGTTCTGGAGCAGGATTCATGAGGATTTCGTGAGGTAAAAAAGTGCAGCAAACCACAAACAGGGGCAAGCCAGGTCAGTGTGTCTTAGTGGAAAGAGGCCAGGCTTGGGAGTCAGAGGTTGTGGGTTCTAATCCCTGCTCCACCACTTGTCTGCTGTGGGTAAGCCACTTCACTTTTCTGGGCCTCAGTTCCCTCATCTGCAAAATGGGGATGAAGACTGTGAGCCCCACGTGGGACAACCTGCTTACCTTGTATCTACTCCAGTGCTTAGAACAGTGCTTGGCACATAGCGCTTAACAAATACCATAATTATTATTATTATTCTGGACATAGGCACTTGAGTAGGTGCTTGAGGCCAGGAGTCTCACACCAGCCTGACTTGGCCCCACTCACATTCAGACCAACTGATCGATATCTAGTATTTATTGAGCATCTACTGGATGCAGAACACTGTACTAAACACTCGGGAGAGTGCAATAGAAACAAGACACACGATCTCTGCTTTCAAAAGGTATTATGTTATAATGGAGAAGGCAAGCACAGAATTATCGAGAGAAAGGAAAAGGGTGGGAAGATGAATAAATCCTTAAGCAAATCACAGACAACCTAATAGTAGTAATAACATGATTACAATAATAATAATTTGGTAATTGTCAAGTGCTTACTATATGACAAGCACTGTAATAAGAACTGGGGTAGATACAAGATAATCAGGTCGGGGATAGCCCCCGTCCCCCACATGAGGTTCATAGTCCAGGAGGGAGTAGAATTTAATCCCCATTTTACCGATAAGGTAGTTGATGCTCAGAGAAATTGAATGACTTGCCCAATGTCACATAACAGGCAAGTGGTGGAATATGGGGCTTAATGGCTCGAGCATACGCCTGGGTCAGAAGGACCTGGGTTCTAATCCTGGCTCTGCCATGTCTGCTGTGTGACCTTGGGTAAATCACTTCACTTCTCTGGGCCTCAGTTCCCTCATCTGTGAAATGGGGATTGACTGTGTCCGACTTGAATAACTTTTATCTACCCCAAAGCCCAGGACATAGCAATTAATAAATACCATAAACAGGACTGGAACCCAGGTCCTCTGACTCCCAAACCCATGCTTTTTCTACTAGGTCTCCCTTATCAGTGGCCTCTTCTCTCATTCTGAAGCTTTTCTTCAAAAAATATGCTATTGACAGGAATCATGTCTACTAACTCTACTAGACTCTCTGAAATACTTAGTACAGTGCTCGGCACCTGGAATAAAACAGTAAACTCTTTGAGGGAGCAATCATGTCTACTAACTACTGTATTCTCCCAAGTATTTATTACAGTGCTCTGCAGAGGGTAGATACTCAATAAATACCACTGGTAGACCAATTGCTTGTTGGAGGGTTGCCCCTGTAGGTGTTGGAATGTTTCACTGCCTGCTGGAAGAGAGTCAAATCAATCAATCAATCAATCGTATTTATTGAGCGCTTACTATGTGCAGAGCACTGTACTAAGCGCTTGGGAAGTACAAATTGGCATCACATAGAGACAGTCCCTACCCAACAGTGGGCTCACAGTCTAAAAGGGGGAGACAGAGAACAGAACCAAATATACCAACAAAATAAAATAAGTAGGATAGAAATGTACAAGTAAAATAAATAAATAAATAAATAGAGTAATAAATAATAAATAAATAAATAAATAAATAATAAATAATAATAGTAATAAATAAATAAACTGACTGGCCCTGTCCAGGCCAGCCTCTCCTCCCTCCCCTCCACCCTGCCCCGCACTAAGCACCCACCCTGTCCCTCTCAGGAAAGGGGAAAGATGTTGGCTGCAGCACTAAGCTTCCGCAGACCCAGGCCAAGAGAATACAATGTATATTTTGCCATTAAAATATCCCCGCTTTCCTACTCAGCTAATAGGATTATTCAAAAAGTGTTTCCAAGCAAAATCCCAAAGCCTGTTGTTGATTTGCCAATGAATCTAAGTCTGTTTCTCTCTAATCTTTATCTGGTTCAGAGTCAAGCTCCATGGGAATTGGGTCTTGAATCCTGGCCGGGAGCAATGCCTGGTTTTCTGCTCTTCCCCTGGACGTGGCCCACTGGGGGCCAGGACATTCATTCATTCATCCATTCAATCGTATTTATTGAGCACTTACTGTGTGCAGAGCACTGTACTAAGAGCTGGGAAAGTACAATTCGGCAACAGAGACAGTCCCTAGAACATCCAATGGGCCCAGAGCCCTGCCTATCGCCCCTGATAGGTAGCAAGCCCCAGTCACCACAGCTGCCTAGTGACCAAAGTGGGCCAAACACCATGGCCACCCAGTGACCAAAGCCTGGAAATCACCACATCCACTCAATTACCATGGTCTTTGAATCACCTCGGCCACCCAGGGGCCAAAGCCAGCCAATCACTATGGCTGGCCAGTGGCCAAAGGCAGCCAATAACCACAACTGCCCGGTCTTTGGGGTCATCCAATCACCCTGGCCACCCAGCATCCAAAGCCATCTATCGCCTTGGCTGCCCAACCACTATGATCATCCAGTCATCACGCTGAATATTTGCTTTGCTCTATGTACTGTGGTTAGGATAAGAGGCGTGGGAGGGAAGACCGATTTGGGGATTTTAACTTTGGTAGTTAGTAAGCTTTTACTATTTATCAAACATTTTGCTTAGCACTTCTGATACAAGGAAATGAGACCAAACACCACCCCAGTCCACACAGGCTTTACAGTAAAGATGTAAGCAGAAGGGGTATTTCTGGACCTTTAGACTGTAAGCTCATTCTGGACAGGGAATGTGTCTGTTATATTATTTTGTGCTCTCCCAAGTACTTATTACGGAGCTCGACACATTCATTCATTCATTCATTCAGTTGTATTTATTAAGCACTGACTGTGTGCAGAGCACTGTACCGAGCACTTAATAGTAAGAGCTTGATAAAAACCACTGACTGATTCTGGCACTGGTCTGCCTTATGAACTTAGACAGTCACTTAACCTTTCTGGACTTTGGTCTCCTTGGCTGTTAAAGGGGACAAGATGGATTTCAAACTTTTTGTAGGGCAAGGACAATGGAGGACCCATTTTACAGATGAGAAAATTGAGACCCAGAGAGGTTAAGTGACTTGCCCAAGATCACCGAGCAGGTGAAGGGCCAAATTGGGACTAGAACCCAGGCCTCCTGACTCCAAGTCCCAAGTCCTTTGCACTCTCCCTTGCTGAATGAGGGAAAATAGGAAAAGGAGTAGATTTTAGGGAGTTGGGGTAGGCTCCCTAATGCTGACAGATCTTTATGAGATTGCAGAGATGGATCTCCAACTAAACACATGTGCCCAAGATTAGAAATCCTCCAGGAAAACAGGTTGGTCACACTTCCTCTTCCCCTCCCCCAATCCCTGCTACCCTCTGCCCCAGCCCAGAGATAAAATCTTGTCCCCAGGTGCCCTTTCCAGTCCCTCTCTGCTTGAGTCTCTGCTGTTGAACAGTGCAGTGAGATGCGCTGCACCGGAGATAATCATAGGAAATTACAGTGTAATAATGTAAGGAGATTTTATTTATAGAGTTTGCTTTCCTCCTGCACTCTCATGATATAGCACATGCACCCCCCCACCACCCTCTCTCTCTCTCGCTCTCTCTCTCACATACACATTTGTGGGGACAAAATCTGCTTTCGCCAGACAACATTAAACATAGACAGGGCTTGGCAGGGTGGACCAGATGTTATTTGGAAGTTTGGGGGAAATCTTTAAATAGGATTCATTTAATCCAATACAAATTGACATATATTTCAGGCATGAATGTAAATACAGTTACTTAGACTGGAGGAGGAAGAGTATTTATGTTCATGCCTGAAATATATGTCAATTTATTATTATTCCTACTTAAACTGGAGGAATACTGAATCCTAATCCCAGCTCTGCAACTTGTGTGGTCTGTGACCTGGGGCAGGTCCCCTCACTTCCCCATACCTCAGTTTCCCCATCTGTAAAATGAGGATGAAATACCTATGCTCTGTGAGTCCCAAATGGGGCAGAGTGTGTGCCTGATCTAATTAACCTGAATCTGTTGTGTGATCTCGGGCAAGTCACTTCACTTCTCTGTGCCTCAGTTACCTCATCTGTAAAATGGGGATCAAGACTGTGAGCCCCGTGTGGGACAGGGAATGTGTGCAACTTGATTTGCTTGTACCCACCCCAGTGCTTATTACAGTTCCTGACACATAGTAAGTGCTTAATAAATACCATTACTATCATTACTTAGCACGGTGCCTGGCACATAGTTTGCGCTTACCAAATGCCATAGTGGTGACTACTGTTCATTTTCACCATTTTCTCTGGCAGTTCGATGGCTAATGCTCTAATTCCCTATGAGCTCACCCACTTCAAGAGGACTGTAACATGGTTTGAATTAAGCAGATCTAATGAGGAATTTGCAGGCGGGGTGGGGGGCTAAGATGTAAGGGAAAAACAGCTGAAAGACAAAGTTGCAAAAGGAGAAGAGAGAAAGTCAGCTGGGGATGCGAGCCTCAGGGCCTGGAATCTCCTGCTCATCCAGAGCAGGAAAAGAAACATTCAGCACAAAAGCCTCCTTAGATCCATCTTTCCTGAATGTTCAAGGACCCTGACAATGGAGGGCCACTCTCTGGTGGACAAGGAGGATTGGAAAATAACAGGAGTTTCCTTTCACTACAAACATTTCTTAAGGTCCTATGAGTCAGAGGACCTGGGTTCTAATCCCAGCTCTGCCATTTTGTCTGTTGTGTGACCTTGAGCAAGTCATTTAACTTCCTTGTCACTCACTCACCACATCAGTAAAATGGAGATTCAATACTTGTTCTCCCTCCTCCTTAGATTGTGAGCCCCATGTGGGACAGGTACTATGTCCAACGTGATTAACTTGCATCTAACCCCAGTGCACAGAACAGTGCTTGATGCATAGTAAGTATTTAAAAGACATAATATAACTATAATAATGATAGTAATAACTGTAGTACTTGTTAAGCACTTACTAAGTGCCAGGCACTGCTAAGTACTAGGGTGGATGCAGGCAAATTGGTTTGTACCCAAATGGGGCGCACAGTCTTCAACCCCATTTTCCAGATGAGGTAACTGAGGCCCAGAGAAGTGACTTGCCCAAGGTCACACAGCAGACAAGTGGAAGAGCCAGGATTAGAACCTTCTGACTCCCAGGCCTGTTATTCACTATGCCAGCTGGGCCCCTTTTCTGGCCCTGCCCATCCAGGCAAGCATCCAGGCATGGGGAGGAGGGGAGAGCGGTACTCTAATTGTCTGTGCAGTCTTGGCACAGGTTGGCACCAAGCCCTTCTCAAGTTTAGGAGGAAGGCGGGCACCAGGAGTGGGAGTGGGGAGAGTCAAGAAGATTGGCCAGTGAGCAGTTTCCCTGGAAAGGAGAAACACCACCAACGCAGCCTTCCTCCCTCCCAACAAAAAGATCTGTGTGGGCTGGGTTCACTCTGGGGCAGTTGTCCCTTCAGCTTAATTCCTGGAGCTGGAGTGGACGCAGTCCAGTGAGCCAGCCCAACAGAAGTCATTCATTTCCCTTTCCCTCAGTTTTCGATCAATCACTTGGTGGTATTTATCGCGTGCTTAATATATGCAGAACACTGTACTGAGTGCTTGGGAGGAAATGATAAAACAGAATCGGAGGACACATTCTCTGCCCATAGCGAGTTTAGAGTTTCATCGATTCTCCCAGGCACTGACCGACACCAAATGTGCACTTCCTGAGTAAAATATCCCAGCTTCCCTCTTCCATCAGTCCAGCCCCTCTCCGTCTCTCTGATCCCCTTGTCCCTTTGTGAGCGACAACGAATTAAGGAATAAATTGGGAGCGTGCGCTAATCTAAGGGACCCTCTCTTCAGAAATGCCTCTCTCTGCCTTCCTGGTTGGCAAAGAGCAGCTCTGGGAAGGATAATCCATACTGTGCTGCCAGACTTTGTCTTCCCAAGAATTTAGGTGTGATCTATATTCAAATGACAGTTTAATGAGCCTTTTCCTATTTCCAGAAACCTTATCACATCATTAAAGCATAGAAATGAATAATACATCTAGCAGTTGGATTAAGCTGAACTGGAGACCTGATGCATCTTCAAAGGGAAGAAATATGGAGCAGAGAAAGCGCAGGCGGGTTGGAGTTGTGCTGGCAGGAGGTGGGGGTGAAGACTGGGAGAAGGGGAGGTTGATAAATTTGTCCGATGTGTCAAGAAGCAGGAATAGCTTTAGCGCATTTCTGTTCCCAAATGGTCTGCCCTCTTCTCTGGGAAAGGAGAGAAAATGGTTCTGAGAAGCCTAGAATGGGGCCAAATATATGATGATAGTAGTAGTAGTAGTAGTAGTAATCGTAGAAATAATAACAATAATTATAATAGTAACAATAAAGATAACGATACTACTAACAGTTGTTAAACTTTAATGTGTTAAATATTGTGCTAAGCACTGGGGTAGATGAAAGATGATCAGATCAGTCACAGGGAGAGAGAGCGGAAGCAGGTACTTAATCTCCATTTTACAAATGAGGAAACAGGCACAGAGAAGCAGGCAAGTGGTAGTTCCGGGTTTAGAGCCCAGCTCTCCTGATTCCCTGATTGATTCCTGAGGCCTTCCCTGACTGAGCCCCCACTTATTTCCTCTCCTCCTCCCCCTCCCCACTGCCCCCCCACCATACCCCCTTCCCTTCCCACAGCACTTGTATATATTTGTACATATTTATTACTCTATTTTATTTGTACATATTTACTATATTTGTTAATGATGTGCATACAGATATAATTCAATGTATTCTGATGCTATTGACATCTATCTACTTGTTTTGTCTTTTTGTCTGTCTCTCCCCTTCTAGACTGTGAGCCCGTTATTTGGTATGGATGGTCTCTATGTGTTGCCGATTTGTACTTCCCAAGTGCTTAGTACAGTGTTGTGCATGCAGTAAGTGCTCAATAAATATGATTGAATGAATGAATGAATGAATTCCCAGGCCTATGTTATTTCCACTATAAAGAAGCAGCGTGGCTCAGTGGAAAGAGCACGGGCTTTGGAGTCAGAGGTCATGGGTTCGAATCCCAGCTTGGCCACATGTCTGCTGTGTGATCTTGGGCAAGTCACTTAACTTCTCTGAGCCTGTTACCTCATCTGCAAAATGGAGATTAAGACTGTGAGCCCCATGTGGGACAACCTGATCACCTTGTATCCCTGCCAGCACTTAGAACAGTGCTTTGCACATAGTAAGTGCTTAACAAATGCCATCATCATTATTATTATTATTATTATTATATAATGATATCATTGTGGTATGTGTTAAGTGTTCACTATGTGCCTAGCACTTTGCTAAGTGCTGGGTTAGATATGCCACAGAAGGTGTAAGGCCCAGGGGCTATGCCCACTCCATCAGGACACCATTGCCACCACTTGGCAGCAGCATCCCAATGGTAAACCAAGGGTCAAACCTTTGTTCTCGATCACTCTATCAATCAATCAATAATCTTTAGTGGCCACTAACTGCATGTAGGACACTGTACTGAATTCCTGATAGAGTACAACATAGAAGAAATGATCCCTGCCCTCAAGGAGCTTCCCCTGTAATAATTATGATGGCATTTATTAAGCCCTTACTATGCATTAAGCACTGTTCTAAGCGCTGGGGTAGATACAACTTAATCAGATTGGACACAGTCCCTGCCCCACATGGGGTTCACAGTCTAAGTAGGAGGGAGAGGAGGCATTGAATCCCCATTTTACAGATGAAGAAACTGAAGCATAGAGAAATTAAGTGACTTGCCTAAAGTCACACAGCAAGTAATTGGCAAATCTGGAATTAGAACAAAGGTCCTCTGACACTCAGGCCAGTGCTCTTTCTACTAGGCCATGCTGCTTCTCTAAGACACGATTTTACTCTTGTCTTTGGTTTATACTCTCCTGGTTCCTCCAACCTTTTCCTCTTCAACCTTTCTATAGGCTGCTTTGAACTACCCAAGTCATCTCATTGTCCAGGAGGCCCAGCATCAACCAATCAATCAACCAGTAGTACTGATTGAATTCTTATTATGTGCAGAGCACTGCATTAAGCACTTGATAAAGTACAATGCAACAGAGTTGGAAGACATGCTCTCTGCCCAAAATGAACTCATGGTCTAGAGGGGGAGACTGGCACAATCAGTCATTGAGTGCTTACTGTGTGCAGAGCATTATACTAAGCATTTGCAATAGCACAGTATAACAGAATTGGTGGTTAAGTTCACTCCACCACAATGAGCTCAAGTCTGGAGGGGGAGGCAGACATCAGTATCAATAAATAAATTAGGGATATGATCGATAAATCAGTCAATCAGTGCAGTGAGGCTGAGGGAGGGGTGAATAAAGAATGCAAATCCAAGTGCAAGGGCGACGGAGAAGAGGAAATGAGGGCTTAGTAAGGGAAGGCCTTTGGGAAGAGAAGGGCCTTCAACCAGGCTTAGAAGGAAGCCAGAGTGAATGTCTGTCAGTTATGAAAAGGAAGGGCATTCCAGGCTGGTGGCAGTATGTGATTGAGAGGTCGGTGGTGAGATAGACAAGATAGAGGTACAGTGAGTAGGCTGGTGTTAGAGGAGTGAAGTATGTGTGTGTGCAGACTAGGTTGTAGTAGAAGAGCAGTGAAGTAAGGTAGGAGTGGGCAAGATGATTGAGTGCTTAAAAGCCGATGGTAAAGAGATTTTGTTGCGGAGGTGGATGGGCAATCACAGGAAGCTCTTGATGTTGTATGTTGTATGTTGCCAACTTGTGCTTCCCAAGCGCTTAGTACAGTGCTCTGCATACAGTAAGCACTCAATAAATATGATTGAATGAATGAATCAGAATAAAAATTCTTAGCCTGATGCTTTGACATTTACATCCCAATCTCGAAGGAGGCAGAAGAATCTCAAGAAGGATTTTCTTCAAGAAATCCCAAAGTGTTGGTTTCCTCTGGACCCTTACTGTTGGAAAGTTGAACCCAGATCTGTTAGGTTGTAAGATTTTACTGGGAAGGGATTACGCCTTCTATCTCTACCATCCCTTCCCTATCGCTCAGTACAGTGCTCTGCTCACAGTCAGTGCTCAGTAAATACCACTGAATGTCCGACTGCTAACTTATAGTGCCTTCCCAACCCCATTCAGCTCCGGAATTTCATTCCAGACTCTGATTCCCTTGGACTCATTCAAAATTCTGGTCCCTGCTCCCTTTTTAGGACTAATTTTTAAAAATGAGCACTTTTTTTCGTTTGGAATTTGTACAGACCCAATCACATTAGCATCGTGTGCATATGAGGGGGAAAAAAAGCATGTTAACAGATGCCCTATTTATGGATAAATGTAAACCCATGATGTAGAGAAATTATTCATCTCATGTTTTTGTTGAAGAAGCAAAACACACAGTAAATTAAGTCTGGTCTTGAATTCTGCATTTCTATAAGTGTGGAAGGGACTGGGGAGAAAACTGTTCAATGTGGTATTAATTATTTAGGCAGTCTGAATGGGTTTCAATTGCATTACATGGAAAAATGGAAGAGCCCTCCAGTGACCAACTAAAGCTTTGGAATCCCCAGGGCCTTCTGCCGTGGATGGCATCTCCAAGCAAATCAAGTGTCTGCTTCATCCTTTAAAGACAGGGAAGACAAGCCCTGCTCAAGTTCCATTTACTCTTTCACAGAAGAGTTACGACTGATCCCAACCACCTGTGACAAGGGAGGAGAGAAAGGCTCTGTTGGTTGAAGCGTGAGAAGGCCCTCCGGATCAGGAGTCGTGGGAGAGAGAAACGTAGTGACCTAATGGAAGAAACCAGGGCTGAGGACCTGGGTTCTGATTCTGTTTCCTCCATTTGCCTGCTGTGTGACCTTAGGCAAAGTCAGTTGAATTTGTTGAGTGCTTACTGTGTGCTAAGCATTCTACTAAGCACTTGGGGGAGTACAATCGAGCAATATAACAGATACATTCCTTGTCCACAATGAGTTTACAGTCTAGAGGGGGAGACAGACAATATAAATAAATAAAATGCAGATATGGGCATAAGTGCTGGGTGGGGCTGGGAGGGAGGATGAATTAAAAAAAGCAAGTCGGGGTGACAGAAGGGAGAGGGAGAAGAGGAAAGGAAGACGTAGTCAGAGAAGGCCTCTTGGAGGAGATGGGCCTTCAGTAAGGCTTTCCTCACCTGTAAAATGGGGATTCAAATCCTGTTCTTCCTTTTACTTAGACTGTGAGCTGGTTGTCAGCCAATCCATCATGCTGCTGGCTTCTATCCTGACCCTGGTACCCTCATGGAGGTCCTGCATTCATAATAATAATAATAAAAATGACATTTATTAAGTGCTTACTATGTGTCAAGCACTGGGAAAGTTGCAAAGTGATCAGGTTGTCCCACGGGGGCTCACGTCTTAATCCCCATTTTACAGATGAGGTAACTGAGGCACAGAGAAATTAAGTGACTTGCCCAAAGTCACACAGCTGACAAGTGGCAGAGCTGGGATTTGAACCCATGACCTGTGACTCCAAAGCCTGTGCTCTTTCCACTGAGTCACACTGCTTCATCAGCTTGGCCACAACCGCAAGCATAGTGGACAGAGCATGGGCCTGGGACTCATGGGTCATGGGTTCTAATCCCAGCTCTGCCACATGCTTGCTATGTGACCTTGAGCAAGTCACTTTGCTTCTCTGGGCCTTAGTTCTCATCTGTAAAATGGGAATTGAGACTGTGAGCCCCATGCGGGACAGGGACTGTGTCCAACCCGATTTGCTTGTATCCACTCCTGAGCTTAGAACAGTGTTTGATGCATAATAAGAGCTTAAAAGATACCATAATCATTATTATTGAGAAGGTTATAGTTAAGACTATAACGTGGCTTCCTATAATCTTCCAGATGGGAAGGTATGGGCATGCCTACCAACGTGGTTATATTGTAAATAATAATAAATAATTAATAATTATGGCATTTAAGCGCTTCCTATGTGCCAAACACTAATCTAAGCCCTGGGGTAGATACAAGGTAATCCAGTTGTCCCACTTGGGGCTCACAGTCTCAATCCCCATTTTACATATGAGGTAATTTAGGCACAGAGAATTTAAGTGATGTGCCCAAGGTCATACAGAAAGCGAGTAGAGTCCGTGCTCTTGCCACTAGACCGTGCTACTTGCCCTGCTGCACGTACTCTCCCAAGTCCTTAGTACAGTGTTCTGCACACAGTAAGAGCTCAACCAATTGCATTAATGGATTGATTTTCTCAAAAACCTATCTCCTTTGCCCTCTCCTTTCTTCCCTTGTTCTTCTCCTACCCCCGATCTGGCATCTCCAGCATCTATGGTGGGGTGCTTAATGGTTTGAGTCTGGCTGAAGGCCCACAGGCAGAATGAACATAACCTGTTAGAGTGAAAGCCCTTCATGGTCAGGGAATAATAATAATAATAATGGTATTTGTTAAGCACTTACTATGTGCCAAGCACTGTTCTAAGCACTGGGGAGGTTACAAGGCGATCAGGTTGTCCCACGGGGGGCTCACAGTCTTAATCCCCATTTTACAGATGAGTTAACTGAAGCACAGAGAAGTGAAGTGACTTGCTCCAAGTCACACAGTTGACAATTGGCACTGCTGGGATTTGAACCAGTGACCTCTGACTCCAAAGCTCGGGCTCTTTCCACTGAGCCATGCTGCTTCTGGGTCACATGCTGTTGTGTGGACTTTCCCAAGCATTCAGTACAGTGCATTGCACCCCAAAGATGCTCGGTAAATACAATGCCTATGGATAGTTGAAACCCCTTGTGGGCAGAGAATGTATCTTTTGCTTCTGTTGAACTTTCCCCAGCACTTAGTACAATATATTGCATCCAGTCGGTGTTCAGTATATACCGTGACTTCTAAGACTATGGGTAGCGGAAGGCAGGAAAAATGCCTTGCTTTGGTTGTACTTTCCCAAGAACCCAGAGAAGCATACTGGGTAGAGCACTAGCCTGGGTTCTAATCCCAGCTCTGTCCCATATCGGCTGTGTGCCCTTGGGTAAGTCAATTCACTTCTCTGTGCTTCAGTTACCTCATCCATAAAATGGGGATTGAGACCGCAAGTCCCATGTGGGACAGGGACTGCGTCCAACCTGATTTGCTTGTAACCACCTCAGCACTTAGTACAGTGCTTGGCACATAGTAAGCATTTAACAAATATCATTATTATTACAGTACAGTTCCCATAGACAATGAATACATCCCATCTTTGCTACTTGATAGAAGGCTTACCAGCTCCAGACCAAACCCTTGCAGGAGGGACAATCAGTGCCAGGAGGTTTATCAGAGATGAAACAGTTCTTTTTGAGCTCCTGACTCGGCTCCCTCATTCTTTCCTCCCCCTCCACACACACCCCCAACCCCGAGCCCGAGAATGCCTCCAATCGATCGGTTTCCTCCAGCTGCCCCCTCGGGTCAGGCCGATTTATGAAAGTCATCGGCCAGGGGAGGCCCAGCGACGGCTATCAAAGGCCAGGTGGGAAAGGCTCACTGGGGAACCGCCAAGCCAGGCTGGGCTGCAGGATGAAATTAGCCCAAATTTCACCTCTGCTCCGCTGCGAAAGCCTGCCGGGGAGATGTTAGAGCGGGAAAACAACACTCAGATTACGGGAGCGGAGGAGGGAATTTTTGTCCAAGAATCTTTCTGGGTGGTGCTGGAAAGGAGCAGGATGCTGGCAAATGGAATGGTGGTGGCCCAAAAGAAGCAGTGAGGCCTAATGGATAGAGCCACTGGCTTGGGAGTCAGAAGGACCTGGGTTCTAATCCCAGCTCTGCCACTTGTCTGCTGTGTGACCTTTGGCAAGTCACTTCAATCAATCAATCAATCAATCAATCGTATTTATTGAGCGCTTACTATGTGCAGAGCACTGTACTAAGCGCTTGGGAAGTACAAATTGGCAACACATAGAGACAGTCCCTACCCAACAGTGGGCTCACAGTCTAAAAGGGGGAGACAGAGAACAGAACCAAACATACCAACAAAATAAAATAAATAGGATAGAAATGTACAAGTAAAATAAATAAATAAATAAATAGAGTAATAAATATGTACAACCGTATATACATATATACAGGTGCTGTGGGGAAGGGAAGGAGGTAAGACAGGGGGATGGAGGGGGGACGAGGGGGAGAGGAAAGAAGGGGCTCAGTCTGGGAAGGCCTCCTGGAGGAGGTGAGCTCTCAGCAGGGCCTTGAAGGGAGGAAGAGAGCTAGCTTGGCGGATGGGCAGAGGGAGGGCATTCCAGGCCCGGGGGATGACGTGGGCCGGGGGTCGATGGCGGGACAGGCGAGAACGAGGTACAGTGAGGAGATTAGCGGTGGAGGAACGGAGGGTGTGGGCTGGGCAGTAGAAGGAGAGAAGGGAGGTGAGGTAGGAGGGGGCGAGGTGATGGAGAGCCTTGAAGCCCAGGGTGAGGAGTTTCTGCCTGATGCGCAGATTGATCGGTAGCCATTGGAGGTTTTTGAGGAGGGGAGTAATATGCCCAGAGCGTTTCTGGACAAAGATAATCCGGGCAGCAGCATGAAGTATGGATTGAAGTGGAGAGAGACACGAGGATGGGAGATCAGAGAGAAGGCTAGTGCAGTAGTCCAGACGGGATAGGATGAGAGCTTGAATGAGCAGGGTAGCGGTTTGGATGGAGAGGAAAGGGCTTCACTTCTCTGGGCCTCAGTGACTTCATCTGTAAAATAGGGGTTAAGGCCTAATGAACAGAGCCAGGGTCTGGGAATCTGAAGGATCCAGGTTCTAATCCCAGCTCCTCCACTTGTCCGCTGTGTCACTTCTCTGAGCCTCAGTTCCCTTACCTATGAAATGGGAATCGAGACTGTGAGCCCCAGGTGAGACAGACTCTTTCCAACTGTGTCCAACCTATGTCACCGCCTCTAGAATGTAAGCTTGTCATGGGCAGGGAATGTGTTCATTGTATTGTACTCTCCCAAGCTCTTAGTACAGTGTTCTGCACACAGTAAGTGATCAGTAAATAAGACTGACAGACTGATTAGCTTGCATCTATCCCAGTGCTTGCACATAGTAAGTGCTAACAAATACCATAAAAAGAAGGGAGAGGAGACTGAGGCTGGATGGATTTTAAAGGAGTTCCTGGGAACAAGAAGCCTTCTGTCTTAGGTTTGGCACATGGTAAGCATTTAAATATCACATTCATTTCATAGATTGTTAGCCCTCCAAGAGCAGGAGTATCCCTGCTCGGTGGCTCTGACTGAGCTATCTAACCTGCGGGTACCCAGTGAAGACTTGCTGACCTACTGACCATTCCTTCCAAGATTACTGGACTGTAAGCTCCTTGAAGGTACAGATTGTGTCTACAACAGTGTGGAGCTGTAGTCTCCCAGGTACTTACTATAGTACTTTTCATACAGTAAACCCTCAACATACACTGTAGGCTGATGGATTGTTAGCTCCCAGTGGGTGCTCAATATATTCCATTGATTGATAACACTCAGTGGGTACTCAATAAATGCCAGTGATTGATTGATAGCTCCCAGTGGGTGCTCAATAAATACTATTGATTGATTGATAGCACTCAGTAGGTGCTCAATATATGCCACTGATTCATTGGTAGCACCCAGTGAGTGCTCAGTAAATGCCATCGATCAATTGACTGGGGGTACTCAGTGGGTGCTCAATAAATTCCATTGATTTATTGTCAGCTGTGTGACTTTGGGCAGTCACTTAACTTCTCTGGGCCTCAGTTCCCTCATCTGTAAAATGGGGATTAAGACTGTGAGCCCCACGTGGGACAATCTGATCACCTTGTATCCCCCCAGTGCTTAGAACAGTGCTTGGCACATAGTAAGCACTTAATAAATACCATAATCATTATTATTATTGATTGACAGCATCCAGTGGGTGCTCAATATTCACTGATTGATGGATTGATAGCACCCAATGAGTGCTCAATATACCATTGATTGATTGATTGATAGGACCCAATGGTATTCAATAAAAACTACTGATTGAATGATTGATAGATTAAGTAGTTTGCTTAAGCTGGGTGAGGTTCAGAGATCCGGCGAAGAGGAGTGAGACCTCTTGATACGAGGACAAGCAGAAGAGACGGCCGAAGAGAGTAGCTTAGTCTGAGACGGAACCTGGAATTTGAGGATGTTTTTCACAGATTTCCCTCATGTCTCAGCAGCTCTTTAAAGTAATAGCCAAGAGTTTAGATTCATTATTTAGTTTTAGTGGAAAATAAACAACAGGGACGATAGCAAGGAGCTGTGTATTTAGCTCGCTCGAATCACTCATCTCCTGTTCCCTGGTGACATTCATCTGCCATTTCCGGGCATATCTCTGGCGAGGGAGTTGCGTCCCAATTACAGGAGGGAACATTGAAGAGAGGAGATTGAGATAGTTTATCACCAGCCTCATAGGAAGGAACTGACGGAGACGCGGTGCTGACACTGGGTGAGCCTGGGAATCCAGACCCTCGTCCTCAGGTGGTGGTCAGCAGGGAGGCTAGATGCCAAGCCGTCAATCAATTGAGCATATTGATTGTGTATAATGTGCTGTGCTGAACACTTGAGAGAGTCCTGTGGCCTAATGGTTAGAGCGCAGGAGTGGAAGTCAGGAGAATTGGATTGAAATTCCAGCTCTGCCATTTAGGATTTAGGAAAGAGCAGAAGCCTGGGTGTCAGAAGGACTTGGGTTCTATTCCTGGTTCTGCCACTTATCTGCTGTGTGACCTCAGGCAAGTCACTTTGTTTCTCTGTGCCTCAATTCTCTCATCTGCAAAACAAATAACACTACTAATATTATTATTATTATTATTGTTATTGCCTGCTGGGTGACTTCGGGCAATTCACTGGCCCTCTTAACCTCAGTTTATCTGTAAAATGGAGATGAAATACCTTCCTCTTCTTTCCCCTTGGACTCTGAACCTTGGGTGCCCCCTGTATCTACCCGTTGCTTAGCACATAGTAAAATCTTAACAAATGCGCTAATTATTAGTATTATTAAAAGAATTACGTAGGATCTTGCCCTCAAATTTTTTTACAATCCAGCAGTTAGAGGTAGCATGGCAGATACTAGAACAGGATCTACTGAGTTTAGAACACGGTGGAATTTGCCTACTCTGGGCCAAGAACACTGCGGTCACCTCCCTTGTGCCAGCTGTCCACTGTGTACAGTATTCAATCATATTTATTGAGCACTTACTGTGTACAAAGCACTGTACTATGCACTTGGGAGAGTACAATATAACAACAAAGACGCATTCCTGCCCACAATAAGGTCACATTCTAGAGTACTCCAGACTCTTCAGGATGCTGAACTCTACAGCTGGAGGGTATACAGAAGAATTAGAAGACCAAATTCCTTCTCTTGTGGATCTTTCAGACTAGTAGGGGAAGATAGGTATAAATGGATGCATCATAGTAACTATGAATGTTAGACTCCAGTGGATCCATAAATCAATAGCCTGTGAGTGCCAAAGAATACTGAGGGGCCGGCAAGTCCGGGGAATGGGGAATTAACCAGGTGTGAACACCTGCATGTCACTCAGTAAAACATCCCAATGCCCACTTGACTGAGAGCAGCAGGCCATTCACCAATGGAGACAAGGGAAAGACTTGATTTTTGTGTCAGCCTCCCTACCTCCTGTCTCTCCCCACTCTAATCTCCACTCTGCTGCCAGGAACATTTTTTTTTTTTTTTTTTTTTTTTACAAACCGTTCAGTCTGTGTTTCCCCACTCCTCAAGAACCTCCAGTGGTTGCCCATCCACCTCTGCATCAGAGAGAAACTCCTTACCATCAACTTTAAAGCAATCACCTTGCCCCCTCTGACCTTACCTCTCTGCTTTCCTAATGCAACCCAGCCTGCACACTTAACTCTTCTGAAGTCAAGGTATTCAAAGTACTTCTTTCTTGTCTATCTTGCCAGCGACCTTTTGCTCACATCCTGTCTCTTACCTGGAATGTCCTCTCTCATCAAAGCCAACAGTCAATCACTCTCCCCACCTTTAAAACCTTATTAAAAGCACACCTCCCCCAAGAGGCCTTCCCTAACTAAGCCCTCATTTCCTTTTCTCTCTACCTTCTGCATCACCTTTGCACTTGGATTTACATCCTATATTCACCCTCCTCTCAGCCCCATGGCATTCATGTAAATATCCATAATTGATTTATATTAAGTTCTATATCCCCCTCTAGATTGTAAGCTCATTATGGGTAGGAAACGTGTCTACCAACTCTGTTATACTGTATTCTCCTAAATGCTTAGTATAGTGCTCTGCACCCAGTAAGCGCTCAGTAAATACCATCGATTGATTTATTAAGGGAAAGTGAGTGTTGCAGCAAGACCAGAAACATGGTAGCTTAGTGGAAAGAGCTGTGACCAAAGAATCAGAGGACCTGGGTTCAAATCCTGGTTCTACCACTTGCCTGCTGTGATCTTTAGCAAGTGACTTAACTTGGTTGTGCCTCTGTCTCCTCAATCTGAAAAATCCGATTCTCCCTCCTACTGTGAGCCCCTTGGGGGACAGGGACTGTGCCTTACTTGATTATCTTGTATAATAATAATGATGTATTTATTAAGTGCTTACTATGTGCAAAGCACTGTTCTAAGCACTGGAGAGGTTACAAGGTGATCAGGTTGTCCCACAGGGGGCTCACAGTCTTCATCCCCATTTTACAGATGAGATAACTGAGGCTCGGAGAAGTTAAGTGACTTGCCCAAAGTCACACAGCTGACAGTTGGTGGAGCCAGGATTTGAACCCATGAACTCTGACTCCAACCCCGGGCTCTTTCCAATGAGCCACACTGCTTTTCCAATCTACCCCAGGGTTTAGAACAGTGCTCATCATTCTTTAATTATAGAATCAAGCTCTGATTTGAAGCTGATAGAGGCCCGTGCTCTGAACTGGTGGCTCCTCCCTAAGAACAGCTCAGGGGAAGAGGTCTGATAAGCAGCATGGCTCAGTGGAAAGAGCACGGGCTTGGGAGCCAGAGGCCATGGGTTCTAATCCCAGCTCTGCCACTTATCAGCTGTGTGACTTTGGGCAAGTCACTTAACTTGTCTGGACGTCAGTTACCTCATCTGTCAAATGGGGATTAAAACTGTGAGCCCTACATGGGACAACCTGATCACCTTGTATTCCCCCCGGCGTTTAGAACAGTGCTTAGGACATAGGAAGCACTTAACAAATGTCATTATTATTATTATTATAAGAGGGAACAACTGGCCTGCACTTAGTACAGTGTCTGGCACATAGTAAGTGCTTAACAAATACTGTAAAAAAAAAACCCCTACAGGTTCCTACAAGACCCAGCTGTGGGGAAGAGATGTAACAATGAATGTAATGAGGGAGGCAAAGAATCTTAAAAGGTGTCTGTAGCTGTCGGAGCAGGAGGTAAATTTCCCAGCTGCCCCATCCCTCTGAGGACACAGCTTGCCCTGACTCTGTCACTGGGGAGAGGGAGATACTACATCTGGCCAATAGCTCATCGCCTGGGAGCCTGACGTCCCCAACCGAGCCTTCATTGGCTGAGTGAGCCCAGAGGGCAGCGGGCGGTGCTTGCGTGGGAAAAGGTGAAAACCTCCAGATATGACACAGTGATATAATATTATTGCTGGCGCCTTGCGAAGGAAGGTCCTTTGGATGGTAATTCTGGCCTAGTTTCCATGCAGCTGCAGAGAGCCGGTCCCTTCCTGAGAGCCGGCGCTGCCACTGATACAACCTGGGCCTGCTCTACTTGGTGAAAACACTGTCAGGGGTGGGTTCTTGTCTGAGGACCCGGGTTCTAGTCTTGATTCCTCCACTTGTCTGTTGTGTGACCTTGAGTAAGTCACTTCACTTTTCTGGGTCTCAGTTTCCTCACCTGTAAAATGGGGGTGAAGACTGTGAGCTCCATGTGGGATATGGACTGGTTTCAACCTGATTATCTTATATCTATACCAGTGCTTAGTACAATGTCTGGCACATAGTGAGCACTTTACAAATACCACTACTGATATTATTATGAGGGGAGACAGCCATTAAAATAGATTAGGGTTGGGGGAAGTAGTAGATTATTCAAAGGAGATACGATGGTAGAACCCCTAGTTTAGTGCAGCACCATTGTACACACCCCCATGGGATGCTCAAAAAAAGTCATCACTATTATTACCACCATTATTCATAGTAAAAATAATAACAGCTTTTGTTAAGTATTTATTATGTGTCAACCACTGTTCTAAGCTCTGGGATCGGTATGCACTAATCAGGTTGGATAAAATCCCTGTGTCACATGAGGCTCACAGTTTTAATCCCCATTTTACAGATGAGGGAACTTAGGCACAGAGAAGTAAACCGACTTGCCCAAGGTCACCCAGCAGACGTGGTGGAGCTGGGATTATAATCCAGGGCCTTCTGACTCTCAAGCCCATACCTCTATCCACTAGACCACACTGCTTCTCTCTTACTACTACTACTATACTATCAATCTATGGTATTTACTGAGGGCTTAATGTGTGCAGAGCACTGTATTAATATTACCTCTAGTGTTACTACTACTGCTACTATTACTGCTACTATTGCTACCATTGCTAATACTGTTGCTATTACTATTATTAATAATAATAATCATATTTATTGAGCACTTACTGTGCACAAAGTACTGTAATAAGTGTTTGGGAGAGTACAATATAACAGCAAACACATTCCCTGCCCACAGTGAGCTCACAGTCTAGAGGGGGAGAAAGACATTATTATAAATAAATAGATGAATAAATTATAGACATGTACATATATACAGTGGGAGAAGAGGAGAGAAAGGCTCAGTCAGGGAAAGCTTCTTAGAGGGGAGATGGCCTTCTCAATGAGACTTTGAAGTGGGGGAGAGTAATTATTGGTCTGATATGAGAGGGAGGGCATTCCAGGCCAGAGGTAGGATGTGGGCAAGAGGGCGGCTGCGAGATAGAGGAGATGGAGGTACACTGAGAAGGTTAGCACCAGAGGAACTAAGTGTGTGGGTTGGGTTGTAAGAAGAGAGTAGCAAGGTGAGGTAGGAGGCTAAGTGCTTAAGTGCTACTACTATTACTAGTGACAAGAGCCTGGGCTTGGGAATCAGAGGTCGTGGGTTCTAATCCCGGCTCTGCCACTTATCAGCTGGGTGACTTTGGGCAAATCACTACACTTCTCTGTGCCTCAGTTACCACATCTGAAAGATGGGGATGAAGACTGTGAGACCCACGTGGGACAACCCGATGACCTTATATCCACCCCAGAGCTTAGAACAGTGCTTGGCATATAGTAAGTGTTTAACAAATACCATTATTATTATTATTATTATTGCTACAATTACTATTACAGTGGCTACTACTGTTACTTTACTATTGTTACTGCCATTATGACTATTACTACTACTACCATTACTATTACTACTCCTACTACTGTTTAAACTAGCATTACTACTACTAAATCTTACTACTGCTACTTACTGTTACTACTACTACTACTTCTATTACTCTGCCTCCTAATACTATAAACTCAAAGGCACCTAGAAGAAGAAGGAATGTTAAGTTCTAGGGAGTCTAATGCCATACACTGCACCCACCCAGTAAGCATTCAATAAATAGCATTACCACTAGTATTAATAGGACAGCAACTCCCTCCTCACCTTCTAATACTATAGACCGAGAGGAAATTAGGGGTCAAGGGAATGGTGGACTCAGGGAATTCATCTAACAGGAAACTGCCATCGGGGTTGAGGTAGTCAGTGAATTGCAATGATGATGGTCTTTGCCCTCTTGAAGGGACATGGAGGGCATTGGAACTGGACGCAACTTCCTTTCGGGTTCTTCTGAGCGGTGGATGGAGAGGAGGGTCACCTATCAGGCCTGGAAGGCTGGGGATGCTGTGTTTGCTGGCCAGGGTTTGTGTGCAAATAAGCCTGTGCTTGCAGCTCAGTGCTCACATTGAACATTAGAGTCAGGTAGGCAAAGGGAAATATAACAAGCAGATATATCTTCCCTCGTTCGTGCTCTCTAACCCCAAACTTGATGAGGTCCCGGGGGGATTTTACTCGGCACAATTTTATTTCCCATCAGCTCCTGGCCCTGAATGTCTAGGTTTCCCAGCCCTCCCGCCCCCCAACACTTTCCAAGCTGTAATAACGAGAGGAAAAATCTCAGGCTGTGAATTGCTCATGAACAGCTGGGGACCGGATCAAGTCTCCTGCTCTGTTCCCTGCCACACTGTTCCTGGATCTGTGTGAACGGTGGCCCTCTATGTTTTAATTTGAGCCGTCAGCCCGGCTGTTTGGACAATTTCCCAGCAGACCGTGGTGTCCTCTTGTTACTAGAGAATGATGGTATTTATTCCATTTCTTTATGGCATTTGTTAAGCGCTTAATAAATGCCAGGCATTGTACTAAGCACTGGGGTAGAGGTTGAACACAGTCCATGTGCCACGTGGGGCTCGCATTCTTCATCCCCGTTTTACAGATGAGGTGAGCGTATTGCGCATTTACTCTGTGCACAGCCCTGTTCTAAGTCCTTGGGAGACTACAATACAAGAGTTAGTAGACACGATCCCTGCCCACAGAGAGCTGTCAGTCTATGGGGAGTCCTTAACTACTTTCTTGGATTGTGATATCATTCATTCAGTTGTATTTATTGAATGCTTACTGTGTGCAGAGCCCTGTATTAAGCAATTGGAAGAGTACAGTACAACGATAAACAGGCACATCCCCTGCCCACAACGAGCTTACAGTCTAGGGGGGAGACAGGTATTAATATAAATAAATAACTAACAAACTAACTAACTAAATAAATAAATAAATTACAGTTATGTACATAAGTGTTGTGGGGCTGGGTGGGGAGATGAATAAAGGGAACAAGTCAGGGAGAGGAAGAAGAGAGTGGGAGAAGAGGAAAGGAGGACTTAGGGAAGGCCTCTTGAAAGAGATGGGCCTTCAATAAGGCTTTGAATGGGGGTGAGTAATTGTCTGTTGGATTTAAAGAGGGGGGCTGTTCCAGGCCAGAGGCAGCTCATGAGTGAGGGGTCAGAGATGAGATAGACAAGATTGAGGCACAGGGAGAAGGTTAGCATTAGAGGAGTGAAGTGTGCTGGATGAGCTGTAGTAGGAGAGTAGCAAGGTAAGGTAGGAGGGGGCCAGGTGTTTGAGAGCTTTTAAGCTAATGGTGAGAAGTTTTTGTTTAATGCCAAGGTGGATGGGCAACTGCTGGAGTTTTTTGAGGCGTGGAGAAAAACCCTGAGCGTTTTTGTAGAAAAATGATCTGGGCAGCAGAGTGCAGTATGGACTGGAGTGGGGAGAGACAGGAGGCTGGGAGGTCAGCTAGGGGGCTGATGCAGTAATCCAGGTGGGATAGAATGAGTGATTGCATTAACATGGTAGTTTGGATGGAGAGAAAAGGGCAGATTGCAGACATGTTGTGAAGGTGGGACATTGAATATGTGGGTTGAATGACAAAGCGGAGTCAAAGATAATGCAAAGGTTATTGGACTTGTGAAACAGGAAGGATGGTGGTCCCAACTACAGTGATGGAAAAGTCATGGGAAGGACAGAGTATGAGGGTGAAGATAAAGAGTTCTGTTTTGGATGTGTTAAGCTTGAGGTGACAAGAGGACTTCCACTTAGAGATGTCTTAAAGACAGGAGGAAATGCAAGAGAGAAATGCTAGAGAGAGGAAGAGAGATCAGTGCTGGAGATGTAGATTTCTGAATCATCCACGTAGATGTAGAAGTTGAAGCCAGGGGAGCGAGTGAGTTCTCCAAGGGAATGGCTATAGATGGAGAATAGAAAGGGACCCAGAATTGAACCTTGAGGGACCCCACAGTTAGGGGGTGGGAGGCAAAGGAGGAGTCCACGAAGAAGACTGAGAATGAATGGTCAGAGAGATGAGAGGAGAACCAGAAGAAGACAGTATCAGTGAAGCCATGGTTGGATATTGTTTCCAGGAGAAGGGGGTGGTCAAGAGTGATGAAGGAGAAGTAACAAGGAAGATTAGGATAAGTTGAGGCCATTGGATTTGGCAAGATTTGTCAAGAAAGGTGACCTTTGAGAGAGTGGTTTCTGTGGAGTGAAGGGGGTGGACGGTAGATTGGAGGGGGTCAAGGAGAGAATTGGAGGAGAGGAATTTGAGAACGGGCTGGGTAGACAGCTCACTCAAGGAGTTTGGAGAGGAATTGTAGGAGGGATATGGAGAGATAATGAGGGAGCTTTGAAGTCAAGGGAGGTTTTTTTAGGATAGTGGAGACATGGGCATGTTTGAAGGCACTGGGAAAGAAACAATTGGATAGCGAAGTCTTGAAGATGGCTGTAAGGGAGAAAGAAGGAAGGAGGGAGAGTGTTTTGATAAGGTGTGAAGGAATAGGGTCAGATGTGCAGGTGGAGGGGGTGGGTTTTGAGAGAAGACAGGAGATCTCCTCTAGAGATACTGCTGGGAAAGATGGTGAGTTGAAGAGAGGGCAGGAGAGGAGAGGGACTGAGAAGGGGCAGGGGTGATTTTAGGGAGATCACACCTGGTAGTGTCAATTTTCTTAATAAAGTAGGTGGCCATGTAATTGGGGATATCAAAATGGACGCATCATAATTTGGACTAGGAACTTACAAAAGGGAAACCGATTAGAAGTGTCTAATGCAATGGGTGACCTCCAAACACCTTTCCTTAAAACTCAGATTTCAGAGGAATCAGGAATAAATCAATCAATCATATTTATTGGGCACTTACTGTGCACAGATCACTTTACTAAGGGCACGATATGACAGAGTTGGTAGACACATTCCCTGACCACAAGAAGCTCACAGTCTAGGGGGTGGTAAAAGGGAAGGATGGATTTGTGAAGCTGCCTCTGAAGCTATCAATTTGTGGAATTTTCCAAACAGAAGGGAGTCAGAGTAGCTTTCAATGTATCCAGTGGACAACTTGGAAGTTTTGCATTCCCTGAGAGAGTGTCCCCCAGAGCAGCTGGGAATCATTGTCCTGAATCAAACCCCTGACCTGGAGCCCTTTTGCATTTGAGCTGTTCGCCAGGGACTGGGCCCCAAAGCAGTGCTTGAACCCCGGGTTTAGAAGGCAGGAATCTTGACTACTTCTCAGTCACATTTTTAAAACTGTGTTTAAGCACTTACTAGGAGCCAAGCACTGTACTAAGTGCTGGAATAGACACAAGATAATCAGATCAGATTATCTGATGAGCCAGATAATCACTGGGGTACTAAGCACTGGAGTAGATACAAGATAATCAGGTCAGACACAGCTCCTGTCCCTCAAGTGCTGCACAGTCTAAGGGGGAATAGGAGCATGAGTGTTATCCCCATTTTACAGGTGAGAAAATGGAGGCTTAGAGAGGCTAAGTGACTTGCCCAAGGTCACACAGCCATCCTGTGGCCGAACCGGGACTGGAACCTTTAAAAGAAGCATACTTTAGGGGATAGAGCACAGGCCCGGGAGTCAGAAGGACCTGGATTCTAATCCAGACTCTGCCACTTGTCTGCTGTGTGACTTTGGGCAAGTCACTTAACGTCTCTGTGCCTCAGTTATCTCATGTGTAAAATGGGAATTGAAACTGTGAGCCCCATGTGGGATAGGGATTGTGTCTGACCTGAAGCAGCATGGCTTAGAGAAGCAGCGTGGCTCAGTGGAAAGAGCATGGGCTTTGGAGTCAGAGGTCATGGGTTCAAATCCCTGCTCCACTGCTTGTCAGCTGTGTGACTCTGGGAAAGTCACTTAACTTCTCTGTGCCTCAGTAACCTCATCTGTAAAATGGGGGTTAAAACTGTGAGTCCCTCGTGGGACAACCTGATCAACTTGTATCCTCCCCAGCGCTTAGAACAGTGCTTTGAATGTAGTAAGTGCTTAATAAATGCCATTGTTGTTATCTACCCCAGCACTTAATAGTGCCTGGCACATAGTAAGCGCTTAACAAATACCGTAAAAAAGGACTGAAAAACCCAGGTGTGGTGTTGAATGAACTTGAGGGACCTTGAGGGAGCTTTCCTGTCTCCTGGAGATGGAGTTTTAACATGGCTTGGCCAACTTAATCCCAGTGCTGGCACTGGGCTGCTTTGAGGAGGCTTGTCCTTCTGCCTTGCCATCTGGGATCACCGGCAGGATGCACAGAAGCTGCTGATGATTCCGTGAGATGGAGTGGGGAGGGGGTGTCTAATGGGAATGACGAACCCCAGGAAAGGAAATTTGTGTCTGTCCATGGTCCTGGGTACTTCAGTCCCTGGACCCCAGGGTCTGGAAAAGGCAATTCCCATTGGTGCCTGGATAAAGGGGACCCTGCAGGGAATGGGGAGGGGTAAGTGCAGTTGTGTCCTAGGTGGAAGGTTCTGAGCACAGAGGAGGTTGGGAGGCTGTGCAGGCAGAGCACAGGAGCAGGAGAGGCAGGAGGAGAAGGAAAAGGAGGAGGAGGAGAAGAGGAAGAGAAGAAGAGAAGAACGAGGAGGAGAAGAAGGAGAAAGGATGAAGAGAAGAAGGAGGAAGCAAAAGAGGAGAAAGAAGGAAGAGAAGGAGGGGGGGCGTTGGAGGAGGAGGAGGAAAGGGAGGAGCAGCAGGAGAAGGGTGAATGGCATAGGTAGAGCAGGTGACATGTTAGGTCCCAGCAGGTAATTTCTGACCAGACACATGGGCTGGCAAGAGGTCACTGTGGTTTATATCCAGTCAGGGTAAGTGCAACTTGGTCTGGGAAGGGGGAGGAACCTGGAGCCTGGCACCCAGCAGCCATGGGGTCACATGAGGCACTTCTGGAGCCCCAGAAACCACTGCTCTACAGATCTGTTGGTTTTACACTGGAGGAGGTGGGGGTGGCCGGGGACCGGTGGGAGGCAGAGGGGTCACTGAGGGGCAGCAAGAGGGTACCAGGGGAGGGACAGAGGATCGTGAGGGTTGGAGGTGTGGCAACAGCAGGAGGGCACTGGACAAGTTAATGAAGTGTACTTGGCCAAGGAACATCAGGCGCTTGGCTGGAAAATGCACACTAAGGGCAAACTAGCATTGTTCATTAATCATTGTCTGTGAGATTATCCTTCACTTATCTTCAAGACAATGCGCTTTTGCACTTTGTAGGTTAGAGGATGTTGGGCTAGAAAAACATCGGATAGACAGCACTCCACCAGCATATTTCTCGCTCTCTTCAAATGGTAATTTAAGTGCTTACTATGTGCCAGACACTGAACTAAGCACTGGGGTAGATACAAGATAATCAGGATGAACACAGTCCTTGTCCCACAAAGAGATCACAGTCTTAATCCCCATTTTACAGATGAGGTAATTGAGGCACAGAGGAATTAAGTGACTTGCCCAAGATCACACAATAGACAAGTGGAGGAGCCGGGATTAGAATTCAGGTTCTCTGACTCCCAGCCTGTGCTCCTTCCACTAGGCTAAACCGCTTCTTTCTCTGTCTCTCACTCTCTCTCTGTTTCTCTTTCCCTCACCTCAATCTTAGGTAGTTTTTTTCCTCTGCCCCCGCAAGGGACCAGATGTGGGAAAAGACAACAGGGAGGGGGAAGACAGTTTATTAGAAAAAGAAAGCTCCCCTCAGGGAAAGGGAACAGATAACCCAAACATCTTGGGAGCCAGAGAGAGAAAACAATTCCTCCTGCCTGGATTTTGGAACTGTCATATACGGGTAGTTTTGCCATCTGAGGGTGGGCAGACCAGGGTGAGAGGGTGACTTCAGAGGAGCAGCAATGCAAGCTATTAGAAAAAAAGCATCCAACCATCGGGGACAACAGACTCAGCCTCCCCCATCCATTGGGCGGGCCCAACTTTAATTGCTATCTTAAATTAATTAGGATAATGATCACCTAGAAGGGCAGGGAAGAGAGGCCCTCGCCAACGAGATTAAAACGAGGGAGACCAAAGCATCAGGGAAACAAAGCAGGCCTGGTGGAACAATGCAAGACTCATCTTGGCTGCCACTTGGCGTGGGCTGCGTTGACATCTGAGTTCCCCACTCCCCCCACCACCCACACGCATTCTAGCTTTTATGAATAAATTGCTCTTGCCAAAATCGGTCGGTTGTTTGTGGACGTTGATTTATTTTCTCTGATTCTTTTTGATTGTTATATTTTGGATGGTGCTTACTGATGTGAAAAAGCCATCTCGTATTGCTGATAAATCTGGAGATAACGGTGGAGGTCAGAGTAGTGGAAAAGAGGAAGGTGGAACTGGATTTCACAAGCATTCATCCTGGGACCGACTGAGAATAATAATGGGATAATTAGTTAGGCTCGGCCCTTTGAAAATTAAGGGGGTGAAGGTGGAGGGGATCATACTAGGGTGCCATTTGATCTTTCTGGAATGTTCCTGTCCTCCTCCTGAGACCCTTCTTCCTCCTCTTCTCTACAGTGTGTGTCTATGTGTTGTATGTGCATGCACGCGTGTGTGCAAGAGTTAGGCTGAGTAATGGCTGACAGCTGGAGAATGGGATGCTTTTCTTGTTCTGGTTTCATATCCATTCATACCCTTTCCAAGGTCACAGAGACCTCTTCAAGGTTAGCCAGTACTTCCATGTGATTCTGTGCAGACTCTCATGACCCTGAATGAGTATCACAGAGAGGACTGAACCCTGACTAATGTGGAGGTGGAGGAGAAGAGGACCAGGAGGAGGGAAAGCTCACCTCCTCTAGTAGGTCTTCCCAGGCTGAGCCCCCCTTTTCCTCTGTTCCTCCTCCCCTCCCCATCACCCCTACTCCCTCCCTCTGTTCTACCCCACTCCCTGCTCCATGGCACCTGTGTATATATGGACATATTTATTATTCTATTTATTTTGTTAATTTGCATATATCTATAATTCTATTTATATTGATGCCTTTCTACTTGTTTTGTTGTCTGTCTCCCCACTTCTAGACTGTGAGCCCATTGTTGGGTAGGGATTGTCTCTATGTTGCCGAACTGTACTTTCCAAGCACTTAGTACAGTGCTCTGCACACAGTAAGCACTCGATAAATATGATTGAATGAATGACTGGGCAAATATAATTACAGTATCCGTTAAGGGCCATCTCTGTGCCAAGTGCTGGAATGGATAAGAGCCAATCATACCAGTCGCCCTCCTGGTCTCTCCCCAGACTCACAGGGAGGGAGATCATGTACCTTATCCCCATTCTATGGAGGGGGAAACTGAAGCTCAGGGACTCAAATGACTTCTTCTGGGATGTAGTCTAGGCTACTCAGCTTCTTGGCACTGGTCAGCTGACCCCGGTGACCAGCTGTCAGGACATTTCACCTTAAATAGGTCAAAAGTGATTTGGACAGGAAGGAGATAAGCTTAGTTTCAATTATTCTAATGAGCAAGACACACGCTTCTGACTCCAATATTGGATCAAAGCCCATGGCCAAGAAGCTCTTCCGAAATCCACAGCCGATGGAAAAATCAGAAGTACCCTCTATTCACAGAGACCCTGAATCAGCTCTCTCCCTCCTATTAATAATAATAATGACATTTATTAAGTGCTTAGTATGTGCAGAGCACTGTTCTCAGTGCTGGGGAGGTTACAAGGTGATCAGGTTGTCCCACGGAGCTCACAGTCTTAATCCCCATTTTATAGATGAGGGAACTGAGGCACAGAGAAGTGAAGTGACTTGCCCAAAGTCACACAGCTGACAATTGGCAGAGCTGGGATTTGAACCCATGACCTCTGACTCCAAAGCCCATGCTCTTTCCACTGAGCCATGATCCTATTGATCCACTCTCCTTTCTACTAAACCCCAGCTCACACTTCTTATTCCTCTCACACCCACCTCAATCAAGGGTATTTTTTGAGGGTTTACTGTGTGCCGAGCACTGTACCAAGCACTTGGGAGAATACAATATGATTGAGTTGGTAGATATTATCTCTGCTCTCAAGGAGTTTATAATCTAGAGGGGGAGGTAGACACTCACAATAGATTCTGATTGTGTCCAATCTATATTGAATCTACCCTGGAATATAGTACAGTGCTTAGCACATACCAAGTGCTCAGTGTTACTCATTCTCACCTCCCCACCCACAGATAGTTTTCACATCCTTCATCCTACCCCTCTCTGGCACTTCTTCCCCCTTCACACCCAACAGATCACTTGTCAAAGCCCTTTTCTATATTTGTTAAGCACTTACTATGTGTGAGGCACAGTACCAAACACTAGGGTAAATACAAGGTAATTAGGTTGGACACAGTCCATGTCCCACCTGGAATTCCCAGCTTTAATCCCCAATTTAGAGTGGAGGGAATTAAGGCACAGAGAAGTGAGCCCCACAATGCTCATGTACATATGTAATTTATTTATATTAATGTTTTTCTCCCCTCCTCAATACTGTAAACTCGTTGTGGGCTGGGAATGTGTCAGTATATTGTATTCTTCCAAGTGCTTAGGACAGTGCTTTGCACACAGTAAGCGCTCAATAAGTAACTATTGAATGAATGAACTTGCCCAAGGTCACTCAGCATACAAGTGGTGAAACCAGGATTAGAATGCAAGTCGTCTGACTCCCAAGCCGATGCTGTTTCCACTAGGCCACGCTGCTTCTTTAGGAATAGCATCTCCTCCAGGAAGTCTTCCCCAATTAATCTCTAATCTCCACACTCTGTATCCCCTCCCTTCATGCCACTTCAGCGCTTCTTCACCCATACGCACTTGAGCATTCAAGCCTCTCAAAGCACCAGTAGCCCTATCTTTATATTCTGCTTCCCCCTTCTAGCTGTAATTTATTTTGGTGCTTGTGTCTGTTATATTATATTCTCCCAAGCACCTAGTAACAATAATTATAATTATGATAGTACAGTACTCTGTACACCATAAATGCTCAATAAACATGATTGACTGACTGCCTGTCTCTCCTCATTAACCATTAGCTCTTTGAGGGGCAGGGATCATGTCTACTAATGCTACTGTGCTCCCCCAAGCAGTCAGTACAGTGTTCTGCACATCGTAGGTGCTCAGTAAATAGTACCGATTGACTGTAAGGGTTTCATTTGTGAGGAGGCATGTGGCGTCATCATTTTAGCTGCATAGCAGGCATAAGTCAAGGGGCAAGTGACGCAAAGTGAGGCATAAACTCCTCACCCTGGGCTTCAAGGCTGTCCATCACCTCGCCCCCTCCTACCTCACCTCCCTTCTCTCCTTCTCCAGCCCAGCCCGCACCCTCCGCTCCTCTGACACTAATCTCCTCACTGTGCCTTGTTCTCGCCCGACCTGCCATCGACCCCTGGCCCACGTCATCCCCCTGGCCTGGAATGCCCTCCCTCCGCACATCCGCCAAGCTAGTTCTCTTCCTCCCTTCAAGGCCATACTGAGAGCTCACCTCCTCCAGGAGGCCTTCCCAGACTGAGTCCCCTTCTTCCTCTCCCCCTCCTCCCCCTCCCCACCCCCCCCGCCTTACCTCCTTCCCCTCCCCACAGCACCTGTATATATGTATATATGTTTGTACGGATTTATTACTCTATTTATTTTATTTGTACATGTTTATTCTATTTATTTTATTTTGTTAATACGTTTTGTTTTGTTCTCTGTCTCCCACTTCTAGACTGTGAGCCCACTGTTGGGTAGGGACCGTCTCTATACGTTGCCAACTTGTACTTCCCAAGTGCTTAGTACAGTGTTCTGCACACAGTAAGCACTCAATAAATACGATTGAATGAATGAAAGTGAAGGTTCCGATTGGCTCTCAGCATTCCCCTCCACCCCATCCGAGGTTTTGACTCCCCAACCAATGGAAATCTCAGGTTTAATTTGGTAAAATAGGCCAGAAGAGTGTCCAGGGGAGTGAGCCCAGAAGGCAGCCTCTTTATGCTGCTAGAATTGTCACTAGGTGCCAGAAATACAATCTCCGTATGAATCTCAAACCCTATTTTTGAGGAGTTTAAGATCATCCTTATTAAAACTACAATGCTTCACCACACTGGAAGGTTAAGTTTATCATCATCGTCATCATCGATCATATTTATTGAGTGCTTACTGTGTGCAGAGCACTGTACTAAGCGCTTGGGAAGTACAAGTTGGCAACATATAGAGACAGTCCCTACCCAACAGTGGGCTCACAGTCTAGAGCCCACCCCTTACCCCTTACTATCTGACTCCCACTCCAAGCCACAACTCCTCCACTTCTCAAAGCACCTGAATTTGAGGGTTTCTAATGGAAAGGAACTGTAACCCCAACCTTGTGCCAGCACAGTAATAGGACAAATAACCTGCCTGGGGCATTGAAGGAGAGTCAGAAGAGCCCGATTGCTCCAGATACAACACAGCAAGGGACAGCCTTTTTGTGTAACCGGTTAGGCTGGGACACAAGCCCATAGGTATCTCATAGAAGCATTGTGGACTAGGGGATAGAGCATGGCCCTGGAAGTCATAAGGAGCTGGGATCTAATGCTGGCTCCACCACTTGTCTGCTATGTGACCTTGGACAAGTCACTTCACTTCTCTGGGGCTCAGTTCCTTCATCTGTAAAATAGGGATTAAGACAGTGAGCCATTTGTGGATCAGGGATTGTGTCCAAACTGAGAGCCTTGTATCTACCCCAGTGCTTAGAACTGTGCCTGGCCATTAGGAAGTGCTTAACAAATACCACAATTATCATTATTATTGTTATGGGTGAACTTCACCATCTGTGATGATTCCTTCAAACACAAAAGACAGCGAGATACGTTATTGGAGATTTTTCCCCTCCCTTTGCTCCCCTCCCTGCACCCACAACTTCTGGTTAAAATCCTTCTCAGGCCACAAGGGAATACTTGAGCATTGGAAGTTTTGTGAGGGGCTGGGTGTCCATTTTAATGGGATCACCTCAGTTTCTCAAGGCCACCCCCGTCAGAATTGGTGATAGAGGTCATCGAGGTCAGCTCTGTCCTGAGCAGCCTCAAAGCCATGTACCCTCCCCTCACAGGCAAAGTGGGGTTCTCTCCTCTCCAATGGAGTTTAGAATGAGGAGGACAGAAGGGCAAAAATGACTTGCAGCTGTGTGAAATACAGCTATGAAGGGGCTGGGAATGTCTCTTCAATAATCCAGTAGCAGAAAAGGTAGCAATGGAAACCATAGTTAAGGCCACTAGATTGAAAGTTCTTTAAGGACAGGAATCATGTCTATCGTCTCTATTGCATTATACTCTCCCAATCATTCAGTAATAATGATGGCATTTGTTAAGCCGTTACTATGTGCCAAGCACTGTTCTTAGCACTGGACAGTAGCTCCTTGTGGGCACGGAACTTGCCTACTAAATATGTTATGTTGTACTATCCCAAAACCTTAATCCAGAGCTCTGCGAACAGTAAGCACTCATTTAATATCATTGATTTACTGGTTGATTGTGTGAATTAGGTGACACATTATGGCATTTGTTAAACACTTACTATGTGCCAGGCACTGCACTAAGCCTGCTGTAGTTGGAACCTAATCAGGTTGGACACAGTCCAAGGCCTACATGGGGCTCATTGCATTAATCCCCATTTTACCAATGAAGGAACTGAGACACAGAGGAAGGGAAATGACTTGCCCAAGTTCACACAGCAGGCAAGTGGGGCAGAGCCGGGATTAGAACCCAGGTCCTTCTGATTCCCAAGCCTGTGTTCTATCAACTAGGCCATGATGCTCAATAAGTGTGGACTTGCCAGAACACTGAAGAGCAAGCTCTGGGGCACCCTCCAGGTGCTGGCACGTAGCTCCCTGCTCCAAGTTGGCACCCAAAAGCTGACCTGAGCTGGAGCTGAATGAGGCCACTTGATCAAACAATCAGTCAATCAGTGGTATTTATTGAGTGCTTAATGTGTGCTGTACTATACTGAACTCTTGGGACAGTATGACTCAGAGTTGGTAGACGCATTCCCCGTTCACAACGTTTACAGACTAGAGGGGGGGACCGACTTTACTATAAATCAATGATTTATAATATATGATTTATAGATATGTACATAAGTGCTCAGGGACTGAAGGTGGGGCAAATATTGGATGCCTAAAGATCACGGATCCAAGTGTGTAAACAAAGCCGAGGAAGAGAGGGCTTAATCAGGGAAGACCTCTTGGAACTTAGGTGAGCGTCGATCATATTCATCTCAAACGGGCTGCTTAGTGCCTCAAGTTCCCCAGCAGTGGAATGAAGCCAGAATCCCTGCTTTTGGACCCACCCTCCTCTCTACTAACCCCTCCGCCCCCCACCCCCAACCACCACCCTGTTATCGTGAAGCATTGCTAGTGGTATATGTCATCTTAAGCCTCTGCCATCTGTTCTGGGACCTCATTACAAATTCATAAAGAACATATGTGACAATAACATCTGTGTGGGGTTGGGGGGCTGGGGAGGAGAGCTGCTGGTGATTTAAGCCCCGACAGATGCTTTTTGTACAAGCAAGCATGTATCTGAGGTGCTTTTCTTCTACCGGAGCTAGAAAGGTGGGAAAATGAAGTGCTACTCTCTCCAGGAGAAGGTATTTTCCAAAGCTGAGGTGCCATCACGGAGCTGGAACTGGAGGCTCCCAGCTCCGAGAGTCAAACCTGGGAGAAGGGGGCCAAGCAGGGATTTGCACAGTCCAGGAAAGAGTTAGAAGATCACTCTACTTCCATCTCATCTATCCCATACATCCTCCCTCTGGCCTGGAACTCCCCCGTTCATACCCAACAGATTACCACTCTCCTCACCTTCAAAGACTTATTAAAATCCCATCTCCTCCAAGAAGCCTTCCCCAACTAAGCCCTGCTTTTCCCTCAACTTCCTCTTCCTTCTGTATTACCTTTGCACTTGAATCTGCCCCCCCCCTTGTATTCTCAGCCCAACAGCCCTTATGTATCCACAGGATATTCAAATCTCAGTCTTCCCCTGTAGACTGTAAGTTCCCTGTAGGCAGGGAATGTGACAACCAGTTCTGTTGTACTGTGCTCTCCCGAGTGCTTCATGTGCTCTGCACATAGTAAATGCTCAATAACTACCACTGATCAACTGACTAAACAGTGGCAAACTAGGAATCAGTAGTAGTAGTAGTAATAGAAGTAATAATAATGATGGTATTTGTTAAACACTTACTATGTGCCAAACACTGTTCTAAGCACTGGGGTAGATACAAGGTAATCAGGTTGTCCCACGTGAGGCTTACAGTCTTAATTCCCATTTTACAGACGAGGGAACAGAGGCACAGAGAAGTTAAGTGACTTGCCCAAAGTCACCCGGATGATAAGTGACGGAGTCGGGGTTAGAACCCACATCCTCTGACTCCCAATCCTGTGGTCTTTCCATTAAGCCATGCTGCTTCTCATGTAGCACTGCTTCTCAAGTAGCAGTGGTAATGGTTATAGTGGTAGTAGTAGTGGCATTTATTAAACACTTGCTGTGTGCAGAGCCCTGTACAAAGCACTGGGAAAAAGTATGCAGGTGGGAATTAGACATGATAACTGGCCCATAGGGGCTCACAATCTAAGAATCACAGTCTATGAGAAGAGGTGTGGTCTAGTGGAAAGATCACGGACCTGTGTTCTAATCCCAGCTCTGTCACTTCTTTGCTGTGTGACTTTGAGCAGGTCACAACTTCTCTGTGCCTCAGTTACATCATCTGTAAAGTGGAGATTAACTGCGACTGTGTCCGACCTGGTTAATGTATACCTACCCCGGAGCTTAGTTCAATGCCTGGCACATAGTAAGCACTTAACAAATACCATTAAAAAAAAAGAATGTAAAGGGAAGAGAGGGTCCGCCAGCAGATTCACAAGGAAAGATGACACAATAAAACAACATAAAAGAGAAGGACACGTGCCCAGAAGAAAAATAAAAATAAGTAGGACACTCAGCGGCAGAAAGGGCAGAATTTCCAGCTCCAAGGGGATCGGAATCCACAGCCACAGTTGCACCCCTGTGATCACTGCAGCTGTAGGCACTCGGTCTCATTGAAGTTTCGTGGAGGTGATCCTACTGCTGTGGCTGCTTTTCTCTTTGCTGCTAACGTGGAGGAATGCAGGACAGGATGGGGACTCCAAGGATGAGGGTTGGGGAACCACCTTGTGTTCCTGAGCAAGGAGAGTGAGTGTCCAGAGACCCACAGGCTGCAGTTTGGTCAGTTCTGGACCTGACCAGTAGTAATAATAACAATAATGGTACTTGTTAAGTACTTAGTGCCAAGCACTGTTCTAAGTGCTGGGATAGAAACAAGTTAATCAGGTTGGACACAGCCCCTGTCCCACACGGGGCTCATACTCTTAATCCCCAATTTACAGATGAGATATCTGAGGCCCAGAGAAGTTAAGTGACTTGCCCTGTGTCACACAGCAGACATGTGACAGAGCTGGGATTAGAACCCAGGTCCTTCTGTTTCCCAGGCCTGCTGCTTCTCAGTCTCCCTAGGCACACCAGTGTCCCTAGCATCTGCCATTGACACCAGCCAGTCAGTTAGTGGCATTTACTGAGCACCTACTGAATGCAGAGCATTGTTCTAAGCACTTTAGTGAGTATACCAATCAGTTAATCAATCGATCAATCAATCAATCGTATTTATTTAGCACTTACTGTGTGCAGAGCACTGTACTAAGCGCTTGGGAAGTACAAGTTGGCAACATATAGAGACAGTCCCTACCCAACAGTGGGCTTACAGTCTAGAAGGGGGAGACAGAGAACAAAAGCAAACATACTAACAAAATAAAATAGAATAGATAGGTACAAGTAAAATAAATAGAGTAATAAATATGTACAAACATATATACATATATACAGGTGCTGTGGGGAAGGGAAGGAGGTAAGATGCGGGGGATGGAGAGGGGGACGAGGGGGAGAGGAAGGAAGGGGCTCAATCAGTTAAATCAGTCATCATACTTATATGATTTAATCATACATTAAATCAGTTAATCAGTCAAGCATACTCAGAGCTGACTGTGTGCAGAGCATTGCACTAAATGCTTGGGAGAACAGAACATAACAGAGTTGGTAGAAACGTTCCCACCAGAATGAAGTGCTTATTACAGTGCTCTGCACAAAGTAAGTGCTCAATAAATTTGATTGAATGAACGAACCAAGACACACTCTCTGGCCTCAAGGGGCTTCCAGGCTTATAGGAGGAGTGCCCAACCATTCCTCTCTTTATCCTGGGAGCAAGCCCAGAGCAGGGAACCGAGGGCTTGGCAAAGAGTAAGCGTTCAATAAATAGCACAATCATTTTTTTTATCACTGTTGTTCTGGCTGATCCAGGTAACTGCTACTGGAGACCCAGTTATCTTGTTTCTTCCCCCAGCACCTAACACAATCTCTGCCACATAAAAAGCACTTTATGAATTCCATTATAATAATAATAATCACATAAGAGGGTAGGGTCAGTTGTAACGTGGAGAAGGGAGCAGGCCCACTGAGCATTCTGAGTAAGGTCTGAGGCTGAAGGGGCAAACCAGTCACTCTCTTTAGGAGCCACATCTATCTGCCACTTTCTGCGAATCACGGAGCCAGAAAATAGGTAAGCGCTAACGACCTCAAGGAAAAAGCAGCCTATCTATTTTCATACGCACACCTAGAAGAAATTACACCTTCCTGACAACTTGATTTAGATGAAATGTCACGAGAAAAAGAATGTGCTCAATTTTTCAGCGGGGAAAAGAAATCCAGTAGGGAATTGTGTCAGGTCTTGGGGGTGAGATTTCCTTGGTATTAAGCTGATGATGTCCTGTGTAGAATAACATTCCTCGCTTGGTATTTATATGACAGCTTTCTCCTCGGGTTCAAAGGGCTGGAGACAGTCTCATCCATCCTCTAAGTATCTTTGGAGGTAAATAGAGAACGAGAAGGGAATATTCCCTTTTTACGGGCGGAGAAAGCGAGGCATGACGGGCTTCGAAAACCCCAAAGGTGAGGTCATTCATCGTTCCCATGCCTCAAGGGGGACTGGATGATCCTGATGGAAGAGAATTGGGCCGAATAATAATAATAGATAATAATTATGGTATTAAGTGCTTACTATATGCCAGGCACTGTACTAAGCACTGGGGTAGATACAAGATAATCAGGTCAGACACAGTTCCAGTCACATATATTGCTCAGTCTTCATCCCCATTTTACAGATGAGGTAACTGAGGCCCAGAGAAGTGAAGTGACTTGCCCAAGGTCACAAAGCACACAGATGGAGCAGATGGAGGAGATGTGCTCTGCACATAGTAAGCGCTCAATAAATACGATTGATTGATTGATTGGGATTAGAACTCAGGTCCTTCTGACTCCCAAGCCCGTGTTCTATCCACTTCCCCAACAGATGCCATGCATCTGATGTACTCTCCCAAGAGACCAGTTCAGTGCTTCACACTGAGAAGGTGCCCAGTAGATATTCATGGATTGATTAGCTAGATATTTTGGGAGATTCCTGCTCATAAAAGTCCATCTTGTGGGACAACCTAGGCGGGTCTTGGATCAGGAAATTTTATCACTCATGGCCCAACCCCAGCAGGCAAAGCCAGAATTGGAACCCAGGTGTCCTGGCACCCAGAGCCGGGCTCCGCCATTGGACTCTCAGCAGACCTGCTTCTCTTTCAGTAGAACTAATGAGCTTTTGGCTCTTAATTTACTTGTATCCATCGACTGTGTGAATAAATCTTTCACAACACATCTTGTAGAGGTGGTAACTGGCAAAGAAGCCTTAAAGCCCCCTTCTTTGGAACAGGGAAATGAGGGTTACGGCCCAGAAACTAACTGCCATAAGAACAGCTGTTGGCTTGCTTACAATTTTGGTGCAATTCACCGTTTTATCTTTTAATAAAAAAGCAACTGTCGAGGTTGAAGGATGACATATCTCTCTTCAAATCTACAAATGGCTTTTATACGGAGGAGAGAGGACAGCTGTTCTCCATCTCCATTGGCAACCGAACAAGGGGAGCAAGATTTAAATGAGCCCAACAAATAAAGTCCAAAAATTCACCAGCATCAAAGACTTGTTTCAGTCCTTCTCCCCAGTTGATTGGTGTGGGCACTTGAATGAATATAATGCATTCTCCTTACCCCCTGGGGCCCAGCAACTGAGTGAGACTAGAGGATTTCCATCTCTGGAGTATGGGAACCAAATGGCTTGTGTTTATCTACCTGGATTAATCTTCTGTGCTGGCAGAGGCTTGGGTGAGTTGACCTCAAATGCCCTTCCAGCCCCACACTTCTAACAATAATAATGATAGTAATTATGGTACTTCTTAAGCGCTTGCTATGTGCCAAGCACTGTTCTGGCACTGGGGTAGATATAAATTAATCAGATTGGACACAGTCCCTGACCTACATGGGGCTCACACTCTTAATCCCCATTTCACAGAGGAGGTAACTGAGGCCCAGAGAAGTGAAGCAACTTGCCCAAGGTAATGCAGCATGCATGTGGCAGAGCCGGAATAGGAACCCAGGTCCTTTTCCCTTCCAGGCCTGTACTCTGTCCACTTAGCCTGTGATCAAATGTGAAGTGTTTTGTCCAACTTGGGAAAAGATGTAGGATGAATAATGGTGATAACAACAAAGGTAAAGGTGAATGCAAATATAATGATAAAGATGATAATAATAATAGTAATGATGGTATTTGTTAAGTGCTTACTATGTGCCATGCACTGTTCTAAGTGCTGGGGTAGATACGAGGTAATCAGGTTGTCCTACGTGGAGCTCACAACCTCAATCCCCCTTTAACAGATGAGGGAAATGAGGCACAGAGAAGTTAAGCAACTTGCCCAAAGTCACACACCTGATAAGTGGCTGATAAATGACTGTGAGCCCACTGTTGGGTAGGGACTGTCTCTATATGTTGCCAACTTGTACTTCCCAAGTGCTTAGTACAGTGCTCTGCACACAGTAAGCGCTCAATAAATACGATTGATTATGACGGCAGAGCTGGGATTAGAACCCGTGACCTCTGACTCCCAAGCCTGGGCTTTTTCCACTAAGCCACGCTGCTTCTCACGTAGAAGAGGACACTGGCGATAGAAGACCTGATGTTGAAGATGATTCATGCATTCAATCAAATTTACTGAGCACTTACTGTGTGCAAAGCACTTGATGATGCCGATAAGGATGACAAGAAGAGCAATGTTGAAGACTATGGCGAGGGAGATGATTTAGAAGACATTATGATGATTTTGTTTTTAAGTGGTATTTGTTCAACCCTTACTAAGCACTGAGGTAGATACCAGATAATCAGGTTGGACAAAGTCCCTGACCTACATGGAGCTCACAATCTTAATCCCCCACTTTACAGATGAGGTAACTGAGGCACAGAGACAATAAGTGACTTGCCCAAGGCCACGCAGCAGATGAGAAGCAGAACCGGGATTGGTACCCGGGTCTGGCATTGAGGGTGATGAAGATGATAAAGCAGATAGCGATGATGGTCATTGATTGTGGTGTTTGTTAAGCACTTACAATGTGAATCATCAAGCGGCGTTTCAGGAGGGTCCATGGGGACTGAGCCCCCACAGGATGCTGTATTCACCCAAGACTCAGGAAGTGGCTCAGAAGGATGGAAGGATTAAAGAAACAATTTCCTCATCTGTAAAATGGGGATTAAATCCTACTCTCTCCTACCTAGACTGTGATGGGACAGGGACTGTGTCCAACTTGAAGATCTTGTATCTACCCCAGCACTTGGTGGAACTTGACGATGATCTGAAGGATGAAGAGAAGGAGCAGGAAGATGATAAGGCAGAGGAAAATGAGAACAGGAAAGACAAGAAGAAGGATGAGGAGAGAGAGGAGCTTGATGGCAAACTGAAGGCAGAAGAGGGAATAAGGAACAACTGAGAAGAAATCCTGTGAAGCGACTCTTAGGGAAGGGAGCACAATTCCTCCAGACTGGAAATTGCATTTGCACTTTGGCAACCAGACGTCTGCTCCTCAACTTCTAGCATAAATTCTATTTAATTAGTGACATGAACTGGACAGCCCCAGCTGCTTCTTTCCGCAGTGGCCAAGGGTCTGAGGAAAAAAAACCCCAGCAGCATCAAACGCATGTAAAATGAGGAAATCAGGTAGAGGGGCCAGCTCCAAGAAACCAGACAGATGGGCTCTCCGCCTTAACACTCTCAGTGATTTGGGATAGTAGTTCCAGAGATGGTAAAGGTAGGGGCCATCCAACCCAGGAGGAAGATGGGAGAAATCACACTGTCCAATGTTCAGGGAAACATCCAGTCTTGAAAATTCACTTGTATTTCTGCTCTCCCCGCAACCCCCGCTCTGTGTCCCTCCCCTCCTTCTCTCTCTTTCCCCTTTTTATGGTATCTGTTAAGCACTTACTGTGTGTCAAACACCCTTCTAAGCACTGGGGTAGGTACAAGTTAATTAGGTAGGACACAGTCCCTGTCCTAAATGGGGCTCAAAGTCTAAGTAGGTGGGACAACAGGTGTTGAATGCCCATTTTACAGTTGAGGAAACTGGAGCTCAGAGAAGCTAAGTCACTTGCCCAAGGTCACACAACAAGTGTTGGCAGAGCTGGGATTAGAAATCAGATCCTTCGAACTCCCAGGCCCATGCTCTGTCCACTGGGCCATCAATCAATTGGTCAATCAATCTGGGAGAGTACAACTAAACAATATGACAGACACATTCCCTGCTCATAATGAGCTTACAATCTAGAGGGGAATATATATACACATCTGTGTGTGTGTGTGTGTGTGTGTGCGTGTGTGTGTGTGTGTGTGTGTGTGTGTGTCTTTCTCTCTCTCTGTTTCTCTGCCTCCTGATGCTGGGTCAGAACTCCGTTCCCCCATGAAAGCCCCCACCTCATTAATTAAGGTGATGGAAAGGAAGGCCAGACAGGGTGGATGATCCTGCTTGTTGTTTTCCATTTCTTGCACCATGTTCAAATTGTCTCTCCAATTAAAACAGTATTTGTTAGCAGGTAGAGTTAATCAGAGTTTTAGTTCTTCAGAGTACTCAGGGAGCATACCCCTTCAGAGTCTAGCCAGATTCCACATCCCTTTTGTTCCTTTTGAATGCCTGGTTTGAAGAAGGGCTATTAATGCTTTTCATTCTGGATACTTTAGCAAGGTGCTCCTTATCTAACAAGGATGATGATGATGATTAGGGTGAAGAGGAGGAGGACAATGATAATGAATCTCTCACTTGTTAAGACTAAAGTAGGAAGAGCTAATACAGGGTATCATGGAAGTCTTAAATGGTCCTTGAGGGCAGGGATCACGTCAACTAACTCTGTTGTACTCCTTCGAGTGCTTAATACAATGATCAGCATTGAGTAGGTGCTCAGTGAATAGCATTGATTGATTAGGAAGATCTGAATTCTTTCCTCCCCTTTCTCTCTCTCTCCCCCCATTCCCACTATCCTCCCTACTTTTCCCACTATCCATGACAGAGGCAGGATCTTTCCAAAAGTTACCAGCAATACTACCTGAGTCCTTCCCGCTGCCGCCCCAGAGGCCCCAGGGGAACCAAGCCTGTTCTCTCTTCTCTCCCCGAATAATTATGAGGGGACAATAAGCAGGGCTGGAAACATAATGACCCTTGCCTTATACCCCGGCTTCCATTGTGGTCCCCCACAGCAGAGAGCTCTATTTCCATAAATAGCCCATTGTGTTCAGCAGATTGCCATTTCATTAGTATTACCCGGTTCTGTTGTAGTAATAAATTGGGAGCACAATGACTGCATGTCAGGTTCTTTCAAGTGCTTTGATTAAGGAGGATTCTTATTTCATTTTTTCCTTGCATTTCTCTTTCCTTGCCTTCGGAGACCCAGCGGGAAGGGATGAGACCAGCTTGGAGGGAGACTGGGCTATAACCAAACAGATCAAACAGACCTGGATGTGTCTCTCTCTCTGTCTCTCTCTCCATTTCTTTCTGTCTCTGTTTCTGTATCTTTGCCTCTGTTTCCTTCTCTCTCCATCTCTCCCTGTCTCTCTGTCTCTCTTTGTGCCTCTGTCTCTCTCAGTCTCTCCCTCCCTGTCTCTCTTTGTGTCTGTTTTTTTCTGTCTCTCTATCTCTGCCTCTCTGACTCTGTCCCTGTATCTCTCTGTCTCTCTATCTCTGCCTCTCTGACTGTCCCTGTATCTCTCTGTCTCTACCTCTTTCTGTGTCTGTCTCTGTTTTGCTCTGTCTCTGTATCTCCTGCCTCTCTGTCTCTGTCTACCTCTCTCTGTCTCTGTCTCTCCCTGTCTGTCTCTCTCTGGGTCTCTCTCTCAGCCTCTCCAGGAGGACAGAGGCACTGGTCAGGCTGGGATACAGGTTTTGAGCCGCTCCTGGACCTTCTCTCCAGAGATCTGGGGCAGGTTGGGGGGCGTGGTGTGCAGCCATCTGATAATCCACTGGAATTTGGTCTGACCATCCCATTGCAGGAGAGTTCCGGTTGGCCAAATTGATGGGTTTTGTGCCGGACAGTCAAGTATTCTGGTGATCACTTCCCGCTCAGGTAGGGAACCACAACTAGACACCCATGTGTCTGGCATTTATATTACCAGGGCCCAGCTTCTCTCCACCTTGGCTCCTGTCACTGAGTTCTGTGGCTCGTATGTGGTGACCCTGTCCACAGGATCTGGAAAGGGGCATGCAGTGCCTCTGGAGTGAGCAGAAGTCCAGAAATCCCCCCAAAACACTAAAGACTCAGAAATTCAGCCACAATCACACAGCATCCACAAAATTGGCATCCAGTTGATGACATCGGTCTCTTTGAGGGCCATCCTTCTCATGCCCAAGGTCACACAGCAGATAAGTGGCAGAGCCAAAATTAAAACTCAGGTCCCTTGATGCCCAGTTCAACCTCTTCCAACTAGGCCATACTGAATCTCCCCTGGAGTGAGTTCCTTTCACATGGCATAATATGACCATGGCCTGTCAAGAAACATACGAAAAACCTGGATTCTTTTTCTAACAGCCTCACCTTTGGACCCCACCCTCACTGGACTTCTGTGGGCCTCAGTTTCCCCTTCTCTAGTCAGAATAGTATCGACTGAGCCCACTGTTGGGTAGGGACTGTCTCTATATGTTGCCAACTTATACTTCCCAAGCACTTAGTACAGTGCTCTGCACACAGTAAGTGCTCAATGAATACAATTGATTGATTGACTCACTCATCTGGGCAAGGACCAAGTGCCATCTGACTGCAAAGGAATCAGTACTAGAAAATGCCATTGAAACCCAAAGTTCATAAAGCCATAGAGAAGAAACAGCAGGGAGAGGAGTGGGAGAGCAGGTGGCCGAGAAGAAGCAGCTTCTACCTTCGGAGACATATTGAAGCATGAGTCCGTCTTTAGAGAGTTCTGTGAACCTGGGGGATAATTCTGAATTGGATCTGAAGATGGATAGGGAGCCAGAGTATGTGACGGATGAGACAGAGAGGGAGATGTGACGCTGGTTCCTGGAGCAAGAGAGCAAAACAATATCTCTGGAAGATGAATTTAGGAAAGTCAGACTACGGAGGGGCAGGTTGGAGCATATTAAAGGAGGGCAGGTTTTAGTGGGCTGTTTGCCTCCCTCTATCTACCCGGGGAAACAAGGATCTTTGGGAAATTGTCCCATATGTCATGTCAGGCTGCTGGAATGATGATCACTGGGGCTCTCTGAAGCAGAATTTTGGCCTCCAGCTGAAGATATTGCTATTCGCAGCCTTCCTGCAGGGATGAGAATCAGTGTGACGGAGCGGAAAGACCTCGGGCCTGGAAGCACCAGGATCGGGATTCTAATCCCAATTCCACCATTTACCCGGGGTGTGATCTTTGGGTAAGTCACTCAGCTTCTCTGTGACTCAGTTGCCTCATCTGTAAAATGGGGATTGAATACCTGCTGTCTCTTGTTCCTATTTAGACTGTAGGAGAGCCACTGATAATCTTGATTCTACCCCTGTGCTTAGTCCTGTGCTTGGTATATAAAAAAGCTTAACAGATACTGCTATTATTGTCTGTATTGCTTTCTAATCTAAAAACTAATGCCTTGATTTTTTTTTCTAACACTGTCGTATTTTCTGAAATTCTTCAGCATCATTTGACCTCCCAGCATCCTTTGGGAGATGGACAGACAGATATTAATGTTCCCTTATACCAGTGAAGATAATGAGGCAAGGAGAGGTTAAGTGCCTGACTCACGGTCACAAAGCAGGCCAGAGACCAGGTCAATGATGAGCAGCCTGGGGACACAATGAAAATATTAATTCTGGTATTTGCTAAACACTTAGAATGTTTCAAGCACTGGGGTAGATTCGAGATCAGCAGGTCCCACATGGGGCTCACACTGTATGAAGGAAGGAGAACAGGGATTGAATCCCCACTTTACAGATGAGGGAACTGAGGCTCAGGGAAGTTAAGTGACTTGCTCAAGGAGCGGGTAAGTGGCGGAGGCAGGATAAGAGTCCTGGGAGTCAGGTCCTCTGACTCTTAGGCCCATGCTCTTTCCACTAGGCCACACTGCTTCTCAATAGAGGTAATAGAGCTTATAAGATATGACCATAAATGTCCTGGAGTCCATGGTAACCTAAGAGCCTAGATGACATGGAAGTCTGAGAAGACATCTAGGAGAATACAAAGAGGGAAGACAAGAAGCAGTGTGACCTACTGGATAGAGCACATACCCTGGGTGTCAGAAGGACCTGGGTTCTAATCCCGGCCCTGCCACTTATCTTCTGTGTGACCTTAGGCAAGTCACAACTTCCCTGTACCTCAGTTGCCTTATCTGTAAAATGGGGATTAAGACTGTGAGTCCCATGTGGGACATGGACTGTATTCAACCTGATTAGCTTGTATCTATCGCAGCCCTTAGTACAGAGCTTGGTACATAGTAAATGCTTAACAAGTACCATTAAAAAAAAATCTAGAAATCATTAGAGGATGAGAGGTCTAATTTCAGAAGGACTTTGAAGGTGGGGATAGTTGTAATTTATCAGATATGAAGAGGTAAGTGTTCCAGATTGTGGGAAAGGAGTAAGCAAGAGGTTGGAGGTGGAAGAGATGAAGTTAAGGCACATTGAGTAGGTTTTCTTAAGGGGAACGAAGATTGAGAGCTGGGGTGCAGAGGGGGAAAGGAGCTTGCATGACTCAAACCCAAGGGTGAGGAATTTCTGATTAGTGTGGAGAGTGATAGAGTAGTGTATGTGCCCAAGTTCTTAGTGCAGCGTTCTGCACCCAGTAGGTGCTCAATAAATGCCACTGATTGATTTATTGAATGGGCAACCACTAAGAGTTTTGGAGGAATGGGGAGAAGACACACACAGAAAGATGTTTCAGAAAACTAATCTGGACAGGAGAGGAAAGTTTGGACAGGAAAGAGAAGAGATTGGAGGCAGGGAGACCAGTGAGAGGACCAAACTAATAGTCAAATATGATAAATATGGTACTAGTTCTCCTTCTTCTACTACTATGCTGTCCTAAACTTTTGAGTACACAGAGGGTGCTCATATAAAATCCTATTACTATTGTACTCTCCCAAACAGAATGGTGCATTGCATGCAGAGGACATTTAATAAAGAGTACTGCTATTATTACTACTCTTGCTATAACTACTACTATTACTACTGCTACTACTACTATTCCTGCTACTACTATCACTGTTACTACTACTAATATTACTAATCAATCAATTAATTAATTAATGTTGGTATTTGTTAAGCACTTACTATGTGCCAAGCACTGTTCTAAGCACTGGGGTAGATACAAGATAATCAGGTTGTCCCACGTGGGGCTCACAGTCTTCATCCTCATTTTACAGATGAGGGAACTGAGGCCCAGAGAAGTTAAGTGACTTGCCCAAGGTCACACAGCTGACAAGTGGTGGAGCCAGGATTAGAACCCATGACCTCTGGCTCCCCAGCCCCTGCTGTTTCCACTGAGCCATACTGCTTCTCTAAAGTAGCAGCAGTAGTACTACTGCTACTACTCTCAGTCACTGGCTTTGGTACTCAGAACAGCCATGGAGATCAGGATGGGGAGTCCAACTCAGCCCTCCCGCCCCCTGGTCTCCTGCAGTCTCAACTTCACAAGAGAATTCATGTTTCTGTCACTTGGCATACATACTGACAGCATGGCACCAAAGAGACATAAAAGATTAAATAAATAAAGAGCAAGGAGGGAGTATAGGCCCAGCACCAGAGCCTTAGCCTGAAAATAAAAAAGATAAATCCTGAGAATAAAATATGTGCTGGGAGAACTGACAAACACTGAAATAAATATGAAAAGAAGACAAATTTGGGCTATAGAGAAAATGAAACTCCAAAGATGTAAGACAATGGTAGGAGGAAAGGAAAAAACTTGGAAAATAAGATAAACACTTAAGGGCGATAAATCATAGGAATATCCCTTCTGGGGATTATTGAGAATAAAACACATTGTGCAGAGTCTGGTGGCAGGAATAAGAAGAATCTAACGTGACTAACAAATACAGATATCACGGACAAGGATGAAAGCGACCATTAGGAAGATAAATACCCAGAATGCCTTTGTCTGCTCTTGCTTTCTACTGGGACTCCAATGTGACTGTCGTCTTCTATGCTGTTCTTCAGGGATGCCCTCTGAGGAACTTCAATTTGAGGCAAACTTCTGCTGCCAACAGCTGCTCTCAGACTCCAAGAGAAACTCCAGGAGTTTCCAGAGATGGGACAATTAATCAGTGGTATTTATTGAGTGCTTACTGTGTGCAGAGCACTGTACTGAGTATTCGGGAGAGAATAGTAGAGTTAGAAGACATGATCACTACCCTCGTAGAGCTTATGATCTAGTAGGAGAGAAGTAAAGAGTGTGCCCTAGTGGATAGAGCACTGGCCTGGGAGTCTTCCTGTTCTCCACTCATCTGCTGTGAGAGCTTGGGCAAGTCACTTCACTTCTCTGTGCCTCAGTTCCCTCACCTATAAAATGGGGATGAAGACTGTGAGCCCCATGTGGGACAGAGACTGTGTCCAAACAAATTACCTTGAATCTACCTTGAATCTAGTACAGTGCCTGGCACAGAGTAGCACTTAACAAATACCACAATCATTATTATTATTATTACTGTAGGTAAGGGAAGCAACTGAGTAGAAAGTTAATGTACATGAGTGCCGTGGGGCTGGGGGAGGGTGTAAGAAAGTGTTTAAGGGGTAGAGATCCAAGTTCATAGATTATGTGGAAGGGAGGGAGACTACGATGGGGGGGATGAGAGATTCATCAGGGAAGGCTTCCTGAAGGAGGTGTGATTTTAAGATAGTTGTGAAGGTGGGGAGAGTGGTGATCTGTTGGATATGAAGTTGGAGGTAGTTCCGGGTCAGAGGGAAGAAGATATGGATGGCGAAAGTGACCGGGATGAAGCACTGTGAGTAGGTTGGTGTCAGTGGAGCAAAGTGTTCAGTCTGAGTTGTAGTGGGAGAGGAGTGAGGAAGATGTCAGGAGAGAGCTGATTGAGTGCCTAAAAACCAATCAATCAATAGCATTTATTGAGCATTTATTGTGTGCAGAGCACTGTACTAAGTGTTTGGGTATGATCCTCCCGCCTACAAGCTGCAGGCACTCCCTCTAGACTGTAAGCTTGTGGAGGGTGGGGAGCATATCTTTCCAGCTGTATTGTACTCTCCCAAGTGCTTAGTACAGGGCTTTTCACAAAGTAAGTGCTCAATAAATGCAAATGAATTGCTGATGATAGCCAGGGGAGGGAGGGAGGCACCCCTCAAGGGATTCTGTAAATTAGGAAATGATTTTGGGTGGAGGGATGCAGGGAAGGAGGAAGAGGGAGGGCTGCAGAAGTGGCAGCCATCTTGGGGACAGGACACAATAGCGGGCCATTCTCTCTCAACTTTAGCATTTCCTTCTGGAAGCAGCAAGGCTTAGTGGCTAGAGCCCGGGCCTGGGAATCAGAAGGACCTGGGTTCTATTTCCAGCTCTGCAACTTGTCTGCTGTGTGATCTTAGGTAAGTCTCTTCACTTCTCTGTGCCTCAGTTCCCTCATCTGTAAAAAGGGGATTAAGACTGTGAGCCCTGCATGGAACAGGGACTGTGTCCAACCCTATTCACTTGTACCCACCCCAGCGCTTAGTACAGTGCCTAGCACATAGTAAGTGCTTAACAATACCATAATAATAATAATAATTATTATTATTATTATGTGACAGGAAAACCCCCTTTCCTAGTGGCCTGGGACCCCTGCTCCTATAATGTCCCCTCTTTCCAGGCCAAGAACCATTCTAATACAGCTTGAGAGCAGAGAGTTTCTTGCCAAGGTTCCCCAGTTTGAGAGCATGCCTAGGGGAGCCTCTCAGCCTGACCCCCAACACGCCAAGAAGAGTTGATGCGGATTGATTTTGTTATTTTTATACTCCTAACCCTCGCTCCACCTCTTCAAGACAGAGTGGTGTATCATGTATCTTTCTGAGAAGTTTTCTTTGCTTCCCAAAGAAATGGTGTGGAGAGGCAAGTGGCACCATGGGTGGCCCCGCTCCCTACCAATTATCCTTGTCCTCTCTGTTCTCACCTGGTCTCTTCTGGTTCCAACCAGAGTACTGCAGTGCACCTTACTTCTGCGCTTCCTGAATTAGTCCCTAATTTTCTTCTGGGTGGTTGGAATCCTGTCCAGCAGTATGGCTCAGTGGAAAGAGCCCAGGCTTTGGAGTCAGAGGTCATGAATTCAAATCCTGGCTCCGCCAACTGTCAGCTGTGTGACTTTGGGCAAGTCACTTAACTTCTCTGTACCTCAGTGACCTCATCTGTAAAATGGGGATTTAGACTGTGAGCCCCACGTGGGACAACCTGATCATCTTGTAACCTCCCCAGCTCTTAGAACAGTGCTTTGCACGTAGTAAGCACTTAACAAATGCCATCATTATTATTATTATTTTGCCAGTTTGACTTTTCACCTTACACTTGGCCTTACATCCCATTTGCAATTCTCGTTTTGCACCTTGCATTCTGTGCAAATCTTCCTTGCAAATTCTTTGCAATGCCTTACATCCTTAAGTAAACCTGGCCTTCCTTCCAACATCCTCATGCCTAGCTCATTATGGTCAGGGATCAGTTGTACTGTACCTTCCCGAGCACCTAGTACAGTGCTCTGTGCCTAGTAAGTGCTTAGTAAATAAGATATATTGATTAAAAGGGTCTTACAGGTCTTGCAATGTTACCAGTTACCTCCTATTCCTGGGGCCATTATCCAAGGTAAACAATCAATCAATCAATCAATCAATCAATCGTATTTATTGAGCACTTACTATGTGCAGAGCACTGTACTAAGCGCTTGGGAAGTACAAATTGGCATCACATAGAGACAGTCCCTACCCAACAGTGGGCTCACAGTCTAAAAGGGGGAGACAGAGAACAGAACCAAACATACCAACAAAATAAAATAAGTAGGATAGAAATGTACAAGTAAAATAAATAAATAAATAAATAAATAGAGTAATAAATATGTACAACCATATATACATATATACAGGTGCTGTGGGGAAGGGAAGGAGGTAAGACGGGGGGATGGAGAGGGGGACGAGGGGGAGAGGAAAGAAGGGGCTCAGTCTGGGAAGGCCTCATGGAGGAGGTGAGCTCTCAGCAGGGCCTTGAAGGGAGGAAGAGAGCTAGCTTGGCGGATGGGCAGAGGGAGGGCATTCCAGGCCCGGGGGATGACATGGGCCGGGGGGTCGATGGCGGGACAGGCGAGAGCGAGGTACAGTGAGGAGATTAGTGGTGGAGGAGCGGAGGGTGCGGGCTGGGCAGTAGAAGGAGAGAAGGGAGGTGAGGTAGGAGGGGGCGAGGTGATGGAGAGCCTTGAAGCCCAGGGTGAGGAGTTTCTGCCTGATGCGCAGATTGATCGGTAGCCATTGGAGGTTTTTGAAGAGGGGAGTAATATGTCCAGAGCGTTTCTGGACAAAGATAATCCGGGCAGCAGCATGAAGTATGGATTGAAGTGGAGAGAGACACGAGGATGGGAGATCAGAGAGAAGGCTAGTGCAGTAGTCCAGACGGGATAGGATGAGAGCTTGAATTAGCAGGGTAGCGGTTTGGATGGAGAGGAAAGGGCGGATCTTGGCAATGTTGCGGAGCTGAGACCGGCAGGTTTTGGTGACGGCTTGGATTGAGCACTTACTATGTGCAGAGCACTCACTGTACAAAGCACTTGGGAGATGACAATATAACAGAGTTGGTAGTCATGTTCTTTTCCCACAGAGACCTTATAGTCTAGAGGGGGAAACAAGACTAACATCATTATAGACAAATGATGGATGTGTATATCAGCACTATAGGGCTGAAGGTGGGGTGAAAAATGGGAGCAAATCCAAGTCCAAAAGCAATGCAGAAGGGAATGGGAGAAAAGGAAATGGGGGTTTAGTCAGGAAGGACCTTTTGGAGGAGACATGATTTATCAATCAATCGTATTTACTGAGCACTCACTGTGTGCAGAGCACTTCGGAGAGTGCAATATAAAAGTACAACTGAGTTGGTAGACACATTCCCTCCCCATAGTGAGCTTATGGTCTAAAGGGGGAATGTCAGGAACAAATAATAGGTTAAAAAAACTGCTTTTGCAGGCAAGAATTTCCGCGGCAGTACAGCCCTGATGCTGGAGCACAGGCCAAGTCCTCCTGAAAGATCTTAATCAATCAATCAATTAATTAATCAATCACTCATATTTGTTGAACACTTCATTGATTAAATCATATTTATTGAGTGCTTACTGTGGGCAGAACACTGTACTAAGTGCTTGAGAGAGTTCAATGCAAGATTAAACAGACACATTCCCTGCCCACAATGAGCTTGCAGTCTATACTGGGACAAACAGGTATTAATCTAAATAAATAAATAAATAAATGACAAATATGGACATAAGTGCTGGGAGAGGGGATGAACAATGGGAGCAAGTCAGAGCAATGCAGAAGGGAGTGGGAGAAGAAGAATCATAGGGCTTGGGAGAGTATGATACTACAATATAACAGAAATGGTAGGCACATTCTCTGCCAGCAAGCTCCCAGGTAATCCTTTGGTAATTCAGGACCAAAGTCTGGATATCAAAGGGGATCTGGGATCCAGAAGCATGGCTAGATCACAGAAGGCTGGTGCTCTCAGCCCTAGGAGTGGGGTGGGTGGCCATAAATGATACCGAGAAATGCCCCCTGTGAACACTGTGTCCATGGTCACCAGTCTTTTATGGTTACCATTGCCACTGTGGGGACCACTGATGTCATAGACACTGCTACTGTCATGGTAACTCCTGCCACTATGGTCACTGCTATCGCCATGGAGATGATTGCTGCCATGGTCCCTGATGCTGGCACAGTCGCCACTCCAGCATGGTCACTGCTGCCCCCATGGTTACCATAGCTGTCATGTTCACCAATACTACCTCATTCTTCTTGTTGTCATGGTCACTGTGGCCAAAAGGACAGCTTCTGCTGCAGGATCTGTGCCCTTTGGGCATTTGGCATTTGTCCCACCCTCAACGGTCCCAACACTTATGGATGTACCTATAAATCACATACTTATAAATAAATGTATAAATTTCTAAATAAACCCTAACCAGAGTTGTGTTCTAAGAGTTTGGGAAAGAGCAATACAATCGAGTTGGTAGACACAATCCCTGCCCACAAGGAGTTTACAGTCTAGAGGTCACAGCATGTCCACAGCACGTGGTTACCCACAGAAATGAAGATAACGAACATATGCCCTTTCGAGACCAGAGCCTGGTCAGGGAATTATTCTTGCCTCTGCAGACCCCAGGCTCTGTGGAGCTCAGGGTTAGACGCAGTTTTCACGTTCAGAATAGACCTGAGAAACTCGCATCACTCAGGGGAATAAGGGAGTCAGTGACTCACATCTACCTCAGCTGACAAGACAGGCAGCAGCAGCCGGCTGAGGGGAGGGCACCAGGACTGCGGGTAGAGCTTCCGGGGTTTGACCTGCATCTCCTCAGATGAAGGGGAGCAGGAATTTGGCTGGATCATCCAGGAAATTGAAGAGTGAGGGTCCCTTTTTCTGCCTGAGTTACCTAGGTGACAGATTGCAGCTGGGCGAGGCTGGCCTCCCTCTCCCTGTCCTTCTCCCTGACCCCTGCTCCTCCAGTAAACACTGAGAGAACACTGAGAATGGGTTTACCTCACTGGAACCCCGGAAAAGCTCACAGGTTTTTTGGGGTGGCCCAACTGCTCTTGCACCTCTCTTGGCTTCTTTTTGGTTTCTTTTAATGGTATTTGTTAAATGGTTGCTATGCACCAGGCACTGTGCTAAGCAGCGGGGTGGATACAAGGTAATCAGCTTGGACACAGTCCATGTCCCACATGGGGCTCACAGTCTTAATCCTGATTTTACAGATGAGGTAACTGAGCCCCAATCAAATAATAATTAATAATAATTATGGTATTTGTTAAGCACTTTACTAAGCACTGGGGTGGATGCAAGCAAATTGGGTTGGACACGGTCCCTGTCCCACATGGAGCTTACAGTCTCAATCCCCATTTTACAGATGAGAGAACAGAGGCAAAGAGAAGTGAACAGACTTGCCCAAGGCCACACAGCAGACAAATGGGGGAACAGGAATTAGAACTCAGGTCCTCCTGACTCCCAGCCCCATGCTTTATCCACTAGGCTACGTTGTTTCCCCCTTCCCTACCTCCCCCTTACTTCTATCCCCTCTTTGCTCTCCCAATGTCTTTCCCTCAGCCCGATTTCTCTCTGTCTCAATTCCTCCATTCAATCCATCATATTTATTGAGTGCTTACTGTGTGCAGAGCACTGTACTAAGTGCTTAAGGTCCCTGTTTGTACCTCACCCCCAGATCTCCTCAACCCCTTCCATCTCTCAACCTGTTGGCATTGGCTGCTGGATATAGCCTCCTCTTCCTGAAAGAGGAAACTAAATCATTTATTCTGGCCTCTACAGTGTGAGCTTCTGGGTTGGTGATCTCTGGGCCTGGGCCATCCCCTGCCTCCATTCCCGTTACATTCCTCAGCCCACCACACTTCATCCCCTGACCTTCACAGCTCCATTAGGGCTCTGGAAAATCATCCGAGCCTTTTTGAGCAACCGCACCCAGGACTCTCACCTCAGTTCTGTCTCAAACTCAGTACCCATCATTACACCGGGGAGGTCGCTTGTCCAGTTTCATGCCAGTTGGCCTGGTGTGCCCCCTGCCTGATATGACTATGACACCCGATGCTAGTATGTCTGCTGTTTTGGCATTTTTGTCGCCCCACTTCTCCTAATCCCAGCCGCAACAGCCAAGTGCCCTGGCTCAGAAATGGAGCCCATGTTAGTGGGGGCCTAAAGAGGGGGTTGCAGCAGCACTGGAGTGAGCGGGTCAGGGCGGCCCATGGGGAAATTTCCCGGGATTGTGGTCTTCTATAAAATGACCGATATGGTATAACGTTCTGTGGCATAACTGTAGTTACGTAGGTCACCTACGCCTGTGACTATTGTGGCCTAGTGGAAAGAGCACGGGCTTGGAAGTCAGAAGACGTGGGTTCTAATCCTAGCTCCACCACATGTCTGCTGTGTGACTTTAGACAAATCACTTCTCTGGGCCTCAGTTCTCTCATCTGTAAAATGGGGATTAAGACTGTGACCCCCATGTGGGACAGGTACTGTGTCTGACTTCATTACCTTGTATCTACTCCAGTGCTTAGTTTGGTGCCTGGCACACAGTAAGCACTCAACAAATAGCACGAGTATTATTATTATTACTTTCATGTGAACCTAGATGCTCTCAGCCTCTATAACTGAGCACTCGACTACCTCCAACTAATTCCCAACTATCTCCAGTAGCTGCCCTGGTTTATACAGAGGGAGCCACCTGAACAGTTCAGACACCAGACCTCCAAACCAGTTAGCTTGTGCCTGAATCCTCTCATGATAGAGGCTTGGATGGCTTTTACTTCTCATCCTTATCCACATTCCATCTCACCTTTTCATGCCCATACTGATTAGAACCTCTGTCACTGCACTTGTCTGTGCCTCAGTTCCCTCATCTGTAAAATGGGGGTTAATCTATAATTCTGCTTATATTGATGCTATTGACACCTGTCTACTTGTTTTGTTTTGTCGTCTGTCTCCCCCCTTCTAGACTTTGAGCCCATTGCTGGGTAGGGATTGTTTCTATTTGTTGCTGAATTGTACTTTCCAAGTGCTTAGTACAGTGCTCTGCAGATAGTAAACATTCAATAAATATGGTCGAATGAATGAATGGATGAGAAGGAGAGGGTATGGCACTGGCTTCAAAAAGTACTGTTTGTATTCCCCCTGAGAGGTCTAAGTTGCTATGCTCATTGTGAAATCTCCTCTAGAGACTCGGGTTTGAATCCCACCCCTGGTAGTGTTTTGAGAACGAGCATCGTCTAGTGGATAGAGCATGGACAGTCACTTAGCTTCTCTGTGCTTCAGATCCCTCATCTGTAAAAAAAAATGGGGATTCAAAACCTGTTCTCCCTCCTACTTAGTCTGTGAGTTCTGTGTATTGTGTACACTGCAGTGGATAGAGCTTTTGAAGTAGTAATAGTAGCATCAGCAGTAGTAGTAATAGTATTACTACAATAGAAGTAGTAGTAGTAATGATAGTAGTTGTTGCAATAGCAGTAATGATAATAATGGCAGTATTATTTTTTAAGTGCTCACTGCATGTTGAGCACTGACTAAAGTGCTGGGAAAAATATGCAAGTGGGAATTCATTCATTCAATTGTATTTACTGAGCACTTACTGTGTGCAGGGTGAGGTACTAAGTGCTTGGAAAGTACAATTCTGCAACAAATAGAGACAATCCCTACCCAACAAGGGGCTCACGGTCTAGAAGGAGACAGACAGCAAAACAAGTAGACAGGGAAAAAGAGCAGAATGGAGATTTGTTTTGTCCTGAAATATCCAGACATCTGAGACAAAAACTATTTAAGAAATATCCAGATAATCCAGTTTTAAGCACTTCATATAGAGCTCTCTATGCATAGCCAGCACTCAATAGATCCCACTGAGTGACTGATTTGGTCATCAGGATCAGAAATTTTTAGGCCTGAATTTCTTAGACTGGGTTGCCCATCACAGGGTAATGGTACCCCTGTTCTCTTTTCGGCCTAAAACTATCCATGTAGCCTCGTCCCCTGAGGTGCACTAAATGAGATTTTTTTGAAGTAAGTAGGCTGAACTTTGCTCCCAAACACACCATTTTAGAGGACGGTAAGGCCCGCCCTAAGTGACACACACTCAAATAACTTGTTTACATGAACATGAAAGGCCATTTAAGGAGTTTGAATTTTGCAGGGGCAAACCTTTGGATTTGTTCCACTCTGGAATCAGTGTGCTGCACAACTGCTCGTGGCTGCACATTCCTGCCCAGAGGAGCCTGTTTAGTGGCTGCTGTTGATCTAATACCGTTCTCCAACACTGAATTAATTTCAGACCGAGGCAAAAAAAAAACAAGTCCTCTTCCCCGAAATCCTGGCCCTAATGATGATGAAAGGTATGGCAGACATATTCCGTCAGACCAAATGATGCCTTATTTATACAGTTTCTGACTGATGTTTTGGAATTCAGCATGTTACCTGGACTCACCCCAGCTCTCGCTAATGACCAAATCATTTGTCTTCAGGGACCTGAGATTTTTTTTTTTTTCCTTCTGTGCTATGAGCTCCTTGTTGGAGGCTTCTCATGTGACTTTTGCCAGACTGTCCAATCATTCTTTACTTTGATATTGGGAGGCTCAAGGCTTCCTGCCTTTCAACAGCACCATTTATCTTAAGCAATGCATTTTCTCCCTGACTCTATAAATATAAATGTAGATATGTTTTCTTGTTGTATTCCCTCTGACTGGCAGAAAATGAACTAACAAAGCCAAATGGAAAACATCCAGGACTGAGATTACTGGGGGCCAATCACCTGCTGTGTGACCTTGGACAAATTGCTTAGCTGCTCTTTGCCTCAGTTTCCCCTCTGTAAAATGGGGCCTCATTTCTAGACCCCATATAGGAGGAGAGACTGTGTTCAAACTGATTAGCTCACATCTATCCCAGCATTTGACACAGTGTTTGATATAGACTCCACACTTAATTTTTAGTTTTTTTAAATGGTATTTATTTGTTAAATGCTTACTATCTGCCAGACACTGTGATAGGTGCTGGAGTAGATACAAATTAATCAGGTGGGACACAATCCCTGGGGCTCACAGTCTTAATCCTCATTTTACAGGTGAGGTACCTGAGGCACAGAGAAGTGAAAAAACTTGCCCAAGTGTTGTGTGCAGAGCACTGTACTAAGCATTTGATCAAGTACAATACAATGCATTTGGTAGACATGCTCCCTGTCCTCAAGGAACTAACAGTCTAGAGGACTATCAGGTTTCTCTCCAGAAACTTTTCTGAGACATCCCCAAGATGGCAGACGCGAATGCCAATCAACAGGTTAACGAAAAGCCAGGAATCCTGGGAATCCCAGTTCCTGGCAGTCAATAACCACCAGCTTTGGTCCAAGCCATTTCGACTCTCCCCATCTTCAAAGTCCTCCCAAAATCCAGTCTTCTCCAGGGGTTCTTATCTTCTTCCTTAACCATATCTTCTCAACTACTACTACTGTATTCACAGCCCCTACCACAGCACTTCTGGAATGATCAATTCACCTACTTCACTACTCTCTACTGCTAGCTCATTACGGGAACATGTTTGCTAATTCTGTTGCAATGTACTCTCCCAAGCACTTAGTACAGTGTTGTGCACATAGTAAGCCCTTAATAAATACCACTGATTGACAAGCACTTATTATTCACTTAGCTATAGGTCTATCTATTCATTCAGTCTTATTTATTGAGCACTTACTGTCTGCAGGGCGCTGTACTAAGTGCTTGGGAAGTACAAGTTGGCAACATATAGAGACGGTCCCTACCCAACAACGGGCTCACAGTCTAGAATCCTTTATAGGTCCATAATCCTTTATCCCCCAGTTGAAATTATTACTATTATTATTACATTTGTTAAGCACCTACTGTGTGCCAAGCACTGCACTAAGTGTTTGTTTTATGGTATTTGTTAAGGGCTTACTAAATGTCAAGCACTGTTCTAAGCTTTGGGGTAGATATAAGCAAATCAGTTTGGACACTTCCTATTAGGCTGCTTCAGCAATAATTTCAAATAATTCTGTCTCCCTCCCATTAACACTCCCTGAACTCAAGAAGCACTCTCCTACATGCTTAGTGCAGTGCCTAGCACTCAGGAGTTGCTCAATAAAAGGCATTTCATTGACTAATTGATAAATTTTGCCTCTCCCATTAGATTTTAAAACCCTAGAGAGCAGGGATTAGTGTAGTTAGTTAAGTTCTCTGGGCAGAGTAGGCATTGAGTATATGCTAGTGATCGCTTGACATTAATTGATTGATGGATTGATTATAACCCAGAAAAAGGAAGGCACTGACATGCTTTTCCTGATTCTTGCTCACTTCTGGATTTTCAATCAAACAACTGAGCACTTGTGAGCACTTACTGTGATCAGAGCACTGTATTAAGTGCTTGGAAGAGTCCAATATTATGGAGTTGGTAGACACATTCCCTTCCCACAGTCAGATTGCAGTCTAGAGGGGGAGACAGGCATTAATATAAATAATTTACAGACATCAGTGCTGTGGAGCTGAGGGAGGGGTGACTAAAGGGTGCCAATCCACTTGCAAGGATGATGCATAGGATGTGAGAGAAGAGGAAATGAGGGCTTAGTCAGGGAAGACCTCTTGGAGGAGATGGGCTTTTAATGAGACTTTGAAGGTGGGGAGAGTGCTCATCTGCTGGATATAAAGACGGAGGGAGTTCCAGAGTACAGGCAGGATGTGGTCAAGAGGGCGGTGGCGAGATTGACGATTTTTCAGGTGAGCCAAAAGGTCTCTACCTCTCTTAGCAAAGGATCATGGAGCCATAGTGGATAGACATCATAATCATGAGAGCAAGATCTGTTTGTTTTTGGTGGTCATATTTTCTGGACCTTTTTGAAGGTGGTACTGACATCACTACATATTAAATGTAGTGATGTCGGCACTTAGGTACATTTATTTTTATTTATATTAATGCCTGTCTCCCCCTCTAGAGTATAAGCTCATCCAGGGCAGGAAACACGTCTACCAACTCTGTTATATCATTATAGTGTATTCTCCCAAGTGCTTAGTGTAGTGCTCTGCACATAGTAAGCGCACAATATATATGGCCAATTGATTGTATCCTTCTACTACTGGCCCTGGCAGGGTGGGCCACATCTAAGGGCGGGAAGACAAGCAGGGACCAGAAGACACATGGGAGCTGAGAGGATTGATTAATCAGTCGATCAATTGTATTTATTGAGTCCTTACCCTGTGCAGAGCCCTGTATTAAGCCCTTGGGAGGGTACACTACGACAGAGTTGTGTTATATGATTGCAGCCCACAAGGAGTTCTTTCAATGGTCAGGTGGGAGGAGATCAAAAACCGTGCTGCCCGCTTTGTTCCTCCTCAAGTCAAGGGGTCAGCTCCTCTCTCTCCCCTGCATGCCCAGCGGGGAATGATACGTGCCACCTCCCTAGAGTTGAGGGACTAAGGTCCCCGGCAAAGAAGAAGGGGGAGGAAATGTACCTGGGGGCTGTTTGTCGGGTAAAATTCCTTTCTTCCTAGGCCTTTCCCTCACCCCTTCAGGGCATCCTGTGTCTATCAGCATGGAACTCTTTCTGACAAGAAAGGGGAGCCGGCACCCTATCTGATTGGAAGGACGGGAAGTTTTCACTAGGCTGGAGGCAATTATCCAGCCTGGATCCCGGCCAAAACCGCCACTCCAGAGATAATAATCATTCCTTTGTGTTTCTCCAGCACTTTGCTTCAGACAATAGCAGGCATGAGGAACACTTGCTGCACACCATCCTGGGCATAGATAGGGGAGAGGTGAGTGGGGAGGCTGCCCCCTCACGCCAAGAAAATTCTAAATATGCTGCTTGTGGTCAGAGAACAGGTCTACCAATTCAGTTATAGTGGACTCTTCCAAGGGCTTGGTACAGTGCTCTGCACAGAGTGGGTGCTCAGTCAATACCATTGATTGATTGATGTTGCCAGTTGGAGTAGAAATATTCATTGAGCACTGCACCATTTGCCCAATTTGCACCATATGGCTCTGTTTTGGCCCTTCCTAATACAAGAAGGGAAGTAGTGTGACCTATCAGAAGGAATATGGGCCTGCTGTAGGACCTTGGTCAAGTCCTTTAATGTCTCTGTGTCTCAGTTTCCTCATCTGTAAAATGTCAATCTTATATATTGAGTGCTTACCATGTGCAGAGCACTGTACTAAGAGCTTGGAAGAGTACAATACAACAATAAACAGACATATTCCCTGCCCACAGGGGATTCAATACCTGTTATAATAATAATGGCATTTATTAAGTGCTTTCTATGTGCAAAGCACTGTTCTAAGTGCTGTTCTCCCTTTTCTCCCTCCTGCTTAGACTGTGAACCCCATGACCGACAGGGATTGTGTCCAACCCTACGATGCTGTTTCTACTCCAGTACTTAGTACAGTGCTTGGCATATAAGTGCCTAACAAATACTACTATTATTATTATTATTATTGCAGCGTGGCTTAGTGGAAAGAGCCCAGGCTTTGGAGTCAGAGGTCATCGGTTCAAATCCCAGCTCTGCCACTTGTCAGCTGTGTTACTTTGGGCAAGTCACTTAACTTCTCTGTGCCACAGTTACCTCATCTATAAAATGAGGATTAAGACTATGAGTCCCACGTGGGACAACTTGATCACCTTGTAAACTCCTCAGTGCTTAGAACAGTGCTTTGCACATAGTAAGCACTTAATAAATGCCATTATTATTATTTTTATTAATAGTATTTTTTTGTTGTTGCTGTCTTTGCTTTTCCTTGTGCTCTTTGCCTTTCTCCTGATTTTCACAAGAAGGCAGGCAATATCCCCACCCCCTAAACCTTCACAGGCCTCTCTGAGTATCCAACTCAGTGATGGCCTCCCAAATGAGCAAGAGCACAAAGGGGTCTGCTCTAGTTGGGGGTCTCAGAGATGTTCCGCCTGGGACTGTCCCCGTTTGCCCTTCCAGGTAGAGGGACCATGCATCCCGCTGGACATAAGGTGATCACAATCACAGGTCTAAAATGTGAGCTCGTTGTGGGAAGGGAATGTGTCTGTCTTTTGTTCCCTTGTACTCTCCCAAGTGCTTAGTACAGTGTTTTGCTCACAGTAAGTGCTCGATAAGTTGAATGAATAAATGAATGAAAAGGGGAGAGAATGTGGATGGCTCTGTGCAAATCCTCACCACTCCTGCCCACACAATCTTGAGAGCTTGTCCTGATGGCGGTAAGCAGCGCTCACCCATGTGGAGGGAGGTCAGAAAAGGGGTCTAACTGTGCCTTCATGGACACAGCGGGCAAGGGAGAGGGCAAGGTTGTCCCAGTGTGACACCCCCACACTCAAGGTGATGAACCCACTTGTGCACAAAGTGCTAGTGTGCAAGAGGGTCTCTCAGTGACCCTAGATCTCGCAGTTGCCGTCGACAAACCAAAGAACTCTCTACTATAACCCAGGAGCCTCAGGGACTCCTCCAGCCTGCATTGCAACTCTCTCATATGCTGGTGGTTTCTCACCTCCCACCCAGGTAAACCCAGACCACCAGAGGCCTGAATCACCGAGGCACTCTTGGATTCCGAACTAGGATTCAGCCTTGCTGGCCTGAGCTTCCCTTATAGAGTCTTCTCATTTGAAACTACGGTCAATTACACACAAAGAATCTTCGCTCCATTGAACCGACTGGGCCTTGATCTTGTTAATGGCTGCTGAAGATGGGCAATGGACACGACATTAATGGATATTATGGCCAATATTGATGGTTGCCAAGTCAAACTAAATCCTGGGCTGTGACTCGTCCTCATTAGCTTCCTACCCACAGCCAGAGAGCCCCTTAATTACGGAATTTATTAAGCACATAATGAGCAACATGCTAAGCACTGGGTTGGATACAAGACGGTCAGATCGGCCACACTCCCCACCCCAGATTTGAAAGGGAGTCTCTCTTGTGCCCATTTTAAGGTTGAATAAACTGATGCCCAGAGAGATTAAGATCACGATCACACATCAGGGCAGAGGCAGAGCTGCATTTAAAATAATAAAGATGATCATAATGACTATGGTATTTATTAAGCGCTCATTATGTGCCAAGCACTGCATTAAGTGCTGAGGGAGAATCAAGCTAATCAGGTCCCACAAGAATCTCACCCCTCTGAGGATGACACCTGGAGAGTTTCTATTACTCTACCAGTCTCAGCTATGGATGGGAGAGTCAAGCAGAGGTCTACCCATTCCATTTCTAGATTGGTGAGTGGCTAGAAAATGGAAGACAATCTACTACAAGTCAAAACTCACCTGCGCTGGGCAGCATATTTTTACCACCTCCGTATTTTTACCAAGAAAAATCCATGGGTGGACTACTAGAATGATTGCAGATGGAGAGTGGGGTGTACTGGGAGAGATAGTAAGCACAGTAAGTGTCAGCTCTTAGAACAGTGCTTTGCCATAGTATGCACTTAATAAATTCCATCATTATTATTATTACATGGTGTTGCTGTGGGTCAGACATGATTCTATAGCATAAGTCAAGACAAGACTTGAGGCTCACAGGGAGCCCCATGCTTGGGATTTGTAATCAGTGCTGATTTGTGTCAAGCCCTGTGCTAACATACTGGGATAGATTACAAGACAAACAGATTAGACACAATTCCTGTCCCACAATCAGAAAATAAAGAACAGGTGTTTTGGATTTTGTTTTTTTTTTTTTTTTTTATGGTATTTAAGTGCTTCCTATGTGCCAGGCACTGTAGATAGGGGTAGATACAAGGTAATCAGGTTGGACCCAGTCCATATCCTACATGAGCCTCCCAGTATTCATTCCCATCTTCCAGCTGAGGTAACTGAGGCCCAGAGAAGTGAAGTGATTTGCCCAAGGTCACATAACAGACAAGCGGTGGAGCCAGAATTAGAACCCAGGTCCTTCTGATTTCCAGGCCCATGCTCTATCCACTAGACCATGCTGTTTCTCATCTATATAGGTGAGAAAACTTAGGCCCAAAGAGGGTAAGTGATTTATCCAAGGTCACATGGCAAGCTGAATGCATACCTGGGACTAGGATTCAGGGCTTCTGACTCCCAGCTCTTTCTGCTAGTCCATAGTGAGCCTTGCCCACTGTTCCCTGGATAGGTACCCTGGTCATTGAGATTCTTGAGAGAATCAGTCAGCCCATCAGTGGTACTTACTTAGCACTTACCATATGCAGAGCACTGTATTAACAGAATTTGAACGGTCCTATGGTTTCCAAAGGAAGAGGAGAATTGAGGGGATTATCCAGTTCATTTTCTAGACTCTAAGCTTGTGGGCAGGAAATGTCACTGTTCATTGCTGTACTGTACTTTCCCAAGTGCTTAGTACAGTGCTCTGCACACGGTAAGTGCTCAATAAATATGATTGAATGAATGAATAATTCCGGCCCCAAACCCTGGGTGGTCTTTAGGGTGGCATGACTTTCAATATGTATTATTTAGAGGACACTAACTTTGTGGAGAGCACTTGGGAGAGTACAATAAAATTAGGAGATGTAATCCCTACTCTCGGGAAGCTCATACCTCCTTTTTTAATGGTATTTGTTAAGCGCTTACTCTGCATCAAGCAGTTCTAAGCACTGGGGTACAAACAATCTACCCAGATTGGATACAGTCCTTGTCCCACATGACACTCACAACCTAAGTAGAAGGGAGAACAGGTACTGAATCCCCATTTTGCTGTTAAGGAAATTGAGGCACAGAGTAGTGAAGTGACTCGCCCAAGGTCCCATAGCAGGTACCTGGTGGAGCTGGGATTAGAATCCAGGGCCTCTGACTCCCATGTCCGTGTTCATTCTAGTAGACCACACTGTTTATCATCATGGCAGCATGGCTCAGTGGAAAGAATCTGGGCTTTGGAGTCAGAGGCCATGGGTTCAAATCCCGGCTCCACCAATTGTCGGCTGTGTGACTTTGGGCAAGTCACTTTACTTCTCTGTGCTTCGGTTACTTCATCTGTAAAATGGGGATTAAGACTGTGAGCCCCCCGTGAGACAACCTGATCACCTTGTAACCTCCCCAGAGCTTAGAACAAGTGCTTTGCACATAGTAAGTGCTTAATAAATGCCATTATTATTATTATGGAGAGGGGACAGATTGCTGACTTGAAGCTATAGTCATCAATCAATCATAGTGACTGAGTAAATTCTGTGTGTAGAGCGCTGTATTAGTGGCATGGAAGAGTTCAGTAGAATTAGCATTGCAAAGCGCATGGCCTAGTCGATAAAGCAAAGACCTGTGACTCTGAAGGACCTGAGTCTAATCCCAGCCACGCCTCCTATGTGCTGAGTGACCATAAGCAAGTCACTACACATCTTGTGCTCTAAAATGGGGATTAAGACTGTGTGCCTCAAGCAGGACATGGACTGTGTCTAACCCGTTTAGCTTGCAGTTACCCCAGCGCTTGGTATAGTATCTAGCACATAGTAAGCTCTTAACTACCATTAAAAATAGTTAGTAATAATAATAATAATAATAATAATGGTATTTGTTAAGCGCTTACTATGTGCAAAGCACTGTTCTAAGCACTGGGGTGGATACGAGGTTATCAGGTTGTCCCACATGGGGCTCACAGTCTTAGTCCCCATTTTCCAGATGAGATAACTGAGGCACAGAGAAGTTAAGTGACTTGCCCAAAGTCACACAGCTGACAAGTGGCAGAGCCGGGATTCTAACCCATGACCTCTGACTCCAAAGCCAGAGCTTTTCTACTGAGCCACAGCTGCTCAGTAGAAAAGATCCCTACCCTCAAGGAGCTTAGAATCTAATGGTATTGGTTGAACATCTACGATATTAAAGATTTGGGAGCATATAATAGAATTAGTAGACATGATCCCTGCCTTTGGGGAGCTTACAACCTAACAGTATTGATTGAGCATCTACTGTGGGTGGAGCGCTATATTCAGGGTTTGGGAGAGTTTAGCAGAATTTAGTAGTCACAATCCCTACCCTCAGGTTGCTTACAGTCTAATGGTATTGACTGAGCATCTACTGTATCCGGAACACAGAGAAGCAGCATGGCTTAGTGGAAAATCAATCAATCAATCATATTTATTGAGCACTTACTGTGTGCAGAGCACTGTACTAAGTGCTTGGGAAGTACAAGTTGGCAACATATAGAGACGGTCCCTACCTAACAGTGGGCTCACAGTCTAGAAGCTCAGGCTTGGAAGTCAGAGGTTGTGGGTTCTAATTTCGGCTCTGCCAATTGTCAGCTGTGTGACTTTGGGCAAGTCACTTCACTTCTCTGTGCCTCGGTTACCTCATCTGTAAAATGGGATTAAGACTGTGAGCCCACATGGGACAAACCGATTGCCTCGTATCTACCCCAGTACTTAGAACAGTGCTTGGCACATAGCGCTTAACAAATACCATCATTATTATTATTATCATTATTATTATTATTATTATTATTATTATTATTATTATTATTATTATCATCACTGTTCTAAAGACTTGGGAGAGTACCATAGAATTTAGTAGGTACAATCCCTCTCTTGTGGATTTTACAATCTCATGGCATTGATTGAACATCCAATATGTGTAGAGCACTGTACAAAGGGCTTGGGGGCATACAATGCGTGGAACAGAACCCATTTTCATCCCTTACACAACTCCTTGCTGAAACCCCCTGATGTTGGGTAGGTGGGGAAAGGGCTTCAGACAAGCCAGGTGTCCTCTGACCCCCCCCACCCCTTCCTGCAGAAGTCACTGAAGACCCCTGGCTCACAGCCTGGGCTCAGCAGGAGAAATCAGCTCTTACACACCACTGAAAAAGTAGTCAGCCCCGTTTTGGGGGCTTCCTGTTAGAGCCAAAGCAGCTTCCTCTCTGACGCCTAATCTCCGACACCTCTATTATTAATCAATTTTTCTCTAATATCTTAATAATGTGATAGGAAAATCAAATTAGGTGAGCAATTTCTCATCCCAGTGTATTAACTTTGTCTAGTCATGGGCTCCGTTTATAAGGAGAACGTTAACTGTCTGCTCAGATGAATAGGTAGGAGGGGCAGCTGAGCACTTGGAAAATTATTCCTCTGGGCAGGGGGCAGGTTGGGGTTGAGAGGGACAGGCGCTGGGGGAGGCAGCCTGTTGAGGGAGGGGGCTGGGGCTGAGGGGGCCCCGAGATGGAGCAGCGATGGAGGTTTCTGGGATCCACTTAAAGATGGAGAGGTGGGCCCTCGTTCCATCCAGCTGCTAGTAATAATAATAATAATAATAATAATAATAATGATAATAATAATAATAATAATAACCACTGTGGTATTTTTTAAGAGCTTATGATGTGCCGAGCACTGTACTCACAGGAATCAGGGATTGTTTTCCATCTTTCTGGACTGCCGAGCATGGTGCCAGAGTGACAGGAGTCAATGTCACACCCCAAACAGTTGGCAGAGTCAGGATTAGAACCCAGGTCCTCTGATTCCCAGACCCATGCTCTTTCCACTGGGCCACACTGCTTCTCATGGGTCCCCTCCATCTAGACTCTCTAGACTGGGAATTCATTATGGGCAGGGAACATGTCTGTTAATTCTCTTGTATTGTACTCTCTCCCAAGTGCTTAGTTCAGTGCTCTGCACATAGTATGTGCTCAGTAAATGCCATTGATTGATTGATTGATTGATTCTGGTCTTCCCTAGGTTCCTGGTGTTGCTTGCTTAGCCTCAGGGCTTTTCTCTCTCCTCTCCACTTCACCTCAACTCACACACTTGGCCCTTCTAAGACCAACCTATTCACTTTAGGTGGCCTCCACTGTCCCACATCCTCTTTCTGTCTTGGACATCTCAGACAGCCCATCACTCTCCCCAGATTCATAGCCTTTCTAAAATCATATCTCCTCCACGAAGCCTTCCTCAATTAATCTCTCTTTTCCCTACCCTATTCTCCCTCCTGACTGACTCTCTCACGTGCTTAGTCCCACCCCTATCCCCGAGCTAATCAGGTTGGACACATTCCCTGTCCCCCATGAGGCTCCAAGTCTTAATCCCCATTTTACAGATGAGGTAACTGAGGCTCAAAGAAATGAAATGATGTGCCCTGGGTTACCTAGCAGGCAAGGGACAGAGACAGGATTAGAACCCAGGTCCTCTGTCTCCCAGGTCTGTGATCTTTCTACTAAGTCTTGCTACTCTTCACATGATGATGATGGTGATTGATGATTAAGATAGTGATGATGATGAAGACGATGATGGTTTTGATAGGGATAATGATAGTAGCGATGATGATGATGATACTAAGGAAGATAATGATGGAATTCAGCCTTAGTCCCACTTCTCTTGTCTATAAGGTAGACACCGCCTTATATTTTCCCAGGTTTATGAATTCCTCTGTGTGGAATTTGCCTATCAGAAGGAATGGAAGACTTTCAAGGGTCCTTCTTAAGATGTGGAAAGAACAGAATTTTTTTGTTCATTTATTTTAATGTTATTTTTTAAGCAGTTCCTAGTTGCCAGGCACTGTATTAAGCACTGAGATAGATACAAACTAATCAGTCTGGACATAGTCCATGTCCCACATGGTGCTCACAGTCTAATCCCCAATTTACAGATGAGGTGACTGAGGCGCAGAGAAGTTAAGTGACTCACCCAAGGTCACACAGCTGACCAGGGGCAGAGCCAGAATTCGAACTCAGGTCCTTCTGACTCTCAGGCCCATGCTCTTTCCACTAGGCCACGCTGCCTCTCACCATTCCCAAAGTGGCTTCCTTTCCCTCCCTCACGACCATGCCCTCTCTCCTCCATTAATCTGCTCCCTCTCTTCACCTGATCCGTTACACTTCTGGGCACTGTGATGTAAACACACAATTTGTGATGACAGGTAGGTATGATTCACACGGCCTATAGGAGAAGTAAAGGAATCCTATTTACTCCATAGATAGTTCAGGAATGTTAGACGGTCCATCCCTAAACATGAGAGATTGTCCAGGAGGGTTGCCTGTTCAGAGCATTGTACTGGGTGCCTACTGAATGCAAAACATTGTATTGATCAAATGACATGTACAGAACTTAGGACAAGCTTGTTTTCAAGGACAGTTGTCCTCAAAAGTTTTCAATCTGAGGATCAATTCAAAGAGGCACAAGTCCCGCTAGACTACCTATGGGAATCATTCACCTCTCTGCTGGAATTTTCATGTCTGGGGTAAAGGGGAAGGAATCATCCTAGTCCCTGACACCCAGGCACTTTGCTTAGCCTTGCTGTTTTTAGCACAGTAGCTTTGGAAGCTTCTGTATTCTAAAAATGGGCCCCAAAGTGGTCTGAGAATATTCTCAGAGAAGAGCCAAAGCAGTGATCGATAGTACCTCCCAGAAGTGAAAGCTTTCTTGCTTTGAAAGCAAAGGTTCTGTGGCTCCTTCCTGCCCATACTGTTGGGAGAAGAGAGGGCACAGGAATGGCTTAATAACTGATTTATTAGTATGTGAAGGGGATTTTTTCGTTGTTTTTTATCATCCATCCTAAATGGTTTACTCACCTGCCAGAAGTCTGGACCAGATAATCTTTCAAGGTCTCTTCAAGTTGCATTATTCTACTGATTTAAAACTAGCCACAAAAAAATGGCTATCTAGACTATAAACTCACTGAGGGCAGGAAAAAGGTCTACCACTCCGTTATATTGCATTCTCCCAAGCACTTAGTAGAGTGCTCTACACACAGTAAACTCTCAGTTGATTGAATGAAAACACATACTGGATTCCTATGATGTACAGACCACTGTACTAGATGCCTGCTGAATGCAGGGCACCGTATTGTATTCCCATCCCGTGTAGGGCACTGTGTACAGATTACTGTCCTGAAAACCTACTTTCTGCACAGCACTGTACTAGACACCCGGGATTGTAGAATAGAAGAATATGATATAGTCTTTGCCCTCTAGACTGCAAGCTCTTTGTTGGCAGGGAACATGTTTATCAACTGTGTTGTACTGTCCCAAGAGCTCAGTACAGTGCTCTGCACACAGTAAGTGTACAGTAAATACCACTGACTGATTGAGGAAATGATAACCAAATAGACTATGGAGGCTAAAATTTTCCCAGAAATACAATTGGAATTACCAGAGGTGAGATTTCTCTGGCCCCTGCATCCATCCACTTGATGTCACTAAGTACTTCTTGTGCCTTTAGGTTAAGATGTTCAAATTCATTCGTTCATTCAAACATATTTAGTGAGTGCTTATTGTGTGCAGAGCCCTGTACTAAGCATCTGAGAGTGTACAATAATAAACAGACACATTCCCTGACTGCAATGAACTTACAGTCTAGAGGGTAGGAGACAGATGTGAATATAAATAAATAAATTACAGATATGTACACAGGTGCTCCAGAGCTGGGAGGGCGGATGGCAAAGGGAGCGAGTCAGGGAGATGCAGAGGGAGTAGGAGAAGAGAAAAGGCGGTTTTGTCAGGGAAGGCCTCTTGGAGGACATATGTTCTCAATAAGGCTTTGAAGCTGGGGAGGATTTGAGGAGGGAGGGAGGACATTCCAGGCCAGAGGCAGGACACGGACAAGAGGTCGGCAGTGAGATAAATGAGGTCGAAGCACAGTGAGAAAGTTAGCATTAGAGGAGTGAATGTGTAGACTGGGTTATAGTAGGAGAATAGCAAGGTGAGGTGTGGGGGGGCAAGGTGGTTGAGTGTTTTAAAGCCAGTGGTGAGGAGCTTTTGTTTGATACAGTAAGTGCTCAAAAAATACAGTTGAATGAATAAATACAGTGGAAGATGAGCAACCACTGGAGTTTTTTGAGCAGTGGGGAAACATGGCCTGAGTGTTTTTGTAGAAAAATGATATGGGCAAAAGAGTGAAGTATGGACTGGAGTGGGGAGAGACAGGAGGCAGGGAGGTCAGCAAGGAGGCTGTTGCAGAAATCCAAGTGGGGATGTGTTTCCTCAAAGTCTTTCCTCAACTGTGTTTTCTCAAAGTGCTGAAGGGACACATGCTTGAGCATCCAAACTTCTGAAAGCTGGGTGGGCTCATCTGGATCAAAAGGGACTCCTTCTGTCTTCCTGCCAAGCCAACAGTCCCCACAATAGTAGGAATAATAGTAATTCTTGTAGGAATAATGCTATTTATTGAGTACCCACTGGGTGCAATGCGCTGCTTTAAGCTCTTGGGGAGCACAAAGCACAAAGCAAGCAAATGACACATTCTCTGCCTTTAGGAAGCTGACAGACTTATAATAATACTAATGGAATTTTAAGTGCTTACTATAGGCCAGATACTGTATTGAGCGCTAGGGTGGATACAAGAAAATCGGGTTGGATACAGTCCCCATCCCACATGGGACTCACAGTCTCAATCCCCATTTTACAGATAACAGGGGCACGGAGAAGTGAAGTGACTTGCCAAGGTCACCCAGCACACAAGTGGCAGTCAGGATTAGAACCCAGGCCCTTCTGACTGTCAGGACTACTCTATCCACTCGGCATGCTGATTCATTTAGGGGAGACAGGCCAAAAAAATATTTGTAGAACAATAGGAGCGAACAATTGAATTTTCCAAAAGAATAAATGAACACAGGTCCTTGAGGGAACAGAGGCTTCTGGAAACCTCTCAAGAGCAGGAATCTTCATTTTGGCTCATCCTGTTTTTCACCCTACCAGTGGTCTCAGTGTTCCTCTGCACAATAATAATAATTAATAATTATGGTATTTGTTATGTGCTAAGCACTGTTCTAAGCACTGGGGTAGATACAGGGTAATCAGGTTTTCCCACGTGGGGCTCACACATTTTCCCCATTTTACATATGAGGTAACTGAGGCACAGAGAAGTTAAGTGACTTGCCCAAGGTCACACAGCAAACAAGTGGCAGAGGCGGAATCAGAACCCCTGTCCTCTGACTCCCAAGCCCATGCTCTTTCCACTAAGCCATGCTGCTTCTCTAATAATGATGGCATTTGTTAAGCGCTTACTATGTGCCAAGCACTGTACTAAGCACTGGGGTAGATACAGGGTAATCAGGTTGTCCCACCTGGGGTGGACAGTTTTAATCCCCATTTTGCAGATGAAGTAACTGAGGCCCAGAGAAGTGAAGTGACTTGCCCAAAGTCACACAGCCGATAAGTGGCGCAGCCGGGATTACAGCCCACAACCTCTGACTCCTAGCCCATGCTCTTTCCACTAAGCCACGTGACAGTGCCACACAAAAGGGCAATCATGGGCACCAAGGACAATGACCCCTTGCCCATATTCTCCCTCTGGCATGGAACTGCCTCCTCCTTCATATCTGACAGATCACCTCTCTCCCCATCTTCAGAGCCTTATTAAAATCCCGTCTCCTCCAGAAGGACTTCTCTGACTAAAGCCCTCATTTCCCCAACACCCACCCTCTTCTTTGTTACCTTTGCACTTGGATTTGTACCCTTTATTCACCCTACCACTTCTCTTAATAATAATAAGAATAATTATGCTATTTGTTAAGAATTTACTGTGTGTCAGGCACTGTACAAAGCACTGGGGTGAATACAAGCCAATCAGGTTGGAAACTGTCCCTGTCCCTTATGGGGCTTACGGTCCTAATCCCTATTTTACAGATGAGGTAACAGAGGCACAGAGAAGTGAAGTGACTTGTCCAAGGTCACACAGAAGACAGATGGCAGAGCTGGGATTAGGTCCTTCTGACTCGCAGGCCCATTCTTGATACACTAGGCCACACTGTTTCCCTAGTACTCACCATTCCCTAGTATTACTACTACTAATAATAATAATGATGGCATTTATTAAGCACTTACTATGGCAAAGCACTGTTCTAAGTGCTGGTGAGGTTACAAGGTGATCAGGTTGTCGCATGTGGGGTTCACAGTCTTAATCCCCATTTTACAGGTGAGGGAACTGAGGCCCAGAGAAATGAAGTGACTTGCCCAAAGTCACCCAGCTGACGGTTGGCAGGGCCAGGATTTGAACCCATGACTTCTGACTCCAAAGCCCAAACTCTATTACACTGAGCCACGCTGCTCAGTATTACTAATACTACCAATACTACTGCTATTATTACTACTACCACTTCTATTACAACTAGTACCACTACCAATCCTGCTGCTACTACCACAACTACTGCTGTTGCTGCTGCTGCTACTACTACTACTACTACTACTACTAATAATAATAATAATAATAATAATGAGATTCAGCGTGGCTCAGTGGAAAGAGCTTGGGCTTTAGAGTCAGAGGTCATGGGTTCAAATCCCAGCTCTGCCAACTGTCAGCTGTGTGACTTTGGGCAAGTCACTTAACTTCTCTTTGCCTCAGTTACCTCATCTGGAAAATGGGGATAAAAACTGTGAGCCCCCTGTGGGACAACCCGATCACCTTGTAACCTCCCCAGCACTTAGAACAGTGCTTTGCACATAGTAAATGCTTAACAAATACCATTATTATTATTTTAATATTAATAATAATAATAATAATAATGGTATTTAAGTGCTTACTATGTGCCGAGCACATAGTACTAAGTGCTGGAATAATTATAGTACTAATAGTGCTACCACCACTACCACTGCTACTATTACTACTCACCTTCGTCATCCCGCCACACACCTCCGATCCCAAAACCACGTTGAAATGCCCCACTGGAGGCATCCACTTCTAATTTCATGCCAACAAGACCGTCTCTTCCGTCAAATCTCAGCATCTTTCAGACAATGAAGAATTCCCTTTCCTACACCCACTCTGGATTTGTTCTTAGGGAAGCGGAGGCCTGGAAGCCACCCCAGGGCTGGTAGATAAGGTGTTTAAATGCTCTTGGTTCAAGATTGCCAAAAGACTGAGGGGGAAGAGGAAAAATAATCACAGACAGAGTGATAACGAGAGATGGGTGTGATGCTGCATCCTGACGGAGACTGTTAAAGACCAGAAAGAATCAAGAAATTCAACTGACAACTTGGAAGAGCAAGTCCACAATGAGAAGTGTCTCACTACGTGCCTCAGCGGAAAGAGCCCGGGCTTTGGATTCAGAGGTCATGGGTTCAAATCCCGGCTCTGCCAAGTGTCAGCTGTGTGACTTTGGGCAAGTCACTTAACTTCTCTGGGCCTCAGTTCCCTCATCTATAAAATAGGGATTAAAACTGTGAGCCCCCTGGGGGACAGCCTGATCACCTTGTAACCTCCCCAGTGCTTAGAACAGTGCTTTGCACATAGTAAGCACTTAACAAATGCCATCATTATTATTACTACTGGGGGTGGAGGATGCTGGAAGGGAGTGTGTGCATAATGACAACAATAATAATGATTATGGCACTTGTTAACCACTTACCATCCAGCACTTAGAACAGTGCTTGACACATAGTAAACACTTAACAAATACCATTATTATTATTATTATGTGCCAACAACTGTTCTAAATATTGGTATAGATATACGTTATCTAGCTTTACTTCTATTTATTCTGATGACTTGACACCTGTCCACATGTTTTATTTTGTTGTCTGTAATAATAATAATAATAATGGCATCTATTAAGTGCTTACTATGTGCAAGGCACTGTTCTAAGCACAGGGGAGGTTGCAAGGTGATCAGGTTGTCCCATGTGGGGCTCACAGTCTTAATCCCCATTTAACAGATGAGGTAACTGAGGCCCAGAGAAGTTGTGACGCCCAAAGTCACACAGCTGACAATTGGCGGAGCCGGAATTAGAACCCATGACCTCTGACTCCGAAGCCCATGCTCTTTCCAATGAGCCACGCTGCTTCCCACAGCATCCCTAACCAACAACGGGCTCACAGTCTAGAAGGGGGAGACAGACAACAAAACATGTAGACAGGTGTCAAAATCGTCAGAACAAATAGAATTATAACTTCTACAGTGTGAGCCCGTTGTTGGGTAGGGACCGTCTCTATATGTTGCCAACTTGTATTTCCCAAGCGCTTAGTACAGTGCTCTGCACACAGTAAGCGCTCAGTAAATATAAATGAATGAATGTTAATCAGGTTGGGACACAGTCCCTGTCCCACATGGGGCTCACATTCTTCATCCCCGTTTTGCAGATGAGGTAACTGAGGTTCAGAGAAATGAAGTGACTTGACAAAGGTCATAGAGCAGACATGTGGTGGAGACAGGATTAGTCCTTCTGGCTCACACGCCCGTGCTCTACCGGCTAAGCCACGCTGTTTCTCACTAAGCCATGCTGGTGGGGGGCAGGGGAGGGTTGTGTGTGTGTGTGTGATGGAGAGAATCAGAGGAAACTGGGCACACCTGATTTGGACTCCCCCCCTTCCCCCAACAATGCTTTCCCCCTCCACCCTTCCCCTCTGCAGGGCTTAGACATTTGCAAAATCACCTTGCTTGTGGTGTTTGTGGGTGTGAAAGCCCAGGGTGGTGAGAAGATGATGAACGAAGGCAGGTGCCAACAGCACTCTCTCAACTGTCTAGCGCCTTGGGTCTCAGAGTGCGGCCCAGCCTTGTCTCCTTGGGTGCCAACTGGGCCTCGGGCAACGTGAGGCGGCTGGCGGGATGGGGGCTGGCTGCTGAGGCGGGCTTTCAGAGCTTCTCAGGCCGAGCTCAGGAAAGGCAAAGGAGTTTAAAGGCACGTGGATGTCCCGCCCATAGCACGGCTTCAATACTCTTCCCTCACCCCATGCCTGGACAACTTGCCCATCTGAAACCTTCATCCAGGGATCTGTCTACTATTCCCTCGCTCGTCCCCAATAATAATCATAAGGATAACAATTGTGGTATTTTTAAGCACTTACTATTTGAAATGCACTGTGCTAAATTTTGGGGCAGACAGAATGTAATCAGATCAGATACAGTCCCTGATCCACAAGGGAATGATGGTCCACAGGGAAGAGAGAATAATGATAATACTAATAATACAATTGTATTATTTAAATGCAAACTACGTGCCAAGCACTGTACTAAGTGTTGGGTAGATACAAGCTAGCCAGATATCACATGGGCTCGCAGTCTAAGTGGAACAGGTACGGAATCCCCATTTTGCAGATGAGGAAACTGAGGCACAGATAAGTTAAGTGACTTGCCCAAGGTCATGCAACTGGTATGTGGCAGACCTGGGATTAGACCCAGGTCCTTTGACTCTCAGGCCCCTGCTCTTTCCACTGATTGAATCCCCATTTTAAAATGAGGAAACGGAGACCCAGAGAGGTAAAGTCATTTGTCCAAGGTCCCACAGCAGGCAGCAGGCAGAATTAGAACTCAGGTCTTCTGACTCCTAGTCCTATACTCATTGCACTAGGCCATGCTGCTTCACTCCAAAATCTCCCATGTAGCTTCCAACTCCCTTCCCCATCTATTCTACAGAGTTTCACCAGTTCCCTGTTTACAAGCTCAGCTCCTCTGAGAAGCCCTTTTTTTATGGTATTAAGTGGTTACTGTGTGCTCTGCTGTAATAATCGCTAGGCTAGATTCAAGCTAGATGCAGCACCGGTCCGATTGTCTCCCTGCCTTCCGAAGGAAGGGGTGTCGCTGTGCTGGAGAGATTGCTTGGGCAGGCGGGGGGAATCGGGCCCTCTCTCGATGCCCAAAAACGCTTGGCTCATGGCCTAGGCCAGGTGGAATGGCTATGGGACTTGTAAATGCAGCAACCTGGACATATTCATCAAGACTGTGCCACGCTCAGTTCCCTGGATCCCTCTGCCCACCCAGATCAAGAAGCAGCGTGGCTCAGTGGAAAGAGCATGGGCTTTGGAGTCAGAGTTCATGGGTTCAAATCCCGGCTCTGCCAATGGTCAGCTGTGTGTCTTTGGGCTCGTCACTTAACTTCTCAATGCCTCAGTTCCCTCATCTGTAAAATGGGGATTAAGACTGTGAGCCCCCCATGGGACAACCTGATAACCTTGTAACCTCTCCAGCACTTAGAACAGTGCTTTGCGCATAGTAAGAGCTTAATAAGTAAGCGCTTCTACAGCCCAGCCCGCACCCTCCACTCCTCCGCCGCTAATCTCCTCACCGTACCTCGTTCTTGCCTGTCCCGCCATCGACCCCCGGCCCACGTCATCCCCCAGGCCTGGAATGCCCTCCCTCTGCCCATCCGCCAAGCTAGCTCTCTTCCTCCCTTCAAGGCCCTGCTGAGAGCTCACCTCCTCCAGGAGGCCTTCCCAGACTGAGCCCCTTCCTTCCTCTCCCCCTCGTCTCCCTCTCCATCCCCCCATCTTATCTCCTTCCCTTCCCCACAGCACCTGTGTACATGTATATATGTTTGTACATATTTATTACTCTATTTATTTATTTTACTTGTACATATCTATTCTATTTATTTTATTTTTTTAGTATGTTTGGTTTTGTTCTCTGTCTCCCCGTTTTACACTGTGAGCCCAATGTTGGGTAGGGACTGTCTCTATATGTTGCCAATTTGTACTTCCGAAGCGCTTAGTACAGTGCTCTGCACATAGTAAGAGCTCAATAAATACGATTGATGATGATGATGATGATGAAGAATAATGTCATTATTATTACTATCAAGGAAAGAATCTGGAAGGGGGATGGAGAGAGTAGGCCCACCTCCTATCAATCAATCAATCGTGTATTTTCTTTCATTTTTATCGTATTTGTTGAGCACTTACAATGTTCCAGGGACTGTACTAAGTGCTGGAGTAGATACGAGATAAGCAGGTTGGACACAGCCCCTGTCCCTCATCTCAATTCCCATTTTACAGATGAGGTAACTGAAGCACCCAGGAGTGAAGTGACTTGCCCAGAGCCACACAGCAGACAAGTGGCAGAGCAGGGATTAGAACCAAGATCCTTCTGATTCCCAGGCATGTAGTCTTTCCAACTAGGCCACACCACTTCTCATTATTATTGAATGCTTGCTGTGTGCAGAGCACTGTTCTAATGAAGCAGCATGGCCTAGGTGGAAAGATCGCGGGCCTGGAATTCAGAGGACGTGGGTTCTAATCCCAGCTCCCCCATTTATCTGCTGTGTGATGTTGGGCAACTGATTCCACTTCTCTTTGCCTCAGTTCCCTCATCTGTAAAATGGGGTTTAAAACTGTGAGTCCCATGTAGGACAGGGACTGTGTCTGACCTGATTACCTTGTATCTCCCCCAGTGATTAGAACAGTGTTTGGCACATAGTAAGCACTTAACAAACCCCATTATTATTATTATTACTAAGTTCTTGGGAGAGTACAATGCAACAGAGTTGGTAGACACACCCCCTGCTCACAATGAGCAGCTCTGCCACTTGTCTGCTGTGTGACTTTGGGCAAGTCACTTAACTTCTCTATGCCTCAGTTACCTCATCTGTAAAATGGGGATTAAAATTGTGAGCCCCACATGGGACAAGCTGATCACCTTGTATCCTCCCCAGTGCGTAGAACAGTGCTTTGCACATAGTAAGCGCTTAACAAATACCAAAATTATTATTATTATTAATGAGTCGACAGTCTCTCCCCTCCTCTCTCCCAGCCCCATTGTGTCTGGAGAGGAGATTGTGAAATTACGGCTATGTATTTAAGTGCTGAGGGGCGCAGGGAAAATAACTTGGTGGATTTTGGGGGGATTGTGTAATCAATCAATTGATGATATCTACTGAGCAGTTTCTGTTTGCAGAGCACTGTATTAAGTGCTTGGAAGAACACAACACAACAGAATTGGTAGTTCTGTTTCCCCACAATTTCCCCACAATTCCTTTATCAATCAATCAATCATATTTATTGAGCACTTGCTGTGCACTGAGCACTATACTAAGCTCTTGGGAAAGTACAGTAGAACAGTATAACAGATGCATTCCCTGACCAAAGCGAGTTTACAGTCTAGAAGAGTTTGCAGTCTAGTTCTCCTCCTCCTTCTCCTCCTCCTTCTTCTTCTCCTCCTCCTCCTTCTTCTCCTCCTACTTCCTCCTTCTTCCTTACTCCCCATTCCCACCCTGAATATTGGGTTAAAGGAGTCTTCTCTGCAGGTTCCTCATCTTTGAGAGATTCCCATTGCCATCCCAAGATCCAAGGGGGTTATGGCACCAAGAATCCAGATACCAGGTTTTCCCCCTGAACAAAGAGTCTCCTTTTCCACTGAGCCATTGAATGCCAGTAGAGAAACAGAGAACATAATCCAGTCAACTCAGAAACCTGGGACAGTTCAGTAGAGAAGCAGTGTTGCCTAATGGAAAGATCACAGGACATAGGACTCAGAGGACTTGGGTTCTAATCCTAACTCTGTCACTTGTCTGCTGTGTGACTCAGGCAAGTTAATTAATTCTCTGTGCCTTGGTTTCCTCATCTGTGAAATAGGGATTCAGTACCTGCTCCCTTTATACTTAGACTGTAACCCCCATGTTGTACAGGGACTGTGTCCTGACTGAATTCCTTGTATCTTCCCTAGTGCTCAGTAGAGTGCTTGGCACATAGTAAGTGCTTAACAAATATCACTGATATTCTAATTATAGACCACAAAGAGCCCCATTTTCCCGTTGATGATGGAGTTTGGCCTGAGTCATCTGGATCCAGGGAGAACTCATTAATTCAATATTTGTTAATTAAATAGTTCCTAAGTTGAAGCAATTGTTTTTCCCCAGATGAACAATTGGAATTTTGCTGTTAAAATTGTTCCTTTAGTGGAAACATAGGTAACATAGAGTCCAAGGTAGAAACTAGATCCCAAGAGGGATCTACAGAACCTTGGCAAAGTCAGGAATTGTGGATCCCAATCCCTCATCAGCAGGATGAGAGGGTCCAGAGGAAACACAAAGCAATATTCCCAAAGCCCTACATAGGGAATTCCAGGTGGAAAAAAAAATTCCCCCCATTCCTCCTGGTTTTTTCACATGTCGAGTACATGAAGGTCTGCATTTGGACCAAAAGCTCCTTGTGGGCAGGCATGGTGATTAGCAACTCTGTTGTTTGGCACTCTTCCAAGTGTCAATTATATATTATAAATTACTTGTTTATATTTAAGTCTGTCTTCCCCTCTAAGCTCTAACCTCACTGTGGACAGGAAAATGACTGCCAACTCTGTTGTACTGTACTTTCCTAATCACGGCCTAATGGAAAGAACATAGGCCTGGGAGTCAGAAGGGCCTGGGTTCTAATCCTGACTCCGCCACTTGTCTGCTGTGTGACCTTGGGCAAAACAATTCACTTCTCTGGGCCTCCGTTAACTCATCTGTAAAATGGGAATTAAGACCGTGAGCTCCATGTGGAACACAGACAGTATCCCAACCTGATTTGTTTGTATCTACCCTAGTGCTTAGTACATGGAACTAAGTACGTAGTAAGCACTTAACAAATTCCGTGAAAAGTAACAATAAAGAACTTAGTATGGTGCACATAGTAAGTGCTCAGTAGCTACCATTAATGATAATAAAGCTTAAGAAATACCACGAAAAGGTGCTTAGTGGAGTACTCTGCAAATAGTCAGTGCTCAATAAATACCCTTACTGGATTAATTGAGTTCAATCACAGAAGTCTTCTCAGAGATGGTGTTTCTAGTAGTCTTCTGAGTGGAGAGAGAGGCTTGGTTTAGAGGAGCCAATGAAGGGAGTGCATACCACAGAGCAGGAAATATTTATTTATATTAGTATTTGTCCTCCCACTAGACTTTGAGCTCCTTGTGGGCAGGAAACGTGTCAACCAACTCTATTGTACTGTGCTCTCTCAAGTTCTTAGTACAGTGCTCTTAGTAAGTGCTCAATTAAATGTCCTTAATTGATTGACTGATTGAATTGTATGAGCAAAGAAGCCCGGAAACCAATGATCTGATAATTCCATTTGTTGAGAGAAGCAACAGGAGGCTGCATTCACGCATTCTCCTGAGAAGGCCTCCAACTTGGATCTTGGATGCCCTAGTTGCCACAATTTAGCCCCTCATCTCAAAAAGAACCGCCCTGGAAAGCAGGTAAATCAGGTATTTAATCCGCATAATTGAATTGGTGTTCTGTGCTTTTCCTAATCTCTGACTAAAGCCCATGATCCTTTATAACTTCTCTTTCCCGTTTCCAAATTGCTAAAGCTCCCTGTAGTTTGTTTGATTCCAGATCCCTCTTGGGGTGGGATGGGGAGAATGTAAAACCTTCACGGAAGAGATTGAATGTCTTTCCCACTCCTTTCAGATCAGCGCCAGGGTCAGCATGGGGCGGTTACAACAAGAGACTTTATTTCATTTTATCCCCCTGTTGCCAAGTTCTGAATCTTAAAGAGAATGGTTTTGTACTACAAAGATTAGGTCCCTAACCAGAATACTAAGAAAGAGAGAGGGGGAGAGAGAGAGAAATCAAATCAATTATAGGGGATAAAGCAAGGAGAGAGCCCTTTCTGCACATGTTCATTGGAAGAATCCTTAAGTCCTCTGCATTTGCTTCAGAGATTGAAAGGTAAAGGAAAATTGTCATTCCCCTATTTGTAAATATTTTTGATGTCTCTTCATTCAGTCAATCAATCTGGTGTATTTCCTGAGGACTTACTGCAGAGCATTGTACTAAGTACTTGGGAAAGTAATCCCGTGATCCCTGTCCTTAAGGAATGCGCACTCTAACAAGGGAGACAAGCATTAAAGTTCTCATTGCATTCAGTGCTTGGAAGGAACAAAACAGAATTAATCTTCCCCTGCCTTCAAAGAATTACACTCTTATTCAAATAATAATAATTATTATGCTATTGCCACCTGTGCTTCTTGGTCACCTGCAGTTCAACCCTCATGCACACCATTCAGAGCTGGAGAGGAACCTTCTAGAAAACATGAGGGCAGGGCTCCTGTGAGCAAGCCCAGGGAACATTTCATCTTTGCCAGAGAAGGTAAAAAGGCCCAACATTTTCCTTCCAGACCTGTTATCTAGGTTTCTTCTCTGCCCTGAAAAATCTTTTCCCCTGAAATGGCCTATAGCTGGTCCATCTCTTTATTTGTTTTTGGTATTTGTTAAGTGCTTACCATGCATCAGACACTGCTCTAAGAGCCAGGGTAGATGCAAGTGAATTTGGTTGGACACAGTCCCGGTCCCATATGGGGCTCATGGTCTAAGTAGAAGGGAGAGCAGATATTAGATCCCTATTTTACAGATGAGGTAACTGAGGCATTGAGGAGTTAAGTGACTTGCCCAAGGTCACACAGGAGGCAAGTGGGGGAGCTGCAATTAGAACCCACGTCCTTTGGCTCCCAGAATCCTGCGTTTCCCACTAAACCATGCTATTCTCAGCCCGTTAGATCCCCTTGGATTGGGCCATATCTGTGGCTATAAATGCTACTGAGGTAGCCAAAGGTTTGCTTAAGGCTTGCCCAGGGCATTATGGGAGTAGCCATGCATATTGGAAAGGTATTATTACCATTACTTTTTAATGGCATTTGTTAAGCCCTTACTATAGTCCAGGCACTGTACTAAGCTCAGGGGTAGGTACAAGCTAACCAGGTTGTGCACAATCCCCATCCCACATGGAGCACACTGTCTTCATCCCCATTTTACAGATGAGGTAACTGAGGCTCAGAGAAATGAAATGACTTGCTCAAAGTCACATAGCAGACATGTGTCAGAGCCTAGATGAAAACCCAGGTCCTTCTGACTCCTGGGGCCGTGCTTTATTCATTAGACCATGCTGCTTCTTATAGGAGGTGGGTAGAGGAAGAGGAGCAGGAGCAGGGCTATGGTTCCAGCACTGCTCCTCTGAGGAAGGGGCCCACAGAGGAGTGGTCTAGGGTCTGTCATCCTTAGGACCCCCATCCAAACCACCTCTGTTCAGAGAATTCCTGGGGGACCTGATAGAGGGAACTGTCTGTGCCTCCCATCTCCCCCAGCTCTGACCTGCAGCGTCAGGTGTCTCTGCCAGGAGTGAGAGGGAATGAGGGTGTGGGCTCACTCTGGGCTTGCTGGGAGTGCCCTGACAAACCCCCAGAATGGCAGAACTCTCCCTTCACTTTCTCCTTCAAATACCAGTAGTTTAAATGGACTCATATTAACGGGAGTGAAAAATTCCCAAATGGTTCACAGCGGCCAACCTAAGGTGGAGCGTGTGGGCATGGTAGTTGGGTGGGGCTACTCTTACCACCATGATCTTTCATAGACACACTCTCTCTCTCTTTCTCTCTCTCCCTAGACTGTAAGCTCTTTGTGGGCAGGGAATGTCTCTTTATTGCTAAATTGCATTCTCTCAAATACTTAATACAGTGCTTTGCGCACAGTAAGTGCTTAATAAATACAATTGAATGAATGAACGAACACACACAGATACGCACACTTACACCCACAGAGAAAATCCTCCAGGTCCACACGCAGAGACCCCCAGAATCATGCCTACATATAGAAACCTCAAGATGGAAAACAACTTTAAAAGGAGGTAAGCATACACAATCACAGGCATGCACACACACACAATAATAATAATGGCAGTACATACTAAGCCCTTACTATGTGTCAAGCACTACACTAAGTCCTGGGGCAGTAATGAGATGATCAGACCAAATACAGCCCCTGTCCCTCATGGGCTCTCAGTCTGAGAGGTGGGGGAGGGAAGGTAGTACAATCCCATCTTTTAGATGGGGAAACTGAGGCATAAAGAAGTTAAATGACTTGTCCAAGGCCTCGCAGCAAGCCACTGGCAGAATCAGGAACTCCCGACTCCCAGGTCTGTGCTTTTCCCAGTAAGCTATTAATGCACACATACGTGCGTACACACACGCACAGAATATTTCTGCTTGTCTTAAATAAAATCACTTATTTCTGACTTATGGGAATCTGCTCTTCCCCTCTGTAATAACAAGAAGGAAAAGAGCTGTTCTTCATTTTGCTCATGGGAATTTGTGCATGAAAATAATTTGAACCCAACTCCACTTCCAAACTACCCACTCTCCCAGGAGACGACTTTTATTAGAAACAGTTATTCCAAAGGTTTGAATTAAAAGTGTTTAAAAAAATAAAGCCCTGGAAGTATTTTACATTTACGAGTGGGGTCGTTCCATTGCTCAGGTTATTTTTAATTGTCTTTTAACTGCTGACTTTGCTGGATGTGCATGTCTTCACCCTCGACAGACACTGAGCAGCTTTTGCAGACCAGAGGTTGTTCCAGAAAGACCACACTGGTGGTCTCTCCAGCCCTTAGGACAGTGAAAGTGACCAGGACCGTGCTGTGGACTAGGGAGACAATGCTGGTTGTGGTAATGTTGGCATGTGGTGATTATGACAGTGAAGGTTAAGTTACTCTGGTGATGATAGTGGTCACGATGGGTTTGTGGAGTTAGTGGTAACGATGATGGGGATGAGGATGGTGGTAATGGTAGTAATGGTGGTGGTAGTATAGGAATGAGCCTAGGTGTATTGAGAGAACTGATTGCGCTCCGTAAAGCCTACAATAGAGAGGAAATTGGCTTGGATGCAGAGAGTTTGGGAGGAGGGGGAGATGTGCAAAATGATGGATGACTTTGCTGGGGCTCCATCCTGTCTACGGTGTTGGGAAAGGAAGCTTCTTGTGGGCAGGGAATGTATCTGTTATATTGTACTCTCCCAAGCTCTTTGTACAGTGCTTTCTCTGCAAAGAGGCCTTCCTAGACTAAAGCCCCCCTTTTCCTCAGCTCCCCATCCCCTCCCCATCGCCCCGACTCACCCCCTTTGCTCCACCCTCCCTCCATAGCACTTGTGTACGTATATATATATATATATATATATATATATATATATATATATATATATATATATATATATTTCTATTTATTTATATTAATGCCTGTTTACTTGTTCTGATCTGAGGATATATCTATAATTCTATTTATTTATATTGATATTATTGATGCCTGTTTACTTGTTTTGGTGTCCGTCCCCCAACTTCTAGACTGTGAGCCAATTGTGGGCAGGAATTGTCTCTCTTTCTTGCTGATTTGTACTTTCCAAGAGCTTCGTACAGTGCTCTGCACACAGTAAGCGCTCAATAAATGTGATTTAATGAATGAATGAATGAATGAATGAACAGAAAGCACTCAGTAAATACCATCAGTTGATTCCTCCTTTGGAGGGAGGCTTTGATTCTCCTTTGGGAATTGCCTATCATTAGCCATCACTCTGCAGAGAGAAAAATCAATGAGTCATATTTATTGAGCACTTATTATATGCAGGGCACTGTACTAAGTGCTTCAGGGAGTACAACAAAATAACAGGCACATTCCCTGCCCACAATAATCTTACAGTCTAGAGGGGGAGACAGACATTAATATAAATTAATGAACTATGGTATGGACATAAGTCCTGAGGGGCTGGGAGGGGGCTGTGAATAAAGGGAGCAAATCAAGGTGATGCAAAATGTAGTGGACAAAGAGGAAATGAAGGCTTAGTCAGGGAAGGCCTCTTGGAGGAGATATACCATCCGTAAAACTTTGAATGTAAAGAGAGTAATTGTCTGTCAGATATGAAAAGAGGGGGCATTCCAGACCAGAGGCAGGATGTGGGCGAGAGGTTGGCGGCGAGGCAGAGAAGATCGAAGTACAGTAGGTAGGTAGACAAAAGATGTCTCTTCTCTCTCCCTCTCTTTCTCTCTCTCTCTCTCTCCGTCTCCCCCCCCCCCCGCCCCCCCAGGACAATTGTAGTGGACATTCACTTGGTTGGGGTCACCTGCCCTTAGGGACAGCCATCCTTATAGCCCTGATTTTGGCCAGCTGTTTTCCCAGCATACACTCTGTTGGCTGTTTCCACGGTATTTCTTCACCACTCTGCTTTGGCGCCACGGTAAAAATGGAGATGATGGTGCTTATTAAGCACTCTCTGTGTACCAACCACTATGATGAGTAGTGGGGTACATGTAATATAAGCTGATTAGGTCCCCCGATTCACCGAACCACAGCTGGACTCCAAACGATAACCCAGCCCCAATTTTCTGGCTAATTCCCAACTCTCCACTCTCCCCATTTAGACTGTTAGCTCCTTGTGGGGAGGGAACATAGCTAACAACTCTGCTATATTGTACTCTCCCAAGGACTTGGTACAGTACTCTACACAAAGAGCATGAACCTGGGAGTCAGAATGTTCTGGGTTCTAATCCTAGCTCCGCCACTTATTTGCTGGGTGGCCTTGGGCTCATTACTTCACTTCTTTGTGCCTCAGTTACCTCTTCTGTAAAATGGGGATTAAGACTGTGAGCCCCATGTGGGACTGGGACTGTGTCCATCTCGATTTGCTTGTATTCACTCCAGCGCTTAGTACAGTGCCTTGAGCACTTAACAAATACCATAATTATTAGTAGTAAGGACTCATTAAATACCATTGATTGATTGATTGATTGGCTATTCAATTCTGCTGGTTCACTCTTCCAAAAGAGCTGTTCGTCCAGCGGTCGTCAAGTACTTGGCCGTCCCTAGCCAGGCAGGAATCAGGTGACTTTTCCAAGGACACAGAGATTCCTGGTGCTTCAGCGGACTTCCGAGCCCAAGTCGTCTTCCCCTTCGGCCTCACGTCTGCCTCTTCTTTATGCACTTATAATTATTTCAATCGTGCGAAAAAAGAACAAAAAATGAGGGAATGAAATCGGCTCCCAATTGTTCTGCCTGCGTCTCAAGGATGTGTCACCTGTCACTCGAGATGAGTTGTGCGGCTACCCGTCTCAGGGTGGAGAGCGTAATGAGGCTCTAGGCAAGCTCTGAATGCAGAAATGTATTTATGGCACAAAGGGAGATTTATGTATTTTCTAAAAAACCTGGCAGCCAATAATAGCCTTCACTGGCTCTCTAGGGCTCCGCATGGGACGAGGTTGTATTTAGATATAAATCTGGACGCTTTGTAATCTCCGCCCCTGTTTCTCTCCGTCGAAGACCAGATGGCGCAAAGAAAGGGGTTTGGAGGAGGACGGGAAAATGTCAGAAAAATATTGGTGAAATGCATCAGAGGAAAGGCTGGGGGAGAAGCGGGGAGTCACTGGGAGGTTCAGGAGGATGACCTTCCTTACCCAACGGGCATGCAGGGTCCACTGGCAAAAGCACTCATTAAAGTGTTCTGCACATAGCGCTCAATAAATATGATTGAATGAAAGCTCCCACCCTGATGAAGGAGTCACGGTCCTCTCCTGCTGGTCCTGGCTGGGACTGTATGAACAGGTAAAGATAACAATAATGTATTTGTTGAGCACCTACTATGTGTCTGGTACTGTTCTAAGCACTGGGTTGGATGCAAGTTAGGTTGGACACTGTCCTTGTCCCACATTAGGGCTCACAGTCTTCATCTCCATTTTACAAATGAGGTAACTGAGGTCCAGAAAAGTAAAGTGACTTGCCCAAGGTCACACAGCAGACAAGTGGTGGAGTCGGGATTAGAACCCAGGTCCCTCTGACTCCCAGGCCGTACTCTATCCAGTAGGCCACACTGCTTTTTTATGAAAGGAGCCATCCTGAGAACGTTGTTCCCCAAAGGAAGCAACAGATTTTGGGGATACAGGAGTAAGTTTCAATTGTAAGTTCCTAGAGGAAAGGGGTCATGTCTATGGCTTTCCCATGTGTCTAGTATAGTGCCCTGTAGCCCCTCAGCAACATAAGTATTAGAAGATGAGCTTGTTGTGAAGACAGACAAGAAGCAGGGCCTGGTGTATAGAGAACAGATCCGGGAGTCATTCATTCATTCAATCATATTTATTGAGTGTTTACAGTGTGCAGAGCACTGTACTAAGCTTTTGGGAAAGTACAATACAACAATAAACAGTGACATTCCCTGCCCACAGTGAGCTCACAGTCTAGAGCCGGGGAGACAGACATCAATACAAATAAATAAAATTACAGATATGTACATAAGAGCTGGGAGGGAGAAGAGCTAAAGGATAAATAAAATGATAGATATGGACATAAGTGCTTTTGGGCTGGGATGGGGGAAGAGCAGAGGGAGCAAGTCAGAACGACACAGAAGGGAGTGGGAGATGAGGAAAAGTGGGGCTTACTCTGGGAAGGCCTCTTGGAGCAGTTGTGCCTTAAATAAGGCTTTGAAGTAGGGGAGAATAGTTGTCTTTTGGATTAGAGGAAGGGGGGCATCCCAGGCCAGAGGCAGGACATGGGCTAGGGGTTAGCGGCGAGACAGGCAAGATCGAGGCACAGTGAGAAGGTTAGCACTAGAGGAGTCAGAAGGACCTGAATTCGAATCCCACCTCTGCTTCTTATCTGCTGTTTGACTTTGGACAAGTCATTTTGCTTCTCTGTGTCTCAGTTACCCTATCTGCAAAATGGGGATTAAGGCTGAGAGCCCCATGTGGGACATAGACTGTGTCCAACCTGATTAACTTGTATCTATTCCAACACTTAGTACAGTGCCTGGCACATAGTAAGCAGCTTACAAAAATCACTGAAGAAAAAAAAACAAGTAGGCCTCGAGGTAGATGGTCTCCTTGAAAGAAAATCAGCATGGCCTAGTGGAAAGAGCATGGACCTGGGATTCAGAGGACCTGGGTTCTAATCCCAGCTCTTCCAATTGCTTGCTGGGTGATCTTGGCCAAGTCACTTAACTTCCATGGGCCTCAGTTTCCTCAACTGTAAAATGGGGATCAAATACCTGTTCCCCCTCCATCCTATAATATGATCCCCATGAGGGACAGGGACTGTGTCCAACCTGATTAACCTGTATCTACCCCAGGACCTAGTACAGAGTTTGACACATAGTAAACGCTTAACAAATACCATTAAAAAAAAAAAGACAGAGCACAAGAATAGGATCCAGGAACCCTGGTTTTCCCACAGCTCTGCCACTTCCTGCTATTTGGCCATGGGCAGGTCACTCAATCTCTTTTGTCCTGTCTCCCTCCCCTTGTCTGTATACTGGGGAGTATGGCTTGGAAGTACAGTGTCTGCGCCCAGTAAGCACTAAATAAATACCATTGATGTCATTGGTGGAAAAGTCCCTCAACTTCTCTGTGCCTCATTTTCCTTATCTATAAACAGGTATGAGACTGTTCTCCCCCTGGCTTAGACTAGGAGACCCATGTGACACAGTGTCTGTGTCTGACCTGTCTGATTCGCATCAACCCCAGTGCTTAGAACAGTGTTTGACACATAGAGAAGCAGTGAGGCCTAGTGGATGGAGCACAGAACTGGGAGTCCCCATTTTACAGATTAGGTAACTGAGGCACAGATAAGTAAAGGGACTTACCCAAGATCACACTGCAGACAAATGGCAGAGCTGGCATTAGAACCCAGGTCCTCGGACTGCCAGGTCCAACCTAATTAACTTTTATCTATCCCAGTACTTAGAACGGTGCTTGACACATAGCAAACGCATAACAAATACCACAATCATTATTAATCATTATTATAATTATCATGAGCACGAAAATATTCACTTTATTAGGCTGTGAGTACCAACAACTTTCCAGTGGAGTCTGGTATGCAATGTGTCCCTCTCATAAAAAGGGCAGTGTATTCACTTCAAGTTAGAGACAGTCAATCAATCAGTGGTATTTATGAAATGGGGATTAAGACTGTGAGCCCCACGTGGGACAACCTGATCACCTTGTATCCCCCCAGCGCTTAGAAAAGTGCTTTGCACATAGTAAGCGTTTAACAAATATCATTATTATTATTATTATTGAGCGCTTACTGTGTGCACAACACTGAACTAAGTGCTTGGGAGAGTACACTGCAACAGAGTTGGTAGAGGCATTCCTTGCCCACAAGGAGACAGAGGGCCGTCTCCCAATTCTCTTCCCCATTCCTGCAGGAATACAGGGTCCCTTTGGACCACGTAGCAGTGGTGATAGCATTTACTGAGCATACACTCAGTGTCATGCACTGTTCTAAATGCTCAGGAGGTACAAATAAAAAGGTCACCTTCCCTGCCTGTAGGAGCTGACACCTCGGTGGTTGCCCATCCACCTCCGCATCAAACAAAAACTCCTCACCATTGGCTTTAAAGCACTCAATCACCTTGCCCCCTCCTACCTCACCTTGTTACTCTCTTACTACAACCCAGTCCACACACTTTGTTCTTCTAATCCTAACCTTCTCAATGTGCCTCAATCTTACCTATCTCGCCACCGACCCCTCACCAATATCCTGTCTCTGGCCTGGAAAGCCCTCCCTCCTCAAATCTTACAGAGGATTACTCTCCTCCCCTTCAAAGCCTTATTGAAGGCACAGCTCCTCCAGGAGGCCTTCCCTTTCCTCTTCTCCCACTCCCTCCTGCATCTCCCTGACTTGCTCTCTTTTTTCTTCCCCCCTCCCAGCCCCACAGTGCTTATGCACATATCTGTAATTTATTGATTTATATTAATGACAGTCTCCCTGCCTCTAGACTGTCAGCTCATTGTGGGCAGGGAATGTGTCTGTTTATCGTTGTATTCTTCCAAGCACTTAGTTGAGGGCTCTGCACTCAACAATGAATGAATGAATGAAGCTCACCACATCATCCCACACAAAGTGCCAAAACACACAGGCACAATTCGTGTGTCTTGGGCCTTGGGTCCTGTAGATAATAACAATAATGATGATGGTATTTGTTAAGCACTTACTATGTGCCAAGCACCGTTCTAAGTGCTGGGGTAGATACAAGGTAATCTGGTTGTCACACATGGGGCACACAGTCTTAATCCCCATTTTACAGATGAGATAACTGAGGCACAGAAAAGTTAAGTGACTTGCCCAAAGTCATACAGCGGACAAGTGGTGGAGTCGGAATTGGAACCCATGACCTCTGACTCCCAAGCCTGTGCTTTTTCCACTAAGCCACTCTGCTGCTAGATCCAACTAGCCAACTGAGCATATGGCAGACTCCCCTTCTCCAACAAAAAAAAATGCCACACAACTGGAACAAGGCAAAACGCCCATCAATTCTTCGAGTCCAGAGATGCATCTGCAGACTCCTGCCTGAATCTGAAGGACTGCTCATTCTATTGTGTTACACTCACACAAGTGTGTAGTACAGTCTTCTGAACATAGTAAGTGCTCAATAAAATGCCACTGATTGATTCTGAGCCTTCAAGGAAACACAAGCCTTAAAGGACAGAACACCCATTTGTCTCTTACCCAGACAAGGCATGGAGGAAGCCTGTCCTCAGAACTCAAAAATGGTGAACTTTCACCACCCAAACAAGCCATCCTTGATGCCTCCCGGTCCTCTCTTCCATCTCCCAGGAACCCCCTGTTCTCCAGGGCCACCGATCCACTTTATTTCTGTCCTTCGTCTGCCTAATTTCCTCTTCCAGGACTGGCTGCAGTTCAATTGTGGACTCAGTTATTCAATAGATCCACAGATATGTCTCCAGTCGATATTAATTCTATTTAAAGGACAGTCGATAGGGCCATCTCTGGGGTTTTCTGAGAGGAGTTTCGTATTCTGTCCGCCGGCTAAAGGGGAAACACTCTCCACCGTGTGAGAAGGCATCGAACAGCTGGACACTTTCCATGCTGAAAACTGAGGGTGGTTATCGAGGAAGCATGCCAGATGAGGAGGAGAGGCAGACATTTCCATGCTTCTCAAACCAGGAGAGGATCTCTCCTTTGCCTTCTGACTTTGGCATTACCGAAGATCACTCTGGGGCCTTCTGGGAAAGGGAAGAGATCAAACCAATCACTCACAGATGCTGTGGCCCCAAATGCATTTGAGTAACTTACCATGGTTTCCCCAAGAGGGAAACTGAGTCACCACATACTTAAGAGACTCACTGGTGGAAATATGATTGTGGGTTTTTAGTTGTTCTGGCTTATGATATTTCCTAAGCGCTTACTATGTGCCAGGTACTGTACTGAGGGCTGAAGTGGGTACAAACTACTCATTTTGGATTCACATAGGGCTCACAGTCTGCCAGCGTGGCTTAGTGGAAAAGGCATGGACTTGGGAGTCAGAGGTCACAGGTTCTAATCCCAGTTCCACCACTTGTCAACTGTGTGACTGTGGGCAAGTCACTTCACTTCTCTGGACCTCAGGTACCTCATCTGGAAAATGGTGATTAAGGCTGTGAGCCCCACTTGGGACAACCTGATTACCTTGTATCTACCCCAGCGTTAAGAACAATGCTTGGCACTTAACAAATACCATTATTATCAGCGCTTAGAACAGTGCTTGGCACATAGTAAACACTTAACAAATACCATTGTTTATTATTATTATTATTATTATTTTTAATCCCCATTTTACAGATGAGGGGACTGAGGCCCAGAGAAGTAAAGTGAGTTGCCCAAGATCACATAGCAGACAAGTGGTGGAGTCAGAATTAGAACCCAGGATGTATATTAGAAAGAGGTCTCCTGAAGCCAAAAATCTCAGCCTGGCCATTGTGATGCCCCTCTCCCCACTCCCTGCTTTCCTTCCATCTTCCCCTCACTTCCCAACCCCATCCCTTCCCCCTCCCATCCCATCTCCACCCTCTCTCCCTCCACCATTGTCACCTCCCCATCCCACCTCTCTCCTCCCACCCCCACCCTTCCAAAAATTAGATATTGCTTGGGCTTCTTTTCGGTCATTGACACTTCATCCCCACTGCAGCTGCTTGGATTCTAGTTATGGGTGGGGAATGTGTCTATCACCTCTGTTATACTGTACTTTCCCACCTGCTTAGTACAGTGCTCTGTGTTCAGTTAAGGCTCGATGAATGCCATTGATTGATATATCTATGATTCGTGGCTCAGTGGAAAGAGCCTGGGCTTTGGAGTCAGAGGTCATTGATTCAAATCCCATCTCCACCACTTGTCAACTGTGTGACTTTGGGCAAGTCACTTCATTTCTCTGTGCCTCAGTTCCCTCATCTTTAAAATGGGGATGAAGACTGTGAGCCCTCCTTGGGACAACCTGATCACCTTGTAACTCCCCCAGTGCTTAGACCAGTGCTTTGCACATGGTAAGTGTTTAATAAATGTCATTATTATTATTATTATTATTTGGGGACAACTCAGAGCCACTATTTCCCCCTGAAGGCATCTGGCAGCCACCATCGCTCTGGAAAGGGGGCCTCGACAGCAGGGTGACCCCCAAGTCCTTCTGAAATTTGAAAAAGTGGAGTTGAAGCTTGAGTTCTTGGGGTTGGGGCCTTTTTAATCACTGGGCCCTGAACAGCCCTGCTTGGGTGACCAGGCGGATAAAACCATAACTCCCATCATGTTGATTCTTGATTCATCTGTTTTTTTTGTTGATCTCCTAACTTGTGACTGTCTGTTGCTAAATGTCCACCCCTACTCATTGTGAGACCTTTCCAGGGACCTGGTCTCGTTTTTATATGGGCACATTTTTCCAGTGCTTAGTCCAGTGCTTTGCCCAGAAAGAACATGGTGTAGTGGAGGGGCTTGGGTTCTAATCCCAGCTCTGTCACTTGTCTGCTGTTTGGTTTTGGGTAAGTCACTTCACTTCTCTGTGCCTCAGTTACCTCATCTAAGAAATGGGGATTGAGACTGAGACCCCCATTTGGGACAGGGACTGTGTCCATCCTGAATTGCTTTTATCCTTTCCAGCACTTAGTACAGTGCCTGGCACACAGTAAGCACCTAACAAATACCACAATTATTATTATTACTATTATGACTTGATAAATGATCACTCCTGTTGTATTACCATTTCTCTCTTCCTCAAGCTCCACACCTAGATTGTGAAATCCTGGAGGGTAAGGATTGCATTTATTAATTCATCATCATCAATGGTATTTATTGAGTACATACTGTTAGCAGAGCACTTTACTAAATTCTGGGGGGATTACATTATAATAGAATTGTTAGAAACATTCCCTGCCCACAATGAGTTTAGAGTAATTGCACCAACCATACTCTCTGAAGCAGTTGGAACACTGCTGTGCACATGAATGATTGACTAATTTCTTAATTGGTCGATCATTTTTCAAAGAGGAATGCTAGAGTGGATGGTGGGGAAGTAGAAACCAGAAAACATCTCGGCAGACAGAATTACTCAGAGAACTAGAAAAAACATTCCCTAGGAAAGCAGCGTGGCCTAGTGGATAAAGCATTTTCCCAGGAGCCAGAGGTCCTGGGTTCTAATCCCCACTCCACACTTGCCTGCTCTGTGACCTTGGACAACTCCTTTCACTTTTCTGTGCCTCAATTTCCTCAACTGCAAAATGGGGATTCAGTACTTGTTTTCCCTCCTACTTAGATTGCAAGCCCCAGGTGGGACAGGGACCATGTCTGATCTGGTTAACTTGTATCTACCCCATCGCTTAGAACAGAGTTTTACATATAGTAAATACTTAAAAATACCATAAAACCCCCCCAAAATCTAGGAAAACACCAGGAAACAGATTTGGGCAGTAGAGGTCTCCTGCTTCATCCTCTCCTTTCACTGTGAAATGCTTCCAGTGAAAGCAGATTTTTACTAGGACCATGCCCTCTCTGCTGGGTAGGGGATTTTCAACATTTTTCTGCATGCCACCCGAAGCTGAGTGACAACCATTTCAATATTGCCGGCTTGTGACCTACATGCCCAACTGCTCTCAGTGGAACTCTGTCCTGGGGGGTGCGGCCTGGAAGGAAGAAACCAGCTAGCCAGGGGTTAAAAAGAGCCCCTTCAGAAGAGAACTGGCCCGGAGATGATGCATAGGAGTCATTAGAAGCCTGCATTTTCCTTATGCTGTGGATTTTGTCATAGGAAATGCCGCGGGAAGCCGAGCTTGCAGAGGTGATTGCTCAGCCCAAGAACTGACCACTGAACTCCCCTCCCGCAGCTTCAATGCTCCAAGTGCTTGGGGGGTGCGGGGGGAAGGGGAGACTGAGGCATGTCGCTGCTGATACCTGGGCTGTGGGAGCAGGGTGGGAGATTTTCAGGTGACTGAAAACTGCTGCAGGAAGCTAGAATTGCAGCACTAAGATGCTGGGACTCACCCAACAACCTCAACGTGGCTTAGTGGATAAAGAAGGGCCCAGAAGTCAGATGGACCTAAATTCTAATCCCAGCTCTGCCCCTTTATCTGCTGTGTGACCTTGGGCAAAGCACTTAACTTCTCTGGGCCTCAGTTACCTCATCTGTAAAATGGGGATTAAGAGTGTGAGCCCCATGTGGGGCAGGGACTCTGTCTAACCTGATTAACCTTTTTCTACCCCAGTGCTTAGAACTGTGCTTGGCACATAGTAAGCACTTAACAAGTACCATAATGATGATTATTATTATTCTCCTGCCCTGCCCGACTAGGCAGGATTGGGGGATTTTAGCAAATAAACAGCCCGATGTGAATTATTTCTTGGGTGTCCTGTGGGTTTCTGCTCTCCTTCCCAGAGGTGGCTATGGTCAGTCACTCAGCATGCTCCTCAGCATAGGTCAGGGCCAGGTCAAGTAGAATTCAATCATTCAGTTGAATTAATTGAGCACTCACTCAATGCAAAGCACTGTACTAAGCGCTTGAGTGAGTATAAAAGAACAATAAATACAAACATTCCCTGCCCACAATGAGTTTACAGTCTATAAGGGAAGATGGACATTAATATAAATAAATAAATTACACCATAGGGCTCCCAGTGTGATAAATGTGATACCTGTTAAGAGCTTACTGAGTGCCATACACTACTGTAAGCGCAGGGGTAGACACAAGTTAATCAGATTGGACAATAATATAATAATAATGATGGCATTTGTTAAGTGCTTACTATGTGCCAAGCACTGTTCTAAGTGCTGACAACTGACCCTGTCCCACACAGTGCTTTGCACATAGTAAGCACTTAACAAATGCCATTATTATTTATAGAGCTCACAGTCTAAATAGGAGGGTGATGGAGAGAGGTCGCTTTTTTTCTTTTGGGGTTTTTTTATGGTATTAAGCATTTACTATGTGCCAAACATTGTATTAAGCTCTGGGGTAGATAGAAACTAAACAATTAGACAAATTCCTTGTCCCTTGTGGGGCTCACAAGACTGCTCAAACTGTGGTCAGAAGTAGACACCCCAGCACCAGGTGTGGGTAAGACTAAAGCTTGGAAACCCCAAGCTTCTTTTTGGAGGTGGAGTGAAGGGATTGTAAACTGGCTGTGGGCAGAGAATGTGTCTTCTGTTTATTGTTGTATTGTACGCTCCCAAGCATTTAGTACGGTGCTCTGCATGCAGTAAGAGCTCAATAAATATGATTGAATGAATGAATGAATGAGGGGAAAGTAGGAACCAGGAGGAGGAAAACCTCCCTACATTCTCCTACCATTCCCAGAAACCCCTGGAAAGAAAACTTGAAAATCTTTTTCTCATCTTTATTTATAAATGGTCTCCATTGCTAGATCCCTACCCCTTAAGGGCAGGAATCGTTTTCCAACTCTACTATACTTGCCTAAGCATTCAGTACAGTGGAGAAGGCTTTTCCTTTTGTGGGGAGAGAAGACCCCCTTAGGAAATATGTTAAGCTGATGGCCCTGCTATTTGTATTTGTTAAGCACTTTACTATGTTCCAGGCACTGAACTAAGTGCTGGGATAGTTACAAAGTAATCAGCTTGGACACAGTCCATGTCCCACATGGGGCTCCCAGTCTAAATCCTCATTTTACAGATGAGGGAACTGAGGCACAAAGAAGTGAAATGATGTGCCCTAGGTCACATAGCAGATGACTGCCAGATGAATCTGTGGAGTCACTGGTATGCTCTCCATTTCTGTAATTTATTTATATTAATTTCTGTCCCCCCCATCTAGACTGTAAGCTTGATGTGGGCAGGGAATGTGTTCGTTGTTGTATCGTGCTCTCCCAAGTGCTTAGTACAGTGTTCTGCACACAGTAAGTACTCAATAAATATGAGCCAATGAATGAATTTCCTTCCCTTCCCACAGCTCAGATGTGACCAGGCTGGGTGCCAACCTCAATCAATCAATCAATCAATTTTTTCAGTGCTTACTGCATGCAGAGCACTGTACTGTATGCTTGGGACAGTGCAGTACAACCAAGGTGTATTTTTCAGAGTTGGAAGCAGAATCTCTTGGTGGAGACCAAAGGCCTGGGAATCAGGAGGACATGAGTTCTAATTCTGGCTTGCCACTTGATGGCTGTGTGATCTTGGGTGAGTCATTTCAGGTCTCTGGGCCTCAGTTATCTCATCTGTAAAATGGGGTTTTTAAACTGTGAGCCCCACATGGAACATGGACTGTGTTCAAACTTATTACTTTGTATCAACTCAGCCCTTAATACAGTGTCTGGCACACAGAAAACGCTTAACAAATACCATTAAAAGAAAGAGTTGGGGGACAGCAGTTTGCAGTTTACAGGAGGCAATAACATATGCATTAGAACGACCTGTTCTAATTGATTTCAAAGAGCTAGCCGATAGAAGAGTCACTGGAAGAGATAACAAACTTCAGCACCCACTCAAAAACTTTCCAAAGTTTAAATCCATCAGGTTTGGTGGCCTGCTTCGGCCTGGTTGGGAAAGGGTTTATTTCATTAGCAGCCAAAGGGAATGTTGGATCCGTATCTTGGGGATAAGGCTCCAGATCGACCTCAGCCCAAAGGCTCAGAGTTGATCCAATTTCCTTGTGGGACAAAGGAGGATGAATTAGGGCTTTAGTCACCAGGCCTCCATGATCAGTGTGGAATCAGCCAGGGGTGGTGAGGCTGGTTATTAATAATAATAATATTGATAATAATGGTATTTGTTAAGTGCTTACTATGTACCAAACTCTGTTCAAGAAGCAGCATGGTGTACACGGGCCTGGGAGTCAGAAGGTCGTGGGTTCTAATACCGGCTCCACCACTTTGCTATGTGACCTTGGGCACGTCACTTCACTTCTCTTTGCCTCAGTTACCTCCTCTGTAAAATGGGGATTAAGACTATGAGCCCCCCATGTGGGACAACCTGATTACCCTGTATCTACCCTAACGGTTAGAACAGTGATTGGCACATAATAAGCACTTAACAAATGCCATCATTATTATTATTATTCAAAGCACAGGGGTAGATACAAGGTAATCAGGTTCTCCCACATGAGGCTCACAGTCTTAATCCCCATTTAACAGAGGAAGTAACTGAGGTGCCAGAGAAATTAAGTGATTTGCTCAAGGTCACACAGCAGACAAGTGGCAGAATCAGGATTAGAACCCACGTCCTCTGACTTCCAAGTCTGTGCTCCTTCCACTGGGCCACGCTGCTTTTCAAATTGTTATTGAAACAGGAGTGGGCATTCACACCCGATGAAGGCAATGGGGGCAAATCAAGCCGGAGATGGAGATGTTTTAGGCATGACACTGGAGAGCGGCTCGTTGGCTTTGCACTGGGAGAGAGGGATGCCATCATTTAACTGCCAGGGGAGCTTATTTCTAAGACCTAATAGGAAAATGGACATCCCAAGCGGGGTTTCTATGAGCAGTTTGAAAAACTCCAGCTGGCAGAGGAACGCCGCCCTGTGAAATCCTTTCTGTAGCTCAGCCCCGTCTTGATGTACATTAATTATCCCAGGATCACTAAGTCAGGAAGCATCGTAACGGAGCTGGGGCGTTTTGCTGCCGTGGAAAATGCAGTATTAGCTGACTCTATGTGTGGATCGTTGTTTGACTAGGGTGACCTTGGGCAAGTCACTCACCCTCTTGGGACCCTCGGTGCCTTCATATGTAAAGAAGCAGTGTGGCTTAGTGGAAAGAGCAAGGGCTTGGGAGTCAGAGGTCGTGGGTTCTGATCCTGACCCCGCCACTTGTCTGCGGTGTGACTTTGGGCAAGTCACTTAACTTCTCTGTGTCTCATCTGTAAAATGGGGATTAAGACTGTGAGCCCCACGTGAGACAACCTGATAACCTTGTCATCTATCCCCAGGGTTTAGAATAGTGCTTGACACACAGTAAGAGCTTAACAAATACCATTATTATCATTATTATTAAAATGGGCATTGAAAATCCATCTCCCGTGGGGGCCAGGAGTTGACTCTCAGCTCTATGTGGGCAGGAACGTGTCTGTTGTTCTCTTGTACTCTCTCAAGCGCTAAGTATAGTGCTTTGCACACTGTAAGTGCTCAACATAGGTGATTGAATGAATGAATGGATCAGTGTACTGTAACTACCTCAGCGCTTAGCACAGTGCAGCATGGCCTAGTGGAAAAAGCACAGGCCCAGGGGTCAGAGAACAAGGGTTCGAATTCTGCCTCCCCCACTTTTCCCGGGGTTGATTTCATTCTGCTCTTACACCCAACCCAAGTACTGCCCCCCTCCCTCCAACTGGTATCTTTTTCCCAAGCCAGAGTCAGCGTGAAAGAGCAGACAGGCAGACCGAGGGTAGAGGAAAGTGTGATTTGTGTTAAGGAAATTGATCATCTATCATAGGCAGGAGGGAGAGGGGAGGCGGGCTCACCCTTAGAGCTCATTCAAGCCTTTGAAAATCCTCATTAATTTGCACTAATGACCGGGACCACCATCCGGATTACCAAGATGCTCCGTCCAAGTGGAGGGGAGAGGAGGCCAGTTAGGAGAACTGTGATCATGCACCAAACAAACGGGCCTTTGTTATTCAGTTAAAAGTGGAACAGCTCCTGGAATGCGATCTGATAGCTGGAGAAATCATGTGATACTAGCACCGGGAGGGGAGGGAGGGTTGGACTTCACAAATTGGGGGGATTAGCAGCCAGGATTTCTCCGTTCACCCCCTAAGAGGTGTGACCTTAATTAATGAATGCAATAATTATGGTATTAAACTCTAACTATGCGTCAAGCACTGTTCTAAGCACTGGGGAAGAGACAGGTTAATCAGGTCGGACACAGTCCCTGTCCCACGTGGGGCTCACAGTGTAAGTAGGAGGAAGAACAGGTGTTGAATTCCCAGTTTACAGTTGAGGAAACGGAGGCACAGAGAAGTTAAGTCATTCATTCATTCAATCGTATTTATTGAGCACTTACTGTGTGCAGAGCACTGTACTAAACGCTTGGGAAGTACAAATTGGCAACATATAGAGGCTGTCCCTACCTAACAACGGGCTTATAGTCTAGAAGGGGGAGACAGACAACAAAACAAAACATGTGGGCAGGTGTCAAGTCGTCAGAACAAACAGAAATAAAGCTAGATGCACATCATTAACAGAATAAATAGAATAATAAATATGTACAAGTAAAATGAATAGAGTAATAAACCTGTACAAACACATATACAAGTGCTATGGGGAGGGGAAGGAGGTAGGGCTGGGGGGTAGGGGGGATGGGGAGGAGGAGAGGAAAAAGTGACTTTTCCCAGGTCACACAGTGGCAAGTGAGCTTCTATCTCCTCCACGATCTCTTTTTCCTTCTTCAAAACGGAGGATGAGGGCTGGGGATGGTGGGGGGTTAGGTCTTCCACCTGTTGAGGGCCTGGGATTGAAGAGAGAATCGTCCACCAGGAAGGAGGGGTGAGCCTCAGACATGAAACTGCCCAGAGTGTATCACCATGCTAGCGCTTGTTGCTGCGTCCCTGCTGGCTGTGTAGGCCTGTTGGGTTCCAGAGTGTCACAAGTGTAACCTGACAAGGATGCCGCACTCTGCAAAGTTACCGCTTTGCCCAAGTTCACCGGCTATGGTCAGAACCAGGCTTGGGAAAGTACAATAAAACAGCAGACACAATCCCTGCTGTCAAGGAGCTAGCAGCCTAGAGGAGGAGACAGACCTTAAGGGCATGACCGGTCTGTTTATTGTTTTTATTGTTACATTGTTCTTTCCCAAGTACAGTGCTCAGCACACAGTAGGCGCCCAATAAATACCACTGAATGCATGAATGAACATTAACAGAAACTGCAGATAAAGCAGAAGGATATTCACATATGTGCTGTGGGACTGGGGCTGTAAACACAACGCAGAGTCCCTGAAGTTTTCTTCCACACCCTGCTCTTTATGTGCAACCAGGCCTCCTCCTGTGGTGGGAAGCTTATCTCCCATTATTATTAGGATTATTATTATTAGGATTGTGTCTCCTCACCCTACCCAAAGAAAGCTGTGAGAACTCTCCTCCAATTAATTTCGATGGTGATCTGTGGGACTGCGGGTTTTCTGGAGTTTTTCTCCCACACCAGCCCAAATTCTTTTCCTTCCTTCTCTTTGCTTTGTGATCTTGGGAAGTCACTTTAACCTCTCTTTGCTTTGTGATCTTGGGAAGTCACTTTAACCTCTCTGGGCCTCAGTTTCCTCATCTGTGAAATGGGGATAATCAAACCTGCCCCCACCCCTCTCCTCCCTCACTGGGATGTTTTGAGGGTAAAACAAGGCCATGGATGGAAAAGCACTCTGAAAAAATGGAAGTGTTGTGGAAATGCTCACCTTAAGGACAGGGAATGGGTGTTTGACTTCCCAAGCATTTTGCACAGTGAGTCGTCCTCCCAATAAGTACCATGGCTATGACTAGTAACAACAAGTAAATCCTAGGGACGATTCCCTTTGCACCCCAATTTTATTCCCAGATTACTCCCTTAGAGATGGTGCCTTCTCTCCCTTTGCCTCAACCTAGAAAAGAATGCAGGCTGGAAAGTTTCCCTTCAGTCAGAGGTGCCCTTGGAGAATTGGACAGCCAAGAAAAATGAACCTGTTTTGGCCTCACGTTCTGTTTGTTTTGTTTTCAGAAGTCAAGACCTGTTTTTCCCCTGCCCCCCGTAAGTCACGAATAGCTTTTCTCTCAAAGTTCACCCTTGTCAGGCACATAGTCCTCCGTGAGCACATGTGCACACGTGACAAGTTGGGAAAGGTTTTGCTGTCAAATAAGAAAGTTATTAACTTCCCTGGTCCCTGTGGGCAAGGACCACCTCTCAGGGCTCGGAGCTCTTTGCTGGACTGGGCATTTCTGGGCCTTGAGTCGCATCTCAGATGCTTTCCAAGGACTGGGGAGATCATTTCCTCCCGATAGAAGGCTGGTCCACCCTACCCCTCATAATTATAGAATAGGGAAGTGCTTACTCTGGGCCTGGTGTAGGGACAAGCTAATCAGAACAGACACAATCTCTGCCCCACATGGGGCTCAGTCTAAGAGGAAAGGATCTTATCCCCATTTTACTGATGAAGAAACTGAGGCCCAGTGAGGGCAAGCGACTGTCATTCATTCGATCGTTCATTCGATTATACTTATTGAGCGCTTACTGTGTGCAGAGCACAGTACCAAGTGCTTAGCAAATCGGGTTGGACACAATCCCTTTCCCACATGGGCCTTACAGTCTCCAACCCCATTTTACAGATGAGGTAACTGAGGCAACAGGGAAATGAAGTGACTTGCCCAAGGTTACCCAGCAGACTAGTGGTGGAGCCTGGATTAGAACCCACGATCTTCCAACTCCCAGGTCCATGCTCTCTCTACTATGTCACACAGCGGGTGATGGTAGGCTTAGAACCCGGATCACCTAACTCCCCAGTGATGCTAATAATTCATAATTAATCAAATAATTAATAATTAATCAATAACAAATGCTTCTATTTATTCGGACGTTTTTGACACCTGTCTGCGTGCTTTGTTTTGTTGTCTGTCTCCCCATTCTAGACTGTGAGCCCGTTGTTGGGTAGGGACCATCTCTATATGTTGCCGACTTGGACTTCCCAAGTGCTTAGTACAGTGCTCTGCACACGGTAAGCACTCAATAAATACGATTGAATGAATGAATAACGAGGTGGTCCATCCCTTACCAATAAGCGGAAGAGAAGCAGTGTGATCTAGTGGATAGAGCACGGGACTGGGAGTCAAACTCTAGGGCCGCCCCACCCAAACCAGGCCCTAAGGTCCACTAGGCAGCATGGCTCAGTGGAAAGAGCCCGGGCTTTGGAGTCAAAGGTCATGGGTTCAAATCCCTGCTGCACCAACTGTCAGCTGTGTGACTTTGGGCGTCACTTAACTTCTCTTTGCCTCAGTTACCTCATCTGTAAAATGGGGATTAAGACTGTGAGCCACCCAAGGGACAACCTGATCATCTTGTAACCTCCCCAGCGCTTAGAACAGTGCTTTGCACATAGTAAGCACTTAATAAATGCCATTATTAATTAATTAGGCTAGAGATGGCAGATGGGTCCAGGCTGGCTGCTCTGTGAGGCTGGACTAAATTGGGGCAGCCAGGAGACTTCCCTCTTCTATGCCATCAACAACCAACAATCTTGGTTCCTGGCTCCCAAAAGAACGTCTTTATTTGCCTCTGTTTTTTCAGTGGGCCCTGCTGCCAGATGATGTTTAGTAAACACTGTTACTACCACTACTGTAATCTGTAATTCAATTATTATACCTGTAACTCATTTATTATACCTGTCATTGATTTGTTTCTATCAATATGTCTCTGCCTCTAGACTGTAAACTCACTGTGCACAGGGAATGCGTTTGTTTGTTGTTGTATAGTACTCTCACAAGCACTTAGTCCAGTGTTGTGCACACAGTAAGTGCTCAATAAATATGGTTGAATGAATAGTAACCCCGGCCCATCCCCCAACATGATTCTAAAGGTGAATTGGGGTGTGTGTGTGTATGTCTGTGTCTTCAGTACGCATGATCAGGCCTGTGGTTATGGGGCTTTGTCTGCCACCAGGTCCCCTGTAAGATGTGAGTGGTAAATTGAGGTAATTATCCAGATAATTTGAGTAAAGAAAGGCCCATTTCCTTCAATTACCTGTGCATTTCAAATGGAACCTTCCTTTTTTTTTAAGTCTGATTTATTCAGACTATAGAACAAGTTCACCACTTCATTTAGTTGGTGTACAACAGACCAGTGGGAGTGTTTGCGTAAAACTGTGCATATGCTGTGTCTGTGTATGTTGTGTGTGATGGATACGAGGTGATGAAACTGGATGCAAAGAAGCAGTGTTGCTTAGTGGATAGAGCAGGGGCCTGGGAGCCAGAAGGACCTGGTTTAATTCCTGGCTCTGCTACTTGCCTGCAGCATGACCTTGGGCAAGGCACTTAACTTCTCTGGGCCTCAGTTACCTCATCTGTAAAATGGGGATTAAGAGTGTGAGCCCCATGTGGGGCAGGGACTGTGTCCAATCTGCCTGCTCTGTAGCTATCCCAGAATTTAGAACAGTGCCTAGCATGTAGTAAGTGCTTAACGAATGACATAAAAAATATCTCTATCCTCCCAAGTAGAGCACCGACCTGAGAGTCAGAGGACCTGAGTTCTAATCCTGACTCCGCCACTTGCCAGCTGTGTGACTGTGGGCAAGTCATTTAACTTCTCTGAACCTCAGGTTCCTCATCTGTAAAATAAGGATTCCATACCTGTTCTCACTTTCCCTTAGGCTGTGAATCTCTAGTGGGGCAGGGACTGTGTCTGACATGATTAGCTTGTATCTATCTATCTATCTATCTATCTATCTATCTATCTATCTATTCAATCATATTTACTGAGCACTCACTGTGTGCAGAGCACTGTACTAAGCGATTGGGAAGTACAAGTTGGCAACATATATATATATATATATATATATATATATATATATATATATATATATATATATCATACCACACACCTTATACCATAGCAGTAGGGAAATGCCTTTGGAGTGGCTATAAATGGTACTTTAAAGTATACATAAAATAAATTGCACTGGTTCCTAGCAGGAATTTGAAGGTTTGTGCTCTGTATTTGCTCCTGAAATCCTCTTTTAAAGCAGGGCAGAATCTCTGAACTATATGTGCTGTAGTAGACTTGTTGGCAGAATGTTGCTACAAAACATGTTCAATTTATCTACAAAGAGGCCTAAAAAGCATACAGAGCATTCATCAATCAATCAATCCATCAATCAATCGTATTTATTGAGCACTTACTGTGTGCAGAGCACTGTACTAAGCACTTGGGAAGTACAAGTTGGGAAGTACCCAACAGTGGGCTCACAGTCTAGAAGGGGGAGACAGAGAACAAAACAAAACATATTAACAAAATAATAAATAGAATAGATATGTACAAGTAAAATAAATAAATAAATAGAGGAATAAATATGTACAAACATATATACATATATACAGGTGCTGTGGGGTAGGGAAGGAGGTAAGGAGGGGGGAGGAGGGGGAGAGGAAGGAGGGGGCTCAGTCTGGGAAGGCCTCCTGGAGGAGGTGAGCTCTCAGTAGGGCCTTGAAGGAAGGAAGAGAGCTAGCTTGGAGGATGTGGGGAGGGAGGGCATTCCAGACCAGGGGGAGGACGTGGGCCGGGGGTCGACGGCAGGACAGGTGAGAATGAGGCACAGTGAGGAAATTAGCGGCAGAGGAGCGGAGGGTGCGGGCTGGGCTGTAGAAGGAGAGAAGGGAGGTGAGGTTGGAGGGGGTGAGGTGATGGACAGCCTTGAAGCCGAGGGTGAGGAGTTTCTACCTGATGCGTAGGTTGATTGGTAGCCACTGGAGATTTTTGAGGAGGGGAGTAACATGCCCAGAGCATTTCTGGACAAAGACAATCCAGGCAGCGGCGTGAAGTATGGATTGAAGTGGGGAGAGACAAGAGGATGGGAGATGGGAGAGGAGGCTGATACAGTAGTCCAGACGAGATTCATGTGACTTCTTAATGAAGATCAGATCACGTGAAGTGTTTGGTGCAATTTAGCTCTGGCCACTCATTCACTCCTTTTCAAAGTCAATACTAGAAGCACATTTGGTTTGTCTAGGTCTCCCGGATGCATCTATGCACTGTGAAATGTGGTCATGTCCTTTGGTTCACTACTTGGCACACACCAATCATCTGCTTTGTGATTGGTTTTATAATGTTTCCAAGTGTCTACCCTGGTGATTAGTACAGTGCTTGACACTTGGAAAGTGCTTAACAAATTCATCAGTTGTTATCATATACCCATTTTACAGAGGAGGAAACTGAAGCCCAAAGAAGTAAAGTGTCTTGTCTAACAAGACACAGCAGGCAAGTGGCAGAGCTGGGACTTGAACCCAAGTCTCCTGACTCTCAGTTCAGTTTCCACTAGGTCCTACAGTCAAGAATTCCATATACCAAAGTCTAAACTACTCCCCAATCTGTTCTGAGCACTACCGAAATCCGGGGTCCTGATAACTGAGAACCGTAGGCATAAGTTCATTGTGGGTAGGAATTGTGGTCTGTTTATTGCTCTATTGTACTCTCCCAAGCGCTTAGTACAGTGCTTTGCACACAATAAGTGCTCAATAAATACAGTTGAATGAATGAGTGAATGAATATTAACATCATAGCAACAGCAAGAAACATTAGAGTACTCGTTTTCATTTTAGGGGGGCCTCTGTCACGGTAGTAGTAGCAGTAAATATATCTAAAAGGGCTTTACGAAATTAACATGGGTACCGAATCGAGTTCTAAATTAAATTAGAGTTGGAAAAAACCACAACTCTAATGGTCCTATAAAAGGAAGGAATTGATTTATCAGAGATTATTCCTAATTAGACAGGGCCACTTCAGTGTCCCACTCCCAGCTGGCAGACACAACAATCTTCGCACATCTGAGCCTGGCGAAAAAGAGCCACTGTTGATTCTGATTCTGCAAGTTTATTTTGGAAACACACCAGCGCTATAGAGTTAAGGGGATGGAGTCCGGATGGTAAATACCAGTTGATTAATGCACACGGGGGCTACAGTTTAATAACTGTGTAACACATGATTATTTGTTTAACTGTTGTTAATAAATACTTTAAATAATAAATCGGCCAGTATGAGCCTCTAGCTATTGAGCTCTCCAGTAGACCTCTTCCTCAATCACTTCTCTCTCTAGAATGCATACTGTATTTATTCCAGAGTTTAGTCCTGAGGTTCTGAGACAATCTGTTATTGGGTTTTGATTAGAGAGGCAGCATGGCCTAGTGGAAAGAGCATGGGGCTGGGAGTCAGAGGACCTGGGTTCTAATCCCAGCTCTGTGTGACCTCAGGGAACTTCCCTAACCTCTCTGAGCCTCAGTTTACTCATTGACAAAATGGGGATTCAATACCTGTTTTGTTTTGTTTTTTATGGTCTTTGCTAGACATTTACTACTACTACTACTACTCCTCCTAATGATGGTATTTGTTAAGCACTTACTATGTGCAAAGCACTGTTCTAAGTGCTGGAGAGGTTACAAGGTGATCAGGTTGTCTTACGAGGGGCTCACAGTTTTAATCCCCATTTTACAGATGAGGTAACTGAGGCACAGAGAAGTGAAGTGACTTGCCCAAAGTCACACAGCAGACAGTTGGCGGTGCCAAGATTTGAACCCATGACTTCTGACTCCAAAGCCCATGCCCTTTCCACTGAGCCACACTGCTTCACACTTACTATGTGCCAGGAACTGTTCTGAGTGCTGGTTTTGATATAAAGTAATTATGGTGGACACGGTCCAGGTCCCACATGGGGCTCAGAGTCTTAATCCCCATTTTATAGATGAGGAAAGTGAGGCACGGAGAAATTAAGTGACTTCCCCAAGGTCACACAGCAGATACATGGCAGAGGCAGGATTAGAAACCAGGTCCTTCTGTCCAAGTCCTATGCTCTATCCACTAAGCCACACTGCTTCGCTATTGCTCACCATCTTCTCCCTCCTAGTTAGACTGCAAGCCCCACGTGGGTCCTGATTACCTTGTATCTACCCCAGCGCTTACGATAGTGCTTGGCACATAGTAACTGCTTCACAAATACCACAACCACAATTATTGGTAATTATTATTACCATCACCAAACTCCCAGATCCCTAATCCAGTCTTTACACAGTTTTTGCCCTCCTGAAATGACTCATCCTCAATGCTCCCTCAAGAAGCAGCATGGCTCAGTGGAAAGAGTACAGGCTTTGGAGTCAGAGGTCATGGATTCAAATCCCGGCTCTGCCAACTGTCAGCTGTGTGACTTTGGGCAAGTCACAACTTCTCCGTGCCTCAGTTCCCTCATCCGTAAAATGGGGATTAAGACTGTGAGCCCCACATGGGACAACCTAATCACCCTGTATACCCAGCGCTTAGAACAGTGCTTTGCACATAGTAAGCGCTTAACAAATGCCATCATTGTTATTATTATTTTTATCCTCTCCCTCCAGGGTTTCACTTCACCTCATTTCCATTTAACTGGGAGTCCAGACTGATTGATTAATCCACCATACTGAATGAGCCCCTACTTTGTGCAGAGTTCTGTACAAAGTGCTTGGGAGAATACATTGGAGTTCATAGTCGTCCCCATGAATAGTATTTATTGAGCACTAACAGTGTGCAGAGCACTGTACTAAGCACTTGGAAGGGTATAATGCAACAGTGTTAGTGAACACATTACCTGCCCACAACGAGCTTCCAGTCTAGAGGGGGAGACAGATCTTAATTTAATAGTCATCTTGATCCCTGTCTTCAGGGAACTTACAGTCTAGCTGGATGTTCTCAGGGCCAAAACGTACTCAGGGCAGCTGATGGAGAAAATGGTGGAGGGACTAGGAAGTAGCATGGTCTAGTGGAAAGAGCATGGTCCCAGGTGTCAGAAAGCTTGGGTTCTAATTCAGGCTCTGATACTCATCTGTTGTGTGACCTTGAGCAAGTCACTTCACTTCTCTGTGCCTCAGATTCCTCATCTGAAAAAATGAGGATGCAATCAATACCTGTTCACCCCTCCACTTAGACTATGAGCCCCATGTGGGTCAGGGACTGTTTCCATCCGACCTGATTATTTTGTATCTACCCTAGCATTTCATACAGTACCCGGTACATAGTAAAGTGCTTAAAGTGTACATACCAAAAATAAAAAAGACAGCTCTTTCCCTGAAAAAGCAAATCACCTTGCTAAATTCATTTTGAGAAATGAATATGGGGCAGAGATTAAGTGGCAAATTGAATGGGAGAGGTCCTAAAAATAATAATGATAATATTGACAACATTTGCTAAACATTTACTACCGCCAAACACTGTGATAAACCTGGGGCATATACAGAAGATTATCAGGTCAGACATTCCCTGTCCCACAATGGGGCTCATGATCTAATGGGAAGGGAAGGCAGGTAGCGAGTCCCCATTTTACAGATGAGAAAACTGAGACACAGAAAAGATGGGAGACTTCACCAAAGCCACACAGCAGGCAAGTTGTAGAGCCAAGATTGGAAGCCAAGTCCTCTGACTCCCAGTCCAGGGTTCTTTCCACTAGGCCAACAGGATGGATAGCAGCAGATTGGGAACTTTTTGAGTGAAATCACCAAGTGCAAATAGTCACGTGTTTGCCCTTTTGAGCAATCAGAACCCCAAGACCTGTCCCGTGAAGAACTTCTCCTGAATTGAGGAGTCATGTGGCAGAAGTAGAATCAAAACGTGGCTTTGATTTTGTTCTAGAAGTACACAGAATGTTGCCTTTGTTGATGGAACTGGACATCGGATAGTTATTGCTATATGACTAGTATTTGCAGGGAAGGTTTTTATTTATTGTTATATATTGTACTCTCCTTAGCGCTTAGTGCAGTACTCTGCCCATGGTAAGCACTCAATAAATATGATTGGCTGACTTCATTGCTTGTGTTTTCATCTCTTCATTTCTTACCAGGGTTCTCTACTAACCTATAAGTTGCCACTGCTCAGATGACCAAGCCCAGTCTCTCCCATCCCGTTGTCCCAAGAGCCGCCATTTGGCTTTCCCAAAACCTCTACGATCAGGGCTTTGTCAAGTCTGGCTGAGCTGAATTCCCCACCTCCCCAGTGCCATCCTTGTGATCAAATATTCCAAACTTGAGAGATTTCCCCAGTGTGGAAACAGCAGTCCCTTTCCTAATCTGGGCTACTGAGCCCCTTCTAATTCAATAGCGTTCATTTGCTCTGACACAGAGTCAATCAATCAATCAATCAATCAATCGTATTTATTGAGCGCTTACTATGTGCAGAGCACTGTACTAAGCGCTTGGGAAGTACAAATTGGCATCACATAGAGACAGTCCCTACCCAACAGTGGGCTCACAGTCTAAAAGGGGGAGACAGAGAACAGAACCAAACATACCAACAAAACAAAACAAACTCCAACAACAAAAATCACCTTTCTTCATATACTAGTTTTCCCATTATTTCTACCATTGAGTATATGAATGATCATTATCATCATAAAAACAATAATGACATTTAAATGCTTAGTGCCTGCTAAGTGATGAAACAGATACAAGGTTAACAGATGGAACAGTCCCATACAAGGCTCACAATCTATTTTACAGAGTCACTCACTAAGACTCTCGGGCCCTTTAACGGAATTATTCGATGGCAAATGTTATCCTCGCTTTATATCTGGAGAAACTGAGCTATAGCGAGATTAAGAAAGGTCATCACCACCAGTCAAGAAAGACCCAAGCCTCTCGCTGGGTAATTGGCTGTTCTTTCCCATAGACCATCTTTCATCCTCTTTGGTGGAGCCAACCAAGAGCGGTAATTTTATTAAAAGATTATAGGGCAGATTTTTTTTTTCATTTTACTTCTTCAAAGTATAATTACTTCTAATTCCACAATTACTTTGCTATCGGACAATGTGGTGATTAAAAGCTCTTTCATTTAGCAAATTTTTCTGGTAACAAAACTCCATGAAAATTTAACTTAACCCAAAATGATTATTACTCAGATGGGGAGTTTTTTGCTAGATGGTTGGTAGGCTTGGATACCATTTCTGAATAGTTCCTCCAGAAGACTGCAGAGATGTAATTAGAAGAAATCGTCTGCCCAGTTTTCTCCCTAGGGGAAAAAAAAAATCAGCTGCAAGAAAACACAAGGGACTGAAACCAGCCTTGTTTTCCTTCCTTCCTTCTTTTATGCATTTGGGTTTGTACCCTTTGGCCACTCAATAGTCACCCAACCCTTAGCCCCACCACACTCATATATATATATATATACATATATATATATATATATATATATATATATATATATATATGTATGTATACATATATCTGTATATTATATATATGTAATTTACATACATATATGTATGTAATTTACCACTGTGGTATTTGTTAAGCGCTTACTATGTTTCAGGCACTGTACTAAGCCCTGGGGGAGATACAAGCAAATTCGGTTGGACACAGTCCCTGTCCCACATAGAATGCACAGTCTTAATCCCCATTTTTACAGATGAGGTAACTGAGGCACAGAGAATTGAAGTCCCGTTGTTGGGTAGGGACTGTATCAGTTGCCAAATTGTACTTTCCAAGCACTTAGTACAGTGCTCTGCAAACAGTAAGTGCTCAAAAAATACGATTGAATGAATGAATGAATGAAGTGACATCCAAAGTCACACAGCAGACAAATGGTGGAGCTAGGATTAGAATCCAGGTCCTTCTGACTTCCTAGCCAGTGCTCTATCCACTAGGCAATGCTGCTTTTATTTGTTCATATTAATATCTGCCTCCCCTTCTAGTTCCTTGTGTGTAAAGAATGTGTCTACGAACTCTGTTGTATCATATTCATTCATTGTCAGTCCATCATATTTGAGCACTTACTGTGTGAAAAGCACTGTACTAAGTGCTTGGGAGAGTACCATAACAATAAAAAGACACGTTCCCTGAAACAGAGGCCTACCCATTCCATTCCAAGCTTGGGCAGTGGCCAGCAAGTGGAAGGCAATCTGCTACAAGTCAAAACTCACCTGTGCTGGGCAGCCACAACTTGGGAGAGCGTCGAGGGTGGAGACTCAAGTTGACTGCATGAAAGGAGGCAATAGTAGACCACTTCCATATTTTTACCAAGAAAATCTATGGATACACTCCCAGAACGATTGCAGATGGAGAGTGGGCATTCTGGGAGAGATGTGTCCATGGAGTCGCTATGGATCGCAGATGACTTGACAGCATAAGACAAGGGAAGAGTACTTAAAATAGTAGAATATGCAAGTGGATGTGCAGAAAGCTGCCGACAGGGTATTGTATCCAAAACAATATCACAAAAAAACCCCGTGAACTCCTGTATGGTTATACTATTATCCATTTATCTATTTTTTAATTTTCTATTTATCTGTTCATGCAGTTATTTGTGAAGAGAAGCAGCATGGCCTAGCAGAAACAGAATGGGCCTGGGAGCCAGAGGACCTATGTACTGCCCCATTTCTGCTGCGTGACCTTGGGCAAGTCACTTAACTTCTCTGCTTCAGTTACCTCATTTGTAAAATGGGGATAAAGTCCTACTCCCTCTGGTGAGCCCCATGTGAGACAGGCACTGTCTCCAACCTGACCAACTTGTATTTACCCCAGCGCTTAGAACTTAGACATAATAATCGCTTAAAAGGTACTATAATTCATTTTTTTATTATTCACTCTCAGGGAATCAGGGTGAATCCACAGAGTGAAAATGAGTGATTTGGTTCAGGTTTCTCAGCATATTTCACGAGAGACTGTTAGGGATTGCTAGGATCTTCAGGCCCCTCTCTGTGTCACACCTGGAGAGTTTCCAGTCCTCTACCAGTCTCGACTACAGGAGGGAGAGTCAAACAGAGGCCTACCCATTCCATTCTTAACTTGAGCAGTGGCTAGCAAGTGGAAGGCAATCTGCTACAAGTCTGTGCTGGGCAGCAGTGGCATGGGAGAGAATCGAGGGAGGAGACTCATTTACTGCATGGAAGGAAGCAATGATAAACCACTTCCATATTTTTACCAAGAAAGCTCTACCAGAATGATTGCAGATGGAAGTGGGGCATTCTGGAAGAGATGTGTCTGTGGCGTCACTATGGGTTGGACACTACTTACAGAATAAGTCAAGACAGGGTCCTTCAGGGGTCTGTTCCCCTGACTGCCACTCATGGCATGCTGATGGAGGATGTGAACTTAGGGAGAGGCTGTGAGAAACCCCCAACTGACTGGACTAAGCCGATCACAGGAGGGTTTTGAAAGTAGAAACAAGAGTGTGAGGGTTAATGGAACACCACTACCGGAACCAACCAAGTCCCCCTCTGGGAACAAGGTCAGAGGTGCTTATTGTTTGGGGTCTGGAGGACTGTGGCAAACCTGCTGTCCTTTACCTTTGACCCCCAGCTTCCAGAGGTGGGCAGCTCTCCAAGCGGGAATGCAGAGTGGAGAGGAATGAATAGCTTTTCCAGGAGATTTCCTGGCGAGGGCAGTGGGGAATCAGAGGGAGAGCTGAAGAAGCCCCTGTCTGCCAGTTCAGAGGGCCTAAGAGTTGGAGTTTGCCACTTGCCTGTCAGATGACCTTGGATAAGTCACTTAATTTCTCTGTGCTTCAGTTTCTTCAACTACAAAATGGGAATTCAATACCTGGTTTCCTGCCTACTTGGATAGTGAGCTCCATGTGAGACAGGGACTGTTTCTAATCCATCAATCAACCAATCATATTTAATGAGAGCTTTACTGTGTACAGAGCTCTGTACTAAGCCCTTGGGAGAGTACAATATAACAGAGTTGAAAGACATGTTCCCAGTCCAGAATAAGCTTACAGGCTAGAAGGGAGATAGACATTAATATAAATAAATAAATTATGAATATGTCTGCAAGGGCCATGGAGCTGGGGAAGGAGGTTAATGAAGGGAGCAAATCAGGGTGATGCAGAAGGGAGTGGGAGGAGAGAGAAGGAGAGTTTAGTCAGGGAAGGCCTCTTGGAGGAGGTGAGCCTTCAATAAGGCTTTGAAGAGTGGGAGAGTAATTGTCTTGAATCTGAGATGGGAGGATGTGCCAGGCCAGAGGCAGGTTGTGGGCAAGAGTTTGGTGGCAACCTAGATGAAATCGAGGTCCAGTGAATAGGTTACAGTGAGTAGCATCTGACCTGATTAACTTGAATCTACCCAAGTGCTTAGTACAGTTCTTGACATATAGTAAACAATGCCACATTATTAGTATCATTATTATTATTATCATTATGATGATCATTATTGTCATTATCGTCATGATCATTATTAGATGATATTCATTTCTGAGAATCCCAGCAAGAGTACTTCCTGCTTGAGGGCTCTGAGACATTGGCTGCGTACATTAGCAGCTTCACAATGGGAGGAAGGCAGAGAATGAGTTATCTGCCCTGAGCACTAGTCCTGCCTTCCCTTGGCCTTTGCAGAGGAAGGTTTTGGAGAAGACACTCCAGGCCTGTGGGAGGGGCCGGAGGAAACTCTCATTTCTTTTTATGGTATTTATTAAGTGCTTACTATGTGCCAGGTGCTGTTTAAGTGCTGGGGTGGATATAAAGTTGACAGGTTGGACACAGTCCCTGTCTTCCCCATTTTGCAGATGATTTAACGGAGGCCCAGAGAAGTGAAGTGACTTGCCCAAGGTCATACAGCAGGCAAATGGTAGAGCCAGAACTGGAACCCAGGCCCGTGCTCTACCCATTGGACCAAGCTGCTTCTCTGTTTCCACCTTGGAATCTAGCAGAAGGGGAACGGCACCCTTTCTAGCCCCTTACCTCATGTGAAGAGCTGGGAATTCCTAGACAGGGTTACTCTCCAAGAGCAATAGTCATGAATATAATTTAGGAGAGCTCACCAGGTGCTATGCACTGTATGAATCACCTGGGAAGTGCAAAGCTAAGAAAGGATACATATTCTGTCCAAGAGGAGCTTACACTTCTAGACTGTAAACCTGGTATAGGCAGGGATTGTCTCTCTTTATTGCTGAATTGTACTTTCCAAGAACTTAGTACAGTGCTCTGCACACAGTAAGCACTCAATAAATATGATTGCATGACTGAATGATTGAATTACACTCCAGTGGAGCAATATGGAGCTACTTGTTTTCGAGGGTCTTGGGTTTGAGGCTGGGGGGGGCGGGGGGACCTGAAAGAAGGCGAGCTCCGCTGTCGGCAGGACGTCAATCAATCAATAGTGTTTACTAAGTGCATACTGCATGCAGAACACTGTACTAAGCACTTAGGGGAAGACAACTGAGTCAGTAGAGATGACCTCTTCCCTCGAGGAGCTGACAAGGATGTGTGCTTCATTTGAGTTTTCCAGTAGTGGTGATGAGTTGGGATGAACCATCCACACTCTGTAGCCCAATCTCCACTTGCCAACAGCACGGACTGAGAGATAACAGGCCTTTGTGGGGTGGAAAGGGGGAATCCTCCCCAAACCAGAGCACTGTAGGGACCGCCTCCAGTTGGCTCCCAAGACCACCTGACTCTAGATTGTGAGCCCTCTGTGGGCAGGGATCGGGTCTACCACCCCTGTTGAAATTTTTTTTCTGGTATTTGTTAAGTGCTTACCAGGTGCCAGGCACTGTACTAAGCGCTGGAGTAGATATAAGCTAATCAGCCAGGACACAGTCCCTATCCCACACAGGGTTCATTGTCTTAATCCCCATTTTATAGATGAGGTAACTGAGGCACAAAGTGAATTGACTTGCCCAAGGTCACACAGCAGTTGTGAGGCTGGCATTAGGAACCAGGTCCTTTTGATTTCCAAGCCTGTGCTCTACCCCCTAGATCACGTTGCTTCTTCATAATTCCCTGAAGCGCCACATTAAGTGCTCAATAAATACAGTGGATTGATGGATTGATTGATTGATCGACCTTCTGCGTGGTGCTGGAGGAATACCAGCCCTGATGAGACATCCTCTCTCCCAGCAGAATCAAAGACTCACCACAAGGACGGACTCACCCCACAGAGCCGTCCTTGACCCGAGAGAAATTTTGGGGTGCTCGGTGCTGGGCTCCTCTTGCCCTCCACCAGGCAAAGATTGCTGCCTCGGGCGGCCCTCCTCGTTGGGGTCACCCACTAATGAGCACGCAGCCAACCCCCACGGCAAAGGTGGCGGGACGTCTCGGTCCTCGGGCATCCCTCCCGCGACTCGGGTGCCGGAGGGGGCGAGGGGCGAGCGAGCGGGGTGCTGCTAGGGCTGCAGGAGAGGCGGGCTCCCTTGTCTCACTGTCAAAAAATAAAATAATAATAATAATGATAATAAAAATAAAAAGCCCATTATGTCTTTAGGGCAAAAATTGCATTTTCATTCTATAGTCTATCTGAGGCATCGAGACATTTCCCGATATAAAACGCTGAACTTGCACAACGGGGAGAGCAAGGACTATTTAATCAAAGCCTTTAAGGAGATCAAACCTAATCATGAGGCATTAAGAAAAAATATAACAGAGATAGGAGGAGGCTTCGACTACATGACCAGAATCACAAAAGCATAGAGGACCCTTTCGGATAGTTCCACCGGAAGACAAATGGATCTCCATTTATCTGGTTCTGAGATTGCGGTACCTTGTCTTCAATAGAGGATGGGTCTGAGAAAATACAGTGTGGCCTAGAGGAGAGAGGACCTAGGCTCTGTTCCTGGCTCTGCTGACTTGCCTACTGGGTGACTTTGGTCAAGTCACAACTTGTCTGAATCTCAGTTTCCTCATCTGTAAAATGCGGACTTAATGCCTGTTCTCCCTCCCACTTAGACTGTGAACCCCATGTGGGACAGAGACTGTGTCCAGCCTGATTATCTTGTATCTACCCCAGAACATGAAGAAGAGTAAGCACTCAACAAATACCATAATTATGAATATAATACCTAAAGTCACGATTCCTCCAGGAGGCCTTCCCTGATTAAACCTCATTTTTCGGCTTCTTCTCCCATCAGCATTGTCTATGCACTTGTATCTGTTGGCTTGGGCAATTGGCATTCACCCCACTTTCAGCCCCACAGCACTTATGTCCTTATCTATAAATTAGAATAATTTATAATGATTAATGAATTTTGATGTCTATCTCTCCCTCTAGAATGTTAGCTCGTTGTGGGCAGGGAACATATCTACCAACTCTGTTGTATTGTACTCTACCAAGTGCTTAGTGCAGTGCTCTGCACACAGTAAATGCTCAATAAAGACCTTCAATTGATGGATCAATTGATTGATCAATTGATTAAATATGACCAGTCAAACAGTCAGAACTTGAATCTCTTAGCAAGTTGGCTAGCTAAGATATTCATTAAGTGCTTAGCCTGGACATGTGTAGAGGTAGATTGTAAGCTTGTTGTGGGCAGGAGAAGTGTCTACCAACTCTGTTGTTTTGTACTCTCCAAGCACTTAGTACAGTGTTCCGCACAAGGTAAGTGCTCCATAAATGCCATTGATGGTTTGAAGGCACAATAACCAGATCAGAGACAAGTCCCTGTCTCTCAACACAACTCACAGTTTAATTGAGAGGGAAAGCAGGGATCTTATCCCCATTTTGCAGATGAGGAAACTGAGGCCCAGAGAGATTAAATGACTTGCCCAAAGTTGCCCACCCACATAGTGGCAGAGGCAGGATTAGAACCCCAAATTCCATCCTCTCATTCCAGTGCTTGTTTCTGTAGGCCAAGGTGACTCCCATGAAGTTCTCAACCTCCAGATCGTTTGGGTTCTGTGACCATTTTATTTCCAAATAGAAATGGTAGGGGTCTCTGGCCCATGATGGTTACTGGGAAACTCCTCCTGGGCCTCACTTTTGAGGACCCCCCCAGTGGTCATTCCAAGATGACTGACAGTACTGCAGGGGTCTTCTCAGGACCACCCCAGGAGCCATTTTGGGAGATTGAGGCTGGGCTGAGAGGGTGGAGTCGGTGATGTGGGTGGGAGGCAGTGGAATGGGGCTGGACAGGGAGGTGGGAGGCCTGTAGTAGTGGAAAGAGCCTGGCACTGGAAGCTAGGAGTTGCAGGATTTAATCCCTAGTTTCCTGGTTGGTCCTCCTGCCCAGACTGGAAAGACTTGACTTATTTCCAAATCGACCTTCAAGAGTAGAATTCACCTCAGACAAATTTCCTGAGTCTCTTCCCAGCCCAAACATGGTGAATACAGTATTGTTGTTGGCATACGTCTGAATCATACTCTGGGCCCTGACGAAGACAACCCCAATGTGGCCCAGGGATATGACACGTCAGTGTGATACCCTGGTGACCTTAGCTTGAGGGCATTATAGGAATTGGAACTGGACTTTCCCTACCACCAAGGGATACTAAGGTATCTGGAAGGGTCTGATGGGTTAAAAGGAAAGAGCTGAGTGGGAGATGTTTTCCTATCTGGAGCCTTCTAACTGTTCATTACAATTAGCGCCTAGAACAGTGCTTGATAAGAACTTAAATACCATAATAACAATAATAATTATATTATAATAATTATAGCGCATTCAACTTCTCCCACACATATAGAAAAGACTGAGGACTCCATTCCGCTTTCATGGAATTGAATAACTACTGCACTTCACATTCAAAGAGGCAGAGAGCAGATGACTCAGAGAAGGGTGGAAATCTCAGAGTATTGTCTGGTCGAGAGCTGTACCTGTAGTGGTAATGTTATTTATGGAGAGTCCACTCAGTGTAACATATTGTACAACAGAAACTTGAGATGTTCCCTGCCCACAAGGAGCTTCTGCTCTAATGGAGAATGCATTCATCACCATCAATTGTATTTATTGAGGAGTTACTGTGTGCCAAGCACTGTACAAACTACTTGGGAGACTACAACAGAGTTGGTAGATAAGTTCCCCGTTCACAATGAGCTTACAGTCTATAGGGGGAGATACATGAAAAAGATTTACAAATAGACCATTCAAAATCAATAATTGAATTGATTGCTGGGTTGAGATACATGCTCAAGGGCCAAAGATGGATTTAAATACATGAATAAGAGATAGAGGTAGCTAATTCCACCACTTGCCTGCCATGTGACCTTGGGAAGTCACTTCACTTCTCTGTGCCTCAGTTTCCTCAAATGCAAAATGGGTATTCAATACCTGTTCCCCCTCCTACTTAAAATGTGAGCACTGTCAGACAAGGACTGTGTCTGACTTGAGAACGTAAACTCACTGACAGCAGAGAGCATGTCTACCAACCCTCTTATATTGTTATATTGTACTCCCCTAAGCACTTAGTACAGTGCTCTGCACACAGTAAGCACTGAATTAATGTGATTGATTAACTTGAATCTACCCCAGTGCTTAGAACAGTCCTTGACATATAGTGAACACTTTTAAAGTGCCATTTAAAAAAAATCAACATCTGGGAACTGCTGAAAATTAATCTGGGAAGGCTTTCTGGAGGAGGTGGTTGTTAGCAGGGCCCTGAGGATTTACAGAATCTCAGAGCACATGGAAGCAATCAGGCACCAAATGATAGCTGTCAATCTCAGCTGGGCACAACCGAGACTTTTCCCCCTTTGTCCTACTGCTACAAGCGGGGAAGACCTTCGAGAGGAAAAATACATTTGAGAGGATTGTTTTCTTTTTGCAAATAATTTAAGTCCCCATTCTGGTCCCTCTGGTTCACCCTCTTCCCTCCTGCTCCTTGGTACCTGGTGAAAGGATTTGAATCGGGTTGAGAAACAGACTCACCATGGGGAAGGAGATACCCACACGTCTGGTAGGGGGGAGTAGGGGGCTGCTATGATTGCCTGAAAAATATGCATGTTTAAAGGGACTGGCTGAGGTGGCGAAAATAAGAAAGGAGAAAGCTAGGGGAGGGCTGGATTGGGAGTTCAGCAGGAAGAAAGATGCGAGCCAGGGCCCTGGGGAATTGGCAGAAATGAAATGCTCCCATCCTTCTGGGGAAAATTATCATTTCAACTTTGCTCTGTCTTTTCCGTGGCTATTTAGAGGAACGCAGGTTTCCATCTGCATTTAAATGGGATGATTTTCGGAAGCCCCCAGAAGAGAGCTCTCTCCCCTCCAGAGGAAGGAGCGGATGTGCAGACGTGGATGCTGGTCCTCAAAAATCTGGAGAGGGATGAACTCTCCCTCTTGTTCCAAAAATGGGGACTGCGCTTGTGGGGCTGGGAATGGGGAGCAGCATTGCACCAGAAATTCTATCCCCTGTTCCCTGGGTCTCAGGGTGCAGGAAAAGGTCCTTCAGGAAGACCCTAATCTCCTCAATTTTATCACTGGGAGCTCCAAGGTCTCATTCTCTTATTAAAATGGCCCCTTTCCTGTCTAGGAAGCCTTCAGAGAGAGCAGAGGGATGAGAAGCAGCTTGGCCTTGTGGAAAGAACACTGGCCTGGAAGTCAGAGGACCTGAGTTCTAATCCTAGCTCTGTCACTTCTTTCATTCAGTCATATTTATTGAGCGCTTATTGGTGCAAAGCACTGTACTAAGTGCTTGGGAGAGTACAACAATGAACAGGCACGAATGAGCTCACAGTCTAGAGGGGGAGACAGACATTAATATACATAAATAAAGAAATAAATTACAGATATATATATATATATATATATATATGTGCTGCGGGGATGGGAGGGAGGATGAATGAAGGGAGCAAATCAGGTGATGCAGAAGGGAGTAGGAGAAGGGGAAAGAAGGGCTTACTCATCTTGTCTGCAGTGTGACCTTCGACAAGTCACTTCAGTTCCCCGTGCCTCAGAGAATTGGAAAACAAAACCTGTTTTCCCTCCTACTTAGACTGTGAGCCCCATTAGGACCTGATCAGCTTGTATCTACCCCAGTGCATAGTACAGTGTTCAGCATATTGTAATAATAATAATAATGTTGGTATTTGATAAGTGCTTACTATGTGCCAAGCACTGTTCTAAGCACTGGGGTAGATACAAGGTAATCAGGTTGTCCCACTTGGGCTCACAGTCTTCCTCCCCATTTTACAGGTAACTGAGACACAGAGAAGTTAAGTGACTTGCCCAAAGACACACAGCTGACAAGTGGCAGAGCCGGGATTAGAACCCACGACCTCTGACTCCCAAGCCTGTGCTCTTTCCACTAAGCCATGCTGCTTCTCATAAGAAATTCACCAAGACTGCAGTTATCATTTGGAATGTGGTTTTCATTGCTACTTCTGACAGAACTCAGGATTTTTCTGCACAGGAGCTGGGCTCTGGTGGACTCCAAATTGGGTCTTAATGGTAATTACCGTGAGCACAACCAAATCCTACATCCGTGGACCGGAGAGGCCCTTAGGTTTTCTCCTACCCCGGGGGATGTCTCAGAGTGGATGAGCCCTCCCCCTTGGTGGGGGGGGAGAAGTGGGGTGCAGGGAGGGAGAAAGAGAGGAGAAATGCGTGATTGACAAGATGGGTGTGTGGGTGGGTGGGGAACTGAGTTAAGGAGAAGGCTCTCTAAGTGAGTCAGAGCCTCTAAGAGAGAGGGTGAGTGTGTGCATGGAGAGTGTGTGGGGGCGTGCGTGCATGCAGGTAAAAGAGGGGGAGGAGGAGTGATGTAGTGGTGTGAAAAACTGGGCTTGTGGGAAAGATCTTGGCTAAGCTTCCCACCGTTTTTCTGGCTTCTTAGTTTGGGGAGAGATGAATCTGACACCTCCCTGGAATGGAGCTGGGGAGAGAGGCAGGGAGAAGTCTCTAAGAGACTTGTCGTGTGTGAGGAGAGGGAGGAGAAGAGAAAGAACAGCAAAATGAACCCCTTCAAGGGTCCTCGTCATCGGCTAATGTTGTCCTTGGGGGAGACACGCGTCCAGAGGGGAGGAAGTGTTTGTGTGAAAGGGCTAGGGAGCTCTAGATGGGAGCTTAGGATCAATTTTATTTAGTATGCGTAGGATCTCTGCTGAAGGTTTCATCGGGCTACATTAGAGAATAATAATAATAATAGTGACGGCATTTATTAAGCGCTTACTATGTGCAAAGCACTGTTCTAAGCACTGGGGAGGTTACAAGGTACCAGGTTGTCCCATGTGGGGTTCACAGTCTTAATCCCCATTTTACAGATGAGGGAACTGAGGCACAGAGAAGTAAAGTGACTTGCCCAAAGTCACACAGCTGACAATTTGTGGAGCCAGGATTTGAACCCATGACTTCTGACTCCAAATCCCGGGCTCTTTCCACTGAGCCACGCTGCTTCTCCATGGCCTAGAGAAGCAACGTGGTCTAGTGGAAAGAGCAAAGGCCTGGAAGTCAGAAGACCTCTGTTCTAATCCTGGCTCTACCACTCACCTGCTGTGTGACCTGGGCAAGTCACTTCACTTCTCTGTTCCTCAGTTCCCTCATCTGCAAAATGGGTTTCAATGCCCCTTCTTCCTCCTTCTTAGACTGTGAGCCCCATGTGGGACCTGATTATCCTGTATCTACCCAGTGCTTAGTGCCGTGTTCGGCACGGAGTAAGCGCTTTACAGATGCCATTATTATTTTTTTTACACTTTATAGTTTTTCGGAGCTCATGATCCCCTGAAAACCAGATAATGCCAATCTCTATGGACAAAACAATATCCCTCCATTTTTAGGCTCCCCCCTTTCCAGTTGCACATATCCAGGGAAGCTAAATCTGGAATTGACCCTTCCACTCTGGCTGTCCTTGTTCCTATGGTGTTTATTAAGCTCTGACTATGTGCCAAACACTGTGTTAATTTCTGGAAACAGTCTCTGGCCCACCCAGATTGGACACAGTCTCTGACCCACTCAGTGTTCACAGTCTAAGAGGGAGGGAGAACAGGATCTTATAGATGAGGAAACTGAGGCTCAGAGAGGTCATATGACTTGCCCAGTGTTTTTTCCACCAGGCCAGATTTCGACCCCATTTTTGCCTTGTATCTGGTGCAAATGGGGCCTTGGTGAACAGCTGGGAATAGTAATAATAATAATGATAATAATAAACAGTAATAATAATGGTACCTTTTAAACACCGATTACATGCCACTTCGCTAAACACTGAAATAAAGATAAGCACAAAGGACATAATCTCTGCCCCAAATGGGGCTGTAATCTAAGGGGGAGGGAGAACAGGTATCTTATCTCCATTTTTACACAGGAGGAAGCTGATGCACAGCAGGAAAGAAACGATGCAAGATTAGAACCCAGGTCTACTGACTCAATCAATCTGTCAATCAGTGATGCTTTTAAGACCTTTCTGAATGATAAGCAGTGCACCAATGGCTTGGGGAGTACAACAGCAACAAGGAGACATGTTTCCAGCCCTCTAGGATTAGGGGAGGCAGGCAGACATGAATTATCTACAAAGAGTGGGAGACGGAGGAAGAACAAGGAAATCACAGGAAGTAATACAGATGGATCTGGATGAAATAGCCAAACAATAATTGAATACACAAATGAATACTCATGTGTACATAAGTGCTGGGGTCAAGATTAAAATATACAAGTGCTGAGGGTGGCCATCAGGTTGACAGAAATAGGGTGTTGTGAATTAATCAGGGAGAGCTTCCTGAAAGAGTTGGGGTTGTATGAGGGATTTGTAAGTGGGCAGAGCTGCCATTTGTCTGATTTGCTAGGTGACTGGGGAATAGAGGAGCAAAACTGTACTTCCCAAGCGCTTAATACAGTGCTCTGCACACAGTAAGCGCTCAATAAATACGATTGAATGAATGAATGAATGAACATGGTCTACAGGAAAGAAGGCCTGGGAGTCAGAGGACCTGGGTTCTAATCTTTGCTCTGCCACTTCTCTATTCATTGACCTTAGCCAAGTCATTTCACATCTCCGTGCCTTAGTTAGCTCACCTGTAAAATGTAAATTAAGACTGTGAGCCCTACATGGGACAGGGATTCAGTCTAGCTCGATTATCTTGTATCCTGCCCCAGTGCTTAATTTGGTGCCTGGCACATAGACAGTGCTTAACGAATACCATAAAAAAAAAAAAGTATTTCAGAAGGCGAGAATTGACTAAGTGAGGGGCAGGAGGTGGGACAGTTAGGAATGTGGTCCAGGTGAGATTGTTGAAGATCTGCCTGGGCTCTAATCCAGTCTCTTCTCTGGATTAATGTCAAAAGAGTGTATTATGGGCCTGAAAGAAGCAAAATGAAGCTGCTGTTGGGTGGTTGCTAAGGATGCCAAGTGTTCTGGATTTTTCAAGGACAGTCTGACCTTCGGCTAGTCTGTCCCCTGTCCCCATCAGAGCCGAATGCCTTATGTCTCCCCCCCTAGACTGTAAACTCAGTGCTTTGTACATAGTAAGTGCTTAACAAATACCATTATTATTGTTATTAATATTATTTATGGGCAGGGAACATGTCTGCTAATTCTGCTGTATTATATTCTCCCAAATGCTTAGCACAGTGCCCTGAACATAGTAAGTACTCACGAAATTCCATTCATTGATTGACTGATGTTAACTTTAGACTCCAGCCCTTCTTGAGCCATGGCTCGGACATAGCCTCAGAGTTAACCCTGGCTTGGGATGGGGACTCGGTGTCTCTGGAACGATGGGGAGGACTGTGGCCCAGGGAGAAAAGCTCTGAGTTGGGACTGATCTGGAGTGAAATTGGTGGAGGCTTCTGCAAAATGGCACGCCACTGACATGTTAGTCTTATGTGGTGTGACATCACATATGATGTGAAATCAGTTCTTTTGAGCAGGCTTGCTGGCTACCTGAGTGTGTGTGTATGTGTGTGCATAATAATGGTACTTGTTAAGTGCTTACCATGTGCCGAGCGCTGTTCCAAGCACTAAGGTAGGTGCAAATTAATCAGGTTGGACACCATCCCTGCCCCCCATGGGGCTCACACTCTTAATCCCCATTTTACAGATGAGGTAACTGAGGCCCAGAGGAGTTAAGTGACTTGTCCAAGGTCACACAGCACATCTGTGATGGATCTGGGACTAAAACCCAGGTCCTTCTGACTCCCAGGCTCGTGCTCTATCCACTCAGGCACACTGTTTCTTGTGTGTGTGTGTGTGTGTGTGTGTGTGTGTGTGTGTGTGTGTGCGCGCACGTGCGTGTGTGTGTGTGTGTGTGTGTGTTGTGTGTGTGTGAGAGAGAGAGAGAGAAAAACATAACAATTGGCTGCTGGAAATTTTCTGAAAGAGCTGAAGACCCCTCTCGATGAGTGGAAAGAGAGTGGGTGTTAACCAGGGTAGCTCAGCTGACAGGACAGGTTGTAGGCATAACAGAGATCCTGGGTGGGAAGGAGGGAGGGAGGCAGAGCAGAGAGCCTGGGAGGGAGGAAGGGGGGGAAGGAGGGAGGGTGGAAGAGAGAGATGGAGTAAAGGAGAGAAGGAGAGGCTGGCCAAGATATGATCTCCAACCTGGAGCGCCCAGCACAGACGGTGGCTTGGAGCCGCGTGACCGGAGAGCCTGATTCAGCAGAAGCTCCTGGTTTTATGAAACCCTGCGAAATTCAATCATTCTCCGGATGATCTCTGCCCGGCAAGAGGGGATTTCGGGCCCCGAGTAGGGCTGAATTAAGTCGCCATCTCAGCAAATGACGAGCCTCTGCTACGGACGGCTTCAGGTTTCCAGACTGCTGGGTCCTCAGGTGGGGCTGATGGAGTAGGACATCAGAGGGGCCTGCTTCAAAGTGGGGAGTATCCTGGGGTGGGTTAATTATATTTATTGAGTGCCCACTGAGTGTATTAAATGCTGAGGAAAGTGCAATGATAATTGGAATTCAGAAATGATAATAATTAATGATAACTGTGATATTTTTTAAGTGCTTGCTATGTTCCAGGCACCGTACTAAGCACTGGGATGGATACAAACAAATCAGGTTGGACACAGTCCCTGTCCTGTGTGGGACTCAGAGTCTTAATTCCCATTTAACGTATGAGGTAACTGAGGCATAGAGAAGTGAAGAGACTTTACCAAGGCCACACAGCAGACAAGCGGTGGAGCCAGAATTAGAACCCATGACCTTCTGAATCCCAGGCCCATGCTCTGTCCACTAGGCCATGCTGCTTCCCATGTGACTTCTTATTTATTGAGCTTCCTATGTGCCTAGCATTATGCTCAGCTGACCAACAATTAATGGTATTTATTGATCACTTCTGTGTGCAGAGCACTGTACTAAGCGCTTGTGAGAGCAGTATACAACAGAATTAACAGATGTGTTCTCTGCCCACAACGAGCTTACAGTCTAGAAGATGATACGGTGTTTCTGTTTGATGGGGAGGTGAATGGACAAAGACTGGAGGTTCTTGAGGAGTGGGGAAAGATGGGCCGAGTGGTTACAAGATCATCTAGATCAGACACAGTTCCCATCCCACCCAGGTCCCACTAAGCCCACTAAGGCTACAGTTGAGGCTCATCTGTAAAATGGGGATTATGACTGTGAGCCCTATGAGGGACATGGACATCCAACCTGATTAGCTTGAATCTACCTCAGAGCTTAGTCCAATTTCTGACATATAGTAAGCACTTAAGCAGCGTGGCTTAGTGGAAAGAGCCCGGGCTTGGGAGTCAGCAGGTCATGGGTTCTAATCCAGACTCTGTCGCTTGTCAGCTATGTGACCTTGGGCAAGTCACTTAACTTCTCTGGGCCTCAGTTACCTCATCTGTAAAATGGGGATTAAGACTGTGAGCCCCAAGTGGGACAACCTGATTACCTTGTATCTACCCCAGCGTTTAAAACAGTGCTTGTCACATAGTAAGTGCTTAACAAATTCTAACATTATTACATTATTACCTCCCAAAAGAGTAAAATTACTTGCCCAAGGTCACACAACAGGTCGATGGCTGAGCCAAGACTAGAACTCAGGCCTCGTGACTCACCACTGTGCTCTTTTCATTAGGCCCGCTGCCTTCCAGATTACCCCCACCGCACCTCCAGGATGCAGATAGAAGCCCACTTTCTGACTGGATGGCTTCCTCCTTTGTCCCCAAAAGTCCTTTGGCCTATTCCCTCCAATCAATTACATTTCTTGAGTGCTTACTGAGTGCAGAGCACTGTACTAAACACTTGGGAAAGTACAATATAACAGAGTTGGTAGATACATTCCCTGCTCACAAAGAGCTTACAATGAGGGAGGCAGACATGAATGTAAATCAATAAAGTACGGATATCAGTCAGTCGTATTTATTGAGCGCTTACTGTGTGCAGAGCACTGTACTAAGCACTTGGTAAGTACAAGTCGGCAACATACTTAAGTGCTCCGGAGTTATTCCAGCTTCCAAGTCAGACCCCAGCCCCTTGGGCCCATGTTGCCAACTCTGCCTGCCCATCTGCAGAGTTGCCCACCCAAATGATGTGCCCACAGCCCCTTGCCCCTCTCAATCCCATAACTACCCCCATCCACTACACTGGCTTTAGACCTTCCATTAATATTTTTCCAACTCTCTGCTTAATAGAAAAATAATGCTATTTTCATCCTCTCTGTTCCTCCTTTTTTATGTACTTGTTAAATGTTTATACTACATGACAAGCCTTATACAAAGCACTAGGGGAGATTCCAGATAATCAGGTTGGACGGCCTCTGTCCCAAATGAGGCTCACAGTTCAAGTAAGAGGGAGTAGAATTTAACCTCATTTTACAGATGAGAGAACTGAGAAACAAACAAAGATTTGCCCAAGGTCACACAGCAGACAGTAGAGGAAGCGTGGCCTAGTATGAGTTTAGGAGTCAGAAGGATCTGGGTTCTAATCCCAGCTCTGCCACTTGTCTGCTGTGTGAATTTGGGCAAATCACTTCACTTCTCTGTGCCTTAGTTCTCTTATATGGAAAATGGGGATTAAGACTGTGAGCCCCATTTGGGACAGGGGTTCAACCCGATTTGCTTGTATCTACCTTAGGGCTTTAGTGCAGTACCTGCATTTTAAGTGCTTAGCAAATTCTATTATTATTACTGTTATGATTATAATTGTTACGAAGAAGGCTTAGTGGAAAGAGCACGGGCTTGGGAGTCAGAGGTCATGGTTTCTAATCCTGGCTCTGCCACTTGTCAGCTTTGTGACTTTGGGCAAGTCACTTAACTTCTCTCTGCCTCAGTTACCTCATCTGTAAAATGGGGATTAAGACTATGAGCCCCACATGGGACAGCCTGATTACTTTGTATCTATCCCAGCCCTTAGAACAGTGTTTGACACATAGTAAGTGCTTAACAAATGCCATCATTATTATTTAGTGCTTAGAACAGTGCCAGCGCTTAGAACAGTGCTTTGTACATAGTAAGCACTTCACAAATGCCATCATTATTATTCAGCACTTAGAACAGTGACAGCACTTAGAACAGTACTTCACACACAGTAAGAGCTTAACAAATACCATTATTATTATTAGTAGTATTATGTGGCTGTGCCAGGATTAAGTCATTTGTCTCCCAGGTTTATTCTCTTTCCACTAGACCATGCTGCTTCTCCTCTTCTTCCATTAAATAGGAGATGTGCCCAGAGAAAAGACAATACAATTAGCAGTGGCAATTATTAATAGGAGCAAGAAATTCAATTCATTCTACTTATAATTTTGGAGTGATTTTTAGCAATTGATAGCAGTTAAAGACTAATTAATTCATAAATTAATGTATTTACTTTATTTACAGGTATTCTCTTTAATTACACTTGCTAGACCTCCTGGGGTTAAGTAGTTCTAAGGGAAAGAGCAAAGGCTGCTGGGAGCTAGAAGATCCAGGTTCTGTTCCCAGTTCTGCCCCCGGCCTGCTGTGTAACCCTGGGCAATTCACAAAACCTCTCTGGCATCAATCAATCAATCAATCATACTTATTGAGCGCTTACTGTGTGCAGAGCACCGTACTAAGTGCTTGGGAAGTACAAGTCGGCATCACATAGAGACAGTCCCTACCCAACAGTGGGCTCACAGTCTAGAAAGGATCAGTTTCCTCGTTCTCAAAATGAGGCTCTCCCTTCCTCTTAGTGGTGGAGACTGTGAATTTATTAGTCGTCCCCTGGCAGCAACACACAGAACAGTGGAGCAGCAATCAATGGCATTTATTGAGCACTTACTATGCGCAGAACACTAAACAAAGCGCTTGGGATAGTACAAGACAACAGAGCTGGCGGACACGTTCCATGCCCACAATGCTCTTACGCTCTAGAGGGGGAGACCAACATTGATATAAATAAATAATTCATTCAATTGTATTTATTGAGTGCTAACTGTGTGCAGAGCACTGTAGTAAGCACTTGCATAGCCATGATAATTCATAACATGGCGTAGTGGACAGAGCCCAGGCTTGGGAGTCAGAGGTCATGGGTTCAAATCCTGGCTCCGCCACTTGTCAGCTGTGTGACTTTGGGCAAGTCACTTAACTTCTCTGTGCCCTCATCTGTAAAATGGGGATGAAGACTGTGAGCCCCACGTGAGACAACCTGATCAGTATGTATCCCCCACTGCTTAGAACAGTGCTTTGCATGTAGTAAGCGCTTAACAAATACCATCATTATTATTATTATTATTGTCTGCTGTGTGACCTTGGGCAAGTCACTTCACCTCTCTGTGCCTCAGTTACTTCATCTGTTTAATGGGGATTGAGACTGTGAGCCCCATGTGGGACAGGGACTTTGTCCAACCTGACCTGGCACTAAGTAAGCACTTAACAAATACTGGAATTATTATTATCATTATTATTGTTATTTAGCAAATAACATAAGAATGAGAAGCAGTATTGCCTTAGTGGGTAGCCTCAGTAATACACACCAGCCTCAGTAGTAATGATAATTGTAGTGTTTGCTAAACACTTCTTCTGTGCCAAGCACTACACTAAGCACTGAGATAGACACAAGCTAATCTGGTCCCACATGGGGATCACAGTTTAAATAGGAGGGAGAATAGTTGTTGACTGTTTAGTTGTGACTTCCCCAAGGTCATACAGCAGGTGAGTGGCAGAGCAGAGATTAGAACACAGGTCCTTTGGACTCCCAGGCTTCTATTCATTAGGTCAAGCAGAGCACTATAGGTTTTGGGAAGGAAAAATCCATTAAAGTTGGTAGACATTAGCCCTGCCCACAAGAAGCTTACAGTCTAGTGAGGAAGTGACAATCTAGTGGGATTATAAGTGGGAGGGACCCTCTGGGGAGAGTCAAGGGTTAAATGGCCTCTACTGCAGGTGGAGGTGCGTGGGAGGTGGAACTCATTTTCACAAGGGAGAGGGAGAGAGGAAGGATGCTGAAGGAGGAGGAAGAGGAGAAGCATGAAGGAGAGGAGCAGGAGAAGGAGGAGGAGTGGGGAGGAAGAGAAGGAGGGTGGGGAGGAAGAGAAGGAGGGTGAGGAGGAGGAAGAAAATGATGAAGAGTAGGAGGAGAAAGAGAAGAACTGTGGCCTCGTGGATAGAGCAAGGGACTGGGAGGCCAAAGGACCTGGGTTCTAATACTGCTTTGCCACTTATGTGCTGTGTGACATTGGGCAATCATTTCACTTCTCTGTGCCTCAGTTACTTCATCTGTAAAATGGGGGTGAAGACTATGAACCCTGTGTGGAACAGGGGCTGTGTCCAACCCGATTAGCTTGTATATACCCCAGCGTTAAGTGTAATGTCTGGCACATAGTATGTACTTAACAAATACCAAAAAAGAAGAGGGAAGATGGAGAGGAGGAGAAGGAGGATAGTAATGTCCTTAACATTCTCTGCTGCTGTTGCTGTTGCCTCTGTAGCCACCATCAGGCCAAATCCTGTCATTCTGCTCTGGTCTCACACCTGGACCCATTTCCATCTCCAGAAACGAAAGAAGGATCTCTCCATGGGGTTAGCTTGTCCCCAGAGGATGGTGGGGCTTATCAACAAGTGCTCCATAAACCTTTGCACCCCAAGAAGCAGAGGAAGCCCACACCCTCCCCCAGTTGGCTCCGGTACCACATTGAGGTCTAGAAAGAAGAATTCCAGCCCAACTCAGGTCCCAGCTGGGGCCTCACCACTCTCTGTGGCTCCCTGCTCTACCCACTCAACACTCAAGATACACTCAAGCTTTCACTGACCTGATTTACAAAGCCGGACAAGGCAAGTGACCCAGAAATTCTGATCCTAATGAAAGTTCCAGAGCAGAAGCAGGAACAGGAGAAGCAGGAGCACCTAATGAAGGAGCTTGGCTCAGTGTAAAGAGCACGGAGCACTGGCTTTGGAGTCAGAGGTCATGGGTTCAAATCCCGGCTCCGCCAATTGTCAGCTGTGTGACTTTGGGCAAGTCACTTCACTTCTCCGTGCCTCAGTTACCTCATCTGTAAAATGGGGATTAAAGCTGTGAGCCCCCTGTGGGACAACCTGATCACCTTGTAACCTACCTCCCCAGCGCTTAGAACAGTGCTTTGCACATAGTAAGCACACAGCAGACAAACACCATCATTATTATTATTATTAATGACAGAAGTGGTTGAGGGCCTCAAATCACAGGCATAGTCACAGGATGGAAACCAAGCCCAGCTTTGGAAATTAATCGGAAGACCAGAGGAAGCAGCATGACCTAGTGAGAAGCAGAGGAGTACAGATCTGGGAGTCAGAATGCCCTGGGTTCTAATCTGTCAGGACCTAATCTGCCACTTTGCTGTGTGACCTGGAGAAATCACTTCACTTCTCTGTGCCTCAGTTCCCTCATTTGTAAAATCCCCTACATTCCACGGAAACTGCGCTCTCAAAGGTCACCAATGACCTCCTGCTTGCCAAATCCAACGGCTCATACTCTGTCCTAATCCTCCTCGACCTCTCAGCTGCCTTCGACACTGTGGACCACCCCCTTCTCCTCAACACGCTATCTGACCTTGGCTTCACAGACTCCGTCCTCTCCTGGTTCTCCTCTTATCTCTCCGGTCGTTCTTTCTCAGTCTCTTTTGCAGGCTCCTCCTCCCCCCTCCCATCCCCTTACTGTGGGGGTTCCCCAAGGTTCAGTGCTTTGTCTCCTTCTGTTCTCAATCTACACGCACTCCCTTGGTGACCTCATTCGCTCCCACGGGTTCAACTATCATCTCTATGCTGATGACACCCAGATCTACATCTCTGCCCCTGCTCTCTCCCCCTCTCTCCAGGCTCGCATCTCCTCCTGCCTTCAGGACATCTCCATCTGGATGTCTGCCCGCCACCTAAAGCTCAACATGTCGAAGACTGAACTCCTTGTCTTCCCTCCCAAACCTTGCCCTCTCCCTGACTTTCCCGTCTCTGTTGACGGCACTACCATCCTTCCCGTCTCACAAGCCCGCAACCTTGGTGTCATCCTCGACTCCGCTCTCTCATTCACCCCTCACATCCAAGCCGTCACCAAAACCTGCCGGTCTCAGCTCCGCAACATTGCCAAGATCCGCCCTTTCCTCTCCATCCATACTGCTACCCTGCTCATTCAAGCTCTCATCCTATCCCGTCTGGACTACTGCATCAGCCTTCTCTCTGATCTCCCATCCTCATGTCTCTCCCCACTTCAATCCATACTTCATGCTGCTGCCCGGATTATCTTTGTCCAGAAACGCTCTGGGCATATTACTCCCCTCCTCAAAAGTCTCCAGTGGCTAAAAATCAATCTGCGCATCAGGCAGAAACTCCTCACCCTGGGCTTCAAGGCTGTCCATCACCTCGCCCCCTCCTACCTCACCTCCCTTCTCTCCTTCTACAGCTCACCCCGCACCCTCCGCTCCTCTGCTGCTAATCTCCTCACCGTACCTCGTTCTCGCCTGTCCCGCCATCGACCCCCGGCCCACGTCATCCCCCGGGCCCAGAATGCCCTCCCTCTGCCCATCCGCCAAGCTAGCTCTCTTCCTCCCTTCAAGGCCCTACTGAGAGCTCACCTCCTCCAGGAGGCCTTCCCAGACTGAGCCCCTTCCTTCCTCCCCCCCGTGCCCCTCTCCATCCCCCCCATCTTACCTCCTTCCCTTCCCCACAACACCTGTATATATGTATATATGTTTGTACATATTTATTACTCTATTTATTTATTTATTTATGTATTTTACTTGTACATATCTATTCTATTTATTTTATTTTGTTAGTATGTTTGGTTTTGTCTCCCCCTTTCAGACTGTGAGCCCACTGTTGGGTAGGGACTGTTTCTATATGTTGCCAATTTGTACTTCCCAAGGGCTTAGTACAGTGCTCTACACACAGTAAGCGCTCAATAAATACGATTGATTGATTGATTGATTGATTGATAATGACTGTGAGCCCCATGTGGAACAGGGGCTGCGTCCAACTTGATTTGCTTGTATCCACCCCAGTGCTTAGAATAGTGTCTGACACATAGTAAGCGCTTGACTAATGCCACTATTATTATTATTATTATTAGAAAATACTGTTCTGGACATCAGAAACTGTATTTCCAAAGGAGGCAGTGTTGCCTAACGGAAAGAGCCTAAGACTGGGAGCCAGGAGAATTGGGCTCTAGTTCTGGCCCCTCCATTTGCCTGCTGTGTGTCCTTGGGCTAGTTATTTCACCTTTCTGGGTCTCAGTTCCTTCATCTGTACAATGGGGATAGAATATGTGTTCTATCTCCCTACTTCAATTATGATCTCCTTATAGGACAGGGACTGTTTCTGCTCTCTTTATATGGGACTGTTTCTGGTCTCTTTATGTTGCATTTACCCTAATGCTTAGCGTAGGGTTTGGCACATTTGAAGCGTGAAAGACATATTATCTTTATCATCATAGAGAATCAGTGTAGCCTACTGGATAGAGCACGGGCCTGAGAGTCAGAAGGACCTGCGTTCTAATCCTTGCTCTGCCACTTGTCTGCTGTGTGACCTTGGAAAAAATCACTTAATTTCTCTGTGCTTCCAGCAGTTCCCTTATATGTAAAATGGGGATTAAGACTGTGAGCCCTATGTGGGACAGGGACTGTGTCCAACCCATTTACCTTGTATCTACCCCAGCGCTTAGTACAGTGCCTGGAATGAGGTAAGGGCTTAACAAATACCACAACTATCGTTATGGTTCTTATCATTAATAAACTATTCCTTTCATGTAGATCATTTCAGCTTTGCCCCATATATTCTCCTTTTGTTCCTTCCTTGGTTCAATTACCCTTTCTTCCCACATCACAAACAACCGCATAAGTCCCAATCAATCAATCAATCAATCATACTTATTGAGTGCTTACTATATGTCGAACATTGTACTAGGCACTTGGGAGACTACCATACAACAGAGTTGGCAGACACATTTTCTCTCCATAATGATTTTGCAGTCTAGTGAGGGAATCAGACCTGAAAATAAATTACAGATAGGAGTAGCAGCAGAGAATAAAATTGTGTACATAAGTGCTTTGGGGCTGGAGTTGGGTGAGTATCAAAGTATCCAAGTGCTTAAGAGGTACAGGCTCAAGTGCATAAGCGATACGGAAAGGAGCGTGAATAAGTGGGGAAATGGGATCAATCAGGAATGGCCTCTTGGAGGAGATATGATATGATCTGTTTTGAAGGTGGGGAGAGTGATGGTCTGTCAGACATGAAGTGGGAGGGAGTTCTAGGCTAGCGGGAGGATGTGAACAAAAAGACAACAGTAAGATGGATGAGCTCGAAGTACCTTGGGTAGGTTGGTTTTAGAGGAGCTATGTGAGCAGGCCGGACTGTAGTAGGAAATTAGCAATGTAAAATAGAAGGGGGTGAGCTGATGGCAACGGTGAGGAGTTTCTGTTTGATGAGGAGATGGATGGGTAGCTACTGGAGATATTTGAGGAGTGGGATATGGACTGAATGTCTCTTTAGAAAAATAATCCAGGCAACAAAGTGAAGAATGGAGATGGGAGCAGGGAAGTCAGCAAGGAGGCTGATGTCATAATCAAGGTGGGATTTGATAAGAGCTTGGATCAGCATAGTGGTAGTTTGGATGGAGAGGAAAGGGTGGATTCTAGAAGGAAGAACTAACAGGATTTGGTGACAGACTGAATCCACGGATTGAAGGAGAGGAGTCGAGTCATCACAACATAAAACACATGTCTGAATGCGCAGGTTCACACACACTCACAAAACACCCCCTGTAAAGCCAGTCAAACTGATCCTGGTTCACCCAAGGCACAAGGCGTCCCAGCCCGGGCATAACTTGCACAAGAACAAGAGGAAGTGTATGCATCGATCTACTATGAGAACACAAGGCAAATACAAGAATCGTTTTATCTGGAGTCGGTCAAAACCCTCATTCCCCAGAGAGGAAAGGGAACAGTCAGCTGTCAGGCAGGGACAGCCCCTGACCACAAAATCCATGAACAAAGCAGGAGGGGGAGGAGGGGAAAAGGAGGAGAAGGGAAGCAAGGGAAGAGGAGGAGGAAGATGGGGAGGAGAACAAGAGAAGGAGGAAGAGAGGAGGAAAGGAGGATAAAAAGAGGAGGAGGAGGATAAGAGGAGGAGAAGAGGAAGAGGAGGAGGAGAAGGAAGACAAGGAGGAGGAGAACGAAGAGGAAGAGTATACCAAAATGTGCATGTACAGTGCATGTACATTGTGTGTGTGTGTTTCTCTGTGTGTGTGTGTGTGTGTGTGTGTGTGTGTGTGTGTGTGTGTGTGTGTGAGAGAGAGAGAACATGAACCTGATTTGAGACGCCTTGATAAATGCCCCCAGGGATAAAATCCAAAGCGTCTGCTTGCAAGAGATAAACAGGGCTCCTGCTTGACTCCTCAAAGATGTGGCCAGTGGCTGAACACAGTGCTAATCTCTGCCCGCCCCTGGTCCCTGTGGCCATGACAGAAGTGTCTGCTGAGGAGCAGAGCCAAGGAGAAAGAAGACAAACTGGGGGCAGTTGGGACAATTCAAATGCTCCCAGCAGGTTGGATGAGAGAGGCCTCAGAACGGCCAAAGGACCTGTGGCAGTGGGAAAGGGTCAGGGAGAGGGTCGCAGACAGCATCCTTCCCTGAAAGGGGCAGCCAAGGCCTCCCCAACCCACAAAGTGCTGCTCCAGGCCCAGCTGCCGCAGCTCCGAGATCTGGAGCAGACCCCAGTTTGATCAATTCCGGGGGAAGTCAGAGAAGCAGCGTGACCTACGGGGAAAAACCTGGGCCTGGGAATCAGGGAACATGGATTTTAATCCCACCTCTGCCACTTGCCTGCTATGTGACTTTGGACAAGTCATTTCACTTCTCTGGACCTCAGGTCCCTCATCTGTAAAATGGGGCTTCAATACCTATTCTCACTGCTACTTACAAGGTGAGCCCCATATGGGACCTTATGAACTTGTATCTACCCCAGAGCTTAGTACAGTGTTTGGCACATAGCCAGAGCTTAACAAATACCCCAGTTATTATTTTCCTTGGCTGGCAAGTGGGCAGGGGTTGGGCCCACTCAGCCTGCGTAACAGCAGTGGGGACTGGCAGCAAAAGGGTTCAGCAGTGGGAACTGGCAGAGGGGCAGAAGTGAGGGCTCTTGGCCTCTGTCATAGGCTTGGCCCTGGGGGTCCGCAGATGTGAGAGGGTAAGCTCCTTGAGGGTAGGGATCGTGTAAATTAATTCTATCACTTAGCCTAGTTCCCTTCCCACAGTGATGTGCTGAAATGTCTAACCAATCATCCCAGAATCTTAGAGCCCTTCACCAACATAGCATGCTCTTGTCCAACTTCCTGGGATACAGATAGGGGCAGCCATCACTCTTCCCACTTTACAGATGGGAAAATGGAAGCCCAGAGAGATAAGACAAGTAGTCCCCGGTCAACCAGAAAGCTGGAACCTGGCAGTTCGAGCCCCCCGGGCTGGAAGCCGACTCAGTTGAGATCCAGGGAAGTGGTCATCAAAGGGCACTTGGGGGAGGGGCTACCCCCCCATCCAAGGCTCCTCATAATAACTAATATTAATACTGTGGTATTTTTTATGCACTTAATATGTGCCAAGCACTACAGTTAGCTCTGGGGTATCTAATACCCAAGATAATCAGGTTCCACATGTCGCTCCCAGTCTAAGTAGAAAGAGAAGAATAGTTTCGTGCTTTTGTTTTTGTTTTTAATGAAATTTGTTAAGTGCTCAGGGGAGCAGATACAAGGTAATCTGGTTGGACACAGCCCCTGTCCCACATGGGGCTCACAGTCTTAATCCCCTTTTTACAGGTGCGGTAACTGAGACACAGAGAAGCTAAGTGACTTGCCCAAGATGATCCTTCCAACTCCCAGGCCTGTGCTTTCCATTGTTGGGTAGGGACTGTCTCTATATGTTGATGACTTGTACTTCCCAAGCGCTTAGTACAGTGCTCTGCACACAGTAACTGCTCAATAAGTACGATTGAATGAATGAATGAATGGGTCATGAGAATTTAAGTGACTTGCCCAAGGTCACACAACAAGCAGAACCAGAATTAGAACCCAGGTCCTCTTTTTCATTCATTCATTCAATCGTATTTATTGAGTGCTTCCTATGTTCCCAGGCCCGTGCTCTTTCAACAAGGCCACTTTGCTTCCCCATCTGCTTCACTTGCAGAGTCAAACTGGAAAAAGCCAACTGAGTTCTCGATTCAGAAATCCAAGGGATTCCAAAACCTGGAGTCTCTGTAAAGGCAGCACAACCTATGGGCAAGAACACAGCTTTGCAAGACAAGAGAAATGGCTTACAGTCCCAGCTCTGGCACTGACTTGCTAGGTGACCTTGGGCAATTCGCTAAACCTCTCTGTGCCTCAGTTTCCTCAACGGTACAATGGGGATTCAGTACCTGTTCTCTCTCCCTCTTAGAATGTGAGCCCCAGTTGGGACAGAGACTGTGTTCTATCTAAGTATCTTGTAACAACCTCAGCCTTTCCCACTGTGCTCGGCGCCAGGAAGTGTTTCATAAATGCCATCACTATTATGATGCTGTTTTAGATGTGCATGGCAGGAAGGGGGCTCAGAGAGGCCCCTTGACCAGCAGAGGAAAGAAAGAAAGGACTCTATTTTTTAATGTTTTTTGTTAAGTGCTGACTACATGCCAGGCAGTGTACTAAACTCTGAGGTAGGTACAAGCTAATCAAGTTGGATCCAGCCCATATCTCACATGGGTCCCTTAGTCTTAATCCCCATTTTACAGTTGAGCGAACTGAGGCACTGAGAAGTGAAGTGACTCACCCAAGATCACACAGCAGACAAGTGGCAGAGCAGGAATTAGAACCCAGGTCTTTCTGACTCCTAGGCCCATATTTTATCCACTAGACCATGCTTCATCTCACTAGCCATGAAGGTCTGAGGGTCAATCCAAAGTCGAACCTCTCCAGAGACTGCAGAGGAAAAATAGATCCCAGGACAAATGAAGATCTCGCCCGACGCCTTTTAATTTCCACCACTCATCCGGTCGAGGGTTCCAGTTTTAACTACCTGGGAAGCTTTTTGTCTGTCAGTTCTGCTGGTAATGAAACTCGGTGCTATTTCCCCGCCACACTCTCCCACAGCCTGAAGTCTCAAGCGTCGCCGCTAATCTTATTTTCTATTTCTGGGCTATGGATGGAGTTAGCACCTTTTTATTTCTCCTGGCATGTTTGACAGCAAGTTCAGGGTGGCGCGAATTCTCTCTCTGTGCAGGCAAAGGGGGCTACGTCGGTGTCAGCCAATTCTGGGGAACAATGTGGTGTTAAGATGTTGGCCGGAAGTGGCCGTCTGTGGCCAGATTTCGTCCCTGTGGCTGGGCTGGGGGTGGTGGAAGTGAGTTGTGGGCGCAGGGTGGGGGTGACTTCTGGCAGGGAACTGAGGGCAGGCGTACCCAGGGTGGGCATTGGGGCTGGAAGGCTGGCACCTTCTGGGACCACTCAGTGCCCAGTCAAATCTCAGTGGCAGGTTTGCCCCTCTAAACTGTAAGCCTGTTATAGGCAGGGAACATGTCCACTAATTCTGTTGCGTTGGACTCTCTCAAGCACTTAGTAGAAGGTTTTGCACATAGTAAGCGCACAATACATATGATTGATTGATGGATTGATCAGGTTCCAGAGTCCTTGGCCAGACCTCCCTCTGCACGGACCACACTGGCTTCTTCTTTCTGCCCTCATCTTTATCTTGGAGGAGGAGCATGGCCTACTGTATAAATGAAAGGCATGGGAGTCAGAAAGACCTGGGTTCTAATCCTGGCTCTGCCACTCATCTGCTGGGTGACCTTGGGCAAGTCACTTCACTTCTCTGGGCCTCAGTTACCTCCTTTGTAAAATGGAGATTAAGAACAGTGAGCCTCTAGTGGTAACATCCCAGGCGTGGGAGTTAGAGGAGCCCTTTGTAGGTCAGGGACTGTGTCTGATCTGTTTTGCTTGCATCTACCCCGGCATTTATCACTGTGATAGCACATAATACATATTAAATAAATAAATGATGATTACTACTACTACTACTACTGCAACAACAACAACTACTACTGTTTTCTCTTCTGCTCCCTCTCTCTCTTCCAATAGGGCTTGGGCTAAGTCACTCTCTTCACTTTCTCTTGTTTTTCCATCTACAAAATTGGGGTCCTGCAGCTCTGGGCCCTGGTGAGGATTGATTAGCTCACTGGATTGGGGCTTTGAAGACAAAAGTTGTTAAGAGTTATTATCTTAATTGGCTTCAAGCATCCAAGCCACCTACAGCTTGCTCAGAAGACAGAGCAAACCTTGCTCCTGCCTGGTTTGGTTTGTTTTCCCTTTTCAAATCATTTAGAAGAGATGCCAGAGAGAGGAATGAAGCTTGGAGCATGCAGCTGAGATTGGACAAGAGTTGCTGAGGGCGGGGATTTGGGGAAAATAGCAGAGAACAGAGCCTGCAGAGAACAAGGCTCCTTTCCCTACAGCACTGAGGCCGATTAAGAAGTTGGAAAACACAGGCCTATCAGACAGAGAGAGGGAGCAGAAGAGAATCAATCAATCAATCAATAAATCAATCAATCATATTTATTGAGCACTTACGGTGTGCAGAGCACTGTACTAAGTGCTTGGGAAGTACAAGTTGGCAACATATAGAGACAGTCCCTACCCAACAGTGGGCTCACAGTTTACAAGGGGGAGACAGAGAACAAAACCAAACATACTAACAAAATAAAATAAATAGAATAGATATGTACTAGTAAAATAAATAAATAAATAAATAGAGTAATAAATATGTACAAACATATATACATATATACAGGTGCTGTGGGGAAGGGAAGGAGGTAAGATGGGAGGATGGAGAGGGGGACGAGGAGGAGAGGAAGGAAGGGGCTAATAGTAGTAGTAATAATAGTAATAATAATAATAATAGTAATAATAGTAGAGAAAATAGTAGTAGTTGTAGTAGTAGTAGTAGTAATCATCATTTGCTTACTTAGCATGTATTATGTGCTATCACTGTAATAAGTGCTGGGGTAGATGCAAGCAAAACAGATCAGACACAGTCCCTGATCTACAAAGGGCTCACAGTCTTAGAGGGACAGAGAATGGGTATTTTATCCTCATTTTGCTGATGAAGAAACTGAGGCCGAGAGAAGTTAAGTGATTTGTCAAGTTGGCAAGGGGTTGGAGCCAAAACTAATAGTTTCTTCTCCCAAATCTATTGGGTCAAAGAGAACTCCCCATTTTTCCTTTGGGTTGTGTTGGGTGGGCTGGATTTGGGGTATTGGGGATTAGTCAAGGAAGGCTTCTTGTAGGAGGTGGGGTTTTAGAAGGGACAGAGTGATTTCCCTATAGAATTTGAATGTTGGGAAGGGCCACTATGGGGCAAAAATCATCTGATGTTGTAAATATTTATCAGTCTGTCTTCTTCCAGTAGATTGAAAGCTTCTTGTTTCCCATACTTCTGTTGGACTTTCCCAAGTATTTGGTTATATGTTGTTCCCAGTGTGGCTCGATAAATATCAGTCAGTCAATTGTATTGATTGAATGCTTACTGTGTGCAGAACACTGTACTAAACACTTGGGAGAGTCAATTGAACAATATAACAGATACATTCCCTGCCCACAATAAGTTTACAGTCTAGAAGGGAGATGGACAGTAATATAAATTAAAAAATTACAGTTATGGACATAAATGCTGTGGGGCTGGGCACGGGGATGAAGCAAGGGAGCAAGTCAGGGAGATGCAGAGGGAGTTGAAGAAAAGGAAAAGAGGGTTTAGGAAAGATCTGTTGGAGGAGATGTGCCTTCAGTAAAACTTTGAAGGCGGGGAGAGTGAGTATCTATTGGATACCATTCCTACCATGATCACTGCTGGGAAGACAGTGGCCTTCTAGACTGTGAGCCCGTTGTTGGGTAGGGACTGTCTCTATATGTTGGCAACTTGTACTTCCCGAGCCCTTAGTACAGTGCTCTGCACACAGTAAGCGGTCAATAAATACTACTGAATGAGTGAATGAATGAATGAATCCATAGGGAAGCAGTGTGGCCTAGTGGTAAGATCCCGGGCCTGGGAGTGAGAGGACCTCAGTCCTCATCCCGGCTCCACCACTTGCAAGTCAGGTGACCTTGGGAAAGTCATTTCACTTCTCTGAGTCTTGGTTTCCTCAACTGTAAAATGGGGATTCACTACCTGTTCTCCCTCCTACTGAGACTGTGAGCCCCACGTGGGATAGTAACAGTGCCTGACCTGACTAACTTGTATGCACCCCTGTACTTAGAATAGTGCTTGACACCTACTAAGCACTTATTGAATACTATACAAAAAAAAAAAAAACAGAGAAACACCTAATCGGACCTTAGCCTATCTCTGGAGAGCCTTTCCGATGACCACCGTCACACCTGCAGGTCACTGGGCCAATCTGTCTCTACCTAGACACAGGTGGATCATGGTATATGTCCCCTCCAAATGATAACAGTCTCCAAGCTCCCAGAGAGATTGCGGTGGACGATTGTCCCTGAAGACCCTCTCTGGTCTCATTTGTTTCCCGAGCAAAGTAGAATTCGCATCCCACAGGACCTCCGGGGAACATGAGATCGTTGTTTACTTGCTGAGTTTATTACAATGCACCCATTATTACCTGGGAGCCCGTAGGCACTGGTTTGAAAATATCTTTGATGAAAAAAAAATCCCAATTCAATTAAATCCAGCCGCAGAGAAATGCCCCAGCCCAGATGAGCCGATGGGACCATCTAGGCGACGGAACAGGTTGGAAAGATGAAGTTTTTCCTTGCGCCCGACGGATCAACACATTCAGAGTCCCAAGAGGGGAAGGTTTTCCTGAGGTACCCGCCCCGACTGCCCCTCTGAAGTCTTGATTTTGCGAGATTCCCCCATAGAGCTGGTAAACCAGGGGCCATCAGAAGGAGGCAGAATGGCCCAGCTGACAGAGCATAATGGGAGTCAAGAATCCCAGGCTTTAGTCTTGCCTCAGTCCCTGTCAGGCTGTGTGACCTTGGGCAGGTTGCTGAACCTCTCTGGGCCTCATTGGGAAGCAACATGACCCAATGGAAGGAGCACAGGTATGGGAATCACAGGATCTGGATCCTAATCCTGATTCCACCACTTGTCTGCTGCGTGACCTTGGGCGAGTCGCTTAACTTCCCCGTGCCTCAGTTCCCTAATGGTAAAATGGGGATTAAGACTGTGAGCCCCATGTGGAACAGGGACTGTGTCCAACCTGATTTGCTTATATCTACCCAAGCACTTAGAACAGTGCTTGGCACATAGTAAGTGCGTAACAAATACCACAATTATTATTATTTTTGTAATTCATCTGCAAAATCGGGGTCATAGTGTCTGCCTCTCCTGACCTCACAAGGATGTCATAAGGATGAGATGACATCACTGCTATGAAAGCACTTTGGAAAAATAGGTGTGCCAAAAAAAATTCCAGGCATGGTCTTAGGACACCAGTTGGCTGATCTCTAAGGTTTCATTACAGCACGTATGGATTTAGCTGTCATTTATTTATATCAAATAATTTTTCTTTATGGCTCAGTGGAAAGAGCACGGGCTTCGGAGTCAGAGGTCAGGGGTTCAAATCCCGGCTCCGCCAATTGTCAGCTGTGTGGGCAAGTCACTTAACTTCTCTGTGCCTCAGTTACCTCATTTGTAAAATGGGGATGAAGACTGTGAGCCCCGCATGGGACAACCTGATCACCGTGTAACCTCCCCAGTGCTTTGAACAGTGCTTTGCACATAGTAAGCACATAATAAAATGTCATCGTTATTATTATTATTATTATCATCATGTCTGTCTTCCCCACTATACTGTAAGCTCCTTGCGGCAGGGAGCGTGTCTACCAACTCTGGGCACAAACTAAGCTCTTGATAAATGCGGATTGATTGATTGACATGGGACACAGGTACTGTGTCTAATCTTTCATTTATCCATTCATTCAGTTGTATTTATTGAGCTCTTACTGTGTGCTAAGCACTTGGGAGAGTGCAATCTTAATCCCCATTTTACAGGTGAGGTAAGTGAGGCCCAGAGAAGTGAAGCGACTTGCACAGGGTCACACAGCAAATATTGATTGAGCACTTACTGTGTGCAGAGCCCAGTGCTAAGCACATGGGAGAGTACGTTACCAGAGAGTTGGTAGACACATTCCCCACCCACAAGGAGCTTACATTCTAGAGGACTGTAGTCGAGAGGACAGTAGCCAGTAATCTGTTATGGTCAGTCATCCATGAATCTCCCCAGACCTGCTGCCATTTTAAGGCTGTGTGTCTCTCTTTTCTCTGAGCTTTGGACCTCCCCACTTTTCCCAGGAGAATGCCAGCTCACTCTGTTCACCCCGTTTCTGCCTCCCCCCAAATCCTTGGAGGGAAAAGGTGTGATCAGTCCCGATGGCATCACCGAGCTCACCATTGGTGGCTGGGGACTGTCTGTATCCCACAGGGGTTCGAGAGCGAGAAAACGACTGTAGCCTGCCATTTCCCATCTCCCAGAGCCAGTGACAGATTCTTCTGACATGGCATACATATGATATCACCCCTTCTGGGAGCCCAATTTTAGGGCAAGATTCATACTTCTCTTTCTGCCCAAAATAGATGCCCAAAATTGGGATAGAATTTACATAACTTGGCTGGAGAGATTGTGTTTCAATTCAAAGGCTCTGACTGCCAAAGATTTTGCTTTTTTATTTTTTATTTTTTTTGAGTTGCTACATATGCTCCTTTATTGCAATCCTTGGAAAGGAATAATTTCCAAAAAGGAAATGGAAGGGGGAATGGCTTTCCAGGTAGAGTGCGATGGCATGAGGCTTTGGGGAAGAGTGCCATTCCAAGCTGGCAGGGATCCCAGCGGGAGTTTCCGAAGTCAGTTGACATTTGTGCCCTGATGTGTACCTTGTTCTTGATCAGCATGTGGCAGGGGAAGACCCCATTGCCCTCCAATGCAGGAAGCCTCCTCACTGATCTCCCTGCCTCTAGCCCCTCCCTGCTTCCCAAACCAAACATCTTCTTGAAAGGGTCACTCTGCACCCATCTCTCCCCTCCACAGAGACCTCAAACATGAATCTCCCTCTGCTTCCAGGCAAAATTCTTTGGTATTGGCTTCAAAGTTCTACACCAGATTCCTCACTTCTTCACCCATCAGTTTTGTTCATCCGGTGCCCCCAACTTAAGCTTTTCCCTCTTCCCAAACTCACCTTTTAATCAAATCTCCCTCTCAACTGCCCCATCTTCAGCCCTCCACTCACCCAGTTCCTCCTGCTTGGAATTTGTTCCCTATCTAAATCTACCAGGCCGTACCTCTCTCTATCTTCAAAGTCTTCCTAAAAAAAAAAAAAAAACCTCTCTCCCAGGAAGCTTTCTGTGATTCACTTACAGCAACTCAGTTGAGTCAATCTAATACGTATTCTTGGGACTTTGGTATTTAATGTCATCACCCAGATCTTTGTAAATATTTATTTCTATTCATTTATTTAGATACAAATGTACGTAGATACATACATTTTGTTTCCCTGTTACATCCTTGTTTTTCACATTATTTATGAATATTATAAATATATATATAGTGTGTATATATATTTGTTTTTAATGGTATTTGTAAAGTGCTTACTATGTTCTGGGCACTGTACTAAGCTCTGGGGTAGATACAAGCTTATCAGGTTTTGTCACAATCCAGGTCCAACATAGAGCTCACAGTCTAAATCTCCATTTTACAAATGAGGCAACTGAGGCACAGAGAGAGGAAGAGGAGGAAGAGCATACCAAAATATACATGTACAGTGCATGTACATTGTGTGTGTGTTCATCTTCAAAGTCTTTCTGAAGGCACATCTCCTCCAAGAGGATTCTCTAACTAAGCCCTCCTTTCTTCTTCTCCTACTCCCTTCTGCATCACCCTGACTTGCTCCCCTTATTCATAACCCCCTCCCTGCTCCACAGCCCTATGTCATATCTGTCGTTGATTTATCGCTATTAATGTCTGTCTCCCTCTAGATTGTAAGCTCTCTGTGGTCAGGGAATGTGTCTGTTTACTGTTGTATTATTCTTCCCCAGGCTCTAATTGCACTGCTTTGCACATAGTAAGTGCTCATTAAATATGACTGACTGACTGAGAGATGCTGCTCTTCTTTCAGTACAGCAGGGAATGATTTTTCTCCCCTCAGCAAGAGGTAACCTTGTTTCCCAGGCTGCCTGTTCCCAGAAAGATCCTTGGAGTTTCCTGCCGTTGCTGGGATTGTGTTTCCAAGGGGCTTTTTCATTGGCTTTGGCTCTGGAGGGGGGCCCAAGACCCGACTAAGGATATGGGAAACCCAGGGACCCTCCCCCATTCTGATCACAGCCAGGTGCTCTCCCCTGCGCTACCACAGTATGCAGTCCCAGGCATGTTTACCACCTGGCATGCCTGTGCTGCAAATCTTTTTAAGGACACAATGAAGAAACATTCTTTTCCTGGAACCCTTGGGGAAACTGAGGCAGAGAACAACATTAGTCCACAATGGGCAGTAAGGCATCAGAAGACCTTGGGGTACCCTGGGTGGGAATTATCTGTAAACCTGCCATGGGGAGGAGGGGGCAGGGGGCCTGAGACAAGGCTCATATTGAGATTGTCAGCATTTACTATGTGCTATTCATTCATTCATTCAATCGTATTTATTGAGCACTTACTGTGTGCTGAGCACTGTACTAAGTGCGTGGGAAGTACAAGTTGGCAACATATAGAGATGGTCCCTACCCAACAACAGGCTCACAGTCTAGAAGGGGGAGATATGTGTAAAGCACAGGGGAAAGATGCAAGAGGTTTGGGTTGAACACAGTCCCTCTGTCCCCTTCTGCAGTCATGATCTGAGAGTGCAGGAGAACAGAGTTCTTGGCCTCATTTTAGAGATCGGGAACCTGAGGCCCAGAGATGTTTAGAATCTTTGTTTGAGGTCTCACAGCGGGCCAGTGGCAGGGTTAGGATCAGAACATCTCCAGATTCCCGGTCCCCTGCCACGAAAAAGATAGCTGTGGAAAGAAGGGAGCATGGAGAAATCAAAGGGTGGAGGGTGAGAAGCCATTAGGAATCAAAGTGGATAGAGCACGGGCCTGGGCATCAGAAGGACCTGGGTTCTAATCCCGACACTGCCACTTGTCTGTTGTTTGGTGTTGGGCGAGTCACTTCACTATTCTGGACCTCAGTTACCTCATCTGTAAAATGGGGATTAAGACTGTGAGCCCCACGTGGGACAGGGACTGTGTCTGACCTGATTACCTTGTTATCTATTCCAGTGCTTAGAGCAGTGCTGGGCACCTAGTAAGAAATACTACCATTATCATTATTATTATTATGCAAGTCACGTGCCTTATTGCATCCCCTTCCACTGGGCCTTCCCTGCTTGGTCACTGACCTCACTGGCGGTCATGCCTCCAAGCTGGCCGATTGCATCCCAGCCTTCCCGCTGGACCCAGCCCAGAGAATCCCAGGCTGACACCGATTTCTCTGGGGCTCCAAAGAAAGGCCAGTAGCAGCCGAGCCGCACACAGATCCGCTTTGCTCCCGGGGTCTCATTCAGGAGTCAGGACCCTACGCCGCTCCGAGACTGAAGCTCAGGAGAACTTTTAATAGATATCTTCACCACGGAATGGGCTACAGCTGTTTGCCTTGATAAATATATTTTCTGCTCCGTGCCTCCGCTGCCATCTGTTTGCTGATACGAGCACTTCTGTGTTGCCGCCACGCCGGAGAAGTCATCACAAGGAATAGCGGGAGGTGGCTTTGGGAGCAGGGAGCGCGGGTGGAGGGTGGGGGATGGGGAGTATTGTTTGGCAGGTTGAACGGTGTAGATAAAGGAGAGGATGCTGGGATCGGGCCCAGGCAGAGATGGGCCCGTCGCCCACGTGCTGGACGAGGGCAGACTTCAGAAGTCGAGCTGGGGTGGAGGAGTGGTGGTGCTCATCAGATGACCACGGGAACCCTGCCGGGAGCTTCAATGCCAGCTCCAGATGCCCAGGGCTGAAGCCGTCCTGGCTTTGAGCTTGGCTTGGCTTGGCTTGGCTGATCCGAGGGGACCACAAGAGGGAGGATATCTGGCTGCCCCTCTTCCCCCTCGGAGGTGACAATCTGAGGATGGGGAGCAGAGGGCAATGTCTCCGAGGGCACTGAAGCCAAGTCCCCCTACACATATGGACATTTAGAGGGTGGCACAGAGCCAGGCTTTAAAGGCCAAGGAGCACCGAAGGGCTGATCATTAGTTTTGGTGTTTACCAAGCACTCTTTCTGTGCCAAATGCTGGGGTAATAATAGTAAAAATAATTGTGGTACTTGTTAAGAGCTTACTTTGTGCCAAGCAAACCTGTGTCATTCAGGTTGGACACAGTCCCTGCCCCACATGGAGCTCAGACTCAACCGTCATTTTAGAGATGTGGTAACTGAGGCACCAGGAAAGTGAAGTGACTTGCCCAAAGTCACACTGCAGACATGTGGCGGAGCCGGTATTAGAACTCAGGTTCTTCTAACTCCCAGGCCCATGCTCCATCCACTAAGCCACACTGCTCCTCTAAATAGATACAAGATCATCAGGTCAGACACAGTCCTTGGGGCTCACAGTCGAAGGAGGATGGACTGGAAGTATCTTATGCCCATTTTAGGCATTCATTCATTCATTCATTCAATCCTATTAAGCGCTTACTGTGTGCAAAGCACTGTACTAAGAGCTTGGGCGAGTACAAAACGACAACAAGGTATCTTTTCCCCATTTCACAGTAGAGAGAACATAGGTCCAGAGAGGTTAAGTAATTTGCTCAAAATCACACAGCAGGCCCATGGTGAGGCTGGGATAAAAACCCAGGTCTCCTGACTCCCCGTGCTCTTTCCCGAAGACCTCACTGCTGAAGGCCAGAGTCCAGTGGATTCCACAAGGGAATTTTGGCCCAGGAGGATCTGAAATTTCCTTCACAGACCCTCGAGGAGGGAGACAGAGATTCCACATTTGAATTGGCAGGAGGGTCATAGGCCATAGCCATCCTGGAAGGGGGTTCTGGGCCAGAGGCCCAAAGCAGCTGCTACCTGAGGATTCCTTCAGAGCTCAGCTTTCTCCGATCCTGGAAATGCCATATTCCGGTTCTGTCTATTCCAGGAGGGCTGAGTCACCAAGCTTTCTGACAGCTTCATAGTCCCTCCCCACCTCCTGCTTCACCCTCCACCCCCCCCCCCCCCCCAACAAGGGTCATTTGAGATAGCATGGGCCTGGGAGTCAGAAGGACCCGGGTTCTAATCCTGACTCCACCACTTATCTGCTGTGTGACCTTGGGCAAGTCACTTCACTTTTTTGTGCCTCAGTTACCTCATCTGCAAAATGGGCATTAAGACTGCGAGCCTTGTGTGGGACAGGGACTGTGTCCGACCTGATGACCTTGTATCTACCCCAGCACTTAAAACAGTGCTTGGGACATAGTAAGTGCTTAACAAATACTATAATTACTATTATTATCGTTAATATTAAGGAACCATGCACCCTGTTTTGGCTCATTTCCATGTGAGCAAACCCACAGTCCCTTTGGGGCTGCCACAGTTGACCCTTTTTTTCTTAAGCACTTGCTATGCATCAGGTGCTGTACTAAACACTAGGATAGATACAAGTTAATCAAGTTGGACCCAGTCCATGTCCCACATGGAGCCTGCAGTTTCAATCCCCATTTTACAGATGAGGGAACTGAGTCACAGAGAAATGAAGTGTGTTACCCAAGGTCAAACAGCAGACAGGTGGCAGAACCTTTATTATCAACCCTCCCCAAGCCCAGACAGCCGTGCCGTACACCTCCACCTTGCTGTACCTGGCCTCCGCTCTGTGATATATAGCTTCCATCTTGCTGTACACACTCTCCTCCCTGCAGTATACAGCTTCTGCCCTGCTGTTCCCGGCCTTGGCCCTGCTGTAGCAGCCTCCAACCAGCAGTCTATAACCTCCTCCTTGTTGTATACATCCCCTGCCCCACTGTGTGCAGCCTCCATCTTACTATACTGGGCCTCCTCCCAGAGGTCCACAGCCTCCAACCTGCTGTATAAAGCCTCTACTGCATGCAGACTCTACCCTGCGGTATGCAGACTCCCCACTGCTGTACACGGCCTCTGCCATGCTGTACGCAGCCTGCATCAGTGGCCTGCCCCAAACAGCGCAGTGGATCTCTTCCCCACTCCCCTCCACTCCACCTCAAACAGCCCCTGCCCCCCGAGTCCACTGAGGCAGGCTGCATCCTCAGAGAGCAACACTTCCATCTGGAAGCTAGAGACCCCTGTAGCTCCAAGGTTTCCCTTCTACAGGAGGAGCAGGCAGACTCTGGGCGATCTCGGGGTGGATACAAGCATATTGGGTTGGTTACAGTCCCTGTCCCACGTGGGGCTCACAGACTCGATCCCCATTGTACAGATGAGGTAACTGAGGCACAGAGAAGTTAAGTGACTTGCTGGAGATTGACAGCCTGGGCTGCTGTATCCTCCGGGGTGCCACCTGCCCACCTGGACACTGGACAAAGAGACACACGTGACATCCTGCAGGGTCACAGCATGATGTAATGCCATTCATTCCATTGAATTTACTGAGCACTTACTGTGTGCGGAGCACTGTACTAAGCTCTTGAAAAGTATGATTCAGCAATAGAGACAAGCCTACAGTGAGCATACAGTCTAAAGGGGGAGACAGACATCAAAACAAGTAAACAGGCATCAATAGCATCAATATGAATAAATAGAACTATAGATATATACACATCAAAACAAGTACTGGCAGTTATGAGCAAATCTCGCCAGAGGCCACTAGAGCTTGGAGCACTCATTCAATCGTATTTATTGAGTGCTTATTGTACTGTACTAAGCACTTTGGAAGTACAATTTGGCAACATATAAAGACAGTCCCTACCCAACAATGGGCATGCTGTGGGGGGAGCCCTGCTCCCTCCCACCAATTCCAGAGATAATGCTTATCCCCCTCTCCCTATCCCCATCACATCTCTCAAACAGATCCCTCTGTGTGGAAGCCTCTTGAGGGCAGGGAAGGAGTCTTTGCTCAGTACACTGCATTGTTCTCAGTAGGTGCTTAGTAAATTCCATGATTACTACAACTACTTTAAGTGGAAGCTCCTTGTGGCTCGGGCATGTGTCTCTGCTGAACTCTCCCAGGTTTTCAGTTCACTGCAATGCTCTCAGTAAGTGCTCAGTAAACACCATGATTACTACATGGCGTAGTGGATAGAGCATGGGTTCTAATCCTGGCTCCACCACTTGTCTGCTGTGTGACCTTGGGCAAGTCACTTAACTTCTCTGTGCCTCCGTTACCTCTTCTGTAAAATAGGGCTCGAGACTGTGAGCCCTACATGGGACAGGGACTTCGCCCAACCCAACTTGCTTGTATCCACCCCAGCACTTAGTACAGTGGCTGGTACCTACTAAATGCTTAGCAAATACCATAATTTTATTATTATTATTATTGGAATCTTCTTGTGGGCAGGGCATGAGTCTCGTACTTCTGTTGAACTCTCCAAGCTTTAGGTATACTGCATTGCTCTCAGTAGATGCTCAGCAAATACCATGATTACTACCACTATTCATTCATTCAACTGTACTTATTGAGTGCTTACTGTGTGTAAAGCACTGTACTAAGTGCTTGGGAGAGTACAATACAACAATAAACAGACAATCCCTACTTCTAGTAGAAGCTCCTAGGGGGCTGGGCATGTGTCTCATGCTTCTTTTTACTCTCCAAACCTTTGGAACACTGCTTTGCTCACAGTTAATACCATGACTCCTCAGTGCTTAGAACAGTGCTTTGCACATAGTAAGCGCTTAACAAATGCCATCATTATTATTACTATTCTATTACTATTATTAACAATCATAATTATTGTGGTATTTGTTAAACACTTAGTATGTACCAAGCATAGTACTAAACACTGAGGTAGATGTAGAATAACTAGGTTGCATGAGGTCCCTGCCCCACATGGGGCTCACAAGTTACGAGGGAGGGAGAGCAGGGATCTTATCCCCATTTTACAGATGAGGCAGCTGAGGCCCCTAGAAGTGAAGTGACTTGCCCAAGGTTACAAAGCAGGTGACTGGTGGAGCAGAATTAGAGCCCAGGTCTCCTGACTCCCAGTCTTATGCTCTCTCCACTAGACCACGCAACTGCCCATCCACCTCCACATCAAACAAAAACTCCTCAACATTGGCTTTAAAGCACTTAATCACCTTGTCCCCTCCTATCTCAACCTCGCTACCCTCCTACTACAACCGAGACCACACGCTTTGCTCCTCTACTGCTAACCTTCTCAGTCTACCTCCATATCATCTATCTTGCCGCCGACCTCTCTCCCACATCCTACCTCTGGCCTGGTCTTCATATCAGACAGATAATTGTTCTCCCCTCCTCACCTTACTGAAGGCACAACTCTTCCAAGAAGCCTTCCCTAACTTAGCCCTCCTCTCCTCTTCTCCCACTCCCTTCTGCATCACGCTGCCTTGCTCCCTTCATTCATCCTCCCTCCCATCCTCACCACACATATGTATATATTTGTATCTGTATAATCTGTAATTTATTTATTTATTTATGTATATCAATGTTTGTCTCCCTCTCTAGGCTGTGAGCTGGTCGTGGGCAGAGAATGTATCTGTTCATTGATGTGTTGTACTCTCCCAAGTGCTTTGCACAGTGCTTTGCACACAGTAAGCACTCAATAAATACTACTGAATGAATGAATAAATTGCAGACATAGACTACTCATCCTCTAGATTGTAAGCTTGATGCAGGCAGGGAATGTTTCTGTTACATTGCTATGTTGTACTTTCCCAATATACAGTATAATGTATAATATACGAAGTATTTTTTACAAGGCAATACTATACAATATAATGTACAGTATAACAGTATGACAGACACATTCCCTGCCCACAATGAGCTTACAATCTGCGGGAAGGCCACCATTAATATAAATGAAGAAATGACAGATATGGACATAAGTACTGTGGGGCTGGGAGGGGGGATAATAATGGTGGTATTTGTTAAGTGCTTACTATGTGCGAAGCACTGTTCTAAGCGCTGGGGGGATACAAAGTGATCAGCTTGTCCCACGTGGGGCTCACAGTCTTAATCCCCATTTTACAGGTGAGGTAACTGAGACCCAGAGAAGTTAAGTGACTTGCCCAAGGTCACACATCTAACAAGTGGCAGAGCTAGGATTTGAACCCATGACCTCTGACTCCCAAGCCCATGCTCTTTCCACTGAGCCATGCTGCTTCTCTATCCACTAGGTTATGCTACTTCCCTAGGGACCAAGCACTGCGCTAAGCACTAGCGCAGTCAGGGATGACTAAAAGGAGGAGCAGGTCAGGGAGACACAGAAGAGAGTGGAAGAAAAAGAAAAGAGGGCTTAGTCAAGGAAGGTCTCTTGGAAGTCATCATGAAGCTGGACCCCTGCGCAGTTATAGAGGAGTGGGCAGGGGGCTGCTGGGTGGGTGCGGGGAAAGTTGGGGGGCAGTCACCTGAAGGAGGGCTGGGGGCTGGGGGGGGAGTCCAGGAGTAGCTCCCTAACTGTTGTCTCCGGGAAAGCCACCTGGCTTAGAAAACTGAGGGTCTGCCACCCACTCTCTGACTCTCCTTGCCTCCCCCACCCCCAGTTGTTTCCCCACACTCCCCACCACCCTCTCCCTTCAATAATCCTGCCTTCAGGCCTCCTGCAAACCCCCACCGGCTGCTCGCCCACCACTCCCTCCCTCCTGCTACCCTCCTGCCCATTCCCCCTACCCCCACCGTCCCCCCAACCACCTATACCCCTACCCAGGGCCCTCTTCACCCCCACCCTGCTGTCCACTCCCCCACAGCCCACTCCCCTCACTCCCCCTACTTCCCCAACTCTCTCCACTCCCTCAGCCTCCTGCTTCATTCATTCACTCAATTCAATTCAATCCTATTTATTGAGCGCTTACTGTGTGCAGAGCACTATACTAAGCACATGGGGGAGTACAGTACAACAATAAACAGACATATTATTCCCTGACCACAACAAATTTATAGTGTCTCCCACTCCCACCACTCCCCTCACCCTCCCTCAACCACCCAAGGGCAGGCCAGGTCCACCAGGATTTGGGCTTGGAGGAGTTCAGACAGAGGCACTGAATCAATATGGACCAAGCATGGCAACTCCCAGTCCAAGAAACCAGATTCTTTGGAGGAGCATCAGGATTAGTGGAGGCACTTCCAATCCTGAGAGAGACCCTCCAGACAGTCGGAGGCTCAGATACCGGGATTAATAAGTGTTTCTTAGGGTCTGGAGCCAGGACTACTGCTTTATCAAAAGTCTCCAGGCAGATGCAACCCAAACTTCCTCATTCCCCAGGACTTTCCAATCCTTACTCATGGCTCCTAGCCACAGAGAAGCCCATTCCAAATTACCCAGCATCTCCCGGGAGCCCTGGCTTCAACTCAGCCGAGCCCCGGAACTGCTCATTTCTTCCTCCCCTTTGGCTCCTCTTTCTCCTGAGTTATTCCCGGCTTATCCCGGCACGAAGCCCACCACAGAGGGCTCTGCCTGCAGTCTGCGGTCTGGCTTGATAGATAGAGTTTTCCCTCTGATGTTTATAAAGCGCTTCCTTTATGGTGCTGGTTAAACACCTACTATGTGCCAAGCGCTATACTAAGCGCTGGAATAGAGAAAAGATAATCAGGTTGGACACAGTCCCCATTCCACATGGGGCTCACAGTCTATGTAGGAGGGAGTAGGATTTAATCCCCTTTTTAAAGACAGGAAACTGAGGCACAGAGCATTTAAGTGATTTATCCAAGGTCACACAGCCGGTCCTCTGACTCCTCAGACCAAGCTCTATCCACTAGGTCATGCTACTTCCCTAGGGACCAAGCACTGCACTGAACACTGGGGTAGATATAAGACAATCAAGGGGTCCACAGATCTTGTCACACCTGGGGCTCCCAGCCTAAGGGGGAGAGAGAGCTGGGATCTTTCCCCCACTTTACTGAGGTGAAAACAGGCCCAGAGAGGTAAATAGACTTGCTCAAAGTCACATAGCAGGACAGGCGGCAGAGCTGGGATTAGGAGGCTGGTTTCTCAAATATCACCATCTCTCAACTCCCAGCAGCGTGGAGGGGAGACTGGGGTGTCCCTTTGCAGGACTCAGTTTTTAGAGTAAGTCAGGGGAAAGGGATTCCTGACTGAAACCTGCAGCCCCTCAAACCTTGGGGGCAATCCACCCACCTCTCGCTGGAAGAGCCAAGATCTCCTGTGTCCTTCACTGGCTGGCTCATCCACTGCCAACTCCTCCCTATGAGTCAGGGAGGGGGAATCACTGCTCCTTCCCCCTCACCCAGAGGAGGGGTTTAACCCACGTGAGTCTTGCCTCCCCCTCTCAGTAGGCAGCCTCCCCAGCCTTCCGGCCCTGGGGTAAAGAGCCAGTTGATCCCCTCCCCAACGAAACCCACTGGACCACTGCTTTCAGCCCTCCCCAAAGCCCTCCCTATCAGTCCTCCATCTCCAGGAGGACTTCCCCAATTCATTCCAACTCCCTGAGTCCCAGAAGCCCCTCTCCCACCCATCCTCAACTCCCTTGGGTTTATGTGGAGAGTCCATTATACATATTCCAACTATTCACTCTCCAATGACTCCTTTCCAAGTGCTTTAGAACATGCTTCTGTATCTTCTATATTAAAAAACCCCTTCCTTGACCCCACAACGGCCTCCATTATCACCCCATCTACCTCCTACCATTCTTCTTCAAACTCCTTCAATGAGTTGTCTACACCCATTGACTCCATTTCCTCTCATCCAATTCTCTCCTTGACCCCTTCTGAACTGGCTTAGGTCCCCTTCACTCACTCCACCGAAACTGCCCTGTCAAAGGTGTCCCACTATCTCCTTCTTGTTAAATCCAACACCCTCTTCTCCATCCTAATCCTCCTCTACCTCTCAGCTGCCTTGGCCACTGTTGACCACCCCTTCCTCCTGGAAATAGTATCCAACCTTGGCTTCACTGACATTGTCCTCTCCTGGTTCTCCTCCTAGGTCTCTGGTCACTCAGTTCAGTCTCTTCCTCTTCTTTCACCCACCCCCTAAATATGGGAGTCTCTCGAGGCTCGGTTCTGCTATTCTATTTTCTATTTAAATCCACTCCCTTGGAGAACTCATTCACCTTCAGGGCTTCACTATCTTCTTTAAGTGGATGATTCCCAAATTTCCATCTCCTGCCCTGGTCTTTCTCTCTCTCTCTGTAGCCTTGCATTTTCACCTGCATTCAGGACAGCTCTACTTGGTTGTCCCATGAACACCTCAAACTTACCATATCTAAATCAGAACTCCTCATCTTTCCACCCAAACCCTGTCCTCCCCATGACTTTACCATCCCTATAGACAGCACTACCATTCTTCCTGTCACGCAAGCTGGTAACTTTGACATTTTCCTCTACTTGCCACTCTGATCAACTCCCATATTCGATCTGTTGATCTGTCCTCTGACTCCCAAGCCCTTGCTCTTTCCACTAAGCCACGCTGCTTTCTTCACATTTAGCATTTTAGTACATTCCCTGCCCTGCCATCATAATCAGCCTATTTCTGAGCTGGGCTTAGAGTGAAAGATATATTCACTCTCCTTGCCTGCCCTGTCTGGATTTGCTAAATGCTGCTCTCTGGGGCTCTCGGTAAAGAACCCCACACTCTACCCCAAGAAGAAAACAGTGAGGTATTAACATTGTTCATTGATGAGGGGGGCTGGCAAGTTGGGAGGCAGTGTTCAGAATGGGATCCTGGTGGAGTTTGGGGATGGGGAGGTTACCAGGGTTGGAAGGTCCTGTTTGGTTTAGGGAGCTTTGGAGGGGTTGGAGGATAGGGGCAGAAAGGGAGAGGAACAGCATTCCCAAAATAGGAACAATGCGGGGCTGGAAATCCCCGGCTCTGACCCCTGCCTCTCGCCCTTCAGACTCAGCCTGGCACAATTACACTTTTTTTTCCATTTGGATAATAAGGAGATCAGCAGCTGAGTCTTGCCTCTGCCCACCTGCTTGCCACCTGCCTGCCTGCCCGCCTGCCCACCTGCCCGCCTCCCCTCCTACCAGCCGCCTGGCCTGGATTCTGACAGCAAACAAAGACCCACACAAAGGTTTGGGTGGAGGCAGCGGGGACAGGCCGGGGCAGGGAGAAGCTGCTGGGGGTGAGTCCCGTGGTGGGGGCCCAGAAGTAGGGGTTGGGCCTGGGGGGCTGCATGGGTCTGAAGGAGGGAGAGGGTGGCAGCCCTCTGAGAAACATCCTGGGCACCAGTGGCCCAGCCCCTCTTCCACAAAGTGGCGTCAGTGATGTCATTACCTGGCACTGGGTGGTCAGCAGTACTCCGTGACATCACATGCACCCAACCACGTGCCACCCACCCAGCCATGACACGGACCCACTTCCCCAATCCCTGGGAGCACTGGGTGGGACAGGGACTGTGTCTGAACTGATTATCTCATATCTACCCCAGTGCTTAGCACAGCGCTTGATACTTATAAGTGCTTAACAAATACCACCCGTATTATCATTATTAAGGACTCCCGGGCCATGATGCTCTGCTTTGTGGCTACTAATTAGTCTCCATGGCTATTGTGGATGCCAAACCTCCCCTCCCCTGTTTTTTCCCTCCTCCCCCTTCCCAGAATGCAGGTGTGGGAATTCAATTCTGCTTCTTCTTTCTATAGAGAATCTCCTAATGCTTTTCAGCAGGAAATATACAAGTAAACTGATTGATATTGCTGGGCCCACCAGGGCAGCCCAGGAGAACAACAGCCAAGAAAGGAAGGGTGGGGAGGAGCAGCAGAAGCAGGCCCAGGAGGAGGAGTAGCAGGGAAGGAAGAGGAGGAGGAGAAAGGGTCGGGGGAGGAGAAAGAAGGACTCAATAAATATGAATGAATGAATGAATGATTGAAATGAACATCCCCTGCTCCCTCCTGTCTCCTTGCTTCCTCCCTTCTCCCCTCCTCCCTCCTCCCCTTTTTCTTTCCCTCTGCCCTGTTCCTCCTCCCTTTTTTCTCTTCCCCTCTCCTTTGCTGCCTCCTCATTCCTCTGCATCTTCCCCACTTTCCCTCTTTCTGAACTAATGTTCTGGATAAGACACCTCGATAAATCCCCAACCAAGGGGCTCACTACAGATGCGATCCTGGCAGCCATCTCCCCCACTCCCTGGACAAATTTCAATTCCTCCCGCCAACCTCCCCTCTGGTGGATCTCCCTGGAAGGATAATTCCTCATTCTCAAGCCTATCCTCGGCCAGGCTGCTTTGGAACCCCATCCGTTCATCTGCCTGTCTGTTCAATGAGATGGGGGAGAATGGATGGACCAAGGAAGAGATCAGCTGTCTGCCGGTAGACAGCGGGCACTGGGGTGATGTGGCGAGGGTCGTGAGGGGCACTGACAAATTTCTGACAGCGTCCGAGATCACCTATTCATTATGGTCTGGCCCACATTGCCTCTTCTGGGACCTAGAAGGGCTTGAGCCAAGCTGGGAACCTGCATGGCCTAGGTGGAAAGCTCACACATCTGGGAATCAAGAAGCTTGGCTTCTGGTTCTGGCTCTGCCCTTGGCCTGCTGGGTGACCTTGGACAAATCACTTCACCTCTCTAGAGCTCGGTGTCCTCCCCTGTAAAATGGCAGTAAGATACCAGCTCCCTCTTAGACTGTGAGCCCTGCATGGGACAGGGATTGTGTCAGATTTGATTATCTTATATCTACTCTACACCATAACAAGCTAATAAGTGCCACAACGATCTAAACTGTATGCAATTGATTTGGAGTCCTCCTGTTCCACCTAAACCCATGGATGTGTTTTGGGAGGGAATTTTATCAGGGACCGGAACCTGAAGAGTTTCCCTGGGGAGTTTCACTGAGAAGCAGTGTGGTCTAGTGGATAGAGTGTGGTCTTGGAAGTCAGAAGGACCTGGGTTCTAATCTCAGCTCTGTCACTTACCTGCTGGGTGACCTTGGGCAAGTCGCTTAACATCACTGTGTGTCAATTACCCCATCTGTAAAGTGGGGGTTAAGACTGGGAGCCCCACGTGGGACATGGACTGAGTTCTACCTGATTAGCTTGTATTGAACCTGGTGCTTAGAACAGTGCCTGGCACATAGTAAGCCCCTTACAAATACCATTAAAAAAGTTTATTTCGGAGGCTTTGGTAGAGACAGTGGGTGAGTGAGATGGTATTTTGAGAGCCTGGTCTCACCTGCCTGAACACTGAGGTGGGTGGAGTCAGTCAGTCAATTGTATTTATTGAGTGCCTACTGTGTGCAGAGCACTGTACTAAGCTAGTGAATAATAATAATAATAATAATAATAATAAATAGATTCATTTCCTGACTGCAAAAATAATAATAATAATGATGGCATTTATTAAGCACTTACTATGTGCAAAGCACTGTTCTAAGTGCTGGGGAGATTGCAAGGTGATCAGGTTGTCCCAAGGGTGGCTCACAGTCTTAATCCCCATTTTACAGATGAGGTAACTGAGGCAGAGAGAAGTTAAGTGACTTGCCCAAAGTTACACAGCTGACAATTGGCGGAACTGGGATTTGAAACGCTGACCTCTAACTCCAAAGCCTGTGCTCTTTCCACTGAGCCACGCTGCTTCTCCAATGTATGTATTATGTATGTATGTATGTAAAAGGTTGCATACCAGAGGAATGTGGGGGCCTGACAGCCACCTGCCTGGACCACTAGGAAATCTTTTGTTGGGATTTCAGGAACCCCAAACACAAACCTTCCCACCTCTCCTTCCTGAAAGCCCCCTGCACCACCACCTCAGCTCTCCCGCAGCTACCAATCAGTGGTATATTTGCTGAGTCTTTACTATGTGCAGGGCACTGTACTAAGTGCTTGGGAGAGTCTTGTCTTACGCCGTCAAGTCATCTCCAACCCATAGCAACACCATGGACATGTCTCTTCTAGAAGGCCCCACCTCCACCTGGAATCGTTCTGGTAGTGTATCCATAGAGTTTTCTTGGTAAAAATGCAGAAGTGATTTATCGTTGCCTCCTCCCGTGCAGTAAACTCAAATCTCTGCCCTTGATTCTCTCCCATGCTGCTGCTGCCCAGCATGGATGAGTTTTGACTTGTAGCAAATTGCCTTCCACTTGCTAGCCACCGGTCAAACTAGGAATGGAATGGATATGCCTCTACATGACTCTCCCTCCCCTAGTCAAGACTGGTAGAGTACTGGAAACTCTCCAGTTGAGACCTTGAGAGGGGTCTTGGGAGAGTACAATATAATAATGTAACAGAGTTGGTAGATACATTCCCTGCCCACAACGAGCTTACATTCCAGAGGGGGAGACAGACATTAATAAATAAATGAATTACAGGTGTGCACATAAGTAGGCTTAGGGTTGGGAATGTGAATAAAGGGAGCAAATCAGGACAACACAGAAGGGAGTGGGAGAAGAGGAAATGTCCCCCAATAGGACAGGGACTGTGTTTGGATTGATTAGTACAGTGCTTAGCCCAGAGTCAGCACTTAATAAATTCCACAGTGATTATTCTCCCATCCAGCTGCAAGAATCATGATTTCCCTGAAGGAGACTGGTTTCATTTACCCTTTGCATGCTTCTGCCTTGCAGGGCAGCCTAGTAATGCTTTGGGCTTATTTGTCAGGTTGCTTTCTTAAATGAATGTGTGGCCAAAGGCCCGGGAATCCCATGAGTTTTGCCCAAGAGCTGGATCTCTGGTGGAAATGTTGGCATCAACACACCCCGGTTAGCCCTAGGAGATGTCTTTGCTGCATTTAGCAAATGTTTCTAAGGACGCAATTCTGAAAACCTCCCCAATTCTGGAACAATGTACTCCAAATATATCAGAGACTGTAAGCTTCTTGTGGGCAGGGAATATGTCTACCAACCCTGTCATACTGTACCCTTCCAAGCTCTTAGAACAGTGTTCTGTACACTGCAGGTGCTCAATTAATATGAACGATTGATTGATGTGGGTAAATTGCAAGTGTAGACAAAGGCATAGGCTAGAATGATGGTCTTGCCGAAAGAGAATTAAGCTCGTGTCTAAGTGTAGAAGATCATGCCTACTGACTCTGTTGTACTTTCCCAAACGTTTAGTCCAGTGTTCTGCACACAGTAACTGCTCAATCAATACCACTAATTTATTGACTGATTGATTGAAGTAGCATGGCTTAGTAGAAGCAGCATGGCTTAGCAGGGAGAGCACAGGCCTGGGAGCCGGATAGACTTGAGTTCTGATCCCGTCTCTGCCACTTTGCCACTTTTCAAACCGTGGGCCCCAGGAACCAACTATGCGAATAGCAATCCGTGGCCTATAGTGAGACGAAAATTCCACGTACATCCAATCGCGATCCAGATGATTCAGGTCCAAAAGCATTGAAATGTTGCTTTCAGTCTCCCAAATATCTTTTAAAACATATTTAAAGAGGCCTCAAAACGTAGATGGGCCTCATTCCCATCTTGCCAATTTTGTGACTTCTCCCCCTTCCTCTAATTCCTCCCTTTCTCCTCACCTACCTTTCTGTAAGCCAATAGGCTAAATGAACCCTCACACCAGCCTGCCTGGAGCAAATCAGTTTTCAGAGTTCCTGATCTGACAAACATTTCACAAAAGTCAAGTCAAAAGGCCTTAGATAGCCAGAGTGAGTTAAAGATAATTTCAACTGAGGTATTCGGTAAGTGCTTATTAGCTCGTTGTGGGCGGGGAATGTTTCTGTTTATTGTTGTACTGTACTCCCCCAAGTGCTTAGTACAGTGCTCTCCACACAGTAAGTGCTCAGTAAATATGATTGAATGAATATGTGCAAACACTGGGCTCAGCACTGGGATAGATAATTAGGTCACACATCGTCCTTTTACCACATGGCACTCAGTCCAAGAGGGAGAGAGAATAGGTATTTAATCCTCATTTTACAGATGAGGAAACTGAAACACAGAGAGATTGTGACTTTCCTGTGATAATAATAATAAAATGTCATTTGTTAAGCGCTTACTATGTGCCAAGCACTATTCTTAGCACTGGGGTAGATACAAAGCAATCAGGTTGTCCCAGGTGGGGCTCCCAGTCCTAATCCCCATTTTACAGATGAGGTAACTGAGGCACAGAGAAGTTAAGCGGCTTGCCCAAGGTCACACAGCGACAAGTAGCGGAACCAGGATTAGAATTGATGTCCTCTGACTCCCAAGCCCATACTCTTCCCACTAAGCCATGATCACAGAGCAGGGAAGTGATAGAGTTGGAATTAGAACCCTCTCATCCAGCCTCATGCTCTGGTGTAATAGATGTGGTATCTTATTCCCAAATGATCTCTTTGAGGCTCCTGGCCCGTGGGCCAGTGCTTATTTTCATGGTTGCTTAAAATATAAACTGAAAGTGCATGGTGCATTGAGAAAACTGTGGGAGAATCATATTAGGCACAGCAAAGGCAAAAAAAAAAAAATCACAGAGCATACCCAGTAAAAGCTTTAGTCAAAAATAAGGTGTCCCCTGGAGGATCTGTAGAGGTTTAAATGGTGCAGAGAGCTAAATTGCGAAATTACAAATGAGATGTGGAATGGCATATTTGATTATACAAAGTCATCTGCAATGCCTCATCGCATGTTAGAACTCCAAGATACTGTTTAGTCGTGCCTGAACTCCTGGTAGGAGGCACAGAGAACTGAGCATGCTCAGACCACCCTGGTCATTGATTCAATCATATTTATTGAGAGCTTACTGTGTGCAGAGCACTGTACTAAGCGTTTGTTCAGCTTGTTCAGCCTGGTTCAGAGAAAGAAAGCCCACCTCTCCTGCCCTTTTCTGCTGTGACCTCCAACTGTCTTTACACTACCTCTAACAGGAGAACAAGTGAAGCTATTATCCCCAATTTACAGACAGGGTCATCGAGGTTCAGAGAGGTTGAGGCACTTGCCCAAGGTCACATAGCCTGTCAAGGACAGGGCCCGATTTAGAAGGCAGGTCCCCCAACTCCCTGCCCAGGGAGCCTTGTTTTTGGAAGAGGATGAAAATGACCTGTGGTCTCCCATCATTCCTGCTCTCCTCCCTCCCTCTCCCCGACTGCAGCACCCACCCACAACTCCTAACGCCCAATCTAGGGTGTTCTTAGACCTTCCACAGGCAATGTGCTCTTCCCTGCCCCGCTAAACTCTGAGGCAAGACCATGGGAAGGGGGTAGTCAGCAACAGACCCAGGGGGACACACACATCCTTTTCTCCTTGGAGCAGAAGTTCACACCCAGCACTTTGTAATAAATGGTAATCATAGTAGTGGTATTTGTTAAGTGCTCACTCTGGGCAATGCACTGGAGTCAATATGAGATCATCATCTGTAAAATGGGGATTGATTGCGAGCCCCATGTAAAACATGGACTAAGTCCTGCCTGATCACCATGTATCTACACCAGTGCCTGTAGTAGAGTTCCTGGCACATAGTAAGGGCTTAACAAATGCCATTAGAAGGTCAGATACAGTCCCTGTCGTCTATGGAGCTCCCAGTCTAAGGGGGAAGAAGAGCAGGCATTTAATCCCCATTTTACAGTTGAGGAAACTTTGGAAAGTAACTTGCCCAATGTCACACAGCAGGCAAGTGGCAGAGCTGGGGAAAAAAACCCAAGACCTCTGGCTCACAGACCTGTTCTCTTTCCATTAGGTCACACTGCTTTTCTTTTCCTGCCTTTCCCCCATTCCCAAGCTCATAAAGGTTTGTGAGGCTTCCAAAAGTAACAGTTATAATAATGGTGGTATTTGTTATTTGTTCTTTTGTGTTAGGCACTGGGGTAGAGCCAAGACAATCCAATCAGGCTCAGCTCTTGTCACACAAGGGCCTTACAGTCTAAGGAGAAAGGAGAACAGGTTTCCCCATTTTACAGGTGGGGAAACAGGGGCACAGAGAAGCAATGTGACTTGTCCAAGGTCCCAAGCAGGCACACAGCAGAGCTGGGATTAGAGCTCCGGGTAACCTGTGCTCTTTCCACTGGGCCACTCTGCTCATGAAACCTCTCAGTTTGACACTGGAGTTGAAAACTCAGGCTGTGTCCCCACTGAGAATTTGCGCTGGAATCTCTAAGGTGGAGTAGCCTCTGTGCAGTTGGGGTGGGGAGTGGGGATCCCCCTGAGGTCTCTCTGCTCCGGGATACTGGGGCCCCCAGAGAAGGAACCAAGGAGCTACTGCTGATGATCCCCATACTGCTCTGCTCCATTGGGCCTCTGTGGGCAGCTCGGCCCCCTCCCCGTGCCGCTCCAGGCCTTACTCCCAGTGACACCGCACCTCAGCCCTCAGTAGGCCCAAGGGCATCGCTCCTAGGAGATTGCTCTCTCTCCCCCTCCTTCTCCTCTCTCTCCCTCTCCAACTTCTCTCCCCACCCCCCGACACAACATTCAGGCAAGCTGCTGTGTTGCCAGGGAAGAGGTTTAAGACATTGAGGGAGTGATTGGAGGCTCCTGTGGTTTGGGCACAACATAAAGTGGGATGTTTTGGAGGACGATGTGGGGGCCAGGGATATCTGGGACTGTAAACATTAAAGGGCATAATGGCTCATGCCCCATTTCAGGCTGATAATCAACTCTCTCCCAGTACTTATCCTCACTCGGCTCCCACTACGTCTAGTCGGGATTCTTCGTTCCTCTAACGCTAACCACTGTGGCTATTGCTTCTCTCGCTGCTGACCTCTTGCTCACATCCCCTCCACCCAGCCTGGAACTCATATCTGGCAGACCACTACTCGCCCCACCTTCTGTGAGCCTGTCTCCTCCAGGAGGCCTTCCCTGATTAATCTCCAATCTCTGCACCCTACCCTTCCCCAGTGCCACTCAAATGCCTCTGCTTCACCTATGTCCTTGGATCCCCCGGCCCTAAACACCAAGAGGCTCATCTCGTCCCCTGCTCAGCACTTATATGTACATCTTTATACTCAGTAACTTTCCTATATTTCTCATTTATTTTAGTATCCGTCTCCCCAACTACTCTGTAAATTCCTTGAGGAAAGAGATCGTGTGTATTAAATATTGTACTCTCCCAAGCACTTAGTACAGTGCTTTACACAAAAGTACTCAATCAATACTATTGATTTGTCAATAATATGTTATGTTAATAACAATGATTTTTATAACATTTTTATTCACACAGCACCCTCACATTACTTATCTCATTTTTGGCCACATCTCCATGGGGCAGGCACTACTATCCCCACTTTACAGATGAGGAAGGTGAGGCCCACAGAGGTCAAGTGATTTGCCCAAGGCCACCCAGTAGGCCAACAGCAGAGCTGGGACTAGAAGCCGTGTCTCTAGACCCACATTCTCTCCACTCCACCCTGCTGTTTGCCTCACAACCATGAGATGATTCTGGAGGCTGTTTTCTGGATTTAAGCTGCGGCTCAGTATACATAGTGACAGGGGGCCTGGATTTCCCTTGCCAGTGCAAAGAACCCCCAGTCTGGGAGTCAGAGGGCATTGGTGGAGTGGATAGAGCATGGGCTTGGGAGTCAGAAGGTCATGGATTCTAATCCCAGCCCCACCACTTGTCTTCTGTGTGATCTTGGACAAATCACTTTACTTCTCTGGGCCTCAGTTACCTCATCTGTAAAATAGGTATTGAGACTGTGAGCCCCACGTGGGACAGGGACTGTGTCCAAACTGATTGGCTTGTGTCCACCCCAGGGCTTAGTAGAGTGTCTGGTACATATTAAGCACTTAACAGATAGCATAATAATAATAACAATTATTATTATTATTATTAGAGGACCTGGATTCTAATCCCATCTCTGCTACTTGTCTGCTATCCTAATGTTTAGAACAGTGCTCTGCACATAGTAAGTGCTCAATAAATACCATCTAAAAAAAATAAACCTCTTACCTGAAAACATGACAACCCTAATCCCATGCTGAAGTCTGCTCACGCTTCTTTTTTAACGATATTTGTTAAGCAATTACTGTGTGCCAGGCACTGTACTGAGCACAGGGGTAGTTACAAACTAATCAGGTTGGATGCAGTCCAAGTGCCCCATTTCTTAGTCCCCATTTTCCAGATGAGGTAACTGAGGCCCGGAGAAGGTAAGTGGCTTGCCCCAGGACACACAGCAGATAGGTGGCAGAGTGGGGATTAGAACCCGGGTCCCCTGAGTCTCAGGCCCGGGCTCTTTCCACTAGACTGCTCAGCTTCTCTTTTCAGGTTGCCACTTTCCATACAGCCAGTGGGCTGGGACTAGGGGGGCCAGGGTTGAACCCACCCAGAGCAGATGACGCCTCCGGGGTTTGTTCCACCGCACTGCTAGCAGGAGTAAAAGCTTGTTTGTGTCAGTAAATTCAGCAGATATGACTCAAAGACACACAGGATGCAGATCGGTTGACTCACATGGGCTCATTCTGTTAGTCACTTTGCAGCTTTTACCACACTCTAATCTTGCAGAGAAAGACACCGATTTACCGTAGGGGTTGGAAAAACTAAAGGATTACCACTTAAGAATTTGCTTCCAAACAGCTCTCAGCAGCCTGAAAGGAAAACAGAGGGGAGGTATCCAGGCAGGGCTCTCCTAGAAAAGGAGTTTTCAACTCCAGAAGGAGATGGTGGTGGGGGTGAGGGGGGCGGAGGGCGCCATTCCTGTGTGTTGAAACATTCCCAAACGAGAAGTTGTGTTCTCACGCTCAGCTGTGAGCAGAGGCAGGAGCTGAACCTCCAGGGGACAGACAAACAGAGCTCGGCATCAACATCTGAGTTCACTCTGGGGACCCTTGATCCTTGAAGATGCTGCATAATGGATTTCGAAGACAGTGGCGGAGGGCTCGGGCAGAGCGGTTTCTAAAAGCCCGTTAGCCTGGCAAGGTCAGACTCCCGACTCATCCCCGTCCTGGATGGTGAAGAAAACAGCCTGGCCGAGTGAAGAGAGCAAGGGCCTGGGAGTCAGAAGGACCTGGGTTCTAATCCCAGCTCTTCTGCTTGCCTGCTGTGTGACCTTAGGCAAGTCATTTAGTGTCTCTGGGCCTCTACCTTTCTGGTGGTTGTTGGAGATGCCAATCAATCAAATCCATATGTGGTATTGATTAAGTTGGGAGAAAACAACAGAACAGAAAAGTATGTTGAGAACCCAAATCCTCTCCATCCAAATGGATGCCACACTGGTCCAAGCACTTGACGAAGCCCGCCTGGACAACTGCATCAGCCTCCTCGCTGACCTCCCTGCCTCCAGCCTCCAGTTCCTGCCTCTAGTTCTTTCTTCCCCCTCCAGACTGTAAGCTCACCGTGGGCAGGGAATGCATCTACCAACTCTCCCAAATGCTTAGTATAGTACACAGTACTGTGTACTGAACAGTACAGTATATTGTACAGTATACAGTACTAAGCATATTTATTGAGCACAGTAAGGACTCAATAAATACAATTGGTTGATTGATAGATACTTCACTCTGCGTGCTTGGATTATTTCCCTATGAGAAGCGAGGACTAGTGGGAAGACCACAGGCCTGGGAGTCAGAGGATCTGGATTCTAATCCCAGCTCTGCCACTAGTCTGCCACGTGACCTTAAGCAGTCGCTTAACTTCTCTGAGCTTCAGTTCCCTCCTCTGTAAAATGGGGATTCAATACCTGTGCTCCCTCTTACATTGGGAGCCCTGTGTGGGATCTGACTATCTTGTATCTACCCCAGCACTTAGTACAGTGCTGGGCACATAGTAAGCATTTGGCAATTTCTTAAGACATCATTCTGCACAAGTCTTGCCATTCCTCAAAGCTTCCAGTGGGAAGCAGCATGGTGTACTGGATAGAGCATGGGCCGGGAGTTCTAATCCCGGCTTCACCAGTTGTTCGCTGTGTAGTCTTGGGCAAGTCACTTCACTTCTCTGTGCCTCAGTAACCTCATCTGTAAAATGGGGATTAAGACTGTGAGCCCTAGGTGAGACAGGGACTCTGTCCAACTCGATTTGCTTATATCCACCCCAGTGCTTAGTACAGTGTCTGGCACATAATAGACACTTAAATACCATAGTTATTATCATTATTATCTTCAAAGTAATCTTAAACTCCTCACTACTGGATTCAAGGCACTCAGTCAGCTCTGTCCCCCTTCTCTACCCACGCTCCTCTCTCACTGCAACCCAGCTCACTAACTTCACTCCTCTGATACCAGCCTACTCACTGTGTCTCCTTATCGTCTCTTCTCTGCCTCTTGCACACATCCTCCCCACTGCATGGAACTCCGTTCCCTTTCACATCTAGCAGACCACTGCTCTCCCCATCTTCAAGGCCCTTCAGAAATCTTATCTCCTCCAGGAGGGCTTCCCTGACTAAGCCTTCATCTCCCACCCTATTTCACCCTTATATTACTACTTCAGTCCTTTGACATCAGCTCTACTCCCCCTACATCCTGGCTACTTCCCACACCACTTACATTCATGTCTTTTTGCTCATTTGCTTCCCATAGCTGCTATTTTAGTTTCTTACTCCCTTGCTAGATTGTCAGCTCCTTAAGGCTAGAAATCAGGTCTACTAACTCTACTGTAGTCTCCCAAGTGCTTAGTACAGTGTCCTCAATCAATTCTGTCACTCACCTTCAGCTCAATTGCTCTGACTATTTTGCATCTACTCCAGAGCTTAGAATAGTGCTTGGGACATAGCAAGTGCTTAACAAGTAATATCATTATTGTTATTATCATTATTATTAATATTACTATCGTCAGCATGGCTCAATGGAAAGAGCGTGGGCTTTGGAGTCAGAGGTCATGGGTTCAAATCCCGGCTCTGCCAATTGTCAGCTGTGTGACTTTGGGCAAGTCACTTAACTTCTCTGGGCCTCAGTTACCTCATCTGTAAAAGGGGGATTAAGACTGTGAGCCCCCCATGGGACAACCTGATCACCTTGTAACCTCTCCAGCGCTTAGAACAGTGCTTTGCACATAGTAAGTGCTAAATAAATGCTATCATTATTATTATTATCATTACTATCATTTTATTATGTCTGGTGTGGCCACCTTCCTTGAAGACAGCCACCCCCTACAAGCCCCCAGAAATCCTATGGGGTGGTGTGATCTGCAGGAATTGGAATTTATTTATATTAATGTCTGCCTCCCCTTCTAGACTGTAAGCTCATTACAGGCAGGGAATGTGTCCCTTACATTGTTGTATCATACTCTCCCAAGTGCTTAGTACAGTGCTCTGTGCACAGTAAGCACTCAGCAAATACGATTGACTGTCCGACCGAGTCATCTCCAGTGGCAGCACAGCCAGGCGGCGCCTCACCCATGGCTGACCAGAGGAGGAGAGGATCCAGCAGGGGCCAAACGAAGATGGCTTGGACCGATTACCCAGGATTCTTGGCTCTGAAGTGAAGAATCCAACCCACAGTTCACCAAGCTCATGAGATCTACCCCCATCAGAGTCCGACAGGCAGGCGGAAACCTGGCATTGACATAGTCATGCAATCTAGACTGATTCCAGAGCCTCTCGCCCATTCAGCTCGATATTAGCGTTTTCCTTGAGCGATTTCCATTCAGACCATCCCACCGCCAAGAAACCGGCTCTGCGTTTGCTGCTTCAGCCGCCCCCTAGCCCCTCCAAACAAAAGCCAGCGCTGGTGAACAGCCCCATAGCGGGCCTGTAATTATCATCAACGGCAAATCCATTTCTCAAGCATCCTCACCTATTGCTAGAGAGCTGGATTAATCAGGGTGGCTCGCGGCAGCCTCACATCTCTTAATTTACTAGCAAACACTCCCGCTCTCCTGAGAGGAGATGTTTTGTTACATGTAATGAGACCATGCGTGCGATCTGGCGTGGGACTTGTTATTTGTTCACAGGAGGATTGCGGGCTCAGCCCCTGAGTGGGGGAGAGACGGCGGCCCATTGTGGGAACACAGGTGTGGGGTGTGTTTAGTGGCTGTCCGCCCGTGGCTGGGGGTGAGAGGGTTCTTCCCCCGATAGGGAGGAGTGAAGGCCAGACACTCTCAGCTGCCCAGGCAGGCTGGTGGAGATGGCAGGGAGATCAGGGATTGAAGTTGTGTGGCTTCGGGGGTGGGCGCAGGGAAGACTAAGGGGGTAGGCTATGGGGGTGGGCTGTGTGGAAGGGATGATTGGGGACAAACTGAGCAGGCAGGCCAAGAGGGAAAGATCATGGGGAAGGGCCGTGGGGGCTGGCCTTGAGGGTAGACAGGAAAGACAGACCATGGGGGTGGGCTATGGGGGCAGGTAATGAGAGTGGGCCAAGGGGAAGAACTATGTGGGTGGACCATGGGGGTGAGTTGTGTGGGTAGATCAAGGGGGCCAGCTGTGGGGGAAGGACTGTGGAGCAGAGACAGGAAGGCCGACCTGGTGGGGTGGACCACAGAGGGAGGTTGAGGGGGTATCCTGTAGGAAAGGACTGTGGGAGTGGGCTGGGGGGCAGACAGAGAAGGTAGACCATGGGAGCGGACCGCGGGAGTGAACCGAGGGGCAGGTTGCAGGGGTGGGCTGTGGGGAAGGACCACGAGGGTAAACCATGGGAGCAGACTGCGTGGGCAGACAACGGGGGCAGAACGAGTGGGCAGGTTGTGGAGAAGGACTATAGGGGCAGCCCATGGGGGTGGACAGAGAAGGCAAACTGGAGAGCAGACCTCAAGGGCAGGTTGAAAGGGTGGGGCTCAGGAGTAGGTAGAGAATTGGGACTTGGATATTAGCTCCCCCCGGACTGGGTGACAACCCCTTTGTGGGGTTCCATCCATCTTGAAATGCTAAAGGATTCTTCTTCGCTTGTTAAAAATGGCAGGAAGTAGTAAAGGTCCTTTCCTAGGCTAGAAACAAAGTCCACCTCTGCATGGCCTAGGGAATGGAGCATGGGCCTGGGAGACAGAAGGTTCTGGATTATAATCCTGGCTCTGCTACCTGTCTGCTGACTGACCCTGGGCAAATCACTTCACTTCTTTGGGTCTCAGCTACCTCAACTGTAAAATGCAGATGAAGACTGGGAGCCTCATGTGGGACAGGGACTGTGTCTAACCCAATTTGTTTGTACTCACCCCAGCGTGGTGGGGTGAGTACAATGAGTACTATGGTGAGTACTATGTGCCTGGCACATAGTAAGTGGTTAACGAGCGCCATCATTATCATTAGTATTTATTCATTGTAATTGGATTTGACAAAGCCTGTTGGGGCCCGGCTGTTCAGTGTGTGGGTGGCTGGGCCAGTGGAGGCGGGGGGAAGGCACAAGGGGAGGGAGGATGAAAGGACCACCACCCATCTCCCTCCTGAGTGTATTTTCCCATCAGCAGTGAGTGGGGCGGGCCGGGGGACCTGCTCCTATGAATTGAATGTGTGAATTTCAGCATGAGAGATGGAGTTTAGTCACAAGAATGATTTCCAGAGAGTGATGGTTTCTGTCCAGGAAAGTTGAGAAAGATCCTTTCTTGGACTCTCTCCAAGATAGTGGGTAGTAGTAGTAGTAGTAGTAGTAGTAGTAGTAGTAGTAGTAGTAGTAGTAGTAGTAGTAGTAGTAGTATTTACTGAGCATCCACTGGGCTGGACTAGGCACAAATAAGAGAAAGGTTGGTTTAGGTAGTACCTTCTTGAGGCAAGAGGGAGGGCCCAGATAGAGGATACTTCTAGCCCTGAAGATCTATGATCCAATGAGCAATGATCTCAACCAGGGACCTGACCAGGGTTGAGGGATTGAGCCACTTAGGAGTTGCTGGGACAAAGGGGTGTCCAGTCCCTTTATCAACAATGGTATTTATTGTGCAATTACTGTGTGCGGAGCACTGTGCTAAGCTCTTGGGAGAGTACAGTACAACAGAATTGGTAGACACGTTCCCTGCCCACCCAGAGCAGCTTTTGTTCACAAAGTGGTGGCCACCCGAAAATCTGTTTTAATGACTGTCTCCCACTGTAGATTGGAAGCTCCTTGTGGGCAGGGATCATGCTTACCAATTCTATTGTATTGTACTTGTCCAAGCACTTAGTACAGTGCTCTGCATGCAGTCAGAATGCAATAAATACCCCTAATAGATTGAAAGAGCTTGGGAGACTGTAAGTGAAGACTCCATCAATCAATTGATCCATCAGTGATATTTATTGAGGGTTGACTTGGGGAAGAGAAATGTACTAAGTGCTGGCGAAAAGACAGTACTTTCATTCAGTCATATTTAAGCACTTACTGTGTGCAAAGCACTGTACTAAACACTTGGAAGAGTACAATATAACAATAAACAGGCACATTTCTTGCCCATAATGAGCTTACAGTCAGTTGGCAGACACAATCCGTGCCTTTGAGAAGCTTCCAGTCTCATGGGGTAGGCAGACATTGAAAGAAATTGCAGGTAAGGGAAGAAACCAAGGACAAAGATGTGAATTCAAGTGCTGTGGGGTGAGGGGAAAGCCTAAATTCTTGTGTGGGGGACCAAGTGCCTGGGAGAGATGGTAGAGTGGGAAAATAGGGTGCGGGGGGGATGCCAATTTAGCAAAAGTCTTCCAGAAGTGGAAGGCCAGCTCGGTCCTGTCTCTCCACCCTGACATAGCATAATTGTTTTGACATATGATGAAAATTGTCCTCGTACGGGTCAGAGAAAGCCCAACGCCGATGCTTTTCATCTAATTTCAATTACGGTCATTAAAACTCTTACTCCTGAGTCAAGCTTTTCCGAAAAGCCATCAATGACAGCCCATTATGGTTGAGTTATTTATAGCGGTGCATGTTAATTTTACAGTACCACAGACCGATGATTCATGCCTTGGAATGAGGGAGAGTCATCGTTCATGGACCTGGCTGATCTTTGCCATAACCACCACCTGCCTGTCAGCTCTCTGCTGTTCACCCACCTGGACTCTGTGCCTACTATGGTAGCCAAGCCATTCCACAGTCCCCATCTTGGGGTCCTGTGAGATCCAAGAAAAGTCCTATCCTGTCACTCCCCCTGCCTCTAGACTGTAAGCTTATTGTAGGCAGAGAATGTGCCTGTTATATTGTTATATTGTACTCCCCATATGCTTAGTACAGTGCTCTGCACGCAGTAAGCGCTCAGTAAATATGATCAACTAAGTGCTCAATTAAAATAAAATAAAATAATGGTATTTGGTAAATGATTACTATATGCCAAGCACTGTACTAAGCACTGGGGTGAATACAAACAAATTGGGTCCCTGTCCCACATGGGGCTTATAGTCTCAATCCCTATTATACAGAAGTGGTAACTGAGGCACAGAGAAGTGAAGTGACTTGCCCAAAGTCACACAACAGACATGTGATGGAGCCAGAATTAGAACCTATGACCTTCTGACTTCCAGTCCCGTGCGCTACCCACTAAGCCATGCTGGTTCTCTCAAAAATAGATTGATTGATTGCTGAGGGAACAGGGCAAGGGAGGGGGGTGTGAAGAGTGGGGGGAAGGCGGGGAGGGTCTGGTCTGCTTTCATTCATTCATTCTTTCAATCGCTTTATTGAGCACTTACTGTGTGCAGAGAACTGTACTAAGCACTTGGGAAGTACAAGTTGGCAACATATAGAGACGGTCCCTACCCAACAATGGGTAGATTTCCCCAGATTTCCTCAGATTTCCTCTTGTCAGGGCCAGCCCCAAGCTTGGAAAATATCTGACCTGTCTGTATCAGGTAGACATGGAACCTGATATTTGCATCCAAAGGACTGTGGGAGGTTCAAGCATGTCAGAGAAGTCGCTAGAAGTTGTTGTCAGGCAGGGGTGGCAGTACAGCAGTATTCATTGAATACCTACAGGGAGCAGAGAACTGCTCTTCATTTTCCAAGATGACACTGCTGAAGGTGAGATTCCCAACCATGCAGGAAGATTCAAGTTCAACTGTCCGGGCCCTCTGGGGAGCCAGGTTTTACTACTCACAGTAATTGTGGCATTTGTTCAAAACTTACCCTGTGCCAAGCTGTGGGGAAGATACAAGATAATCAGAACAGGTGCAGATCTGGCCCATGTGTGGATCCCACTCTAAGGGGTAACAGGAACAGATCTGGTTGTCATCTCCATTTTACAGATGAGGAGTATTGTACTCTCCCAAGAGCTTAGTACAGTGTTCTGCACACTGTTAAGCTCTCAATAAATACCACTGACTGATTGTTTGAGGCCCAGAGAAGTTAAGTGACTTGCCCAAAGACCCACAGCAGATGAGTGGCAGAGCCAGAATTAGAACCCAGGTCCTCTGAATCCCAGGCCTGAGATTTCTACACTAAGCCACATTGCTTATGTTTGTCAGTCAGTCAGTCAGTCCCATTTATTGAGCTCTTACTCTGTGCACAGCACTGTACCAAGTGCTTTTGTAATTTAAGTTTTAGTTTGACGAGGAAGGCAGGGAGATTAACCTAAACTAGTGGAAAGAGCACAAACCTTGGAGTCATAGGACCTGGGTTCTAATCCCGGCTCCACCACTTGTCTGCTGTGTGACCCTGGGCAAGATACTTTACTTCTCCGTTCCTCAGTTACTTTATCTGTAAAACAGGGATTAAGACTGTGAGCCCTATGTGGGACAGGGTCTGCATCCAACCCAGTTATCTTGTATCTACCCCAGAGCTTAGTACAGTACCTAGCATATAAAAAGTGCTAAACAAATACGATTTAAAAAATGGTGCCTCTTCTAGACTTTCTCCCATTCAGGATAAACAATGCAAGGTCAAACGGGGTTCCTTTTACATCCTGAGGGTCACCCAGTGCCATGGCTGCCTTTTCAGTGATCGGATTACCAGAAAACGAGCCTCCTGGGACTTGGGTTTAGGGGACAGGGGAAAGCCTCCATCAGGAGGATGGGCTCTTGGGGTGCTTTTATGGGAGAGGGATGGTGGTTTGTCAGAGCCTCGTCACCAGGGCTGGTAAGATGTTTGGGAAAAATTCAGAAGGGATGTGGTCCCTGTCCTCAAGGAGCTTCCAGTTCAACTACTGTGGCATTCATTAAACACTTAAGGCTGTGGTAGATACAAGGTTATGACGTTGGGGCGCACTCCCTCCCCCACACTGGGCTCACAATCAGTCTTATTCCCATTTGACAGATGAAGAAACAGGCCCAGAGAGGTTACGTGACTTGCCCAAGGTTGCCCAGCAGACCTATGGCAGAGCTGGGACTAGAATCTGGATCTCCTGATTCCCAGTCCGGGGCTCTTTCCATTACACCACACTGCATTTCATCCATTCTAGGAGTAAAGATGAGCAGACCTAAAAGGATGAAGCGGTCATAGTTGAAAGGGCATAAGATGAAATATAAATGATAGCATACATGACTCAGTAGTTTCAAAATAATTGGACGGCTAAATATAGAAAACTGCAGAAGTGGCTGATGGGATGGGGTTTCTGGAAAGGTGAGGTGTTAAAAACTGGGAAGCCTCATGGAGAAGGTGACTTTTTAAGAGGACTTTGCAGAGATGTGGTTTAGTAGAGAAGCAGCGTGGCTCAGTGGAAAGAGCACGGGCTTTGGAGTCAGAGGTCATGGGTTCAAACCCTGGCTCCGGCAAAGGTCAGCTGTGTGACTTTGGGCAAGTCACTTAACTTCTCTGGGCCTCAGTTACCTCATCTGTAAAATGGGGATTAAGACTGTGAGTCCCACTTGGGACAACCTGATCACCTTGTAACTTCCCCAGTGCTTAGAAAAGTGCTTTGCACATAGTAAGCACTTCAGCACTTAGAACAGTGCTTTGCACATAGTAAGCACTTAATAAATGCCTTAATAATAAAGTGCTTAATAATTAAGCAGCGTGGCTCAGAGGAAAGAGCACGGGCTTTAGAGTCAGAGTTCATGGGTTCAAATCCCAGCTCCACCAAGTGTCAAATGTGTGACTTTGGGCAAGTCACTTAACTTCTCTGTGCCTCAGTTACCTCATCTGTAAAATGAGGATGAAGAGTGAGCCCCCAGTGGGACAACCTGATCACCTTGTAACCTCCCCAGTGCTTAGAACAGTGCTTTGTACATAGTAAGTGCTTAATAAATGCCATTATTATTCCCGGCCCACGTCATCCACCGGGCCTGGAATGCCCTCCCTCTGCCCATCCGCCAAGCTAGCTCTCTTCCTCCCTTCAAGGCCCTGCTGAGAGCTCACCTCCTCCAGGAGACCTTCCCAGACTGAGCCCCTTCCTTCCTCTCCCCCTCGTCCCCCTCTCCATCCCCCCATCTTACCTCCTTCCCTTCCCCACAGCACCTGTACATATGTATATATGTTTGTACATATTTATTACTCTATTTATTTATTTATTTATTTTACTTGTACATATCTATTCTATTTATTTTATTTTGTTAGTATGTTTGGTTTTGTTCTCTGTCTCCCCCTTTTAGACTGTGAGCCCACTGTTGGGTAGGGACTGTCTCTATGTGTTGCCAATTTGTACTTCCCAAGCGCTTAGTACAGTGCTCTGCGCATAGTAAGCGCTCAATAAATACGATTGATGATGATGAAATGCCATCATCGTCATCAATAAATATCATTATTATTAGAGCTGAGAGAGCTCTACTTCAGGCAGGCAAGAGGCTTGAACCATGGTTCAACCACTGGTATTTATCAAGCACTCACTTTGTGCAGAACACAGTACTAAGATCTTTGGAGAGTGCAAAACTTTATGCTAATCCTCCTCGACCTCTCAGCCACCTCAGACATAGTGGACCTGTCCCTTTCCCATGATTCTACCAACACAATCCTCTCTCTCAGTTCTCCTTGTGCCTCCCGGGCCATTTCTTTTCTCTCTAGTTCTTCTTCTGACTCTCGTTTCTTAATTGAGTTCGGGGAGTGTCCTGCAAGGTTAATAATGATGGCATTTGTTATGTGCTTACTTTGTGCCAGACATTGTGCTAAACTCTAAGCAGATCGAGTTTTGTTCTGGTCCCCTACTCTTACCAGTCAATTAGTGGGTTTATTGAGCATTTATTGTGTGCAGAGCACTATTCTAAGCACTTCGAAGAGTACAATACAGTAGAGTTGGTAGATAGGAACCCTGCCCTCAAAGAGCTTACAATAGAGTGAGACCTTAAAGTAAATTACAGATAGGGGAAGCAACAGAGTATAATGATAAATCAGTCAATCAATCAATCAGTTGCATTTATTGAGCACTTACTGTGTGCAGAGCACTGCACTAAACGCTTGGGAAAGTACAACACAGCAATATAAAAGACACATCCCCTGCCCACGATGAGCTAAATTTCCAGACATCAAGGTACCCAGGGGCTGTCAGGACCAGAAAAAGGCAGTGAGGGCAGATGGGCTGAAAGACCCCAAATTCCACTACTCCAGGCCCAACTTGACAACTTCTCCCCTGACGGCCCTCCCCACCACCCTCTCATATCTGCCCCCCGCAACCTTGATCCTGGTCCAAGACCCCTGAGCTCTGAAGATTCCCCTGTGAGCTCTGGAGACTGGACCCCACCCCTCCCAACCCTCCCCGGAGGGAGACAGGGTAAGACACTGCTCTCATCAGCCAGCCACGGGGAGACTGGTCCTTACGCAGTCCAGAAGCAGTGTGTGCTCGGAATTTAGATTCCACTCTCAGGTCGCCGACGCATTCTCAGAAACAAAACAAGGCCCCCTTCTTGGCTTTCCACCCAGGAAACTGAGAAATAGGCTCTTTTGCTGTAAGCTGGGTAAAGCATTTGAATAAGTGATTTTCTCCCAAAAATCAATCGCTTCCCCTCGCCTTCTGCCAAACTGTCTCCTTCCACCCTCTACCAACCACACATCTGTCTCCTCCTCTCCTCTACTGACCCACACCCTCACCCTACCTCCCCAACTCCCACCACTCTGACTGGCCGTTTCCCTCCCCAGACCCTTCCCCTCTCATGGACCCCCAATCTCTTTCCCCTTTCATGCAAACCATCCTCCAACCCCAGGGCTCCTCCCAGCTCCAGGCCCCCGCCCCATGGAATTCCACGTAGAAATGAGAAAGGGGGTATCTGTGATGGGAAAGGACGAGGATAATGCAAAAGGGCATTCTATTAATAACTCGGGTGGATGAGAACTAATTTAACATAAAGGTGAGCTCCAGTACATTACCATCTTACCGTGCAAATGTGTCAGAATGTAATGAAATTCAGCTGGATGACATTCTTCTAATGGTCAGTGCAGTGGGGAGCACAGTCAGCCCGGGGGTGGGAGGAGGAACCGGGGGCATCTGAAGGGGAGGTATGTCAGGATCCTCGGCATCTGGCCCAAAGCTGAGATAATCGGGAATCACCAGGAACAGAGGTCTGCAAGATGAACCCTGGGGGACCGCACCTGTTCTCTCTGGCCCTCTACCCTGGCCTGCAAAAAGAGAAACAAATACATCACCATCATATGTTACTATGTGGTGGAAACTTGTGTGTGATGGACATGAACTGCTTATGACAATAATAATGGTTTTTGTTAAGCACTAAGTGCCTGACACTGTGCTAAACACGGGGGTAGAAACAATACAATCAGATCTGAGTCCCTGCCCCACAGAAACCTCACATTCTCGAGGCTTAGTGGAAAGAGCCCGGGCTTTGGAGTCAGAGGTCATTGGTTCAAATCCCGGCTCCGCCAATTGTCAGCTGTGTGACTTTGGGCACGTCACTTAACTTCTCTGTGCCTCAATTACCTCATCTGTCAAATGGGGATTAAGACTGTGAGCCCCACGTGGGACACCTCAATCACCTTGTAACCTCCCCAGCACTTAGAACAGTGCTTTGCACATAGTAAGCGCTTAATAAATGCCATTGTTATTATTATTATTATTAGAACAGATATCTTATCTCCATTTCAGAGGTTTGGAAGCTTCAGCCCGGAGAAATCAAGTGACTTGCCCAAGGCTACACTACAGAGCATTAGGATCCAGGTCCTTTGATTCCCAGACCTGTGCTTCTTCCACTAGGTCACACTGCTCTTCATACAGTAATTGTCAGGACTTATGTGTGGGATCCTTAGCAGCTTTCTAACTCCACCTTTAGAGTAGAAGCTTCTTGAAGGCAGGAAGCATGTGCTTTGCTTCCCTTGGACTTTCCCAAGCACTTAGGATAATGTACAGCACTCACTGCATGCTCAAAGAGTACAACTACCCTTAGGTTTTGCGGTTTCCAACTGCTTAGTAGAATATATTGTATTATTCTTATTAGCAGTAGTAGTAGTATTGTTTTTGTTGCTATTGTTATATTTGTTAAGCGTTCACTATATAACAACCACTATTCTAAGCGCTGTGGTAAATACAAGTTAATCAAGGTTGGACACAAACCCTTACCCACATGGGTCTCACAAATTAAGTAGGTGGGAGACCAGGAATTGAATCCCCTTTTATAGTTGAGATAACTGAGGCACTGGAAAGAGCATGGGCTTGGAAGACGGAGTTCGTGGGCTCTAATCCTGGCTCTGCCACTAGTCAGCTGTGTGACTTTGGGAAAATCACTTAATTTCTCTGTGCCTTAGTTACCCCATCTGGAAAATAGGGATCAAGACTGTGAGCCCCACATGGGACAACCTCATTACCGTGTATCTACCCCGGCGCTTAGACCAGTGCTTGAAACATAGTAAGCACTTAACAAATACCACCATTGTTATTATTATAATCTGGCAATCTGAAGATTGACTGGATGATGCTGAGGGAACTTGATATTCCAGCATTTTCACAGTCAGTAAATTCAGGTCTGTCTCCACTGCCAGAGTGGGTTGTGTGGGTTTGCCCACACAATATTCCCTCTCAGCCCCTCGACTGGGCTGCTGGCACATTTGGGGCTTCAGACAAGCTGAATTATACCCTAACATCCTCCAACAGGGTTATTTCCATTCCTGAGGCTGAGGCAGACTCAGTATGGGAAAGCAGTATGGCCTAGTGGATAGACCATGAGCCAAGGTATCAGAAAAACCTGAGTTCCAATACCAGATCTCCCACTTGTCTGTTGTGTGACTTTGGGCAAGGCACTTAACTCCTCTGTGTCTCAGTTATCTCATCAATAAAATGAGGATTAAGACAGTGAGCCTCATATGGGACATGGACTGTGTCCAAATTGATTAGCTTATTTCTACCCCAGCACTTAGAACAGTGCCTGGCACATAGTAAGTGCTTAGCAAATACCATAATAAAAGAAAAAAAAAGTATCTGGACAATTTGGTCCTGGCTTTCCACTGATTGAACCAGATATTTTGAGTGTTTGGGGGTGGAAGGACAGAAGTACTAAAACAGTACAAATCAAAATGCTTGTTTAATGCCTGTATTATCTGGTCAATTTGCGAGTTTGGCGCTGACTGCTTTTGTCTAAGAGTCCCAGGCAAACGTATTCAACAACATCATCATCCTCACTAGTATTTATTGAGCACCTACTGAGTTGAATTATGGAACTAAACGTGTGGGTGGATACCCCAGAAATAATACCCATTATCATTTGGATATTTAAATAAGCCTAAAAGCTCTTTTAAGGCTGTACAGCCTCAAACCTTCTCCAAGAGTGAAGAAGTAGCTTTAGTCTGGAGACCAAGTCCCATGAGATAGCATGTTATTCCAGGATGCCCTGGGGGTCTTTGTTACTTTGACTATGTCAACCCTCCATTTGACAACTTGTTCCGTCAATCTACTTACTCCTCAGTGGCACAGGGCTGATGGCTTCCAACCACCTCCCTTCCAGCTCTCTAAGACTTGAGACTTTCCCATTGTGCCTGAAGAGATCACAAATGGCAGCTTCATGGCCCATTTGCACTCTTTGGATAGACCTCCTAGTCGCCCATTAAAATCCCCACTCTCTTCATACCCCACATGGAAAGTTGGCACATATCAATAATAATAGTATTTGTTAAGCATTTACTCTGTGACAAGCACTGACCTAGTAGCTGGGGTACATAGATACCAGTTAATCAGGTCTGACACAGTCCCCACCTCACATGGGGTTCACAGGCTAAACAGGAAGGAGAACTGATATTTAATCTCCATTTTGCAAAGAAGAAAACTGAGGCCCAGAGAAGAGAAGGGACTTACCCAAGGTCACATAGCAGTCAAGCGGCAGAGCCAGGAGTCTTGACTCCCAACCCCTTGCTCTTTCCAGTTTCCCGTGTCCTCCACTGTCACCCCAAGATCCCAGCTCCACCTTCCACCCTGTTTTTCTGACTATCTCCACCTCAAAATCCCACAGGGTGTTTCATCTCCATTTTCCACTCACTGCAGGAAAGGAGCAGGATGAGAACCACCCAGAGGAAGGCAGAGATGGCCTTGTAAAAACCACAAGGGCTGGCACTCTCTTTTAGCAGGGATATTTTCAATACAAGGCTGGAGTTTGCGCCACCAGAGTGCTGTCAGCCCTTGATGGGTGTGGGAGAGATAGAAGTAGGGGAGGGAATCTCTCCCCATTACTCCCCACCTGCCAGTCCCCAACACACACACTCCCCATACACCCCCGCCCCCCAACATCACCTTACACTGAGATTCCCGGTTAACATAATGAGATTAGCCTTGGGCTGCAGAGAGCCCTGCTTTCACCCTGCCAAACTCTGTCAGCCCACATGGGACATTCCCTTTATAAGTACATTAAAAGCCAAAAAAAAAAAAAAAAATCCTGTCATCAGAAGACAAGCACAACAATCTAGAAGCTTGGGTTTCTCCCCCAATCTGATTACAATGGCAGGGAAAGGACACATGCCTAATTAAGCTGCCAATCAGGCAGAAAAGATCTGCATAAGATTCCTGTTTACGGGGATAGCTCAGATTGGCCGTGGGAGAGACGTCTGCTTGGGGTTGCCTGCGAGGTCCTCAGGGAGCTTCAGGACACTCAGCATACTGAAGAATGAGCCCTTCCCTACCTGCTTCTCCGCAGGTTTACCCTAGTGGTATGCCACGGGTGGTCCTGGCCGGTCAATCAATAAACAGTGGTATTTACTGAGCGCTTATCCAGTGCAGACCATTGTACTCGGTGCTTGGGAGATTATGATACAACAGAGCTGGTAGACACATTCCCTGCCCACAACAAGTTTACAGTCTACAGGGGGAGATTCTTTTACTCCAGTGTCTGAGGCTCTCCTTTACAGGTTCCTCCCGACAGGAGGGGGTGGGCAGTGTATCCCATTCTTGTCCTCCCCAAACCCCCTGGTTCTCCCATTGTCCTCCAGATACAATGGCACTGCCCAGGAGGAAGTTTCCACACCTTCAGAGAAGTAGCATGGCATAGTAGATAGAACACGGGCTTGGGAGTCAGAAGGTCGTGAGTTCCAATCCCGGCTCCACCACTCATCTGCTGTGTGACCTTGGGCAAGTCACTTCAATTCTGTGGGCCTCAGTTACCTCATCTGTAAAATGGGGATTAAGACTGTGAGCCCCACTGGGGGCAGAGACTGTATCCAGCTTGATTTGATTGTGTCCACCCAGTGCTTTGTACAATCTGTGGCACATAGTAAGTGCTTAATAAATACCATAATTGTCATTAATAATAATAATGATGGCATTTATTAAGTGCTTACTATGTGGAAAGCACTGTTCTCAGTACTGAGGAGGTTACAAGGTGATCAGGTTGTCAAATGTGGGGCTCACAGTCTTAATCCCCATTTTACAGATGAGGTAACTGAGGCACAGAGAAGTGAAGTGACTTGCCCAAAGTCACACAGCTGACAATTGGTGGAGCCGGGATTTGAACCCATGACCTCTGACTCCAAAGCCTATGCTCTTTCCATTGAGCCATGCTGCTTCTCCTCCTTCTTCCTCCTACTGACACTGTGACCCCCATGTGGGACCTAATGATTTTATATCTACCCCAGAGATTAGTTCAGTGCTTGCCACGTATTAAAACCCTTAATGATTATTATAATAGAGCACTTACTGTGAGCAGAGCACTGTACTAAGTTCTTGGGAGTACAACAGAATCAGTACTCCTGTTTTCTACCCACAGCCAATCGATCAATGATATTCATTGAGCATTTACTATGTGCACAGCACTGTACTAAGCACTTGAGAGAGGACAATACAACAGAGTTATCAGACACATTCCCTGCCCACAAGGAGCTTATGGTCTAGAGAAGATTCAATATGATGACTCCTACAGGGACTAGCAGTTCTAGCAGAACAGTCAGTCAGTCATATTTATTGAGTGCTTACTCTGAGCAGAGCACTGTACTAAGCGCTTGGGAGAGTACAATATAAGAGACATATTCCCTGCCCACCATGAACCTACAGTCTAAAGCGGGAGAAAGACATTAATATAAATAAGTAAAATTTCAGATATGTACATATCTGCACATATCTGCAGATCTGCAAAGAAGCAACATGGGTCAGTGGAAAGAGCATGGGCTTTGGAGTCAGAGGTCAAGGGTTCAAATCCCAGCTCCACCAATTGTCAGCTGTGTGACTTTGGGCAAGTCACTTAACTTCTCTGTGCCTCGGTTCCCTCATCTGTAAAATGGGAATTAAGGCTGTGAGCCCCACATGGGACAACCTGATCACCTTGTATCCCCCCAATGCTTAGAAAAGTGCTTTGCACATAGTAAGCACTTAGCAAATACAACAGTGCTTTGCACATACTGAGCGCTTAACAAATACCATCATTATTATTATTATAAGTGCTTTGGTTCTGGGAGAGGGCTGCAGAAGCCCGGTAGAGAGTGATAAACCCAGAGTGGAACGACAAGTTCTATGAGTCAGACCAGCCCAAAAAGAGTAAGAGAGAAAGAAATTGGAAGAGACGTTGGAGAACAGAGAGAAGTTTAATGGTCTGTGGCTTCCAGAAGCCTGAGAGCTTGGGTGCAAGGTTTGGAGGGGGGAGACAGTATTAATTAGGGTGAGGTGGCCCTGTTTTTTGTATTTAAAGTGGAAGGTGTTGTGTCCCGAAGGGTGACTCAGGAAACCCCAATTAAATTCTTTCCTCTTTTTTATCTTGGTAAAACAAATAAAATACTTTGAGCAACTTCAAGCTTTCTGGAGACCTAAGAAAATGATTGCTTGACTGGATGGTTAATTGCTTCCCCGAAAAAGGAATGTGCCTACTAGCTAAGCCTTCAGGCCAAGGGACTGGGCTTCAACGTCTAATCCAGGAGGAGGCGGAGCTGGGGGGAACTGAGAAGCATCGTGGCTCAGTGGAAAGAGCACAGGCTTTGGAGTCAGAGGTCATGGGTTCAAATCCCAGCTCCACCACTTGTCAGCTGGGTGACTTTGGGCAAGTCACTTAACTTCTCTGTGCCTCAGTTACCTCATCTGTAAAATGGGAATGAAGACTGTGAGCCCCCCGTGGACAACCTGATCACCTTGTTACCTCCCCAGTGCTTAGAACAGTGCTTTGCACATAGTAAGTACTTAATCAATGCTATTATTATTATTATTATTATTATTATTATTATTATTATCTGTAAGGGAGGGAAGTTAAGGTTGCGTTGGCCTGGGATTTGCTGGTTTTTGAAATCTACCCATCAAGGGTGGCAGTGTGACCTAGTGGAAAGAGCATGGGCCAAGGAGTGAGAGAACCTGAATTCATTCATTCATTCATTCATGCAATCATATTTATTGAGCACTTACTGTGTGCAGAGCACTGTACTAAGCTCTTGGGAAGTACAAGCCGGCAACATATGGAGAAGATCCCTACCCAACAACGGGCTCGCAGTCTAGAAGAGGGAGACAGACAACAAAACAAAACATGTAGACAGGTGTCAAAACTGTCAGAATAAATAGAATTACAGCTATATGCACATCATTAACAAAATAGAGTGGTAAATGTGTACAAGTAAAATAAATAAGAGTAATAAATCTGTACAAATATATACAAGTGCTTTGGGAAGGGGAAGGGGGTAGGGCAGAGAAGGGGGGATGGGGAGGAGGAGAGGAAAAAAGTCTCAGTCTGGGAAGGCCTCCTGGAGGAGGTGAGCTCTCAGCAAGGCTCTGAAGGGAGGAAGAGAGCTGGTTTGGAGGATGTGCGGAAGGTGGGCATTCCAGGACAGGGGAAGGATGTGGGCCAGGGGTCGACAGCAGGACTGGAGATTACGAGGCACAGTGAGGAGGTTAGTGGCAGAGGAGCGGAGGGTGCGGGCTGGGCTGTAGAGGGAGAGAAGGGAGGTGAGGTAGGAGGGGGCGAGGTGATAGCCTTGGAACTGAGAGTGAGGAGTTTTTGCTTGATTCATAGGTTGACAGGTGAACCACTGGAGATTTTTGAGGAGGCGAGTGACATGCCCAGAGCATTTCTATACAAAGATAATCCGGGCAGTAGAGTGAAGTACAGACTGAAGCGGGGAGAGACAGGAAGTGTAAACTGAAACAGGGAGAAACAGGAAGTATAGACTGAAGTGGGCAGAGACAGGAGTAAGGGAGATCAGAAAGGAGGCTGACGCAGTAATCATTCTAATCCCGGCTTGGCCACTTGTCTGCTGTGTGACCTAGGGAAAGTCACAGCTTTTCTGTGCCTCAGTTCCCTCATCTGTGAAATGGGGATTAAGACCTTGAGCCCATGTGAGACACAGACTGTGTCCAACCTGATTAGCTCATATCTACCCCAACATTTAGAACAGTACCTGGCACTTAGCACTTGAAAAACATCATAAGAAAGGTATATTTTGAGCACTTACTGGGTACAGAGCACTGTACTAAACACTTGGGAGAGCACAATACTACAGAACTGGTAGATAGGATCCCTGCCCTATAGGACTTTACAATCCACTGGGGGCATCCAGGATTCTAGCTGCTGGGACCCAAGAAAACAGCAGAGAGAAGCCCAACACCCCCAGTCCCTCTTTGCCAGATTGCTGATTGGAAGAATACATCAGTCTTTGAGTTGTTGGTTAGGTCATGGGCTTGTCATCATCTAATTGGTTCCCCTCATCAATTAAGTTGTTAAGACGAGCTGCCATTTTTTGGTATTCTGTCTGTTTGTGTGGATTTTTAGCATCTCCTCCTCCTCTTCTCCCTCTGCCCAGTAGACTTCAGAGTATAGGATCCATGTCTAACTGTCACCTGTATACTCTCTCCCAGTGCTTAGTACAGTGCTTTCTGCACACAGTAAATGCTTAATAAATACTATCACTACTAATTGTTGGGTTGTGCAAGTATTTCAAGGGAATAATCCACACATACAATGGGAAGGTCCTGGTAGTAGTATATTTATTATTATTATACTTGTAGAGCATTTACTATAATAATAATAATTATGGCATTTGTTAAGCACTTACTATATGCCAAGTGCTGTTCCAAGCACTAGGGTAGATGCAAGGTAATCAAGTTGGACACAATCCCTCTTCCACATGGAGCTCGCAGTCCTTATCCCCATTTTATGGATGAGGTAACTGAGGCACAGAGAAGTTAAGTGACTTGCCCAAGGTCACACAGCTGACAAGTGGCAGAGCCAGGATTAGAACCCACATCCTCTGAATCCCAAGCCTGTGCTCTTGACACTAGGCCACACCAAGCACTGTATTAAGTATTAGGGTAAATGCAGGATAGTCATGTTGGATACAGTCCCTGTTGGGGATTCACAGTCTAAATTGGTGGGAGTAAGATTTAATCCCCATTTTACAAATGAGAAAACTGAGGCACAGAGAAGTTAAGTGACTTTCCCAAGGTTAAAAAGCAGACAAGTGGTGGAACTGGGATTAGAACCCAGGTCTTCTGAATCTCGGGCCTGTGCTTTTTCCCCTATACCACCCTGCTTCTCATGGAGTAGGTCTTTGTTTTCTGGCTAATGGGATCTTTCAGGTTTCCAAGGCTCCCTCTCACTCTCTCTCTCTGTCCATCTGTCTATTCTTCTCTCTCCATCTCTCTTTCTTTCTTTCTCTCCCCCCAAACTATTCTGAGTGTAAGATCTGACATATGGGTGATGCTACATGTTTATGAGCTCATGTCAAGTGCTAAATGCAGTACTGATCTTCCACATATGTCAAGGAATGTATCACCTTGTCAGGGCTCTGGAGAGATGGCAAGGCAGAATGGTTAGGAGAAAATTCTGATGGCGACCTGCTGTGGGGGCTTGCAGATCCTTGCCTCAATGTGATGATGCCCAGACTGAGGCAGCACTCTTGGGTTGTCTACCCAGGGCATTTGTGGGGAGTGGGTTGCTGGAAATCTAGTGCCAGGGTGCTGGGCTGATGGCAGGGGCCAGTCCAGGGTTTGCCCCTGTCCCCGGAGGAGCTGACCAGAGACCCCTACCTCAGTCCCCTAGAAGGTCCAGCCCAACCCTCTGCCATTACTGCCTGCAAAGCCATGCTCCATCCGGGATCTGAGCTTCCTGCTCAGAAACTCTGGAGCTGAGATAAAACCAGTCCACGGGGTGGTGGGGGTGGAAAGAGTAGAGCCCTCCCCAGAGGGACTGTGGCATCACAATAATAATAAAAATAACAACTTTGGTATTTGTTAAGTGCTTATTATTGCCAGGCAGTGCTCTAAGCACTGGGGTGGATAGAAGCAAATGGGGTTGGATGCACTTCCTGTCCCACGTGAGACTCACAGTCTCAATTGCCATTTTACAGATGAGGTAAGGGAGGCAGAGAGAAGAGAAGTGACTTGACCAAGGTCACATAGCCTACAAGTGGCAGAGTCAGAATTAGAACCCAGATCCCTATGACTCCTAGGCCAATGCTCTATCCACTAAGCCATGCTGGTTCTCTACTGTCGATTGATTGCTTGATGGGATGAGAGCAGGAGATGTGGTTCTTCTGATTCCCTAGTTCCCGGAGCCTCCAACCTCTATGCCAATGCCTAGGTCTCTCTGGGGACCCCTCAGGTGAGGGGTCATTCCCCAGACTAAGATGCATTGCTCTGAGAGAACAGTTCTCCAGGTTCTGTTGGCAGTTTTCGTGCCTGGGCACTGTACCCATCCGGCCTGAACCTTGAAGAAAACCAGGAGTCAGGGTAAAAAGGGCCAACTGGGGAATGGGGATAGCCATTAAACACCTGGATGGTTCATTTTCAGTCCCTGAACAAGGCTTTAACTGTCTGACTTGGGCCCTTGGCCCAATCTTTCTGGTTCCACCACACTGCTCTGGGTGGGTACAATATTTCAGTTGTTGAAAGGGCCTCTATGGGTGAGGCAGAAACAAACCTCGGTTAAGAAGTCAGTCAGTCAGTCATATTTATTGAGCACTTGCTGTGTGCAGAGCACCGTACTAAGTACTGGGGAGAGTACAATATAACCATAACAGGCACATTACAATATAACAGGTACATTCCTTGCCCACAATGAGTTTACAATCTAGAGAGGGAGACTGACAGTAACAGAAATAAATAAATCACAGATACAGATGTAACTGCTGTGGGGATGAAGGGAGATGTGGGGATGGAGGATGAATAAAGGGAGCAAGTCAGGGCAACACAGAAGGGAGTTGAAGAAGAGGAAATAAGGGCTTAATCAGGAAAGATCTCTTGTAATCAATCAATCAATGGATTTACTGAGCGTTCACTGCATGCAGAGCATTGTACTAAGCCCTTGGGGAAGTACAGTGTCAAAGATTTTAAAGTCTAGAGGGGGAGGCAGACATTAAAATAAATTATGGATATGAACTGGAGAAGCAGCATGGCCTAGTGGATAGAACACGGGTCTTGGGAGTCAGAAGGACCGGGTTCTAATCCTGGCTCCACCACTTGTCTGCTGTGTGATCTTGGGCAAGTCACTTCACTTCTCTGTGCCACAATCCCCTCATCTAAAAAATGGGATTGAAATTGCGAGTTCCATATGGAACAAGGACTGTGTCCAGCCTGATTGCCTTGGATCTACCGCAGTGCTTAGAACAGTGCTTGACACATAGTAAGTGCTTAACAAATACCAGTATTATCGTTATTACTTAAGTACTAAAGGACTTAGGGTGGGGTGAATATCAATTGCTTAAAGGGGACAAATCCAAGGGCAAGGGTGATGCCAATGGGAGAGAGAGTAGGGGAAACGAGGGCTTAGTCGGGGAAGACCACTTGAAGGAGATATGATTTTAATAAGGTTTTGAAGGTGGGGAGAGGGGTGGTCTGTTGGATGTGAAGGGGAAGGGAGTTCCAGATCAGAGGGAGGTTGTGGGCGAGAAGTTGGTGGTGAGATAGATGAGATCAAGGTTGGTGTTGGAGAAGCAAAGTGTGTGGGCTGGGATGTAGTGAGAAATCATCCAGGTAAAACAGGAGGAGGTGAGGTAACTGAGTGTTTTAAAGAGGTTGGTAAGGAGTTTCTTTTTGATGAGGAGGTAGATGGGCAACACTGGAAGTTCTTGAGGAAAGCACTCCTATTGGCTACAAACTTTTCCTACTTTCCAGGCCCAAGGGAGGATTGCAGAGAAGGTTTCTCCATATACACTCTGTCACTAGTTCCCCCGGATAAATTGATATTCCACAGTTCTGCCCAAAATCCCCCGAGAATCCCACCTTCTCCACCTCCCCACTCATTCCCAGCATGCTGAGTCACACCAACCCACAGCCACTTCGAGTCATGACCTATTTAATACTCCATTAGCAACGCTTCTTCATTCATTCACTCAATTGGCACTTGGAAGAGTACAATGCAACAGTAAACAGTCACATTCCCTGCCCACAATGAGCTTACAGCCTAGAGTTGGGGAGACAGACATCAATACCAATAAATAAAATGACAGATATGTACATAAGTGCTATGGGGCTGGGAGACGGAAGAGCAAAGGGAGTAAGGGAGATACAGAAGGGAGTGGGAGATGAGGAAAAGTGGGGCTTAGTCTGGGAAAGCCTCTTGGAGGAGATGGGCCTTCAGTAAGATTTAGAAGGGGGAGAGAATAATTGTCTGTCAGATTTGAGGAGGGAGGGCATTCCAGGCCAGAGGCAGGATGTGGGCTAGATGTCGGCATTGGGACAGGGGAAATTGAGGCACGGTGAGGCAGACTGGGTGTAGAAGGAGAAAAGTGAGGTGAGGTAGGAGGGAGCAAGATGGTGTAGTGTTTTAAAGCCAATAGTGAGGAGTTTTTGTTTGATATGGAGGTGGACGGACAACCACTGGAGTTTTTTGAGGAGCAGGGTGATGTGTCCTGAATCTTTTTAAAGAAAAATGATCCAGGCAGCAGAGTGAAGTATGGACTGGAATGGGGAGAGACAGGAGACTGGAAGGACAGCAAGGAAGCTGATGCAGTAATCCAGGCAGGATAGGACCAGTGATTGTATTAACATGGTAGCGGTTTGGATGGAGAGGAAAGTGTGGATTTTAGTGATGTTGTGAAGGTGGGACTGACAGGATTTAGTGACGGATTGAATATGTGGGTTGAATGAGAGAGAGGAGTCAAGGATAACACCAAGGTTAAAGGTTTGTGAAACTGATGCCATCTACAGTGATGGTAAAGTCAGGGGGAGGACAGGGTTTGGGTGGGAAGATAAGGAGCTCTGCTTTGAACATGTTAACTTTGAGGTGACAGGAGGACAGCCAAGTAGAGATGTTTTGAAGACAACAGGAGTTGCAAGTCTGGAGAAAGGGAGAGACATCAGGGCTGGAGATGCAGATTTGGGCATCATCTGAGTAGTGGTAGTAGTTGAAGCCATGGTAGCGAATGAGTTTCCCAAGGGAGTGGGAGTAGATGGACAATAGAAGGGTGACCCAGAACTGAACCCTGAGGGACCTTCAGAGTTAGGAGGTGGGAGGCAGAGTTATAGAGAGGCAAGCAGTGGGACCCACTGGAAAGAGCACCAGCCTGGGAGTCAGAGGACCAGAGTTCTAATTCTGCCCCTGCTACTTGCCTGTTCTGTGACCTTGGGCAAGTTCACTTCACTTCTCTTCACCTCAGTTTCCACATCTGCAAAATGGGGATTCAGTGCCTGTTCTCCCTCTCAGACTGTGAGCCCCGTGTGGGCAGGGACTGAGTCTGACCTGATTTCCTTGTAACTATGCCGGGATTGAGCATATAGTAAGTGCTTAACGAATAATGCAGTTGTTATTACATAAGTATAATCAGTTCTCTTATTTATCCTGCTTACTTGACTCACAAATACATTTACACCTATCTCTCTCCTCATGGGCGTAGATTATAGCTCATGCAGTTGCGATACTTTCCCAAGTAATTTGGTGCATTATATCCGGTGGGGACTCAATAAATAAGATTGATGAGAAGCAGCGTAGCCTAGTGGAAAGAGCACAGGACTGAGAGTGAAACTTGAATTCTAAACCCCAGCTCCATCACTTGCTCACGGGGCAACCTTGGGCAAGTCATTTGGCTTCTCTGGGCCTCAGTTCCCTCAAATGTAACCTAGGGTTAAAATACCTGTTCTCCCTCCTCATTAGACTGTGAGTGTCCAGCGGGACAGGGACTGTGTCAGATCTGATTGTATTTTATGTACCCCAGAGCTTAGCTCAGTGCTTAACCCGTAGCAAGCAGTTAACCAATACCGCAGTAATTTTTATCAGTATTGTCAACACTACTTCTAGGTGTCTAAGGGAGCCCCCTCACCCCAAACTCAAAGGCATGGGAGAAAGGTGAGTCAGGTGTGTTTGCTAAACAGCCTCTCTCTGGAGTTGGCCATTATGTAGGAAACTTAAGATAGATCCCAAACCGGTTCTCTAAATTGTATTCTGAGGCTATTTAGTGCTTTTGTCAGGTGCCTGCATTGTGTAGGCAAAACCTCATTTTAATCACTGAACTGCCAGGAGTGAAGCACAGAGTAGGCTTGAAATACCAAGAGCAGGACAGCTTCACATGCCTCTGCAGTCAGCTCAAGCTGTCCTATTCAAACTCTACTTCCTGTCAATCTTCCTCTTCTTTTTCTGCCCACTTTAATTTTTTGCCGGCACACCCTTTACCATTCAGTTTCCTGCAAACCTCAGGAAAGAGAAGCAAAATTAATACAGTCAGATGCTTCAAAAAGTGCTTGCCTGGCAACATTGTGGAATAGCTTTCAGATGCCATTCTGAGATGAGAATATACCAGTTATACCCCATTGTTTGTCAGAGGAACTAGCAGCAGGATGGAAGCTGGTTGTCCTTCTGGAACAAATGTGCTGGTGGGAAGAGATGGAGAGAACAGAGAAATAGGATCTCCAGGAAGGAATGCCGGGGAGAATGGGTGTAGAGGGGCATGCTGGGGATGGAAGGATATAGGATTATTAATGAAAAATTATGGTATTTGTTAAGTGCTCTCTAATAATAATTGTAGTATTTCTTATGTGCCAAGAACTGTACTCAGTGCTGGGTAGCTACAAGGTCATCAGGTCACACATGGGGCTCACTCATACAGATGAGGGAACTGAGGCCCAGAGAAGTTGTGACTTGCCCAAGGTCATGCAGCAGAAAACCAGAAGAGCTGGGATTAGTCAGTCAGTCATTTACTGAGTGCTTGCTGTGTACAGAGCACTGTACTAAGCTCTTGGGAGAGTACAATATAGCAATACAACAGAGACATTCCCTACCCAAAGTGAGTTTATTGTCTAGATGGGGAAATTGGAACCCAGGTCCCCTGACTTCCAGAACTCTGGTCTTTCCAGTAGGCCTCATTGCTTCCCTATGGTCAAGCACTATGTTAATCATGGATAGATACGAGATAATTAGATCAAACACGGACTATCTCCCACATTGAACGCCCAGTCTAAGTAGGAGGGGGGAACAGGTTTAAATCCCCATTTGACAGATGAGGAAATGAGGCCCAGAGAAATAAAGTGACTTGCCCAAGGTCTTACAGTAGGACTGGGATTAGAATCCAGGTCCTCTAGTACCCAGACCTGGTCTCTCTCCCCTGGGTCACGCTGCTTTCCTAGCTTTTGGATACACAAAAGCTCTTCCCCGAGTTCTACCCAGCCGTCTCTCAGAGTGGTGTTCTGGTCTACCACAAGGGATATGGGTTCTGCCCCCAGAGATTTAGGTAGGTATTCACCCCATCCTCACCCCCACAGCACAGATGTGCAGGTCCTAGAACACAGATGCTTCCCCTACCTGTTATTTATTTTCACATCTGTCTCCCCCTCTAGACTGTCAGTTCCTCTACGGTGAGGCCCAGACCCCCTGTCCGGAGCCAGAGGACTGAAAAAGAAGGTCGGGCTGGGGCTTGAAGTTTGCCAGCGCAGGCAGGGCCCAAGTCCAGCCAGGACCAAAGTGGAGTTTGGCCTCTGAGTCCCAAGATTGGCTCCCCATCTTCACACTCAGCCTCCAAGAAGGGCAGCAGCAGGGGAATGAGGCTCAGACCACTGAAAGTCCAGTAGCTATGGCCAGAAGGACCGTGATCCCCCCCACACCCTGATCCCTAACCCATCCCTACCCCACTTGCTGTGCGGCCCCAGAGCCACCACCGTCCCTCTCTGGTCCTGCCTCTACCCTGTAAAGGCTGGAGGGTAGTAGGACAGGGGGCATGGAGACAGTGGGGAGCTGGGAGAGCGTAAGAGGTTTTGGAACTGCCTGCAGCATGTCCAGAGAAGCAACGTGGCCTAGTGGAAAGAGCCAAAGGCTAAGAGCCAGGACAGTTGGGTACTGATCATGGCCCTCCCTCTTTTCTGCTGTATGACCTTGAGCAAGTCACTTAACCTCCCTAAGCTGTGTTTCCTTATCTGTAAAAATGGAGACAAGATACCTGTTCTCCCTTCAGTCTTACATTGTGAGCCCCGAGGGAGGACAGGGACTGTGTCTGATGTGGTTCTGTTGTGCTTATTCCAGCTCTTAGGACAGTGCTTAGCACATAGTAAGCACTTAACAAATTCCACTGTTATTATTGTCATTATTACAGTATAAACTGGGAGAAGCAGCGTGACTTAATGGAAAGAGCACAGGTTTGGGAGTCAGAGGTCGTGGGTTCTAATTCTGACTCCGCCGCTTATCAGCTGTGTGACTTTGGGCAAGTCACTTAACTTCTCTGTGCTTCAGTTACCTCATCTGTAAAATGGGTATTAAGACTATGAACCCCACGTAGGACAACCTCATTACCTTGTATCTACCCCAGTGCTTAGAACAATGCTTGGCACATAGTAAGCGTTTAACAAATACCATCATTATTATTATTATTATTATACTAATCTCTGCCACTCAGGCTGTCTACTTCCCATGAGCCCAGTCTTGACATTCCTTGAGAATGTCCAGATCACTCTTTCTTCTTCTTTCTTTTTATGGAATTTTTAGGTGCCTACAATGTGCCAGGCACTGTACTGAGCATTGGCATAGATACAAGAAAATTGAGCTGGTCTTCGTTTTACCGAAAGCTCACAGGCTTAATTCACATTTTACTGATGAGGGAACTGAGGCACAGAGAAGGTCACCCAGCAGATAAGTGGCATATCCAGGACTAGAACCCAGGTCCTCTAACTCCCAGGCCTGTGTTCTTTCTACTGGGCCATGCTGCTTCTCACTGCACTTAGTACAGAGTTTGGCACACAGTAAGCACAAAGCACTTGTGTATAAATGTACCTATCTAAAATTCTTTTTATTTGTATTGATACCCATTTACTTGTTTTGATGTGTACATATCTATAATTCTATTCATTTATATTGAAGCCCGTTATCTTGTTTTGATGTCTGCTTCCCCGCTTCTAGACCGTAAGCCCGGTGTAGGCTGGGATTGTCTTTATTGCTGAATTGTACTTTCCAAGGGCTTAGTACAGTGCTCTGCACACAATAAGCGCTCAATAAATATGACTGAATGAATGAATGAATAAATAAGTGTCATTGATCGATTGATTGATAATCGCTCCACCCGCTCCATTCACTCAGTCAATCAATCAATCTCTGGTATTTATTGAGTACTTACTACGTGCAGAACACTGTACTAAGCGCTTGGGAGAGTACAATGCAACAGAATTAGCCAACACGTTCCCGGCCCTTAATGAGCTCCTCCTCATTCTATTCCTTCTATCTCTCGCTGGCCATTCAGCTCTGGTCAAAGCTCACCAAAATTTCAGAGCTTCTTAGTCTCTCCTTCCCTGTCTCCTTTCAACCTTCTGCTTCCCTTCTCTGTCCTTGGCTGACCTCTGCAACTCCTCCTCTTTTCTCTCCATTGCTCTTGGCTTAAACGGGGAAATCCTGGGATGAAACTATAACTAGGTCATCCAGGGTCTCTTTCCCAAGGGCTTCGCGTTTCTGGGTGTCTTGCATAAGGCTGGGGAACCCCCTCTGGACACACCATGTGCTCCACATCCCTGGTGCCTGGGTTTGACATTCAGAGATTGGGGTTTGGCTCTGCCTGGGACTAAAACTTCGGGAGCACCTGCAGGCTTTAAGCCGATCCACATCAACATCCTCCCCCATGCTGCCTCTTTCCTCCTTTTCATAGCAGGCAGGAGGGAAGGAAAGGATCCAGGGGAGGCCAGGCTGAGCCAGGGAGGGGCAGGACAGATGTGCTCAGTGAGACTGTTTTCTTCATCCCCACCATTGGCCAGTACTAGCTTATAATAACAGCAATAATAATAATAATAATAATAACAGTAAAAATAATAATAATGGCATTTATTAAGCACTTACTATGTGCAAAGCACTGTTCTAAGCGCTGGGGAGGTTACAACGTGATCAGGTTGTCCCACGGGGGGCTCACAGTTTTAATCCCCATTTTTACAGGTGCAGTAACTGAGGCACAGAGAAGTTAAGTGACTTGCCCAAAGTCACAAAGCTGACAACTGGCAGAGCCAGGGTTTGAAGCTCAGTGGAAAGAGCCCGGGCTTTGGAGTCAGAGGTCGTGGGTTTGAATCCCGGCTCTGCCACATGTCTGCTGTGTGACCTTGGGCAAGTCACTTAACTTCTCTGAGCCTCAATTACCTCATCTGTAAAATGAGGATTAAGTCTGTGAGCCCCACATGGGACAACTGGATCTCATTGTATCCCCCCAGCGCTTAGAACAGTGCTTTGCACATAGTAAGCGCTTAACAAATGCCACCATTATTATTATGATTATTATTATTATTACCTCTGATTCCAAATCCCAGGCTCTTTCCACTGAGCCACGCTGCTTCTAATAAGGTCTGTGGTATTTGCTAAGCACTTACTGTGTTCCGGGCACTGTACTAAGCTCTGGGGGAAGATACAGTAGAATCAGGTTGGACACAGTCCCTGTCCCACATAGGGCTCACAAACTTAATCCTGTAAACAGATGAGGTAACTGAGGCACAGAGAAGCTAAGTGACTTTCCCAAGGTCACCCAGCAAACATGTGGCAGAGCCAGGATTACAACCCAGGTCCTTCTGACTCCCAGGCCTGTGCTCTAGCCATTAAGCCACACTGCTTCTCTAAAATTAAGTGCTTACTATGTGTCAAGCACTGTTCTAAGCTCCTGGGTAGATATAGTGTAATCAGGTAGGACAGAGTTCGGGTCCCAGATGAAGCTCACAATCTTAATCCCCACTTTACAGATGAGGTAACTAAGGCAAAGAGAAGTTAAGTGACTTGCCCAAGGTCATTTGGCAGACAAGTGGAGGAGCCAAAATTAGAACCCAGGTCCTCTGGCTCCCAGGCCCATAGTCTTTCCACTAAGGCCACGTTACCTACCATAGTCTCAGGTTGTTGATGGTAAAGGTAGCATTAACAGTTAGCTACTAATGACACTATTTCTTCACTGTGCCTTAGAATTTACATCCCAGATTTAATGAACAGTTCCAACTAGATTTCCTGTTCCCCTTCACTTCCTGACCCAAATCTCCCTGCAGTGTCACCAGCGTGGTATTAAAGGATGGTCAGGATCTCCGCTCCCAAGAGCAGAACTGTACTGTGACAGGGAGGGGATGAGGGTCCAGGAGGAGAAGTCCCTGTGCGACTTTGAGCAGGTCACTTAACCTCTCTGGACCTCAGTTTCCTCATCTATAAAATGGGGATAAAATCTCTGCTCTTCTAGGTGAAGAAGCAATAGGATTTATTGAAAGCAGCTGCCGTCTGTGCCACTCTTCCTCTCTCTTAGATGATGAGTCTTTAGCAGGACAGAAAACGTGTCTGACCTGAATCCCAGTGCTTAGTACAGTGCTTGGGACATAGGAAGTACTTAATATATACCATTACTAAGATTTGGTCTCCTCTTTCAGAAGCCCACTTGAGCCCTGGCTAATGGGTAGATCTTCCTTGGGTCTGCCCTGAATCCATCTCACTGTTTCTGTTAGTCTTTGTGGAGGACACAGACCGTCAGTATCAGGCCATTTTTATGCTCTCAAGGTCAATGAAGCCCATTGAACCTACATTGGTGTTCACAACTGAGCCTGACTGCACCAAGTGCTTCAAGCATTGCATCACACCTACGGGAAGTTCAGTAAATACCATTCCTAGCTCCAGATGGTCAAGGTAAATCACATTTTCACATACGGTGCAGGAGGTATATGGAAAAGAAACATTTCAAAATCTTTCTGTGGGCTAGGATCATGTGTTTTGCTCCCAAACGCTTACTATAGTGCTTTGCTCTTAGTCAAATGCCATTCAGATATGAATGTGATAGACGTCGTTGAGGGTGTAATGGAAAGCATCTCCAAAGGAAAATTCTCTCCCTGCCTTTCCAACTCCATCTCTCTCTTTAATAGTCTTTCTCTCACTCTCTCTTTTGTTTGTGGTATTTGTTAAGTGCTTACTATGTGCCAACACTGTATTAAGCTCTGAGGTAGATACAAGCTAACCAAGTTGGACACGGTCCCACACAGGGCTCACAGTTGTAATCCCCCTTTTATAGATGAGGTAACTGAGGCACAGGGAAGATAAGTGACTTGCCCAAGGTCACACAGAAGATAAGTGGTGGAGGTGGAATTAAAACGCAGGACCCTCTGTCACCTAGGCCCACGTTGCTTCTCAAAGAGTCTCTGACTCTTTCCTCCCCCGTCTCCCTTTCCATCTCTCTTTTCTGATTGGCTCTCAGGCTCTCAGACTTCTTGATTCCTTGAGTTGTTTCTTTCTCCTTGTGTGACCTTGGTTGATTCATTTCAACCCACCTGGGCCTCGGTTTACCAATCTTTAAAATGGCAGTTTTGCCAGTTCATCTTCCCTCCACTCTTCCCCTTGAAAGGATCACTCTTTGGTCACAATCTTCATGGCCAGCCTGCTGAGTATGTGTCTCTGTGCAGCAATTTGGGATTCCTGACTGCAAACCGTCATTGACATGCCAGGTGCCGTCTCCCTTTGATTATTCTATCATTGTGCAATATGGAGTTTGTAACTATTCATCAGAAAAACAGGTTTAAACATCTCAGTTTTATGAACTGAGTGTGGTGTAGTAATGCAAATCGTTCTCATGATTGTACCATTAGGCTAAGGCCTGAAGAAATATGGAAGAAACAAAAATCGCTGAAGGGAGAAAAAATGAACAAAAGGAAGGAAGAGGGTGGTAAAATCAACTAGGCAGCATGGCATACTGGATAGAGCACGACCCTGGTGGTCAGAAGGACATGGGTTCTCATTCTGGCTCTGCCACTTGTCTGCTGTGTGACCTTGAGCAAGTCACTTCACTTCTCAATGAAGCCCCTCAAACCTACATTGCCTCAGTTACCTCATCTGTAAAATGAGGATTAAGATGGTGAGTCCCACATGGGACATGGACTGCTTCCAACCTGATTAGCTTGTATCTACCCCAGTGTTTAGTACAATGCCTGGCACATAGTAAGTGCTTAACAAAAACCATAAAAAATTTCAAAGTTTCTTTCAGTCATTCAGTGGTGTTCACTGAGTACCAGCTGTGTGGAGAGTGCTGTACTGAGTCCCTGTAAGCTCTACCTCTAGACTATAAACACATTATTTACAACAAAACCTGTTGTACTGTACTGTCCCAAATGGTTAGTACAGTGGTCTGCACACAGTAAGTGCTCAATAAATTCCACTGATTGATTGATTCAGTGTGCAGAGCCCTGCATGAGTGCAAACTGTGTGCAAAACACTGAACTGAGTATCTACTGCATACTGAGCACTGCACTGTGTACCTACTGAGAAGCAGCATGGCTTAGCGGAATGAACACAGGCTTGGGAGTCAGAGGTCATGGGCTCTAATCCTGGCTCCACCACTTATCAGCTGTGTGACTTTGGGGAAGTCACTTAACTTCTCTGTGCCTCAGTTGCCACGTCTGAAAAATGGGGATTAAGACTGTGAGCCATACATGGGACAACCTGATTACTTTGTATCTACCCCAATGCTTAGAACAGTGCTTGGCACACAGTAAGTGCTTAACAAATGCCATCGTTATTATTATTATTACTGTGTGCCGAGCACTGTAAAAATGCACTTGGAAGAGAAAAATAAAAGTGAAAGATAGAGTCTCTGTCTGCAAAGATCTTGCAATCAAATGGAAGTGAGATTGATTCAAGAACTAAAATATTTAGCTCCACTCAAAGCTTCTCAACCATTGCATGGTCATTTTGTTGAAAGAGCTTTTGAATTGCCAGATATTTCTTCATTAAACCATTCTCAGAACCCACGAGGTCTCACAACTCCATCAGACTGTAAACTCCCTGAGGACAGGGGATATGTGTCTTGTTTCTCAGGAGGAGCCCAATGAATCACACTGTTAAATTGCGGTCAGGAAGTTCTTCCTCAGAGCAGATTGAGGTCCATCTTTCTGCCCTGTAGCTTCAGTGGAAATGTAAAACTACTTTTCACAATTCAGCCACAGGCATGACCCCAAACCTGGAACGTAGCCCAGTCCCTGACCGACATCCACGTGGACAATCGATCCACAGTCATCAATCAATCAATGGGATTTGCTGAGCACTTGCTATGTGCATAGCAGCAGCATGGTCTTAGTGGATAAAGCATGGGCCTGGGAGACAGAAGGATCTGGGTTCTAATCCCAGCTCTGCCACCTGTCTGCTGTGTGACTTTGGGTAAGTTACTCCAATTGTCTGTGCCCCAGTTACCATAGCTGTAAAATGGGGATAAAGACAGTGAACCCTCCAAGATACAGGGATGTGGGATCTGATTTACTTATATCCACCTTAACCTAGTACAGTGCCTGGCACATAGTAAGCGCTTAACAAATAACACAACCATTACTAGTAGTAGTAAGAGCTTAACACACACCATAAACAACTAAGCACTTGGAAGAGTACAATCCAACAGAATTAGTAGACATGTTTTCTGCCCAAAATGAACTTACACTCTAGAGAGGAGGTGATAGCCTGTGGGAAATGCACGGGCCATCTCTGCTGGCCATAGGTAGTTCCCTTCTGGATCAGAAAGATGGCACACTGACCACTCATGCTCCAGACAGAGAGAAACAGCAGAGATGCGAAAGTCAGCCTGGATCTCAGGTTGGCAATTCATCAGGAAGATGGATTCACTGTCACCTCTCAACTCCAGGAAGGAGACGTGGCTTGGGGTGGGAACAGCCTGGGTGGGCTGAAAACCATCATTAGGTGATGAATTACTCCAGATAAATTAGTATAATAGTATTTGCTAAGTGCTTACTATGTGCCAAGGACTGTACCAAGCACTGGGTAGATCACAGTCCTTATCCCACACTGGGGTGACAGCCTGAATAAGAGGGAGAACAAGTATTGAATCCCCACTTTGCAGATGAAACTGAGGCACAGAGAAGTTATTATATTATTATTATTATTATTATTATTATTATTATTATTATTAAGTGACTTGCCCAAGGTGGCACAGCAGGTCAGTGGTAAGCTAGGATTAGAACCCGGATCCTCTGACTCCTCGGTCCTCACTCTTTCCACTTGGGCACACTTCTCCAATGTAGCAGTTTCCTTCCCACTTCTGCCACATTGCTGAATTTGTTACCAAATCACTCTCCAAGCAAGTGCCAGTTTTTGCCTCCAGGTTGTGAATCAATCAGTCCATCGATGGTATTTATTGAGCATTTACTGTGTGCATTGCACTGTACTAAGTGCTCTGGGGAGAACAGTGTAATAAAGTCAGTAGACCAGATCCCTGTCCTCAGGGAGATTATGACCTAGTTGTCTGAATAGGGGAGAGAGTATTTTCTTAGATCTTGATGAAATCCCCTGCCATTTCTTAGGCAGAGGAACCTGGTTGGCTGTGAAACTGCCTCCTGGGGAGCCCCAAGCTCCTGATTAGAGAAATAAAATGCTCCAGTAGCCAAGGGGTGAAGTGGGGCCTGGAATGGTGCTTAGAAACAGCATGTCGCTAGCAGGAATTCAGGCTTCTTCCTGGCAGTCCCCATTGGTAACATTCCCATGGATCTCCAAGCATCCAGATGCTTGGAGAGTCCCGGGACAGACGGTCTGTTCTCCTGACCCAAAATGGTGTCACAGACCATGGCGCCACTCCCGCTAACAAAGTGTTCAGGTCTGAGAGATACAGCAGTTTCCCAGTGAGCCATTAGTCCCATCTTCGAGCCCACCTCCAGGACCCTGATTGACAGAGGACACCTCAGAGGTTGGCAGCCTCCCAATCTTGTCCACTTATGTAGTTGCCAGTCTGGTAGCCTAACTCAGTCCCCAGGGTTGGATGGACAGGGAGCCGAGAGGGAGGGAGGACCAGGCCTGCCAGCATCATCGGAGCATCAGCTGTCAATCATGAGAATGTCTGGACCAATCAGGAGTCACACATCTAGAAACTGAGCTATATACCTGTGGTCTAACTCCACAAGCGCAGCCAATGTATCTCAGTTATTTAGGCTGAGATTTGTAATTAGCCTGGAAATATGACAGAGACCTGTGACACATAAGCAATAGACAATTTCCATTTCACTGCTTTCTATCTCCTATAATAATAATTTGGGTATTTATTAAGGATTTACTAGGCCTCAAGCATGGGGATAAATATGAGATCATCAGATTGGACACAGTCCCCTCCCGCTACGGGACTCACAGTCTAAGTAGGTAGGAGAATAGATATTTTAGTCCCATTTTACAGGTGAGGAAACTGAGGCCCAGAGAGGTTAAGTGAGCTGCTCAAGGTCACACAGCAGGGAAGTGATGGGACAGGGGCTGAAACCCAGGTTCCCTGACTCTCCATCCCATACACTTTCTACTCGGCCACTGTGTCTTTGGTAGCCAGGATCACCTAATCCCCTAAACCTTCAGGTACCTGGAGACAGAGAAATGGAAAAGAGCCTTCAGGCCTGGCTCAAAAAGAAGTTTCAGTTCAGGAGGGCCGGGGGCTTTGGGCACATAGCTGAGCTGAATCTCCTGGCTTGAGGTCCACAACTCTGGGGATGGCAGATAAGGTTAATCTGCCACCAAGGGGACCTTGCAAAAAACATCAAGTCTCATGCAGTCCCGAAAAACAACAAAGCCATGTGGGGCCGGCAGAGGAACGTTTGCTTCGTTTCCAGGGGAAACGTAGACGTTTCAGCTTCCCTTTAGATCCCGGGAACAGCAGTGGAGTGGGACAGGTGAAGGAAATAAGGAACAGTGGGGGCCAATGAACCTGTGGATTTCCAAGATTCATTCAATTGTATTTATTGAGTGCTTACTGTGTGCAGATTCTGCCTCATACAGATAAATCAAATAATACTGGTTTTCTATGCTTTGGAACAAAGTCCTGTACTAAGAGATGGGCTAGATCCAAGGTATTGTTCAGGCCTGGAAGCAAGCATGGCCGTTCACAAAGTGAAAGTCAGTCAATCAATCCACAGTATTTATTGAGCACTTACTCTGTGCGGAGCACTGTTCTGGAACTTGGGTGAGTACATTGCAGTAAATAGACACAATTCCTGCCTTCAGTGAGGGAGAAGAGCAGTGAGGCCTAGTGGGTAGAGCCCAGGCCTGGGAGTCGGAAGGACCTGGATTCTAATCCTGGCTCTGCCACTTGTCTGCTGTGTGATCTTGGGCAAGTCACTTCATTTGTCTGTGCCTCAGTTGCCTCATCTGTAAATTGAGGGCTAAAACTATGAGCCCCATGTGGGACATTCATTGAGTCCAAACTGATTAGCTCATCTCCACCCCAGCACTAAGTACAGTCCCTGCACATAGTAAGCACTTAACAAATGCCATTAGGAAAAAAAGAGACAAACATTAAAATATAGTACAAGTAGGGGAGACAACCAAGCGTAAGAAGGATCAGTGCTTACCCAGTAGCTAAATGCTCAAGGACTCAGAGGCCACAAGGGAGCTTTGGGGGAGCTCAAACTCTTCCACATGAGGAGCAGACTGGATGGTATGCCCCATCAGCCAGTCTGTTAATCATGTTTATTGAGTGCTTAATGTGCGCAGAGTGCACACATATTGGGAGAGCACAATATGAAAATGTAACAGAACACATTCCCTGTCCATAATGAACGTACAGCCTAGAGCCATCTCTGAAACCCCAGCTCCCTCACCCCACGGAGATGGAGTGATAAAACTTGTGGAACAGTTCAGGGAGTGTCAAGAGCCTTTATTCCCACACCCTCCCTGGAGGTCTCAACATCTATCCATAGGTCTCCAGGCACTGAGCTCCTGTTGCCTGCAGATCTGGCTTTTATCTCTTTTATCATTTGTATCTTCCCATTCCCGGTGGACAGAGTCAGCCCCCACCACCCCACCCCCTGGCAGTCCCACCTGCAGCAATCCTCTGTGGCCTGTCATTGTTTGCTGGGTTGCCAATCCGGTTCGGTAGCCAGTCAGCGGTCACCATCTTCTGAGTTTGCCACTCTTCCTGGTGGGGCATTCCGGCACCTGCCATCTTGGGCTCACTGCTGCCATGTGGCCAGAGTCCAGAGCAGAGGTGAGGCGTGAGGTTGGACCTCTGCTGAGTACCAGTCGGTGCTGGAGGCTGGAGGGAGGGGTGTGGGAAAAGGGCACCAAGGTCCCAGGTTGGCACAGGGACTACATCAGATCTGGGCTGAGAGCTGGGGAGTGAAAGGGGGTGATGGAGCCCAGGGAAGGTTGTGACTGAGCCCCCGTCACTGTCCAACATCAGAATATAGATGGTGGGGAAGGTGGGGGTAGAGGAAAACCGGGGCCTGGTCTGAGGACAGGCAGGGGGTGGTGGGGTGGTGGATCCTGGGGGTCTGACCTCTGAGGACAGGGGGCAGGGGATGAAGGAGTGTTGGAGCCTGAGCTCTGATCTCTGAGGACAGGAGAAAGGGGATTTGTCCTTGGCAATGACAGCACAAAGTCTTGGGATGAAGTGTGGACTTAGAGGCAGCTGTGGCCCTCCTCCCAACCACCCCCACCTCAGGACCTTCCAAAGTTGGAATCCAGGGTTCTGACTAGAACTGCAGCCACTCCGCTTAGGAAGGTGATCACCACTGTTTTCACTGACAGACAAGTTGTCTCCCGGATCCCAGGCAGAAACTATCTTCCAGGGTAACACCACCAATTTGGAGCTGTGTATCCTTGTGGAAAGAGCGGACTGCAAGCTAGCAGACCTGGTTTTGGCTGCTTGTTTTGACTGTGAGACCTTGGAAGAGTCACTCAAACTCTCCGGATGTCTGTTTTGTCCATTTTTGAGTGTGAGATTCCCCACTCTCCTTCCCTCTTAGACTGTAAGTCCCGGGTGGCACGGGGATGGTGGTCCAGTTGATCATCTTGGATCCATTCCAGGGCTTAGGATTAGACCCCAGGCTCCACCTCCCCTTCACCCCCTGCCCCCTTAGAGATCAGTGCTTGGCACATAGTAAGCACTACAGGAATGGCGTAACACATTTTCTCTTACCCACCAAGACCTGTAATTGGACAGGCTGGAAATGGGGAGTTGGCACGGATGCACAGATGCCATCCTCTGAAGCTCCATATGGGATGAGGGGTCTGGGGCGGGGCGGGGAACAGAAGGGGGGCAATTTTCCCCACTGACCTCAAGCATAATCCGCCCCCCCCCCACACACACACACCCATACCTGGACTGGGACCCCTTCCCTTTTGGATGAGTCTCATTTCTTCTCTTCTTATTGAAGCAGTTTTCCAGCCTATATGAAAGGTTCTCACAGGCCTCCCATATAAATTGAATATTTGCTGCCCCGTAAGCATGGACAGGTCAGGGCTAAACAGGTCTATTGTTCTTAACTACCGCTGCTGCAGAATTGGTTCTTTGTGTGGAATGATGTGGAAGAGATAAAAATAGTGTTCCAGCCTATAGGGCTGTGACGAGATAGTATCTACCACCTCCTTTGTATTGTACTCTCCCAAGTGCTCAGTACAGTGCTCTGCAAACAGAAAGTGTTCTATAAATACCACTGATTGATTGGCCGAGAGGAGGGAGGGGAATGGTCACTGTAGTGAGGCAGGCACTTTAGTAGTGTGTCCAGACTCTTCAGAGCAACTCTCACTTTGCCCACTTTGGTGATCCCAGAAATAGCTGGGGGTGGGAGGTGAAGGTTATGGAGACACAAAGGCTGTGGTTACCATCTGAACACAGGGAGAGCATTAGACCAGACATATGGAGAGCAGCCAGGACAAGTCTAAGAGCTCTCCCTCTCTTCAAAGTACTTACCATCTAATGATAAAGATAAAAGAAGGTAATAAGTATTGTGGTATTTGTTACTCTGTTCCAAGTACTGTACTAAGCACCAGGGTAGATACAAGCCAGTGGGGTCACACACATTCCCTGTCCCACACTGGGCTCACAGTGGATAAAGCACGGGCCTGAGAGTCAGAAGATCATGAGTTCTAATCCCAGCTCTACCACTTGTCTTCTGTGTGACTTTGTGCAAGTCACCTCCCTTCCCTGTGCCTCAGTTACCTCATCTGTTAAAATGGGGATTGAGATTGTGAGTCCCACATGGGACAGGGACTGTGTCCAACCAGATTTGCTTGTCTCCACCTCAGCACGCAAAGGGTAAGCACTTAACAAGTACCACAATCATTATTATTATTATTATTACTACAGTCTAAGTAATAGGGAGAAGAATTATTGAATCTTCATTTTACAGATGAGTAAACTGAAATCCAGAGAAGTTAAATGATTTGCCCAGGTTCACACAACTGGTAAGTAGCAGAGAAAACAAAAGAACACAAGACCTCTGACTCCTACACCTGTGTTCTTCCCACTAGGCCATGCTGCTTCTTGTAAACTTGAGAGCAAATATAAATAATCAACATATCAACAGAAGGAGGTAATGACATTTTAGGATGGATTGTTTTTCCCCTGGTTCCTTGCAAGTCATTAGGGAACTTACAAGAGTTTCTGGACCGTGCTTGGTTAAATACCACACTAACCTGGACCCCTTCAAATCTGGGGGGGCAGCTGTGTCAGTTAGACCCTCATAGAAACCTAGCACAATCCTATGCCCTCAGGTACTTGATTATTTGTATTTATTGAGCACTTACTGTGTGCAGATCTCTGTACTAAGTGCTTGGGAAAGTACAGTACAACAGAGTGGTTAAACACAATTCCTGAACACAAGGAGCTGTGTCCAAGATGATTAGCTTGTATCAACCACGGTGCTTAGTACAGGGCCTGGCACATAGTAAACGCTTAACAAATACCATAAAAATAAAGGACCTACAGTCTATAGGGGGAAATAGTAAAATTGATTATGACTGTGTCCAGTCTGCTTATATTGAATCTACCCCGGGGCTTACTACAGTGTTTGGCACAGAGTAAGTGCTTAAAAATACCACTATTGTTTTTATTATTATCATCGTTATGGATAGGGGAAATACTTGAGTAAAAAGCAAAGCAAAACCACCCCCAGCTTGCTGGGAGGGCCAGGGAAGTGAGGGAGGAAGGAGGGAGCTGTCCAGGGTGGTTGACTTCTGAGAATGATTTATATCAATGAATACTATTCACGGAGTGCTTACTCTGGGCAGACCACTGTGCTAAGCGCTTAGGAGTGCACCGTTGCAGTGGCTAGACATAATCCCTGCCCTCAAAGAGCTTGCAGTTTTAATGGTCTCCTTTCGAGAGTGACTGATGAGCTTAATTCTGGTGACAACTTCAAGTCCGAAAACCTGCGTGGGGGAGTTGATTCCAGTACCAGTGGTTTGCACAGTTCACAGTTTCTAATCTCTCCCCGTCGTGTCCCGCCCCCCACCCCCAACCCCCACCTCCCGGCCACTAAGTGCAACGATTAAGAAGACGGGCAAGGGTGCAGCATGCTACAAAAAGCCACACCCGGGTCTTTTACCACCTGATCACCAACGCTGTGCTGTGGCACCAGGACCCAGCAGGCCGTTGCCTTGGTAACCATTGCAGTTCTCGACACCCCAAGAGCCTTCAATCAATCAATCAATCAGTGGTCTTAATCGAGCACTTACTGCTTGCAGAGCACTCTATTAAGCATTTGGGGGAGTGCAGTACAAGTAGAGTAGGTAGAGCTCTCCAAGTGATTTCCAACATCCCATGCTGTACTAACTATCCCAACAGCCCTTTCAAATACTAATACATCCTTTAAACCCATCCTAAATCCTTGTGTATCCATGTATATTCATTGCCCATTCAATTATTTCTTCTGATTACTCAAGATGTAAATATGTCTATGTTTGTCTCCCTACTTTGAGTTAAAGTTCCTTGTGGGCAGGAAATGTCACTTCATATCATACTCTCCTCAGGGCCTAGTACAGTGCATTGCACTCAGCAGGTCCATAATAAATATGATTACTACTATTATTACTGCTACTACTACTATCACTACAACTGTTATGACTACTATTATTACTACTTCTGCTACTATTCTGCTGCTGCTACTTCTCCTACTTATATTTATAATAATAATAATAATTATGGTATTTGTTAAGTGTTTACTATGTGCCAAGCACTGTTCTAAGCACTGGAAGGTAATCAGGGTGTCCCACGTGGGGGTCACAGTCTTCATCCCCATTTTCTGGATGAGGTAACTGAGGCCCAGAGAAGTGAAGCTACTTGCCCAAGATCACACAGCAGACCAGTGGTAGAGCGGGATTAGAACCCACATCCCTCTGACTCCCAAGCCCGTGCTCTTGCCACTGGGCCATGCTGCTTCTACTATTACTACTACTATCAATAATAACAATAATAATGGCATTTGTTAAGCACTTACTATGTGCAGAGCACTGTTCTAAGCGCTGGGGGGATACAAGGTGATCAGGTTGCCCCACGTGGGGCTCACAATCTTAATCCCCATTTTACAGATGAGGTAATTGAGGCTCAGAGAAGTTAAGTGACTTGCCCAAGGTCACACAGCAGACATGTGGCAGAGTCGGGATTCGAACCCATGACCTCTGACTCCAAAGCCCGTGCTCTTTCCACTGAGCCATGCTGCTTCTAATTTTGGTATTTGTTAAGTGCTGCTACTATAATAATAATGATGATGATGGCTTCTGTGAAACATTTACTACGTGCCAAGCACTGTTCTCAGTGCTGGGGTAGATACAAGATAATCAGGTTGGCCCACGTGGGGCTCACAGTCTTAATCCCCATTTTACAGATGAAGTAACTGAGGCACTGAGAAGTGAAGTGACCTGCCCAAAGTCGCACAGCTGACAAATAGCAGAGCAGTAGTAGCAGTGGTAGCTACTACTACTGCTACTATTACTACCACTATTGTAGCTACTGCTACTATTACTACTGCTACTATTACTACTACTAATAATAATAATGATGGCATTTATTAAGTGCTTACTATGTGCAAAGCACATACTACCACTGTTGCTACTACTGCTACTACTACTACTACTACTACTGCTACAACTAATTACTACCACTGCTGCTGCTGCTGCTGCTGCTACTGGCTGCTTTATTCTACTCGCTTGGCTTTCCTCTTGGCTACAGTCCAGTAAACACCCCAAAACTTAACCCCTACATCCTCACCTAGAAGGGACAAGCTTCTGAAGAGTCTAGAGACATCCCTATCTCTTTTCCCATCTCAGACCCTTCCACATTTTTCCCAGTCTTGGTAAACAGGTGCTGCCCATTCATCAGTCCATCTTCCAGTGGCATTTATTGAGCATCTACGCTATGCAGAGCTTGGGTGAATAACCTGCAAACAAAACATATGATCCCAGCCGGTGAGGATTTTACAATCTAATGGAGAAGACAGGCACTAAAATCAATTACAGGGAATGGGAGCAGGAGAAAGAACCAGGAGGGAGCAGGTAATTGTATGTCTGAGTCAGTAACAATCAATCAACCAGTGGAATTTATTGAACACACTATGTGCAGAGCACTGTACTACGTACAATACAAGAGTTTTCAGACATGACTTTACAGTTGAGGGATGAACTAACTCAATGAATAATTGAATATGCATAGGCATATGCATATACTAGTATAAATAGCACTTATACTTATGAATAATATATAATTGACATGTATTTATATATAGCTACACAAAGATAGCTATAGATTTAGATGATATATATATATGTGTGTGTGTGTGTGTGCATATATATGTACATGCATGCACACACACACACACACACACACACACAGACATTCCACATTTCATGGTCCATTCCATCTTTCCCTTCTCCACTCTCCCCTTCCTCCCCCCCGCCCCGCAACACCGCCCCGCACCCCCATCCCGCCCAATTTACTGTTTCTCCCCGCGAAAGGCCCGGTAAGCGGGAGAAAACTCAGCCGGAACGATGGGAGAGCAGCCTGTCGACAGACCCATCGCCCTTCTGGCTCTCCCTACCTGTGACTCGTGGGTGTCCAATGCAGAGGCGGGAGTCGAGGGGTCCGTCCTCCTGTTGGGAGACAAAAGAAGATCAGCCCCCTCCCCGCACCCTTCCCGCACCCCTCGGATTTTTTTTTTGGGGGGGGGAAGGGAGGGGAGGGGGAAGTGTTGAGAGCTCGGTGCCTCTTGGATGATGATGGCCCTCCCTCCTAGCTCCTCCCCCTCCCCACTCACTCCTCCTCCCTCCTCCTCCTCCCCCTCTTCCATCCCTCCTCCTCCTCCTTCATCCCTCCTCCCCCTCCTCCATCCCCTCCCTCCTCCATCTCTCCTCCCCCTCTCCATCCCTCCTCCCCTTCCTCCATCCCTCCTCCCCCTTCTTCATCCCTCCTCCCCCTCCTCCATCCCTCCTCCCCCTCCTCCATCCCTCCTCCCCCTTCTCCATCCCTCCTCCTCCTCCTTCCCGCCGGCGACCGGATCGCCTCGCCTTTCTCCCGCCCGGAGAGGAGCCGCCCGAGGACGCGGTGTGTGTGTGTGTGTGTGGTGTGTGTGTGGGTGTGTGTTGTGTATGTGTGTGTGTGTGTGTGTCTGCGATGCTGAGGGAGCTTTGGGGATGGACGGGTCTGCGAGAAGTGAGTTGGTCTCCGAGACGCCGGGCTTGCCGAGGGCGCTGAATCCCCGCCGCCCCGTCCCAGCCGGACCCCAATATTAGGAAGGGGGCGAGGAGGGTGCGGGGTGGGAGGAGGACAGGGGCCAGGGGGCCCGGCCGGACAAACGGACGGATCGAGGGACGGGCAGGAAAGGCAGCAGGGGAGACCCCGGGGGCCAAGGAACCACCAACTGAACGCCAAGTTGCTCGCCCTCCTCCGTCCACGCTCAGGAATGAACCCTTTGGAGCTCGCTTTGCTCCTGCTTGGCGCCTTCCTGCTCAGCCCAGGTAGGGTCTGGGCACACGCTTCGGGGGGCGGGGGGCCACGGGGGACGGGACTCTGGACCCAGGGGTGGGCTGGGGGGACGGACGCCTGGACCCAGGTTGGGTTGGGGGTCTTCATCCAGGGAGCTGGGTTGGGATGGGGGTCTGCACCCCTGGAGCTGGGTTGGGATGGGGGTCTGCACCCCTGGAACTCGAGGAGGGTTGGGGGTCTGCACCCTTGGAGCTGGGGGTCTGGACGCCTGGAGCTGGGGGTGGGCTGGGCGTCTGGGCGACTGAGGCTGGGGATGGAATGGGGGTCTGCATCCCTGGAGCTGGGGGTGGGCTGAGGGTCTGGACGCTTGGGCCCGGGTTGGGCTGGGGTCTGCACCCCTGGAGATGGGGGTGGGCTGGGGGTCTGCCCCCCTAGAGCTGGGGGGGATGGAGGTCTGGACCCCTGGGTGGGCTGGGGGTCTGGACGCGTGGAGCCGAGGTGGACTGGGGATCTGGATTCCTGGAGCCGGGGTGGACAGGGGGTCTGGACCCCGGACACCTGAAGCCGAGGTAACAGGGCCTTGACGACTAGAGCCGGGATGGGCAAAGGGGGAGAGCGACTTCAGCCGGGGTGGACAGGGGGTCCGGATCCCTGGAGCCGGAGGTGGGCAGGGGGTCCTGACCCCTGAAGCCAGGGATGTGCTGGGATTCCGAACCCCTGAAGCCAGGAATGTGCTGGGATTCTGGACACCTGAAACCAGGGATGTGCTGGGATTCCGGACACCTGAAACCAGGGATGTGTTGGGATTCCTGACACCTGAAAGCAGGGATGTGCTGGGATTCCGGACTCCGAAAGCCAGGGATGTGCTGGGATTCCGGATCCCTGAAGCCAGGGATGTGCTGGGATTCCGGACTCCTAAAGTCGGGGATGTGCTGGGATTCCGGATCCCTGAAGCCAGGGATGTGCTGGGATTCCAGACTCCTAAAGCCAGGGATGTGCTGGGATTCCGGACTCCTAAAGCCAGGGATGTGCTGGGATTCCGGACTCCTAAAGCCAGGGATGTGCTGGGATTCCGGACCCCTGGTGCTGGGATTCCGGACGCCTGGAGTCGAGATGGGCTGGAGGACCCAGGAGCCCCTTCCCCCGGAGAAGCCGGCTCCCTCTGTCTGGACAGCCCCTACTATCCCTTTCCCTGGAGAAGTGTAGGAAGGCGGACAGACCCCCCTCCCCAACCTCTCTCCCGCCCCCTGCTCCCTGCAAAACCCTCGCCAGGATCGGGAGAGTGTTAGCTTTGGGCCGGGGCTGTAAGTGGATTCCTCGCGTTTCGGAACTTCTCCGTCCGTCTTCCCTCCTCGGGCTGCCGGGTCTGGACGGAGCGTTTTGGATGTCTCGGTTCGCGGCTGAAAAAAGCGTGTGGGAGTGAGGCTGGGGGTCTGTGGGTGCGTGCGTTGGCAACGGGGTGGTCGCCAAAGGGGCTCTGCCATGGCCCCCCGCTCCCATTGCCCCTCCTTGAGCGGGGAGAGGGGGAGATGAGAAAGAGTTTCGCCGAGTGGCTGCGAAGATCCCATCTGAGAAGCATAGAGAGGCAGCGTGGCTTAGTGGCAAGAGGCCGGGCTTGGGAGTCCCAGGTCGTGGGTTCTAATCCCGACTCCGGCACTTATCAGTTGTATGACTTTGGGGAAGTCACTTCACTTCCCTGGGCCTCAGTGACCTCATCTGTACAATCGGGATCAACGTGGGACAACCTGAGTACCTTGGCTCTGCCCCAGCGCTTAGAACAGTGTTTGGCACACAGTAAGAGCTTCTCAAATATGATCATCGTTATTATTATCTGTCCAAGCCGACGGGGCCGGTTCTGCCTGGGCAAGGACCGCTGGCTGACCTGGGCCGGGGGACAGGAGGGTCTCGGGGGGCTCTCGAGCAGCCCCGAATCCTCGGGAGGCACCCCTTCTTTGGCCCCGGTCCCTTCCACCCCTGGCTGACCCCCGATAGGACCGGGGATGGGGTTGGGGGCGGTAGCAAACGGCCCTGACCAAGAGGAGTTTGAGGAGGGGAAAACCTCCCGGAATCCAGGTGCCCACGGTCCTCCGGGTCCCGGCGAGGCAGAGCAAGACTTCCCTCCCCCCCGCCTCCCACCTCCCCCGAGGGGGGACCACCCATCGGACCGCGTCCATCTGTTGATTAAATAAGGGCGGAAAAGTTGAGAAGAACTGTGGTTTAGTGGAAGCACTGGCTTGGGAGTCAGAGGACGCGAGTTCTAATCCTGCTCCACCACTTTTCTGCTGGGTGACCTTGGGCAAGCCACTTAACTTCTCTGGGCCTCAGTTCCCTCCTCTGTAAAATGGGGATTGACTGTGAGCCCCACGTGGGACAACCTGATTACCTTGTATTTCCCCCAGGGCTTAGAGCAGTGTTTGGCACATAGCGCTTAACAAACATCATTATTATTATTATTATTATTAGTGATAATAATAATAATAATAATAAAGTTTTTTTGGTGACGGCGGGTGAAGGGCGAAAGGCAGGTTTGAGGTCTGTCTTGCGGAGGGGAGAGAAGACCCCAGGCCCCAGTCTGTGCCTGTCCTTTTCGTGCCTGGCCCTGCGTGGCTGCGAGAGTGGGGGGGTCCACTCGCCCCTTCCCACCCCCAACCGTTCCCCCACCCCACCCCCGGGGATCCCTGCGGACACACCCGGCTAGCTATTCGGTCTGGCCGGGGAACAACGGGAAGATAAATTCCCCTCGAAGGTTGCAAGCAGCAGGAATACGAACTCGGTAGCTCCTTAGCGCAGAGGGAGGGACGGGAGGAGGTGCCATATTCTGGAGGGATTTCCCGTTGCCCGGAGTCTCTGGCCGGAGCCCACGGTGGCTAGTGGCCTGAAAGCAGGTCAGAGTTCAGGGAGAGGGGACGCCCCCCGCCCCGGGAATTTTGGACTGGGGCTTCGGAAGGGGTGGGACGTCCGTCCTTCCTTCTTGGGGCAACTCTCTGGCCGAGCTGGGTGATAATAATGATGGTATTTGTTAAGCTCTTATTATGTGCCAAGTACCGTTCTAAATACTGGGGTAGAAAATAATAATAATAATAATAGCATATGTTAAGCACTTACTACGTGCCGAGCACTGTTCTAAGCACTGGGGTAGATACAAGGTAATCAAGTTGTCCCACGTGGGACTCACAGTCTTCATCCTCATTTTACAGATGAGTTAACTCAGGCCCAGAGAAGTGAAGTGATTTGCCTAGGGTCGCACAGCAGACAAGTGGAAGAGCCGAGATTAGAACCCATGACCTCTGACTCCCAAGCCCGGGCTCTTGTCACTAGGCTATGCTGCCTCAGCCTCCTTGTAGTTTAGAGGATTCACTCCGGGGCTGGCCGGGGAGAGGCCGGGAGCTGAGATACCTATGTGCCCACCCCCAACCATCCTTTCCCTGGTTTGGACCCGAGGGCAGAAGGGCCTGGCTCACCCCTCCTGCCTAGCCCTCCCTGCTAGCCAGACGCCCTGACCGGGAAGGGCCCTGACCCGCAGGCTCCCTGTGACCTGGTCCCTCTCTGGTGGACTAACTCGGAGCCCAGGGGGTCAGGATTTGGCTGCGGTACATTTCTTTGGTGGTCCCCTGAGGGTTTGGCTTTGTCTGGTGTTGCAGGCATGGCCCAGCACGTGTACCAAACAAGTGAGCCTATCACATGCACTGGATACATGTCCAGGCAGACCATTCATTCGATCATATTTATTAAGCGCTTACTGTGTGCAGAGCACTGTACTATGCACTTGGGAAAATATGATGGCAACAATAAACAGTGACATTCCCTACCCCCAGCGATCCATCCACACCCAGTGGGAACCCCCAGGGTTATCTGCAGGCCACTCCTACCCCATAACCTCTCCCCCGAGTCTTCCCAGTGAACTGGGGGTGGGGAAGCCCCTTCCCCTGCCCTGCCCCACTTAGCATCTCTGTTTACAGCAGGGTCTCTGAAGCTAGACCCCCCACCCACCCAAAATCTTTCCCTGCCTTTCCTCAGTATCTGTACCGGAGCCCTCGATGGAACTGGATTCTGATTCCCCCAACCAGCTTCCTCCCCTGAGTTGGGGAGAGTGTTCAGCCATCCAGGTCACCCGTGGCTGCTTCCAGAGGGGCTGCCTGTTCCTTCCATTCGGTCTCCTCTGCCCATTGAGCCCGCTTCAGCCTCCAGGAGGATGAGGAGACAAGAGTCCACCTCTGCCTCCTGAGGAAAGAATCAAAGAAATGGTTGTCCCCATACCAGCACACCAGCCAGGCCCTGCCACCTTCCTAGGACCTTCCTGGACCAAGGGTGGCTGGCATCCCCAGGCACTGGGGAAGGAGAAGGTGGGAGAAAAAGAGTACTTGATTTTTCTATGGCCTTCAGCAATGAGGAGATAAGTACTAAGCTCTAAAGGCCTGGCATAGCGGACATGCCAGGCCGGCCTGTCTTGCTTGTAGCCAAGGCCCTTGGTGGTCTCCCCGTGGGCAGTGGGTGGATTCTTCATTCCTCCCAAATCTAAGGATGCTGTCTCCCCCAGCTGTGTGCAGGGTGGGGAGGGAGGGGCTCACAGGCATCCCAACTCCCCAGTATGTTCCGGGGAGGCCCTGCCGGCACCCCCAGGAATGGAAAGTTTCCAGTGCTGTGTCAGGCCTGGCTCCAAACAGCAGCTCTACCCCCGATGAGCCCGGGTCTGGAGGTGGGTGAGTTGGCAGGGGCGGGGGTAGGACCAGGGATTAGCGCTGAGGATGGAATTTATTCCTTTTTGTTCCCCACGGTGGGGGTGACAGGCGGTTTTCCACGCAGGCCAAAAAAAAGCCCAGGAATAATCCAGAGAGAAATCAAAGGATTTCAGAAACATAATCACAATAATAACAATAATAACAATAAATGCTAATCGTGTTCTGGGTACCTTGGCTCCCCTTCTGAGAAGGTAAAAAGATCAACTACTTGGAAGCCCAAGACAAGGGGGAGAATGTAAGGAGGGGAGATGCTGACTGTCGCTTGGGACTGATTCTAAAGGATGGGGGTGGGGTCGTTCTCAACTGAGTCCATCCCCTAACTCTGTACCCACTCACCACCTCCGTAAAACCTCTGTGGCCTTTTAACTCCTTCAAGACTTTGAAAGGATTGTGGTTTTTTGGGGTAGCTTTAAGAGAGTTCATGCATGGGAGAATGGGAATTTATAGCTTTGAGATTTTCTTTCCAGAGTCCAAAGACTAGGCATTCCCCAACCCACCTGGGGGTCCAGAAACAAAAGCCCAGAGAGTCTTAAAGAGTCACCCCCTCCACCTCACAATTGCCAGCATGGCCAGTGATATTGGCTAGAGCTCGGGAAGGTTCATTACTCCAACAACTTCTAGCCCCATGAGCTCCTCCAACTTCCTACAAGCTCCCCATCAAAATGGACTTTCTCTTCATCTTCAGTGCCACAGGGAAGTGGCATCCATGGGAACATTCGGTTTGCAGGGATGGCCCCATGTGTCCTGGAAAAAGGCATTTCTGTCTCTGCCACCCCCAATAATACCACCCCCATCTCCATCACCACTGCCATCCTCACCACCACCATCTCCATTATTCATTCAATCGTATTTATTGAGCGCTTACTGTGTGCAGAGCACACAGAGCACTGTACTAAGTGCTTGGGAAGTACAAGTCGGCAACATATAGAGACGGTCCCTACCCAACAACAGGCTCACAGTCTAGAACGGGGAGACAGACAACAAAAGAAAACATGTAGCCAGGTGTCAAAACCATCAGAATAGAGTTATAGCTATATGCACATCATTAATAAAATAAATATAGTAAACATGTACAAGTATCACTACCACCGTCACCACCTCGATCTTCACCATCAATATTTCCATCCCCTCCGCCATCCTCAGCACCACCATCAATATATCCATCACTTCTGCCATCCCCACCACGACCACCACCTCCATTATCACCACCACTCTCTCTGTTACCACCTCCATCTTCACCACCAACAATATCCCTATCACCTCTGCCATCCTCACCACCGCCATCTCCACCAGTTATCACCACTGCCATCACCAACCTCACCACCTCCATCTCCTACACCGTTTACATCCCCACCTCCACCCTCCCTGCCATCGATATCTTCATCCCATCTACCACCCTCACCACCGCCATCTCTACCATCCTCGCCATACAGAACATTTTCTCTCTCACTGCCTCTTCTCCCTCGTCTTTATGAGCCCCTACCGGACCTGCCCACCCAGGCATCACTTCCAAATTGGTCTGGGTCCTTTCCAACACCTAAACCCCCACTGCTTTCTGGAGGCGAACCCCGAAATAATCGCTTCCCTGGTTTACCAGCCTGCCCTGAGTCCTCAGCCTTGGCCCCTCCCTACCCCTCCCTCACAGACTAGCTGAGTCTCCTCCATTAACTCACCTTTTCCAACTCATTAGCAACACTAAGGAGGAACAGTTTGATTTTCTTCTTATCTCACCCCCGCCTCCCTCCCATGGCATAAATGTGGATTCTGTCTGTAAACTGCCAGAAGTCAGTAAATGTCAATATGGGATAAGTGTTTCCTTTATATCTCTGCAATTTAGCATAAGCTGCTTGGAAACAAATGTCTTCCATGGGCATGCAGTGTTTCAGTAAGTACACAGTCAACATTACTATGAGGATTAAATAAATGTCAGTACGGCGGGTGGGTACCTGAGGTAACAGCGGAGACAGTGGCATGGGTTCAGTGCCCAATTTGGCCAGCACAGGCTGGATTTGGTCCTGACTCGTTTTTTGTATTTGATTTTATTTAATTTTTTAATTGCATTAAGCACTTACTACATGCCAGGCACTATACTAAACTCTGGGATAAATACAAGTTACTCAGGTTGGATACAGTCCCTGACCCACACGGGCTCGCAGTCATAATCCCCATTTTGCAGATGGGTAAATGAGGACCAGAGAAGTGAAGTGACTTGTCCAAGGTCACACAGCAGATGCGAGGAGGTGCTGGAATTAGAACCCAGGTCCTTCTGACTTCCAAGCCCGTGTTCTTCCCACTGCTTCTCCCACCGCTTCTCATTGTGGGCAGGGAACTTGTCTACCAACTCTGTTGTATTGCATTTTCCCCAGCGCTTAGAACCATGTTCTGATTGAGTGCTCAGTCGATATGATTGATTGATGGTGGCTGGCAACAGAGTTTAGTGCCGGAGAAGCCTCTAATTTCAGGGCAGCAAGTGGTCCTGCTTGGAACTGAGGGGGAGGAGGTGAATTAGATCCCTTTAGGGGGCCCGTGGGGGAATGGAGAACCCTGGTTGCTGGTTTCTTTCTCCCTCACAGAGACAGCTCTGGGAAACTGGGAAGACTTCCTCATCCCCGTCATTCAGTTGAGGAGACTGAGGCCCAGAGAGGGTAAGTGACTTACTCAAGGTCACGCTGCAGGACAGTGGCAGAATTTGGGTCTCCTCTTGATATCATGCTCTTTCCAAAGGGCCCCACCTGGGCAGATGAAGTGGTTGTTTACCTGGGCAGGGCCAGGGGGTGTGGGGAAGCAAGAGTCAGCCCCCACAGTTCTGAAGGTGAGGCTACCCCTCCAGTCCAGGGAGTGGATGAATTAACCACAGGTTTAACAGGAAGGAGGGTGCATTTTCTGGGGCTGAATTCTACAGGCTGACTCTGTTTCACTGTCCAGTTCATCGGCTCCTGGCTTCATTCTGCTCCGGGTCAGGGGTGCAGCCAGGATGACACTGACCTGGAGGGAAGGTAGCACTGTTGGCCCTGGCAGGCCTTGGTCCAACAGGACTTCAGTGGCCAGAGGAGCCTGGGTTAGCCCACTCCTGGTCTCGGTTCTGGCCCTCCCTCCTCAGCCCGGGCCTGTGAGAGGTTGCTAGTGTTTCCATGTCATAGGAGACCAGGTTCCAGGGTGCCCGCAGCCCCAGTGGCAGGCCAGAGGCTGGCTTGGCATCTCGAGTGCTGTCCATGGTGGACAGAGGGCCTGGGTTCTCGCTCCTGGCCACCCTCCCTGCCATGGGCCATTAGCCACTGTGACTCTGAGCAACCAAGGAAGGTCTCTGTGGCCCTCTGTGCTGAGTGGGGACACACCTAGGGCCTGGGCAAGGTGGGGAATTGGCAAGGAGCAGGGGATGGCCTGAGGCAAATTCAGAAGTCTGCAGTGGGGTGGCAGGGAGGAATTTGGGGCCTGCCGGTCTGGACACACTTCCAGCAGGCGGAAAATCAGCTAGGATTGTATTCTATCATTCTCCCCCTTGCCCTAAGCACAGTGCTCTGCCCACAGGAGGCGGTCAGGAAAGACCACTGATCGATTGCACAGACGGGCAGTAAGCCAGTCTGCCAGGGAGAGGACATGTAGGCCGGTTCACTGGTTCTGAGATCTGAGGTTGGAGAGGCTGCGGAGAGGGAGGGAGAGAGATGGGGAGGGTGGCACAGAGCTAGGTACCAGCCTCCTGGGGGTGGGAGGTTGTGACTCAGCGGCCTGCCGGGGTAGTTGTCCTGGGCCCTTCGGGAGAAGTAGAGGTTAAGGAGTGGAGGGAGCCAGGGGAGAAGCCGTTTGAGGGATTTGGGAAGGAGCCGAGTCCTCGATGGCCCTTTGGCTGCAGGCAGCTGTGCTGAGGCTGCAGATTTGCATCTGAAATGCATCAGCAGCTGGTCCGGGGCCTTGGCCCTGGCCTGCATCACAGGATGGGGGCTCCGGAGCCAGCGGTGAGGGAGGTGGTCCGCCATCAGGAAACTGGCCTTCCATAATTATCTAGATCTACCCTGGGTCTTAGCATGGTGCTTAGTATCTAGTAAGTGCTACGTAGAGGCCGTCATCAATCAGGAGACTGACCACTGAGCAGGACACTTTGCCGGAGGGTGGGTAGAACACTAGTTGCCTCAGGGACCTTTTGGGTGTTTGTTGGGGTAAGGTGAGGCCGATGAGTTGGGTCGGGGGGCACCACATATCGGGGTACATCCCGTTCCAAAGATTCAGTTCATAGAGAAGCAGCGTGGCTCAGTGGAAAGAGCGTGGGCTTGGGAATCAGAGGTCATGGGTTCTAATCCCAGCTCCGCCACTTATCAGCTGTGTGACTTTGGGCAAATCATTTAACTTCTCTGTGCCTCAGTTACCTCATCTGTAAAATGGGGATTAAGAATGTGAGTACCACGCTGGACAACCTGATCATCTTGTATCCCCCCAGCCATAGTAAGCACTTAAAAAATGCCACTGTATATAAAAGAAAAAGATTTCCAAACCTGCTGCCCTTTGCCCTTGGACATTATTTAAAGTGTTACCTCCTGATGGAAAGGGGGCATGTGCTTTGCTGCTGAAATTCACTCCAGAATGCTTAGAATGGGGCCTAGCCCTCTATACGAGCTCAGTAAGGTCCAACCACCAGCACAGAATAGGCTGCAGAGCTCCTTTCCTCTAATACTGGACTTTTTGTGGACAGCTAAAACACTAGTTTAGAGTCGGGGCGGGGTGGAAGTGGGGGGTAAGGGAGAGCAGGGAGTGTTGCGGGGAGAGGGGAGGGGAGTGGGGCTCGGCTGCCCTCTCCTTCCCGTCCCACCAGGAGCCCTCTGAGTATTATGAATATTGAACCAGGAGAGTCAGCGGAGACCAGCTGGCGGTTCTCCGGTGCGCCTGATGGGGGCAGCAGCAGCGCTTGCAAACAGAGGGATTGGGGTGAGAGGAAGGAGGGAGAGAAGGAGAAAAAGAGAAAATCTGAGACTCCCAGCTCCTGGATTCAACCTGGGCTCCTCTGAACCAGGGACCTTCTCAAGCTCTGGTTCGAATCCTCAAGGCTCCCCAGGCCCCGTGAAGAAACTCTTGGCTGTGAGGAGGGTGATCATTTGTCCAATTCCATATTGGACCATCTGGATTTTAGATGCTGTCTCTGACCGGTATTTTGTGCTTGTGTTGAGTGTGTGTGTGTGTGTGTGTGTGTGTGTGTGTGTGTGTGTGTGTGTGCTGAAGGCTGTGTGTCAGTGCTGAGCAGTGTGTATACGTGAGAAGCAGTGTGGCTCAGTGGAAAGAGCACGGGCTTTGGAGTCAGAGGTCCTGGCCTCAAATCCCAGCTCCACCAATTGTCAGCTGTGTGACTTTGGGCAAGTCACTTAACTTCTCTGGGCCTCAGTTACCTCATCTGTAAAATGGGGATGAAGACTGTGAGCCCCCCCAGTGGGACAACCTGATCACCTTGTAACCTCCCCAGCCCTTAGAACAGTGCTTTGCACATAGTAAGCACTTAATAAATGCCACTATTATTATTATTATTATTATCATATGCGTGTGTGTTGAGGGTTTATATATGTTGAGAGGTGTTTGTGTGCTCAGGGTTGTGTATGTGCTGAGGGATGTGGATTTGTGTGTGTGTGTGCTGTTATGATGGGGGATGTCAAAAAGATATCTGATATCCTTGAGTACCATCAGTGACCACCTGGCATTGACCAGATCAGGTGGCAGCTGCCAACTGTTTTGATGTCCAGGAGCAGCCACCTAGGAGGTGGTGGAGAAGTGGGGGTGTCCCTTCCCAAGTGAGGGGCTGAGGGAGAACAGTTCAGAGGAACCTCAGGTCTGCTGAGGATTACCTGCCTCTTGGGCTAAAAAAAAAGGAGTTATAAAGATAATGAGTCCCCACCCCCCTCTACCCATCATAAATGGTGAGGAATTTGGTTCCTTGTCACCAAAATTTTGGTGCAAGAACCTGCATGGAGGAGTTGATTCTAGTTCCAGTGGCCAGTACGGCGTCCCTCATACTCTCTAGTGCCTGTTTGTCCAGTTCTCATCAAGGCACTGAGACCAACGAGCGAGGAGGTGGACAGGGGTGCTGCTCATGGCCATTTGCCTGCCAAAATTTGATGACCAAAACCTTCTTAGGCCCAAAGCAATCACAACCCAGTGTTGACTCCAGGCTGCATCATCGTGACCCAGTAGGTGGTGGGCAGTGTAGCTTCTTTGGTCTTTGTCGCCCCTGTTTTTCAAGATTTCCGCCAGACCGGTCCACCTCACAGAAAGCCCTAGGGCATTCTTGGGCCAAAAACCTCCCTTTCCCCCAGTGGCATGGCAAACCCTCCCCTTCCAGAATTCTGTCTGTCTCTCCCCGTTCCTCTACGTGGTTTGGCTCAGAAATGGTGGAGGGTGATTTGCTGTGAACAGAGAACATCCTCTCCAGCTGATTCCAACACTCTGCTGGGCAGGGCTTTACGGCTCGAATGCTCCCTCAGCAACTCCGAATGAATGGGCTGGTCCGGAGGGGCGAGAGGTGACAAACACACCTCCTCCTTCCCATCATCACTTGAGACAAGCCACCCTATACCCGACATTGGTCTCTTTAATAATCGAGGAGCCTAAATGCTTTTGTGGCTCTCTCTCATGCTGAAAAAGCAAAGCAAACAGATGCTAAAATTAGTTTTCCTCATTCCCGGCCCCTCGCTCTTTCGCAGGCACGCTGAGACCCTCCGGGTGAGAACGGGTGAAATGGGAAGGGAACGTGGCACAGAGCCAGTATCCCACTGACTTGAAGACGTTTGCAGGGTCTCAGACGCCTGGGTCCCAAGCCCCATCTTCACTGCAGAGAGCTCAAGGATCAGCTTAGCCTGGTCTTTGTTCTTCACACTTTCCAGCACACCCAGAAGGGACTTCTTAACTTTGACCTTTGCACAGATACCTTTCCAGAGAGGAGTTAGCTGGAATTTCCTAGCCTCATTCACCTCATTCTTCCTTCACTTGAGCGAAGCAGCCTGACCTAATGGATAGAGACCGGGCCTGGGAATCGGAATCTAATTCAAGCTCTGCCTCTTGTTGGCTGTGTGAACTTGGGCAAGTCACGTACCTTCTCTAGACCTCAGTTACCTCATCTGTAAAATGGGGATTAAGACTGTGAGCCCTATGTGGGACATGGACTGTGTCCAAACAGATTAGCTTTATCAACACCGATGCTTAGTAGAGTGCCTGGCACATCAGAGAAGCAACATGGCTCAGTGGAAAGAGCACGGGCTGTGGAGTCAGAGGTCATGGGTTCAAATCCTGGCTCCACCAATTGTCAGCTGTGTGACTTTGGGCAAGTCACTTAACTTCTCTGGGCCTCAGTTTCCTCATCTGTAAAATGGGGATTAGGACTATGAGCTCCCCATGGGACAACCTGATCACCTTGTAACCTCCCCAGCACTTAGAACAGTGCTTTGGCACTTAGGAAGTGCTTAATAAATGCCATTATTATTATTATTATTATTAAAAATAAAATCCCATTCATGGAATTTTCATGGAAAATCCCATTCATCCAGAAAACGGCTTGGTCCCAACCCAGTCTAGATCAAGGGGATTGTCTAAGAAGAGTCTTTACTTCCAAAGGGCTTCCCATACCTTCTCTCATTAATGTTATTTCCTGTTCCTCGATCTTGCCTCTCCCACCAAGGACACCTTGCTCAAGACCTCCCTCCTGTCTGGATCTCTCTTCACCTTCACATCCAGCAGACCATTGCTCTCCCTACTTTCAAAGTCCTTCTGAAAGCCTATCTCTTCCAGGAGGCCTTCTCTGATTCATCACTCATCTCCCTGATCGTATTACCACCCCCACCCCAGACTGTCATTTCCACATTACCTAAGCAGTTGGCATCCCTGCACCCATCCCTACCCACACTGTATCTAAGTACGGATCTTTATACACTGTCGCTTCACCCTACCTATACTTCATTTTCGAATCTGTCTCCCCGACCAGATTACAAACTCCTTGAAGACAAGCATCATAGCCATTAATTCTCTTGTATTCCCCCAAGTGCTTAGTCAATCAGTCAATCATATTTATTGAGTGCTTACTGTGTGCAGAGCATTGTACTAAGCACTTGGGAGACAATAACACTAAACAGATGCATTCCCTGCTTGCTCCAAGTAAGCACTCAATGAATATTACTGATTAATCCATTTTTTAATGATATTTGTTAAGTGCTTACTATGTGTCAAACACTGTTCTAACCATCTGGGTAGATACAAAGTAATTTGGTTGGACACAGTCCCTGTCCTACGTAGGGCTCACAGTCTAAGGAGGAGACAGAACTGAAGCACAGAGAAGCGAAGCAATTTGCCCAAGGTTACACGCAAGCAATCGGGAGAGCCGGGTTTAGTTGCCTTAAGCCATCCATTCTTCATTGACTCAAGAAACATGATGAAAGTCTCTGCCTTCTACTGGGCAAATATCAACCAATCAGTGGTCTTTATTGATCACTTACTGTGTCCAGAGCACTGTACTAAGCACTTGGGAGAGTACAATACAATAGCGATATTAAACTTGATCCCTGCCCTCAACATCATCATCATCAATGATATTTATGTTTACTGTGTAGCAAGCACTGTACTGAGCACTTGAGAGAGTACAATATATAAAGAAGTTGGTAGGCATGTTCCTTGACCTCAACACGTTTACCACCCAAAGGGATTAACAGAGATAATGGGGAAGTGGAAATACTACCTCCCTGCCCCCTGAGTCTCCACCGATGATGACTTCCTGTTCATCGCGTGCTTTGAGATCCATGCAGACCAAGCCCAGAGGATGACTTCCTGTTCACCTGGAAATCTTTGCAGACATCTCCCCTGAAACAGGCAGTTTGGAGTTAGTGGTGATCTGAGGACTTTAGCTCGAGAGGGACAGTGACAGGAACCGGAGGATGTGACTGAGAATTGGTCCAATGCTCCGCACGCAGTAAGTGCTCAATAAATACCACCAATTGATTGATTCATGGGGAAACGGGAACTCAGACTGGTGCATCCTCCCTCGTGCTGTGTGACTTTACACAAGCCGATGCACTCCCTCTGGGTCGCAGTTTCCTCACCATATGCCACCGGGTTGCCGGAAGAAAGGGCTAATCAGAATGACAGGAAGCACTTTCATCAGTATCAATGGTGAATAATAATCTGAGAAAATCTTCTTTCTAACCTGACAAGCAGGCCTTCCATCCCCCCCTCATTCAGACATTCCTCTCGCCTTGAATACCAAAACCCATTTTCTGAACCAGAATCCATGCCCGTTTGATTCTCCTTTGGTGGATTTTTCAAAAAATTTCACCCAGTTCCACTTGCAGATCGGTTGCCGGTGTGAACTGGATGTTGTCAGGAAGGATGAATCGCGTGACAAGGCATTTCAGGACACCACGGGCCTCCATCAACCTCAAGCCTATCAGAGGGAAAACGTCAAGAGATGCCCTGCTTTATCGAAGTGATTAATAACAGCAGTTAGGGAGGAAGAAAAGGGTTCTGGAAGAAGTCTAGAAGTCTCACAGCCTCTATCTCCTGGGGCTGAGGGGCTTTCGCAAGGCGACCCCGTTCAGCCTTCAGATTGGAATGTCTTTCAAGGTATTCATTTATACGATAAATCAGCAAACAATGGAAGCTTCTTGAGGTGGAATCAGGGGAATGGTAGTTGAAGGAAGAACAGACGACCCCCTTACCCCCAGTTCAAGCTGTGTAATGGACTGGCCGGGGGGAACTTTTCAGAGGACATGCTGATGGAGATGCCGGCCGAGACATGAAATAAATCATAAAAGTAGTGGTTATTGTTGAGCTCCTACTATGTGCCAACCACTACGCTAGAAACTGGGGTAGAGACACAGTAATCGGATCAGACACAGTCCCTGTCCCACAAGGGACTCCCAATCCAAGGGGGAGGGAGAGCAGGTATTGAGTCCTAATTTTACAGGTGAGGAAACTAGGCACAAAGAAGTTAAGTTACTTGCCCAAGGTCACATACATAGAGCAGGAGAGTGCTGGAGCTGGGAATTTGAACCTAGGTCTGCTAATTCCCAGCCCTGGGCACTTTCTGCAAGACAACATTGCTTTCTGAAGTTTTCAGAATAGTGCATTGGGAGAAGTGGACAGAGGTAGATCCGGGTGGGCAGAGAGTGGCAGGAAAGAGAGGGAGAAAAGATAATTTGATGCATGTCGCAGGTTACTTCCCTGGACTAGTGTGGCCTATTGGAAAGAGTTGGGGTATGAGGTTAGTGGGAGCAGGGTCACTGGAGGTCACCTCAACCAACTGGAGATGATTCTGGGGCACTGTTTCTCCCAGTAAGAAGCAGCATTACCTAGTGGTACAGCATGGCCTTAGGAGTCAGAAGTACCTGGGTTCGAATCCTGACTCTGCCACTTGCCTGTGGTGTGTCCTTGGACTTCATTTTTCTGGGCCTCAGTTACCTCACTTGTAAAATGGGGATAAAGACTGTGAGCCCCATGTGGGACAGGGACTGTGTCCAATCCGATTTGCCCTTATACACCCCAGTGCTTAGAACAGTGCCTGGCACCTAGTAAGAGCTTTACAAATGCCACAGTGTCCTGGAGGACCTGCTGGGAGATGGTTAAATCAGACAAGCCCATCTGGAAGTTGTCAAGGTTAGGGTCACAGCTCTTTCTGGGGAATCCCTACTCTCCCTAGGTGAGGGGTCAAAGTCAGATAAGTGGTAAGCCCTTTAAGGTTTTTGGCGTTCACTGAGGGAGGAGGTGGACTTGGTATCCCAATGAGCATTTGAGAATCCCTCTGTCTCTGGAAAGAGGAAATGCAGTGGGAGGGCTGTGTCAGATCTGAAATGCTGGAATCGACCCTTCCCCCACGAAGCTCTTTAAGAATAACACGTGTCAGATTGGTTGGTCATGTAAGAGGTTAATCTGAGAGGCATGGCTGAGGTGACCTGAGGGGAGTTGGATCTGGGGGATGAGTCCCCTCCCCTTCCCAAGAGTCAGGGCCTCTTTCTCATCCATCCTGAGCTGGACAATCCCACACACAGCAGGATATACAGCCTGAAAACACAGGGAAAACCGGCCCTGCAGGAAGCTGGGCCCATCCTACAGCTTTTCTGTTGGTTTCTTCGTGTGGGTGAATTTGTATATATTTGCATTTGGTTCCATCTGATAATATGCATGGAATTCCAAGTGAAGCAGGCATGAGCAGATTTGAATGTTAATGAGGTGTGTAAAGGCTGTCTGGGACCTGCTAGTCTTTGGGGTCATGTCTGAGGGTGGGGGGAGGCCATTGCAGGAAATAGAAGCCCCCCAGGTCGGGGTTAGGGGAGGTTGAGGGTGCAACTGCCTCTGGGGCAGAGATACAGCCCTTTCCCTCCTTCTGTCCTGTCCCCAGGGTGAGCTTTCTGAAGAGAAGGGAGTCAGCTAGCCTGGGTTCAGGACAGGGGTGGCCCAGGGTGATCTTTAGGACCCAGGCAGATGGACTGAAATTTTAATGGTGGCGAGATGGTGGGTGGGCTCTAAAGAGTCGTTCTTTATGCCCCAGATCCCACAGGGTTCGGTGGGGAGACCGCAGAGTGGGGAGAGTCCAGCTCTGGAAGCCTGAGGACTTGGGTTCAAGTCCCAGTTCTGCCACCGGCCTGCTGTGTGGCCTTGGAAAGGTACTTAACCTATCTGGGCTTCTCTTTCCTCCCTTGCAGGACATCCGCTTCTCCCTACCTTCTAGGGATATTCTGAAGACAGAGTGAGAAATGGAAAGTAATGGAAAAGGTCCAAGGCAGCCCATCAGTTGGAGCAAGCCAGAATAAGGCCATTCTTGAAAGGGGGTAGGAAGTGAAGCAGTTCCATGAATAAGTTGGGCAAAACCCGCTCCCTAGCATTGCTCGGGCTAGAGGTTCTCACCCATAGAATAATAACTGTGGGATGCTAAGCATTTACTTTGTGCCAAGCAGCGTTGAAGATACAAAACAATCAGGTTAGACACGGTGTTAGAGTGTGTGTGTGTTTATGTGTGTCTACACTGTAAGCTTGCTGTGGGCAGGGAACATGCCTGTTATATTGTACTCTCCCAAGCGCTTAGTACAGTATTCTGTGCACTGAAAGCGCTCAGTAAATATGATTGACTGACAAGGGTGGAGATAAGATAGTTCACATCCCTATTCGCAAGTGCATGCTTCTCCTGGGAGTTCTCTGACAGTCTCGCCTTCCAGGTCTAATGATCCTCTGAATTTGTCATTGCTGCCCCTGAAGCATCACCTAATCCCACCTTCCGGAGCCTACAGGTCAGGCTCCAGTTTCCCAGTACAATGAGCTTTCCTCCAATCAATCCTGGAAGCAGTTCTTATTTTCTAGGGAGGTTGTAAGTGTTCTGTGTTAATAGTGATGGTAATGCGGTTCTTAAGACCTATTATTTGTGCTAGTTGGTAGTTTAATGTGTGTAAAGGTGATTACGACTTTAATATCAGTGTTAAATAGATTAGCTGATTCATACCAAAAATAAGCCGGGAGGAGACGCCAGACTTCTCCAAGGCCATTCCCATTCCGGAGTCAATGGGAAATGCAGAGTATTGACAACAGAAGTTGTCAGAGTCAGAGGAATCAGAGGAGCCAGAGGATGTGAGTTCTAATCCTGGCTCTGCCACTTACCCGCTGCATTACCTTGAGCAAGTCATTTAACTTCTCTGGGCCTCAGTTCCTTCATAGCTAAATAGGGATTCAATACCGGTTCTCCCTTCTACTTAGGATGTGAGTCCCATGTGGGACCAGATTATCTTGTATCTACCCCAGCACTTAGTACAGTGTTTGGTACATAGTAAGTACTTAAAAAAATACCACAATTTTTATTAGTAGTCGTAGTATCCAGGAAGGGATTATTTCGTGGCTGGAACTGATCTAGACTATAAATTCCCCCTCCAGTCATTCATTCATTCATTCAGTCATACTTATAGAGCACTTACTGTGTGCAGAGCATTGTTCTAGTGCTCGGGAGAGTACAATATAGCAATAGACTTTAAGCTAGTTGTCGGCAGGGAATGTGTCTTCCAACTCTGTTATAGTGTACCCTCCAAAGCTCTCAGTATAGTGCTCAGCCCACAGTAAGCACTCAATAAATATCAATTGATTGATGGAACATTAGTTCCAGCCAGGTCTTTGGCACTGGAGAAATGGAGATGCTCCACACTTAGCATTGGCTGAGCCAAGCACTTGGATTTAAGGGATGTGGCGTGGCCGGAGAGAGGCTCCTCATGGTCTCCCCCTTCAAGTCCCTCAGAGTCCCCTTGGCCAGGGCCCCTGGCCCTCTCTGGTCTCCTGCCCATCGTGTTCCCACCGGGGCCAGAGGGACAACGGATGAGGAGGAGAGCTGGGGTGCAGCACACAGCTGAGGGAATGCAGAGATCTACTGCCACAGGACCCGTTGGTAGCCGAAGAGAGCTCAGCTTGGTGCCAATGTCAGACCAGGGCATGATGACCCAGCAGGCAGGCAGGGAGTCGGGACAACCACCGCGGTCTTTCCTGCCAACGTTGGCTGGTGGTTTCCAGGATGTCTTCCTGGCCGGGCCACCTCACACGATGCCCCAGGGGTTCTCACTCAGCACGGAGGGCCTGGCTGCAGCAGCTACCACAGGGACTAGAACCCGGATCTCCTGACTCACCCTCTTTCTACCTTCTAACATAGAACAAATTCTATGTTCTAGCACTAAAGTTCCCACAGTGGCTAAGCCTAGGGCTCAGCCTCTCTCAGTTCAATCATTCATTCATTCAGTCAATCATTTTTATTGAGTGCTTACTGTGTGCAGGGCACTGTACTAAGCTCTTGGGAAAGTACAATACAGCAAAAGAGAGATCATTGCTGCCCACAATGAGCCAGTTCTGATGTTCCCATGGAAACCAAAGCTGAGAGGCAGGGCTTGGGGAGTGGGGCAGGGCAGTGTGTTGGGGGAGAGACAGGGCCCTCCATGAAACTGACCACGCACCACCCCTATCTTTACCAAATGCTAGCCGGGGAGTTTAGTAAGCTCTTTCCATGTACCAAGCCTTGTGCTAAAAGGTAATCAGAGGGTTCACAGTCTCTCTTTCTCTGACTCTGCCTGTCTTTCTGTCTCTGTTTCTCTGTTTCTGCCTGTCTCTCGCTTTCTCTACCTATCTCTGCCTGTCTCTCTTTCTCTGTTCATTTGTGTGTTTGTTTTGTGGTATTAAGCACTTACTATGTGCCAAGCACTGTTCTGAGTGCTGGTCAGACCCAGTTTCTCTCCCGCATGGGGCTCACAGTCTAAGAGGGAGAGAGAAGAGGTATCCCCATTTTACAGTTGAGGAAACCAAGGCAGAGAGAAGTTAAGTGACTTGCCTAAGGTCACACAGAAGATATGTGGCAGAGCCAGGATTAGAACCTGGGTCCTTTGCCTTCCAGGACTATGCTCGTTCCACACTGATTCTCTGTCACTATTTCTGACTCTCTCTCTGTCTCTTTCTGTCTCTCTCTCTCCCTCTCTCTCTCTGTCTCTCTGTCCCTGCCTGTCTCTGTCTCTGCTTATCTTCTCCTGTTTCTTCTGGCCCCTACCTGTCTCTCTCTCTCTGTTTCTCTGTCTCTGCCTGTCTCTTACTGCCTCTCTCTCTCTCACTCTGTCTCAGCCTCTCCACCGCTTTCTCTGTTTCCCTCCCTGTGTGTGTGTGTGTGTGTGTCTGTCTCCTTCCCCTTATTTGTGTTTCGCCATCACCCTGTTCTGATTTGGGCACACATCTGGAGCGCGGCAGCTGTCCTGTAATGTGCAAGCTGTGTTATGTAATTTGGAAAACTTGAATACAAATATCTGTTAATTAAAAAAAATACAGAAGCATGTTTGTCAGCTTGTAATTATGTAAAGAAGAGCGCCAACTCCCAAAGTAATTTGAAAAGCAAAATAAAAATAACTTTACCAGCATCTTAGCAGAAACTGAATGCTGCACTTAGCTAGTAACTTTTTTTTTCAGAGCTCTCAAAGTCCTTTGGGAACATTTCAGAGGCTCCTTCGGATGTTTGGTGCTTTGCGCTCACTCATCTTGCCCTACTAGATAGAAAGGTGTTTCTGGGCAGGAGCTTTGCATCTTTCATTCAGTCGTATTTATTGAGCACTTACTGTGTGCAGAGCACTGTACTAAGCGCTTGGGAAGTACAAGCTGGCAACAAGTTTGCATCTGTTGTAATAATAGTAATAATAATAATGGCATTTGTGAAGCACTTACTATGTGTTCTGTTCTAAGCACTAGAGTAGATAAAAGTTAATCAGGTGGCACATAGTCTCTGTCCCACAGGGGGCTCACAGTCTTCATCTCCATTTTACAGATGAGGGAACCGAGGCCCAGAGAAGTGAAGTGACTTGCCCAAAGTCACACAGCTGACAATTGGCGGAGCCGGGATTTGTGCCCGTGACATCTGACTCCAAAGCCCACTCTCTTTCCACTAGGCCATGCTGCTTGTCTGTTGCTGTTGCCCAGCACAGAGCTCTGGTCCCAGCAGGAACTCCCTCAACGCTCCTGGTGAAGAAGTGGATAAGCAGAGAAAGAGGCTCGTTTTATTCTCACAACATCACTCTGAACTAGAAATGCTTTCTCCCCTTTTACAGTTGAGGAAACTGAGGCAAGAGAGCTTAAGAAACTTGCCCGAGGCCATCTGACAATTTCCCTCCCTGCCTTCAAAGTCTTATTGAAGGCCCATCTCCTCCAAGAGGTCTTCCCTGATTAGGCCCTCCTTTCCTCTTCTCCCACTCCCTTCTGAATTGCCCTGATTTGCTACCTTCTTTCATCCCCCCTCCCAGCCCTACAGCACTTATATTCATATCTATAATTTGTTTATTTATATTAACATCTAGACTGTGAGCTTGTTGTGGACAGGGAATGTGTCGGTTGATTCTTACATTGTACTTTCGCAGGCATTTAATAAGGTGCTTTGCACACAGTAAGCACTATATAAATACAACTGACTGGCATGCACCATTCAAAGGGTAGAGCTGGGCCTGGAACTCAAGTGTTTGGACACCCCGTAGTTTTTTTTTTTATAATATTTGTTAAGCACTTACTGTGCGCCAAACTCTGTACTAAGCGTTGAGGTAGATATGGGATATTCAGATAGGACACAGTCCCTGTCCCACCTGGGGCTCATAGTCGAAGTAGGAGGGAGTGAATGCAGATGGGGGACTAAAATAGGCAAGGCAAAGACTGAGAGTCTCCTCTGGGGCAGAAACTGAGTCCTTCTATGTGTGTACTTTCCCAGGCATTTAGTCCAGAGTGTTTCACGCAGGGGTTGCTCAAAAAAGGTTGTTATCACCTCCTAAGGAGGGAGGGACAGACAACTGGCTATCGTAGCTCTGAGCTGGGGTGAGACATCTGACCCCCTCCTCACCCCTCGTCCCTCCAGGATACGCCTGCATGGGCCGATCCAGGAAGACACTGGGATCATGCTGGAAGAGGGAGGCGGTCAACGTTGAGTACCACGAGGGAAGAACTGGGAGAAGACACTGTGGGCTAGTGAAAAGAGGCCGGACCTGAGAGTCAGAGCACTTAGGTTCTAATCTTGCCTCTGCCACTTGCCTGCTTTGTGACTTTGGGCAAGTCACTTCACTTCTCTGTGCCTCAGTTACCTCAACTGTAAAATGGGGATTAAGACAGTGAGCCCCTGTGAGACAACCTAATCACCTTGTAACCTTGTCAGCGCTTAGAACAGTGCTTAGAACAGCGCTTAGAACAGCACTTAGAACAGTGCTTTGCACATAGTAAGCGCTTAATAAATGCCATCATTGTTATTGTTGTTAACCTCCCCAGTGCTTAGAACAGTGATTTGCACATAGTAAGCACTTAATAAATGCCATTATTATTATTATTACTATTATTATAGAGATGGTTTCTACCCAACAACAGGCTCACAGTCTAGAAGGGGGAGACAGACAACCAAACAAAACATGTGGACAGGTGTCAAGTCATCAGAATAAATAGAAATAAAGCTAGATGCACATCATTAACAAAATAAATAGAATAGTAAATATGTACAAGTAAAATAAATAGAGTAATAAATCTGTACAAACATATATACAGCCACCCCAGCTCTTAGTACAGTGCCTGGCACATAATAAGCTCTATAGAAAGTGCTTAACAAATACCAGAAAAAAAAGAAATCAGAGGCACTCTTCCTGCCCCTTTCCCCTCTTTCAGATAGAACGGCCTTTGAAGGCTGACTGTGCTACCCCCAGGTTCCCCTCACACTCTGTGCTGCCAGAAGAGCTACCACCTTCTTGGGACTGGCACAGGGAGGGAAACCGAGCTGGTGGACATGGATAGATCCAGGGTAGGGACCCAGCTCCCAGTGCTGGAGCAAACGGAAAATCCAGCATGGCTCATGGCTGGCTTCCGCAGAGGACAGAAGGAAGAATCATCATCATCATCATCAATCGTATTTATTGAGCACTTACTATGTGCAGAGCACTGTACTAAGCGCTTGGGAAGTACAAATTGGCAACATATAGAGACAGTCCCTACCCAACAGTGGGCTCACAGTCTAAGAGGGGGAGACAGAGAACAAAACCAAACATACTAACAAAATAAAATAAATAGAATAGATATGTACAAATAAAATAAATAAATAAATAAATAGAGTAATAAATATGTACAAACATATATACATATATACAGGTGATATACATATATACAGGTGATATACATATATACAGGTGAATCAAGCTGAGGCTCTGTGCTCAACCGGCCAACACTTCTCCAGTGGCTGAGGTGCAGTTTTATTAAAAACAATAATAACTGTGGTATCTGTTAAGCACTTACTATACGCCAGGCACTGTAGTCTGGGGTAGATATAAGGCCATCAAGCTGGACATAGTCCTCTTCCCACATGGGGCTCACAGCCTTAACCCCCCCCCCCCCAATTTTTCCTCTCCTCCTCCCCATCCCCCCCACCCTACCTCCTTCCCCTCCCATGGCACTTGTATATGTATATTTGTACAGATTTATTACTCTATTTTACTTGTACATATTTACTATTCTATTTTGTTAATGATGTGCATATAGTTTTAATTCTATTTATTCTGAAGATTTTGACACCTGTCTACATGTTTTGTTGTGTTGTCTCTCTCCCCCTTCTAGACTATGAGCCCATTGTCAGGTAGGGACCGTCTCTATATGTTGCCGACTAGTACTTCCCAAGTGCTTAGTACAGTGTTCTGCACACAGTAAGAGCTCAATAAATACAACTGAATGAATGAAAGAGGGAACTGAGGCCCACAGAAGTTAAGTGACTTGCCAAAGGTGACCCAGCAGATAAATGGAGGAGTTGGGATTAGAAGCCAGGTCCTTCTGAGTCCCAGGCCTATGCTCTATCCACTAAGACACACTGCTTGCAGCAGGTGTGTCCTTTGTCCTGTATAAAAACAACTTTCATGTGCCCCTATGTCTGAGATTTTATATTTCAGTTATTATTATTATTAGTTTTGTTAAACATTTCTCTTTTTGTTAAGTGCTTATTTGCGCCAAACCCTGTTCTAAGCGCTGGGATAGATACATGTTATTCAGGTTGGACACAGTCCCTGTCCCACATGGGGCTCCCAATCTAAGTAGGAGGGAGTAGGATTGACTCCCCACTTTACAGTTGAGGAAACTGAGGCCCGGGGAAGTGAAGTGACCTGCTCAAGGTCACACAGCAGTTATGTGGCAGAGCCAGGATTAGAAACCAGGTCCTTCAGTTCTCCTTCCTTCTTAGGCTGCATGACCTTGGGCAAGTCACTCAATTTTTCTATGTCCCAGATTCTTCATCTGTAAAATGGATACAATGGGTTGGGAACAAGGTGGGGAGGGAGATCAAGGGTCCTCCCCAGAGGACTGAGCCACTTTGTCCTTTTCTGTCCTAGGAGTCAGAAGGTCATATGTTCTAATCCCGGCTCCACCACTTGTCTGCTGTGTGGCCTTGGGCAAGTCACTTCACTTCTCTGTGCCTCAGTTCCCTCATCTGTAAAATGGGGATTATGGCTGTGAGCCCCATGCGGGACAGGAAATGTGTCCATTCCGATTTACTTCTTCGAGAAGAGCAGTGTTCTTCTTCGAGAAGAGTAGTGTTCTTCTTCGGGCTGTCACTGGTAGTATCATCACTTTGCACTGCATGCCCAATGCAACCCAGGTGGTATCACATGGTCTTAGTGCCCGACTGTCCTCAAGAATGCCATCAGCCACCCCTCAACTCTGGCCCCTAGGCTAAAGGGTCAAGCTGGACCATCCTCCCGAGAAGCCCAGCATCTTGGGATCCTGTCAAACGACTGACACACCACAGGGACCCATCTGCTTCCTCTCCCAGAAGGCACCAGGGGCTCAAGGCAGACATCATCTGTATTCGTTCTTCCTCATCTGATGCACATTACTTGCCCAAGTCAGACGGGTGAGTAGCTATCTGCAAGGCATTAGAAACCATGGTCTTCCCATCAGGGCTTGTAGGAGCCTAGAATTCAGGTCTTCTTGGGCTCCCTTTCCATTTAGGCATTCAATTCTCCCACAGCCTGGGAAAACTCCCTTAAACCCTGCATGACTCTGACACCCCGCCTGCGGAGAGGGAATAATAACCCTTTTATGCATCTGGCAGGGGGTGGTAAGCTTTAATTAATGTTTGGGGAATGCCTCACCGAAGTAAAGTGCTCAGTATTAATATTGCTTTCCAATCCCCAAGACGGCAGTGAAGTGGCATCTTAATCTCTGTCACAGCTAATTCATTCTGGTAGCCCAAGCCCTCTGTAAAGATTTAAGTTTGGGGGTTGCTGAGAAGATGTACTGTTGCCTTGGGGTAAATATTGACCCACTGAGCCTTGATCAATATTTATCTCTTGGGTCAATAAATCCTAGTGATGACCTCCTCAAAAGTCATTATCTCCCTAGAAGTGGAGTTTCCGCTACCTCAGTTCTGGGGGTTTTGCCGTCTTGTTTGTGGAGCTGATCAAGTGGGTGGTTTGAAAGCCCCCCAGGGCTGAAAGTTTGGAGATTCATTCATTCAGTCATATCTATTGAGCACTTACTGTGTGCAGAGCACTGTACTAAGTGCTTGGAAAGTACAATTCAGCAACAAAGAGAGACAATCCCGGGCCACAACAGGCTTACAGTCTAGAAGTGGGGAGACAGACATCAAAACAAGTGAACAGGCATCAATAGCATTAATATAAATAAATATAATTATGTATATATATGTGTGTATATATATATATCAGACAAGTAAACAGGCATTAATATGAATAAATAGAATTATATATATGTACATATATACACAAGTGCTGTGGGGTAGGGAGGGGGGTACAAAGGGGGTGAGTCAGGATGATGGGGAGGGGAGGAGGAGCTGAGGAAAAGGGGGTCTTTGTCTGGGAAGGCCTCCTGGAGGAGGTGAGCCTTCAGTAGGGCTTTGAAGGGGGGAAGTGTGATTGGTGGATTTGAGGAGGAAGGGCATTCCAGGCCAGAGGTAGAACATGGGCCAGGGGTCGACGGCTGGACAGGCAAAATGAGGCACAATGAGAAAGTTAGCATCAGAGAGGAGTGTGCAGGCTGGGATGTAGAAGGAGAGAAGGGAGGTGAGGCAGGAAGAGGTAGGAGATGCCCTAGGGAGGGGGGCAACTTCCCAGCTCTGGAAGGAAACGTTTTCCCAAAATGGATAGTGGACTCCACCAGAGTAAGTGATGGACAAGCCTGAGTCCAGTTTTTTGTGGGGTTTTTGGTATTTGTTAAACACTTACAAACACTGTCCTAAGCACTGGGGTAGTCAAGCTAATCACTTTGGACATTGTCCATGTCCCACACGGGGTTCACCATCTTAATCCCATTTTCCAGATGAGGTTAGTGAGGCACAGAGAAGCTAAGTGACTTGCCCAAGGTCACAAAGCAGAAGAGTAATAATAATTGTGGTATTTGTTAAGTGCTTACTATGTGCCAGGCACTGAACTAAGCACTGGGGATACGTACAAGGTAATTGGGTTGGATATTGTCCCCGTCCCACTTGGGGCTCACAGTCTTAATCCCTATTTTATGGATGAGATAACTGAGGCACAGAGAAGTGAAGTGGCTTGCCCAAGGTCACACCGCAGACAAGTGGCGCAGCTGGGATTAGAACCGAGGTCCTATGGACTCCCAGGCCCTTGCCCTATCCATTAGACCACGCTGCTTCTCTGTTAGGAATAATTTATTCTAGTGCTGAAGACTTGCCCAGCACCATGCAAGCTTTCTCTCCACCATGTTCCTGCTGGAGCCCAGGATGTGACGAGAGAGAGAGGACAGGACAAGTGCCAAAGCAAATCTTACAGTCTGGCATATGCAGAGCCCATTGGTGGCCGAAGTGAGTGCCATAACCTTGCAATGCTGGGTTGTAGCAATTTGTAACATCTTCAGTGCCCTTGTTTTCCAGCTCCTCTTAGGGTTGCTATGGGGGTAAAAGTCAGTGGAATTCTAATCCAGGCAGCGGCAGTGGTCATTGAGTAGGTGGGAGGTATTAAGACCAGAGGAGGGTGGGGGGCAGCCATTCTCCACAGCTTTTCAGGTTGAGCTGGAAACTGCATCCTGCTGGCACAGGGCATGGAATGGTGGTCGCATCTTGGCTTCATCCTCAACCACTGCCCCTTCTGTCCCCAAGGGCAGGCCAGACCCTGAGGATCCAAGCTGACCAACTCCCATCAAACCACCATGGGCTTCCCTTTGTCACAACTACTCTTTGCCCCTACTCCTCCACTCTTCCCCCTTGCCCCCAGACTGTGAGCTCACTTTGGGCAGGGATTGTCACTCTTTGTTGCTATATTGTACTTTCCCAAGTGCTTAGTACAGTGCTGTGCACATAGTAATAATAATAATGATAATGATAGCATTTGTTAAGCACTTACTATGTGCCAAGCACTGTTCTAAGTGCTGGGGTAGATACAAGGTAATCAGGTTCCACGTGGGGCTCGCAAACTAAATCCCCATTTTACAGATGAGGGAACTGAGGCCCAGAGAAGTGAAGTGACTTGCCCAAAGTCATACAGCCCACAGTTGGCGGAGCAGGGATTTGAACCCATGACCTCTGACTCCAAAGCCCGGGCTCTTTCCACTGAGCCACGCATTATGATGTGCATGATGATATGCACATCATTAATAAAATAGAGTAGTAAACTATCTGATGCCAAATTGTACTTTCCAAGCAGTTAGTCCAATGCTCTGCACACAGTAAGCACTCAGTTGAATGAATATTCCTGGAGGAAAGTCCCTGGGGGGCAAGGAGAACAATGGCTGGATTTCAACACTGTAGAGTTCCACAGGACAGCTACAGAAGAGACTTGTAGCTAACTGCAGAGAACAGACTATACATTCCCCATCAGAGTGTAAACTCCCTGAGAGTAGAAACTCTGTCCTTTGTCTTTTGTGTGCCCTTCCAAACCCCCAGTGTGGCATTCTTCAAAGCACTCAAGAGTTTGGGGACCCCAATGAGTTGATTCTCCAATGCAACGTCTGGAGATCCGAAGGGTAATTTGTTCTGATGGGTGGGCCGGCAGCAGAGAGAACCGCTTCACTAGAGAAGAGACGGATAATAAATTAAACAAATTAACAACTGTGACATCCCTCAGAAAGGAAAAGGTGGAGGATAATCAACCCCCCCCCACCCCCAACAAAATTATAATCATCTTCATTGGAGTCATACCTCTGCGGCACTGCTCCATGGGGATATTTTTAAAGAACCCCGCCTCTTCCACAACTCCCCCATTCGGCTTCTTCAGTCCGGTAAGCACAGATAGTTGCTAATTTCCTCTCGTTCTGAGATAACTCCCCTTGCCCCCACCTCCTCCACAACCATATGTCATTAAAATGCTCAAACATGTGGAAACAGGCTGACCAGGACACGAGGAGACAGAGAGATGGGGAGCGGGTCTTGTCAGAGGGAACGGCACAGACGCATAGGGGGCTCTCGGAAAAGGAAGCAGCATGGCTTAGTGGATAGAGCACGGGCTTGGGAATCCGAAGGAACTGGGTTCTAATGCCGGCTCTGCCACTTTGCTGTGTGATCTTGGGCAAGTCACTTTACTTTTCTGGGCCTCAGTTACTTCATCTGTAAAAACGGGGATTCAGGCTTCTGGGACAGGGACTGTGTCCTCCCTGACTAACTTGTACCTACCTTAGTGCTTAGAACAATATTTGGCACATAGTAAGCACTTCACAAGTACCATCATTATTAAAGGAGAGAGGACCACCAACCCACCCAGACCTCGGTTCTTCGGTCTGAGGACCAGCCTGACGGGGGCTTGGGAAAGTCCTCCATCTGGATCCCTCCAGAACTAGCAGACTCCTTCCCCCGCTAAACTCCATCCAGATAAATCTCAATCTTGCCACTGACACTTTTCCCCCATCCTCCTTCTGGCCTGGAACTCCCACCCCTGCTATCTCTGACAGACCACTACTTTCCCTACTTTCAAAACCTTCCTAAAATCACATTTTTTAAATAGTATTTGTTAAGCGCTTATTATGGACCACAAACTATACCAGGTGCTGGGGTAGATACAAGGTAATCAAGGTGGACACAACCCCTGTCCCACATGGGACTCACAGTCATAATCCCCATTTTATAGATATGGCTAATTGAGGCTTAGAGAAGTGAAGTGACTTGCCCAGGATCACAGCTGACATGTGGCAGATCCAGGATTAGAATCGAGGTCCTTCTGACTCTCAGGCCTGTACTCTTTCCATTTCTCCTCCAAGGGGCCATCCCCAATTAATCCTTCATTTCTCCTACTCTCTCTTCTCGGCTTCACTGACACCTTCCTCTCCTACTTCTCCTCCTATCTCTCTGCCTGCTCATTCTCTACCTTTTTCACAGATTTCCCCCTCTGCTTCCCATCCCCTAACTGTGGGTGTCCTTCGAGGTTCAGTTCTGGGTCCCTTCTTTTCTCCATCTACACCCACTTCCTTGAAAACTTCATTCACCCACACAGCTTCCACTACCACCTCTATGCTGATGATACCCAAATCTACATCTCCAGCCCTGATCTTCCTCCCTCTCTTCAGTCTCACAATTCCTCCTGCCTTCAAGACACCTCAACTTGGAGTTCTCCTGTCACCTCAAATTTAATATTGCTAAGACTGAACTTCTTATCTTCCGACCCAAACTCTGTCCTCCCGCTCACTTCTCCATCACTGTTGACTGTACCACCATCCTTCCTGTATCACAAGCCCATAACCTTGGCAATATCCTTGACTCCTCTCTCTGGTTCCACCCACATATTCAAGCCATCACTAAATCCTGTCAGTTCTACCTTCACGTCATCGCTAAAATCCACCCCTTCCTCTCCATCCAAACTGCTACCACATTAATGCAAGCACTTTTGCTATACCTCCTTGAGTATTATGTCAGCCTCCTTGATGACCTCCCTGCCTCCTGACTCTCCCCATTCCAGTCCATATTCCATTCTGCTGCCCAGATCATTTTCCTTCAAAAAACCTTCAGTCCATGTTTCCCCACTCCTCAGGAAGCCCCAGTGGTTGCCCATCTACCTCCACATCAAACACAATCTCCTCACCATTAGCTTCAAAGAAGCAGCGTGGCTCAGTAGAAAGAGCACGGCCTTTGGAGTCGGAGGTCATGGGTTTGAATCCTGGCTCCACCACAAGTCTGCTGTGTGACCTTGGGCAAGTCACTTAACTAGTCTGAGCCTCAGTTACCTCATCTGTAAAAATGGGGATTAAGACTGTGAGCCCCAAGTGGGACAACTTGATCACATTGTATCCCCCCAGCGCTTAGAACAGTGCTTTGCACATAGTAAGCGCTTAACAAATGCCATCATCATCATTTAAAGCACTTAATCACCTTGCCCCCTCCTAAATCACCTCGCTATTATGGCCAAGTCCGCATACTTTACTAACCTAATACTTCAATACTAACCTTCCCACTGTACCTCGATCTCATCTAACTCACCGCCAACCTCTCGCCCACATCCTACCTCTGGCCTGGAATGCCCTCCCTCCTCATATCAGGCAGGTAATAACTCTCCCCCACTTCAAAGCCTTATTGAAGGCAAAACTCCTCCAAGAAGCCTTCCCTGATTAATCCCTCCTCTTCTCTTCTCCCACTCCCTTCTGTATCACCCTGACCTGCTCCCTTCATTCATTCTCCCTCCCATCCCTTTGGCACTTTTGTATATATCTGTAATCTATTTATATTTATATAATTAATGCCTGTCTCCCCATCTAGACTGTGATCTTGCTGTAAGCAGGGAATGTGTCTGTTTGTTGTTGTATTGAGAAGCAGCGTGGCTCAGTGGAAAGAACATGGGCTTTGGAGTCAGAAGTCATGGGTTCAAATCCTGGCTCTGCCAATTGTCAGCTGTGTGACTTTGGGCAAGTCACTTAAATTCTCTGTCCCTCAGTTACCTCATCTGTAAAATGGGGGATTAAGACTGTGAGCCCCATGTGGGACAATCTGATCACCTTGTATCCCCCCAGCACTTAGAACAGTGCTTTGCACATAGTAAGTGCTTAATAAATGTCATTATTATTATTGTACTCTCCCAAGCACTTAGCACAGTGCTTTGAACACAATAAACAAGAAATATGATTGAATGAATGAATGAATGAATGCTCGACTATGTTCTTGGATCTGTCCCCTTTAAGCACTTGATAGTCACCCCACCCTCAGGCCCACAGCACTTATGTACAAATCCCTGATTTATTTTAATGCCTTTCTCCCCATCTCCAGATAGTAAGCCCTGTTGTATGGCAATCTCCCAAGCTCTTAGTAGAGTGCTCTGTGCATACTAAGCGCTTAATAAATACCACTGATTGATTGATTGATTACTCCCAAACCTGAGGAACTCCCAGGACAGCTTCGTCCAGATAACTCCGGAACGTGCAGAAAATTCATCCTGCCTGCCACTCTGCCAAGCCAACAAGAAAATTCCCACTGCTGTTGTTCAAGCGGAAAAGCCAAGATCTAGCCAGGATAATATCAATAAGGCAGTGGCAGGCAGCAGAAAACCTCAACAAGTAATAATGCCGGGAAAGTAACGTAAAAATGTATAGAACTGCCATATTTCAGACCCAATGTTAGGGGAGACAGAAAGGAGCAGAAATCATGGCCATCTCACTCCCATCCTCCTGCACATGGAATCGGGTGCGGGGAAGATTGATTGCTTCCCAAGAAATCAGAGGACAATCTGATGATTTTCTTGTTTGCTCTCAGCCTTTTGTCACTTCTCCTGCCCCTCCATCTCCCGTGAGTTCCAACCCCAGCCCTGCCCTAGGCCCCTGGCTCATGGCTAAGGCTTTAGCAGGGCACTAGACTCTGCCTCCTTCTCCTCCTCCTCTTCCTCCTTCTCCTCCTCTGCTCCTCCTTCTCCTTCATCTCATCTCCTCCTCCTCCTCTCCTCCTCCTCTTTCTTCCCTACCTCTTCCTCCTCCTTCTTTCCTCCTCCCCCTCCTTCTTTCCTCCTCCTCTCCTTCTCCTACTTTTCTCCTGCTCCTCCTCCTCTTCTCTTCCTTCTCCTCTCCTCCTCCCTTCTACATCCTCCATGCCCTTGAATCCTAGCACTTAGGTACTTACCCCCAACACCCACCTCCACAGCTCTTATGTCCATTTCCTTTTATCTGGTTGCCCTTCTTGTCTATGATTTATTTTAATGTTTGTCTCCCCTGCTAGATGGTAAGTTCCTTGAGGGCAGGAATTGGGTTTCTCATTGTACTCTCTCTATCTCTCAATCAACCAATCATTTGTGTTTATCGAATGCTTACTATGAGCAGAGCACTGTACTAAGTATTAGGGAAAGTATAATACAGTGGAGTTTGGAGATGATCTACTAGGGGAGACAGACATTGAAATAGGGGAAATAGTGGACATAAGTACTGTGGGGCTGGGGTGAGTGCTAATCCCAAGCATCTAGTACACTGTTTTGGGGGAGCAATATGGCACAGCGGATAGAGCTTGGGCCTGGAACTCAGAAGAACCTGAGTTCTAATCCTGGCTCCACTGCTTGTCTGCTATGCGATCTTGGACAAGTCACTTCACTTCTTTGTGCCTCAGTTCCCTCATCTGTAAAATGGGGATTAAAATTGTGAGCCCCATGTGGGAAAAGAACTGTGTCCTACCTGATTATCTTGTATCCACCCCAGAGCTTAGTTCAGTGACTGGCACATAGTAAGAGCATAGCAAATCCCAAAATTATTATTGTCATTATTACGTACCCATCCCCAGAACCCAGGGACACTGCTGCTGCTTCTGAGCCATGACACTTGGCAGTGGGAGTCATGGAGGAGGAAGGCCGAGTCCTGAGAATAATAACAACAGACAGAAAGGCAGTCCAGAGCTGTGTCTGTACTAGGCAGAAGACAATGGCCCAGCTGCGAACAGGACTGTCCAGTACGAAAGGGGACAAATGACCTCCCTTGTGCTCCCGTCATCTCTGAGTCTAGCTAGCCCCCCGTGCTGTAGCTGAAGCCGAACCGGTTTGTGATGATCAATTACAATTTCAATAATATGGAGTTGGGCAAGACACGGACGTGAATGTGGGAGGTATTGTACTTAATTTGAGTTGATTACGAAAAGCATTTATTGAGGGTTCACCACAAGGCAATGGATATAAAATCAATTACATGGTGGTTAAGCATCAAATAATATGTGTTTTAATGACTGCTTGCTATTTAACAACACCTTTTATTAAATAATGAACCACAGTTTTTTCAGTGCCTGGTTCAGTGCTCTGCACACTGTAGACACCCGGTTGAGTGCTCTGCACACTAAACAGTGTTCTATTCTGCCACAGGTTTCCTGTAAAGCACTCTGCAAACAGTACAGTGCTCTGCACACAGCACAGTCTTTACATACAGAAAGTTCCCAGTACAGTGCTCTCCACACAGAGGAGCAGCATGGCATACTGGATAGAGCACAAACCTGGGAGTCCGAAGGTCATGGGTTCTAATCCTGGCTCCATCACTTCTCTGCTGTGTGTCCTTGGCCAAGTCACTTCACTTCTCTGTGTCTCAGTTACCTCATCTGCAAAATGGAGAATAAGATTTGTGAGCCCCATGTGGAGTGTAGAACTGAGGTAGAAAAAAAGGATCCCTGCCTTCAAGGACTTTAAAGTCTAAAAGGGGTGACTGCCCCAAACTAATTTATAAAGAGAAGGAAGAAGAGAATGGAAAGATAGATTGTTTTTAAGGGTATTTGTTATCTACTCCAGCATTTAGAACAGTGCCTAGCACATTTGTTTTTATTGTTATTAATATTCTTATTGTTGTTGTTATCATTATTGATGGTTATTAAGAAGCTGGCACAACTGAAGTGGCAGTGGCAGGGCTGATTTCTCCGAGGTGACCCTGACGATTAGGCTTTTGGTAGAAAGCCCCACCTGGCTTGTCACAGGTCAGTCAGTCAATTGTATTTATTGAGTGCTTACAGTGTGCAGAGCACCATACTAAGTGCTCGGGAGAGTGCAATATGATAATAATATAACAGACACATTCCCTGCCCACAGTGCCCACAAGTCTCTGCCCAGCAACTCAGTGTAGGGTGGGGGAGTGGGGAAGACCAAGAGGGTGTCCGAGCCCCACCCATCTAACCCCCTCCAAGCCTCCCAGCCCCAGGATACTACAGGAAGTCAATTCCACACAATGTGGTGGCCAGTGGCCATTGGCCATTTTGGGACCGCCCCAGCCTCACAATCTGAGGTATCTGGCTGGCCTCCCCCCGTCCCTCCCTCCCTCTCCCTGCTGCCTCCACAGAGGAGGGGAATGCAGAAAAAGTACCTCTCTCCACTCTAAACCTAGGCCAAGACCGGTGACTGAACGGCCATCAGGCTGAAAGGTCCTCTGGGCTAATGGATTCATAATGACTTTTAAAGCTTTGCTCTGGTAAGTGATATTGTTAGTTTCTTAATTGCATAGAATTGGACTTTTTCATAATCCAAAGCAGCATGGCAACAGGAAATCAACTGGCTTAATTAATAAATCTTTTAGTTATCCAGATCCCCGCTGGAGTGGAAGAAAGAAGAGACTATTGTTTCTGTGTGGGTGGGTATACTAAGCGCTTAGTACAATTCTCTCACTGCACAGAGAAGCACTGAATAAATTAATAGAGAAGCAGCATTGCCTAGTGGATAGAATATAGGCCTGGGAGGCATAAGGACCTGGGTTCCAATCTTGGCTCTGCTACTTGTCTGCTGTGTAACCTTGGGCAAGTCATTTTACTCTCTATGCCTCAGTTCCTTCATCTGTAGAATAGGGAATAAGACTGTGAGCCCCCAGGTGTCACAGGAAATGTGTCTGACCTGATTAGCCTGCATCTACCCCAGTGTTCTGAACAGTAAGCGCTTAACCATTGATTCATTCAATCGTATTTATTGAGCTCTCACTGTCATCTCATTCGCTTGTCAAGTAGATATGCTGAATCAATACCCCTCCTCGAGATCAGAGGCCGGGCAGGAGGGTAGCAGGAGGGCAAACCTGGGTCAACAACAACCTTTTAATCCACAAATCCATGCATAGACATAGCACCATTGATTAAGCTTTCTATGGTCCAAGCACCAGGGTGGATATGAGAAAACCAAGCTGCACAAAGTCTCTGTCTCAGGGACTCCCAGACTAAAAAGGAGGGAGAACTGGCATCATTTCACCATTTTTCAGAGGAGGAAACAGAGGCCCAGTGAAGTGAAGTGACTGGCCTCATGTCCCAAAGCAGGCCAGAAGCCGAACTGGGATTAGAAGCTGGGTCTCCTGACACCCACATCTGTGCTCTTTCTGTTAAACCAACTGGCCATGCCTCCTGGAGGGGAGGGAAGGGAGAGTAGTGGCCCACTTCCCTCCTAGGGTAGGGAGAGATCACATCTCTCCTAGGACAAGGAGAAGAGGAGAGGAGGGGAGGAGGAGAGGAGGAAAGGAGGAGAAAAGGAGAGGAGAGAGGAGGAGAAGAGGAAAGGAGAAGAGAGGAGGAAAGGAGGAGAGGAGGGGGAAGGGAAGAGGAGAGGAGAGAATGGGAGGAGGAGAAAAGAAGAGGAGAGGAGGAAAGGGGGAGAGGAGGACAAAAGGAGTAGAGGAAAGGAGAGGTGGGGAGAAAACATCCAGAAAGTGAAGCCTCCCTGCTGCTTCCTGTTGGCTTTCTGTTGCTGACAACCACCTCCCATCAGCGTGGTCCAGTGGAAAGAGCATGGGTTTTGGGGCCAGAGGTCATGGGTTCAAATCCCAGCTCCGCCAACTGTCAGCTATGTGACTTTGGGCAACTCACTTAACTTCTCTGTGCCTCAGTTACCTCATCTGTAAAATGGGGATTAAAACTGTGAGCCCCCCGTGGGACAACCTGACCACCTTGTAACCTCCCCAGTGCTTAGAATGGTGCTTTGCACGTAGTAAGTGCTTAACAAATACCATCTTTATCAGCAATGTACGGGGGGTTCCTACAAGAGAACACTCCCAAAAAGGGAAAGGACTTGCCCATTGCCCCAGTATAATTACCGACTTGAGAACAAGATGACATGTCAAGAGGTCCACAATAAAGCAGTTTTCTGCTTTGCCTTTATGCTGGTACAGGGACCAGTGAACTCCCTCCTGCAGAGCAAAGACCATTGTTCCCCGTACCCCTTTTATGCCCATCAACACTCCTCACCCCTCCCCAGTTCTGCCTTGAAGATGGGCATCCTCACTTCTGATGTCAGTTAGGGTGGTCCAGGGCATTCCTGAGGGGTGTCTGCATATTTCAGGGTATCCCCTGGTGGGGAATCTGTGCAGTTCTTGCAAAAAGATCATGGCCAGGTCAGCTAGTATGACCTTATTGGGTTGATTGTCTGAGATATCACCGATCTCAGTAATTTTCCTGGGGACAAACTTTCTTTGTTGTAACGTCCCTGATCACAACCTTTTGTGTTCTATTTACTATTGTGTGGCTGATTTTCATGGTACTGCAAAGAGCTGTCTGCCCTGTCCCATTCTCCCATTCCTTCCAGTACCTCTCATACATACTGTTTGAGTACCCCAACATTGCACATAGGACTCCCTCAACCTCTATAAAACTTCCTTCTAGTGCTGCCAGTCCCAGAGCTGAGGCTTCCCCTTCCGCTCCTGAAGACTGGGGTACAGGAGACTGCCTCTGCCCCCTTTTTAAGAATCAGAACCCCAAAAGCAGTCCTCTGAGTTAATCTCCCCCTGGAATCCCCACCCTACCAACGACATCCCCCACTCCTTCATTTTAGTAATAATGTCCCCCACTAGCCAGTGGTGTGCCATTTGAATCATTTCCTCATTATTAACAAGCAGTAAGTATTACAAAGCTGTAAGTCCTTATCTACTTTTGTTGACTATTAATAAATGATCAGACCGTATAGTGTGAGGTTTAATAACTCCGCAGCCAGACAAGCGTGGCAGAGAGGTGAACTCTCTGGCAATTAGAAATTCAACATTTTTTAAGAGCAGAGAGAGAAGCTGTTCCATTTCCTGGAAATGAAATTCAGTCCTGACATGTGTTCAGTGGAAAAAAGCACAGCTCTGGGAATCGGGAGGCCTGGGTTCTTCTAGTCTGGGATCTGTCGGCAGATGGCTGACATGGGAGAAGATCACGCCTGCACTTTGCTGTGCTGTCTCCTTGCTCATGGGCTCTGGGCTTGACGAGACCACATGGGCAGGGACCATAATGATAGTATTTGTTAAGTGTTTACTATGTGCCAGGCACTGTTCAAAGCGCTGGGGTAGATTGAAGATAATCGGGTTGGACACAGTCCCTGCCCCATATAGGACTCACAGTCTTAATTCCCATTCTGCAGATGAGGTAACTGAGGTACAGAGAAGTACTTGCCCAAAGTCACGCAGCAGACAATTGACAGAGCTGGAATTAGAACCCGGTCCTTCTGACTCTTGGGCCCATGCTCTATCAACTAGAGAAGCAGCGTGGCTCAGTGGAAAGAGCATGGGCTTTGGAGTCAGAGGTCATGGGTTCAAATCCTGGCTCTGCCAATTGCCAGCTGTGTGACTTTGGACAAGTCACTTAACTTCTCTGTGCCTCAGTTACCTCATCTGTAAAATGGGAATTAAGACTGTGAGCCCCATGTGGGACAACCTCATTACCTTGTATCCCCCCCAGCGCTTAGAAGAGTGCTTTGCACATAGTAAGCACTTAATAAATACTATCAAAAAAAAAATACTGCCAGCTGCTTCTCAGACGAGACCAGAGTTCAAGTGGCAATGCATCTCCCCATGTCCTCCCTCTGTCTTTCTCGCCACTGTAGACATTGCCACAATCCTTCTTATCTTACGAGTTCATAACCTTCGTGTTGTTCCAGACTCATCTCTCTCATTCAACCCACATATTCAATTGGTCACCAAATCCTGTCAGTTTTGTCTTCATGGCATCACTAAAATCCATCCTTCCCCCTCCATCCAAACTGCTACTTATCCTATCCTGCCTTAACTACTGCATCAGCCTCCTCGTTGACTTCCCTGCCTCCTGTCTCTCCCCACTCCAGTCCTTACTATAATCTGCTGCCTGTATTGCTTTTTTAAAAAAAACCATTCAGCTCATGTCTCCCCACTCCTCAAGAACCTCCTATGGTTGCCCAGCCACCTCTGCATCAGACAGAAACTCCTTACCATCGACTTTAAAGCATTCAATCAGCAAGTCCCTTCCTAACTTATCTCTCTGATCTCCTACTACAGCCCAGCCCGCACACTTCACTCCTCTAGCACCAGATTACTCAGTGCCCCCATCTTGATTATCTCTCTACCAACCCCTTTTCCACATCTTTCCTCTGGCCTGAAACTCCCACCCCTCCATAAAGGCCAAACCACACTCTCCCCACCTTCAGAATTTTATTAAGGTCACTTCTCCTCCAGGAGGCTTTCCCCAATTAAGATCTCTTTTCCCCCAGCTCTCTCTCCCTTCTGCATCAGCTATGCACTCAGATCTGTGACCTTTGAGCATTTAATATTCACCCCACTTTCAACCCCAAAGCACTTACGTACATATTCGTAAGTCATACATTATAAATTATTTATCTGTATTAGTGTCTGTCTCCCTCTCTAGACTCTATCTCATTGTAGGCAGGGAACGTGTCTATCAATTCTGTTGTACTCTCCCAAGTGCTTAATAAAGTGTTCTGCACATAGGAAGCACTCAATACATGCCATTGCTTGCTTGACTGGATCATAGTCTAAGAGGGAGGGAGAAGAAATGTCTTATCTCCATTGTAAAGGTGAGGAAACTGAGGCCCAGAGACAGGAAGCAGCATGGCTCAATGGAAAGAGCATGGGCTTTGGAGTCAGAGGTCATGGGTTCAAATCCCAGCGCTGCCAATTGTCAGCTGTGTGACTTTGGGCAAGCCACTCAACTTCTCTGTGCATCAGTTACCTCATCTGTAAAATTGGGATTAAGACTGTGAGCCCACCCTGGGACAACCTGATCACCCTGTACTTCCCCAGTGTTTAGAACAGTGTTTGGCACATAGTAAGCCCTTAATAAATGCCACCATCATTAAATGGCTTGCCCAAAGTCACACAGCAATCCAGAGGAAGAGTCATGACAAGAACCCTAACCTTCTGGCTCTCAGTCCTGTGCTCTTGCCAAGAGAACATACTGCCTCTTCAGTGAGGCTTAGAGAGAAACTTTCTACATTAGAAACTAAGCTCCCCTAGTCAGTCAATCGATGGCATTTATTGAATGTCTATTGGGTGGAGAGCACTATCTTGGGAGCACTAAAGGAGAAAGTGCAATAGAGAAGACAGAACTCCAGCCCTCAAAGACTTTGCAATATACTGCTAGTCGGTAAATTCCTCAAGGTAAGGATTGTGTCATCTCATGCCATCATACTCTCCCAAGTGCTTGAGAACCAACATGGCATAGTGGAAAGCCTCCAGGCTTGGGAGCCAGAGGACCTGAGTTCTAATCCTGTCTCCACCCCTTGTCTGCTGTGTGACCATGGGCAAGTCACTTCACTTCTCTGGCCCTCAGTTACTTCATCTGCAAGATGGAGAATAAGACCATGAGCCCCATGTGGGGAAGAGCCTGTGTCCAACCTGACCATCTTGTATCTACCACAGTGCTTAGTACCTGGCACATAGTAAGCACTTGTCAAATACTATTTTTAAGAAAGCCCTTCGTACAGTGCTCTGCACACAGTAGATTGTAAACTCCACTAAAGCAGAGATTCATTCATTCATTCATTCATTCAATCAATCATATTTATTGAGCGCTTACTGTGTGCAAAGCACTGCCTACTATATTGTACTTTCTCAACCGCTCAATAAAGTGCAATGCATCCAATAGGTGCTCGGACTGATCCATTAATGGATTGGGAAGAGAGGAAAAGAGGGAAGAGAGAGAGCCAGAGAGGCAGGATAGATCAGCCACCGAGGAACTCAGCACCATTTGGATACTTCCAAGGAGAGACTGAGGTGGGCAAGAAAAGAGCTGATAATGTTCAGCTCTCTCCCAGACAGCGAGAGCAGTACGGGCACCACCTCACCCTACCCGCAGGTGACTTTGGGAGGAGTCGGTGTGGTGGCCGAAAGAGCGAGACCTGGATGTGTCAGGGGAAGCGGGGGAGACGTCTCGAGGGGAGCTACAATAGGCTTCATTCATGAACTTTCCAAGTTGCTCCTGTTGCCACAGTAACACGTCAAGAGTTTCGCAGGATCTGAAAAAGCCGAGCCACTAATAGCAATTTAGGTCAGTGTTACGAGTTATTAATTTTAATGCATTAAGGGAAGTGCGGGGGGTGGGGGGACTGAAGAGATTTTTCAACAGAGCAAATGGGAAGCGGCAAAAAGCACAACAATAATTATGTGGAGCACAAGTGAAGCATCTCCCAAATGGAAGGAATTAACAAATTAACTCTCCCCTCTCCTGTGTGCTGGATGGCAGCGATTGGGGAGCGGGAACACTGGCTCCACCACCTGTCTGCTGGGTGACCTTGGGCAAGTCACTTCACTTCTCTGGGCCTCAGTTTCCTTGCAAAATGTAGATTCGACACCTACTCCCCCTCCTACTTACACTACTTACAGTCCCATGTAGGACCTGATGATCTTGTATCTACCCTAGGGTTTAGAACAATTCTTGGCAAATAGTGAGTGCTTAACAAAAACCACAATAATTATTATTTTCATTGTTATTACGGAATGGACTGTTGCTTCTTTGAGAATTGCCTGTCGTTGTTCCTTCAAGACAAGTTGAACTTCGTTCTGAGAGGGAAGCCCACAGGAGAGAATTTTGGGGTCCAGCTCTGTGGTATTTGTAAGCACTTTTTATGTGTCAAACACTGTTGTAAGTGCTGGGGAAGGTGTAGGCTAAATAGGGCAGACACAGTCTAAGTAGAAGGGAAAAGAGGTAGTTAATCCCCATTTTACAGTTGAGGAACTGAGGCACAGAGAACAAGGTCACAAGGCAAGTGATTAGAAGAGCTGGATTAGAACCCAGCTCCTCTGACTCTGAGGGTCATGCTCTTTCTTTTAGGCCATGCTGCTTCCCCCAATGCTTCTCCCACCTCCCCAACAACTAGACTGTCTGTTCAAGGGGAAAGGAAAAGAACAGACAGATTCTAGAATCCTCCCCTCAACACTGGACACTCAGAGACATATTTCTCTGTCCTTTCTAATCGCAGTATTTATGAAGCTCCTCCTGTGTACTAAGCACTTGAGAGAGTACAGTAAGTAGGCGTGATCTCTGCCTCATGAGGCTTGCAATTTAATTGTACTATCAATTGAGTACTTCCCGTGTGTAGAGCACCCTACTAAACACCTGGAAGAGTATACTAGTCAGTAGAAATGATCCGTGCCCTCAAAGAGCTTGCAGTCTAGCAGGGGAGAGAGATTCTTAAACTGATTAATAGGCGCCAGAGTGCCAAGATGGTCATTGAACAGAAGGTTCCTTGGAGAAGAGAAGTGAATCTGGGCAGATCTCCCAGAGGTGGTGAGATTTCATGCGGGCTTTAAAGACAGGGAGAACAGTGATCATGTGGATTTCAAGCAGGAAGGAGGTCCAGGCCGGAAGAAGGCAGTGAACCAGAGGTCAGCAGCGAGAGAGACCAGAGCAAGGCATACAGCGGGCACCCCTTCTCCCCGCTCTGATGATGATGGCATTTGTTAAGTGCTTATTATGTGTCAAGCACTGTTCTAAGTGCTTGGGTAGATAAAAGTTAATTATGTTGGACAAAGTCCCAGTCCCACCCAGGATTCACAATCTAAAAGGAAGGAAGGACAAGCTTCTTATCCCCATTTGACAGATGAGGAAACTGAGGCCTAGAGAGGTTTAGTGACTTGCCCCAGGTAACACACAGGAAGGCAAAGCAAAGTTGGGAGAGCCTGACTTTCCTTATTTACAGCCCTGTGCTCTCTTCACCAGGCCACTCCGGGTATGGGTCCACAGGAGGAAGCCCAAGGATGC